>NC_134841.1:95719582-97020653 GCF_965363235.1 Mytilus galloprovincialis | reverse complement strand
TTTAATTTTGGGCGACTAAATGTGTACGATTTTGTGACAATGTCAAAGACGTTTCTTATACATGCATTGCTGGGTAATATAGCTTTTTCCTACAATAATCACTACGAAAACCAAATAAATTGTTGACTCTTCAATCAGATTTTTAAAACTAACATGAATAGTTATTTACAAGGGAAAAAAATCGAATCATATAATGATTAATAAAATATTATTATTGTTAATGAATTATTAAAATGTACATTTTTACTACTTCATTAAACTTTCGTCTTATCGAAGTTGTATCTACCAAATTCAAACTGTATTAATTAAAGTATTAATCGAATCCAATAAAATTTGTATAGAAGAACATTCCAAGGGTATTTACGGGCTTTGTCGGGAGTAATGGAATAGCGCCTAAGTATGGTGGTATTAGTCAAACATATTGTCACTTATTGTAATTAAACTCTTCAATTGACCAATGCATTGAGGGCGAAATGGTAGCTTTTGTTCTCTTAAAACTGATTATCACAGCATTACATGCTTCGGTAATACGCAACGACACTTGTGATAATATTTTTGTTTCGCATTTAGGCGGTCCTTTTATTTAACTTTGGTCCACTAATGGGTTTTAAGGTAAACAATAACCGTAATAAATTTGTTAAAATGTCCTTTTTGTATTGAGGAGTAAACACTCTTATGAGATAGGTCAATGCATGCACAACTCTGTACATATGTTGTTCACGGAAACGTCTTATGGAATAGGTCAATGCATGCACAAACTCTGCACATGTTGTTCACGGAAACGTCTTATGAATTAGGTCAATGCATGCAAAAACTCTGCACATGTTGTTCACGGAAACGTCTTATGAAATAGGTCAATGCATGCACAACTCTGCACATGTTGTTCACGGAAACGTCTTATGAAATAGGTCAATGCATGCACAAACTCTGCACATGTTGTTCACGGAAACGTCTTATGAAATAGGTCAATGCATGCACAAACTCTGCACATGTTGTTCACGGAAACGTCTTATGAAATAGGTCAATGCATGCACAACTCTGCACATGTTGTTCACGGAAATGTCTTATGAATAGGCCAATGCATGCACAAACTCTGTACATGTTGTTCACGGAAACGTCTTATGAATAGGCCAATGCATGCACAAACTCTGCACATATATGTTATATCGGTTGATTGAAGTGACACAGTTCTGTTTAAAAAATCTAAACATTAAAATGGACAAATAGACAAACATTTGTGTTGCAGCTGTTTATTTTATTTTTGACATTGCTTGCATGCATCCAACCTAATTATGTTATACAGTCCAAGATTACCGCCAGTAAACTTCGAAAATTAAAAAAAAACATAAAATGCTTACATACATTTTCGTCCAGACGCACCAAGTTTATGTTATAGAAAAAAAATATCATTTGTTTATGCAAAGCTCTGTTGAAATATAACAAAAAATTATATTTTAAAATTACGATCGTCAAAAGCGCCTTTCTATAGAAAAAAAAACATATATAGAAAGTCGAAGACATATATATAAATACATTAACATGTGAGGCGCCAAAGGACAAACTTTGCACGAGTTGGAACCTAAGATTCTAAAGTTCACTATTTTTAATCAACGTAGATTTCAAACCATTTTTTTTACATTTTTTAATACATTTAGTTAAAGCTTTTCTACAAAAGAAAAAAAACTGAAAAAAAAACATTTTTACGAATCATACATTGGTTTTATCTGAGACTACACAGATTTTTAATCAAAAGTAAATCAGAAAATATAAGGAATGTGTATTCCTTTCAAAGTCACCCGGATATTTTCTTGAATAAATACAATATTTTCAAAGTTTTCGTTGTAATATATTCCAGATAGAAACATATTGACTTAATTTTATTCAAATATTTCATTTATTTGTGCAGTTAGGAGTTTATTTAGTTAAAGTATTTCAATTGCCCTTGATAATATTTACATATATTATTGTGTTTTCAAAATGATAAATACCTTTAGTTCTTCAATTTCTAGCTTAATTTAATTTTTAGAGTCTATATAAAGAAGTTCGCAGTACTTTAAATCAACGCCACATACAATCTACCAATTAAACAACGTTTTGGTTTACGTTTAAAAAGCAACAGAAACTAGACAGAAACTTTGTAATGTCTTGAAGGTGGTGCGAAACAAATAACGTTTTACAGACTTGTCTCCCTGTGGTGTTATGAACCACTTTAAACAACGCAACGATCAAGCTCCACAAATAAATAAAAAATGACTTTTAAAACACAATGTCGAAACACTGACCAACGTACTCTTTAAAAATGGCATATTTTTGCTACAGAAAGTTCCAATTTATATTTGCTTTCCTTATGTACCATTAAACCTGAGGCAAAATACGAATATGCAAATAGTTATATCGGTATTCAAAGCAACACCCATACTAGTATAGTAAAAAAAATAACAGATCGGTATTCAAAGCAACACCCATACTAGTATAGTAAAAAATAATAGGTATTCAAAGCAACACCCATACTAGTATAGTCAAAGCAACACCCATACTAGTATAGTAAAAAAATAACAGATCGGTATTCAAAGCAACACCCATACTAGTATAGTAAAAAATAACAGGTATTCAAAGCAACACCCATATTAGTATAGTCAAAGCAACACCCATACTAGTATAGTAAAAAATAACAGGCCCAATCATGACAAAATGTAAAACATTTCAAAAGAGTCTTATTATGAAACAAAAACAAAAAACAGTCTCGCAGTTACTGAAAGATAGGTCGAAACTAATTCCAACTAATGATAAATAAAACATGTTCTCCGGGACTATCAATTTTAAAAAAATGATCGACGGGTTGTGGGTATTACAATGGACACTATTGGTCCCAAATTTAATTTTTTTGGGACCAATAGTGCCCATTGTAATACCTACAACCCGTCGATCAAATTTTAAAGGCTTCACAAGACACAACAACAATGATAAAAGGGGATTAATATAAGTTGAAAAACTTGTTTCCCAATCCACTATAAAGAAATATGTTTAAACTAATGATAAAAGAATCGAGTTTCATTGTCGTTGCACATATTTCATCTCTCCAAGATACAAGGGTAATAACTATAAAGATAGCCACTTTTTTCTGTAGCGCTAAAGTGTCCATTTTCCATAAATTCATTGCTCTTTAAAAAAAAAGTCGGTCGTCCACAATTGTAGATCTTGTCATAACTCATAGTATAAGTTTTATAAAAAAATTTAGCAAGAATTACCGGTATACCTGCGAGAGCGCTAACACGACCGGACGGACGGACGGATGGACTCCTGATATTTCCATGTGCCCCGCAACGCGTTGGGCGGTTGACAACAAAAATGTTCCACAAAACATAATTATTGACAACAAGAATCCCAGCGGAAACTCCAAGTAAACCGGATGATTTATTAATTCTGCTTCACTAAGTGGCAGCCTATCTTATTTCTCATGACAATTAAAACCCAAAAGATACGTCGCATTTTGCAGTGTCATAAACGAGGAAAGGTCGACCGGCCGGTGTAAACATTTATAACGATAAACATATACAAGTTTAACAGATATCATATAGGGTATAGCTAGTCACATACTTTTCAGGCCGTTTGGCATTAGAAAAGATCCCTCCTTAAACATTCCTTTGCCAACAAAGGCCTCGATGTCATTGTCGTAAGCTTTGAAAGTATCCTTTACCACAATTTGTGTCAAACCAGTTCAATCGAAAATACAAATGATGACAAATGTACCTCCCTATACTACTTTAACAAAGATTATTCTGTACCTATCATTTCTTATACCTATACCATACTGATTACAACTCGCCAAAAATATATCACGTTTTTCAAAATCTAATTCCAAGAAAAATATAATCGTGTGTGAATCACATTACATAAACAGATTTATAACGGAATAAGGTATTGCTACTTCAAAATAAAACCCCACAACCTTGAATATTCAAAGGTCTGTTCATTTCGACAAAAGAGGAATAACTCGATTTCGCTTAACCTTATTGGATACTTTAATTACACAACGTTACATGCTAGGACTTAACTTCAAAAAGTGAGGGGTAATTTTTTCTAGTTTTTCGACACTGATAGTCAAATCATATTTTTTTTTAATTTATCAGAAATCTGGATTTAGAATAATTTATTTGGTTTTCTGCTCGACCACAATATTTGTTTTCCATCAAATTGGGAATAAGATAGTTTTTTTTTTTGAAATGAAAACATACCCCCCCCCCCTTTTAAAGTTAATTGGTCGTTTCCTTAACATTTTGTTTTTTAATCCAAAGACCTCGAAGATATTTTGCCTCTTGTAATAGTATAAGACATTTAACTTTTCTACCATTCACACATGTATAGGTATTCAGATCCAGTCCAAACTAAAAAAGAATTGAATTTGGTCCTATAATACTTTGTTTCAAATAAAAAGTACGACCAACGTAGATCTATACATATACAATGTATCTTGTTTTTGTGAGGGATAAATCGTACTGTGTAAAAACAAACAAATCGTGTTCAAACCAACATGTGTGTGACGTTTGCAGAACGTGTTAAAAAAAAAACAATCAGCATGAAACATGGGGACCCCAATTGTGTATCTCTTGATTCTTTGGAACTTGTTCCTTTATACATTTGAGCTGACTTCAAACAGGAGATTAATGAATCATCCTCTACTTTTTGCAATGTTTCAGCTGGTGTACCCCAAGGATCCGTTCTTGGTCCTTTATTGTTTATCATATATATTAACGATATTGCTGAACAGTTAACTTCTTTATGCAGACTATTTGCAGATGACACTTCATTCAATTACTCGGGTCATGACGAGGAACTTATACAGTCAGTTGTTAGTCGTGACCTGAGACAGCTGGATGAATGGTCAAGGAAGTGGCTTATGTCTTTCAATCCTGAAAAAAGAAATTATGATGTTTTCAAATAATGAGATACAAAACCTTAATTTTACTATGAACAACAAAGAAATACCAATTGTGCGATCTCATAAGCATCTAGGGGTTACATTTAGAAGTGACGCAAAATGGAACAACCATGTTGAAAATATATTAAATAGTGTTAAAAAACATCTGAATATACTGCGAAAACTCAAATATCAACTTAGTCGACAAAATTTGGAAAAATTATATCTAGTATTTATTAGACCAATTTTTGAATATGCAACTGAAGTATGGGACAATTGCGGAAAAGGTTATTCAATTAAACTAGAACAGCTACAACTTGAAGCTGCACGAATTGTAGCAGGTTTGCCTGTTTACACACACTCTGAGACTGTCTTAAAAGAGGTTGGTTGGGAAACTTTAGAGGAACGTAGAAAAAGAAGAAAACTACAATTATTTTATAAAATTCAGAATAATAATGCCCCTGAATATTTATGTAACCTTGTGCCCCCTAAAATTCAAAGTACAACACAATATCCCTTGCGAAATGGACAAGAAATCATTTTACCATTTTGCAGGCTGACTCTAACTTCCCAATCCTTTATCCCATCAACAATTAAACTTTGGAATAATTTGAACATATCAGTTCGAAATGTAGACTCGTTATCAAAATTCAAAGTAGAATTAAAAAACTACGACATTCGAAATGAGAATCAATCTAACTTAAAACATTATTTATATGGTCCAAGAAAATTGAACATAATATTAACCCAATTTAGATGTTCGGCATCGTTCTTGAATTGTGACTTGTTTAGAGCTAACATTATATCTGATCCAACATGTAAATGTGGTTTGGATATTGAGGACATGCACCATTTTTTCTTTGATTGTCCTTTCTATCTAAATGAAAGGGCTATTCTGTTTAATGGTCTCAGCTGGCTTCCCGAAGGCTGCGATTTGGACTTAACACTACTGGTTTTTGGAAGAGACACTCTTTCCTATGATCAAAATGTGCAAATTGTTAAACAAGTATTCAATTTTATAAAGAGATCAAAACGATTCCTCGTAGTATAGTATCAACATAGGTAAAACACACATCATCATCATTATCATCATCAACCTAATCTCTGTCGTTCTTTCCTCATTCCCTCTACTTTTTTCAGTATAGATAAGTTATATTTATGTTGTTTATATTATATGATGTATGCTCACTTTCAATTTGTATTGTTATATATATTGTATTGTGGAGAAGACTTTATAAGTATGTTTTACTTGTGTCTGATCCTTTTTCGCTTTGAGCAAATAAAATATGTTTAAACTAAGGAGTTTGTCTTCTCACTAATAAAATGTTTGGTGACTTATCTTAGTTGAATGGATCTATCCCATCGAACTTGAAATAAAATAAAGGACACAGCATGCAGATACAGTTAAGTCGGCCTCATGTCATGACTAACATTTAGAAATTGACAGTTAATGAGGATCAGTTGAGAACATAACTTCACGAAAAGAGAATTGACCTCGGCGTCAAAATTGTGAACGTTTCATTTCTATGCAGCAACATTTCAGCGCCTGTGAAGACCGGTCCTGTAAAGTGAGTATTAATATACCACCCAGTTGATACGATTTCCGAGAGCTTGCATTTTCTATCATGATTTCTTTGATATGTGATTGTTGATAACAATGGGCTATTAAATCAAAGGTTCAAAGTTGTGAAGATGAAGATACACTTTACCATTATCGTAACTACAATCCCGTTATATTTTCCTTTATTACAACATAAAATTGAGAATGGAAATAGGGAATGTGTCAAAGAGACAACAACCCGACCAAATAAAAAACAACAGCAGAGGGTCACCAACAGGTCTTCAATGTAGCGAGAAATTCCCGCACCCGGAGGCGTCCTTCAGCTGGCCCCATAACAAATATATACTAGTCCAGTGATAATGAACGCCATACTGATTTCCAAATTGTACACAAGAAACTAAAATTAAAATAATACAAGACTAACAAAGGCCAGAGGCTCCTGACTTGGGACAGGCGCAAAAATACGGCGGGGTTAAAGATGTTTGTGAGATCTCAACCCTCCCCCTATACCTCTAACCAATGTAGAAAAGTAAACGCATAACAATACGCACATTAAAATTCAGTTCAAGAGAAGTCCGAGTCTGATGTCAGAAGATGTAACCAAAGAAAATAAACAAAATGACAATAATACATAAATAACAACAGACTACTAGCAGTTAACTGACATGCCAACTCCAGACTTCAATTAAACTGACTGAAAGATTATGATTTCCTCATATGAACATCAGGCACAATCCTTCCCGTTAGGGGTTTAGTATCATGCCATCATAACATATATGAGAAGAACATAACCCGTGTCATGCCAACAACTGTTTTTAGAATAAATGTGTTTAGTTCCGATGCAAAGACCTTATCAGTGACTCAATATTAACGCCAAAATATGCAATCTTTACCGGATAAGACTTATCAGCGACTTTGTACTCACAAGTAACATGACGGGATGCCGCATGTGGAGCAGGATCTACTTACATTCCAGAGGACATGAGAATACCGCTGGTTTTTTTTGTGGGGATCTTTTTGCTCGGTCGTAAGTTTAATTGGTATATCTCGTCTCTCTGTATCTGATTTTATGCCCTTTATGGGCCTTGTAATTTGGGAAATAAAAATATATACATGGTTATCGGTTGAACATAAATTTTATAACGATCAACCAAATCATGATGACGTAGTAAAACTATCAAAGAAATGGTCTTAATTGTACCATTCAGAATCATTAGTGGGTCCAGTAGCTCCAGTGTATAATTGTACCATTCAGAATCATTAGTGGGCCCAGTAGCTCCATTGTATAATTGTACCATTCAGAATCATTAGTGGGTCCAGTAGCTCCATTGTATAATTGTACCATTCAAAATCATTAGTGGGTCCAGTAGCTCCATTGTATAATTGTACCATTCAGAATCATTAGTGGGTCCAGTAGCTCCATTCTGTAATTGTACCATTCAGAATCATTAGTGGGTCCAGTAGCTCCATTGTATAATTGTACCATTCAGAATCATTAGTGGGTCCAGTAGCTCCATTGTATAATTGTACCATTCAGAATCATTAGTGGGTCCAGTAGCTCCATTGTATAATTGTACCATTCAGAATCATTAGTGGGTCCAGTAGCTCCATTGTATAATTGTACCATTCAGAATCATTAGTGGGTCCAGTAGCTCCATTGTGTAATTGTACCATTCAGAATCATTAGTGGGTCCAGTAGCTCCATTGTAAGCAGTATTAAAACATCATTTCTTACTCTTTGTTTTAAAGCGCATTTACGCTAAAATATGTTTCTATGTTACTGCATATTCTGCCTCATTTATGTTTTATTAAGATGAGGCCATATTGCAGAAAGACACCTAGATTGCTGAAAGACGCATAAATTAATCAAAATCAGTCATTTTGCATTAACCGTACCATCTTGGTGTGATATTAGCGACCCCATACGGGTTAATAATCTCATCGGTGTATATAATGCATACAGATACTGTATAAGGAAAACGAATATGCGTGTTAACTTAACCTACTCAAAAAATAGGACACCAATAAAACTGTTCAAGTTCAGTCTTAAGTATCAAAATTGTGCACTTTAAATCTCACTGAAGAATACACCTTTATATTTACACATAATTATATAATTTTTTTATCTGATAACATATTTTTATCAACGTTCAAGGTAATGTTTGATTGTTTATTTTATAGTCGTAAAAGATGGATACAGTGGAGAAGAAGCAAAGGATATGTGTCCTGGCTGTCGATGGAAGCAAACATTCAGATCTCGCTTTGAAATGTAAGTTATATCATGATATCGGATTGACCTATAGTCGCTGGAATTCATTCAGTCTAGTGTTTCAATTTATGTTGTGGTCATTCGTTGACTACATGACAAACTTGATCGTATGGTTGAAAACTGGGTTACTCTTTACCCATATAATATCCAAATACACCGACAAAATATAAACAGGCACAATAGATTGAAATATTTGTAAAATACTGCTAAAAGATAATAAATTGTATTTTAAAAACAAAAATTGACCAACGGAGGTACCGAAATTTTGTGTTTTAGGCATCGTTCAAATCATAATTCGTAGATTTCTTTGAAAAATGACATCGTTAAAGCCTCGGTCACACCTTACCGGATAGCTCGAACGGACGCCTAACGGATAACTTTTTTTCAATCCGTTCATGTCCGTTAGACGTCCGTTCTTATCCGTTAGACGTCCGTCCATATCCGTTGCATGTCCGTTAAGGGCATACGATACAGTTACAGGGGAGGTAATGACGTTGCTAACGTAAAATGTTATTTTTGCGACGTCAAACGGTGACTTATCGGGAAAAGATGCAGTTTTCGACTGATTTTTATCATTCAAACTGATTTTACTTGAAAACGAGTTCATGGACCCCTCTTTTTTAAAAAGACATTTTGTTTCATTTTGTAGGGAGATTATGTGGACCAAATTTAATAAAACTGTAAATAGTGCAATTTTTTTAATTTTGATAAATATACGGCAAAAAATTACGTTTTTTTCTCAATTCATGACAATTTGATAAATATGACTTATTTTTGAGTAAAGACATAAAAAAAAGTTATGGGTTTCTTTCGAAAGGGAAAATACGGTCAGAAATCCGAATTTTTAGCAAATATACAAAATTTCGACCTCATTCAACTCAAAAAGTAGCACATGAAGGTATATTTTTTATTGCATATTTGATTTAATCAGGCAAAAATTAGCCTATATATATAGAAATTTTCATTAAACTGGTTTCCGTTTTATCCGCCAAACGTCCGGTAGAAGTCCGTTGGTGAATTAATCTTTCAGACCTACAACGGATGTATAACGGACACGTAACGGATACAAAACGGAAACGAAACGGACGAGTACCGTACAAAACGGACGCCTAACGGACGTTCAACGGACATTTTATCCGTTGGACGTCCGTTCAAAGTTTTGAACATGCTCAAAATTTTCACCGGACAGAACGGACCAAACTCCGGACAGTGATCGTTTCCGTTCCGGAACTTTTTTCCCTTACTCCATCAATCACTGCCACCGGCTTTCGAAATTCGTTCCAAATTTTGGAACGATTATCTACGCAATAAATTTCCTCAGAACCATTAGTTACCGGCTTGAAAAACGTCAATTTTATAATTTCTTCCCAAAATTTAAATAACTTTTCCTAGATATAAAAAATGAGCAATAAATTTACGTCCCACACAGGACCTTTATTATGTGTGTGCATTCATATCTCAGTTATCTTCCCCAGCCCTTTGGAAAGTAAATATGGAGGGAAACGTGAATCAGATAATAGAAATGTATGTTAGGCGCATAGTCCCTCCTAAGTCCAAAGAGAAAACAAGCCTAAATGCTGCAAAATAAACTTGGACAGGTACAAATGATGATTTGAATATGCGGTTGTCAACGGATGAAGTTCATTGAATTTTGGTCTACCAAATTATGCAAGCCTTTCCATGTTTCCTTTTCAAAGGGACACCTTTTATCCATTTATAGTTGGATCTAGGGTGGCCCAGTCCTCCTTTTTCCCCTGGAAAATGTTTGGTTATTATATAGGGAATCACTGAAGCATGACTGGAACCAACAACTCCCCCTCCCCCCCCCCCCCCCATATTTAGGTCAGTCAATGCCCCTTCCCATAATATAAGACTTTAGGTTCATATCATTTCCGTTCAAGGTTTAACATTGTTAGTTAAATAACATAAAAATGTGTCATTTTCATTCTTTTTACATATGTACTTTCAATACATGCATGTCAACAGGTCAATACATTCTCAGTATGAAGTAAAGAGGTTGTCAGTAGACTACAACCCTACATATATAAACTTTAAAGTTTGCATCCTGGACATATAGTGAAACACATTGGTGACTAATTAACAAATGATCATGTTAACTTTCCCTTCAATATGTTCACTAACTTGATAAGCACATAGTATATTGGCCATTTGATTTTTGCACAATAATTGGGACAGAAACTCTTTAACACATTTTAAAAAAGTGCTGTAATACATATATGATCATGATTATTAAAATATGGAGTTCAGGAATGATTGGTAATGTGACTATCCACCAAAGTTCAAATGATATTGATTTAAGCAACTTTAGGTTATATGGTATAACCTGCATGTGCTACAGTCTTATTTAGTAATCTCCGTCATTTTGTCATGTCAAACCTTACAAAATGTGACATATTTTCACATGTGTTCCAGATCTTCTTACCTACAATAGCAATTATAATGTTTATTCAGTTTTATTTTATTTGTAACAACCACACATCCAAGAGTTATTGCAGGCTTGAACTTTTTTCTGACATCATCAACTCAAGTTTGAATATAGTCAGTCTTTCATTTCATCAATCATGACAGAGCTTGAGGTGTAATAAAAGTTTAAAACAAGAAAATCCATGAAATCAGCATTTATTTACGTTGTATCTATAATAATTTTTCCAAAAGTGAATTGTTAAAATAAGTTTGCTCCTTCCAAAATATAATGCTCTGTTGGCATGGTTGGGTGCTGCTATATACTACCCCTAGAAGGAACCCTGAACAATAATGGACACAACATTCAAGCTTGATACAGCTCTCAATTTGGATTGTGATTATCATGATTATATATTTATTTGACATAGCTTGATTTCTGGCACAGATTAAATGTGGATTAAGAACTTTAAATTTTAAAACTGGATATTTCCCTTATAATATATGTACATGTAATATGGTATAATATTCAAAACATAAATACATGTTGAGATTCAGCATGTCAAAGAATCAGAAGAATTGAACTTTTAATGAAAACTAACTAAGTTTAGTTTTGAACTGTTAGGACTTCAATGTGGACTAATTTGATAATGGGGCTCAAAATCTAAATTCATGGTTAGATTCAGCATAACAAAAAACCCTTAATATTTTTTTTTATAAAAATCAAAACAACTTTAATTTTGGACCGGTTGGACCATCTTGTACAGATCCGTTCTCTTATACTTTAGTTATTGTCTAAAAACTAAATGTCTCCCAATGATGACATCACCCTACCATTACACAGCCACACATTTCAAGCAGTTGATTGAAAAAAATTATCAATGCAGTTTAAAGTTATGTGACTTCCAAGAGAGAAAACAAACCTGCCCCCTTTTAATAGATGAATGGTACATGTAGATGTAATGGTCCTAATAACTATAAATCCTATTCTTGTTCAAGCATTTTACCTAGACACCTATGAAATAATTCTTTGAAATACTGAAATACTGAACCTTGCTGCATTAATTTGTATTGTATTTTTATTACTGCTCATCAAAACATTATCTTGACCCCTTCTCTCTTACATTATTGTACATATATACTCTTTACTTTTACTGCACATTAACTAATTTCAACTATTTAATATACATGATTGGGGACTGGGTTTTAAGCTAACAGATACCTTGGTAGCTGTTACACCCAAATTATGTCCTGATACTCTTGGCATTAACAATAATTGATATTGGAGTTGTGTGCATTAAATTTAAACCAGTAATGAATATATGTACTGTAAATCAATTGCTTATATTTCAAAAACTTTGAAAAGGAATCAGGTCCAATTGCCTGTTTGTCACTGCTAAATTATTGTCTCACTAGAAATTAAAATCTCATAATTTTTATTCAGTTAGGAAACACAAGAGTGCACACGCTGAAATGTCTGGCCTTCTTTACTAATCATTGATATTATGTTGATAGTCCTAAAGATAAAGCTGTATTTCAACTGTCACATAAACTTAACATTAACCAATGAACCATGAAAATGAGGTCAAGGTCAGATGAACCATGCCAGGTAGACATGTACAGCTAACAGTTTTTCCATACAATAAATATAGCTGACTTATTGCTTATACATGTAGTTTGAAAAAAAGAACAAAACACAAACTTTAACACTGAGCAATGAACTGTGAAAATTAGGTCAAAGTCAAATAAAACCTGTGCAACTGATATAAAGATCATAAAATATTTCCATACACCAAACATAATTGACCTATTGCATATAGTATTAGAAAAAAACAAACTCAAAAACTTAACTTTGACCACTGAACCATGAAAATGAGGTCAAGGTCAGATGATGCCTGCCAGCTAGACATGTACACCTTACAATCATACCATACACCAAATATAGTAGACCTATTGCATACAGCATAAGAAAAAAAGACCAAAACACAAAAACTGAACTATTACCACTGAACCATGAAAATGAGGTCAAGGTCAGATGACACCTACCAGTTGGACATGTACACCTTACAGTGCTTCCATACACCGAATAAACTCGACCTATTGCTTATAGTATCTGAGATGTGGATTTGACCACCAAAACTTAACCTTATTCACTGATCCCTGAAATGGTCAAGGTCAAGTGAACACTGTCTGATGGGCATGACAACCTTGCAAGCTACGCACATACCAAACATGGTTATCCTAAGGCTTTTACTTATGATAAGAGAGAATTTCACATTACAAAAATTTTTAATCTTTTTTCAAGTAGTCACTGAACCATGAAAATGAGGTCAAGGACATTAGACATGTGACTGAAGGAAACTTTGTAACATGAAGCATCTAAATAAAAAGTATGAAGCATCCAGGTCTTCCACCTTCTAAAATATAAAGCTTTTAAGAAGTTACCTAATACAGCTGCCGTCGCCAGATCACCAAAAAACTGGAAGCTACATGGAGCTTGAATATCTCATATGGTAATATATGCCATAATTATTTCAACATCAAATTCTTGACAAAAATTGATGTCTTTGTAGTAAGAGCAGTTGTAATACTGCATTGTTTTATGCATAAAATCTACTATTTAATCAAAAGTGTTTATAATGTATCCATTTTAAGATCGGGTTAACCCGGTTTGCACAATAATAATTCATTTGCAAGATAATTTAATTCCTGTTTTCTTCTTGTTGATAGCAGATCTGTATTTGTTGGGCTATAAATTTGAATATATTCACACTTTTTGATGAATGATGGCCAATTGAAAGTTTTAAACTATTCTGTTAATTGTATTCAACTTTAAGTATTGTGTTTTGTGTTGTTGGGATGCTGTCCAATGAACCTATACCCCACATCTCCTTGTATCATATGTTCATATATTTGGAAAAAAGTTAAATCATATTTAACTGTATTATTTGGCTAAAATTGAGTCTGAGATAAAACTATTCTTTATTTCTATTTTAATTAATAACAACAATACATGTATGTTCATGCTTAATTTATGAAGACATGCAATTTTTTGAAAACAAAAATTTAATCAAACGAAAATAAATATTTAAAAATGCACACAAATTTCCATGCGCAGCTAGTATGCACTTCAATTCACTCATTGAAACGTGAATAATCCTTGTTTGAGAGTGCATTAGTCTTGTTATTTGTAAGTGTGAGTCTATTCCATTTATGTATACATGTAGAATCTCTACAGGCTTTCAATGCGTCTCATATAACTTGGTAAACTTCCAATGATTAGGTTGACATAATTGTGATCTGAAAATATATAAACATTTTTTTTTTAACTTTGTTACTTCTGGTTTGATGTACAGTAGGTAAGGGATGTATATGGTATGCCATTGTTTGTCCATCCATCCTTTCAAATGACAACACTTTGTTCAATATCTCAAAGTAGAAGGGGCTAAATAAAAAAGGTTTTACACCATTTTCAGAAAATAATGGTTTTTTTTTTTTACCAATTTAAGAGTTACTATGGCAATAAACTTAGACAAAATTTATAAAATTCTTGATTTTCCTTGTTTTTTTGGTCAAATAAAAATATATTTTAGACTTGATATGTGTGCATCCAAGAAAGTTATACATTTCCAAACATAATGTGTCTTTTTGAAATAGTTGACAAACATTTTATATTCTTGGACCAAAAATAGTCCTTAAATATTATAGTCTTCTTTGCTTTGAACAATTTCTCATGAAATTTTAACACAAAATTTAGATTGAGTTCACTTTTAATTTTGATTTTTTGGAGTCTGTTGTTCAAAAGTTGCAGGACCTATCAGATTTAGGGTTATTTTTCACACCTCATATTAAGCTTGAGTTTGCTTAAAGTCAATAATCTCATATCTGTACTGAATGTCTTTCAGTTGTTTGTATACTTGTACCGGGCATGTCCCCTCTTTTTTTTGGTTAAATGTATTTCTTTTTGTATCCATCTGATGAGTTAATACTTTTTCAACTTATTTTATAATTTGTTCTTATTTTGTACTGTTACACCACTGTTTCAGGTAAGGGGAGGGTTGGGCACCAGCTTTCATGTTTAACCCTGCCACATGTTTATGTCTGTCCCAATTCAGGAGGCTGTAGTTCAGTGGTTGTTGT
This sequence comes from Mytilus galloprovincialis, assembly GCF_965363235.1. Lineage (NCBI taxonomy): Eukaryota > Metazoa > Mollusca > Bivalvia > Mytilida > Mytilidae > Mytilus > Mytilus galloprovincialis. The sequence goes on along the minus strand of NC_134841.1, from coordinate 97,005,344 downwards.
TTGTTGTATCACATATTGTTTTTTTCGTTCATTATTTTGTACATAAACTAGGCCAAATTTCTTGTTTCAATTGTTTTACATTTGTCATTACAGGGTCTTTTATAGCTCTCTGTGTGGTATGGGATTTACTCATTGTTTAAGACTGTATGGTGACCTACTTTAGGCTACAGTTGTTAATTGCTGTCATTTTGTCTATCATTGGATGAGTTTTCTTATTGGCAATCATACAACATCCTCTATTTTATACAGTGTAGTTGTATCTAACAATTTGATCATATAATTAATATCACCATATATATAGGAAATATAGTAATATTTAGAAAAACTTTTGTATTTGTTTTAATATATAATTTGGTCTTGTATTATATGCTCAAATATATCTAGCATTTGTCTAGTAAAAAGCAGTGGCGGATTTACCGGGGGGGGCACAGGGGGCATGTGCCCCCCCAGTTCAGGTCACCAAAAAAAAATTTTAACATTATAATTTTATTGCTACTGAATCTTCTTAATATCTAGAGCGGAAATGAATCACAGCTTGATTTGACTTTTTATACTGGCCGTCAATTAATGCCAGCGTCCACATGCGTGATTTATGACAACTTGTCGATGGGTGTGTAAATATTGACACCTTTGTGTGTTTTTAATTTCTCTTTGCAAGCTTAAATTATGGAAAATACATTTACATGTTGATTGGAATAGTACGAATTTTTATTGGTTTATAATACAATACAGATTAAAATCGATTACCAGGTGAAACTTCTGATCTGTGTTTTTAAAGAATAGGTACAAATTATATGTTTATGTTGATAATGTTGGTATACATCTGTATTTAGGTTCTTAGTTTCTCTCCATTCCAAAATACAGTACTCACATTACCATTTTATTTAGAATTTATGTTTTTTCTCTCTTCAAAACAGTCTTTTTGTGAATTTATTCAGCAACAAATCAAATCATTAAATTATTTTTTAATACCATACACGTTTGTTTTTTAAATGGAATGGAATGTCCTATTTACTTCCGTCTTTTTTTCAAGGAAAATCGACAATTTGTCAAACCCCCATTTTTTTCACCGGTCTAGGAAAAACATGTTGAAATGACATTTTCTTATAAAAAATCATTAATAAAATGCTAAATGATTTTCCTAAGATCTATTTTGTAACTGAATCTGGGACTTAAAAATTTCTTTAAATGCCCGAGCATACAGTTATATTTGTTTATTTTTATTGTTTCAATTGCCATGTACATGTATGAGGCTAAAAAAGGTCACCATTTGTAAGGATATGAAGGTGTTTTAGATATTAGAATAATGTACAAAAAAGTAAGTCTGGAAGTAAGGCCAAAAAAATATAGAGGTGATGAAGAAAATATTGATTGATTGTATGTTGTTTAACGTCCAGTGGCAAATAATTGATGCATGTTGAGAACAAATATAATAACAGATCAATTGGCAGGAAAAGAAAGTATAAAGTGAAATAGTAAAAACAATAAAAAAAATCTAGAAATATAGAGATATAGAAACGATGATCTGACCCTCCCCCTTTTAAAAAACAACCAAAAACAAAACACTCACACTCGCATATACCGTATATACATCTCTAAAAAATCTAAAATTTTGGTTTCATGGTGCCCCCCCAGACATCAAGGTTCTGGATCCGCCCCTGAAAACTAAATTTTGTGAACAACCAATTTATAACTTTCATAGAAGATATACTTACGGTGTATCAATTGATTCATATTGAAGCTACATGTACACTGTACATGTATATGTAAACTTTCTCACAGTTTCATTCTGTCTGGTTCCAAGTCTTAACAATTACTGTTAAAGTCTCCAAGGAAACTAATTCAATGACTGTGTTCAAAGTCATTCTGGTTGACATAGCTGAAATTAATAAAGAGATAATAAAATAAGTTTAACTAAAAATAAATTGTTGCATTATTTATTAAACATATATGACAGAGTTAAAATGACTTTCAGATGTGTTTAGGTTTTTAATGCTTATGTTTGAGACTCAAAGAATTTATCATTAATTATGTTTATATTATATATTTTACTTGGACAACAAGTTAATATATATCCAATTGATAATGGACATTTTATAATCAAAGTGACAATAATGCCTCAGGGCTTAATCCTTTATCCTTCTTAAATTAGGGGCAGAATCAATTTGCGCCAATTGCAGTTTTGAAAAGGTATTAATTGCGCCACTCTCTTTTATTTTGATGGTATTAATTGCGCCAATAAATGAAATGAAATTGCGCCACATTTACCTGTAAATATTTTTTACTTATATCATACCTGTACATGTTTTACCTATATCATACATGTACTATAATCAACTTTTCCATTTAAGATTTAACTATACACTCTATCATCAAATTTAAGTACATGTATATATATAAGGCCAAATTAAATAATATCTATGAAAAAAATAGGGAATTTACTTTATTCCACATTGGAAGAGATATTATATTGTAAAATGCTTATTGAAAAGACGACAAAAAAAACTCTAAGGCAGGCAGCTATTTGTAACCTTAAATCATAGGGTAAATGGGGAAATAGGAAACACACGTATTTTTTTATTTGCCCTTAATGATTTTACTTGGGGGGGGGTATTATTACATTGTATAAATTGACCGGATAATAATTCAATAAAATATTCTTGAAATAAATAGTAATACCAGGGATTGAAGTAAAAATTTTAGCATTGTAGCCCACAGCTTAAATTTTATAGCCAACATATATATAAAATAATATATATAAAAAAAAAATTGAAGTAGCCCACACTTAAATGCTTGTAATTGTAGGGCTATTGTTTGTGGACTCATGCTAATTTCAAACCCTGAATACTGAAATGAAAATGTTCCCATCCAGACTATTGTACATTTATTTTGCACATGACTATGATGACATATATAATAAAAGCAAAATTCATAATAAATCTAGTATGTGTGTGTTACCCTGTGTTATTTTGCAAGTAAATACATTGTATAATAGTTTTATGATTGTTACGACACCAGTATGGTCAACCAAATGGGTCTTGGAACGATCGACCTTCATCTGCGCCTCCATTTCAAAATATTCAATTGCCAATAAATAACATGGACATGACAAGACCATTATCCAATCCGTCCGCTTTCGAAAGTCCTCAGATGACCAACCATATTTCACCTATGAACATGATGACTCCGCCGCCAGCAAATCCTTTTATGCAATGGTTTCCTCCGCAAATCCCTATGAACATGTGTGCTCCATGGCGTCAACCATGGAATGTACCACCCTATACACCTTGGCCACCAAATATTGCAACATTTCATCCTGATGCTCAACAAAACATTCACAATTAACCAATAATAAACAAATTATGAATCTAATCTAGTCATGATAGAAAGTATTTTGTTGTAACTGTTTAGTATTATTATTTTTTATTTTTATTTTTTATAATTATTGTTCTTTTTACAGCACATACATTTCTTATGTAGCTTGTTATATTATTTTTATGTTTATAATCAAATGATGAAGTAGAAAAAAAGAAAAAATAATCATCAGTGTTCACTATTACACATGTACATGTATCATATTATAGTCCCAACATCCTAAAATAACCCAACCAAATTTATTATTGAACCTAGAATGATTAACAAATTTGACCAAAAGTCGCTCCTCAATATAGCCATGTGGAATATTGAAGGGCTTATTAGTTCAAAAATAAATGACAGTCACTTTTTACAAGTTATTTCAAATTTTCATATCCTTGGCTTGGTAGAAACATGGCTGGAAGATGTCAATGCCTGTACTAATTTACCGGGGTTTGATCTAATTGTTGCCAAAACAAGAAAAAAGAATAAAAAAGCCAGAAGAAACTCGGGGGGAGTAAGCATTTATGCCAAAACATCTGTCTCTAAAGGTATATCAAAATTGGCAACCAAACATCCAGATATAGTTTGGACAAAATTAGAACACAAATTTTTCAACCTCCCTAAAGACATTTACGTAGCTTTTGTTTATATATCTCCTGAAAGTGCTGCCCATAGTGCAGATGATATTCAATCTATGTATACTCACTTATTAGAAGGAATTGTAAAATACAGTAAACTTGGTGATATCCTTATCCAAGGGGACTTTAATGCTTACACCAACACTATGCCTGACTTTATTGTAAATGATGAAAAAAGTCATTCTAGTAATGATGATGATTTTTATAAGTTTGATATTACTTTGCCAAGAAATAATCTTGACCATAAAAGAATAAATAATAGTGGTAAACATTTACTTAATATGTGTAAAGAATCAGGACTTAGGATCCTGAATGGTCGAACCACATGTGATTTATTTGGCAGACCAACCTGTATTACTTATAATGGATGTAGTCTTGTAGACTACTCAATTGTATCAAATGAACTTTTTAATTCTGTGGGTTTTTTCCAAGTACATGAATTTACTGCTTTATCAAACCATTGTCCTATTGTATGTGGTATTTTGTCTAACATTGTCAACAACTGTAATTTTTCTTCAACACTTGAGGATTTACCAGGCAAATTCATTTGGTCAGATGAAGCTATAGAGCTCTACAAAACAAATATTCAAAGTAAAAATATTAAAGATAAATTTAACAACTTCATACAAAAAGATTTTGGTGATGTCAACGAAATGGTTGGCGAATTCAATTCAATTTTAATAGAAACAGCTAATATGTCCACAAAATTCATTAAAAGGGGTAAACCTAAAAGAAACAAATCTAATAAAACACAGAAAAAACCATGGTTTTCTGAATCGTGTAAAGATCTGAGGATCTCTGTTAAAAACTACGAGAAATTGGTCAACAAATTTCCGTTCAATGCTGAATATAGAAAATCTTTTTATACTTTTCGCTCTCGCTTCAGACGTAGATGTAAATACGAAGAGAAACAGTACAAAGAAAAGATTTGTAATGAGTTGGATAATTGTGTAGAATCAAACCCTAAAGTTTTCTGGAAATTGATTAACAAACTAGATCAGTCATCAACTTGTAAAACAAATGAATCATTACCTTATAATTCTTTTAAGGAACACTTTGAAAAACTAACTCTTGAACACCCCGAAATGAATCGTTTTCAGGAAAAAGTCACAAAAATCTTTGGAAGTCTAAAGGCTAAATTACCTTTTAATAATGATATAAATGAGCTTAATGGTGTAATCACACCAAGTGAAGTCGTAAAGGCCATCAAATCACTAAAAAATGGTAAAAGTCCATCTATTGATTTTATATCTAATGAGATGATAAAAAATTCGTAAGGGTTCCACGGAACCCAGTGTCTCGCCTACTTTTGCTGTTAATCACAGACTCAACAAAAATGAGGAAAAACATCAATAAAAATTTCCTTCTCGATACTGTCTTTTGATTGAAAGAAGCTTCCAAGTTTGGTAAAAAATCCAGGATAGTTTATGAATCTAATAAATAATTTATAAACTTTAACTGCAGACTGTATGTAATGTTTACTGGAAGAAAAACTAAGTCCATTTATAAGTAAAATACGGAAAAAGTGATTTTTTTTTTTACAAAATTTACTTCTGAATAATATCTTATGATCAGAAACAAGCTTTTGTCTAAGTTTGGTAGAAATCCAGGATAGTTTAAGAACATTATAAAAATTTCAAAAATTTTAACCACAGAGTGAATGTTTTGTTTCTGGCAAAAAAACTAAGTCCATTTATAAGTAAAATACGGAAAAGTGGAAATTTATTTTTACAAAATTTTCTTCTTGATACTATCTTATGATCATAAACAAGCTTCTGTCCAAGTTTGGCACAAATCAAGGATAGTTTATGAAAGTTATTAAAATTTAAAAAAACTTTGACCACAGAGTGAATGTAATGTTTCCTCGCAGAAAAACTAAGTCCATTAAAATACGGAAAAGTGGAAATTTATTTTTACAAAATTTTCTTCTTGATACTATCTTATGATCATAAACAAGCTTCTGTCCAAGTTTGGTACAAATCAAGGATAGTTTATGAAAGTTATTAAAATTTTAAAAACTTTAACCACAGAGTGAATGTAATGTTTCCTCGCAGAAAAACTAAGTCCATTTATAAGTAAAATACGGAAAAAATGGAATTTTATTTTTACAAAATTTACTTCTGGATACTTTCTTATGATCATAAACAAGCTTCTGTCCAAGTTTGGTAGAAATTCAGTATAGTTTAAGAAAGTTATTAAAATTTCAAAAACTTTAACCACAGAGTGAATGTAATGTTTCCTCGCAGAAAAACTAAGTCCATTTATAAGTAAAATACGGAAAAAATGGAATTTTATTTTTACAAAATTTACTTCTGGATACTTTCTTATGATCATAAACAAGCTTCTGTCCAAGTTTGGTAGAAATTCAGTATAGTTTAAGAAAGTTATTAAAATTTCAAAAACTTTAACCACAGAGTGAATATTTGTGGACGCCGCCGACGACGACGACGCCGACGACGACGGAATGTAGGATCGCTTAGTCTCGCTTTTTCGACTAAAGTCGAAGGCTCGACAAAAATGGTACCACCTCTACCATGGAATCTCTTGTTAAACTTTTCAATTTTGTCTTTAATGAAGGTATCTTCCCAAAAATATGGAATGAGAGTCTTCTTGTCCCACTTCACAAAAAGGGTAGTAAGGCCGACCCTGGAAATTACCGAGGGATTTCTATCAGTTCGAACCTTGGAAAAGTGTTTAACAAGATTATACATGCCAGATTATTAAAATTTACACAATGCAACAATTTGATAAGCAAAAACCAAATTGGTTTTATGGAACATAATCGAACAGCTGATCATATTTTTTCATTGAAATCAATTATTGAACAATACAAGACTAAACATAAGAAAGTTTATGCTGCATTTATTGATTTAAAAAAAGCCTTTGATACGGTATGGAGAATTGGATTATTCCATATACTATTAACACATGGAATTCCAAAGAAAATTTTTAACATAGTTTTTTCAATGTATTCCAAAACAAAGAATAGAATAAAATTTAATGATGGTTTAAGTACATATTTCATATCTGAAAGAGGTGTTAAACAAGGCGATGTTCTAAGCCCTTTACTATTTAATATTTTTATTAATAATATTGTTGAAAATTTAAAAAACAATAGCACAGACCCTGTGCTAATTGGTGATGATAAGATTCATTGTTTGTTATATGCCGATGACTTGGTACTATTGTCAAGTAGTCCAGAAGGACTACAATGTAGTCTAGACACTCTAGCTCAGTTCTGTACAGATTGGAAGCTGGAAGTAAATTCTACAAAATCAAAAGTCCTAATATTCAATTCTAACGGCAAATCATTTCAAAACTTTTTTACTATCAACAAATATTATATTGAGACAGTTGATAAATATTGTTACCTTGGGATAACTTTAAAATACAATGGCAAATTTAACCTGGCCTCCAATTTATTGATGGAAAAGGCTAGAAAAGCTCTATTTAAAATAAAGAAATCTCTTAGTCTCAACAATTCATGTAGACTTTTAGAAAAACTTTTTGATACAATGGTACTTCCAATTTTATTATATGGAAGTGAAGTTTGGGGTATTGAATCAATTCAAAAAAATAATGAGAATGAACCATATGAAAAGTTTCATATAAAATTTATAAAAGAAATTCTGGGGGTTCACTGTAAAACTTCAAACCATGCATGTCGCAGTGAGCTTGGTAGACTCCCCTTAAAAGCTAAAATTTTGTTGTCTTCCATGAAATTTTTAGATCATTTAATCTCATCTAACAAAATCTTAGCTCATGACATATTTATTCAAACAAGAGAAAACAACCTATGGACAAGTAATATGAAGAAATGTATCCATAATCTGGGTTTCTCATATTTAACATCTTTTGATGTAACTATTACACCTATGCTTGCTCAAATAAAACAACGAATTCATGACCAAATTTTACAAGAACAGAATTCATATATTACTGAATCATCAAAACTATCATTTTTTCGACATTTTTGTTTTTCAAATAAACGTGCACACTATGTTGACCAATTGAATATGTTGAAAGATAGGGCACCTTTGGCAAAACTAAGGCTAAGTGCACACAATCTTGAAATTGAAAGAGGTAGATACATGCAAGTTAACAGAGAAGAAAGGTTGTGCAAATTATGTCATAATAAAAATATAGAAGACGAAAAACATTTTATCTTGCACTGCACAAAATATGAATCACAAAGAAATGTTCTTATATCAAAATTGTCCTATTTTAAAAATTATGACAAACAATCTAAAACTGAGGATGAATATATTAAACTATTACTTAATAACAAGTGTAGAAAAACACTTAGATTAATATCATCTTTTATTAATCATTCATTTGAATCAAGGAAAAATTTCCTTATAAATGAGTAATATGAACAATTTGAAGCTATAACATACAATATACTTCTTCTTCTTCTTTAAGTTTTCCAGTTTTCCATCTGAATAAAGATGATTAATAACTGGTGCATACGTGGCCTATTTATTAAAATTAAGTTATATTTACAAACAGTGCAAAGAACAGATGTAGTGATTAAAACTATGTACATGAGATGAAGTTTTTTAAATAATAGTGGAGAGAACAGCATATGTTAGCTGATCTCTGAAAGAGTCGACTGTCTGTGTATTTACTACTGTGGTTGGTAATAGATTCCATTGAGTTATTGTGTATGGGAAGAATGAAAATCTGTACGAGTCTTTTGATGTATAAATATGTCTGAAGGTGTGAGAATGATGTTTTCTGGTTCTTGAGTCTGATGGAATGAGAATTGTGCTAGATGGTATAGCAACAAGTTGATGTGTGATCTTGTACATCATAACCAGTCGTGCACGCAGTCTGCGTTGTGTCAAAATAGGCCAGTTTAGTGTGTTCAGCATGTTTGATACACTACTAGTATTATGATACCTGTTGCAGGCATACCGAGCAGCTCGCCTTTGGACCATCTCTATCTTTGAAATAGATTCTGAAGTGTGGGGGTCCCAAACTGAGCAAGAGTATTCGAGTTTGGGACGGACAAGTGCTTGGTATGCCTGGCTCTTGATGTTTTGGTTTGATGTTTTCAGATTTCTTCGAAGGAAGCCGAGAGTTTTGTTGGCCTTTGATATATTGTCATCTATGTGTTTGTCCCATTTAAGGTTTGATTGTAATGTGATGCCTAAGTACTTAGCAGATGTAACAGATTCTAGTATATGATTGTGGAGAGTGTAATTATGTTTTAAAGGTTGACGTTTAGTTGTTACAGAGAGAACATTACACTTGTCTGGGTGGAAGGCCATCAGCCAGTCCTCTTCCCATTTTGCAGCTGCGTCAAGGTCAGCTTGCAGTTTTAGGCAGTCACTCTGGGATTTAACTGGCATGTATAAGATACTGTCATCAGCAAATAGTCTTAGTTTGCTATGTGTAAGGTAGTCTGGAAGGTCGTTGATATACGCCAAGAATAAGACAGGACCTAAGACAGTACCTTGAGTACTTATGTCAGTAGTCTATTCTTACAAATTAACCTATATATATTGATATTTATAACTGCACATTTCATTGTTCGAAATGTGCCCAATGATATGCTATGTAGTATTTATTGTTTAATTGCTGCATCATTACTATTAGTATACTAGTTGTATGGGCCGTTGCCAATTATTGTAATTGAGTTTGTGCCAATAAAATATTTGTATTTGTATTTGTATTTGTATTTATTTCTTTATTCCATGAAATTATATATCATGTATATATCTGAATCGAGTTTTGAGAAAATTTATCCCTAATTTAATCCATATGGAGCAGCTTCTCGGGTAAATTTAACCACTCAGACTCTCACAACATTTTATGCAAAGTCGATAGTTTTCAAGCCATAATTGACCACAATCGATTTCTTCGACCTAACGATACAGAATTTTGCAAAGTTTCTATTTAGTAAAATTATTTGAATTGAGTGTATTTTACTTACAGCTATCGTTTTTATTCATGTATTATGGTAAAGTTGATAACAGATATCCTCATTCATCAATGGTCGGCCATATTTGCTTCAGTAGCAACAAAAGGTCATCACGGGTCAAACCACTTGAAGAGCGCGTAACGAAAAAAGCCGAAGGCAGTGATTAGTGTAGAGTAGTATTCGGGCCCGTATGCGGATCGGAACTGGAACTGCCGGGGAGTTTACAAAACTTGGCATGTTTAACAAGATGGGGTTTTACTTCGCTCATTTATTTGTTCTTTAGTCCTAACTTTAATCATGGAAGTAAAATAATACTTCCATGCTTTGATAAACTTTATATAGTTTGAATGCCACTCTCGCTAACTTACGGCCATTGGTTTTGATGATTTTAATCACACATTCAACTTAACTATAGTTGAATTTGAAACTCTTTGCTGCGAAGTAAAGAATGAAAAGCAATGAGCAGACCACAGAAGAACAGCATTGGGGTATTAGTTAAGTGCAACAGTCCAAAAGTTCAAAACGACATTACCAGGATGTCTGCATACATTGTATATATAATCAGTATCAAAACTTGACTTTGAAAACATTAATTTGCATAAATCAATAGTTGTGTATGTGTTTTACAGGGTATACTGAAAATGTTCACAAATCTGGGGACAAAGTTTTGCTAACACATTGTGTTGACCACAGAAAACATCTTACGTATGGATGTAAGTATCAATAGCATAATACTTTTTTATTAGTATAAGGGCGAAATGTGTATATTGACATAGAACTTAGAAGATAGCTTACAAGATGGGGCTTCACAAAACATGTTACATATTATTTTCAGTAATATTTTGGGACTCAGTGTTTTATGTGTTAACTACACATAGGATCATGCATAATGTGAGGACAATTGTGTCTTCTTATAAATATCATATATGCATATATACACGACCCAACTGAAAAAAAAAACATAACTTTTCAAAACCATTAACGTATTATACATGTGGAAGAAACCCTCTTATATGATTCAAAAGAAGAAAAAAGCATGTGCCCTTTTCCCAACACCATAATTGCTCTGCTCTTCCGTGACTGGTGCCATGTTCTTTCTATTTCTTTTAGAGGCAGATAATTTGAACAAATGGTGGTGTAGCTATAGTGTGGTCTAAGTTCTATTAAAAGTTGGCTCTAATCATAGACTTAAAAATGTGTGTGTTTTTACTAAGCACACGGAACTTTTCAAACTAAATCAATGACTGCACGGATCGGAGTCGAGTAAAATTTAACTGCATCTGGAAAATCGGTTGTGCACTCAGAAGTTGAGAAGAGTACATCTTATACAAAACTGCAGTTTATGTGTTTAGAAGGGTGACACTTGCACAACATTGTTTGTTGTTCGGTATGACCAAGTACATACACGTTAGATTGAGGAAAATAAGATGGAACCCTACGAAAACTAGATTTAGATAATATAGCAGACAATTTGATGTTCTCATAGTTGTTGAAAATTTTCAGTTGTGGTTGAAATGGTTATTAAAAACTTTTTCTGATCTTTGTTCGTGTTGTTGTCTCTTTGACACATTCCCCGTTTACATTCTCGATTTTATTTTAATGATTATGAGATCAACAGTAAAAATAATACCACGCATGTTAGAGGAAACGTCATTAATTAATGTGCACGAAAAAGAATACTTCATTTAAGAATATTCATAGACATATATATGTCTCTGGTATATTGAAGAAGAAAATTCAGAAATGAAAGCAATATCGTTTTCAAAATGTAAGGATGTGCTTTGAGTAAAGAGGGTCATAAGTATAACAATTCATTAAATGACAATACACAATTTTGAGGATGTATTGTCAAATTTTACAAAGCATATACTCTACCATTGCAGCTGTTTCCATGGTACCAGGTAACCCCGATTCTATCACTCACGCTTTCGCAGCAGAAGAAAAGAAAGCCAAAGAGCTGATGGAGAAGTATGTAGCGGATTGTAAAAAGCTTGGAGTGAGTATATGTATGCACAAACTATAATAGTAGTACTCAACAATATGCAGACCTTTTCTGGGGCAAGAAATATTTCATAGTGGGTTATTCAGTGACGGATCCAGAAGTTTTCATAAGTGGGGGCCCACTGACCGCCTTAGAGGGGTCCGCTCTGGTCATGCTCCAGTGATTCCCTATAATTTCAACCAAATTATTCCAAGAAAAGGGGGCCCGGGCCCACTCTAAATCCGCCTTTGAGTTATTTTATCAAAGTTTCCCTCTTTTTAACGAGGTCCTGCATTATCATCCTGCGTTTCTATTTGGCGATGGCGTTAATCTCTGTTAATTGGACTTGCGAGTCTATATCCCTTAGGTATATTTTAGTAAGTATTTTTAATTAATTTAACAATTCATTGAAATATCTATTTGACAGCTGCATGATGTAGATTTAGTGAAAGTAATCGGCGAACCAGGAGATGGGATCATAAAGGCTGCTGAAGAAAAGAAAGCGGACATGATAATCACAGGCTGTCGGGGTTTAGGACAGATCAGAAGAACAATGGTCGGCAGTGTCAGCGACTACATTTTACACCATTCGCATGTACCTGTCTTTGTTTGTAGACATTAACACTGCTAAAATATATATGTATGATCTCAAAATACAGGAAGATTGATATTAGGTCAATACTTTAATATTATTATGAAAATATATCATAAATGTAATGCCAAGTTATTGGGTAAACTATATTTATTCCATACCGTCAGTTTTGACGATATTTATACTGATATTTTAAAGTAAGATGCAATAAATATACCCGTTTTGATAATCGATTAAACTATTTCTGTTTAAAAAAAAATAAATTTTTACATTCAAATCAGTTCGTTATATTGTAAACATGTTTTTGACCCGGGAAAAATTTACCATTGTGCAGTAAAACAACTGATTGTCATCTTTAAGACAAAATTCCAAGACATATTGCAAATTAAAACACGAATGCCTTATAGACTGGCACAGTTGGTTAAGACCTAATCTACGGATCGGTGTAAGCAATGATTTGTATCCCATGTGCAACTAACAGTTGCCAGAACCTTTAAGAAAACAAAAAAATCTATTATCACAATGATCTGAGTCAACAATGACTGAACAATCAACATTCCATAACTTAATTATTTTTCCTTTTACCGGGTAACTACCTACGTCACATGATCTTATACAGGTAGTTTTTAAATGTACAGGTATATATATTTATATTTCTCTCTAATAGAATGTGTTGGCGTAGTCGAGTGGTTACTTCGAAACTTATGTTTAAATCAGTAATTTAACACACCGCGGGATCGCATCTCACGAGGATCGCATCCCGTAGAAACCACTGACGCTTTCCAGCATTTTTGCACCTCTTTCCGTGTTTTTTCTTGTATATTGTTGTCGTTTAGCATCGAATAATAAGTTAGATGGAATAAAGGAAGCGTATTAGTGTAAGGGATAAATTTGTCCTGGTAAAATATGTCTGGGCGGACAAATATTACTAGTATAAAAAGTCCATGGTTTCAGAATATACTAGTATATTTAGTCCGATGTTAGTAATATATGTCCCCAGACTAATTTTCCTAGGTAAGCATGTCCTATAAAATCCTATAATAAATTCAATTGCATTTAAATTTTTAAGAGTTGCATAGTTATATTTTTGATAAAATTTATGTCCCCAGACTAATTTTCCTAGGAAATCATGTCCATGTCATTAATAGTCCTAGGATAAAATGTTCATGCCCTTAGTTTTAAAAGTTGAATGAAGAAGACAAAATGAAAGAGTTGTGTATCAATATTTTTAATAAAATTGACTCCAGACGAATATACCTAGAATATACCTAGAAAATCATGGCCATGTCATTATCAGTTATAGGTTAAAATGTCCATGCCCTTAATTTTACAAGGTGAATATAAATGTTATATGTTTTAATATTGTTAAAGAGTTGTGTATCACATTTTTAAATAAAATTTATGTCCCTAGACTAATTTTCCTAGGAAATCATGTCCATGACATTAGAATTCCTAGGTAAAAATGTCCATGTCTATTATAAAAGGAAAATGTTATAAGTAATGGAAACTCAATATTTATGTTTTAGTTAGGTTATAAAGGAAATGTCCTTTGTTTTAATTGGAAAAAATAAGGAAATTTTCGAATCTTGATTTTTTATCTATTTTGACTGTTTTTTTATGATGTAATAAAACTATTAGAAAAACAAGTCTTCTGACAATTTTTCCTAGGAAAATAAGTGCCAGACATATTTGACTAGCTATGGACTTATTTTCCTAGAAACATTTGTCCTAGGACTTACATTCCTAGTAAAATCATAGACATGGACTTGAATCACTAGGAAAAAAAGTCTGGAGAACAAAATTTTACTACCGGACCAAATTTACTGTTACATTAGCGCCACACCTTTTTTTGGGCTGATAACAAAATAACGTCAGCCAATCAGACGACGCGTTACATCCAATATTAAATTATTGCGTTATAACGCAAATATCTTGATTTTAATTATTCATTAAGTTTTGTATATATGTCCGTCTGTCATTCATTTCGGATGTGATTTACTACAAGACAAAAAAAGAAACATACATACAAGGCCAAATCATTATAATAAATATGCATAGGAATAATGGAATACTTGAAGTGCAATTATACATAAATTAAGACTGATTTGTGTATAAGAAAAGTATATAATTTTACAAGAAAAAAGATATAGTATAGTATAATATAATTTAACAAGAAAAAAGATATAGTATAGTATATAATATAATTTAACAAGAAAAAAGATAAAGTATCTATAATACTAAAATAACGAGGTCCAATTTATCAGCCGTCATCGGGTAAAAACGACAAATCAAAGAATTCAACTTTATTTATAGCTAATATAGGACAATGGTGTAGATTAAAAATTACACCACTCCAGACCCTTTTGTTTTCCACATAAATAATATTGCCAATAATCAACAAGTTCCGGGTCGAATCCGATACCGATACCAATAGTATATTCACCTGTTACCTATTACCTTATCTGTACGTTCCGCATCTGACAGGCGCACCATCAAACGGTGTATTTGATTTTGCTATATATACGGGTCATAATCACAGGGTTGACACTACTAAATTAAATAATTGTCAAATTGTTCCCTAATGTATGATTGTAGTATTTTAATTAGTAAGACTTTCTAAGATAACAATACGAATACTAAAAATCTGGACTTAAAATAAGGCGTATAGGTACAGTTTTCAATTTGTTAGCGGGCATGACGTAAAAAAACGAATCAAAGAATTCAACTTTATTGGACAATGCTGTTGATTAAAAAAATACTCAATTCCAGGAACTGAGTATTACCAATAATTGATAAGTTTCAGGTCGACGGGTTCAAACAGAAAGATTTGAAAGCAGAGAAAACTGTGTATCTTATAATCAGCACGACTCAAGTTATCAGATGGCAATACCGATACTAAAATAAGGCTTACGTGCATAGTTATATACTTTAATTCAGTCGCGGACCCGCGATATCACGGGTGTGTTCTAGTAGTATAATATAATTTAACAAGAAAAAAGATATAGTATATAGTATAATATAATTAAACAAGAAAAAAGATATAGTATAGTATAATATAATTTAACAAGAAAAAATATATAGTATAGTATATAATATAGTCATATTTAAATTGAAAGATCAAAAATAATGTCGTACAATTATGAAACCTCCAAGTCAAATAGACAAAATGATCTTTCTGCTTTAAAATGAATTATTAATATAAAGTAAACATTTTTTTTAGATCTCAGAATATGATAAAGATTCTTTGATATATATATATAGAAAGTCATTGAATTTCCATTTCAATATAATGACGTATTTTTTTTAGATGCTTGAGTAGCAAAATGAATAGAGAGAACAAATAAAACATCTTCATTCTATATATTTATTGCCAAAGGGTAGCTTGTTTGAATCTAACCTACTTTAAACAGTTCTCACACGAGAGCTTACTTTGGAAGTATATTTATATTCGGTTATAGCTATATTAGCAGGGTTGATTTTTTCTTCGGTATAACCTCAATTTACTCAATTTTCTTTGTAATATATATCCTAGTAGTAACATGGATATTGTTTTGTGAGGCCTTTATAGGTTGTTGTTCAGTGTTAGCCAATGCTCCGTGTTGAAGACCGTACTTTGGCCTATGATGGTTTACTTTTACGAATAGTGACTTAGATGGAGAGTTTTCTTATTGGCACTCATACAACATCTTCTTATATTATTCTGCTCATTATTGAATGCAATCGCTTTTATTTTGATTTTTCATCTTAGAGTTAAAGTCATGTCTTCAATTGCAAATGTATCATATGAAAGTATAGTACGGCATTCATGCAGCTTGCATTATCATTTAAATTGTATAACAAGAAAATGTTCCACTGTGAAATATTTGTAAAAAAAAAGGTTCGAGTAGAACTTATTCATTGTTTCTATAGAATATGTTCCTTCGCAACTTATATCACAAGAACTTATTTCACTTCATTGGAACAAAATCCATGGAGCTGTGATTTTTGTTCCAGAACTTATATCCATTTGGTCCAAAAATTATCTCGGGAACAAATTTTACAATGCTGGAACATGTACGTATATTCCGTTATACATTTTCCGTGATATAAATTTCGGTGGAACATATGTCCGATGAAATAAGTTATCGGAACAAATGTCACGCCGGAACGAATTATTTGCTACAACATCTTGAACGTGATGAGCGTAGTGACGTTACGCACGGTATTGCGTCGCAAGACGTAACATGTATAATTAACAAATTTGACGCCATAAACTAACTTTCACATTTTGTTATCAAGAGCGGAGTACCTACTCGGTCGACTTATATCAAATTAATACCATAAGCTGAAGAGATCTTTCAAAATTTATCATGTATAAGGCAATTAATTACGTAAGGATCGTTTTTATTTTCTGATCTGCGATTAGATGAAAACAAATGCAAATTTTTCCAATTTTATTTTGGAAAGAAAACATAGCAACCTTTAAAAAAAATCTTGCTTCCGGAGCCAAGGGACACATGAGAAGATAAATTTAGCCAGAACATTTTTTTGACAAATTGACATAAAAATTTATGGTATTTATTTCATTAAAATCGGTCATTTAATAATTTAGCAATATTTCTTTTTATAATCATTTTAGTTGAAATGATTTTTTTGTTGTTGAACTCACTTTTGTCCAATACTAGTATCAGTATGTGTCTGTGTCTGAGTTTTCCGACTATTTCTCTATCTTTTTAGCACTGATGGTTTCATTTTACAAATACGTATTTATATAGTTGTTTAAAATTTATAAGACCATTGTAACTCGGATTCTAATCGGTTTCTAATCTATAAAGGTGTTTTAGATTTGCGTGAAAACTTTTGTCCATAAGAAATTATCCCTCGGCCCATCCCCCCTTTTCCCGTGTGTCTATAAAGGGTTTATTCCTTATGTGTGTATGTTTTTCTAATCTGAGTGTTATTTTGACTCAGAAGACCATTTTGGAATGAACATTTCCCGGCATCATTTTAACTGCCTAAACAGTTCGTAACTAGTGTGTATTTGTATAAAAGACGCCACTGTGCAGAAACGTCAAAATGACACCATTGGACATAATGGCTAGACATAGGGAATGCTTTCCGAAAAAAAATGTAAGGTCATAATGTTTGTGAAAACACCCGACTCATTTAGCCATTTGTATGAACTTATAGTTTGTATCTTATAAATATGTTAGTTTTGTATTATAAATGCACATTTAGTATTTATACAACATGTTTCACCTAAGGATTGGACAAAAATAACGTTTGGACATTGTGGCTAGACATTTGATTTTTAAAAATTCTGCTTCAAGAAAAAGTTTTTTTTTACATTTGAAACTTTGAAAATGTTTATCTATTTCTGAACTTTCTATTGAGTATAGTTTTAATATGATTTGATTATTTTATAGGGATAATAATAAAACTGAAATTTTGATAAACTTTCCTCAAAACTCATTAAGACAGGTTCCTCTGCTGAATATTTCGTTGAAGGCTTGCTTCAAATTTCAGCCAATACCAAAAAACGGGTATGATGTTATAATATAAATCTAGTAGGAAGCTGATATACTAAATTTCGCAGATTTTATGTGCAAAATTACAACGGAACATAGAGAAATGCATTTTATTTAATCTGAAATGTTACGCCGGACATGCAATTTTTAACGCAAAAGTAAGATTTGTGAGTTCAATAAAATAAATGTATGGTGCAAAAATTTATAGAATTAACTTAAAATAAGAAAAACATGTCCGGGCCTTTCTGTAGATATATGGATGATGGTGATTTTATTTCTTTATAGGCAAATGGTTGCTGTTCTAAAATCATATAATAGCGTAATTTTAATCCGAACGCATTACCGTGCGTAACGTCAGTAAGATCATGATAATCGTAGAAAAAGCGTGCTGAGAAAGTGCTATAATCGTAGCAGGGTCGTTGTAGAAGCGTAATGAGGACGTAGTATCATCGTGCAGACAACGAAAATTAAAACATTCATGCCGCTTATACCGCGACCTCACCACGACCTGAATTAATTGAAGACAGCAGGGAGCGAGGTGCGATCGTTGTCTAGTTTGACTAGGGCTTAAACAATGCGCCAGTGTCTCTTCTACAACACCTTAATAACCGGACCGTTACCTGTCACAATATCTATTAATGGGTCAAAAATTAACTTAAATTGGCCTATCCCTCCCCCACCACCAATTTCATTTTGTCTATTTCACAGTTTCAGTTTATCACTGTAACTTCAGATTTTCAAACATAAACCACTCTGGAGGTTTCTTAAACGATGCGCCAATATCTCAACTTCAACACCTGTATGGGCTTGCTTGTCACAAGCTCTATAAATAGGTCCAAAATAAACTTAAATTGGCCTACTCCATTAATCTCATTTTATCTATTTCACAGTTTCAATGTTTTAACCGTAACTTCTGATTTTCGAACATAAACCACTTTGGAGATTTTCTTAAACGATGCGACAATGTTTTCCTCTCCAACATCTATATAGTCGTTGCCCGTCACAATCTCTTGAAATGAGTCCAAAATTAACTTAAATTTGATACCCCCTGAATCTCATTTTCTCAATTTCACAAGTTCAGATTATTAAACGTAAATTCAGATTGTTAAGCATAAACAATTCTGGATTTTTTTTAAAACAATGCGCCAATGTCTCCTCTTCAACACCTTCATAGTACTTGCCCGTCACAATCTCTATCTATGGTTCAAAATTAACCCCCCTCATCATTTTGTTAACTTCGTAAATTTAGGTTTTTAAACCGTTACTTCAGATTTTCGAACATAAACCACACTGTAGATTTACCTAAACGATGCGACTGTGGACAATGTCTCCTACAACATCTTCAAAGTCGTTAACCTTCACACTCTCTTTGAATTGGTGCAAAATAAACTTAAATTGGCCTACCCCCCACAATTTTATTTTGTCAATTTCACAATTTCCGTTTTTTAACCGAAACTTCAGATTTTTTAACAATAACCAGTTTGGGTATTTTCCTAAACGAAGCGACAATGTCTACTTTACAACACCTACAGTTGCCCGTCACAATCTCTATAAATATGTCCAAAATTAACTGAAATTGGCCTACCCCTCTAATTTCTTTGTGTCAATTTCAGTTTTTGGTGGAAGAAGACTTTCACGTCTTCTGTAATCCTATACTGCCGGCTGTAAAATCATTGAACATTAACCAGGAGTGTTGCCGTATCCCTTTCTGTGCTTTACTATTTTATAACAACTTCCGTGTCATATCTTGACACCGATGTTTACACTCACATGATCTAAGCATCTGCATCATTTTATTATTAAATTGATTGTCGATTATAAAATTCTTATGTTGTACTGTTATACCACTGTCCCAGGTTAGGGGGAGGGTTGGGATCCCGCTAACATGTTTAACCCCGCCACATTATGTATATATGTGCCTGTCGCAAGTCAGGAGCCTGTAATTCAGTGGTTGTCGTTTGTTTATGTGTTACATATTTGTTTTTCGTTCATTTTTTGTACATAAATAAGGCCGTTAGTTTTCTCGTTTGAATTGTTTTACATTGTAATTTCGGGGCCTTTTATAGCTGACTATGCGGTCAGGGCCGTAACTACCTATGAGGCAGGGGAGGAGGCAACTGCCTCCCCTGAATTTTCTACACCAATTTTTTTTTTTTTTTTTTTTTTTTTGAAGTAAAAAAAATAAAGTATTGACAATATGTACACGAAGAACTTGAATTTATATTATAAACAACACAAGTTAACAGTTTTAACAGTGTTATCATGATACGTGATATTTCTGTCATTTTTCGGATTTTTGATCGTTTCAGTATTTGTTTTATTCTTCTTTTTTTTCGTGTGGCCGTCCGTCTGTTATTCAGTATTGAGGGGTCAGTA
Source organism: Mytilus galloprovincialis (assembly GCF_965363235.1). Taxonomy (NCBI): domain Eukaryota; kingdom Metazoa; phylum Mollusca; class Bivalvia; order Mytilida; family Mytilidae; genus Mytilus; species Mytilus galloprovincialis. The sequence continues at coordinate 96,984,967 of NC_134841.1, read as the reverse complement.
TTCGTATTAGAACACATATGAAACTTTGATTTCGATAATTTTGAAAAAAAACGTAACTATTCACATTTATTTTGGGGCTCAATTATTTAAGCAGAGGAAGTTCCTTTTGTATTGTGAATTTTTTAAGATATCGGAAATTCGTTACCGGCTGAATCAGCTTTTGGATAGTTTTTTTAAGTTTCCCGATCGTAAGAGAACATTATGGTTAATGCATTAGTAGGTAAACACTCCCATTCGTTGTAGCAGGGACTTTCTATACTAAGTATATATACTAGACTAGTATAGAAAGTCCCTGGTTGTAGTTTATATCATGACATGTCTGTTCAGCTTTCAACAATATTGAAATTCAAGATCCTCGATAAAAAAAAAAAGTATCTTGCGTTTTAAAAAAAGGCACTGGCTACGGTTACATGGAAATGTAACAATAATAAAAATATTATTGTTACATTGGAGACTAATTGCCGGAATGCAAAGTTGGGTAAGGAACCGATTAATTACGAATGTAACAATAATTATTGAGGCTACGGTTACATTGCGTTATTGTTACATGAAAAACAGCAATGTACGCTAGATTTATTAAACTTAAATCTTCTATATAGTTTTGTTGCTTAATTCATTTATGTCTACTAAATAATACTTTTTATAATGATAAATAAAAAATATTATTATTCAACAAATGGTGTTTAAATAGTTTTAGGTATTAATGGATTTGATGTTCTTAAAGATACTACTTCAAATTAGAAGTGCCAAAGGCGAAAAATATAGTTCAATGGTTTGTTGTTGAAAACTCGGGCTGAGAAAACTGTTCACTTTTAAGTATTTAACTGCACACCTAGTCGTATTACTGTCATTATACTTTGAACAAAAGATGAAGAGATTCCCTATTACCAATTTTGTTTGAGTGAAAAATTTAAAACTTGCATGGGATGCGTTTAAAACGAAACTGAAACAATATCAAGACACAAATTTCAAACAGCTATACAAACGCACTTACCAAAAATTGATACATCAAAAGCAAAGTTTGCTAACTGTGAACTAACACTGTGAACTTCTGTATACTAGTACATGTATAAAATTGAGAATGGAAATGGGGAATGTGTCAAAGCGACAACAACCCGAACATAGAGCAGAAAACAGCCGAAGGTCACCAATGGGTCTTCAATGTAGCGAGAAACTCCCGCACCCGTCGGAGGCGTCCTTCAGCTGGCCCTAAACAAATATGTATACTAGTTCAATGATAACGGACGTCATACTAAACTCCGAATTATACACAAGAAACTAACATTAAAAAATCATACAAGACTAACAAAGGCCATGCAAAGGCTCCTGACTTGAGAAAGGCGCAAAAGTGCGGCGGGGTTAAACATGTTTATGAGATCTCAACCCTCCCCTATACCTTTAGCCAATGCAGAAAAAACAAACGCACAACACTACGCATAGTAGAACTCAGTTTAAGAGATGTCCGAGTCCGATTTCAGAATCCATGGAGGACGTACTATAAAAAAATCAAAAAATTGTATGTTATACTTGTATGTATTGTAAATATAAGATAATGTCTTCAACTTTTATTATTTAGTACATATTACTAGTCCCATCGAACATTGCTGTTTTTCATGTAACAATAACGCAATGTAACCGTAGCCTCAATAATTATTGTTACATTCGTAATTAATCGGTTCCTTATCCAACCATGCATTCCGGCATTTAGTCCCCAATGTAACAATAATATTTTTATTATTGTTACATTTCCATGTAACCGTAGCCAGTGCCTTAAAAAAACAAAATGTTTTATAATGTTGATAACCAGTTTTTTAAAAAAAATATCTTTAAATACAGAAAACACAGATAATAATTGTTTGCATGAAAATTGCCCCAAGGATCCAGCAAAACTGATCTTTCTTAAAGTAAGGAAATCGAAGGAAAACGGGTAATTTTAGCCATATCATTTGGGAAAAAATCCACGGTCACAATGTATTTAATGTTAACAATTATAGGTCAAAGTACAGCCTTCAAGACGGAGCTAGCCTTGGCTAACCCCGAACAGCAATCTCAGCTTGTTTTTGCATAAAAGTTGCTTCCAGGTTCAAGCAATACTGATGTTTCTTAAAGTAAGGAAATCGAAGGGAAACGGGTAATTTTTCGCCAATGACTGAGAGGAAAAAACCGGTGGAGGGCTGCGCCCCCTATCCCAAGGGGGCTCAATCGGCGGCCCAAAAATCCCTGCCTCCCCTGAATTCGAACCCTAGTTACGGCCCTGGCGGTATGGGCTTTGCTCATTGTTGAAGGCCGTACGGTGACCTATAGTTGTTAATTTCTGTGTCATTTTGGTCTCTTGTTAACAATTGTCTCATTGGCAATCAATCATACCACTTCTTCTTTTTTATATGTTCTCTTGTATCTTGGTTCCTCTTTTATTAGTTAGGCTTGAAAAAACAATCATTATCGTTAGTATTATAATTTCTCATATTTAAATTTATTGATATCTACCCTTTAATTTATGTAAATTATTAGATTTCATCTTATCTTACAAGAACGTTATTTCTTTACTTATAACTGGATGTTTTTAAAGTAGATTTGGTAGTACACATACGTGAATTGAGTATTGGGTTAGTTCGCCCTTGGTCAGTTCGCCCTGAGTTCGTTCGTCCATATAGTCCGTAGGTTGCCATTCACCAAGTTGACCATGCTGAGACGAATTTAGTTATAGAAAATTTTAATCAACAGATTTTTATGTTGAGTAAAGTGAGTGTTGGTTGAGTTATAAGTATCATTAAAGATTATTATTTTTGGAAGAAAAAAATACGTTGAAAGCATTCATGCGACAGAGCAGACTAGGTTGGTGGGGGGCTGCATTTATGGTAATTCAAGTTACCTTTATACATCTTCTTCCACCTAAGAGCAATCAGCTCTTTGATTTAATTGAAGAACCCGGGGTCAAGATTCGGTAATATGAAAAAGTCTATTGTTCGTTAGGTCTCTGTAACTGTTCCCTAGCAGTTATCTTGATTGAAAAAAAACTAGATTGTCTTATGTGAAACTCTGGATTTTAGTTATACATGTGAATTGTTCGCTGGTAAATTTTTCGCTACAAATGTTCATAAGCTTGAGTCAAATAGTACTGAGCTGTATATATGTTAGACTCAGATCGACGTCCGGCCTCTAATCAACGTCCGTTCCTGAAATCGACGGATTTCACCCTCACAAATCGACGTCCAATTTTGATTTTTACGTCATGTATTGACAAAACGACGTCTGATAACTGGACTTTCACTTATACATGTACATGTTTTGTAGGGTTCAAGATTATGGCATCGACGTTGAAACATCAGCTGAAGGTCTCCTCCGGGTGCGGGAGTTTCTCGCTGCATTGAAAACCCATTGGTGGCTTTCGGCTGTTGTCTGCTCTATGGTCGGGTTGTTGTCTCTTTGACACATTCCACATTTTCATTCTTAATTTTATAGCCAATTGTTTTGAGAGTATTATAAATTGGACTCTGTTTACACCTGTAGTGAAACATATATACGCAAGAAATAGGCATTATGTTTAATGTTGTGCTGTTACACCACTGTTCCAGGTTATGAGAGGGTTAACTATAAGTACCCACACACAGGTTTAATCCTGTCTCATTCTTTATGTTCCTGTTGTCTAGTGGTTTTCGTTGGTTTATGTCTTTCATTTTTGTTTCTCGAAATTGTTTTGTTATAAAAGAGGGTTGAAAGATACTAGATGGACATTCAGACTCACAGATTGAAAATAGACTGGCAACGCAATAGCTTAAATAGAAAAAGACAGACAACATAGAAAACTAACGAATAAGCAACACGAACCCCACCAGGAACTGGGGAATGATCTCATATGGTCCGGAATGGTAATATATTACTTAGTCTTATAGATAAGACTGTTAGTTTTCTAATTTGAATTGTTTACATTATTCATGTCGTTGCCTTTTAAAGGCGACTTTACGGTATGGGTTTTATCATTGTTGAAAGCCGTACGATTGCCTATAAATAGGCTACAATTGCTCATATACACTTTGTTTGAACTCTTGTGGATTGTATTAGTCCAGGGGCGTAGCTGCCGTTAGGCATTTTAGGCACGTGCCTACACATAATTTTTCACAAATATTTCTTTTTTTCATTAAAAAAATAATAAACAACGTTATCTGTAGATGAAGTTGTCAAAACTCTTTAATTACCGAATGTCATGTGTACACTAGTCTCTCGTCCTTAGTGAATGGAATATTGGATAGAATTGAATGTTTTTACGATTTTACCTTATATAGAAACTATAAACTAGAACTTAATTTGGTTTAGATCAATTCACTTCTAGACTATCAACAAAAACTTGAATGAACCTCAACCTAGACACATGAGTTTTATAATTAGTTGTTGTTAGTTTTCAACTATCATTCCACTTTGTCTTCACCCGACTTGCCAATGTTGGTCTTCCGTTTGGCTGTGCAGGATGTATAAATACGCAGTCACGTCTGTTCAGAATGGGGACATTAAATCCGGTGCCTAGTTGTAGAGAGAATGCAACTCTTTGAGGTGTTCGTAGTTGGTCTGCTGAAAGGCAAAATTCCTGCTCCTATCCAATAATCCCTCATTTTCCAATGCATGGCATTTTTAAATTTCCAGACCTTCGTCCTGGAGGACACCTATCACAGGACCTAGCTCCAAGTTGTATTTATTGTAATTTTGTCAATTTTTTTCAACGGTCCTGAACTTGCATAAATATTTGACACTGGATGTAAAAAAATCAATTAATCAAATGGCTTCCAGTAATTTTGAGTACTTTCAAATCTGCGTGCAATGGCCACAATTATTCAAAATTCCTAAGCAGGTAGGGATTTTACAGTCTGAGGATATAAAGAAATACGAATTTCTTGAATTTTGTTAGGCATCGACTATGTCTGTATACATGTTTGTGTGGCTAGGGTGAAGGTTTAAGATTCAAAAAAGAGTGATGGTTGATGTCTAGCCAAAAAGGATAGTTCTATTATATAGTAGTGTTTACGTACCTATTTTTTTTATGAAGGATCGTCAATATGTACGTACTATTAATTTAGTTAAACGTATATATCAATCAGCACGGAATAGGATATGATAATACCAAAACTGCTTAATCAAAGGGATACGCTGATCTACGCTGGGCAATGCATATTGTAAATATTTTTTTATATCACAAATTGTACTGCGTTATTTAATTCATCAGTCAGGTGTTATGGTACATTATACATAATTCTTCGAACTTTTCATCATGTATATTATAATTATCATGATTAAATAACCAGTAAATTTAATATTTTTGTACATAAAATTTTGCAGCTAAAACGCTGAAAACAGTTTTCAGTCGGGCGGTTTCGCCCCCTGAACCCCCTACCAGGGCCATGCCCTGGACCTGCTGGGGGCCTAGACCCCCTGCCGATTGGTGCCTACACTTGACTGAATACCTAGCTACGCCCCTGTTAGTTATCCCATTTGTAAGTATATTACCGTTTTTTATTACGTCTCCTTATTTTTATGCAATCTCTAAAATTTTAAAATTGATATCTCAACCTGTTTACATACTATACAAAAAAAAAAAAAAAAAAGAATACCGGCATAGTAGACATACATTTAAAAAATATATTTCCTTTTTCATGCATACATGATATGTTAAAAGTCTTAAGTCTCATCTGATATTAGTTTAGTTCAATTTTGTAGTTTGTGTCCAAAACGGACGTCGATTAGGGAAGCTATATACAAATTAGACGTCGATTATGTCAGCCTAAAATTGGACGTCGATTAGATAGACATAAAATTAGCCGTCAATTTGTGGATATTTTATTGTGACGTTTGATTGGGACGTCGATTTGAGGAACGAACGTCGATCTGAGTCATATATACACTTTTCTATTCATCATCGAACATAATATTGCTTTTTTAACATTACCGACATCTTATTCTATGCACCGAAAATTATTTCAATTCAAAAGCAAACAAAAAATCAGCAACAATTGTTTGTGTGACCAGTCAGCCATTCAGCGATCTTAAGTTCACGTATTGCTTTTCTTTTTTAAAGAATTTAACGGGTTAAATACCTGCGTCACGTGATTTTACACAGGTAGGTTGATATAAGTATTAAATATTGACCATTTTTAATACGGTGTCGGCGTAGTCGAGTGGTTACTTCGTAACTATTTAAACAGTACATATTTTCAAATTGATTGAGATATAACGGGTCGAATCCCGTAGAAACCACTGACGCTTTCCAGCACTTTTGCTCCATACTTCGTGTTTTTTTTTCTCTTTAAAGCCCTACCATATTCTTTTGACAAAACAGACCTTACTACAGCTATATTTACGTTATCTATTAAAATGTATTGCTGTTGGGGCCCTTTATAGCTTGCTTTTCGGTGTGAACCAAGGCTCCGTATATTGAAGAATGTACCTTGACCTATAATGGTATACCTTCATAAATTGTGATTTAGATGGAGAGTTGTCTCATTGGCACATCTTCCTATATATATCTAGGGACAAGAGAATAAATCAAGAGTATTTTTAAAATGTTCCATAACCTTAGTATGACTATAAGATCCTAGAACAACCATGACAGTAACATGAAACAAGGAGGAATATCTATCTATAATACTAAAATAACGAGGTCCAATTTATCAGCCGTCATCGGGTAAAAACGACAAATCAAAGAATTCAACTTTATATAAAGCTGATATTGGACAATGGTGTTGATTAAAAATTATACCACTCCAGACCCTTTTGTTTTCCACATAATTAAGAATTATGTACCCCTGTGTTGATTCAATGCTAAACATATGGAAATTTTATAGAAAATCCACAGCCTTTATCCTTGTACTCTCATATTTGGCAATTTAATAACTGATAGATATAGGATTATTGCATGCAGTGCTAGCATTGATTTTCCTTAAAACAAGTTTATTAATGTAGTTATTGGTAAAAACAGATAAAAATATGGACAAAATCGAGTACACCTTTTAAGGTGCGCTCATCTTTAGTGACTCAGCACGAGGCTTTTTGTAATTTACAGGTTAGCTATAACTTTTTGTAAATAATAAGCACTAGCACATTATAGAAAAGCAAATAAGTAATCTATGTTTCAAATTTTATAACAAAATTCTCTGTATTAAAGGCTGTGGATTTTCTATAAAAATCTTGGTTTATTCGCCACAAAGTACTCTTTTTCTATTTAATGCAATGAAATAGTAAATAATAATGCTTTGCATCAAGTTTCCCCTTGGTATATGTACAAAATGGCCTATCTTTATTATACATTTATCTGTAGTTTTGATACAATTGAAGTTTGAAAAGTTCGTACACAAATGGCCACAGAAGGGGTCATAAATTACCTTCTCTACACGTTCCGCATCTGGCAGGTGCACCACCAAACGGTGTATTTAGGATTTTGCTATATACTAGGGTCATAATCACGGGGTTGACACTACTAAATTCAATCATTGTCACATTGTTCCCTATTGTAGTATTTTAATCAGTGTGACTTTCTAAGATGACAATATCACGGTGGCTATGGTTGTCCTGCGAGAGAACGTTCTGTGCTGGTGATTCGGTCCTGACGGGTGCTGGTGATCAATGAAAAAATGTAAACAAAGACGAAAATGATGATTTTTGACGTTTTCACTCATAAAAAATGGAAGAAAACAGTTGAGATTTTTCAATTTTGTTTCTTATGAGTTCATATATAAACCATTAAAAAGTTGACCCTCTAAACTGTTTCAGTAAGCGTAACACAAAAATGCTCATTTTCAGAAAATCTAGAACTGAAAAAATAAAACAAAAATGCTCATAGAGTCCGCTTTCTATACCGCAATCCACACGACAAAACTATTTTGTGAAAAAAACTGCAATTTATTAAAATTTAGCATTTTCTCAATTTATTCATGTCCTGATACTGTGCTGGTGGGTCCTGTCATTGTGCTGGTGGGTCCTGATACGGTGCTGGTGATTTTGGATAAGAAGTTGGTCATATTTGAAACAAATGTTACAAAATCAATAAAATTGGGCAGATAATAATTATTGTTGTCAATAGGATCTATGACGCCTATTTTAGCTCTTGTGCATCCATTTGGCTGTTTAATATGTGTTTTCAAATGATCGTAACTTGTATTTATACACAATTACATAAAAGGGCAACATCTTTCGTCCAGTATCAGATAACAATATATAGTATCTAAAATAAGAATAGTTTTATTATGATATTAAATGCCCCTAACATTGATGCTTCAACAATGATCAAAGCCCATGCCGCATAGACATGTTTGTTAGCGCTCCGCATACCCCTCCCCACTTCCACCCAACCAACCCTCCTCATTTCCTCCTTCATTGTTACAGTGGTGTACCAACACAACAATTTATCACATAAAATAACAGGCGCGTAGCTGCCTTTACGCAAAAAATCATTTGCTTGCACATGTTTTTCAAAAAAAAAAAAAATCCTGAAATTGAATTTCGGATAGTCTTTAGTCTTTCCGGATTATTGTGTCTGGCGGTGTCTGTACTTGCAACTACAATACAGGCTCAATAAAATCACCTTGAAAACATCTTAGATTTATTTCCATTACTTATAAGTCAAGACTTAAAAGTAGCCGTTCGATTTCGTATTCCCATTGTCATTTCGTCCAAAAGACTATTGATTCACCTAGGGTATCTGTGTTACAAATGACCTTCTACCGTTGTCGTAGAAACCTCTCATTTGATTTTAAAATGACCCTCGTGAGAAACACCACGGGTGTCTTGCAAGAAGCAGGACCTGCTTACCTTCGGAGCACCGGAGGTCGCCACATTTTTTCGGGGTCCGTGTTTTTCATCTGTAGTTAGTTTTCAATGTTGAAAGTTTTTGCTTGTCATTTTGTGTCTTATCTGTTCCCGGGTTTCCAAATTACGAAACCCACTAGGATGTTACTATCGTTTCTTGAAATATGGTATAGTAAGAAACAGATAGGGTATTTATCATTTTCATCATAAAATGGTTCAAAAAATTTTGATATATGCTTGCACTTTATTTCAACTCAGCTACGCCCCTGAGTAATAACACAAAGACACACATTATTGAACAACGAATGCTCGCAGGTACTGAAAGCTAGTTCAAAGCCGCATTTTCAACTAATAGATAAACCATGTTCTCATATACAAAAATCCCTATCGTGTCGATTAAAAAAGTCCTCGAAACTGAAGTTCACATTTTAATGTTTGATGAAGCAGAACTTTAAAAGTGTGCAGTGAATCTTGTGCTCACAACAGTTATTGTCATAATTATGTTTACATAAGACTTATAAAGGAATTAAGAAGGTACCAAGAAATATTTTACAGTTTACAGTTCAATTTAATGATCATGAATGGAAGGAAATGGTACGGAAGTTTACATAGGACAAAAAGAAATTGATAGTATTTTTTGGCGAAAGACTTAAACGCTTATTTGCATTATATAGTATGTAGCTCTTCTATAAAAGCATGCAAAAAAAAAAACTTTGATTGACTTGTTTGCTTGGATGTTTTCAAACAATAGGTAGGCGGAGTTTCAATAAATACTGGGATTTGATTGGATAAATACTAACTGACAGGAATTGAAGTTAATGTTTATTGTCCAAACAAATTCTAGTATATAGTAAACAGACTACTTACTGTCGTTTAAAAACATCCAAACAATCATAGCAAGCAATCTGATCAATGGTTTGCTTTGCATATATTTATAGAAGAGCTGTAAATTCTAAAAAAAAAATTCTTGTTGTCGTAGATGGTTAAATCCTCAACAAAATCTCAATAACTTTGTTGGAACGAATAAAGGTTTTAAATCAAATTTTCGTGGACTTTTTAGCTTCCACCCTGACGAGGCATGTTAGCTGTTCGTATGCTGTTGCACCTGACGCACGGAAACTTCCACATTTCCATCTTCTTTTCTGAAATATTTTACCCAGCTCATACTTGACAGGATTGTTATCCTAGTAAAAGGTGTAACCAATGAATTGAACACAAGTTAAAAATTCCACAATACTATATAATCCATTTTATGTGTCAATTTGTTCGAAAAAAATCGAAAAGAAGAGAGTTTTTTAATGTCATGATTATCTGTCGCTTTCTAGATCTATGCTTAGCATTTATTTCAGATGACATGGACTCCTCACCCTGGTGACCCTGCTGCCTTTCATAACTTTATCCGTATACATATATTAATAGATAAACAAAAGGCTGCAACTGGTATTTTTGTATTTAAAATGATTCGTTGTAACGAGAATATTTGTGGTGAATGGAAACTGCGGGGTCAAAATCTTAAATTGCTTATAAATGTTGCTGGACCCAGTTTCGTTATCTGATCTGAATTTTCTGAAATGTGCAAGGTAGATAGACATCAGCATTTTGATTTTTTTTACTCGGTAAGTTTTGCCCTAATTGCTTGAACTTTTGCTATATTAAAGCTGCTTTCAATGAGTGTGTAGACAAAGGGAATATCTTTGGTTATCTTGCTTGCTGAACAGAAAAGAAAGTCATTGTTAGGTTATGTAAACTACCCTACTTTAAGAGTAGACTAGTCCGACAAATGACACATCTTTCTGTCTGTAGGACCAGGCTACTTCGAAAGGAGGGAAGTATACCTTACCTAACAATGACTTCACGGTTTAGCTAACAAGCAAGCTAACCAAAGATACTACCTTTGCCTACATACTCAATGGAATCGGCTGTAACTAAAAACTCGAATACATTTTAACAGACAGTGGTCATGTTTGTTGATGAATATTGTTTTTCCTAGGTTAATCATTTGGTAACATTTGGTCAAGTAATTTCAGAAAAGATCTTTTTGTAATTGCGGACACCAAGACAATACATGAACCTCACACGACCCCTCGACACAGGTGAGCTTATATATGATCTTATAGCGATTCGGGTTGATAACCAGTTGAAATTAAGCCAGTTTTGTGTGTGTGTAGATTTGTATTGTTTTATAAAAAAGAAGATGTGGTATGATTGCAAATGAGACAACTATCCACAAAAGACCATAATGACACATACAATAACAATTATAGGTCACCGTACGGCCTTCAACAATGAGCAAAGCCCATACCATACCGCATAGTCAGCTATAAAAGGCCCCGATAAGACGGCCTGATTTATGTAAAAAAAAAAAAAAATCTATATTTTTGCTCTCCATTTTTATGCAAAACCTTTTACATTTTTATTTTATGGGTTATTGTTGAAGGTCGTACGATGACGTATGGTTGTTAACACATACTTCCTTTGGTTTCTTATGGAAATTTGTCCATTGACAACAAACATACACATCATCTACTTTATATAAGTATTGTAAAAATTACAACGTATTTTGGTGATCTTGCAAAATGATCGTAATCCCGAAAATCGTAAACATATTTTCTTATCTTAAAAGGGGGCAAGAAGGGTTCCATTAACAGGCCAATAAATAAGATTACAGTTAATTTAAAAAAAAAATAATAAAAAAATAGGGGTATTTTTTCACCATAATAACAGTAAACAGATTCACAACAATGTCAATTTCAAGAAAGCAGACAACAGTAATTAGTCAATAACAGTACAGCATCAATGATCTTGAATATATGCCACTTTTAACTAAAATATAAAGGCACAGAACCAGGACCGTTTTTCTTATCACCAGCACAGCGTCAGGACAATTCCGTTTAACGAACTTGCACGACTTTTGCAATATAATATTGTTGTAATATACTTTGCATGGTACTTATGACGCATCAGAGAAAAATTAAGTAACAAAACAGTCGTTTTATTGCCGTTCTGATACAATGTAAACAAACCCACCAGCACAGAATCAGGACCCACCAGCACCTGCCATGACCAAATCACCAGCACAGAACGTTCTCTCGCAGGACAACCATACCCACCGTGAATATGAATACTAAAAATCTGGACTTAAAATAAGGCGTATAGGTACAGTTTACAATTTGATAGCTAGCATGACGTAAAACAGCCAATTAAAGGATCCAACTTTATCTATAACTAATATAGGACAATGCTGTTGATTAAAAAATACTTCATTCCAGGCCCTTTTGTTTTCCAAATACTTAATATTACTTATTATAATTGACAAGTTACAGTGCATCTTAATGACTTAATCAGATGACAATAGCAATTCTAAAACTAGAGGCTCTAAAGAGCCTGTGTCGCTCACCTTGGTCTATGTGCATATTAAACAAAGGACACAAATGGATTCATGACAAAATTGTATTTTGGTGATGGTGATGTGTTTGAAGTTCTTACTTTACTGAACATTCTTGCTTCTTACAATTATATCTATAATGAACTTTGCCCATTAGTAACAGAGAAAAATATTTGGTAAAAATTTACATAAATTTACCAAATTAATGAAAATTGTTAAAAATTGACTATAAAGGGCGATAACTCCTTAAGGGGTCAATTGACCATTTAGGTCATGTGGACTTATTTGTAGATCTTACTTTGATGAGCATTATCGCTGTTTACAGTTTATCGCTATCTATAATAGTATTCAAGATAATAACCAAAAACAGCAAAATTTCTTTAAAAATAACCAATTGGAGGGCAGCAACCCAACAACAGGTTGTCCAATTCATTTGAATATTTCAGGGCAGATATATATTGACTTGATTAACAATTTAACTCCTTGTCAGATTTCCTCTAAATGATTTGGTTTCAGAGTTATAAGCAAAAAACTACATTTTACCCCTATGTTCTATTTTTAGCCGTGGCGGCCATCTTGGTTGGTTGACCGGGTCACGCCACATATTTTTTAAACTAGATACCCCAAAGATGATTGTGGCCAACTTTGGATTAATTTGGCCATTAGTTTCAGAGGAGAAGATTTTTGTAAAAGATTACTTAGATTATGAAAAATGGTTAAAAATTGACTATAAAGGGCAATAACTCCTTAAGGGGTCAACTGACCATTTCGGTCATGTTGACTTATTTGTAAATCTAACTTTGCCGAACATCATTGCTGTTTACAGTTTATCTCTATCTATAATAATATTCAAGATAATAACCAAAAACAGCAAAATTTCCTCAAAATAACCAATTCAGGGGTAGCAACCCAACAACGGGTTGACCGATTCATCTGAAAATTTCAGGGCAGATAGATCTTGACCTGATAAACATATTTACCCCTGTCAGATTTCCTCTTAATGCTTTGGTTTTTGAGTTATAAGCCAAAAACTTGCATTTTACCCCTTGTTCTATTTTTAGCCGTGGCGGCCATCTTGGTTGGTTGACCGGGTCACGCCACAAATTTTTAAATTAGATACCCCAATGATGATTGTGGCCAAGTTTGGTTCAATTTGGCCCAGTAGTTTCAGAGGAGAAGATTATTGTAAAAGTTAACGACGACGGACAACGGACGACGACGGACGCCGGACGCAAAGTGATGGGAAAAGCTCACTTGGCCCTTCAGGCCAGGTGAGCTAATAAGGCTTACGCATAGTTATATACTTTAATTCAGTCACGGACCCGCGATATCACGGGTCAGTGTGTTCTAGTAAAACATAAATAAATACAAACTATTGTCCATATACCAAAACAAATCAATTGTATAATTTTTACATATATTACAAAACATTATAAGTTATATGGTTCGCTACTGACCCCCAACGGATCCATAGAGGGTTAGTAAAATCCATAGGGTGTCACCACTTTACGGCAATCAAAACGTTAATAGCATAACCAAAAATGTTGTCTGAATTTTCAACAGTTCTATAGTTTTCGAAAATATCAGTACTTTGTGTACTTTAGATATATAGGACCTTGTTCCTATACCAAAAACAAGTGAAACTGCGAGCTACTGCTCACTGATGATACCCCCGCCGCAAGTGGATAATATTAATAGTGTAAAAATATGCAAGTGTTCGGTAAACAGGAAGTTGTCGAGTGATGAATCTGAAAACGCATCACACGGTGTAGCTGACTTATATAAATCCTGAAACCAAATTTCAGAAATCCTTGTATTGTAGTTCCTGAGAAAAATGTGACGAAAATTTTCAACTTGGCTATCATGTGTAAAATCAGACAAGTGTTCGGTAAACAGGAAGTTGTCAAGTGATGAATCTGAAAACGCATCACACGGTATGGCTGACATATATAAATGTTGATACCAAATTACAGAAAGGGTGGATGTGTAGTTCCTGAGAAAAATGTGACGAAAGTTTCATGGGACGGACTGACTGACGGACTGATGGACGGACGGACGGACGGACAGACAGAGGTAAAACAGTATACCCCCCTTTTTTAAAGCGGGGGTATAACAAATTAATAGTATAATTTTTACATATATTACAAAACATTATAAGTTATATGGTTCGCTTCTGACCCTCTACGGATCCATAGAGGGTTAGTAAAATCCATAGGGTGCCACCACTTTACGGCAATCAAAACGTTTATAGCACAACCAAAAATGTTGTCTGAATTTTCAACAATTCTATAGTTTTCGAAAATATCAGTACTTTGTGTACTTTGGATATATAGGACCTTGTTCCAACAATTAAAAAACTGTACATAAACAACTTACAAACCAGACAGGTAATATGGCACAATAGTTATATTCAAGTTGGTGATTTCGAGGGACCCTGTCTGTCATATGGTTTACTGTGAAAAATTCGTTTCACATAAACAGGAACTTTAAATTCTGGTTCAAGTGCTTTTGGTTATTTTTAACGCCGTTTTAGGTAATTTAGCTCTTTATCTGTTTCGGTTCTCATATATTCTTTGTTTTCAAATATTCGGCTTTGGCCGTTCCTGATGAAGGTCAGTCCATAAAAACGCGTCCAAGGCCGTGTTCACATTGACCTAAACTCGGTGTTGTGTAAGTGTAACTCACACGTAAACTAAACAAAATTACGTTCCCATTGATAAAACTCAATGTTTACATGTAGTGTAAATCATGTTTTGTCTACATGCAGTCGATACTCGATGTAGGCCTTGTGTAGATTAAGTGTACACAAAACTAGGCATTTAAAACATTAGTTTCACCATGCATATTTAAGGAAGAAACGATTTTTTTTAATAAAATTGATATTTATAGCAATTATGAAGTTCTTTACAGAAATATTTGTCTCAACTTGATATATTTATTTGTTTTGTTTAGAAATAAAACTTAACGTAGCTTTATTAAGCCCTTATCAAGACTCAAATCAGCATCATTGCCAAACACATAATTCATTTGAAAATTAAGGTCTTTCCGAATCGACTTGACTTACACAGAAATATTTGCCACTGGTCTTTACTCAAACAACGATTCACTCATAAATGCATTACTTAAAAAGTGTGAGGTAAATGTATTGTTTGTCTAGTATCTCGGATCCGTGAAATTACACTTAAAAAAAAAAACATTACCCTCTTCCTTTTCCAAATACTTCTTGGAGAAGAAATACCATTTGAACAAACAGAAAAGATAGAAATATGGTGATCCCTAATATATCCTTCTTCGTCTGTAAGCACGCTGTTGCAGCCTACGTTTTCTAGTGCTTAATCGAGACATCTTTAGTATCTTTAAACTACTGCAAATCATCAAAATGGCTTTCATAAAGAAGCAACCACTTAACTTCAAAAAAAGGGGGGGGGCATTTTGTTTATTTATCTGAGTCAGAATTTTGCTGCGCAAACGTTTTATTCCGGTTTTTTTCGATGCTGGTAATCAATTTTTTTTCTTCAACATTTAACACTATAATGTGTGGGGAAACTCTTGATTCAGAATATTTTTTATCATCTGTAGAACCAGAATTGTTTTCTTTATCCAATTGGGGTTCGGAATATTTCCATCCCCCCTATTTAGGGTCAAATGGTCGTTCCCTTGCTGCTAGAAAAGTTGTCCGAAAACGTTTCATTCGATTCTACGTAATAAACATTTTTAAATGACATAGAGTTTACAAATGTGAACAAATCTTATGTACAGGTAATTAAACAAGGTGTATAGATGTGAACAAAGTTTGGAGACTTATTGTTTTTGCTCAGTTCTTATTATTCTTCCTCTTCTTCCTCTTCTTCTTCCGCCAATTTAAAAATGAACTTGTACGCAGCGTTTCTCCAAAACCGCTTGTCAGATTTACTTAGGGTTTCATAGAATTGTAGACTAATATGTCTAGGTGAGCCATCAATCTTTCGTTTGTGCATTGGGGTCTATTAAGGGGTGTTTTGGGGGGTAGAAAGGAGGGAGGGGTTTACTATAGAACCCTAAATTTTCAAATGAATTTTATTTTCTAAAATTTTCAAATGAATATAACTGGAAAAATGTAAGTGATAAACACATGCAGTCTTCAGAAATGATTAAAGGACATTAAAATAAATCACATAAAATATAGGGGGAGTCCCTGGGTGGTCATCCCCACCCCTTCAATTTGAGAATATGCTTTTATCTTGTAAACGGTCCAGATCCCCGCCCCTTCAATTTGAGAATATGCTTTTATCTTGTAAACGGTCCAGATCCCCGCCCCTAAACCATATATATTCTTGAATGGGACGATAAAACAAATCAAATTAAATTAAAGGGAAGTCCCCGGGGGTTATCCCCACCCTGTTCAATTTGAGAATGTGCTATTATCTTGTAAACGGTCCAGATCCCCACCCCTAAAGCATATATATTCTTGTAGGGGACAATAAAACAATTGAAATGAAATAAAAGGGAAGTCCCGAGGGGGTCACCCCACCCCAATTTTGTTTGAAAACTTGTAAACTGTCAACATCCCCACCCCTAAACCATATATATTCTTGTGGGGGGACAATAAAACAAATGAAATGAAATAGAAGGGAAGTCCTGAGGGGGTCACCCCGCCCCCTCTTGTTTGAAAACTTGTAAACCATCAACATCCCCACCCCTAAACCATATATATTCTTGTATGGGACAATAAAACTAATCAAATGAAATAAAAGGGAAGTCTCGAGGGGTCACCTCACCCCCTCTTGTTTGAAAACTTGTAAACGGCAACATCACCACCCCTAAACCATATATATTCTTGTATGGGACAATAAAACAAATCAAATGAATATGGGACCATATGAATGGCGAGTTATGGGAGCTTTGTTTGGGAGACTTCGTAACAGCATCCTGTTACAATTACTTCTTGTTAAAGATGACTTTGTTTGATCATTATTAAGTATACTGTTTTGACCCAAAATGTACTGTTCGTTATTGGAATGTGACGATGTGATCAGTCTAAAAAATTCACCATGAAGTTGTGATCAAGTAAAGATAAAAACTGAATACATATATAAATCAGAAGATGCGATATGAGTGCCAATGAGACAGCTCTCCATCCAAGTCGTAGTACGGTCTTTATCACATAGCGTTGGCTCACACCAAACTGCAAACCATAAAAGGCCCGAAATGACTATATCAAAACGATAAACAGATTTAAACATAACTTAATAGTCTGATGTACATATACTTTTTTCTGAAGAAAATTCTTTAATTTATTCATATTTAGAAGAAGTTTACTTTATTCTAATTGCTTCCTTCCAGGAAGCAATTTTCCCCGACATATTTTCCGTATGCAAAGTGACCTCAGTGTGACCCATCTCGTAAAAATCCGGTGATCACAATACGCAAGGATGGCCTTAAAATAAACTATTATTTGAATTTACATGTTAAACACGTACTCGATTTCCATGCTTTTTTGTCGATTGTTGACAAACAGGTGACAATCGTTAAACTTCGGCTTCAAAACACGAACTTTAATTACCTGCCACATTTTCACAACAACACTGAGCGATTGAAAAAAAAATAACGATTATACGAAATTTACATGAAAAAAAATGATAAATTCGTGCACAGAAGACTAATTTTATGATGTTTGTATGCATTGGTTCAAGAATTGGAAGAACATTATTTTTCACTGGTCACTCGTTTCTTATGACTTTAATAAATCTTCTAGACAGTCCTTATTTTTCTTTTAATCCATAAACTTTTCAAAAAAATCTATGAAATGATGTGTTGTTGCCATTTTTCATTGTGCATTTCTTTGATGTTTCTCATTCGTTCTGATGTTTAACAGCTGTGCATCTTAGGTTTCAATCTTGTGCTTATCTGTGTTACATGATGCGAGTGCAGCAGCGGTAAAAAAAGCAAATGACAGTTGAACATGCATGACTATAATTCCCCCCAGGATGTTGTTTTGTAGAATGTTTTAGTCCGACGCATTTTGGTGAAATCAATCTACGCAGCCATCATGAACGATTGATGAAACAATGTGCACGTCTGTATTGCAAACTGTACAATTTCAATTTGCACTATCCCTTTTTTAAGTAAAAGAAACTATCAATGTCTGTCATGATTCAGGTGAAAAATATTATTTTTTTCTGGCGATGTTTTCATTTTCGAGCAAAAATTTTGTTGGAAGCATAAGAGGTTGTAATATGATTTCATTGCTGTCCATTACTGATTTTATGTTCACCTCCGATTTCAATATCCAACTTAGCATAGCTGAAAACCCCAATAAAACTTTTAAACAAGAGGCTGTCACAACGACAGCAAACCGGATTTATTAATATTTATTTGTGTCCTGGCAATATCACAAGAACCATTACTGATGAAAGGTGAAAGTGAAAATCGTCAATATCAAATTTGACCTTCATTTTGTCATCAGTATCAACATCTTAAAATTTGAAAAGCTTAGATTGAATGGTTCATGAGTAAATGCAACAACGTGAATGGAAACGCCATTTCACAATCTTTCAAGAACCATAACTCCTGAACGGTAAAAGTCAAAATCGTCATTATTGAACTTGACCTCTAATTTGCCATCAGTAACAACATATAAAAATTTCAAAAGCTTTGGTTGAATGGTTCATGAGAAAATGCACGGACACGACTGGAAACACCATTTTTCAATCTTTCAAGAACCGTAACTCCTGAACAGTAAAAGTCAAAATCGTCATTATTGAACTTGACCTCTATTTTGTCATCAGTAACAACATATTAAAATTTGGGAAGCTTTGGTAAAACAGTTCATGCGTAAATGCACGGACACGACTGGAAACACCATTTTTCAATCTTTCAAGAACCACAACTCCTGAACGGTAAAAGTCAAAATCGTCATTATTGAACTTGACCTCCATTTTGTCATCAGTAACAACATATTAAAATTTGGGAAGCTTAGGTAGAACAGTTCATGCGTAAATGCACGGACACAACTGGAAACTCCATTTTTCAATCTTTCAAGAACCATAACTCCTGAACGGTAAAAGTCAAAATCGCCATTATTGAACTTGACCTCCATTTTGTCATCAGTAACAACATATTAAAATTTGGGAAGCTTAGGTAGAACAGTTCATGCGTAAATGCACGGACACGACTGGAAACTCCATTTTTCAATCTTTCAAGACCCATAACTCCTGAACGGTAAAAATCAAAATCGCCATTATTGAACTTGACCTTCATTTAGTTGTCAGTAACAACATATTAAAATTTTAAAAGCTTTGGTTGAACGGTTCATGAGTTAATGCACGGACATTTGATTGCCGCCCGCCCGACCGACCACCCGCCCGCCGTACATCCCCAAATCAATAACCGACATTTTTGTCACAAAAATCCGGTTAAAAATGCAAGTCAATTGTAATGACAATTGATTTTAACATTTTGACAACATGTTGAAACTGGTGGAATCTGTGTTTTCATGTTCAGAGTCCAGATGTGTTGTGATCGTAATTTCGTTCTTATTGGTGGAAGAAATTAAGAAACAAAACTAATCTATAGAAGGTTTATGTTTAATATATCTAGCGTACATTATCAAAATTTGCAAGTGTGCAATTTAAAATCTTAATTTGCATGCTTTATTATTTTAACTAATCAATGTGAATAATACTATTTACTATAATAATAAAAAAAATCTACAACAGATTTTGGAAAACACATGTGTCACATTTATATCTGATAACAATACATACTTGTGGTTATCTGAATATCTAAAAGTATTAAAATTTTCATTAAAAGTGTCAGTTTTTTTTTCATGCATTTGACTGCTTTCTGTGGACTGAATTTATTAAAAGGTTCCAACTTTTAACAGTTTATATGCTTAATACTCATTCTATCAGCCCAATGAATTTTTGCATTTATTCGATTTGAGCTTAATAGTTAGCCGACAGACTGTCAAGCTCGATTGTTTTATAAATAATTATAAATAATCACAAATTCAATATATCATTATTATTACAATGCATATATAATTCAACATCATACATTTCCTATGTATACATTATTCTGAATACATCAAGACCAACTAAATGCACCCCTTCATAGATGGTCAGGTGCTAGGAACAACTTGAGATAAAAAAAAAAACGATATAATCGATCAAAAAGCTCTAGAAACACGTGTCAGTTGACCTTTGACCTCTGACCTACACCGTAAAACATGCGTGTATTGGCAAATCAAAATTCAATAAAAAAAAAAAATATCAACGTATATACACATGTACTTAAGAATTGAATGCTTCTTTTTGTAAATTTATTGGGTGTAAAAGCGTTGACCGAAGTACATTTTGTATGAAGCGCGGAAGCTATATTATGTATAGAAATGATACAAGAATATGCTTTTACACCCCATATGCCTTTTCATTTTCTATTAAAGGAAAAACAAACTTTCCTTGATTTTAAAAATACATATAGAAACAAACACCATGTACCTAAAGATGCACATACCTGCCAACTGTCGCTATTTGCGGGGGATTTCCCCCCACGAAAGCTCCCAAATGGAAATTTTGAAATAGCAATTTTGTCCACAATTTTAAACAAAATAGTTAATTTTACTGTATTTACTGATGCTTTGTAAATCATGTAAAATTAGGTTAAAACAAAATTAATAGTATTAGATATTATTAGATACTGTAATGATACCTAAAATAATAAAAAAAAAAACTGCAAACTGATTTCCGTAAAATCACTAGCTCAGTTTCGGGGCAGAGAAATCTTAATCTGATGAACATTTTTGCCACCAATCAAAGTTGCTCTAAATGCTTTGGTGTCAGAGATATAGTCCAAAAACTGCATTTTACCCCTATGTTCTATGTTTGGCCATGTTGGTTGGGAGGCAGGATCATCTAACACATTCTTAAAATTAGATACCCTAATGATGATTATGGCCAAATTTTGTTAAATTTGTCTCAGTAGTTTCAGAGAAGATTTTTGTAAAAGATTACAATATTTACGAAAAAATTGTTAAAAATTTAATATAAAGGGCAATAACTCCTTAATGGTTCGACTGACAATTTTGGTAATGTTGACTTATTCGTAGATTTTACTTTGCTGAACATTATTGCTGTTTGCAGTTTATCTATATCTATAAAAATATTCAAGATAATAACCAAAAACTGCAAAATTTTCTTAAAATTACCAATTCAGGGGTTGCAACCCAACAACGAGTTGTCGGATTTGTCTGAAAATTTGTTGGCAGAGACAAAGTCAAAAACTTTCAGTTGGCACTGTATCTAGAGATCTGTTATGTTTCAAAGTTTATATTTGACATGTATATTAACCCAACACCAGGGACGGGATCATAATTTATATACAACTTTGTAGGTCAAAGGTTGTAGTTAAAAAAACCTTGGTTTCAGTTGACAACCACATGTCTAAGGGTAGAGATAAAAATTCTTTACCACACATTATTCAGAGTAGGGCTCCCTTCTTAGTGATGTCTTGTTTTATTTATAAGGCGTAATGTTAACTGGGTTTTCATAGATTCAACTATATGGGATTGCATACCAAAAGAAAAACTCACTGCACTGTAGTACATATTCACTTTTGTTTGTTTGTATGTTGTTATGAATTCTTCTCCATCGTATGCAAATCAATATAATAGCTTTTGTAGTAATATAAAATAAAAGTATAATGTGAATGTGTGATTTGGACTCGTCAGTAGGCATTACACACATTTATATTACACCAAAAAAAAACATCATGTTTGTTGGGCTGTTTATTTCATTTAGTGTATCTGCCTAGACTCCCAAGGCCATTTTGACAAACTAATCAAATATGACAGAAATGTTTTGTTTTTTAAAAATAAAATCAAAAATATATTGCTCAGTGCATTTATTATTATTTTCATTTTAATTTTGGTGTCAATTTTGCCTTGTGAGTTTCGTCCCTTTAGCGCCTTTTCTAAGAAATGGTAACATTGGTAAGCTGGTTTCAAGTTATCACATAAGTTTTTATAGAAAATGTTGAAATTCAGAAAGGGAATTGATGTAATTATCTGAAAAATGATTCACTTTGATTTTCTTAGTAGTTAATTGAAAAGTTTATTTAAAAACTGTAATAGTTTTATTATTTCAAAAAAAGTTTAAAGTTATAATTAAATAACTTTACTTAGGATTTGAAAGTCTAAAATAAGATTGTTAATGGAGGTTTATTAAAGCAAATGAATTAATTATGTTGTCCTCCCTGGTACTAAAAATACAAATTAAGAAGGAATGAACGGATTTATTCAAAATATTTCAGGAACCATAATTTTGATGATTTTGTTTTATGATGGTGTTATATACTATTGGTAACTATTGTCACTCAGTGTATTAACATAATGAAACTTAACAGTAATTGTTTTAATAATAAACTGGAGTTCAAATAAACAGTTGTAAGGAAACATTTTTTTGAAACATATAGTGCACAGAATCATTGAAATATTTTTGAAAATTCAAATCTTACAATGGAATGTTTTCAAATCTTTTACATTAATTTGATGAAAATACAACTGTTTTAGGATAAAAAAAAAACAAGTGAAACTGTGAGCTACTGCTCACTGATGATACCCCCGCCGCAAGTGGATAATATTAATAGTGTAAAAATATGCAAGTGTTCGGTAAACAGGAAGTTGTCAAGTGATGAATCTGAAAACACATCACACTGCCTTATATAAATCTCGAAACCAAATTTCAGAAATCCTTGTATTGTAGTTCCTAAGAAAAATGTGACGAAAATTTTCAACTTGGCTATCATGTGTAAAATCATACAAGTGGTCAGTGAACAGGAAGTTGTCAAGTGATCAATCTGAAAACGCATCACACGGTATAGCTGACTTAGATAAACCCTGAAACCAAATTTCAGAAATCCTTGTATTGTAGTTCCTGAGAAAAATGTGACGAAAGTTTCATGGGACGGACTGACTGACGGACGGACGGACGGACGGACGGACGGACGGACGGACTGACAGACAGAGGTAAAACAGTATACCCCCCTTTTTTGAAAGCGGGGGTATAATAAAATATTTGTTTTAACTGATTATGAGACCTAAATTATATTTTTTTAGTAAACAGTATGGGAAATAACATTTTAAATGATTTATGGTTGAAAGGATATTTCAGTTATCATGGTTACTGCACATATCTTAATATTGATAAAAGTAGAAAAGGAATGTTATTACTTTAGAAAAGTTGCATTTTGCAGATCCGTTTGTTTTATACATGAGTTATTATATTAGAAATTTTTATTTCCTGCATATTGTGTATATTCAAAAGTGTCAATTCAGGCTCTATTTAAATCGATAGTTGAAAAGCTAAATTATTTAATGTAAAATTAATAGAAGTCGAGTAAACAAAAGTAAGTTGTGAAATAATTTAAGGATTTATATATATATTGGGCTGATGTTTAGACGAGTTTATATATATATATATATGGATTGACAAATAAAGGGACGAATTGAAAAAAATATACATAACAGAAACACAATATTATTAAAAATCAGTATGCCATTGCAATGTTATAAAAACAATAATAGTCTATCATCACTAAATATAAAATATAACAGTAAATGTAAAATCGATAGAAATATTTGGAATGTATTGAAATCTGTAATAAAGTTGACTTTGAGGGTATGTGGGGGGAAAATGACCACCCATTTTCTCAAAATTTTGGCTAAAAAGATTGACTCGGTTGGTAATTAAATTTGAAAAATTGATTACTCAAAAAACTATTAATTGTAAATACACAATTTTATACAATTAATTTCCAAAAAACTATTTAAATTTCATAAGTTTAAATATTATAAATTCACAGTTCAAATGTTCATGCACCTTCCATGACTCCACTAATATGTTTTCTTTTTCAAGGTCAATAAAATATCATTTCAGAATTACATTGACAATTCCATTTAAATGACAAATGACAAAACCATCTCCTAAAGACATAGAAACCACTGATTCCTCCATAGAAAAAAACCAAGAAACACACCAACGAGAACTACCTCAGTAACTCCGAAACAAACTATGTTAAATGTTAGTGAAGATCATACCATGCAAGCAAAATGTACTTCTGAAATGAATTGATAATTTGTTATTTGCTTAGTCCAAAACAAAACTTTTCAGATATAAATTCTAGTGTGCATGAACTAAACCACAAGTTTTTGTTTAAATTTAAAAATTGATTTCTTTTAAATTCTTAATTTGAAATATATCTAACAAAAATGTTTAAAATGTTTGAATAAAAAATTCAGGTAAACAAGTAAATATCTAAATTGACAATCAGAAACTACTTGTGAATATTGGAAATGACGTTACAATACCGGTACATTCTTAATTCTCCATGTTATAACATTGCAGACATATTAAGGGCATTTGGCAAATTCTCATTTGAGATTTTAAACATTAAAGGGAAACTTCGCAAAAAAATCGAAAATTGATATTATGTTCATTCTGTATAAAAATTTGTAAGGGTTCCGCGGAACCCAGTGTCTCGCCTATTTTTGCTGTAAATTGCAGGCTCAACAATAATGAGGAAAAAAATCAATAAAAATATTCCTCTTGTTACTATTTTATGATTGTAAGAAAATCTAAGTCCATTTAAAAGTAAATTACAGAAAAAACGGAGTAATCTTTTTACAAACTTTACTTCTGGATACAATCTAATATGATCATAAATAAGCTTCTGTCCAAGTTTGGTACAAACCCAGTATAGTTTAATTAAGAAAGTTATTAAAATTTTAAAAACTTTAACCACAGAGTGAATGTAATGGTTCCCCGCAGAAAAACTAAGTCCATTTAAAAGTAAATTACAGAAAAAATGGATTTATTTATTTACAAACTTTACTTCTGGATACAATCTTATGATCATAAATAAGCTTCGTCCAAGTTTGGTACAAACCCAGGATAGTTTAAGAAAGTTATTAAAATTTTAAAAACTTTAACCACAGAGTGAATGTAATGATTCCCCGCAGAAAAACTAAGTCCATTTAAAAGTAAAATATGGAAAAAATGGATTTATTTATTTACAAAATTTACTTCTGGATACTATCTTATGATCATAAACAACCTTCTGTCCAAGTTTGGTACAAACCCAGGATAGTTTAAGAAAGTTATTAAAATTCTAAAAACTTTAACCACAGAGTGAATGTAATGGTTCCCCGCAGAAAAAAACTAAGTCCATTTGTAAGTAAAATACGGAAAAAATGGAATTTCATTTTTACAAAATTTACTTCTGGATATTATCTTATGATCATAAACAAGCTTCTGTCCAAGTTTGGTACAAACCCAGGATAGTTTGAGAAAGTTATTAAAATTCAAAAAACTTTAACCACAGAGTGAATGTTTTGTTTCCCCGCAGAAAAAACTAAGTCCAATTATAGTAAAATATGGAAAAAATGGAATTTTATTTTTACAAAATTTACTTCTGGATATTATCTTATGATCATAAACAAGCTTCTGTCAAACTTTGGTAGAAATCCAGTATAGTTTAAGAAAGTTATTAAAATTTCAAAAACTTTAACCACAGAGTGAATATTTGTTGACGCCGCCGACGACGCCGACGACGACGGAATGTAGGATCGCTTAGTCTCGCTTTTTCGACTAAAGTCGAAGGCTCGACAAAAATGCTCAAATTCATAAATATTAAAGTTTTATTCCGCTAGATAAGCAATCACCATCGATTTTAAATTTAGAGTATCAATTCTCTGCGCTCCGCCATTTTGTCTTCTTTCCCGATTAATAAAAACGATATGTCTATAAACCACAAAGAAACAAAACTACAGTAACCGATGTAGTCGTAATTGCGTGTCGATATAACTAACTTGATACGGAAAATATTCTTATTTTTTTTTAAATTACCATGGTCTGTTGTTTTTAAACTGTTGATATTGGAATGAGGTGAAAAGTCAAAGTTGAAATCATAAATAAGTGTTCCGTGAAAATTGTTTTCGAAAATCTAATTTGTTCAAAATTCTTTAAAAGTAATAAACTTTTTTCAAATATATTTTGATCTTCTCCATCTGATCACCAGCATGGCTAAAGGTATTACTTCCAAAGGTATTGTAAGGGGTGTGAGGTGACACGTCCAGGTATTCAAGCGATTTCCTGTCGGGCTTGCAAGTTCATGCATCGTTTCACTTCTGCAGGTATTGATCAGTGTACACGGCTGATAACTTATAACTTATAACTTTCCATTTTGAACTATCAGATGTATAATATACAACTCTGTCTTACTTGTCATTACTAAACTCATACGCTTGTTTATAAATAACATTTCTGGTGTAAAGAATATAATTCATAAAAGTATAAATAATACTAAAAAAAATAAGATTTGATGAAATTAAAATCTATTTAAATATTTTTTCCAGGGGTGAATTTGGGAAAATGTAATATATACTCATTGTCAATAGTGAAGGACAGATTGGAACAGACCAGAAATATTGATTTAAAAAAATGTACGCACTTGCCGACGATTCGTTTATGCGACTGGATAGAAAGTTACGGAACTATAGCGCAATTTAAAATATATACATGTATACATTGAACATAAGAAAAAAACATATATTTTGAAAAAATAGGGGTAAATGTGTTGTAAATATACTAGTCCACGTATGCCAACAGTATGTAATCATCGAATGTCGATAGACTATTGTATTCCAGAAGAAGAAGAGAACCAATTTGATTTAAATACAGGTCGATGTATAACTTTTGCTTTGGTTTATTGAAGCTGTGGACCTATAGTAAAATCACAGATTTATATTTCAATAAGATTGTTTTCGAACAAAGGAAGGAATTCGTCATCACAATTGTTATATATGCCACTGGACGAACACTAATTATCCCCAGGGGATGTGAATATTTTGCTGGGAAACTTTTGAGTATCA
Source organism: Mytilus galloprovincialis (assembly GCF_965363235.1). Taxonomy (NCBI): domain Eukaryota; kingdom Metazoa; phylum Mollusca; class Bivalvia; order Mytilida; family Mytilidae; genus Mytilus; species Mytilus galloprovincialis. The sequence continues at coordinate 96,957,884 of NC_134841.1, read as the reverse complement.
AAGTTTCAAATTAATTTCGGGATTTATTTTCTTTCTTGGTATTCAATAACAGAAAAAAGAATAAATTACTTGTCCGCTAAATAGGGGTATTCTTGTCAGAATAGTTATATTTGAAAAATAGGGAAATATGACATTAAATTGGTTCTGTCTTTTTTTTAAACATCGTTAAAAAGATATGTGTCTAAGGTGAACGCCACAAGAACCCTGTAATACTAGTACGAGAGTATAGCATGTAAACATTCCTTCTCAATAATATATATGGTTGTATTGGAAATCTTTTCATACAGATTGACAACTCATTGTTCGATATGCATGTAATATTTGCCACATGACGCCCATAGTTCTTTCTACCATCATCATCTTATTCTTTGATATTGCTGTAAACATCGATGGTTCACACCCAATCAAAATGGGAGTAATGGACCTTCAGAGCTTCTCCGTGTTATACACTTGTGAAATATAGAGACGAAATTTCTGTATTGAAATGAATCTACATCTCACAAACAGGATTTTCAAATAACGATTTTGAGTAATCACCTTACAAACCAATATGGCAAGATATAACCATGAAGGAATTTAGTTTTTGTCAGACGCAAGAACTCATCACTATATCATAAACGTATACGTATATATATGGAATGTAGGACAGAAAGTCACAGGACAAAAAGTCACAGACAAAAAGTCACGGACAAAAAGTCACAGGACAAAAAGTCACAATTCATTTTTTCTGATTATTTTCTTTGAATAAAAACTGCTTATTTCTAGAAAAATATTTTTGTATTTTTCTTGAACTATTGTATATAAACCAACTTTGTTAACAAAATTTATCCAAAAAATATCAAAGATGATCAAATAATTGTTAAAAAAAAAACAAATTGTCAAAATGGCTTGGTACTTAATTGCTTCATGGTGCCAAGAAATATATCTTTTGCATGATTAAAATTAAATAAATCTTGATTTTTCAAGTATAATGACACATTTCCTAAACTTAAATATGAATATATGTATTAAAAAGTAAATATTTCAAGATATTTCTCTTATATATTCAAACAATTGTCAACAAATTATTTGTGACTTTTTGTCTTGTGACTTTTTGTCCTACCAAATTTGTGACTTTATGTCCTGTGACTTTTTGTCCTGTGACTTTCTGTCCGTTTACCTATATATGCATACAGTTTCAAATATCAAGAACAAGCGGTCGATGTCGATAGTCCGTTTTCTAACTGTTCAGAGTTAGACATGTCACTTGTTCATTCTTGGAAGCCTTCATATTCCCCGTCTAACGATGGGAACTCTTTCTGATTGTGTTGACTATAAATGCTTGTATGGTAATTCTGTCGTTTATCTGTACCAGCGGTTGCATTTCCTCTCCTTTCGGGCCAACAAACAAACGAACGAAACGCTTCTAGTCTGATTTCTCTGGAGCTCATCCTCAATGGCTCTTATACGTCATTAAACTTACATGTATACTAATAATGATTGTTTCAAGAACAACGATGTATGGACGAACTATTCTAAATTCGTCAATATCAGTTATGCATGACTAAAATATAACTTTTATTACAACTACTGTATTACTTATTTGGATTAATGACGGCTATCATGTTCAACATTGCACAAATATTATCATAGAATTTAAAAAAAAAATCCTCAAAAATCCTCAAAAGAAATAATGCCTTAGCTTAGATAATTGGTATTCTTTTCACAAAAAGTTCGTGTAAATGATTGTCAAATGAATTTAATTATGTAAGAATAAAATGTTAAAAAGAAACTAAAAAAAATCATCCATGTTGTATGTTGTATTTTTTTGTCAATTAAAAACTTTAAAATTGCAATAGTTTTATTAGCATTTAAACGCAGCCAGATTTGAATACAAGTTAAGAAATTCCGGTAAAGTCAATGATATCAAACAGATGTACAATGGTATATCAAATTGGGTAATATTGCATTTAGTTTTTATTAAAGATTAAAACTACTATTTTTTGCTTCATATTTGAATCTTTACGCCAATTGCCGCTAAGAAAGTAATCAAAATTTGTTTCCTTTTATTTTTATACACTTTCGGAATTACGAATCTGAATTTTATTTTCAATTAATTTACACAATTTAATTATTGTATCTTTATTCTCATCGTGTATTAAATCTTAGTGTATTAACATCGTGACAGCATACTCTTTCTAATCCTTTCTGTTTATCCTTTCCAAATAACAAATCAAATCAAATCAAATCAAATATTTTATTATAGTCTCACCTCTCTACATGTACAATACAAACATGAACCCAATATATATATACAACATGTTTTAATTAAAAGTACAAAACAATCTTAAAAACATTCGAGAGCCACTCTCAAAAGAGTTATGAGAGACTTTTACATAAAAAAGGACAGCTCGATAAAAATATAAAACATTTTTTATCTATATAAAACATTCTTCCTTTGAATTAAAATATCATGGCAGATTTTGGCCGAATAAAAGCATAAATTTTTATTTGTAAATAAAAATATAAATTTTTCATCATCATTTAAGTCTAAAAAATCAATATTAAAAGAAACTGCTCTAGTAAAAACCTCTTGTCTTGCCTGTGAATATAAAGGGCATTTAAGTAAAACATGTTTCTCATCTTCAATGAGTTTCTGTTGTATACATGAATCATTAAAACAAAATCTATTTTCACTTAAAACCCCTTCATATCTGCCTGTTTCTATTCTAATCGGCGCCACACCACATCGAAATTTAGCAAAGGCGCTTTTATATTTTCCTGGCATATGAACACTTAAATAATGTTCTTTATAATATTCTAGTTTAAATAATCTATATGTACGCAGTTTACTGCGATCATTTGTGTTTAAATCATTACACCATTTTCTCTTGTACATATCAAAAACATTACTTTCAATATTCTTAATATCATTTTTACTAAAAGTACAGTTTATATTACAAAAATTTTCAATATTAAGTTCTCTAAATTTACTATGAACTCTAAAATTCCAGTTTTTAATTTTACTGTTACATATTCTATTTGCCCATAAAAACACTTTTTTATTAAGTCTGGTATCATTCATTTTCAAAAATCTTGACCAATTTCTAAAAATACATGACCATTGTTTAATAATACATGGCATCCAGCCCGTATCTCCATATAATGATAAATTTGGGGTATATTTACCAACACCCATAAAAAATCTCATGGCTCTATTTTTAATTGCATTAATACATGTAAACTCCCTAGCTCCCCATATTGAGGCACCATATTCAATAACTGACATAACCAGTGTATCAAAAAGTTTTGTAAAAATTGAAAACTCAAAACCACCATTAGCTTTACTTTTGGCAATTAACAAACCTAATGCCCTACTGGCAGACTTAGCAACAGCTTTTGCCATATCTATATAATTCAAATATTCATTTAACACTAGTCCCAGATATGTATATTTTTCTACAATATCTATGCTATTATCATTAAACATAAATTGAAACTTTGTTCTTTGTACTGACTGGGGTCTAAAATGAACAATTTTTGACTTGCTTAAATTTACAACAAGATCATTAGTGTTACACCATTGACTTAAAATGTCTAATATTTTTTGTAAATCTTTTTCATTATCACACATAAATACAATGTCATCTGCATATACAAGTACAGAAACAATATCATCATCAAGTTTTATGCCAACATTTAACCTCTTGACCTCATCAATAAGACCATTAATAAAAATATTGAACAAAAGAGGTGATAAAATGCACCCTTGCTTTAATCCTGACTTTACATTGAACCATTCTGTCATATGGCCATATATAACAACATTTATACCTGTGTACGCTTGAACTCACACCTGCGGCTAAATGGCTACAAGGTAAACGAATTGACCTCAAGCCGAGAAATATACAGTGACCTTTACAAAATAATATACACACTCTGCTCACACATTAGTTGCATTGAAATGATTATCAAAACAATAACGGTAAATAGAACTGAAATATTTTCAGTTCAATATCAGTAAAAATGTTCAATAAATATTTTATGAAAAAAATCTCAACAATAATTAATTAAATTTAATCAAAAACATATACTAGAGATAATTTTATAGGAGTTTAATTCAATCAATACAAAACGGTATATACATATTCATTTTCGTTCATTCTTATATTGTGGTTAATAACTACGACCATTCGTCAGCTGTGCGCTTTTAATTACGTATATTGTCGATAAGCTATAAGAGTTAAACAGATTTTATTTTTTCCCAGAATTCAATAAATCGGGCTAATACGTCACGACCCACTCGAGAATTCAACCAAAAAAGTTACAAATACTTGATTTTCTCCGTTATTATATAAGGAATATAAATTTAAAACTTTGCAAATGTGTTTTTTATGTTAAGATGAACATAATTAGATGATAAGTAAAAAATCGCGGAATTTCCCTTTAATACAGAGATTTTTGTTATAAAACTTGAAACATAGATTACTCACTTGCTTTTCTATGATGTGCTAGTGTTTATTGTTTCTAAAGTTCTAAGCAACCTGTAAATTCCAAAACATCTCTTGCTGGGTCACTGAAGTCGAGTGCACCCTAAAAGGTGTACTTGATTTGGTCCATATTTATATTTGTTTTAACCAATAACTACATTAACAAACTTGTTTTAAGGAAATCAATGCTAGCACTGCATGCAATAATCCTATATCAGTCATCAAATTCCCAAATATGGGAGTACAAGGATAATGGCTGTGGATTTTCTAAAAAATTTCCATAGGTTTATCATTGAATAAAAACAAGGGTACATAATCCTTAAGGCAGCAACCATTTGATTTTCTGGGGGGGGGGGGGGGTGGCTATGGGTTTTTTTGGAAAAAAAGTTTGTTTCCAGTTTTTGGAGAAAAAAATAATTTGTTTTTGATTCTAAGAAAAAAAAATTGTTTGTTTCACCATCAGCTGCCACTATATGTAATGCTAAAATTGAAAGAAAAAAATTGTTTTCGACTTGTCGCGAAAAAAATAGATTGTTTTTCGCCGCAGGCGAAAAAAAAATTTGTCCAGAAAAAAAAACCATAGCCCCCCCCCCCCCCAGAAAATCAAATGGTTGCTGCCTAAGCTGTCTCGATAAAAACCATGTGATTGATGAGCAGCATCTCTGGTCAATCTATGACTGCGGCATCACAGATAGTCACAAAAGAAATTGACGACAGCGTACTTACTAATTAGACAGTTTTCATATCTTTTCTACAGGGCTAACCGGATTATAAATAAATACTTATTAATTGTTGTAGATCTGTCAATATAATACTTCTATGATATAACATACAATGTACTAGTAATATTTAATTTGCTTTTACAGGGTGGTCTTTAGGGCCCAGGGGCCAGGGATTACCCCCGGCAACTTTCGCATGTGGACCCGGCTACTCTTGCGGCAAGTATGACCTGACTTTTTGAAAAAAACATACAGAGATCAATATTTCTCAGTTACAAGTTTTTGTTCCGTGATTTTAATAGTGAACAAGAGATACATCAAGTTATCCAAGTGAATCAGTGTTTTGGCCTTTTTTACATGTTGAAGCTTTCTACGACGCTGCGAGTTATAATAAAGAAATGACGACTAAATAAATAGGACTAGATAGACGTTAAAGCAAGGCTTATGGTTTGCACAATTCTCATGAAGAACTTTCAGACTGTGATACAGATAGTGAATCAGACAACGATTTCATTTAGATTTAATTAAAGTGTTTTGAAGTGTCATTTTTTTTTTTTACTGTGGTCGATTTTGTGAAACTTGTTTGAATTGTTTTCTTAAAATAGGCACACTGAAAAAAATATATACATGATATAGGTCCTAATTTTGCGTTAAAGTTCATTGTTGAAATCTCAGAGTTTTTTTCTTACTAGACTTACTGCATTGAATGGAGTGAATGTGCATGGGCCACAATCATAAACACATAGAAAATCTAAAATTCCAAAAAAATTAACTTTTTCGAAAAATTTCTTTTTTTCTTCTTCTTGTTTTGTATTTTTCAACTTTGAGAGAATCATGATTTGTCTAATGGTTTCTGTCTTGATAAATAACATTTCATACATTTCATCACCATGATATTGCTATTCTCAAACATCTTCAAATATATAGCTGTATGTTGAAAGTCTGGATATTCAAATAAATGTGATCAATTTTACAGAAAAGTTGACCCATGTTACAAATTTTAATAAACAATTTACATTATCATCAGTAAAAAATGAGTTTTGAGAGGAGTGAATGAGGGTCCAGGAGACTCCCAAAGTGCAGGATTTTGCACCATTTTTTCAAAATTTTCTGGGGTCCCTTGACCCCTGGCCGTAGCTTGATGAGCAAGCTCGTCACCGCGAACGGCTTTGCCCTCCTACTTTTTATAATTAACCAGCTGCTACTCCAAATCTTAGAGACAACCCTGTTTTAATTTACTGATAACATAATCAATATTTATACCAATACAAACAATATTCAATTATCTTTTTACATTATAAGATCTTATCTTGCACAGCCAAACCAATACCCCACTTTAGCAAGTGTTTTACAGCCATGTGGAAAAAGCCCTGTAGTGACCATATTACCCAGTCACTGCTTTAAGACATTGCAATAATAAACTGACACTTTCTACTACAAAAATTCCTATTTCATAGGCTAAAACTCAAATTAACCCTATTACATAAAACAATTTTCTTTTCAATGGCATGTTATTTCAAAATTGATTCACACTTGCATATCAGTCTACTCATAGATATTACATCTATCACAGTGTGGGAACGGAACTGTACGGTTTTCTACTAATTTGGTCATTCGGGAGACTGACATTTGCAAAATAATAAGTTGCTTGATGGAAACTTTGATGAACTCTTATGTTCCTATATAACGTATTTGCTTCAAGTTTTGATAGCTAAAACATTCTTTATGTAAATATGAACCAATAAAATAATAAGAAAGATATATGCATCCAAACGTTTTCCTAAGAATGGTGGAGCTCCGTGTAAAACGGTCAAAATCGTCACACAACAGCGATCAAAAATGTCAAATAAACATCGAAAAATCAATGTTTGCTACCTGAATTTTCACATGTACCTTTTTTGATATATAGTCTTACCTGTCTGAAAGTTTCAAAGCCATTGTCCCAGTAGAAATCTAAATATATTCATTTTCTCCATGTCGGATATTTTTATTGACTGTACAATCGCTTGCATGTTTACTGTAATATCACTAGGAGCCTTCCTGTACAATCGCTTGGAGCTTTTCTTTTCATCGTTTGGCCAACTAGACTACCCCGAAAGGAGGGTAACCTACTTTACCTTGTTATGACTTCACGGTCCAGCTAGCAAGCAAGCTAGTCAAAGGTATTACTTTTTCCTACACACTTATTGCATTTTTCTGTAATAGTTTCTAGTGGCATATGACTAATTATAACTCTTAAGTAGATAATGCTTACTACTATCTCTTCTGCCACAATCATGATCAGTTTATGTTTTCCATGATATTTTTGTCAAGAGATCGTACAGGGGTTGTCGTTGGTTCATGTCTGTCATATATGTTTTTCGTTAATTGTTTTATTATGAATTAGGCCGTCGGTTAAATTCGAAAGGTATTGATTCTTATTTTTTATGTCGGCACCTTTTATAGCCGACTATAATTGCTTACATCTATTTATTTTTTTAACTTTGACAATCATAACACATCTCCTTATTTTTATATTGAAGATATAAATGTGGTTTGATAAAAATGTTGTTCTTACTAAATAAAACAACTGTTTCGTTCGTTTGTCGGATGCTATAGTTCGGAATATTGAAAAGTTCCTGAATCGTGACATTGATATAAAAAAAAAATCATGTTGAAGGATTTTGTGTTTTCTCTGTCTTTCAGATAACAAGTCCTCTCCCATCCTTGATGAAATTTAATTTTACTGGAGCTTTTTCTACCAGTAGCTATAGCTTGTAATAAACAAACATCTCATTTGAAATTATACCACATCTTCTTATTTTAATATCATGTTTATTGACATATACGTGTCTTTTCTTGGATCAGTGGTTAGCTACCACCATTCCACATTCGAATTCTTTGTTATAGTTACCAAATTAAAAGGTGTTGGGTATGTGTAGATACACCATAGGAGGAGCTAAATGTCATGAGAAAGCTTTGCTTTCGAGTGAAATTTAGTTCATCCTATGGTATATCTACACATAGCCAATCACTTTTTTATTTGGTAAATGACATGTGTCAAAGTTTACAACTGATATCACAGGAAAGCAAATGTGTTACATTGTAGTTCTGGCTAAAAGTGTGAGGTATCTAACATACACCACATGACCATTTTCAATCTTCTGGTAAACCAATCAGAGGGTTGATATGGAACTGTGGTGTATGTGTCGATACCCTCACACTTTTTCAATGGAAAATCAAACAAACTATAGTACATATCAAGTTACAATATCCCGATCCAGTGATGAAAAATTCTTTGTTGTATTGTTCAAATATAATATATGTATTTATTATTTTTTTTTAAATTGCTGGTAAATAATATATTAAGTAAAATTCAAAATATGCTAATTACCCTTCCAGAGAATCTAGTCACCTTTTCGGTATATATAAATATTTATTTTATACGAGGATTATTTTCATTTTTATTTTAGATTAGATTCTTAACATATTTCGTACTGTCCTTTTCTTTCCGTCTTGTATACTTATCCAGTGGTTGTGTATTTATGCGTTACATATTTGTTTTTCGTTCATTTTTTGTACATAATAAGCCGTTAGTTTTCTCGTTTAACATTGTTATTTCGGGGTATTTTATAGCTGACTATGCGGTATGGGCTTTGTTCTTTGTTGACGACCGTACGGTGACCTATAGTTTGTAATTTCTGTGTCATTTTGGTCTCTTGTGGAGAGTTGTCTCTTTGGCAATCATACCACACCTTCTTTTTTATATCTATTGTACACAATTTGTTTTTGTCTCTGATATAGTTACCTTAAAAGGGTTCCTTGATAGAATCTTAATTATCAAAATGACTGGTTTTATGCTTATTTTCACTTCAAATACCATAGATGAATTTGATAGGACAGCAAGAAACAACCAATGCAATGCATATGCAATGTATTTAATAAATTTGGCCAACCAATTCTAAAGAAAGCTCCAAGCGATTGTACAGGAAGGCTCCGAGTGATATTACAGTAAACTTGCAAGCGATTGTAGTCAATAAAAATATCCGACATGGAGAAAATGAATATATTTAGATTTCTACTGGGACAATGGCTTTGAAACTTTTAGACAGGTAAGACTATATATCAGAAAAGGTACATGTGAAAATTCAGGTAGCAAACATTGATTTTTCGATGTTTATTTGACATTTTTTATCGCTGTTGTGCGACAGTTTTGATCGTTTTACACGGAGCTCCACCATTCTAAGGAAAACGTTTTGATGCATATACCTTTATTATTATTTTATTGGTACATATTTATATAAAGAATGTTTTAGCTATCAAAACTTGAAGCAGAAACGTTATATAGGAACATAAGAGTTTCGTCAAAGTTTCCATCAAGCAACTTGTTATTTTGCAAATGTCGGAGCACCGCTTGACAGTCTCCCGAATGACCAAATTAGTAGAAAACCGTACAGTTCCGTTCCCACACTGTGTCTATGGTCTACTCGATTTGAGAATCCAAAGTTCAGTCAATTCTTTGGTTGAACCAGCGACTAAATACAATAGCATCATGCATATAATGAAATATTCTCTTCTTATCTTTATTCATACATGTATTTTTATAAAGTGATTACAGGAGTTTTCGACAGTCAGTCACCAAACTGCATGAAATTGACATTTCGATCCCGTGTAACATTTTTTTTTAAATATGATATTTATATTGCTTAACAAAAATAGGCCATATTTTATTTATAAATTTAAAGAAAGAATAAAACCTACCTTATAGACGAAACTTTCAAAACAAATGCCTAAAAAGCCGTTCAGCTTAACGTGTTTTATATCAAACTGGATCCATGATCCGCAAGAGTTGAATATCAGTAGAAATTCCCGCCAATAGAAGCCAATAAAACCCAGAATGCATGTGAAGCAATGAAGCGTGACTCAGGGGGTTTGCCTAATAGACAGAGCCTAAGAGAGAATAATTTAATTGGCAAAAATAATTAAAAAAAAAATACAGAAAAAGGCAAACGTAATGAAGAATAGAATACCGGAGTGCTAAAATATAAACTGGAAATTAAACAAAAGAATTGGATAAAAATATACCGATTACAGAAAAAAAACATGAATAACTGCAGTAAATGAAAAGAACAATGTCTTAAATACAATTCACAATTAAATGTAGTTTTAAAGATAAAAAAAAATAACGAACTTATGATTAAAAAAAATGAGCGAAGAATACGGAAAGAAGCCGGCAGTGGGGATCAGGAAATTTGCATAAGGGGAGCCCAATGACTACATAAGAAGAAGCCCGGCCCAGTCTTGCTTCAGTAATTCCTATTTTTTTTCCCACAAACGGGGCGCCGGGCTCAAGAGTCCTCTAAGCCGGTTACTTTTTCCAGAAAAAAACCAAAACTAAAATCACGAGATTAATATATTTGAGAAGTGCTTCGAAATATCATAAATTTACACCAGTTTTTTGTTTTTTTTTTTTTGTTTTGTGTGATTTCTTACAGGTGTAAGTACCTTAAACTTGAAAAGACTGATTTTGTTTTTATTACCACTATCTATTAAGATATTGCGGCTTCTACCGGGATACCGAGTTAATTGTGACCGTAATTTATAAAGAATTGAATAAAGCATATATGCACTTTAGTTGCTCCATCCTGTGAAGATCCATCGGTGTCCTTTGGCTGTTATCTGTTCTTTGGTCGGGTTGTTGTCTCTTTGACATATTCCCAATTTCCATTCTCAATTTCAAAATATATCCTTCCCCCTTGGCTTATAAAAAACACTATTGTTTTATCAGAAGTTGCAATATACTGGCTCATAATAGGTTAGTTAAAGTAACTTAGTGGAAGATATTAGCAGGCAAAATCGAGGGAATTGTGCAAATGATGATACAAGCATGAAAATTACCACAAAGCATCATTATTATGTACTTTTAAAGAAACAACTGCTGGCCATTAAAAAAAATCATTTTTTCAAGATGGCCACCGTCGTTTTCTAAAATGACTGTTTTTTCAATTTGAAAATACTGATTTTTTTCTGGAAAACATTTCGTTTACCTTCTTTTAGTGAAAAACAGCTGTCAGGTTTGGTAGCTACCTTCCTTACATGTGAATAATTCACTAGACATGAGTATTTAACATATACAGGGTTTCCGCATGCGCGAAAAAATTAACAAAATTCATTAAAAAATATTTCAACTATTTACTATAAAATAAGTGATTTGGGATTTTCAATGATATTATGATTTGGTTTAATAACATTCTTCAAGTTTATGACACGAATTGATAATTTTGCGCATGCGCAAACTCTTTATTACCGTATGACCATGGTCGTCATACGGTCTGATTAGTCAGAGGCTAAACGTCAGGTTCGGGTAAATCTGTTAACGATATTTCTGTTATTTCATTGGTTATAAATACTGCTTCGCGGATGTTTCCGGAATGATTTTTTGGGAAATGAAGGTCTTTTTAACGTCTGATTGGCTATTAATGAGTGGCATGCATTATATGTTCAACGCGTCCGTAAGTGGGGTCGGATTGAAATCATGATACTAGGTTATATGTACATATTATGATAAAGTGTTCATTTGCTATAGTGATTAGTTATGATGATAACTCACGACAAACTGTCAATTTGGTGCAGATTATATAATCTTGTGACAATGTGGTGATTTAATCATGTAATTATGTTGCTATTTTGTTAAGAAACTGTACATTTATGTATTATTGCTATTCTCTAAAAATAGAACAGTAATGCGTATAATTTACACTTTAAACTGCGTATTAAAACGGTTAAATGATTGAGATCGACGAGCATTGAGATACTTTTGTGTTAGATTTCTTCGTAAGCTTAGATTTTAAGTAGTAAATACATAAAACGTATGCTCTATGTATAAAAATAATAACGATTTATTTTTCATTGCTTGGACATATTGATTAGAAAATATTAGAATCATGGAATTTACCGTTTCCAGCATTCATCGCTTCATTGATTTCTGGTGTAAATAAACAAACCCGAGGCGACGATACTTATTAGAAGAATACAAAAATTACAAGGTGAGCAATATGGTTTCTTATGTGCAAAGAAGCCTACACCAAGCACCACTGACACTGTATTGTTATTTGCAAGGGTTTCAGTGCACTATATATATATATATATAGTGTCAGCTGTTGCAAATAATATAATTTATCTTTAGGAATTATAGTTAACCCGTACCAATGTAAACTCGTACCAACGTCAACTCGTACCACTAAAAAATAACTCGTACCAATGTAAACTCGTACCACTGCTAACTCGTACCAACTTATTTAAATACATTTGATTGGTGTTTAATTATGAAAATATACTGTTATTTTTAGGCAGTGTCTGCGCGTACCCGCATGTGGGTACGAATAGTCAAATTGCCGTTCTAGGCTGCGCCAAGGACGTATATTAGATATGTTAGTTATACGTCCTTGGCTGCGCGTACCCACATCTGGTTTTATAATAAAATGCCGTCGGATCGGGAATGAAACGTGAAATATATACGGAATTTGTTGCAATTAGTGAATAAATTGATTAAAACTACTCAGAATTTTCATAAATATACACATATATATTTCATACAAGTGTATATAAGAATTTATAGAAGCCGCAGAGAAAAGAAAGAAGAACCGGGAGCACAAAAATTAAAGAAGATTTAAAGTACAACAGAATAAATTTTTCCTGCATTCATGGTGGGAAGCAATTCCAAACAAATTCGACAAGAAAAAGGCCTAATACAAGGTATTTGTTTTAAATTGTAGTTTTTAATCGAATTTGCCACGCGTTTCATTTAAGTTTTTTTATAATGTCGATTACTTATAGTTTTTGTATTGTAAATCGTTCGTGATATTAAGGATATGTCTAATTTCAGTACTTTCCAAATGGAATGTCCTTTCCACATTAAACTTGGCGTAACTAAAGATGGACAAAACCTTAATTAGTTACATGAATCTTTTATAATTGGTTTAAATTGATATCATTACTTGCTTCTTTAATTTTTATAAACTCAAGCTTAAATTTTAGAATTTTTATATATTTTAAAATTTCAGTTTCTGTTTTACATTTTACTAAAAGATTATTTTAAAATATCATATGGGTATTTTTTTAAATTATTAAAATTTTATTCTTCAAATTTTCATTTAAATTTTATAATAGTATTAATTTCTATCATGTTTTCTTTTACAGGGAATGCACAGTTTCATTTTCCATCATTGTGCATTTAATTTTTGCAATGTTTATTATGTATCATTATTTAATAAATACAATTTGAAAATATTATTTTTCATACTCTTCACTCGTTCTACACGAAAATGGAAATCCCTATATTATCGATAATTTCCGTATATATTTCACGTTTCATTCCCGATCCGATGGCATTTTAATAGAAAATCGGATGTGGGTACGCGCAGCCAAGACTGGCAATATGACTATTCGTACACGCATGCGGGTACGCGCAGACACTGCCTTATTTTTATCAATACCTTTTAAGTCTGTAATATGTATATAATTTGAAAGTAAAATGACCAATCTGTAGCTAATGTTCCATGTGTATTAGATATAGACAATACCTTGGCAGATTTGATTTGTTGTCTCCCTTGAATCATTCTTTTTTAAACTTATACTGATAACCATTGGATTTAATTTTTAATCATTCCAAATCAGTTACATTGAATAGATTTGGGTACTTTTCTTTTGTTTCTCGAAGGAATTTTATTCACTGAAAGAATTAATTTAGTGTGTTTTAAAGGTTGTAAATTGTTTATGACCAACATGTTAAAAGTATTATTTTTTTTTATATATGATATTTTGCACAAGGTATGATTACCAAGCCGACCGTGCAAGGGCTGTATAGACCGTGCAAGGGCTGTATAGCCAGTCAAGGTCGTTAAAATCTTAGGTCGTTAAAATCTTCCATATATATATCATTACCGACCGAGCAGGGGTTGCATAGCCAGTGAAGGTTGTTTTTTTAGTTGTTACGATAAACGAACGAGGTAAGGGCAAAAATAGCCAGTCACGATCATTAAGTACTTCTATGTATTGTTATCAAAATATGACAACTTCTTTTAAGATTTTATGTAATGTCATGTTCATTTAATGTGTGAGACCTTCACAGGAAAGTAAATGAGACCTGAAATCTGAAAACCTGAAAACAAGTTGATTAGTTAATAATCAACCAATAATCACACAATCAAAGGAAAGTGTTAATTTGATCACACAATCAAAGGAATATCATATATAAATTAGCAGGGTATTAAGGTACATTGTAATTAAGACCATTTATAAATATTAGTATCTTAATTAAAAAAAAAACGTATTTTTGTCCAAGTTTTCATTAAAATCTAGTATAAAATTACAGTAATTCAACTTTTTTTTTTATTAATTTTAGAAAGAAAAAACACCACAAAACATTCGTATTTTTTAATATATTTTTAATGGTACGACTTCCCAGTGGTACGACTTTAAGTTGATACGAGTTAACTTTTTTGGTACGAGTTAACATGGTACGAGTTTCCGTTGGTACGAGTTAACTTGCTTTAGCTCTATATTTTGACAATGACCCCCAATGCAATGATTTATACGATCCTTCGAACCCCCCAAAAAAACTTGCAATACAGTGAACTCCCAAATAGATGTTTGCATGTGGGGTAGATAGTTTAATGATCTTTGATGTACTCGTACCTGATAATTTATTCTTTGTAGCTGTCAGGAGACTGATTTAGAAGGGGGCCAGGGGGCATGCAATCCTTTTTTGGGAAATTTGGTGGGCCTGCACTCATGAAAATTTCTGGATCCGCCACTGGTTGTTGGACCATAATAGTCCCAGTATGAACACAGTGGTGATCAGCAGTCATTATAAAAAAAGAAGATGTGGTATGATTGCCCATGAGACAACTGTCTACAAGAGACCAAAATGACACAGGCATGAACAACTATAGGTCAATGATGATCAAAATCTATACAACATAGTCAGCTATAAAGGCCCTGATATGATCAGACATGTAAAACAATTCAAACCAGAAAACCAACGGCCTTATTTATATAAAAAAATGAACGAAAACAAATATGTAACACATAAACAAACAACAACCACTGAGTTGTAGGCTCCTGACTTGGGACAGACACATACATAAATAATGTGGCGTGGTAAACATGTTAGCGGGATTCTGATCCCCCCCAAACCTTGGACAGTGGTACATGTATAACAGTACAACATAAGAACGAACTATAAAAATCAGTCAAAAAAGTCTTAACTCATCAGATTGCCCATTGATATATCAAAAGCACTGAAAATTTTATTTGATATGTCTGATTTCAATTTATTCACATCATCAGGTTTTACACTTAGTATATTTTTTCGTAACAAACATTACTATTTGGTTGATTATCTAGGGAATCACTGAAGCATGACTGGAGAAGTCGCCCCTTCCCCCTTATTGTCCCACCTGACCTAAGAATCTGTCCGTTCTTAAACCATTAACGTCATACATGTACAACAATTACTTTTCCATTGTGGCATCATATATTTTGTATTAAAACATCAAAATTTTACATGGAATATTTGTGATGTACATGTACAGTTTGTCATGGTGGACATATTCATATTGTAGCAATAAGGTGTATTCAAAGCAAAATAATTAATAATAAATCAACTCAATGGATAGAAGCATACTGTTTAGTCAATTTTTTTTCACACAGCATCTGCATAGAGTGATGAGATATAAATCAGGAGATCAATCACTGGTTTTGGAGGCAAGAATTTTCATATTTTACTTATTTGGGTAGATACATGTTACACAACATTTATCTCGTCATAATACCTGTACGCTCAGTGTTCTTCATGAAAACTATCACACTGATTTTAAATCATTATAGGAAAGCAAAGTGTATAAGCAAACATTTCAGGCGGCTGACTGCAATAGTCTCTATATTATCTGAAAAAGCTTATTTCTTGTCAACTTTCTTATTATTTCAAACATTTTAATAGATGTCTCCCAAATTTGGTGTCTTTCTATAAGCTTTTTTCAAAGTCATTTTCATTTATTTTTCAACCCGGCCCAGAAATATGTGGTTACCTTTAATATAGCTGATTTAGGGAAAGGCGACCTGGGTGAAACAAAGGCTATATTTATTGTCAATGCAAACATTTTACCTGTTCAACACCAAATGCTGTCAAGTTTGGGGTCTCTGGCCATGCCATGACTTTTTTTTAATAATAATAATTCATGTTACATGTACTTGTACATCTCCTTTGAATTTGTTTGCTTATTTGTTCTATGGTCTCTTTATGCATATCTATCTATATACCCCATTTTCATGGTCCTACAAAAATGTTTAAAATGTATACATTTTACTATTTTCTAGCTTCTCTCATGTGATAGCTGTACCTTTTTGGTCACTATTTATGTGTTGCGTTTAAATAGGAATTGTAACACTTTACAGTGACTGAACAGGTAAAAGAAATACTTCTCAAGAAACAGAAAAAAGAAAACTACTTGGAACTGCACCAGACTACATGTATGTATGAATAGAAACTAAGATCGGAATAGCATGGAGGATATTATATGTCCTTGTGAATAAGCAAGGAAAGCTTTTAATAATAGTGCCTATTTTTTAATTTACTCTATTTTTCATTCATTATCTGTGCAAATTTCAACATAATATGTCATAAATTCTTATCTAACTATACTCAAACTTTTAGTGGTGGATCCAGAAATTTTCATAAGCGAGAGCCCACTGACTGCCTAAGAAGGGGCCAACTCCAGTCATGCTTCAGTGATTCCCTATAAAAAAACAAAATTTTCCTACAAAAGGGATGGCCCAGGCCCCCTGAAAAACCCTCTTAATTCCACCCCTGACTTTAATTTAATATGACAAGTGTTTCATTTACCAAAATTCTGGTGCGTTTCTGTGATAGATATCATGCACAATTTTATAAATGAGAGGGGAAAGAAGATCCACATGTGGTGTACCTGCACATGACAATTGTAAACTGCCCCATTTTTTCTATCACAACCAATCAACTGATCATGCTGAAACTGACATTACCAGAGAGTACACATCAAATGAAAAATCACAAATAACTGATACATATTATCAGATATTATAGAAATAATTATCTTTTAAATTTATTACAAAAAAAATGTGTGCTCAATCTTGTAGATAGATATAACTGGATCTCATATACATGTATGTAAGTACCAAAGACAACTGTCTATCCAAGTCACAATTTATAAAAGTAAATTATTAAAGGTTGGAGTTTAGTCTTCAACGCAAAGCAGCACTTTTATATATTCAATCAATAATGACAATGGCATTTGGGGTTAAACATGTTCTCGTAGGTAAATAATATTGCCTCAGAATTTTTTCATGAGAGTGTTATAGTCTATAGAGTATTACTTCCTGTTCGGTGGAATAGTTAAATAGAAGTCAATACGTTCTTGCTCAATCCTATGTCGCTTTGAAGGTGTCATGATTGTCATCCTCAGACTTAGCAATGTGTTACTGTAATTTGAATTTCAAAACAACTGAGTGACGTTTTTCGAAGCACTGGTCAACTCTACCATAGCGAATCACATTACTTTGACAATCAGTAAATTCCAGCCAAAAATATCTTTATAAGTAAAGAATTGTCACATAAATATAAAAAAATAGAGTACACAGGAAATCGCAAAGTTCACATAGTATGATTAATCATTTAAAAAAACAATTGAGCAAAAGGGGGGGGGGGAATGGGGTGTACGCCTTATACATCCCCCTCTGGATCCGCCACTTCCTTCTGTTGTTGTCCATTTTGTCAAGTAGTAATCCTCAAAAGTACTTGTAGGTTATATGCTATTTTTATCAAGTTGATTATAGACACAAAATACATTTTATTATAATATCATTCCCCATTTCCATTCTCAATTTTATAAAATCTCCTTCCATTATAACACGGGTAGACCAATAATACACCAAAAATGACAAAAAAGCGCATGTTTTCATATTTCTTGAAGTGCAATATTCCAATAAAAATAAACTACTCACAAACCACTGATCTCAATATAATCAGCTAAAATACGGCAAGCTTTTTAGAAAAGCTATTACTTGTAGACATAATGAGTCATTTGTATGCACTACCAGGGCAAACCGTAGTTCATCTCATTACTTTAAAAAGCAAGTTAGTGTAAAATCTATGATGCCACTGTTTAAAAACAAGCCCATTCAATTGCAATGATCAGTCAGGGACTAAACTTAACTGTTTTTCTCTAGGGGCCAGCTGGGCCCCTAAGATATTTTTTTCAGGGGCCCGCTTAAAATTTTAGGAGCCCACTAATCTTTATACTAAAATAAAACAAAACTGAAAATTACTTAGTATATACTTACTAACAGTGTTCCAGCTTAAATCTCAGGGCAGAAGGGTGCTAGTTTTCTGAAAGGGCACTTTAGCGTAATAACCGGGATTGTAAGGATACTTTGTGTAAGTTACCTTGAATATTGCTAGCTCAGGGGCGGATGCAGGAATTTTCGAAAGGGGGGGGGTGCTAACCCAGGGCAAAAGGGGGGGGTGCAAAACATATGTCCCGATACAAATGCATTGATCGGCAAAAATAAAGGGGGGGTGCGCACCCCCGGAACCCCCCTCTGGATCCGCCACTGTAGCTATAGGCTCAGCTGGAGAACATTAGTTGTATTTAAACCTTATTCAGAAATTAATATGTTCTTGATGTTGGTTCCAGTTAGATTTTTTTTTTTATCAAATTATCATACCATGAAGCAAAGCAAATCATTTTGATGTTTATGTTAACAAACTTGTACATTTGTTAAGTGCTCCCACGTAAGGAGGATCATTCATACAAGAAGTAAAACAGGAAGTAGTCTTCATATATGTTCAAATACAAACTTCTTTGATTCTTCTTTAAATGTATGTTCATGGTATGAAACAAAACAGTTTTTCTAATGAAGCCTTATTGTGAAATCCTACTTGTAGTCTTGAAAATGTTTTCTATGGTAACCATTATAATATTTGAATTATTGCCACCAGAAATGCATCATAAGATTTGACAATATTTATTTTAGGTTGTTTCCTAACAAAATTATCTCCCTTCAAATTTTCAACTTTCTGTTGACCTTTAGACAATATGGCTTTTTCTTTGAACATTAAATATTATCTCAATCCAAGCCATCCTCTAATAGTGTTGATCAAAATATATTTTTCAATAAGTTTTTAATGAAGATTGGATATCAAACTAGATATTGGGATTTTTATTTACGAGATTTTAAATTTCGTTTTTTATTAAATATTTTTGTAAAAAGCGATTCAGGGACAAGTTACCGTCTAACACAGGCTTGCAATGAATCGCAGGACAATAAGAAAACATCCCTTTCACGATGCTTATTGAACAGTAAAATAGAAAACACTGTTCAATAATGAAATTATCGTAGAAAATTTAGCAGAACTAAGAAAACATGCGGAAAGAAGAAGGTATATATATGCAACATCGTGACTCCGGATTGAAAACATAGCTATTCGACTGGGTTCAGTTATTAGAAATAACCTACTGGTTTTCGGAAATACTCTATATTTCTATATCGCTTTGATAAGACAAACAGGTTTCCTTTTGGGAACAGTCTTTGTTAATATTTCGGGGGGAAAGGGTACAAATGGGATTTACTTATATTTTTTTACAGTCGCCAGCTGGGCGACCATGATGACTAAATATATTCGCCCAGCCGAAAATCTGGTCGCCTCGGGCGCCCGGGCGAGCGTTAAGTTTAGTCCCTGATCAGGCACTTGATGGATAAGACGGAAAATGTGGTTAATACGAAAAAAAACATCAATATTAACGGCAGATCAGTCACTTTTGGTAATGGATAATCAGTGGGAATCGCCTGCTTTGTACAAAGAAGATAAGTTTATCGTCATTTGAGGTGGATTTCACATTGAAATGACTTGTTATAAAATTCTGGGTGATATATTACGTGAAAGTAGATAGACATATGTCCTCACTAAAACCATTATTGCAACACCTAGAACGGCATATTCTTGTATGTATGTTCAAATGTACCTAGCACTAGACACGCGCATCAGATAACTCTATGTGTTTTAGCTTGGATTGTATATATCGGCTTAAGAAAGGTAAACACAGAAGTTATAATCATGTCATGACTCTGTGACGTTAAATGATTTGATAGACTGGTGTAAGAAAATATAGTCATCTCTACCACAGTTCAATTCCTGGCGTTCAATTATAAAATAAAAACTTCTTGTGAATTTGGTAGTATGCTCATTTCATGAGTCAGATTTTGTACAAACAGTCCATATAAAGCATGATACCGTATTCATTTAGGTCTTGATCGTGTAACATATTCTCGATCGCTACCGACCTTTTTCAAGATATGGCTTCCCTTCTCTTACGTCACCCACAGGTGGCAATTGATTTTGAAAATGATAATTTCAATGTACGTAAGACCAGCAAATATTTTTCTTATAAAACAATTGATCAGACAAAAAACTCAAAATCATACAATTGTAAAGGGCGATGTGTTGTCATAGGTTTAACCGAAGACCCCATTTAGACGTATTAATGGTAGCTGGACACAGGCACTTGTTTCTATCCATACGAAGGTCGACTATCCTTATAAATAGAAGAAGGTGGCTAACGAAATTTTTTTTAGGTCACGACAGTCTCCGCTTGGGACGCTTTTTCTACCCTTCAACTTAATGCTAAAAATCCCTACCTTATATGAATCGATTCAGTGAATATTTTCCTTTAACACTAAACTAATTTAATAATCCCCACAGTGTTCCTCTTCACGGTAATCTACTCTCAATTCACTAAACCATGTCCAAAAGTTCAACTACCATCTTTCCAATGTATCTACTTCCGGTTGTGGGCAGAATGCTATCTTTTTAAAAACGAAATGATTCTGTAAAATTACCAGTTTATTATTTTCATTATCAATATATTTTTAAAGATGAAATTTCACCGAAATAAGTACATTTATTGTTGTTATTAAAAAAATCAGAAAGTCAGAAACTAATTTGAATGAATTCGATAATACTAGAGAATTCCGAATGTATATGGTAACTCTAAAGAATTTCATCGATCTTTTATTTTGGAGGTAAAAAACGTATCAGAATTAGGGGAAAGAAACTGAGTCAATGAAAACAAAATAAATTTACTGCGATGTCAACCGGAAGTAGATACATTGGAAAGATGGTAGTTGAACTTTTGAACATGGTTTAGTGAATTGAGACTAGATTACCGTGAAGAGGAACACTGTGGGGATTATGAAATTAGTTTAGTGTTAAAGGAAAATATTCACTGAATCGATTCATATAAGGTAGGGATTTTTAGCATTAAGTTGAAGGGTAGAAAAAGCGTCCCAAGCGGAGACTGTCGTGACCTAAAAAAAATTTCGTTAGCCACCTTCTTCTATTTTTATGGATAGTCGACCTTCGTATGGATAGAAACAAGTGCCTGTGTAGCTGGACCAGAAGTCAGTAGACTATCAGATAAATTTGCAAGATCTAGTGGTTTGAGGCATTTTATAATAGATGAACGACTTAATGAACACAAAGGATTTCTCTTAAAAGATCAAAGGCAAATAATTTGAAGATCGTTTAAAGCAAATACAAAACGAAGGAGAACCGGTTTCCTATAACCAGGTCAAAAAGAACAACTTCCTATTATGTCGGTAAAATAAAACTGTAAACGTTTTGTAGATATCTTTTCTAGACTTTTATTTCTTGTCGCTGTGGACAAACTGATTTGGAATATTTCTTAATCCATAAAGACAAACTGCTCCTCCGTTTTTGTCTTCGGATGTCATTTTAAACAGTGGTATGAAATCGGTGCAAATGGATACACTTGAAACATTTTGCAATTTGCAGATCCAAATTCTGACGCATTTACCGTTGATGGGGCAGCAATGGTTAATTCCAGGCCACCTTGTAGGGCAACAATATTGGATGATTTTGCACTTGTGTCATACGATCTTAAATAAAATCTTTCATCGATAAGTATTCAAGAGTAGACATTGTGTTAGATTTACTAAAAAGACAAAAGTTGGGTTCTGGAGTAGTTTTCTCTATGAAGATGACAACGAAACGAATTTTTTGCCGACAGAAATGCTTTTATATAGACTAATAAGGATACTTTCCAGCTACCCCTTGTAAGCATGGAGAAGCAGATATACGAATGTTTGTCCATGATCGGCATGATTATGAAAATTGTTGTAAGACGGTTATTTAAGGTAGCACCGACACAGATGTAGTAGTATTAAGAATTGCAGCACTCCAAAAATGTGGTGGAACAAACTGAGAAAAGGTTTTGGCAGGAGTGAAGACTTTTGATGGCTTCCTGTACGTGATATATCAAATGCGTTTTGTCCTCGTGTACTCTTCCTTTCATTCATTCAGTGGATGTGACACTAAGGGAATAAGTCAGTTTGGATGACATGGGAAGTATTTCAACATGTACGGGACGTACTTATTTCTTTACTGAAGTATAAGGACACATACATGGACATAAATGAAGCATTTGTTTGCATCATATCTGACAGAACAACATCACTACTTGCTGTTAACGAGGCACGATGTAAATGTTTACCCAGGTAGCAGCGGCATTGTGATGTCGTTCCGCCTACAAGAGTTTTTTTTCCGGAGCACATCCAAAGAGCAGCGTATCAAGGCGGATAAGTTTGGGCTCAGCCTGATTTATGTACCAATTCATGAACACTGGGGTTGGATGAAAGAAAAAAATGGATGACAGTTGGGAACCAAAAAGGACTTCTACGGCTGCCGTTAAAGTTGCATCCTCCTGTCGGGAACTTTTGAAATTCGGAGGCGAAAATTCCAGTTGTGTTGGTGACTGTAAATGCTACCGTTCTGTCCTTCCTTGTACGAGTTTTGTTATTGGCTACTGTCAGATAATTATAAGATAACGAACCTGTCTTTCTATCAAAATTAGGCATTTAATCTTAACAAAAATTAAAAAAATTTGGCCGCCATTTTGAAACCGGAAATCACTCTTTTTTGTCATTTATGTGTTGTTTTTTCGTACTTTAGGAACTGTTATTAACGCTTAATAAAAACTTACATTGGATTATACCTATAACACAACTTTCAAGGATTTCAACTGGATATGACTCCATTTGCAAAATTATCGGTGGCCATCTTGAAAAAATGGAAATATTTGATGGCCAGCACCTGATTTCTTTTACTTATCATTTAGTCCACCTTTATACCAAATTTCATGCTTGTATTTCATGCTTGTGTAATTATTTGTTAAGTTGATGAAAATTATTAAAATATTTTCTACGTTTTTTGCCTCTAATTAGGAACCGGAAACCACTATTTTTCTTCATTTAAGTGTTGTTTTGTCGTACTAAGGAGCTGTTTTTAACGTTTTATCATAACTTACATTGGATTATACATTACACATCTTTCAAGGATTAAAATCCCTTGTAAAATTGCTTGAAAGTAAAAAAAATCGAAATTTTTTACTCTTTTGCCGACATTTTGAAACCGGAAGTCACCTATAGTTTCATTAATGTATTGTCTAATGGTTATTTATGAACTGTCATTTGCTTTTTATCAAAACTTATAATGGATTTTACATAAAACACACCTTTCAAAGGATTAACAAATAATGGCTAATTTGATATGACGCCATTTTCAAAATGTGTGGTGGCCATCTTGAAAAAATGATTTTTTTTTCTGGCCAGCAGCGGATTTTTTATAAGTATCATTTAGTTAACCTTTATACCAAATTTCATGCTTGTTTCACGATTTGCACAATAATGTCCATAATATCTCCCACTAACTTAAAAGGCCACCGATGGATCTTCAACGCTAAGAAAAAATCTGACACCCGGAGGTGAACCTCAGCTGACCCCTGAATAAAAATGTGCAATATAAAAAAGAAGATGTGGCATGATTGCCAATGAGACAACTGTCCACAAGAGACCAAAATGACACAGACATTAACAACTATAGGTCACCGTACGGTCTTCAACAATGAGCAAAGCCCATACCGCATAGTCAGATATAAAAGGCCCCGATAAGAAAATGTAAAACAATTCAAACGAGAAAACTAACGGCCTTATTTATATAAAAAAAAAATAAACGAAAAACAAATATGCAACACATAAACAAACGACAACCACTGAATTACAGGCTCCTGACTTTGGACAGGCACATACCTAAATAATGTGGCGGGGTTAAACATGTTAGCGGGATCCCAATCCTCCCCCTAACCTGGGACAGTGGTATAACAGTACATAAGAACAAACTATAAAAATCAGTTGAAAAAGGCTTAACTCATCAGATGGACAAACATACAAGTGGACGTGGCCGGGTACTTATACATCCCGACACAAAAAGACACAAAAAAAGATCTGAGAGTACTCGCAGTTATCTGACAGCTAGCTCAAAGCCACTAACAACTAATAAAAAATCATGCATCTAAGACTAAACTATCAATCCGTACACATCCAACATCCAATGGGTTTAGTGTAAAGACGTCATAAACAGCCAGAAACATGACCTTGTGCAATGCCAAGTTACAGGATTCGACAGATTGTAGATCCATGAATATGCATATGTATATAACATACTAGTAATATTTAGTTAGCTTAATTTACTGATAACAAAATCAATATTTATACCAATAAAAATAATATTCAATGATCTTATTTCAGTGTTGAATAGGTAGCCTTTTAGAATAAGTTTATTTAAAGGAGCGACAAGTTTACATGGATCATTTCTTAATTTCCGGGCACGGTTAACAACATTTCCGTAAAAATGAGGATGTGCTATCCCGTTTGAAATAAGCTTTCTACAGGTACAACCAAACTTCAAAACCAAATCTTTATATCTATGGAAAAATTTAGTAAAGGTTTTAAGTAATTTATGGTAACGATATCCCTTGTTTAATAATTTACCAGTAAAACATAGATTGCGTTCGTTAAAATCAAAAACGTCACAACAGACACGGGCATAGCGAACGAGCTGTGAAATATACACACCGTAAGATGGTGTCAAAGGAACATCACCTCTAAAAATGGAAAATTAACAATAGGGAACGAAAAATCGTCTCTTTTGTCGTAAATTTTAGTATGGAATTTCCCGTTTAAAACCGAAATATCTAAATCTAAGAAAGGACAGTTAGTACAGAATAAATTTGATTTATTTAAAGTAAGTTCCTTGGGGTAAATTTCAGCAGTATATTGAGAACATTCTTGATTATTTAACGAAAAAATATCATCAAGATAACGGTAGGTGTTGTTGAATTTATCAATTAAATGCAATTTCGACGGGTTTTTACTGAGTTAGTCATAAACTGTGATTCGTTACAGTACAAAAACAAGTCTGCTATTAAAGGAGCACAATTAGTGCCCATGGGGATACCTACAACCTGTCGATAACCTGCCGAAACGTACATAAATATTATCAAGTAGAAAATTAACAGCTTCAATCATCTCATCACACCTCCAGTAAGTATATCTAGCATATTTACCTTTCTCATTGGAGAAGAAGGCTTTAAATGAGTTGCAGCAAATATATTTGCATTCAGCTTTACCAAACGACCATTTAATTAAATAGGAAAACTTTTGTTTAATAAGATAGTGCGGAAGTGTACTGTAAAGAGTAGAAAAATCAATCAGAATCAAAAGGACCATCAAAAGCACGTAATATCTAAAACATCCAAAAAAAATTTAACACTCCAAAAATGGCTTATACCACTATGTTCATATGTTTTGTTACAATAGTTTATGATAAGCTCTTTAATAGTAGTTAATGAACCAATTAAGAGCACTGACAGATTAGTTGTAGAACACTTACTAGAGGCCTAGATGAAACGATATTTAAATGTTTTTTTGTGTAGTTTAGGTAGCCAATACATAGAAGGGACCTTCAAATGTTCAGAAGAAGCCTTAAGCTTTGATGTGGTTGTGATATGTTTGTTTACTAGATGACTCTCTGTGGAGCGATTGGACTTGAATGTAGATGAATTTAAAATTTCATTCTAAAGAACGTCCGTGTAGTATTTACGGACTATCACCACCACATTGTTGGCTGCTTTGTCGGCCGGTACAAACACAAACTGCTTTGAAAGTTCTTGTGGTTTATTTCTTATTCTGGAAATAGGTGTATTATGTGCTCTATTATTTACTTCTAAATTATTTTCAAAATGTGATATTCTCTTATCTACCACATTCATACATTTATTTAAATATGAATCAAGAGATTTTTAATCAGGTTTTTCCCGTTTACACCACTTTTTACAAAACGAGGAAAGAGCATCTTTGGTGACTTGACGACACTCTTTCCAATCTATTGTTCACAGTAGCGGATCCAGAAATTTTCATAAGTGGGTGCCCACTGATTGCCTAAAAGGGGGTCCGCTTCGGTCATGCTTCGGTGATTCCCTATATAATCAACCAAATTTTACCAAGTTAAAGGGGTCAAGGCCCCCTGCCCCCCCCCCCCCTATATCCGCCTCTGGTTCAGTAAAAATGGAACTTAATACTTAACTTCAAAACATATAAATGAACTAAAATTAAAAACCGTGAAAGGCCAGAGGCTCTTGACTTGGTACATGCGCAAAATGCGGCGGGGTTAAATATGTTTTGTGATATATCAACCCTTCCCCTATACCTCAAGCCGATGTAGAATAAAGAAACACACAGCAATGCGCACAGTAAAACACAGATAAAAAGAAGTCCGATGGCAGAATAGGTAGCGAAAGAAACTGGACAAAATGACAATGATACATAAATTAACAAAGGACTACTAGTAGTTACTGACATGCCAGCCCAGACCTCAATTATTTTGTCTACAGCAACACGAAATATAATAAAAAGTTTCGTAAAGATAAAACAGTTATAGCGTTTGTTTAAACTTTGATATTTAATCACAGAGTTGTTTCAAAAGAAACAAATGCTCAATGTCCTTTTTTTACTCAGAAAAATGTGCAAATAGATTATTTATTTATGTATACAATGGAATTTTTAATAAATTCTTATGTTTATATTTTCTCACGGTAACAGTTGTGCATTAATCTTTTTATCAGTCAGGATTCGACTTCGTCAAAAAAATTTCTCCCAATTACGCCAGCCAATTTGTACAATTGTAAAAATTGGTAGCTATTATTAGGAATGACTAATTATTGATTGATTTTTTTTTTTTTTTTTTCTAATCGGTTGTCAGGTGTAATTTTTGAAAGTTCAAAAAACATTTAAAAAAAATCCAATTGAATATATCGTGGAAGGGCAGACCAAAAAAAATCAGAGGTTGATGACTAATAACCCTATAGATAAATCATACAAATAAAGGTTTTTTTAAGTCCTGCTTTTTTCAAGATCCACTTAAAAAGTCTATCGACAAGTACATTCAGTAAAAAATTGTTATTCGAACACACCTACTATGTTGTTATGACTTACATATTTGTTTTAGTACTATAAATTTTTAACCTGAAGCCTAACTTGATATGTAAAACTAATAGAGTCTGAAGCGAGATGATGTATCAAACAATTTTGCTTTAAACGTTTTCAAGACAAAATAGTCAACTCAAACACGCCCGAACATTAAAATGGGTGCACTCAACTTTATCTTTTTGATGAAATTATTGCTCTTTTTTTTTTAGGATTGCAAAAAAAAAAACTGTAGCCGGTGGCGGAGATGCAACTTAAGGATGTTTTCTTCTGATGTTTCAGTCTCGTTGAAATCTCTTTCGGGATTATTTTTTTCAAAACGTGTAATATACGAGTGGAAAATATCAATCTATTTATAAAATTTACATTTGTGGCATTTTCCCGGTGGGTAAGGTTGTCCTGCGATAGAACGTTCTGTGCCGGTGATTCGGTTCTCACTGATGCAGTTGGTGATCATTGAAAATATGTAATCAAAGACGAAAATGGTGATTTTTGCTTTTTTTTTCGTATAAAAAAAAATCGAAGGAAACAGTCGAGATTTTTTTTAAATTTGTTTCTTATTGGTTCATCGTGAGGTCAACAATTAAAAATGTGACCCTCTAAAATGTTTCAGTAAGCGTAACATAAAAGTGCCCATTTTCAGAAAATCGAGAACTGAAAAAATAAAATAAAAAAGATCCTGGAGTCCGCTTTCTATACACAAATCTACACGCCAACATTATTTTGTGAAAAACCTGTGCAATTTATTAAAATTTTGCATTTTCTCAGTTTATACATGTCCTGATACTGTGATAGTGGGTCCTGTCATTGTGTTGCCGAGTCCTGATGTGGTGCTGATGATCTTGGGTAAAAAGTCTGTCATATTTTAAACGTTACAAAATCAATAAAATTTGGCAGATAATTGTTTTCAATCGGATCTGGGACTTCTATTTTTACTTTTGAGCATTCATTTGACTGTTTTCAAATAAACGTAACTTATATTACGTAAGAAGGGCAACATATTCCGTTCAATATCACTGAGATGAAAATATATCTAATTAGACGCATTAAATTGATGATTCCTGTGCCGTAACTACATGGAGACAAATGAGGTAAATACCCCATGTCGGAAATTTAAAAAAAAACTTTAAACAAAAGCTTGTCATATTCTTTTTCACGGCGAGTGTCTTGCAAGAAGCAAGTTCTTTTCTCTCTTTGATGTTGTCCCAATTAGAAACATGGGTCACGAATAACATGCAGGGCCCCTGTATGGTGTCTTCCTCGAATGCCAACATTTTTTATGTTACCTATTCGGAAGAGATCCGTTTTGCGCCAAAATGCGTCCTTTTGCACCACAACTTTTTCTCTCCAATTCTACGTTTGCGCCACCTGTTTCAAAATTACATGGTTTCATTTGCGCCAAAAACAAAATATACGATTGCACCATTTAGAAGAAATATGACTTTCCTCCTCCTTTATTCGGACTTGGAACCAGTGTTATATAGTCATTCTTCCCCCCTGCCAGTTTTTTCCCCGGAGGAAAAACTGGTGTTTGCCAAAATTTGGATCATTGCTATTCTTCCCCCCGCGGAAATTTGGCAATACGTATACATATAGCCACTTTTCCCCATGCCAGTTTTTTCCCCACAGTTAATATTTAAAGGATTTGAACTAGCGTTCTAGAACACTTTACCACATAAGCTATATAAAATATAAACACGTTTGTATAACATCCGTGATCTTCGTATAGTACAATCTTATATTAATACCGCTGTACAAATTTTAAGACTGGTATATATTTTAACTTATCTAAAAATTCTACTCACTGACCGTAAGTGGCTTTTGACTGAGCGTATTCGTTTAGTTAAATGATACCAAGGGATCCCGAATGAGAATAGATGTGATCACCACACTACTCAACATATGCTTCGTATATGTAAATCATCTGATATCAAATGTACATGTATATCTGTGTCATTTTATTTTGGTCTCTTGTGGACAGTTGTCTCATTGGCATCATACCCAATCTTCTTTTTTTATATTAGTATGATGAGGGTTTGGTACTGCTAAACTGAACAAAAATGAGTTACTATTTTGAAATCGATAAGAATTCTAACTGACGTCGGCGACGTAATATTACTTGGGGGGAAAATCAACCTATCGTGCTTCTAAGGGGGAAAAATAGGACTGATCCAAATTTTCCCCTCATTACGCTGAAAAGGGGGGGGGTGGGGATTTGGAACATGCCAATTTTTCCGGGGGGGGGGAATTGGACTGATCCCGAGTCCCCCCCGGAAAAATTGGCATGGGGAAGAATAACTATAGGACACCGGAAGTTTAAACGGGATATGTTGCTGTCTGGGTACTTCCCAATTTAAATCTCTTTTGGCATACCTTGTATTAAATATTCAACAAAGCAATAAGTTTTCTTCTCTCTCTGTACATGGGCTGTCTTATCATCATTTTAAGTCATTTCTCTCCAGATACTCATATTCGTGGTGAAATATCTACGAATGTATGATACTTTTTAAGCCAAAAATAAGAATAAATATTAATCATTAATATTAAAGATAAATATGTGTACAGGTAAATTGGCGGAAATAAGTTCCGAATATTGGCGCAATTGATACATTTGGAAATCAAAAGTTGGCGCAAATCGGATACCGGGCCCACGAAAAACAGTAGTTGGCGAAAAAGGACTGCTGCCACCTATTCCTATTTGGAATGAATATGTTAATAACATAAGAAATATTAAAAATTTTAATGAAATTTTAATTTAGAATTATTTCAAACTAATGTTCCTAGTGTCTTTCTGTTGTTGTGATGTACAAGTACCCGGCCACGTCCAATTATATGTTTGTCCATCTTTTTCAACTGATTTTTATAGTTCGTTTTTATGTTGTACTGTTATACCACTGTCCCAGGTTAGAGGAGGGTTGGGATCCAGCTAACATGTTTAACCCCGCCACATTATTTATGTTTCACGGCCGACACTCGGCTAGCCGAGAGTTTGGTTGGTTAATCTATATTGAGTATGCGGCTATATGGGCGGTTGGTCTGTTAATCGGGTTGGTTATACGTCTGTTAAGAGTAAATGCACTATTTAATGTTAAACTCTGTTAAATATACAGATTTTTTGGCAAATTATAAGAACCAAATAAAAAAAGAAAAGTGACTGACAAAATGATATATATATCATAGAACATTTTCCCCCTGTAAAAATATTTCATAGTCTGCGCAGTTTTCAGTAAAACTAAAAGGCGTCGCGCAGGTATGCAGTATTTATGCTTATACGCATAGCAAATTTTTTTAATAAAAGGCGAAACAACCATTTTAGATATCTTTTAACCCTCTCCCTTTCATACCGGTACAGCTTACCGGTGAAACTAATTTTAAGATGTTTTTGGACATTTAGACTTGTTTAATCGCCATTTGCTGACGTAAAGATGTGGTTAAGGGCTCAAATTAATCCTCAGATAACCAGCAATGCGATTTAATGTGCATCAACCCTCTATCGTTATTAGTTAATAAACAAGTCGCCTCTCACTGATGTGTATTTTTTCTGTAAAAACCATTTATTTTTCTTCGAATTTTTAGGAATATTCTCAAAAAGAAGTGCAAAGAAAACTGCTCTTTTAAAAGGATTTATGACTTTTTTCAATAACTGTGCAGTGAGTTTTTGAAGAATAGTATTAAACTAATAGTTTTAACTTGTACACTAGTTTTGCAAATGTAATTTTTAGTGTAGCAGCGCAATCACAAACTTGAAATACGCTAAAAATCTGAAGTCATTTCTTAAAGATATTATGAGAAAAGAGACAAAAACCGCTAAAATATTCTGAATTTTTTTTTGCAGAGTTGAAATAGATGTAACGAAACATGGTTTCGTAAGTGTTGCGGTATACTAAAGTTAAAAACACTTTTGTTTGAATAAAGGAACATGTATATTTCCAATGATGAAAAAATGACAGTTTAAAGAGTGGATTCCTCCTAGATTTGCGTAAAAATCATGCATTTGGCAACAAAAAATTATCATCTGAACGCATAATTCCAAAAAGAAAACAAACTGGGTGAGGAACTTTATATTATTTTTTTTTAATTTCTTCCGTAGTAGTAGACTTAAGTACTTAAATTTCAATAAATTCATTACAATGCCAGTGACGCAGGGGTACGCTGATCTATCCCAAGGCACTAAGATTGAATCTCACTGCCGGAGTTGGAGAACTGAATAATTTCCTATATTAAATCAGAGACATATATATACACATGTACATGTATATATGTCTCTGATTAAATGTTACTTAACTTAATAATTTCCTATATTAAATGTAACTTAACTTAATAATTTCCTATATTAAATGTAACTTAACTTAATAATTTCCTATATTAAATGTAACTTGATTTAATAATTTCCTATATTAAATGTAACTTAACTTAACTTTACTTTCAATTTCAAAAAGGAAACCTACGAATTTTTTTTTAAAAGAATGTGTGTGCAAAATTGCCCCCCCCCCTTTTTTTTTACCCCCTTTGCTCCATCGGGCTCGGTCAAGGGTGTCCCAGATCAAGCTAGCATTGGTAATTCAATGAATTTTCCCTTGTAAAAACAAAGTTTAGGTTGCTGATTGATTGAAAACGAATTAGACAAATAACTAGGGTCCAAGTTTGAAATCGGACAAAAAGAGCGTCTAAAATCAATTATTTTGAATGTTACGGACATCGATATTTCAAGGCCTATAGCACGTTATGCGTCTATTTATACCACTATGATAACTTATATGGCTTCAACAGACTCGAGGCATTGTGTTTCCACCAAAACCTGACCCTATTAGCCCACCAATATGTCTCTGCACGACTTTTTGCCAAAGGATTTCGTATTTTTTCACTTTTTCTCCAACAGTCACGTGACTTTTGGAAATATACCACGTGACCAAAAAATGACGAATTATCTTCAAACTTAATTTATTGAAATATTTTACCAATTATCTTTCTTTTTTGAGTCCAACATGACATGTGTATGACCATTGATGCGAATGCCGTATTCATTTAAACTTCAATAATGTATTTTCGATAAGTAAAGGTCTAAAATGCATGAAAGGGAAAGGGTTAAAGGACACAAAATAGTACTTTGGTTCTAAAAAAAAATGGCATTAGAAAATATTTCATAATTGTAAAATAACGTGAATAATAACACGTTTTAGGGGAAAATATGGGAATAAAGTCTGTTAATGAGTTGGACAATTAAAATTGTGTCAGTTAATAGTTATTTAGCCATGACAATAGTTTTGCTACCTTTATATTTTCCCATTGAAAAGGTTAAGAATGAGATGTTCTTGAGTAAAAAAAAAATGACAACACGGTGCAACAGTATCCTTCTAGTAAGAGCATTTTTATTTTGATTTTCTTTGCATTTTATTGAAGGGTGTGTCACTTCAATATAGCGTGAATATGGCCACTGGAATATGCATGAATTAATGTGTCTGTTCAAAGAAGTATTCTATTTTTCTATTACTTCATGATA
Organism: Mytilus galloprovincialis; assembly: GCF_965363235.1. NCBI lineage: Eukaryota > Metazoa > Mollusca > Bivalvia > Mytilida > Mytilidae > Mytilus > Mytilus galloprovincialis. The sequence goes on along the minus strand of NC_134841.1, from coordinate 96,924,780 downwards.
AGTTTTTTTTTACAAATCATTCTAAAGAAGTAAATGGAAAGGAGCGAATACAGCTATATTTGGTTATCTTAAATTTTGATTCATTTTATTCCGTTTAGTTGCTTTCTACATACGTACAGAGGAACTGCAATTGTCCACATGTAAACATTTATCACCAATTTGAGAACATCGCAATCCGTTACTGTTTCAACACACAGGGATGTTTCATGTCTGTATTCTTAAACAATAATATTTTTTCTCTCTTTTTTTAGCAATGCATCACTCTCTCCTGTCCTTATATGTTATGCTATATTATGCGTCTCCATCCAGAATCTCGTGTATACCATGAGCGTCTAGATTGGGGGTGTTGTTTATTTCTATGTTCTTTAAATTTGTATGTCACTCTTCCCTAGATTTTATTTATTTTACTCATTATTCTTTCTCTATTCTTTATATTTTAGAATCTCAATATATTTTACTTACTGTTGTTTGGCTACATTACGACGTTTATCTCTGATTTCTCTAATTCTTTGTCAATTTATCCCTTTCTGCACACATTGTATAAACAAAATTTAAGGCGTATTTGTTAGTGCAAAACCAGTTTTAGTTTGTTAAACTTTCCATTTGTTGATGAGAACCAGTTTGAAACTAGTTTCGAACCTAAACTGGTTTGCTGTTTGTTATTCTCAAACCCAAACTGGTTCAAGAAACTATTCAAACCATGTCCAAGGGTGGTTTGTGGTTTCGGTTTAGGGTTTACAATGGCGGAAATGTTGATGCAGTGCAGTGGTCACGAAAAACTTTATGCAGATTCTATGGTCAAATTGATTTTTTTAGTTGATTCTCAATACTAATGTACTAGTACAAAATGTATTACTTTTTGTGTTTGGTGTCTTTTAACTTCACATAGTTTTAGAATGAAATTCAAAACAGTGTGGCTGTGGCCATTGATTGACACATTAAATTCATCCATTGACTGGGACAATTTACGTGAACGTTTGTCTGTACGACCACTGTTCACGACGTACCAACTATAGACATTTAAACTGTGGGGTCGCCAAAGGTTTCTTAACGCCTTTAATTATAAAATAATTCGAAAAATTAATCAGGAATAACCTTTATGTTTTGATTTATATAATTGATATAAATCAAAACATCGTGTTATTTCTGATTAATTTTTCGAATTACTTTATTGAGGTGTTGAGAACCTTTAGTGACCCCATAGTTTAAGTGTCTTTAAAAAGTACATACTGAGCAGTGGTCGTTACATACAAACGTTCACCTAAATTATCCCAGTCAATGGATGAATTTAATGTGTCAATCAATGGCCACAGCCACACTGTTTTGAATTTCATTCTATATAGATAATTAATGTTAATTCTGAACACTACATGTATTTGTTTGGTCATTTATTTGTTGCTGTTATTGCTATATTTCTCAGTCTGGCAATTGTCTTCTTGTATAAATTTGCAAGTAAAAAACGTTTTAAATTGTAAATTTTTATTTGTTGTAAATTGGAAAATACTGAGATGACGATTAATGTTTATGAGATAACAATCCGATAAAAAATTGTAAACATTACTTAAATTCATAACTGTGAAATAAATTGAAATAGCCTATGAGAACAAGAGCTTATGAAATTGTTAAAATTGTTAAAATTTGTAATAAAGGCGTCATTTCTAGGTCAGTGATTTTTGGTATATATGTTGTTGCATTGAGATAAGCCCTTCCATTGTGAAATTAAAAAAAAAAATGGTTCCATTCTCGAATTTGGTATGAAACATTTGACAGGTAACATGTGGAACTTAATCGTGGTTAGGTATGGTGAACCACCATTTATAATTCATTGATATTGGCAGTCTCTTTTTAACAGAGATTATCATAATTTGACTGAGTGTTCTGTCAGTATCTTACCAATAATTAATTAAGATTTTTTTTTATTTTTATGTCTAAATTCTAAGCAAAAAATACACCTCTTTCTCTCTGCAGTGTCAAGGATTATTTAACACAATTTTGAATTGATGCTAATTTTTAACGCCCAGTGACAAATATTTCATGCATGTTCAGGAAAACACGAGATCGGGTATATAATGTAAAAGTCAAGAGATGCGATATTATTGCTCATAAGCCAACTATCCAAATAGTGGATGTAAGCAATTATTGACAACCTTAATGCCTTCAACAATGACAAAACTAGATATTGTAAAGCCGTTTATTAAATGCCATGAAATGTGAAACAATTAAAATTAAAAAAAAACTAACGGCCCAACTACACAAAACAAAACAATATACAAAAAAATCAAATATGAGTTGAGACATGAACCAACGACAACCACTAAACAGGTTCATAAAGAATATGACAGGGGTTGATATAAAACAAAGATGTGGACTGGTATGATTGGTAATGAGACAACTCTTCAAAGAGACCAACTTGATGATGACACAAAAAATAACAGCCATAGGTCACCATACAGCCCTCAACAATAAGCAAAGCTAATACCACATAATCGGCTATAAAAGAACCAGAAATCACAAATGTAAAACCATTCAAAGGAGAAAACTAAAACAGCCTAATTAATGTACAAAATAAAGTGAACGAAAAACAAATAAGTAATACAGTAACAAACGACAACCACTGACTTACAGGCTCCTGACTTGGGACTCAAAACCTTTGGACTACATGGACTACCACTTTTCAAAATCTTTCATTGTATATGGATCTATATGTAAGGATAACGTATAGTGGACGTTTCTTTAGATTTTTTTTAATAAAACAGTTGGTTGTGTACTGATGATACTTCAGTCTGGGGGGATGATATTTCAGTACTAGTTGCAGGTAGCTTTGAACAAACTTCCAGTAATTGCAAATACTCTTAGTTCGATGCTTTGAGTCTATTGTCTTAATGTTATAGTTGTCTTTTGTGTGTCTTGTACCGATCGTTTGAGTTAGAATGAAATTCAAAACAGTGTAGCTGTGGCCATTGATTGACACATTAAAAGCATCCATTGACTGGGACAATTTAGGTGAACGTTTGTATGTAACGACCAATGCTCACTATGTACTTTTTAAAGACACTTAAACTATGGGGTCACCAAAGGTTCTCAACACCTAAATAAAGTAATTCGAAAAATTAATCAGAAAAAACACGACATTTTGATTTATTACAATTATATAAATCAAAACACAAAGGTTATTCCTGATTAATTTTTCGAATTATTTTATAATTAAAGGCGTTAAGAAACCTTTGGTGACCCCACAGTTTAAATGTCTATCGTAGGTACCTCGTGAACAGTGGTCGTTACAGACAAACGTTCACGTAAATTGTCCCAGTCAATGGATGATTTTAATGTGTCAATCAATGGCCACAGCTACACTGTTTTGAATTTCATTCTAATCTAATTCTGTTCTTATATTGTACTGCTACACTACTGTTTCATCTTTGTGGAGGACTGAGCGCTTTGTACTGTTACACCACTGTCCCAGGTTAGGGGATTGTTGTTATCCCGCTAACATGTTTAACCCCGCCACATTCTGTATGTATTGCCTGTTTCCAAGACACAGTTTTGGAGGTCAAGCTGTGTTGTACAAGAATTTATAGACAGAATATTTTGTGATGCTATGACGAACAAAGACGCTAAATTCATTCAAGTGTGGACATCACAATATAGCAACTAATTACATAATAATTATTTATGTAATAATTACGTCATAATGAAATTATCACAATATGAAAGATTAATCTTTTTTCTTTCTTTTGGTACCTCGTTTATAAAATATAAATAAGGATGAAATGAATTACACCAGTTTAAAGTTGTCTGATTGGGATTGAAAAAATCTTTGTATTCAGCTACCTTAAATTAAACGGCAACAACCCCATCAACTAGTCGACTTTATATATGAGTTATGGCTGCGGATAGCTGTTGCAGATCTAGTTTTGCTGATCATATTTGCTATTTAAAGTTTCTACATATCTATAATAATTTTTCAAGTAAATATCTTGTCCTGCTGATATTTTTTTCTACAATGTTTCTTTTTAGCTGTTATATTTTTCCAAATAATACGCAAAGATGTAAATAAAAAATACATTTAAGGTCAATAACTCCTATAAGAACACGTCTGACAGATTTGACAATTAGAATGTTGCATGTTGAATAGCAGGTAGATCTCAACATTCTCAATATTTCTGCCCAAACAGAACTTCCCTATTCATACCGATTTTCAAGATGATACAGCCTATGTTCTATTTTAGCAATGTCGGCCATTGTTAACAGAAACGAATCGTGAAAGTCAAATGATAGTCTTATAATATGTTTATTCAATGCAATTATACGTCAATAGGGTTGATAGCATATATGAAATTAACAATATAGCACAATACATCACAAGCGTCATAAAAGTTAAAGATATAATATACATTTTAAAATGTCTTTCTTTAGTAGAACTTAGCAATGTGTCTAATCTGTAGAGGGACGACTTATAAGAATCTTTGCATTTGATGATAAACTGAAAAGTAAGACCAAAGAACTGATTGACATTTTACACATATATGTAATGATAATACAAAAGTACATCAATGTTCTCAGATTAAAACACAGGCACTCGTATATTCATATGTTTCGTCAAATCGTAATCATGCATGTACAATTTATAATTTGTATACTTTTAAATACAATATCAGAGTTTTCATAAACTCTTAGCATATTGGAAGAAACAAGTCAATTTGCATTGATTTGTTGTCTTATCATTACTATGTTAAAAGGACTACATCCTACAGTCTTGTACTTATACAAAGTTGTTAAACGATGAATTGGGTGCTAAGTGGTTTGATATATTTCATATATCGAATCTGCCGAGTTATTCGTCATTTGCAGCTTTATTCCTTAAAGGAGACAGTCCGTTTTAAAGGTATATTTTGGGAAAAGAACGGCGGTGAAAGAAGGCGGATATCGCAATACTAATAACTTGTACAAAAAGTCTGTAAAAATTGTAATTTGCACTTAAACATAGTATATACAGTAACTGATATTAGTATTTTGTTGACAAGGGATTTTGCTTCAGAAAATCATATCTAGGTGGTCTAGATGGAGTTACCATTAGGGCTTTTCTATCTATTTCATCATCCATGTAGGAATCTTTCATCGAATATGGATCTTTCAAGTGAGGTTTTCGTTTCGGTTCTCTTTCAATCTTGTCTTTGTCCACATACGTGTTCTTTTTAGTATCGTATTTCCGATACTGCATATCATCAAAGAAATTGTCCGTTGGAACGATCGCCATTTTGTTGTAGTATGGATATTCTTTTAAATCTGGAATCAAGCATAGCATTGAAAAAAATGCTAATCCTGTTGCTATCATGGACATTCCAGCCGACCACGCTAGGAAATATGGAAAATCTATCTGCAGGATCCATAATACAATTCCAGCAATCGGAAATAATACTGTAATACAACAAATATGTATTAATCTTCATAAAGGTGATAATTTCTTAGAGATATCAATGACACACTGTAACTTTCAGTATTTCAACCCTAGTCAGTATATTGGCATGTCCAAGTAGATCAAAAAAGCAAATTAATAAAAAAAAATAAATCTCTTTGACACATTCCCCATTTCCATTCTCAATTTTAATTGATTGAACACAACAACAATTTACAAGTAATGATTTCACGGTAAGTATAGTGTCCGGCTAGGATCGTGGTTTTTCGAGTGATTTGATCGGGCTTTTTCGAGTGTGACCACTTTTTTTTCGAGTGAATATGATCAAAAATGTAAACAAACAGACTTCTTTTCTAACAAGACGTGATATAGAAGCTTAAGTTTGATATACAAGGTTATAAATGATATATTAGTATTTTAGGTATAAAGATAGTATCATTCTGACATTGCTTTTCGTTTAAAAAGTTAAATTTAGCCTTAAAATGCTTTTATTCCAAAATACCGAATAAAGCCATTATCTTACACATACCAATGCAAATGTCGACGGAAATGCATACATAGAATCTATATATCCTAAGATATACAGACACTTTACAAAAACTATTGTTATTGCATTGAAAACGACATTTTGAGACTAAATTCAGTTTTTCATGTCCGGGTTTTTTCGAGAGCAGTCCGGGCTTTTTCGAGTGTGTCCTTTTTTATCGAGTGATTATACACATTTCTTATAGCTAAAAATTTTATGTGTTTACGTTTAAAAACAATAAAATAAAGATTCAAATTAAGTACTTTCAAGGCACATGGTGTATCAATACTTGCATTTTATCACGAAACAAGTATCGTTCATTTGTATCTTATAAATTGCATGTACAGTATATATCCGTAATGTGAACAATCTAAAGTGAGTGTTCCGGACCATATAAGTATTTGGATCTCATGGGATAACTATTACTGAACAGCAAAATGTCGACTTTGAAGATAACTTCCAAAAATGTCTTAATGAACTGTTAAACAAGAGTTCAACTGTTTTACTAACTGACAAAAAGGTCGATATGATAAAGAGTCTAATAATTGATACTACAGACTTACAGAAAACAGATACACACATATTAAGACAATAAATTGAAAGACAATGAGTTTCAACTTTGTAACTTGTGCTATTTTGGGTAGCCTTTGAACTATAAAATTAATACATTTCATGTAACCGTGACGTCATTGTTATAGATAAGTTTATTGTATTATTGAATCGTTTCTATTGTATACCTATATGGTCCCACATTGGGTTTCCCCTTTGGCAATTATTTTTTTTCGCCACCTCTTTCGCCAAATCAATATATTTTTCGCCACTTTATTACTTTTTTCGCCAAGTAAAATAAATATATCGTTCGTTTAAAATTTTCTTTTTTGTCTAGCCCACCCCACCCCTAAACCGTTAGTTTCCCGTTTGAATGGTTTTGAACTAGTTATTTTGAGGGCCCTTGATAGCTTGTTGTTTGGTGTGAGCAAAGGCCCCGTGTTGCAGGCCGTACCTTGACCTATAATGGTTTACTTTTATAAATTGTTATTTGGATGGAGAGTTGTCTCATTGACACTCATATATACCACATCTTCCTATATTTATCATATGGTCCGACCATACGCGTACAGTTTGACCATATGAGTATACGCAAATGGTCGTGACCATACGCGTATGGTACTAATACTCATATGGTCCGGAACATAAGCATAGACAATTCTAATTGAGACGTACATAAATATATTGTATAAGATGAGATGTATGTTTGTTCTTAAAAGAGTATACATCTTAGATATTTCATTATCTATTTGTCTTGTATCTTGTATTATTTATTTTATTGTTTAAGAAATGGAAATCGAAAATGACTAAATGCTACATCTGTGAGGAGGAGTCTGATTATGCAAATATAATAATTGGTCATACAGCAACTAAACACCATGATAACTTCCTTTCCATGAAAGAAAAGTGTCTAAAAATTGGAAAATAAGAATATTAATCAAGACATTACAATTCTGTTCCTGGTGTCGTTCGAAGCATTGGACAATCTAGCATATAATATACACATTTTATTTGTCTATCTTTGCTAAAGGGGCGTTTTTTTTCAATAAGACAATAACAATCAAAACCAAGGAGTAAACAAAGACTCACAAAACCAAAGGACATTTACATCAACAGTTATAAATAATAATAAGAAACAACACGAACTCCAATAAAACCGGGAGTAAAATCATGTGCTCCGAAGGAGCTTGGAAGGGTAAGCATTTGCTGCACCGTATACGGCACCCGTCGTGTTATTTCTTTGTTCAGTTCGGTAATAATGGAAGGACACGTGATTTCTTGTCCCAACCACTTTAAAAAAATGTGTTTTATCTCAACCAATATTTTTTTTTGTGCAGTCAGTTCATTGAATTAGATTTAACATAGAAACATACTTTTTTTAGATGGCTAATAAGATATTGATTCCTGAATGGTTAAAAAAAAAAAAAAAACGGCATGTCCCTAGACCAACTGTTCAACATTCATACTCTAAAATATTGTAAAAAAATAGAAATAAATGTTGTTTTTTACTTCATATAAGTTCTTTAACTATTCAAAAGTATGTTAGAGCCAATATATTTTAATAAACAGCTTTTTACAAATAATTTTTAATTTTAGAAGGTGTGTCCCTGACAAAACCTTGTAATTTTCAGTATGTTTTAATTATTATCATAGAATAGGGTTGATGTAAACTACGAATTTTTTTGTTCACTACGAAACGGTTTTGTCAACTACGAAACTCATCAAAATGTCCACTACGTAACATGAGTTGAACCTTCATATATGAAGTACTGTCTAAGTTATATCGATACAAATAGTTCTCCAATTCAGAAAAAAATGAGATCTTTCTAGTATATAAAGTAATACAAACTGGAATGTCTATAGGTGACATTAAAATGCAATAAGATGTGCGTTTAGAAGCAGTTTTGTAGTGGACAAATCTTTCCTACGCAACAGTACATAAACTATGAAAATAATATTATTTTAAACTGAGAGTATTTAAGATTGCACGTTTTAAATACAAACAGGGCTATAGTAGAGGTATTCAAAATAACTCTTGAAATAAAATTTTAGACATGTTGATTTTTCATTTTTTTTTTAGGTCTGAAATTCACACTTTTATTGTAAAACGCTCAAAGGATCATATTTAGGCTAATGAACTATTCATTTCATTGTTGACTTTATCTGAAATTTTATTCAAATTTTGTGTTCAATGGCAATAAAAATGGGATGGATTAAGTGTGTGTGTTTTTATTATGTTTCTTTTAATAATAGGTTTCTTTTATTAATCTCCGGAGTTCACCACAAGAAATATTATTAACTGTAAAATCATAAGTAGCATGAAATGAAGTTAAAATGAATGTGAGTTCCCTGCATAATGTTATAGACATTTATTTTTTTTAAGGATCAAGTTATTTCTAAATAAACACTGGAAAATAGTTGTATAACGCTCTCCAAACAGAATATTTGCTTTTAATTGAAAAAAGATTCATTTTGATATGTTTTTGATGACTTATTGGGAATATATGATATTGTCGTTCACTTAATTATAGTTATAAACTAGAAAAAAGACAATTTTAAAGCCTAGAATACCTTCAAATTTTCTGTAAAAAACCCGGACCATTTGTCTAAAAACCCGGACGATTTCACACTTGCTCTCGAAAAAACCCGGACAATAACAAACACTGATTTTTTAAATTAAATACAAGGACATTGAACTTCTTTGTTGATCAAAACATATAAAGTATTCAATATAAGATGGGTAGTAATGTTAAAAACTGTTATGATTACGAAATGTCCGTTAATTGAACTTATCGCATGTTTTGTCACTCGAAAAAGCCCGAACTACACTCGAAAAAAATGGACCAAATCACTCGAAAAACCACGATCCTAGCCGGACACTATGCCTACCGTGATTTAACAAAACACGTCAAGAAATCAGGTATTTCATACTAGGGACACAATGGATTGTTACCATTTATTTCCCCATATACAAATAACCGGAATATGTGATATGATTGAAAATGAAATTGCAAGCGAATCACCAGAACCGATTTGTTGTGGATGTAAGTAGCCTGATTGTATTGGCTCAGTAAGCAGTTAAAAGTCACTGTACGGCTTTTAGTAATAGCGAAACCCAAATCATGTAGTCAACTATAATGAAAAATGTGAAACAATTCAAACGAAAAACCAACGTATTGGTCTGATTTATAAAAATAAAAACAATAAATGAAAATAAATATGACAGACAACAATGGACGTCAACCAATAAATATATAGCAGGGTTGTACCAGTTTAAATAGATTAATTCCATATAGATTGAGGTACGACGCAACAAAAATTAAAAAAAAGCAATAGAGAAATATGAGTAATACCGAAATATGAGTACTAACAGTAACTGGAATCTAGTTGAAAGTCAATTGCAACTACTAGATGAAGGGTGTTCTCCAAGACTAAATTTCAGTTGGTGCACTTTCAACGGATTAATTGTAAACACGTCACAAACAAACCGTGAATCTATAAAGTACTGAAGTACTGAGCATTGTATGACCACAAGTTCTTGTGGATGGTCAAAAGCACTTGTATCAGAAAAAAAAATCACATATCTCTTTATACCTGAAACTGAGGTTAATGTAAAGAGATATATTTTTTTCTGAGACAAGTGCATGCGTGGATAATGAATAAATGACAGGAAATTCAACTTCACCGTATGTATACACTGATTTGCTGTTATATATTATATTAAAATAACAGATACATGTATGCATAATTTACATCCATTTGAATATCATTCTATTCTACTATTCTAATAATAGTAGTTGATACTTTTCTGTAAAAAATCGATTTTTCTAAAAGATTAGATACGCCGAGTAGGCATTCATATTTTCCCGCAAAAACAATTACAGAGTTACCGGTCTTCGTAAAACGTTCTTTGAGATATTCTTCTCTTCCGCATACTTTGACACAATTTTTCGGTGCGTGTGCATTGATATTATCAATGGTTTTTTACTTATATATCTAACTACAAAACATTTTCATATTATTAATTTATGTTGTAAACAAAAATATTTCTATCAGTATTCATTGAAGAGATGTATTTATATCTAGTCTGTTTCCCGGCCGTTATTGAAATTCTTGACAAACCCATTTACCAATTTTCATAAAACTTTGTTTTTTATCTATTGACGTGAACTCCCTTTTGTTTTATTTGATAAATATATTTTACGTTTCCAAGTTGAGTTTTTTTTTTCATTAAAAAGAATGCTTTCACCAACTTGCGAGATTTTGGTGAATTGTTTATATCTATTGACAAGAGCTCCCTTTTGATTTTTATAAATTTCAGATTTCACGTTTCTGAGTTACAGAGTCATATACTTGTCAGAAAAAGGGATTTCTCTAGATTCGGACAAAAACTAAAAAATGCTTTCAGCAGTTCTCATGAAACTTTGTAGTCCGAGATTACTCTGCAAGACGTGATCCCACGGCCCAAGCTTGTCTGGCAAAACAACCGTTGGACGTCAGAGTAATCTGTGTAAATGTGACGGGCGTATCATACGCTCATGTCATTACTGTAAATGATTATTGATTTATAGCATACAAAAAAATAAAGCACTGTAAAAAAGTTTGGAAGTTGAAAGAATGGCATGTACTTTATAATTGTCCAGGTGGGATGCTTCAAAACAAGAATAGGCTTCATATTTTAAAAATTTTGGGACTGAAAAAAACCTACAATACACCAGTTGAAAGGAGGGCATACATTTTTTTGTTTACCGGACAGGGATAGATAAAAGTAGGGATGTGGGATTAAAAAAATGGAAAGGGGGGGGGGGGGGGCTTGGAATGTGTAATTCAAGAAATGAAAGCTTAAAGGTAGAGAGTTTCAAAACAACAGCGATTTAGCACCCCCCCCCCCCCCACACACACACTCATGTATATCAAACAAAAGCCTGATGGTGTACCACCAATAAAGTTTTTTTTCCAGCCTTTATGAGATTTAAGAGGAAGGGATAGGAGGCCTTATCGGGATCGTTTTTTTTTTAAGCTCAGGATTTCGGGATCCGGGATTTCTTTTTTCCGAATTTCGGGATGTCGGGATTTTAATTTATTTAAATTCGGGACCTCGGGATTTCGTGTTTTTAAGCCCGGGTTTCGGGATCAGGACCCGTCCTAACCCCCCTCATTTATTGACCTATAAATTATATTGTTGCTCTATCGGCTATCTATGATAAGCTCGTACATTTCACGAAAATTATTGAATGAGGAAAGCAGTCGACATGTAATCTATATTTCTTTGTTGTTAAATAAAAGGCAGTTACTATTTTGCCGGCACTGTGTGAAATATCTTAGTTCAAACCGGCAAAATAGCCTATTTTTATAGAAATAACTATTTTACCGGCACCATTAATTTAGTGTCATTTTGCCGGCGCTGGAAAAATAGAATATATTAAGTTAGCAGAGGGACATTTTATCATTATGTATACATGATAATAAATTAATTAAAATTAATTAAAAAACTAATAGAGACAAGTCCCGTTAGAATAGTAAGTCCCTGGTAAGCGGAAGCCAAGTTGAAAACTATTTTATTTAAAGATATGGTATACAATTCAAATAGCTAGCTAGTATTTTAAAAGCAATATTTTTTGGAGCTATGCGGTTGTCTATATTTGTATATTATTTTTTTTATCAAATTTATGATGATGCAATATATTTCTATAGAATTAGCTCAGTTATATCAGAGACATATAATACAATTATTTTTAAATTAATTGTATTATCAAATATCATATTTGCTATTTTGCCGATGCCCTATACAAAGCCTTTGCTTTAATATAATTATGTTTCCCCCTATTATAAAATCAAGAATTAATGAGTTTGGGATGTTTCCACGAAATGATCAAGAAATTACTTCAGTCTGACGTTTAACGCCATTTCAACTGGTACCGTATGTGGACGTCGTCAAACCGGGAACCAAAACGTTCAAGTTCAAGGCCATCATTAGCTCATACCGACCGTTAATATTTGCATATTCCGAAGGCATACTGAATGTTTTACGGAGGGGACCAACCTAATTTATATCAAACGATAAGGAACGTTATCAGTGATATTGTTTGCCTTAAATTAGTGGAGAATAAAGGCTTTTTCCCCTGGAGAAGAATCCCAATTTGAAAAAAAAAATGGCTCAAAATTATTCCCAAAAAGACAACTTTTTCCCAAAACAGTGCAGTCTCAGTAGTAATTGTGCCAGAATACAAACTGAAAAACGCTCATTTAAACATTTTTCATACCTAAAATGACTTTATGTGCAGATTTGAGGGTCTATTTATGTATAATCACTGACAAAAAGGGTTCTTATTTCAAAGTAGGGGTTGACTCTTGAAGAGTGGTCTGTAAATTGAAGTTTCAGTCAAATTTGTGGTTTATTTTAAATTTCCCAATTTGATGAAAACGACGCATATTTTCCCAATAAAAAAGGGTAGAGGTAGTTTTGAAAAAAGCCAACAATATCACTGAAGTTATTTTGCACTCGTTTATGTTCTCGTATTTATCATGTTTATAGATCAGTTACAAACCCAAAACTAATTTATATAATGGAAATCTAGGAATACATCGGAATGACCTCAAGGTCATCGCAATGTAAAATGTACGACCTGATGCATAGCCAAACTACACCTACATTGTGAGAGCTCTTAACTGTTTAGCAATACATATTTGCGTAGAGTTAATCTATCATTTTCATTTATCAAAATTAAGAATAATTTTAGTACCGATTAAAACATTATTCAAAGATTTTACTACGATGCTAGAATCCTATCCTAATAAGTATGAAAATTTATCCAAAACACCGAAACAGTTTTTGACAACACAAAACTAAATAATCTGTAATTATTTTCATACGCATTATTTCATAGGTGGCGATTCCAAATGAAACAACAACAAAAACGGACCACCAAATTTTCAATGTGATCGCTATATATGTAGTTAAAAAGATTTCGGAAACCGGCTTGATTGCTAGTAATCATAATAATCTATTCGTTGTATCAATATGTATTTACCCGATGTGACTAGTATGATTATCAAAGATATGGCTGTTGCCCTTGTTCTGCTTCTGTCTGCTAGCACGTAGAAGGCGTAAATCACAACAATGATGAAAAATAGTCCGATAGTTACACCTTCAAATATCTTGGTCAGGGTGAAGAATACTGAAAATAAATTAAAAAACAACAACTAATATTTGTACAAACAGAATATATTGCTTGATTATCCCTTTTTTAAAATGAGCGTATAAAAGGGAGGTCAAACTGAAGTTGTACAATTTCTAAAGAAATAGACAATATATTTTTTTCTGTTGTATGTTATAGCAGCGGAAGAAGTACGGGGACTCTATCTTTTTTTTTATATGTATATTTTGAAAACATTTTCATAAGAGTTATCTTCTCGTATTTATTTTTTACTGTTCAATCATTTAGTTTACCCTTCATTTTCAAAATACACGATGTTTCATTTTTTAAAACCTGTAGCTTGAAAAAACGATAAGTTACCTATCATTTTTATTATTATAATGTTTACCCAGTCACAATAAAACTACATTATCGAAAAGATTGAAAAAATTCTGTCAATTTTGGTTTATTCTCACATACCTCCTTTATATGAGCAAATTTTGCGGTGATTAGAAAACAAATAAAAAAGATCAGCAACAAAACTTAAAGCATAATAAAATAATTTTTAAAAGGAACAGTATTTTTTAACATTATGAAACAAATAAAGCATCAATAAAACTTAGACCTATTAATCTGTTTAAGAATGTAAGAAATCTATTCTTTCGTTCACCTTATCTACGGATTGAACATCGTCACCAATGCTTTAGTGAGGGTGGATATGACCTTAACCGGGACTCCGGGATCGGGTGTTTTTAAGCTCAGGATTTCAGGATTGACCCTTTCGGGATCCGGGAATTCTTTTTTCGAATTTCGGCCGGGATGTCGGGATTTATTTTTTTTAAGCTTGTTTTTAACCTCGGGATTTCGGGATCAGGACCCTCCTATCCTCCCTCTTCGGTCTGAATGAAGAAAAATAATCACAAATTCTACTTACACGAATGGTAACTACTTGGAGTTGTAGAAGTAGCACAAGCAGACGTACAATTTGTGTACCAGAGTAACCCAACTCTAATATCAAACAGATCTTTAGCTGTGTTATACACCATCCAGTAGTTTGTCAGAAAAGCAGCTGACTGCAATCCAAACGCAAGGAATATGCAGATGAAACCAACTTTAGCCCAACCGGAAGCATCACCACAACATGCCATCACTTTGTTTATGAGTCTTCGATTCTTATCAAATAGTCATGACAGCCCCAGTAAGACAATGACTTCACTAATGAAATGTGTTTTGTCATAGCTTAATTGAAACAAAAAGAATGTTTCCATACATGTGTTAGGATTTAAGGAGTCTAGGGTGAATTTGACCTAAATATCTATTGAAATAAATTATAAAGGTGAAATAAGATATAATACGGATGAATTATGACTGACACATTTAAAGGAAAGTAAAACAATTAACTATTCAATAACAATCAATGATATAAGAATATCTTACTTATTTGGCTACAGAATTGATTTGTTAATAAATAGTTTTAAGTGCATTTTTATATACAAAATTGTTGTCAGGGTAAATTTACTATTGCAGAGTCATGTTGAAACTGAAACTGTAAGACCAATTAATGATCCCAACATTACATGAAATAGCTTGATGACCAAACCATACTGCCTTCACCATTATGTCGTTGGATTTTTCCAACATCTACTTGATAACTTAATTCATCGGGATGTATCAGTGACATTTGAAATCATTTGCCAGTGAAATAAATACCGGTAAGATAGAGTCTCTGATAACGCCATTTAAGATAATTTTTCATGTCTAAATTGGTGTCCGTTCTTTGATTTTAGTTTTCCCCAACTAAATGCATGTATGATAAAACTTATACATGTAATGATTACCAAAACAAAATATAGACCAAGTTCAAAATTGGGTGGCCTCACTGACTTTTAATGTACATGAGTTTTTTTTATAAATTAAAATTGTTGAAATTTTAATTTCCCATCGTGATTTCAACTTTAATGCCTCACTCAAAATGTTATGGAGCTTATTACCACTAAACACATGATCAAGATTAAATTTGCGGTTCTTGATTCATGTTCCTTTATAAATGAAACAAAAATGCTAAATGTGACGTGTCCGCACTGTAACTTCAGTTTTTCGCAACCAAATGATATAAAACCTTATAGCCAAACTCACAAGAATAAATGGATGGATCGATTGCTGTTTTACATCGATCAACATCTTAAATACTTATATAAAACTGAAAGAGTCAAATCAATAAGATTAGAAATAAAAGAAGAAACTCGTAGGACTTACAACAAAGTTCAAACTGACAAGAATGAACACAAAGTACAGATTTTGCCATCTTGGATTGTAAGATAGCAGATCTAGTCGTTAATGAAAAGTGCATGTTTTTAGAGAAGTATATGTATGTCATTCATTTGTTTAGACTTTTCATTATATGTAGAAAAAGATGTGTTTTATATTTTTGCTACTGATTTTTACAAATACAGAATGTATTGTGTTCGAATCAATTTCTAACTTTGCCATATAAGGGGATATTACTCAGATAGCATAATTTTTATGTGTTGTGAATTAATGTGTTTTGTTTTGTAGCAAGAAAACAATGTGCCGTACCCAATTTTTTGTTTTTGTTTATATAGAAAAGAAGATATATTATGATTGCCAATGAGACACTCTTCACAAGAGACCAAATGACACAGAAATTAACAACTATTATAGGTCACCGTTTGTTTGTTTGTTTGTTTGTTTGTATTTTGAAAGCCTATTGTAAGAGTTCTGTTCACAGTTTACAGTTCGTTTTCTTTCTATCACACAAACCAGTTTACAGTTCGTTTTCTTTCTATCACACAAACCAGTTTACAGTTCGTTTTCTTTCTATCACACAAACCAGTTTACAGTTCGTTTTCTTTCTATCACACAAAACTATGTTTTCTAATAGTACCATAAACAAAATCTGACAATTCTGTTTGTTTGTTTGGATAGCTGAAATAAAATTCCCGTGACCGATACTTTTTGTTATAGTAGTATATTTGAGAAAGCCATAATATAAACTATATTTTGACAAATTATTCCAAAAACAAATATGGATTTTAATTTAGACCTCCAATCTACATTAACAGGAATAGTATATAATCATAAACACATAACATGTTGATTTATACTTTATTTAGACAGTAGATAAAACAGACATCTACTAGAGGTCATTCTGGTATGACTTTCAATGATACCAGTGTCAAACTTAACATATATATTAATCGCTACTGACCAATAGAGATCATAAAATAAACAGTGACAGCTGATGGATTACCAGGGGCGTAGCTAGGTTCCAGATCAACTGTAGGCACAAATCGGCAGGGGGTCTATGGGCCGTTCTAGGCCCCCTGCAGGTCCAGGGCGGAGCCATGGTAGGTGGTTCTGGGGCCGTTCTAGGCCCCCCTGCAGGTCCAGGGCGGAGCCATGGTAGGGGGTTCTGGGGGGCTCCCCTACGGAAAACGGTTTTCATCATTTTAGTTGCATAATTTTGTGTACAAAAATATCATATTTACTGGTTTTTATCATGATAATATTCATGAAGAAAAGTTCGAAGAATTATGAATAATATTACATTAACACCTGAATTAACGTAGTACAAACAAAATTCTGAAAAAAAAAAACAAATATTTACAATATTCCCACTGTAGATCAGATTAGTTTTAGATTAAGGCCCACAGAGGGTCAAAGGAAAAGATTTTCAACTTTTTTGAACGAATCTTTTAACTCAAATTTGGGCAAAAATTGGTTAAACAAATTTAATATTTCTGAACATTTATGAAGAACTTTTAGATACAGTTTTATACACAAAGACAATGATACATTTACTCAAAGTCAAGTGGACGTTTTTTTTCTGCCGATAAAATCAGTTATACTCGCATCAACATCAACATTGAGGTGTCGGTGGATATGAAGAAGAGATAGGTTTGAAAGTCGCTCGTCTCCCATTGTCGATCTCAGGTAGGATTTGACGCGTCTCATCGCGCTGAAGGATCTTTCACTAGTTGCCGATGAAACAGGCATTGTCAATAAAATCCAAATAATCCTATACACTGAAGGGTACAGATCGGCGTTTGTTACGTTAAGGACACCAAAAAGTCTATCTGTTCTGTTGTCTTCAATACGCCAACGGGCTTTCCCATCATGCTATCTCATCTTCAAATTGTTTTTTTTCACCTAAATCCGAACGGTACAGGTTGTAAATTTTGTCTGCTATTTCTGGAGTCAAGTTCCCTAATTTGGCAATAATACGGATTAGAATTAAAATGTTTACTTTTTTTTTTTTTTTTTTTTCCAAAAGGGGTATAATCGGCAAATTTATGTATAGGCACGTGCCTAGTCGAGCCTTAGGTAGCTACGCCCCTTATTACGGCTGAAATATTTGCAATGAAAGTTTATTTGACGTCTTTATTTTATTTAAACATGTTTGAATGTTCATATAGTCAACCTATAAAACGTCAAATTTTAAACATAACAATTAATTCGGAGATGTTAGTCAAATTTCAATTTTCATCATTACAGCAATTGTATCTTTACATAATTGTTTTTGTTCAAAACATCGTTTAATAACAAATCAACTTTATTTACTGAGAGGTCAATATTTATGCATTCCTTTACTTGTGAAGAAGTCCGCTCTCGGGGGCCTTGATGGTGTAACAACGTGAAGTGAAAATCTGTCGTCATTTTCAATGAAATTCTTATTTTTCGTGTATGGGTCACGTGCACCATAATCGTATCCAAAGTCCCGACTGCTTTTCACGTCTGCATATGAATTACGTTGGGTATAATCAGTGCCAAGTGAGCTCCCCTTCTTTTTGTCCGAACCATGATTCGTGTACATCGTCTGTTTTTCAAGAGGAAGAGGGCGTTTTCTGTCTGATGGCCTCTTGCGTAACTTTTCGTATGGATATTCCTTTAGATCTGGAACTAAACAAAGCATTGCTATGAGTGCAAATGTAGTAGCTACAACAGAAAGTCCAGCTGACCATGCAACGTAGTAAGGAAAATCTATTTGCAAGATCCACAGTACCAATCCAGCTGCTGAACTACACACTGAAACAGAAAGAACAACTTACGTAAGAGATACAATTTGTGCATAGCTTTGGAGCTATTGTCAATAATAACTAATAATTAATTATAAAGACATTTAATATTAACAAGTATATATATCTAGAGGTAAACAATGTTTACAGACAGACTGGTAACTTTACAATATGCCAGGCAGACATAAGCCTTAACCTACTTAATCACCAATAAATACATACATATTACGAAAAGATGTATGGGGAACAGAATGATTTACCTGCTAAGACAAGAAATATAATAATGGCAGCTGCCATTCCACGCCTTCTACTACAATCTGCCGCTACATAACACCAATACATGATCATCGCTACCAGTAGCAATCCAGCACATCCACCTTCAAATCCTACAGTCAATGTGAATGTTACTGTAAAAGTATGATATTAATTATAACTTTTTTCTTTCAATTTCATGTGTATTTAATTGGTTTAAAGAAATATATAGATATAGAATTATGGAGATAGGATGTGGTTCCAAGAGAGACAATTTTAACAAAAGAGAGTGTTTCAAGATACAACACTATATATATAATATATGTCATTATGTCATATTTCTATTACAAATTAGAAAATACGTGGAACCACAAACGTCAAAATTATTTAATCACGTATTGGAATGAACCATTTTTTGATTAAAATAAATTCTATAGAACTTTTAGACTATTTTAAATATCGGTCTATTTCTGATATTAATTCTAACATACTTTTGATTTTTGTAACCCTGTTGCTAACATTGCACATGTGAAATTTTAAAATTGTTTGTATAAACATTGAACGACAAAAATATGTGACGTATAAATTTTCTGATGTCAGACATGCGAAACTGTTTCTTTTAAAATAGTAAAACGATGATGACTGCTGTACCCATATTTTGACTATTTTATTTATTATATCTGTTTAAAAAGTCACGCATCATTGTAAATATAACGGAATTTGATGAGACTGTCGTGCAAAGTGAGAAGTTTAGCGCTATAAAACCAGGTTAAATCCGCCATTTTCTACATTTGAAAATGCCTGTACCAAGTCAGGAATATGACAGTTGTCTATTCGCTTTTGGTATGTTTTTTCATTTGATTTTGCCATGTGATTGTGGACTTTCCGATTTTATTTTCCTCTGAGTTCAGTATTTTTGTTATTTTACTTCTTTCAAAAAGAAATTCAAACTTTTTTATGGGTAAGGTTCTATCGGATACGAACAATTCAAATATATTTACATATATTCAAGATCAAAAGTTGTGAAAGATATTCGCAGAAAATTAAAAAAATTCTTAACAAAATTTGGGTTGCTTTTCCAATATTGTCAATATAACAATATTATAAACAACTGTTATACAGTTGGGAGGTTCCGCTAGCTATAAAATCAGGAATTACAAGTTTAAAAGACTATTTTCTTCGGAAAATGTCTGCATCAAGTCTGGAATATGGCAGTTGTTTTTCACTTGTACCGTTGATTGATAGCGTTTGATTTTGTCAGGATTTTTTTGTACTTACCCTTTTGAATTTGCCTTGGTGTTCAGTATGTTTGTTATACTCTTTTACTTTTGATTCATTTAAAAAATGTGAAATTTCATACTTACAAGATTTATAGGAATCCGGTGTAAGCACCGAAAAACAACTTATTTCAGCCGAACAGTTGGTAAACCACCACAACCCAACACGTAGATCATTAAGATCAAGTACTGTATTGTATACCATCCAATTATTTGTTACATAGCCAGCTGCCTGGAGCCCAAATGCACAAACGGCACAGAGAAGTCCTATCTTGGACCAACCGGAAGCACGGCTACAGCATCCCATGACTAATGTGTATGTGGAAGAAAGATAATCTCTTATTTAGGCCTCAATGTTTGAAGATTTCCAAATCGTAATCAATTCTAATGTTGCCGTTCCAAATATATAGGTTCACTGGGTTATTACATTTAAGAAGTCGTTGTAATATTACTTTAAAACAATTAATGAATTTTGATAATAAATAACAATTCAGAGATACGCTTTTAACCTTTGTAAGACGAAACGCCACACAATCCAATGATATGCTTTTATCGTTGTAAAACAAACCGTCAGACGATTCACTGCACATCTGATTTAAACAAAGCATTGAAAATGTGAAGAATTATAATCCACCAATGATCACCAATTTAGCCCCCAAAAAATAAAAATATTACCATAAATACATCGATTTGCTGGTAGTGTATTCGTTGAAATCGTGTATAGAATAATATTTAGAAATAGAATAGAACTATTCCATCCGCTGTCCACATTTTTTTCTTTTTTATAAACTAAACTACAATAGTGCAGAACAGCGCAATAGGTAAAAAAAAAACATGCTTCATTGCGCGAACTGAAATTTAGGATTTCTTAAATATAAACGTAACTAGATTTTGGTGATACTCCTAATCGTCAGTTGGGATGTTTGAGAAAAAAAATGTTTTTACTTTAGACTGTTTCGGTTGTCTTTCTGGTGAATTGAATACCACAAGGAGGAAGCTATCAATAGTGCAGAACAGTACAGATAAAAATATGTACCATTGCTATTTTTCTTGAGATTTATTGTTTAATGATGTAAAGTCCGATTATTTGAACGGCGTAACAAAGCAGTGCTGATCGAAATCTAAACAACATAACTATTAAGATGTTCTTCCTTTTTCAAAAGAAATGTCGTCCAAGCTAGGGATTACATTTGTAATTCAGATGTTGTTGGTTATAATTGCTGTTGTTTTTCATTGGTATCGAACTTGGAAAGCAGGGTTCCTTTTCAAATTGTTTCAATAGATTGAGAACTTGGCACTTATCAGAATGTTTCCGAAGATGTCGAGCTTTACGAACAAAGGTCCGAATCAGATTGTCGAAATTGTTAAACTCATGGTAATGTTCAGAATGTTTCTGGAGATGGCAAATAAAAATAATATTCATAAGGTTTCCGATTATGGCGAACTTGGCAAACAGAGGTCCAATACAAATTGTCTCCGGAGAAATTTGTGAATAAGGATATTGTTAACCGTTTTTTAAAGATGACGTAATACTGGTCAGAATATTCCCGAAGATGGAGAAATTGATGAATAAGGATATTGTTAACCATTTTTTAAAGATGACGTAGTACTGGTCAGAATATTCCCGAAAATGGAGAAATTGGTGAATAAGGATATTGTAAACCAATTTTTTAAAAAGATGACGTAGTACTAGTCAGAATGTTCCCGAAGATGATTAGGGTCCTAACACGTACAATTCGAATGTTTCATAAGATGGCGAACTTTGTCATGAGTGTCCTATTCAGAATGTTTCATAAGCCCATGATGGCGAACTTTGTCATGAGTGTCCTATTCAGAATGTTTCATAGGATGGCGAACTTTGTAATGAGGTTCCTATTCAGTCCTATTCAGAATTTTTCTTAAGATGGCGAACTTTGTAATGATGCTCCTATAGACTCCTATACATAATGTTTCATTCGATGGCGAACTTTGTAATGTGGTTCCTATTCAGTCCTGTTCAGAACTTTTCCCAAAATGGCGAACTTTGTCATGTGGGTCCTATACATAATGTTTTCGAAGATGGCGAACTTTGTGATAAGGTTACTATTCAGTCTGAATTAGAATTATTCCGAAGATGGCGTACTTTAAATTGAATGGCCTATTCAGAATGTTTCAGAAGATGGCGAACTTTGTGATTAGGGTTCCATGCATTCCTATTAATTTAGAATGTTTCGAAAATGAAACACTTGACGAACAGGTTAGCGGGCTGGCCAAAAGTTCTTTTACCCCTATTCATAGATGTTATACCCATTACATCTATGCCCTATTGTAGTCGACACAGATGAACACAGTTCTATTAGCCGTAGCCACAAAGTCGCATTATCTCATCACTTATGACTCACTGTCGTTTGGTTTTTTTTTTCGTTTTTCGTTTCTTTTTTTTGTGCATTACATTTGTCAATTCTTGGCTTTTTTTAAAAGATTACTTTGTTAGCGGTATGGATTTTCCGCATTGTGGCAGGCCGTACTAGTAAACTTTATATTATACATTTTTACATGGCTTTTTTTTCTTTCACTTTCATCTCCTTTTTCCATTTGATCGTGAAAAAGGGACAAAGTTATATGAACTACTGAATAAGCCTTTCTGAATTCTGTAATGGGAGACCTCTGGAGTTCCTGATATGGAAGGAGTGATAGTCAATTTCATGTATAGTGTTTTGTAGATTATTTGTTATATTTTTGTGACTTATATTCATGTAGCGATGGGCCGTCTATCCTTCGAAGTATGGTTGTTATTACTTTTATGATATATATGCTTAATTTTGTTATTACTTCTATGAAATATGCTCAGAGTCAATTTTAATAGTATATGTCTACGATTATACATATTTCATCTCAAAATTGCAAAAAAACAAATAAATAAAATTACTTTTTATTTTGAGAAATAAAAACAGTATTAGTCTATTTTGCAATCAAAACGGGTAAAATGCATATACAAACATTTCTTACAATTAAAACAACTATTCATAATAAAATTTCTAACAGTAAAGCTAAAACATGTTGCATCATTTCTTGGATATTGAAATACACAAAAAAAAAATTAATGACAAATGTAAAAATGTTTCAACAAACTCTGCATATAAAACTTGAAACCAGTTGTTCTATAATTTACCTCAATATTTCCCTTTTTGACCTTTAATAATAGAAGGACATCATCTGTAAACTTTAACGTTTTAGCAAATTGTCTTGGGACATCAAAATGTGTAAGGAACATCTCTGTACTTAACATTTTCAAATATGTTACCGTCTATTTTTATTTATAAAAACACATTCCAATAAAGTAGTCTAGATAACTTGTTATATATTATAATATTTTAACTTTTATTTGCTGTCTATTTTAGATTAAATAATCACAACTCGTACCATGTATGTCGCTTAGAAACAGAGAGGTTTTTGTAACAACATATTATTTTTTCTGATAAAAGGGAGATAACTCTAATTTATAAAAAAAAAAAGATTTCCCGTCACAAAATAAAAATGCATTACTAGTAAGTCAGTTAAGCTACTCTTGTCTGATATGCAAGTAGAAATTTGAGTCTCTTGTCGGGGGATTTCAGTCATAAAAAAGTTCCAGTATGTTTCATACTTAAAAATAAAAAATGAAGTGCAAATGAATAAATAAGATTAATAAAATATCTCAACTACATCAGATAAACTTTACGATGTTCTTTCATTCTCAGTCAGAGCATGTACAATAGAGACATAAACAAAATACTTAAGTAACAGCATTGTTAACAGAGCATGTACAATAGAGACATAAACAAAATACTTAGTAACAGCATTGTTAACAGGTAGAAATTCCACAATAGGAACGATAACTTAGGTATAAAATTCACATTACATAACGTTTTCACATTTAGGTCTGCATTATGTAGACCATATCTGACTCGACACTATGAAAACAAACCTTGCATTGTAAACAAACATGTGTGTTATGTTGATTTTTTTTTTTTAGTATACAAGAAACTTTAAGTCTATACCTATATATTTGTTTATATCGCGCATTCTTGTTTACATATACTCTACGTCTGTTCCCTTAATGGAACTTGGATACAACAAGTAAACACAACGGTGATCATGTAAACAATCGATGTTTAAGTTACAACAGTAGCAGCGGGATTTTTTCCTTCAAAAAAGTAATTAAAATGTCAAGAGTATATTAAAAAAAAATCAAATAAGAAATGCCACTCAATCACTATTATATATTACTATTCTTACAGTACTATTTATGATAGAAACCAATCATGTTTTAAAAAGTTGGACAACAATTTCGTATATTTCTTGAATATTTTTGGTAATCCTTTTTTTTTAAATTTTTATAACGATGAAAATGTTCTCTTGATATAAAAGAGTTATTTGAGATGAAATTTATACATTGCTTTCTTACATTACAGACAGAGAAACCTTAACTTCTAACAAAGATGAAAATCAGCGGTACAACATTAAGCATAATACAAGAAGTCAAATTAATATTTCACTCTCAATCAGCCGAATCACAAACTATGTCATGCAATAGCTGTTTCTTCTCTCACTACAAACACATATATATATATATATATACAACAGAGCCTAAATCAATTTGTACAGGCAAATGTAAAATAACTGTTTTCCAGTCCACTAATAGTTAACTCTTTTCCCAATCAATATGCATTCGGTGTATTGGAATAGAAGCAATATTCACACGGGCAAATTGTAAAGTAAAAGAATGTAATTCAATAAAAAATCCAATAATGTTGATCTTTCTGCTAGGATTTCCTTTGTAACAACATAGCTGTTTAAATGAATAACACATCCAATAGAAACCCTGAGATATTATCAGAGCTACATTTAGTGTTACAAGTTACTTATTTCACTCTTAATGGAAGAACAATATGAAGTGTTTTCTGTTTCGTTTTGTGGAAATATTTACATGCTGCATGACCATGTTGATGGCTTTTGTCCTCGTCGGCTCTTAATTATCTGGAGAAGTTTATTTTGTAACATTCATATCCCTTTTAGTACCTCAATTAAGTCTTTGAATAAAAAAAAAGGGGGATATGAGAGGATAAATACATCAGACACCGTTCTCGTGGGTGTATTTATCAACAGTGTAATATCGCTTACCAAAAGCTTGTTTCTCATATCTACACAATTCCAATGATAACGTTCACATTACAAGTATATATGTTAAACTCATACCATTTAAACAAAATTTCGTTCTCATTACATGCATATTAAACTCATACCATTTAAAGAAAACCTCATTCTCATTACATGCATATTAAACTCAAACTATTTAAAGAAAATCTCAGTGGCTCTATAATTATTGCTTTGTAATAAATAACAGTATTGAAGTATATTATAATAATAGTACAGTTTCTTTAATGATGGCTTTGTTACCATATTATAAAAGTAAAAAGCTGAATCCCCATTCTTTAAAAAACCTCCCATTATTTTGTCATTAAAAACATAGATTAATTCACGTTGATGTTGTGACGTATTTTCGTCGATTTCCTCCTTTCTCGTTACTCCCAGAGGTAGATGGAGGTGGAGCTCTGAAAAAGAGAATAAATAAACTCATCATAGATATCAGGATTGAAATTTTATATTTACGTCAGACGCGCGTTTCGTCTACATTTAGACTCATCAGTGACGCTCTATTAATAAACAAATGTTAAAAAGGCAAAATGAAGTACAAAGTTGAAGAGCATTGATAAACGATTGCAAAAGGCATGATGCAGGTAATGTTCTTCTAAATATATTTTATAAAACATAATTTCAATTTTGTCTGATTTTGAACTATAAAGAAAACAAATCATACGGAGCACACAATGGTTTATTTATATTATCTTAAACTAGAGGCTCTAAAGAGCCTGTGTCGCTCACCTGTATTTACTGATGCTTTGGAAATCATGTAAAATAAGTTAAAATCATAATTTAAAGTATAAGATATCATTAGATACTATAATAATATCTAAGATAATAGCAAAAAACTGCAAAATTTCCATAAAATTACTAACTCAGAGCCAGCAACCCAACAACTGGTTGTCTTATTTGTCTGAAAATTTCAGGGCAGATATATCTAAATCTGATGAACATTTTTGCCACCAGTCTGATTTGCTCTAAATGCTTCCGTTTCAGAGATAAACCAAAAACTGCATTTTATCCTATGTACTATTTTTAGCCATGTCTGCCATCTTGGTTTGTGAGCAGGGTCATCAGACACATTTTTTTAACAAGATACTCTTATGATGATTGTGGACAAGTTTGGTTACATTTTGTCTTAGTAGTTTCAGAGGAGAAAAAAGAGAGTAAAAGATGACAAAAATTTAATAAAAATTGGTAAAATTTAATATAAAAGGCAATAACTGCTGAAGGGTGAACTGACCATTTTGGTCATTTGACTTATTTGTAGATCTGACTTTGCTGAACATTATTGCTGTTCACAGTTTACCTCTATCTATAATAATATTCAAGATAATAACCAAAAACAGCAAAATTTCCTTAAAATTACCAATTTAGAGGCAACCAACTCATTAACAGGTTCTCCGATTCATCTGAAAAAATCAGAGCAGATAGATCTTGACCAGGCCTTGTGGTCACAAAACTCTCGAGTCATTTTTTCGTACTTGTACTCGAAAATCAACTAATCAAAATGCTGGATTTCATGTTTCGAGCATGATTTTTGTGGTCCAAGCACTGAGCAAAGTTTTTATGACTTCAACCCCTGATAAACAATTTTACCCCATTTCAGATTTGCTCTAAATGCTTTGGTTTCAGAGATCTACATTTTACCCCTATGTTCTATTTTTAGCCGTGGCGGCCATTTTGGTTGGTTGGCCGGGTCACCGGACACATTTTTTAAGCTAGATACCCCAATGATGTTTTGGCCCAGTGGTTTCAGAGAAGATTTTTGTAAAAGTTAACGACGACGGGCGACGACGACGACGACGACGACGAATGACGACGGACGCCGGACGCAAAGTGATGGGAAAGCTCAACTGGCCCTTTGGGCCAGGTGAGCAAAAACGTGATAACAAGTGAAACTGCGAGCTACTGCTCACTGATGATACCCCCGCCGCAAGTGGATAATATTAATAGTGTAAAAATATGCAAGTGTTCGGTAAACAGGAAGTTGTCGAGTGATGAATCTGAAAACGCATCACACGGTATAGCTGACTTATAAAAATTCTGAAACCAAATTTCAGAAATCCTTGTATTGTAGTTCCTGAGAAAAATGTGACGAAAATTTTTAACTTGGTAATCATGTGTAAAATCATACAAGTGTTCGGTAAACAGGAAGTAGTCGAGTGATGAATCTGAAAACGCATCACACGGTATAGCTGACTTATATAAATCCTGAAACCAAATTTCAGAAATCCTTGTATTGTAGTTCCTGAGAAAAATGTGACGAAAATTTTCAACTTGGCTATCATGTGTAAAATCATACAAGTGTTCGGTAAACAGGAAGTTGTCGAGTGATGAATCTGAAAACGCATCACACGGTATAGCTGACTTATATAAATCCTGAAACCAAATTTCAGAAATCCTTGTATTGTAGTTCCTGAGAAAAATGTGACGAAAATTTTCAACTTGGCTATCATGTGTAAAATCAGACAAGTGTTCGGTAAACAGGAAGTTGTCAAGTGATGAATCTGAAAACGCATCACACGGTGTGGCTGACATATATAAATGTTGATACCAAATTACAGAAAGGGTGGATGTGTAGTTCCTGAGAAAAATGTGACGAAAGTTTCATGGGACGGACTGACTGACTGACGGACGGACGGACTGATGGACGGACGGACTGACAGACAGAGGTAAAACAGTATACCCCCCCCTTTTTTAAAGCGGGGGTATAATTATTATGCATGTTTATCTTCTTGGCAATAGATCTTTCCCAATTTTAAGACAGAAACTTGTTACCCCATGCAAGTCAAAGTCGGATAATTCCATGTTTTGTTTACGGATTTCACTCTAACATCCAGTCATAAACTTTTATAGTAGTTCACAAGATAGGCAGACGGACGTCAGCCAAGGATATTTTTCAAGAAACACGTTTGATCCAGACAGTCGGCAATCAAACTTTTACGTGAATCGCGTTTTTTTATAACGTAAACAGTACCATTTTTAATGCACTAGATGCGTGTCTCTTCAGTGAAACATATTTAATACAGACGATGAAGAGTAGATAAAAACAAGTGTAACTGTGATCTACTGCTCACTGATGATACCCCACCCCCCGCCGCAAGTGGATAATGTCAATAGTGTAAAAAAATATAAGTGTTCGGTAAACAGGAAGTTGTCAAGTGATGAATCTGAAAACGCGTCACACACTATAGCTAACTTATATAAACCCTGAAACCAAATTTCAGAAATCCTGGCATTGTAGTTCCTGAGAAAAATGCGACGAAAATTTTTAACTTGGCCATCATGTGTAAAATGATACAAGTTTTCAGTAAACAGGCAGTTGTCGAGTGATGAATCTGAAAATGCATCACACGGTATAGCTGACAGATATAAACACTGAAACAAAATTTCAGAAATCCTGGCATTGTAGTTCCTGAGAAAAATGCGACGAAAATATTCATGGGGCGGACGGACGGATGGACTGGCGGACGAACGGACAGACAGAGGTAAAACAGTATACCCCCCTTTTCAAAGCGAAGCAGGGGTATAATAAAATGGAATGAAAGTCAAACCATAAATAGCATGATTTACATGTGAAGGCTACTTATAGATAACTTACAATGGTGCTGAGTCCTTTTTCTTCCTGCCACAAAGAATAATAATCAAAAATAAAGCTAAAACTTCCACTATAATACCGATGGCTGGCCATAAAGGTGCGAGTCGACCTGGAAGTAAAACAAATTACATGAAATATGGTAAACAGTCATCATAAAAAAAATATTTTTCATTAATTTTTATCGTCCTGAACATGCCGAAATATTTGTCACTGGACGTTATGCCACCGACAATCCACATATCATTAAGTTTTTCTCCAAATTAGCTTTCAATTCATACACGTGGAAAATGCATTGACAAAGTCGTTACAATCAGTATCACAAGTGTAATGAATATTCACGGATTTTGTTTCATATGAAATGCATACTTTATTAATATGCATATTTTCTTAAAACTTTAAAATACTTACATACAAATTGAAAGAAAGCATATGCTTAACATGATAGTCTCTTTCACAGGTAATGCGCAAGTTTAAATGTTTGAAAAAAAAAATAAAAATGGGTTAAAATTGTTTTCTATAATTTTCTTTCTGTTTTTTTTTTTTTACTGTTATTGAGGATTTGTTCCTCTTATCATCCAATCAAACAACGTTGCTGTAAATTAAAAATCCGTGTATCAAATACTCGAAAATTATCTATAACTAAAAAGGAAAAAAAATCCTATTTCCACAAAACAATCGGAACTTCACTTGTAGGCCAATTACTCGAAAAAAAAAATCCATAGTTTATGATAAAAATTGAAAAAAAAAGAATTCAATAAAACAAATTTGTTTAAACCCGCTGCATTTGTATGTCCTTAGTCGGGAACCTGTTGTTCAGTGGTTGTCGTTTGTTGAATTGGTTCATATGTGTTTCTCGTTTTTTATATAGATTATACCGTTGGGTTTCCCGTTTGGATTGTTTTACACTAGTCATTTTTGGGGCGCTTTATTGTTTGCTGTTCTGTGTGATTCAAGGCTGCGTGTTAAAGGCCATACTTTTACCTATAATGGTTTACTTTTACAAATTGTGACTTGGACGTCCAGAGTTGTCATAATTGGCACTCATGCCACATCTTATATCTATTGACTTACTTTTCACCCGAACTAAGTGTTTGAATGTAGCTTCTCCTGAGTACCATTTAGCTGTACACATATAATGTCCTCGGTCTTCTGGTATAAGATCTGTTATTGTTAGTTTGCCATTTGTTGTTGTTGTACCATGCACAGAATAACTTGCCCGCTCAACCATATCCAATACAGGAGTTACGTCTCTTGACCACGTGACGTTAGCCATCAATGCACTTAATATTGGACATACCAGTGTAAGTGTTTCTCCTTCTGTGTAAACACTAGAGGTCGTCTTGAAATTATTTTGATCTTTTTCTTTCGTATCTGGAAATATATTAAAACAAAACAGTGTATGATTATTTTATACAGAAATAAAATCTTGAATTATTTTTTAAAAGACTTATAAATTCTAGAGTATTATATATTTTTTACAGAAAAATATGATGTATTATCATATACTTAGACTAAATAACATATAAATTTTACCGTATGATAATAGCATTAAATTGACGTAAATTCCATATTTTTCGAATTGGTGCTTAGCGGGCTGATATGAAAAGTTTATCACATGCTTCGATTGTTATCACATGCCTTTCCGTAACGTTATCACATGGCATTCCGGTAATACTCGGCTAATTCCGGAAAATACACCTCAATGCTACGTTTTCAGTGAAAAACATTACAAAGTAGTGTACAAAACAATTATTTGGATACTGGAAAGTATATTGTTTAAAATAATAATAAAAAAAACAAAAAAAAAAACCCCAAACAATTATTTAATAAATGCATTTTTTAAGTGTTTCTGAAACATAATTTAGAAAGTTTCTTTAAAAAGTTGACTTTTCCAAACAATGATCATTATGTATATTGTTGAATTACTTTTTTGTCGATTCGTCCATATTAAAATGTGTTTTTTTCTCTCTCTGTTGACGCATATGATAGAAAGATTTTCATATTGAACGTATCAAATTTTTTTTGGCCCGACGGCCGTGAACTTTTTTACTCTTTAAATTTCGGGAACCACGTAAAAGGATCAATATATGAATCTGTCATTTTTCTCTACTGTTGAAGCATATGATAAAAAGATCATAACATGTCATTTTTCATATCGCATTTATTATCAGCCCTCGGTCAATATCAGCCCTCGAGCCATGCGGCTCTTGGGCTGATATTGAACCTAGGGCTGATAATACATGCGATATGAAAGATGCCATGTAATAATCTGATATTATCTTAAAAAAATTATGATAACAATTTCCAACTTATTAGGTATTTGTTACAGAAACAAATGAATATGATTTTACAAAAATAAAAAAGAGTCGGACGGTAGATATCAAGGGGACATTTAAATCTTGCATGCATATCACAGAGAAACTGGCAGCGTTATGGAATAAGAACACTCTATTACATATATATATAGACGACGAAAAGACAAACAAGTTGACAAAACATTGCATAGATATGCCGCCAAACAGAATAATGAACACAGGTAAATAAAAATAGTTTTGTTGTAAGGTATACAGTAGGGGAACGGATTCTTTTTTACAAAATAAATAATTTTGTTTTTAATAGTACGAGAACAAATGTGAACATGTATAGTCATACCAAAGACTTATCAAAGTTTGTATATATTATAAATCGAGAAACGAGATATAACACTACATACGTTAACATGAAATAACAAAAAAGTTTTACAAATTGTATCAACACAAAAGTACGATTTGAGAGTAATCGCGGTTACTGAACCTCGACCAATATCACCCCTCGGGCTAACATTGGTATCTCTGGACGATACGGCATGTGATACGGATTTCCTCATGTATTATTCTCTATATACTAGACCGGTGAGGAGATTTGGTGCATTTCGAGACTTTTAAATATTCTATATGAGAAATAGCTAGTATTATACACAAAAAACACAAGTGGTGTGCTATGTGATCAACTCAAATCTACAGGCGTTTTATCATATGTGAGATGAATGCAGTTGTCGCTATTAATAAACACCAAGGCATATCAAATATGTTATCTGTAACAAATAAGTGGCAGATAATATACCTGATCACGCATATAAATATCTTCTCCTGGTTTATATGTATACCCCTTAACATTTCAACAATAATGGTGACAGTTACTTCACATTTCAACAATAATGGTGACAGTTACTTCACATTTCAACAATAATGGTGACAGTTAATTCACATTTTAAATACACACTAAGATATATCTAAATTTATCTTAATGGAGATAAATCTTAAAACAACAATATTACAGAATTCATTTTCGATACTTCTCTAAATTTTGAGAAAATAAATATACACAGCTTACCTCGGAACACTTCAATGGATACGGATCGTTCATCTGATGACCCATCAAATTTACAGGTGTACGTTCCGGTGTCCCCTTCCACAACTTTGTCTTTACTTATAACTAGTGTACTTAATCTAGAATTGCTATCAAAACTTCTAATTCTGGTATAATTTGTGTCAGTTACACTTGGAATTGAGAACGTCAGTTTATTACTCATATCAGTGATTGTGGAATGACTACATGTCAAATTGATGCCTGCACCTTCTAAAAACGTGCGCTTTCCCTTTTTACCTTCAATTTCAACTCCTGAAAAGACAACAATAAACAATATATCAGTAAGCAATATATCAATAAAAAAATATATCAGTAAACAATATATCAATAATCAAAGAGCTGAATAGCTCTTAGGGGAAAGACGGCCCTTGTCTCTCTTTTTTTTTTTTTTTTGGTGGGGGGGCTATCTTTTGATAGTCTTCATATAAAGAATGAAAAAAAACAACAGCTAGAACATGTAGAAAGGTTGACAATATTGAAGTCAATTGTTGTTGTTTAAAATTGAGAATGGAAATGGGGAATGTGCCAAAGAGACAACAACCCGACCATAGAGCAGACAACAGCAGAAGGTCACCAACAGGCCTTCAATGCAACGAGAAATTCTCGCACCCGGAGGCGTCCTTCAGCTGGCCCCTAAACAAATATATACTGGTTCAGTGATAATGAACACCATACTAAACTCCAAATTATACACAAGAAACTAAAAGTTAAAACAATACAAGACTAACAAAGGCCAGAGGCTCCTGACTTGGGACAGGCGCAAAAATGCGGCGGGGTTAAATCTATTTTTGTTTCCTTAGTTTAGGATTCAATTTGGACCAAGAGATCTGCATCTTCTAAATCTACACATTCGATTTAAGTTGATAGTTATTTATGTAAAATTCAACTGATTTCTGTCATTTAACAACAACTAAAATGTTTTCTGAAATCTTAATTGTGTACCACTGAACTGCAGGCTATGCCATTTTCCATTTTTTGTGACAGTACTCTAAGATTTTTGTTTTTTTTTCTTAAGAAAGTTAGGACTGAAAAATCCATTTAATTTTAAATTTCCACTGATAAAGTTCCCAGTTACAACTCTCATCACAGGGATACAGGTACTAATAAAAATAATATGATTGATGTAAATTGTGTGAAGCTTGCCGTTTCCAGATCCTACATTTTGAAATATTTGTAACTTTTATGAATGAATAGGTTTAAACAGAGACATATAATACAAGAGATCGGCAACTCGGCGAAATCCCGTAATATCACACGGCCAGATTTAAACCTCGCGGGATCTCTTTGGGTAATAGAGTATTTATCAAAGTATTAAAAGTTCTCGAAGTAAGGGTGAATGTTTACGTATAAAGGTTTAAACTATAAAATGCAACTTTTTGTTTTATTTTTTTTTTTTTACCATTACAATGATTTATTTGTTGTTACACACAATTTAGTTTTAATGGAAGACTACTAATCATATACTAAATGTCACATTTTAAAGTTTTATTTTAGTGGATGATTACTCATGAATTGAGGCACTCCTGATTTGGAGGAAGATTCACAAAACAGAATTTTACAGAAAAAAATGAAAAAAATCGGTTCTCTACCCAATCTCATGTATCTCCACGAACTTTGTTTACTTTGAAAGTTGTTGACCTACAAATTAAAGTTTTGCATGTTGATGTTTGAATCATCTACAGCAAACATAATTATGTTTAAATTTAACAATTTATAATTAGTGCACGAACTCTGAGAATATTTAAATAACCAGTGAAGGATATCCCTGCTTCTGCATAGTGTGGCATTCCAATAATGACGTCATTATAAAATATAATGTAGGTTGGATATATTTAGAATATCTCGTCATACTGATTACTTAATGAATGACTATTATTTATTTTGAATTTATTGAATCATAAAATTAATTTTTGACTCTTCACATTGAATAATCCGCGAAGTCCTCACTCTAGTCTTTGGTTTGTGATCATATGTCCATCTTACATCGTTGTCAGAATTGTTTATGGTGTAAGTCCTCACTCTAGTCTTTGGTTGGTGATCAGATGTCCATCTTACATCGTTGTCAGAATTGTGTATGGTGTAAGTCCCGACTCTAGTCTTTGGTTGGTGATCAGATGTCCATCTTACATCGTTTTCAGAATTGTGTGTTTGAATATACACAATGCCTATAAATGTTAAACCGTGCCGGTTTCCAATAATGGTGTCTTTATATCATTAATCTGTTTAATTCAGATTCATAGTCACTCGTTCTTCCGTATGAGTATAACAAAATTAAAATCAGGGATCTGTGTTCTAAATAGTGTGCTAGATTATTTTATTTCATTGCCGTGTTCAACAGGTTTTATTGTGTTGCGTTTTGTCTGTTTTCTAGCACTAGAGAATACGCAAACGAGCCAAAGACGAAAAAGAAGAATAAAAATTAAATTTGTATTTTCAAACTGTGCACTAGTTCCACTAGGGGTTTGAAAATTTAATACGTCAACAAAAAGGTAAACTTAAATAGTTTAACCAGTAAAAAGTCTTTAAGACACATATGTCTGTTGATAAAGCAAAGTCGTTTATTATCAGTTGTTTTGTGTAAAATACTGTTAAAACAAGGTCACATACTATAATTCAAAATACATGTTGGTTTATCAGCTAAAACCATTGTAGACGAAAGGCTGTATAAGGTGTACGCCCTTTTTGCTTTACTATATTTTAAGATATAACCTGTGTATGCATGTATTATTATCTCTTGTAAGTCGGGTTTGTGATGATTGGTCCTTTTTCTATGTTGTTTTTGTAAACTGTAAATTAAAATGTAGGTTCATGGTATACCGCCATCTTTGATTGTACAATCACAGTATTAATATATAGAAAACTTGTTAATTTATTATATTATTCAAAATATTTTAACAAATATCAATTTTTCTGGTTTTTAAAACTATTTTTTTTTAAAATAGCCATTTAAGGGGAGATAACTTTTTAAGTACAAAATTTATACTGGGCTAATAGGGAAATTTTTAAATTTTTACTTGTGGCAAGAAAACGAATTCGGTGACACCATCTTTTTTTCTATTTTCTTAAACATATTATGAAACCTTTCTTTTCACAATTTATTTCAAAATTCTTTTTATGCACTCTTATGTGCTTTTTCATGAACAAACTAACCAAATTTAGGCAGTTTTTAACGACTCATAGCTTGAAAAATAGCACGGTGACCCACACTTTTTATTATATTTTTTAAAAAAGCATAGTAAAATCTACATTTTAGCAAAATATAAGAAAATTCTGTCTCAAAAAACATTTACTTATGATGTACCTTAAGCTGTTTTTTTTTTTCGTTATAGTTTTTGCCATGGCGTTGTCAGTTTGTCTTGACTTGTATGAGTTTGAATCTTACTGTGATATCTTACGCCTGTCGTTTAGCTATGTTGGGTGCGTGCATTTGTCATGTAACATTGTGGTCCATCTGATGTGAATCTTTATTTTTTTCTCAAGCCACATGACATAAACTCGAGCGCTAACTACATTTCATCATGTAAATAACCTCAGCATTTTCGCATAAGGTTACAAACTGGTAAAATTATGAGGAGGTAAAAGTCATTGCTTCTCCAGATGTTTCGATAGCTGATCATTTTTTCAGAAGTTTCTCAAAATAGAAAGCTAAAGACACGATGCCGTTAATCACTATATTTGACGTTTTGTTCTGATCAGAATATTTTCCTCTGTCTCGCTAATTGTAGCGAGTGGATTGATTCTACTTTTTTCCACTGAACAAACCTGACGAGTGCTGTCAGACAGAATATTATATGATGTGTAATTAAGAGATTAATTAATGACTACGTATGTACGTGTGTGGAATGTAAATTGATCAATATAAATAAATGTATATGTATACTATGTGCCGGTGAAAATACAAGCCGCATTTTTTATCAACGGTAAAAACTTAATCCGAAAATCAGTCGTTTGTCGATGTTGTGTGAATTTACATTTTTAGAACGGTAAAATGAACGCTAAATCCTTTTGAAGTTTTCTTATTTGACTTGTTATGAGGGTCTATTGTATACGTACACACATGAATTTATAGAGGTTTAACGAGAAGATTTTCTCTATAAAGTAATGTATATACCGTACAACAGGTTGCCTAAAGAGAAAAATTTAAATGACGAAATATGATCTTGTTATGGGCTGTATACAATACATGTATCGGTTGATAAGTTTTCTAAAGGGGAAAACCAAATATTGAATTTCTTAAGTAATTTAAACTGTTCTTCATAACGTAGTTCATACAAATCAATCATTCGGCTTGCAAACGTTTAATATTCAAATCAGCGGTGCTACCATTTTATAATGATTATTGATTATGTATATATTTAACTTATTATTCAAGGTCATTTATCAGATATTGAAAGCTTTGACCCTTTAATATATAAAAAGGAGTATTATCTACCTGTAATTCATAAAAAATATTTATACAGCCATTTGATGTATAAAAATAGCTTACCTGAAACCAGAGATATAGCCAAGATTCCAAATGTTACAAAAATATGGTATTGGTAAAACATCTTCGTATTATTGAGTGATAAGAAAGCTACATTTACTTAGTGACGTCAAACTATTCTTCCTCACTGTGTTTATATTTGATATCGACCGGCCGCTTAGTTTACTTTATCTGTACTACATAACACACGGGTAATCCACAAATCAGGGGCGGTAACCCTAATCCAGTTTTTTTCGGGTGATCGCTGTATTTTTTCTCTATGCGCATCAATCTATACACACTTAACACTTGCACATTTGCATGTGCACGTTATTGTACTTGTATTTTATACATGACAATTGATGTGTTTTTGATGACATCTGACCAATATAAAACACTACAGGCTATGTAAAATGACATTTACATGTAACAGAAAACTTATTAATTTACAAGACAGTTATATATCGTCCCGTGTTATATATAAATCAACATCCAGTTTATATTGGATAGAACTGTATTGATTCGAGCTTAAAATATCCTATGAATGAGAGCAAATTAACGCAAACTGACACCATCGTGAATATCGATCGTAAACTTATCAATGGAAGAAAATTAATGTGTATTAATAACGATATCGCTGAAATCTGTAAACTACAATCGATTTGCACTGAAAATTCACATTTTTTATGTCTTACTTGATACAATAGTTGCAGTGGCGGATCCAGGGAGAGGGTTCAGAGGGTTTGAACCCCCCATTTTTCCTGACGATCAATGCTTTTAATTGTAGTTGCAACACCTATCCCTTTTATCATGGGTTCGGACCCCCTTTTGAAAAGGCAATGGCTATTCGTCCGGCTAGCCGGACGAATAGTAAAAAATGTCTATTCATCCGGCAAGCCGGACAAATAGCATTTTTATTACGGTTTTTCGCTATTTGTCCGGCCAAATATATAATGACGAAGATATAACATCGTGTTTTGAAGGTTTTGAATGAAGCACGGGTTGTTTAAAATATATTGTCTAACCTCGTTTTATGAAAAAAAAACGCCTTCTTATAAAAAAAACAAAAAAAAAACAAAAAAAAAAAAACAAAAAAAAATATATATTTGATTCAGATTTTTTTATTCTAATATTTCAAAGGAACTTGGGTATTTGGGGGGTGCGGGGGGGGGGGGCAAAACGATTTCCCCCTTTTGTTGTTCTGCCTATGAATTTCCTGTAAGGTAAATAGTCGGGCCAATCATTATTGGCTTCATCTATGATTTCAAAAGATCCTTAATTTATAGTTTCTGTGAAGTTTGGTTAAAGTAAGGTCCTCATATGATTATGCACGATTCTTCATTTAAATTATTCTGCGATTTTTAATTCATATGTAATTTGAGAAGGGCAGGCACGTGCAACCTGTACCCAAAAGTAGGATTGTGTTTTCGATAAGATTTTTTTTTAGAATAAAAATGCATATTAGATACAACAGAAAAAGGAGGGGATACTTAAACCCTGATGTCTTATTCCCAGTATGTTCATAGATCTGCGTTGTAGTAAAACTAAAAAATAATGCATCCAAGCAAGTTTGATATAGTATTTTTTCAGAATGCGTTTTGACTCCATAACGTAAATGGGGGTAAATCATCATGGCAATTTCCGACTTTAATTTCATGCTTTTTATTCCTCACAGTTAACATGTATACGATATTGTTCTAGAATCACTCCTATAGACATTTGTTCAAAGCAATCACATTATCTCTGGTTTTCTCTATGACATCTTTAAATATGAATCACGATCTCCAATTCTCAACACGTCCATTAATTGCATACTTCGCGCGTGTGTTATCCGACACCGCATGTCACGGTTATCCGACACCTCATCCGGGACACTTTCCACGTCACATGACACTTTTAATGATATTGAATATTTGCGCATCCGCAGACGGATGGCCGGACGAATAGAGATTTTTAACTATTCGTCCGGCTAGCCGGACGAATAGACACTCCGTTTTGAAAATGGTTGGATCTGTCCCAGAATGTTATGTTTTGACACATTTTAGTCATAATCATTGTGTTACATATGCACAGTCATAAATTGCCGAAATTTTTAACAGTTACTATTTCTTCCGAAGATAAAGTTTTTTCATGTAATGGTCTAATCACAATCAGGTTGTGTATATGTTAATTTTTTGAATTAAGGACATGTATATGCGTTAATAGGGTTCCCTCTCGAACTATATTTATTATGTTTTTCTTTACGTGTTTGATCGATAACATTACACAAAAAGTCTGGCTATAGAATTATAATTTTCTATTTTGGACCTGTAATGTGTTAATTGGAAATCATGATACAAATATATTGAATATGCTGAAATCATGATACAAATATATTGAATATGCTGAAATCATGATACAAATATATTGAATATGCTGAAATCATGATACAAATATATTGAATACGCTGAAATCATGATACAAATATAATATTGAATATGCTGAAATCATGATACAAATATATTGAATATGCTGAAATCATGATACAAATATATTGAATACGCTGAAATCATGATACAAATATATTGAATACGCTGCAGTCATGATACAAATATATTGAATATATTGAAATCATGATACAAATATATTGAATATACTGAAATCATGATACAAATATAATATTGAATATGCCGAAATCATGATACAAATATATTGAATATGCTGAAATCATGATACAAATATATTGAATACACTGAAATCATGATACAAATATATTGAATACGCTGAAATCATGATACAAATATATTGAATACGTTGAAATCATGATGCAAATATATTGAATACGCTGAAATCATGAAACAAATATATTGAATATACTGAAATCATGATACAAATATAATATTGAATATGCTGAAATCATGATACAAATATATTGAATATGCTGAAACAAGAATAGTGACACTACACAAATCCTTGGCTGAAATAATTAATCAGTAATCCCATGGAATATCAAACGAAAGTTATATGTGCAAACTGTCACATGTCAAGTTTATTTTGACATTTAAAGAAAATTTTAATCCAGTGGCTGCAACAAATAATTGATTGCGGATAACGCGTTCTGCCAGTTTTATTTTGACATAAATTATGATAGGCTATGGATATATTGAAGTACTGTTGTAATGAGCAGGTTACCATTGGGTTCGACTAAAAGATGTTCCCAAACATAAATATATCGGAGCTTGTAAAGCATTTGAATCCACCACATATCTAGAATAGCTAAAAAAAAAAGACACAACGTTTGAGATTTCTATGTTTAGATATTTTACTCATATATATACAAATTATTTGAATTCCTTATGGTTATTTATATGCTAAAAAGTCGTATTGCATAATAAGGATTGTTATGACAAAATTATAAAAGTCGCATTGCGAGTACAGTTAGAAAAA
Source organism: Mytilus galloprovincialis (assembly GCF_965363235.1). Classification (NCBI taxonomy): domain Eukaryota; kingdom Metazoa; phylum Mollusca; class Bivalvia; order Mytilida; family Mytilidae; genus Mytilus; species Mytilus galloprovincialis. The sequence continues at coordinate 96,884,528 of NC_134841.1, read as the reverse complement.
AAAAAGGTATTTTTATAGGATTGACAGCGATGTCTCAGTGGAAAGATAGACAGCATTTGAGACTTTTTGGACATTTATAACATAATTTCGTAAAATCAGTGTTTTTCTTATATTTGCAATATTTCACTTACAGATTGTGGTCATTGTTTTATTGTGAAAGGTTTTAAGTTAAAAGATTAAGCTTATTTAATTTCATGTTTCAAGTAGTTTTTCAATTAGCGACATTTTACTTCATCTATTATTCGTATGTTTAATTCCATTATTAAGGCTGTATGTTTAATTATTAATTATTATCTATATATGTGCTATTTTTTTCTGGAATCCGTTAATTGAATTTGTCACTCATTTAGAGTAATATTTGTCATAGCTTTTCAAGTAATTTTTGGTTTGTTATGAAAACTAGATTCTCATTTCCATATGGTAGATTGGATTCAGTATTACACTGAGCAGTTCCAACTCTGTACAATTGTATTCCATGCTGAACTTATTAAAGTATACATCGAGCTAACCAGAGACGGTCGTCTTTTGTTGCAAGAGTTAGTCCCAGAGTCAGAGTCGGTGCAGACTAGTCGTATTGATTATTGTGTGTGTGTGGTTTCAGGCCAACACATAACCCAGTTTCTGTTTGTGACAGAGGCTCAGTGAAGAAAACTTGAGATTTGACAAATATATATAAGGGCGGAGTACATTATCTGTCAATATAGCCTAAATAGGCAATATAACCCAGTACAAAATTCATGTAGATGTTTTATTGAAGTTACAGTTATAATAACTAGAAGTCAATAAACTGAAAAGGCAGTAAAACAAGAATTTATGTTCGACTCTACGCAGCGCTCGCACTATCACATTTCCATGATATGTGAACCGCGAAAACTGCCCCCCCCCCATCCCCCATTCCCATTTTAATCATAGTTAACTAGTATTGACTTCAAATATTTTGCATAATTTACAGGTAAGTTCAGTAGAAGATGAATCAGAATAGGTATATAAAGAATAGGGTGAACCCGTAGGCGGATCCAGTCCCCCCCCCCCCCCGCTTTCGTGGGAAAACATTGGTTGATTATATAGAGAATCACTGTATAGCTTGACTGGAGCGGGCCCCCTTATTTCAGTCAGCGCCCCCTTAGGAAAAGTTCTGGATCCGCCTCTGGAACCATTTATAAACAATTTTAAAAACAAAGTAGTTGTATGCCTCCAAATACCAAATAAAACCAGTACTCAAAGGGAGATAGTTCAATCAGTTATTCAAATGTATTTCCACATTTTCAATTTCATTTACAGATTTGATCGAAATAAAGTTAAATGAAACAATACTGAAAGATTGAACCATAGTGCTACAATACTATTTTATTTGTATGCAAGAGGTATCTATGGAAATATACAGTATATGTACATTGTCGGAAAATATAAATTCAAATTGAAAATGAAAATGGGGAATGTGTCAACTTGAGAGACAACAACCCGTCCACAGAGAAGAAAACAGCCGAATGCCACAAAGGGTCTACAAAACAATGAGAAAATTCCCGCAACATGAGGCGTGACGATATAGAGGGCAGATCATTGTTAGTATATAAGCTTTATTTAAAGTCAGTTCAACGGGGTAAATCTCTTTAGTTGACATTCTGAAGTCGCCATTATTGAGAGCCAATATATCATTCAAATATCTAAAAGTATTATTTAAATTTTGTATCAGATTTTGTTTCGATGGGTCTTTGCATATTGTAACTCATGACAATACAGAGACAGGTCCGCAAAAAATGGCGCACAGTTAGTCCCCATTGGAAGTCCGCCATGCCGGATAATTTTACGATAGTTACCTTAGTCTTAGATCGGTACTTGTGCCTTCTGTGTCTTTTTATTTTTTCATATCAGTGTCGATCTGATGAGTCAAAAGTGGTTTTATGTATTTATCAGATACAATAAGCAATATAGGGTAATGTATTTGGTGTATGGTACCTTGACCTCATTTTCAGGGTTTAATGCACAACTTTTATTATTCTCGGCTGTCTATTTCTCAAATACTTTAAGCAAAAGTAGGGCCACTATGAGCCTATACTAGCTTCATGGGATAATTGTATGGTGAACATGTTTGTCTTGAAGAGTGAATTCATTTTCATGGTTCATTGGCCAATAAAACGTTTTAGTGTTTTTTGGTCAGATATTATAATCAGATACATATAATAAAATTGAATTCTATTTTTCTGCTATAACAAACACGTCAACAATCGTGTGATACTTTAACTCCGATATATCCAAAGTACACAAAGTACTGATATTTTCGAAAACTATTAGATTGTTGAAAGTTCAGACACCCTTTTGTTATGCTTTTTACGTTTTGATTGGTTTAAACCCATAAAGTGGTGACCCTCTATAAATTTAACTAACCCTCTATGGATCCGTAAAGGGTCAGTAGCGAACCATATAACTTATAATGTTTGGTAATGTATGTAGAATTATACAATTAATTTGTTTTTTGTATATGTATGATAGTTTGTATTTGTTTATGTTTTATGTGATATTCCTCCTTGTTTCCTGTTACTGTCATGGGTGTTCTATGATTTCTAGTCATACTAAGGTTATGGTACATTTTCAAAATACTCGTGATTTTGTCTCTTGCCACTGCATAGATATAGGAATATGTGGTATGAGTGCCACTGAGACTATACTCCATCCAAAATTTATAAAAGTAAACCATTATATTCTGTTCACAGACAATTATTTCAATTCAAAAGCAAACAAAAATTCAGCAACTTTTTTTTTTGATTCGCGTATTGCTTTTCTTTTTTTTTTAAGCATTTAAAATGGGTTAATTTCCCCGAGTCATTTGATCTTACACAGGTAGGTCGATATAAGTAATATATATTGACAATTTGAATATTGTGTCGGCGTAGTCGAGTGGTTACTTCGTAACTATTTAACAGTACAAATTTTCAAATGGATTGAGATTGAACGGGTCAAATCCCGTAGAAACCACTGACGCTTTCCGATACTTTTGCTTCTTACTTCGTGGTTTTTTCTTTTCTTATATATTGTTATATTTTCCTCTTTTTTTTCTTTTTTTTTTTAGAAAACTATCAAATTGTTGAAGTTCAGACATCATTTTTGGGTATGCTTTTTACCTATATTTGGTAAAGATTTTTTTTTATCTCACCGAAACACTGTAAAAGAAGAAAAATATTTCATTGTCAGTTTATTTTTTAACTTATTAATTTGAATGTTCCTATGATATATTTCGTCTCTTTTTTTTTCAAGTTAGAGTCCCAAAGGTCATACACATTAAAATTAACATTCGGGTTTTTTCAGGGCTTAGCGTAATGTGTTAGTATTTGTATAAATATATGTTAAAAATTGTACAATTAATTTGTTTTTGGAATATTATTGTTATTAAGTCAAACTCATAGATCGAAAATAAATCGAAAAAGAGCAGGCTTATGCCGCTACAAGGCAGCACTCGTACCCGCAAAGTGGAAAGAGATTAATATAAGTTGCAAAACTTGTTTCCCAATTCACTAAAATTAAATATGTTTAAACAAAATAAATTGAAAACGCCATGGCTAAACTTGAAAGAAAAAACGAGCAGACAAATAATAATACACAAGACAAACCACACTAGAAAACGAAAGACTTTTATTTAAGCAACACGAACCCACCAAAAACTGAAGGAGAACTCAGGTGCCCCGGAAGGGTAAGCAAATCCTGCTTCATATGTGGCACCCGTCGTGTTGCTTATGTTATTACAAATCCGGTAATATTCTAATTAAGTAGATCACATTCGTGAAAAGGGAAGTACAAACTGCACATATCTGATATCAGATACTCATCCAGAAAACATTTGGTCCTCTTTTAACAGTTACATTCCACACATTTTTTTTAAAAGGGTACCTTAATTACAGGAGTGCTCAAAACCGTGTAAACCAGTCCGTATTGGTCTTTAAAAGTTTCAGCATTCAATATTGAGAAATCCCATCTTCCGGTTAAGATTTTGTAACAAAAAAGTTCGTTCCGGCGTGACATTTGTTCCGATATATGTTCCAGCAGAGTTTATATCACGGAAAATTTATGACCTGAATATATGTTTTATAAGGAAATATGTTCCAGCACTGCCACTGTAAACTTTGTTCCAGAGATATTTTTTTGACCAAATGTGAAATAAGTTTCGGAACAAAAACCACAGCTCTATGGATTTTGTTCAAATATATTATTATAAATTTAAATGAAGTTAAATAAGTTTCTATGATATAAGTTGCGAAGAAACAATGAATAAGTTCTACTCGAACCTTTTTTTTCAGTTTTACAGAAAATAAGGAATTTTGCAACATATTTAACAGTGGAACATTTTCTTGATACAATTTAAAGTGATAATGCAAGCTGCGTGGATGCTGTACTCTGCTTGCATGGGGTACATTTGCAGTTGAAGACATGACTTTAACTCTAAGATGAAGAATCAAAATAAAAGCAATTGATATGTTTGATAGTTTGTATTTGTTTCTGTTTTTGTGATATTAACAGTTACTGTCATTTGTGTTCTAAGCACATTTTGCGTGATTGTAGGGGTTGATGTAGAGGCAGAGAGAACAAAGTAACGAATCCAGATCAAGCAGAGATGTCGGACCGACCACTCCAACCTAAATTACAATCTGTTGCTGGTCTATAAAGCTCAAATGACGATATTTTAGTGAATGATAGCAGAGATGACACAGATGTGTCAATAGATATAGGAAGATGCGGTATGAGTGTCAATATTATGATACAACTCTCCATCCAAGTAACAATATATAAAAGTAAACCATTATAGGCCAAGCCGCCAATGTACGGCCTTCAACATGGAGCATAGGCTCACACCGAACAGAAAGTTATATAGGGACCCAAAAATTACCAGTGTAAAACCATTCAAACGGGAAAACCAACGGTCTAATCTATATAAAAACGAAAAGCATAGTTGAGCCGTTAGAGCAATTGGTCGGTACTACTCAGTAACAGTCATTCAAAATCATTTTACTACCAACTAGTACAACTGCAGTTATTGCGAACTTGTACCACTGCAGACTCACCATAAAAAATTTACATTGATATACGCATTGGCAATTTGCTTTTGAAACCTTGTTAACATATAAATTATTTTCCCTAGTAATTGATAATTAGATAAACATAAATGTACTATATATATGAATGTTTAGTCGGTTGAAGCAAGGATTTGTATAGTTAAACCTGAGACTACTATAACACATGTGTTATAGTAGTCTCAGGTTAAACTAAGATTGCCTTGGTTTTTGGTTAACTGCCTTCACCGCTTACAGCGCTTTGATTTATTTCGTCTATCATTCTGGTTATTTTGCAAATTATTTTTTTTTATATCGCCAGAAACTGAAAGATGATGAAGAAGAATCGGAACCGGTTTCCGAATTCGTTTTGCGATTTACAATATTTCAATAACGACCTTCACCTTTTTAAAACGTGGATTGAAACACAAAAAATTGGTTGAAAGAAAGATACTTTATCGATATTTTGTATTCCATGGAGAAACCTATGGTATTTTGTTCAAGTGGTTATAAAGTGGAATTCAGCACTGCGAAATTCACTCTCAGAACAGTTGTAACTGGTAAGAATCTCATTTCCAACTATTTTTTTCTTTCAGACATTTGGAATTCAGAGACTGAACAAAAGCCATTTTCCGATAAGATATCTAATTTCACCAACACTCAATTTTCAACACCTTTGACGGTGATACAAGATCCCAAATTGAGTAGCATATCCCTCCAACTTCATTATATTATTTACACAATATTATAGTCCATACCAGCATGCTACTACTAGTCTTATCCAGTTTAGATATAGGCAAAGAAAAAAAGGTTTCTTGTTGAAACGCTGAAAATATTATCATTATGAGTTGATTTTTATAAACATGTTGCATTGGGTATAGGACATTTGGGAAGAATTAAGAAATGCACATAGCATTTGAGCTCTGACATCATGGTACATTCAGACATTTTAGCGTCTGAAACTAATTTTGTCTCGATTTTTAAATACATATAGGATGTTTGGGCAAAATTTCCTGTGATTCTTTTATTAAGAAATTAAAATATTTTTAAAAAGTAAGAAAAAAAATAAAATAAAATCTTTTATTTGATATTTTTTAGTAATTCAACTGGTTCTGGCTAGTTAACAGTAGTATAGACCTGAATTGATCCTTTCTTATCAATCAATTAGAAATACATGTACATTTATTCATTAGCAATGTAAATTTTTTATATTCATCAAGTGAAATGTCCGTTCCTGTACATTAAAAACCACAGGGCCAAATTCAACCAAACTTGGCCACAATGTGAGCTTTTCTCATCACTTGCTGTCCATCCCTGTCGTCTGTGGTCCTCTATTAATTTTTATAGAAAATTCTGCTCTGAAAGTGCTGGCTAAATGTGTTGATTAAACTTTTCCTAAACAGTTGTTTAATGATGCTGTGGATGTGTTGTATCAAATGTTGTTCTTTAAGAATTAGAAATTGTAATGTGAGGTCATGTATGCTGGAAAATACTTGTGAACTAGTGTACAGGAAGTCAAAGATTCAATAGCAGAACATTTATGAAGATTTTGATAAAAAAAGGCTTTTCTTTTACAAAATGGTTAAACATGTTTAACTACATAAGTACATGTACACTTGTTTAAACAGTTATAATAAATCTTAGCTAGCCATTCAAGTACAATGTATGTACATTTGTTCATTGTACATGTAAAACAGGTTCAACTTTTTTTTTTAATTTGAAGAATCATTTGAAAACTGTGAAAATAAGATTTGCCAAAAAGCCATGGACTGACACTGCCTATGTTTGAATGAAATATATTTACAAAAAAATTGCAATTAAATACATTTAGATTTAAATATAAGGGGTCCAAGCAATTTTTTAAAATTTCATGATGCATAGCTTCATTATGAGTTTACATAATCAGTCAGTTGATTTGCTATATTTTCATTTATGTTTATATTTATTCCATTGTACCATGTGTACCATTTGAACTTGGTTTAATTTTTATCAGAGTGACAACCAAACAGCACACTTAACTTTAATTTATATACCAGTTGATTTTTTAATTACATGTTAGACAGTTGTCTTTTGTGACAATTATGAGAAGTTACAAATGACATGTAATATTGTGACAGCTGATACTTGTGGTAATTGTTTAAGATGTGAAAGCTGTATAAATTACTCAATCATGTACTAATGTACAATTATCAGATAAAAAGGAAAATAAACGTGAAGCTGTACTGATTTTTGACTCCTTACAGAATGAGAGATAATGATGCTAATCCAGCAACCAAGGTGTCAGCTACTTGTATAAAGTTTTATGCTTTTGAAGGTACAAGACCTGGCTACTAAAATATCTTGTATACAAAAGCCTTCTGTTATGAGGTTTCAATCTGCCATATATCCTGCATTGTCCTTGACCTCATTTTCAAGGTTCAGGGATTGCTTAATAAGACATTTTTTTATCACATGATTTTTTCTCTCAGTACAATCCAGTTCAATATTGATTATTGAATAATAAAACATGTCAGATTTGGGTTCGATTTGGAGCTGAAGATAAATAGTATGTTAACATTCCGACTTATGAACAAATCAATTTCTCCATGAACAATGTATACATGATTCATGTGTTGCATTTTTTTTTTTAAAGATTACATATTGGTTTACTGTGTTAACACATGGTTGATAATGATTTCAGACTGAAAAATTGCAGAATGGGTTATCTACATTTTTATTACATTGCAGGCTACATGTACATGTCTCTGTCTTAAACCAAAATGGGAGGTAAAAGAACTTTTTACCACAATGATTTGTGGCTTAGAGGTTAATCATTAATTTAACTGACATACATGAATAAATGAATCTTGTCATTGAATTCTGAAAATAGCTGGTCCTTTGTATTTTTAGCTCACCTGGCCTAAAAGGCCAAGTGAGCTTTTCTCATCACTTGGCGTCTGGCGTCCGTCGTCGTCCGTCGTCGTCGTTAACTTTTACAAAAATCTTCTCCTCTGAAACTACTGGGCCAAATTAAACCAAACTTGGCCACAATCATCATTGGAGTATCTAGTTTAAAAAATGTGTCCGGTGACTCGGCCAACCATCCAAGATGGCCGCCATGGCTAAAAATAGAACATAGGGGTAAAATGCAGTTTTTGGCTTATAACTCAAAAACCAAAGCATTTAGAGCAAATCTGACAGGTGTAGAATTGTTAAACAGGTGAAGATCTATCTGCCCTGAAATTTTCAGATGAATCTGATAACCCGTTGTTGGGTTGCTGCCCCTGAATTAGCAATTTTAAGGAAATTTTGCTGTTTTTGGTTATTATCTTGAATATTATTATAGATAGAGATAAACAGTAAACAGCAATAATGTTCAGCAAAGTAAGATTTACAAATAAGTCAACATGACTGAAATGGTCAGTTGACCCCTTTAGGAGTTATTGCCCTTATAGTCAATTTTTAACCATTTTTCATAAATCTTAGTAATATTTTACAAAAATCTTCTCCTCTGAAACTACTGGGCCAAATTAATCCAAACTTGGCCACAATCATCTTTTGGGTTAGTAGTTTGAAAAATGTGTCCGGTGACCCGGCCATCAAACCAAGATGGCCGCCATGGCTATAAATAGAACATGGGGTAAAATGCAGTTTTTGGCTTATAACTCAAAACCCAAAGCATTTAGAGCAAATCTGACATGGGGAGAAAATTGTTTATTAGTTCAAGATCTATCTGCCCTGAAATTTTCAGATGAATCGGATAACCCGTTGTTGGGTTGCTGGCCCTGAATTAGTAATTTTAAGGAAATTTTGCTCTTTTTGGTTATTATCTTGAATATTATTATAGATAGAGATAAACTATAAACAGCAATAATGTTCACAAAAGTAAGATTTACAAATAAGTCAACATGACTGAAATGGTCAGTTGACCCCTTTAGGAGTTATTGCCCTTTATAGTCAATTTTTAACCATTTTTCGTAAATCTTAGTAATCTTTTACAAATATCTTCTCCTCTGAAACTACTTGGCCAAATTAATCCAAACTTGGCCACAATCATCTTTTGGGTTAGTAGTTTGAAAAATGTGTCCGGTGACCCGGCCATCCAACCAAGATGGCCGCCATGGCTAAAAATAGAACATGGGGTAAAATGCAGTTTTGGCTTATAACTCAAAACCCAAAGCATTTAGAGCAAATCTGACACATCACCATCACCAAAACACAATTTTGTCATGAATCCATCTGCTTCCTTTAATATTCACATAGACCAAGGTGAGCGACACAGGCTCTTTAGAGCCTCTAGTTTTTTATGCCATCGCTGTAGCAGAGCTGGCATTAAGTTTTACCCTTGTCTGTTGCAAATCTATATATACATGTACCTCCCTTAATTGGGATCTGCTCTTTTAACTTTAATGTGATGAAACGTATACACAATACAGTTATACTTATTTCCACAAAACACAGATAAAGATGGAATTTTGTTAGTGTCACTTTTACTGTTCTAGGCCACAATTAAAAATATTTTGGTTTGCCCAAACCCTACCCAAGGTTGAGACCGTGGGAAGGTTGGTAGGCATTTTCTTTTTAGCTCACCTGACCTGAAAGGTCAAGTGAGCTTTTCTCATCACTTGGCGTCCGTCGTCCGTAAACTTTTACAAAAGTCTTCTCCTCTGAAACTACTTGGCCAAATTCTACCAAACTTGGCCACAATCATCCTTTGGGTATCTAGTTTAAAAAATGTGTGGCGTGACCCGTCAAACCTACCAAGATGGCCGCCATGGCTAAAAATAGAACATAGGGGTAAAATGCAGTTTTTGGCTTATAACTCAAAAACCAAAGCATTTAGAGCAAATCTGACGGGGTGTAAAATTGTTGATCAGGTCAAGATCTATCTGCCCTGAAATTTTCAGACGAATCGGACAACCTGTTGTTGGGTTGCTGCCTGTGAAATGGTTATTTTAAGGAAATTTTGCAGTTTTTTGTTATTATCTTGAATACTATTATAGATAGAGATAAACTGTAAACAGCAATAATGTTCAGCAAAGTAAGACCTACAAATAAGTCACATGACCAAAATGGTCAGTCGACCCCTTAAGGAGTAATTGCCCTTTATAGTAAATTTTTAACAACTTTTCGTCATTTTTTGTTACTTTTCTAAAAATCTTCTTCTCTGAAACTACTTTGCCAAATTTAACCAAACTTGGCCACAATTATCATTGTGGTTTACAGTTTATAAAATGTGTCCGATGACCCAGCCTACCAAATAAAATGGCCGACATGGCTAAAATTAGAACATAGTGGTAAAATGCAGTTTTTGCTTTATATCTTTGAAACTAAGACATTTAGGGCAAATCTTTCAAGATTTTAATGTCCATCAGAATAAGATATATCCCCTCACAAATTTTCAATTGAATCGGACAACCTGTTGTCGGGTTGCTGCCCTAAAATTGGTGATTTTAAGGAAATTTTGCAGTTTTTGGTTATTATCTTGAATACTATTATAGATAGAGATAAACTGTAAACAGCAATAATGTTCAGCAAAGTAAGATCTACAAATAAGTCAACATGATCAAAATTGTTAAAGGACCCCTTAAGGAGTTATTGCCCTTTATAGTCAATATTGAACAACTTTTCGTCATTTTTGTAACTTGTATAAAAATCATTTCTAAAACTACTTGGCCAAATTTAACCAAACTTGGCCACAATCATAATACTAGGGTATCTTTTTAAAAAAAAAGTGTCTAATGACCCCGCCTACCAACGAAGATGGCCAACATCTGTAAACACATTAACAGGTGAGCAACACAGGCTCTTGAGAGCCTCTAGTTTTTTTTTTTAAAGAAATTGAAGTATCGAATGTTTATTAGTCGTCATGCTTATCTGAAAAAAAAAAAAAAACTTCTTCAAATTAGGACAATTAAAGAATTTGAGTAGGCAGCTTTTTTCTGAGTAGTTATTGTTGCAAACTCCATTAGAAATTTGAATTGAGATCAGTTTTGGAAAAAGGGAAAGGGGGATGTGAAAAAAAAATGAGGGGGGGGGGTTGAATTTTTCTCATTTCAGATTTCATAAATAAAAAGAAAATTTCTTCAAACATTTTTTTGAGAGAATTAATATTCATTAGCATAGTGAATTGCTCAAAGGAAAAAAAAAGCATTTTAAGTTCATTAGACCACATTCATTCTGTGTCAGAAACCTATGCTGTGTCAACTATTTAATCACAATCCAAATTTAGAGCTGAATCCAGCTTGAATGTTGTGTCCATATGGCCCTAGTGTTATTCCCCTTTACCAATGTATAATTCGCTGATTTTTTTTATTTTCCATTCTCAACTCAAGTTTGCCTCACCACCGATTGTTATACACAATGCTTTCTATGAATTTGGGTAATGTTCTTTAGTTACAATACATGTCACTTTATAATGTTATAAACAAGCAGCGACATCATCTGTGTCCCATTGACACATTCCCTATTTATTTTCCCTATCTTGCTACTGCAGTTAACGTTGTATCAAAATGCTAGATAGTTAATGTTAGGTTGTTTTTTTGCCTTCTTAATTTCCCTAAAATACCATTTTTTAAACATATTTCGATGTTGCCTTTAAGATTTAAGTTAATCATTCTACCAGTGAAATTTCCACTATTAGTCAATGGGGTGAATGCCTAAGGTTTGATTACATGGATGCATCTCAAAATGCTGCAGAGTTCCTCATGATGACTTAGCCACTCATAGACACCCCCTCCCCTCCAGTAAGCCAATGTTTGCTCTGATGATTGTAACAAGTATAAGCATTTATCATAAATATGTAGTTCCATAAGGGGTTGGGACACAATTCATTTATTATATTTTTTCTTCAAAATGGAACGTATTTTGGTGTTGTTTTATTTTGTCTGAATAAGTTAAATAATTTCCACAAGTCATGATGAATTACAAACAATGTACACAAGAAATTGTAAGAAAACTTTCCACTAGTTTGAATAGTCTCTATCTGAAGTACTGTACACTCACAGTACAACTATAATAGTAGTCAGGTATTACACATTTGTAAAGAAATTTTCCCATCGTTTAAATTCATTGAAGAATATATATGAATGAGATTTTATAAAGGTGTGTTACAGTACAGAACAACAAAGGAATGATCATTTAGAATCACTCATGTTCTTAGGCCCATCAGAACTTAAAATGATACAATTTATATCTCTTTTCCTCATACAAAAAATCGTGACATTTCAGTATTATTTGTCCTCAAAAAAGGAAAAATCTCAGACAAACCACCTTCATAGTTGTTTCAGACAGATTTTATCTTCTATATGGCTTAAAAACTTGTGAACAGTTATCAACAAAGGGTAAGTCTTTTAAGGTTAGTTTATGGTAATATATAAAATGTAAATACATATATATCTGTATTTTCTAATTTTTTTAATTAAATCTTTTTTGATTTTACAACATCTGTGTTTTTCATTTGGATTGGAGTAATTTGATAGATTAAAGATAATGTTGATAGTCATAATAGTAGGTGAAATATCCTCAGATGAACTTACATAAATAAGGCCGTTAGTTTTCTCGTTTGAATTGTTTTACATTGTCTTTTCGGGGCCTTTTACAGCTGACTATGCGGTATGGGCTTTGCTCATTGTCGAAGGCCGTACAGTGACCTATAGTTGTTAATTTCTGTGTCATTTTCGTCTCTTGTGGACAGTTGTCTCATTGGCAGTCATACCACATCTTCTTTTTTTTGGATACGATTGCTTTTAAGCAGTCTGTAGACTTATACCATTGACTCAGGGCCATGCCCTCACGTTAACAGTTTTATTCTAAACATCAAGGAACATCTCAGATTCCTGAGATTGTCTTGCTTTAAATGGTATAAAAAACAAAAGGATTGAATTTAAACAACTGTCCAATAATGTTCTTCTCATAATCTTCATGTTTCGATATTTCCCTTGATTTGTATGCATGTTTTTAATATATCGGAAAATCAGAAGCAGTGTTTATATTTAGTGTTTTTATAAATTTAGAAACACATCAGAGGGAATTCCCCAGTTTTGACAACAGGCTAGAGTTCTCTGAATTCCGATCGATAAATCTATTTCTGTCATACAAGAACTGGAGTGGAGTTTTCTTATAAGTCACCGTCATGAAACTGATATTTGATATTGTACTTCCATAAAGAAGTGGAGGTCATTTAATTAACATTTAATATACGTCATTGCTACAAATCACAATTCTTGGGTTTGTTTGGTAATTATGCGCATGCATATAGTTTTTATACGACCGCAAAAATTTTAATTTTTCGTGGTATATTGCTATCACGTTTGCGTTGTCGTCGTCGTCCGAATACTTTTAGTTTTCGCACTCTAACTTTAGTAAAAGTGAATAGAAATCTATGAAATTTTAACACAAGGTTTATGACCACAAAAGGAAGGTTGGTATTGATTTTGGGAGTTTTGATCCCAACATTTTAGGAATTGGGGGCCAAAAAGGGCCCAAATAAGCATTTTCTTGGTTTTCGCACAATAACTTAAGTTTAAGTAAATAGAAATCTATGAAATTTTGACACAAGGTTTATGACCACAAAAGGAAGGTTGGGATTGATTTTGGGAGTTTTGGTTCTAACAGTTTAGGAATTAGGGGCCAAAAAAGGGCCCAAATAAGCATTATTCTTGGTTTTCGCACAATAACTTTAGTTTAAGTAAATAGAAATCAATGAAATTTAAACACAAGGTTTATGACCACAAAAGGAAGGTTGGTATTGATTTTGGGAGTTGAGGTCTGAACAGTGTAGGAATTAGGGGCCAAAAAGGGGCCCAAGTAAGCATTATTCTTGGTTTTCGCACCATAACTTTAGTTTAAGCAAATAGAAATCTATGAAATTTAAACACAAGGTTTATGACCACTAAAGGAAGGATCGGTTTGATTTTGGGAGTTTTGGTCCCAACAGTTTAGGAATAAGGGGCCAAAAGGGTCCAAAATTGAACTTAGTTTGATTTCATCAAAAATTGAATAATTGGGGTTCTTTGATATGCCGAATCGAACTGTGTATGTAGATTCTTAATTTTTGGTCCCATTTTCAAATTGGTCTACATTAAGGTCAAAAGGGTCCAAAATTAAACTTAGTTTGATTTTGACAAAAATTAAATCCTTGGGGTTCTTTGATATGCTGAATCTAAAAATGTACTTAGATTTTTGATTATTGGCCCAGTTTTCAAGTTGGTCCAAATCGGGTCCAAATTAAACTTTGTTTGATTTCATCAAAAATTGAATAATTGGGGTTCTTTGATATACCAAATCTTACTGTGTATGTAGATTCTTAATTTTTAGTCCCGTTTTCAAATTGGTCTACATTAAAGTCCAAAGGGTCCAAAATTAAACTAAGTTTGATATTAACAAAAATTGAATTCTTGAGCTTTTTTGATATGCTGAATCTAAACATGTACTTAGATTTTTGATTATGGGCCAAGTTTTCAAGTTGGTTCAAATCAGGATCCAAAATTATTATATTAAGTATTGTGCAATAGCAAGAGATTTTCAATTGCACAGTATTCAGCAATAGCAAGAAATCTTCAATTGCACAGTATTGTGCAATAGCAAGAAATTTTCAATTGCACAGTATTGTGCAATAGCAAGAAATTTTCAATTGCACAGTATTCAGCAATAGCAAGAAATCTTCAATTGCACAGTATTGTGCAATAGCAAGAAATCTTCAATTGCACAGTATTGTGCAATAGCAAATATTTTCAATTGCACAGTATTGCGCAATAACAAGAAATATCTAATTGCACAATATTGTGCAATAGCAAGAAATTTTCAATTGATTGGAGTTATCTTTCTTTGTCCAGAATAGTAGTTGAATCAACTTAAATCATTGTTTTATACAATATACAATGTATATTCACTTTTACTACCAACTGATACATTAAAACAATCTTTACCATTCAGTGATAACAAGCACCTTTTGTTGCATTTTACTATTTTAGGATGTATTTAAATGAGTAGTTATTGTTGCAAACTCCATTAGAAATTTGAATTGAGATCAGTTTTGGAAAAAGGGAAAGGGGGATGTGAAAAAAAAATGAGGGGGGGGGGGGTTGAATTTTTCTCATTTCAGATTTCATAAATAAAAAGAAAATTTCTTCAAACATTTTTTTGAGAGAATTAATATTCATTAGCATAGTGAATTGCTCAAAGGAAAAAAAAAGCATTTTAAGTTCATTAGACCACATTCATTCTGTGTCAGAAACCTATGCTGTGTCAACTATTTAATCACAATCCAAATTTAGAGCTGAATCCAGCTTGAATGTTGTGTCCATATGGCCCTAGTGTTATTCCCCTTTACCAATGTATAATTCGCTGATTTTTTTTATTTTCCATTCTCAACTCAAGTTTGCCTCACCACCGATTGTTATACACAATGCTTTCTATGAATTTGGGTAATGTTCTTTAGTTACAATACATGTCACTTTATAATGTTATAAACAAGCAGCGACATCATCTGTGTCCCATTGACACATTCCCTATTTATTTTCCCTATCTTGCTACTGCAGTTAACGTTGTATCAAAATGCTAGATAGTTAATGTTAGGTTGTTTTTTTGCCTTCTTAATTTCCCTAAAATACCATTTTTTAAACATATTTCGATGTTGCCTTTAAGATTTAAGTTAATCATTCTACCAGTGAAATTTCCACTATTAGTCAATGGGGTGAATGCCTAAGGTTTGATTACATGGATGCATCTCAAAATGCTGCAGAGTTCCTCATGATGACTTAGCCACTCATAGACACCCCCTCCCCTCCAGTAAGCCAATGTTTGCTCTGATGATTGTAACAAGTATAAGCATTTATCATAAATATGTAGTTCCATAAGGGGTTGGGACACAATTCATTTATTATATTTTTTCTTCAAAATGGAACGTATTTTGGTGTTGTTTTATTTTGTCTGAATAAGTTAAATAATTTCCACAAGTCATGATGAATTACAAACAATGTACACAAGAAATTGTAAGAAAACTTTCCACTAGTTTGAATAGTCTCTATCTGAAGTACTGTACACTCACAGTACAACTATAATAGTAGTCAGGTATTACACATTTGTAAAGAAATTTTCCCATCGTTTAAATTCATTGAAGAATATATATGAATGAGATTTTATAAAGGTGTGTTACAGTACAGAACAACAAAGGAATGATCATTTAGAATCACTCATGTTCTTAGGCCCATCAGAACTTAAAATGATACAATTTATATCTCTTTTCCTCATACAAAAAATCGTGACATTTCAGTATTATTTGTCCTCAAAAAAGGAAAAATCTCAGACAAACCACCTTCATAGTTGTTTCAGACAGATTTTATCTTCTATATGGCTTAAAAACTTGTGAACAGTTATCAACAAAGGGTAAGTCTTTTAAGGTTAGTTTATGGTAATATATAAAATGTAAATACATATATATCTGTATTTTCTAATTTTTTTAATTAAATCTTTTTTGATTTTACAACATCTGTGTTTTTCATTTGGATTGGAGTAATTTGATAGATTAAAGATAATGTTGATAGTCATAATAGTAGGTGAAATATCCTCAGATGAACTTACATAAATAAGGCCGTTAGTTTTCTCGTTTGAATTGTTTTACATTGTCTTTTCGGGGCCTTTTACAGCTGACTATGCGGTATGGGCTTTGCTCATTGTCGAAGGCCGTACAGTGACCTATAGTTGTTAATTTCTGTGTCATTTTCGTCTCTTGTGGACAGTTGTCTCATTGGCAGTCATACCACATCTTCTTTTTTTTGGATACGATTGCTTTTAAGCAGTCTGTAGACTTATACCATTGACTCAGGGCCATGCCCTCACGTTAACAGTTTTATTCTAAACATCAAGGAACATCTCAGATTCCTGAGATTGTCTTGCTTTAAATGGTATAAAAAACAAAAGGATTGAATTTAAACAACTGTCCAATAATGTTCTTCTCATAATCTTCATGTTTCGATATTTCCCTTGATTTGTATGCATGTTTTTAATATATCGGAAAATCAGAAGCAGTGTTTATATTTAGTGTTTTTATAAATTTAGAAACACATCAGAGGGAATTCCCCAGTTTTGACAACAGGCTAGAGTTCTCTGAATTCCGATCGATAAATCTATTTCTGTCATACAAGAACTGGA
The DNA here is from genome assembly GCF_965363235.1 of Mytilus galloprovincialis. Taxonomy (NCBI): domain Eukaryota; kingdom Metazoa; phylum Mollusca; class Bivalvia; order Mytilida; family Mytilidae; genus Mytilus; species Mytilus galloprovincialis. The sequence continues at coordinate 96,867,357 of NC_134841.1, read as the reverse complement.
GTGGAGTTTTCTTATAAGTCACCGTCATGAAACTGATATTTGATATTGTACTTCCATAAAGAAGTGGAGGTCATTTAATTAACATTTAATATACGTCATTGCTACAAATCACAATTCTTGGGTTTGTTTGGTAATTATGCGCATGCATATAGTTTTTATACGACCGCAAAAATTTTAATTTTTCGTGGTATATTGCTATCACGTTTGCGTTGTCGTCGTCGTCCGAATACTTTTAGTTTTCGCACTCTAACTTTAGTAAAAGTGAATAGAAATATATGAAATTTTAACACAAGGTTTATGACCACAAAAGGAAGGTTGGGATTGATTTTGGGAGTTTTGATCCCAACATTTTAGGAATTGGGGGCCAAAAAGGGCCCAAATAAGCATTTTCTTGGTTTTCGCACAATAACTTAAGTTTAAGTAAATAGAAATCTATGAAATTTTGACACAAGGTTTATGACCACAAAAGGAAGGTTGGGATTGATTTTGGGAGTTTTGGTTCTAACAGTTTAGGAATTAGGGGCCAAAAAAGGGCCCAAATAAGCATTATTCTTGGTTTTCGCACAATAACTTTAGTTTAAGTAAATAGAAATCAATGAAATTTAAACACAAGGTTTATGACCACAAAAGGAAGGTTGGTATTGATTTTGGGAGTTGAGGTCTGAACAGTGTAGGAATTAGGGGCCAAAAAGGGGCCCAAGTAAGCATTATTCTTGGTTTTCGCACCATAACTTTAGTTTAAGCAAATAGAAATCTATGAAATTTAAACACAAGGTTTATGACCACTAAAGGAAGGATCGGTTTGATTTTGGGAGTTTTGGTCCCAACAGTTTAGGAATAAGGGGCCAAAAGGGTCCAAAATTGAACTTAGTTTGATTTCATCAAAAATTGAATAATTGGGGTTCTTTGATATGCCGAATCGAACTGTGTATGTAGATTCTTAATTTTTGGTCCCATTTTCAAATTGGTCTACATTAAGGTCAAAAGGGTCCAAAATTAAACTTAGTTTGATTTTGACAAAAATTAAATCCTTGGGGTTCTTTGATATGCTGAATCTAAAAATGTACTTAGATTTTTGATTATTGGCCCAGTTTTCAAGTTGGTCCAAATCGGGTCCAAATTAAACTTTGTTTGATTTCATCAAAAATTGAATAATTGGGGTTCTTTGATATACCAAATCTTACTGTGTATGTAGATTCTTAATTTTTAGTCCCGTTTTCAAATTGGTCTACATTAAAGTCCAAAGGGTCCAAAATTAAACTAAGTTTGATATTAACAAAAATTGAATTCTTGAGCTTTTTTGATATGCTGAATCTAAACATGTACTTAGATTTTTGATTATGGGCCAAGTTTTCAAGTTGGTTCAAATCAGGATCCAAAATTATTATATTAAGTATTGTGCAATAGCAAGAGATTTTCAATTGCACAGTATTCAGCAATAGCAAGAAATCTTCAATTGCACAGTATTGTGCAATAGCAAGAAATTTTCAATTGCACAGTATTGTGCAATAGCAAGAAATTTTCAATTGCACAGTATTCAGCAATAGCAAGAAATCTTCAATTGCACAGTATTGTGCAATAGCAAGAAATCTTCAATTGCACAGTATTGTGCAATAGCAAATATTTTCAATTGCACAGTATTGCGCAATAACAAGAAATATCTAATTGCACAATATTGTGCAATAGCAAGAAATTTTCAATTGATTGGAGTTATCTTTCTTTGTCCAGAATAGTAGTTGAATCAACTTAAATCATTGTTTTATACAATATACAATGTATATTCACTTTTACTACCAACTGATACATTAAAACAATCTTTACCATTCAGTGATAACAAGCACCTTTTGTTGCATTTTACTATTTTAGGATGTATTTAAATGAGTAGTTATTGTTGCAAACTCCATTAGAAATTTGAATTGAGATCAGTTTTGGAAAAAGGGAAAGGGGGATGTGAAAAAAAAATGAGGGGGGGGGGGGGGGGGGGTTGAATTTTTCTCATTTCAGATTTCATAAATAAAAAGAAAATTTCTTCAAACATTTTTTTGAGAGAATTAATATTCATTAGCATAGTGAATTGCTCAAAGGAAAAAAAAAGCATTTTAAGTTCATTAGACCACATTCATTCTGTGTCAGAAACCTATGCTGTGTCAACTATTTAATCACAATCCAAATTTAGAGCTGAATCCAGCTTGAATGTTGTGTCCATACTTGCCCCAACCGTTCAGGGTTCAACCTCTGCGGTCGTATAAAGCTGCGCCCTGCGGAGCATCTGGTCTTGACTTGAAGGGGTATCAGATTGAATGGTTGCTCTAGATTCCCAACTCCATTGCTTAATTTAAAACTCACAAGATCCTTTCTATGTCTGTCTGCTATTGAGGGTTATTGTTGTTGCATAATTTTGAATCATATGCATCATTGAAATTAAACTAAATGTAGTCCACAACGTAAAGGTGTAACTAAACACCCCTTCAGCCAAAATGGAGTCTTCCATATTATCCCTTCAAGTTGTCTCCCTTCTGTAAGTAACTTCCGTCAATCGACGATGCGTCGATAAACAATAACTCGTTCTGTCGATAGACGTCATATTATATTAAAAACGTAGGGAAATAGGTGATAAGGTACGAAGTGAAATACCTTCTCTCACTCTCTGTCATCAGTGACTGCTGGAATTGATAGTACAAAAATAAAACACAATAAGTACATTGTTCATACACTTGTATCGAGGATTGGCTATTTTTAAAGTTGAATAACTATTCAGATTACGTAAATTACATTTTACGAGCATTTTACACATGCAGTTGAATTATTTTTGAAAATAATAAATACATGTATCAATGAAAACAATGGCAAACGATCCCTCAGAGCAATCTGCTCTTTGATTATGTTAAAACTAATAATTAGATTTTGCCTCACTGCATCAAAAGTTGCAGAAGGCGATGAGACTAAATTTTAATAAGGGTTAATACTGTTTCTCTGCCTACATGTACCCTATGTTTTATGCCTGGAAATGCCTATTCTAAAGTTAATATTGATACTTTTAAAGTGTATCGTCTGAAATCAAAATGATCAAATATCTTGATTCTTTATTTTCATGGTAAATTAAATAATAATTTTTACACTTACTTTTTGGGTCGGCCTTATCAGTTTTCTTGAGACAACCATTTTAATTACTTTAAATATTATTTACACTTACCGATAGGTTTACCAACAATTTGCATAATATTTAATTATATATACATATACATGTATGTTATTGTTTCAGAAAAGGGGAGAAGGTTTGGATCCATTAAAAAGTTTGATCCCGCTGCAAATGTTTGCATCTGTCCTAAGTCAGGAATCTGATGTACAGTAGTTGTCGTTTGTTTATGTAATTTGTACGTGTTTCGAGTTTCTCGTTTTTTGTCGAGCCTGCAACTTTTGTTGCAGAAAGCTCGACATAGGGATAGTGATCCAGCGGCGGCGGCGGCAGCGGCGGTGTTAGCTAACTTCTTAACTTCTTTATATTTTAGAAGGTGGAAGACCTGGATGCTTCATACTTTGTATATAGATGCCTCATGTTACGAAGTTTCCGTCAGTCACATGTCCAATGTCCTTGACCTCATTTTCATGGTTCAGTGACCACTTGAAAAAAAAGTTCAGATTTTTTGTAATGTTGAATTCTCTCTTATTATAAGTAATAGGATAACTATATTTGATATGTGCGTACCTTGCAAGGTCCTCATGTCTGTCAGACAGTTTTCACTTGACCTCGACCTCATTTCATGGATCAGTGAACAAGGTTAAGTTTTGGTGGTCAAGTCCGTATCTCAGACACTATAAGCAATAGGGCTTGTATATTCGGTGTATGGAAGGACTGTAAGGTGTACATGTCCAACTGGCAGGTGTCATCTGACCTTGACCTCATTTTCATGGTTCAGTGGTTATAGTTAAATTTTTGTGTTTTGGTCTGTTTTTTTCATACTATATGCAATAGGTCTACTATATTTGTTGTAAGGAATGATTGTAAGGTGTACATGTCTAGCGAGCAGATGTCATGTGACCTTGACCTCATTTTCATGGTTCAGTGGTCAAAGTTAAGTTTTTGAGTTTTGGTCTATTTATCTAATACTATATGCCATAGGTCAACTATATTTTGTGTATGGAAATATTTTATGATCTTTATGTCAGTAGCGCAGGTTTCTTTTGACCATGACCTCATTTTCACGGTTCATTGCACAGTGTTAATTTTTTGTGTTTTGGTCTATTTTTCTTAAACTATAAGTAATAGGTCAAGTATATATGTTGTATAGAAGCATTGTTAGCTGTACATGTCTGCCTGGCATGGTTCATCTGACCTTGACCTCATTTTCATGGTTCATTGGTCTGTGTTTAGTTATCTTGGTTAATGTTAAGTTTATGAGACAGTTGTAATAAAGCTTTATACTTAGGACTATCAACATAATATCAATGATTAGTATAGAAGGCGAGACATTTCAGCGTTTGCACTCTTGTTTTATTTTATATAGATTAGACCGTTGGTTTTCCCGTTTGAATGGTTTTACACTAGTAATTTTGGGACCCTTTATAGCTTGTTGTTCGGTGTAAGGCAAGGCTCCGTGTTGAAGGCCCTACATTGACCTATAATGGTTTACTTTTTTTAAAATTGTTATTTGGATGGAGAGTTGTCTCATTGGCACTCACACCACATCTTCCTATATCCAGTTTCTCAGTAATAACGTGTAACACTAGTGTCCTTGAGCTGATTTCTTCTCTTTGGTCAAGTTGTTGTCTGTTTGAGGCATTCTCTGTTTCCATTCTCTATTCTACTATTTGAAATGTGGATGTATATATATGGATACATTGTACATGTTGTATGATAATTCATTGCAAGAAATATTTGTTCAACTGACGAAGCTACATTGCCTTCGCTTCATTGTCACACTTCAGGGTTTAAACAGGATTCTCCCCAGATATTTCTTAAAGCATCCTGGTAAGCAAAGAAATTTGAAATACCATATTGTTTCTAAAAGTTATAGCATCACATCCATACACAATCTATAAGAATATCAATTCAGATAGCATCACATTCAGAAATATAGCATCACATTACCATGATGCTAAAAGATCCTTGAGAGAACACTGGATTAATTTCTTATAATAAGGGTATGCCTTTGTAAAAAACTAAGTATTGATTAGGTTTCCCTAAACAGAACCCTCTTCACTTGAGATCAATAATCTGGAAAGCCAAAAAACTTTTTGAGAGCATTAAAACCCTATATAGCTTTGATTTATATCTATATAACAATTATTAATGGTCATTTTCCTTTCAACATTATCTGGAAATGTCTGTCAATAAAGTAACACATTATTAGCCATGACTTGGCATTCATCGTTGTCTGTAGTCGTGTCCATCTTGTGTAAACTATTTCAAACATCTTCTCTGAAACTACTGAACCAATTCCAACCAAACTTAAGCTGAATGATTATTAGGGTGTCAAGAATAAAAGTTTGTGTTTTATTTTTTGTTTCGTCAAAAAATATGGCAGACATGGCTAAAAATAGAACATAGGGGTAAAATGCAGTTTTTGGCTTATATTTCAAAAACCAAAGCAGTTAAAACAAATCTGACAAGGGGTAAAAGTGTTTATAAGGTAAAGTTCTATAAGCCCTGAAATTTTTAGATGAATCTAATAACCCATTGTTGGGTTGCTGCCACTATTTCGGTAATTTCAAGGAAATATTGCAGTTTTTGGTTATCTTGAATAGTGATAATGATAAAGATAAGCTGTAAACAGTAAATATGTTCAGCAAAGTAAGATCTACAAATAAGTTCATATAACCAAAATTGTCAATTGACCCCTTAAAGAGTTATTGCCCTTTAAGGAAAATTTTACACAATTTGATTATCATGTTTTCTAACACTTATTAATATACATTTAACCAAAAAAAACAAACTACAATGAAATGTGACACTTTATAAACTCTTAAACGAAAGATAAATGCCAAAAAATCAAGGTGAGCGATTCAGGCTCTTGACAGCCTCTTGTTTTGTATTTGCTTCTCAGCGTTGCTCTTCACTGCAATGAACCAGTATTTTACCAGTATACTTCCCAAGTTAACAAGGGAAATAATTCATAATCAGTTGTAATTTAAAAAAGCTTTAATAGAAGTCCTTCATGAAATGTAGAATGAATTTATAACATAACTGCAGACAGCATGATTGTATTGACATTTTGTGAAATCTCAAGAGGACCAAATATTTATATTTAGATCATTAATCTCCTGCTCTGGACATTCAAGGAAACTGATGACAAAAGTATTATATGCATAAGGGTGTCATATGGTTGTGAATTACCAGATAGGTATATCTCAGCAGATCAGTAGATATTAAATTATTTTTTTATTTAGCAATATATTACAATGTCTAAAGATGTGCATTATATATTTTGTTATTTAAAAAGGTTTTTGTGAAATATTATTTTGCTTTTAAATCTTACAATTGTTAACCCGATAAAGAGTTATATTTCCTGCTTATCTGTCTCATTCATAATTATAATTGTGTAGTCCCTACTTGAATTGTTTGATTATGTAATTATTTGTAAGCATGGCCTACATTTTCACATAATACTTCCTGGTCCGGTGGCAAATATTTCATTCCTGTTTAGGATTAGAAAAAAAAAGGAAACAAAACATTTAATAAGTAAGTACTGTAAAATGTGTTGACCCAAATGTAGTTTACGTCCTAGTTAGCACACATCACTAACATTTGTACTTTGATATCTTAGTTTTTCCAGGAAAATTCTGCATTTAATGTGTTTTATCATTGTTGACATATCTATTACAGTAAACTTTTGTAAATCCTGTTAAAACATAAATAACACACAGCTGTCCTCTCTTTCTGCTCCATCAAAAAATTTTCAATCCATTGAGAACAGCTGAATGGGAAAAGTATCAAATCAATAGCTCTTAACTGTTTCTATATATGTGAACGAAATAAGGGCCTTCGGCATTTTTTTATGCCCAACTAGTACTGTAGCTTATGCCTCTGTCTTAGCCAAAGGGGCATTTAGTTGTCAGTCTGTACGTATTTATTTCTGACCCTACATACATACCATCCAAAGTTAGTTACTGTTGTCTAACTTTAGTTTGCCTCAACCAAATGTTATGAAACTTATACACAATTCTTGCAACCACAAAACACAAATCAAGTTTGAATTTTGGTGATGTCACTTTATTTTCTAATAGGGAAACGGAAATTCATTTGACTTGTCCTTACTGGTTTTTCTTTTACAGGAAAGAGGTTGGAACATTTTCAGTAAAAACAGGCAAGTCATTGTCAAGCATGGTTTCTCATTTTCCAAATCTCTGTATTTTTAAAGACGTGCAAAAAACTACCTGAGCGTCTGGCATTTGGATGATTTGACTTTTGTATATGCATGTATATATCTGATCATGAATAGAACTCAGAGAAATGTTACTTTTGGTTACTATTTGTTGCTACATTGCTGTCTTAGTGATTTTTACCTTAAGTCTCCTTTCATCGTAGATATATCTATCATGTTTTGATGTTGAGTAGAATATAATTGTAGTACGATTACTTTCCTGGTAGTTTGTAGTCTGGGAATAATGATGAACTAGAACATTGCCTGACCCATGTAATTCTACCTGTGATTTTAGAAAGTAATTTGCTGATGGGATAATTGTCTTCACAAGTCTTCATTTGATGAAATATCAATGAGATCATATGATTACTATAAACCATTGTCAGTTACAGATCAAATCATTTACTCAGCCTAAGGTTGTGTCACCATATAGGCAAGTAGGTAGTAAAAGTCATTTGAACTGCAACAAGTGTAGTTAAAATGAATTAAAAGTACAAGTGTTGTTTTTGCCATCAAATATTTTTGTAGTGGGATGAAGGATTCAGATTTGTGATTGGATTGTAGATACAATTACAGACATTGTTATTTGTAATGGTAAGAGCGCTAGTTATATATGTATTTTTACATAGTATTATCTTTCAGAGGTGGATTTAATGATGGGGTGGGACAGATGACACCCCCCCTTTTTATGTAGATTCATATACATGTATGATAAATGCATATACATTTTACAAGTTATCACTCCAAGCATTCAAACATTAGCTTGCAAGCAGACCCTCCCCCTTTTTCAAAATCCTGGATCTGGAACTGTATCCTTGTTGTTTTAGTAATGGTAAGGTCAGATTAACCTTATGAATTTTGGCCCAACTATTCCGAAAATTATAAACATCTGAATTTGAAGAAGTCACAAATGTCACCAGATCAGCAGCATGAATTTGAAATTACATGTAGTTGCAAAGAAAAAAAAAACTTATTGTTAATTCAAGCACATAAAAGCTACGAGGGGGACTCAGGGGGCATACAATTTATGGAAAAATAAACTTTAGACTTTCCTGTTCCAACATCAATAAATTCCCAAAAAGTCTGTATGATGTCAAAGCAATCTCAGTCTAATTCAGGACCAGTTCTATGAGAAAACTGGAGTTGCTATTAAACTCTTAGTTGTTTATAGATGTAACCAACTGTGAAGTACTTATAAAACTGTAAAGTTAATAAACAATAAACAGGAAATTAAATCATCAATACGCTGATTGATATTGATTGCAGTAGATTTCATTCATTCATGTTTAAATTGATGTCCTGTTGTTTTTAAAATAAGAAGATTATAGTTTTTATTGTCAACACAATAATTTGTTTGTGTCTGGACTTAATGTACATGTACTAAAAGTGGATTTTGTATTAGTTGTGGTGTATTGTTGCAATTGATCATTTGATTTCTACTAAAACAGCAAGTAAGGTTATGATATACATGTACATGATGTAAATAATGTGTACAGTAAAATATTTTATTTACATTTATTTCTTGTCTATTCAACATGTGTTATTGTTTACATAACATGTATCATCATCAGCTGTTTATTCCATTTCTTATCTATCTAAAGACCGCCCATATCCAAATAGGTTTAATTGCTGAAGGGGTGTAAAATTTTCTAGGTCATCCCCGGTCTTTAAATAGAATATAATGATGTAAATTAAAAGCATCAGATAATAGGGATGGAACCACATATGAGCAATAAGGGAACAGTTGAGATCAGGTGGCAAAAAGGTGTGTTGGAGCTGTACAAAATTGAATGTATGTGCAATGTAAGCATTGAAATTTATCATACCAAATGCCTAAAAAAATAAGACCAAAATTCAGTTCCGCAAATGTTCATGATTGTGATTTATCTAGTGACTAATAGTCATTTTAAAGCTAAACTTTAGCAAACTTTACTAAACTTTACTCATATACTCACATATGGTCATTTAATGACCTCTTGAAATAATTCTCATTGTGGACAGGCTTGATGGCATTAATGGTGATAATGGTTTCCATTGAAGTGTTTATGAAATCACATTTTCATCTTTTACTAGGATAGGCAATCTGAGCCTAACTAGCCATGTATAAAGTATGGATGGTCATTCATTGAATTGGGTGAAAAACGTGCTGCATTTTTATGGAGACCATCTAGCTACTGTCTTGGTTTTTATACGACCGCAAAAATTTTAATTTTTTGGTCGTATATTGCTATCACGTTGGCGTCGTCGTCTGCGTCGTCGTTGTCGTCGTCCCAATACTTTTAGTTTTCACACTCTAACTTTAGTAAAAGTGAATAGAAATCAATGAAATTTTAACACAAGGTTTATGACCACAAAAGGAAGGTTGGGATTGATTTTGGGAGTTTTGGTCCCAACATTTTAGGAATTAGGGGCCAAAAAGGGCCCAAATAAGCATTTTCTTGGTTTTCGCACTATAACTTTAGTTTAAGTGAATAGAAATCTATGAAATTTTGACACAAGGTTTATGACCACAAAAGGAAGGTTGGGATTGATTTTGGGAGTTTTGGTTCCAACAGTTTAGGAATTAAGGGCCAAAAAAGGGCCCAAATAAGCATTATTCTTGGTTTTCGCACAATAACTTTAGTATAAGTAAATAGAAATCAATGAAATTTTAACACAAGGTTTATGACCACAAAAGGAAGGTTGGGATTGATTTTTGGAGTTGAGGTCTCAATAGTTTATGAATTAGGGGCCAAAAAGGGGCCCAAATAAGCATTATTTTTGGTTTTTGCACCATAACTTTAGTGTAAGTAAATAGAAATCTATGAAATTTAAACACAAGGTTTATGACCATAAAAGGAAGGTTGGGTTTGATTTTGGGAGTTTTGGTCCTAACAGTTTAGGAATAAGGGGCCCAAAGGGTCCAAAATTGAACTTTGTGTGATTTCATCAAAAATTAAATAATTGGGGTTCTTTGATATTCCGAATCTAACTATGTATGTAGATTCTTAATTTTTGGTCCCGTTTTCAAATTGGTCTACTGTTTATTAAGGTCCAAAGGGTGCAAAATTAAACTAAGTTTGATTTTAACAAAAATTGAATCCTTGGGGTTCTTTGATATGCTGAATTTAAAAATGTACTTAGATTTTTAATTATTGGCCTAGTTTTCAAGTTGGTCCAAATGGGGGTCCAAAATTAAACTTTGTTTGATTTCATCAAAAATTGAATAAATGGGTTCTTTGATATTCCAAATCTAACTGTGTATGTAGATTCTTAATTTTTGGTCCAGTTTTCAAATTGGTCTACATTAAGGTCCAAAGGGTCCAAAATTAAACTAAGTTTGATTATAACAAAAATTAAATTCTTGGGCTTATTTGATATGCTTTATCTAGATATGTACTTTGATTTTTGATTATGGGCCCAGTTTTCAAGTTGGTCCAAATCAGGATTCCATATCAAGTATTGTGCAATAGCAAGAAATTTTCAATTGCACAGTATTGCACAATAGCAAGAAATATCTAATTGCAAAATATTGTGCAATAGCAATTAATTTTCAATTGGAGTTATCTTTCTTTGTATAGAATAGTAGTTGATAATATATGTTGGAAATTTGCCAGACATGACTATGATGTCATTTTCTATTTTTATTTGCCAATAACTTTATGTAAATAACTTCATTGGAAATTTGCCAATATAAAATGTTGCTGATGAAGCTTTTTTTCCTTATCTTATCTAAAATGTTTTTAGATAATGTATGTTGGACATTTGCCAGACATGACTATGATGTCATTTTCTATTTTTATTTGCCAATAACTTTATGTAAATAACTTCATTGGAAATTTGCCAATATAAAATGTTGCTGATGAAGTTTTTGGAAAGTTTGCTATAGCTTGCTATAGCTACTTTCCATAGGCGTCGGCCTCAACTTCGAGTGAGACAGACTATCGCAATGTTCTGCTCCAAGATAATGTAGTACTAGTGTTCGAATTCTGGTTCTTGGATATTTTGAGTTGCTACTCTTTTTAAAAGATTACAGCTTGAATAAAAAAGGAATAAATGTTAACCGACAATTCAGATGAATTTAACTTCATTTTGCAAATAAGTATCACAAAACTACTTTGCAGATCGGCCATTGGCTGAAGAAAATCAAAAGAAATCTACGCGAGGCAGCGTTTCATTCATGAATATTTCATGAATGAACATTTTGCCGCACTATTTTTTACTATGCACGATATTTACAACTGTTTATTATTGAATAAGTAAAAGCCCGAGAATATCGAAAGAGTCCGGTTTGCGAGAACAAGTTAATATTTGACCAAGTTGTGGGATAATTGACAAGTGATAATGGTTTGATTTAGGGAGCTACCATTTGATTTTTATGGGGGGGCTAGGATGAAAAATTTTGTCCTGCATTTTTTTTTAGTTGTAATCTCTGTCCTGTCTTTTTATTTTTCACTCTATTCGGTCCTGCCTTTTTTTTTATTAGTTTATCCTGACTTTTTTTACCTAAATTGTCATCCTGCCTTTTTTTTTTGCAAAGTGTCTCATCCTGCCTTTTTTTTTTACTCAAAACTCCTGTCCTGCCTATTTTTTTCAAATTTCATCCTAGCCCCCCCATAAAAATCAAATGGTAGCTCCCTTATTTAACAATACACAGGTGATAGAATATAAAATAATCGATAATTATATGGCTTATGTCTCACGTCAAGAACATGTAAATAAGGTAAATATTGGCTTTAATAGAAAAGTGCATTGTTTTTGTCAAAACTGACATCGATCTGACAGTTTTGATGCCAAACATCAGGAACATATATATTATAATGTTAGATATACTGTTCCCAGCAAACATCATTTGAATACTAACTGTTTCACATTCCAATGTGGATATGAGGACCTTCACTTGTTCAGCATGCTCAAGTGCATCAAACTGACAACAGACATCAGAAAAAACGTTTTAATGACAATAAGTATCATAGCATCAGTATAATTTAAAAACAACCGAGTCATCATCTACTTCTTAGAATATTATAGTTCAGTGTATCAAGACCGAGATCAAGCTAAAGACAAGTGCTCTAAAAAATGATTTAATAACATTTGTCACGGGCCATGTACATTGTACTAGCAAACTGACTTTCTTAGTGCTTAACAATGCAGTAGCGGATCCAGAACTTTTTATCCTCACACTTTATTCCTGGGGCAGTAAAATTCTTTAAGATTGACCTACATGTATAATTAACAATGTGTCGTCCTAAGACTGATGCAATGATTACTAGTATATCAAATAAATGGCTCAAAACAAAAAATTCAAATAAATGGCTCAAAACAAAAAATTCAAATAACATTGCCTCAATGGTGATTACACAGCAGAAACTAAAACGTGTTGTAGGGTTATAAGCACCTCAGATCAACATTGTAGGAATCTAGTGTATATAAACTTTTTATTCCTGAGGTCATACTACTATTGTTATGCCCCCACCATAATGAGTTGTATCCTTGTTTTTCAAGTTCTATAAGTATGTACGTCCCTTACTTGTACGTACATCCATACATCCCAAACTTGATTTCTGTTTTCTTTAGTTTGCCTGAACCAAATTTTATGAAACTTTATATACACAATGCTTATAACCACAAAACACAAGTCAAGCTTGAATTTTGTTGGCGTCACTTTCACCATTCTAGGTGTAAAGGGGTGAAATTTTCAGTATACCCTATCAAGTATATATACCCTTATATATAAGTTTGACTTGTAGCTTTCTTCGGTTATACATTTATCAGGTGAAATTAAAACGGTCTTAAGATTTAGAAGTATAAACAAGAATGTGTCCATAATACACGCATGCCCCATCTGCACTACCATTTTCTATGTTCAGTGGACCGTGAAAATGGAGTAAAAACTGTAATTTGGCATTTAATTTAGAAAGATTAAATCATAGGGAACATCTGTAATACTAAAATAACGAGGTCCAATTTGTCAGCAGTAATTAATATTACCAATAATTGATAAGATCCAAGTTGACGGATTCAAACAGAAAGATTTTGAAAGCAGAGAAAACTGTGCATCTTATATACTGCATGACTTTATCAGATGACAATCCCAATACTAAAATAAGGCTTACGCATAGTTATATACTTTAATTCAGTCACAGACCCAAGATATCACGGGTGTTTTCTAGTGTGTACTAAGTTTCAAATTGATTGGACTTCAACTTCATCAAAAACTACCTCGACCAAAAACTTTAACCTGAATGAGACAGACAGATGAATGGACGGACGAACGGACGCACAGACTAGAAAACATAATGCCCATAAATGGGGCCTAAAAAGTGAATTTTGGAAATTACTGGCAAGACAATAGTTTAGTTTGAAAAATCAAAACTGTGATTAAATACATATTTGAAATAATACACGTCTATAACCTACATGACCTATTTGAAATAATACACATATATATAGTTGCAAACTTTCCAGAGGTGCTATCCAGCACTTTGATTTTTATTGTTTTATACAATAAACAATGTATATTCACTTTTACTACCAACCAATCTTTACCATTCAGTGATAACAAGCACTTTATTTTACATTTTAATATTTTATGATGTATTTAAAAGAGTAGTTATTGTTGCAAACTCCATTAGAAATTTGAATTGATATCAGTTTTGGAAAAAGGGAAACAGGGATGTGAAAAAAAAGGGGGGGGGGGTTTAAATTTTTCTCATTTCAGATTTCATAAATAAAAAGAAAATTTCTTCAAACATTTTTTTGAGAGGATTAATATTCAACAGCATAGTGAATTGCTCAAAGGCAAAAAAAAACTTTTAAGTTCATTAGACCACATTCATTCTGTGTCAGAAACCTATGCTGTGTCAACTATTTAATTTTAGATTTAAAAAGTTTGAAGAAGAAATCTTTAATTGATTTGTAAAATCTTGACATTTGTTTTGTGTAAAAAAAACCCATGTAATGTCAAAAATTTGATCACAATCCAAATTCAGAGCTGTATCACGCTTGAATGTTTTGTCCATACTTGCCCCAACTGTTCAGGGTTCGACCTCTGCGGTCGTATAAAGCTGCGCCCTGCGGAGCACCTGGTTCACATTTGCATCTTGTCAACTATATTTTTATCCACACATATCATGTTTTATTTTACTACAGAATTTGTCTTCTGGTTTGTTTAAACTTTATCCTAAACATGCATGAAATATTTGCTGCTGGACATTAATAAAAAACAATCAATCTTTTGGTAAGCAACATATTTCTGTATATGTGTCTTTTAATAATTCAGAAATGTATTTTAATTGAATTCTGTGGATTTTATTGATTGATAGTGCTGTAGTTGATGGATGTCATTGTTTTAATAAGTTTGTTACTGTTGTCAATATCATATCATATTGTAAAAGTGTTTTGAATACTCCAAATGTCATGACAAAATGTTGATGAAAGTGGTGTTCAGTAAAGTAACCTTCACTTTGGTGACATATACTATATAGTAGACTGACTTATCTAGTAAGGACTAATTAACAAGTAGAACATGTAAGTACATAGTTGTTCATTTTTGGGGACCCTTATAGCTTGCTGATCAGTGTCAGCCAATGTTGAAGACCGTACTTTGACCTATAATTCTTTACTTAAATCAAATTGTGACTTGGATGGAGAGTTGTCTCATTGGCACTCAAACAACATGATCGCATCTTCTTATATCTAGTACATGTAAGTAGAGACTGACTTATATATAAGAGGAAGGACTTATAAACAGGTAGTACATGTAAGTACAAAGTAACTTCCTGTTGCATATTTGAGTGATATGGATATTTGTGGTGTAAAATGTTGAGTAAACAAATATTGGATGCATATACAAGCTTACAAATTTCTGTAAATTGTATGGTAGACAACTAATGCTACAAAAGTAAGAAGAGTTGGATGTAACTTATCACTTCAAGGTATTCTTACAACATAATAGTCATTTAATATAATGCACATATTAATAACAACAGAATGTCTATAATGTTTGTCATCAAATTGACTTTAAATTTAGAAATTTTTGCTATCTGTTATGATTGCAAAGGACAAGCCATGCACAAACATATAAAATGGAATTTGAAGTTTGCTTACATTATTTGTATTGCTGCATTTTTTTAAATCACAATAACCAGTCTTGTTTGTCAATTGTTCAACATGCACAAAATGCTGTTAATCTCACCTTTAAATATATACTGGATTCTGCATTTGAAAATTGCTGACCATATATCAAAAGTTTCCCTAATTGGTATTATCTTGCATCCTCACGTCTTATTAACAGCCACATGATCTGAGTTATATGGTAGAGATATCTGAACTATTTATTTATATCAATGTTTGATAAAAAAGCAGAATACAGCAATATTGTAATATTGTACAATTATTTCATTCTTATACCTTTGTGGATACCTCTAGTGTTTCCATTCTCCAACTTAAGTTTACCTCAACCAAATGTTATGAAACTTATACATAATGCTTAGTAGTTAGTACCTCAAAATACAGATCAAGTTTGAAATTTGGTGGTGTCGTGCTTTTTAAATTTAAAAATCGCTGACCTAAAAGCTTAAGGAAAACCTTGGCCACCACCTACGATCTATTTTTTATATAGAATTCATTGGTATATAAGTTTTTTTAATTGTGGATGGGGGCCAAGGTTATATATACCAAAAACAATAAAAATTATTTACTTTAGAAAACAAATATTATGGTTTATTTAAGGAGTCATAGCTTCAGAAGGCTCCAAAAATATTTGTTTTTGTCTAAATAGTCTTATCATAAGTATTCTATGTGATATTTGTAGAATTTTGGTAGGATTTAATAAAAAAAAACCCATCAAAATCTTAGGGCCAGTTTTAGCCCTTTGTGAATATCCACCTTTTGGGTAGCATTGCTTTTTACCGTTGCTTAGTTATGTCCCTTTATAACTTTATATGATATGCCAGCAGGGGCACCGTCTGTGTCCAATGCACACATTCCACATTTTTTTTACATGTTTGTTTTTTGTCAAAAACTTAAATGGCACTGAAATTTTTTCTAATTAAAAATGAGATACCAAATTTTATGAGATGTGTGTGCACTTTGTATGTTTATCAAGGTGAGCTTCAAAGATATTTAAAAGAAATAGATCTTTTTGATGAATTGGATACAGTTTAACTACATACATGTATTATAGTGTAATAGAATCCCAGTTATAAGGTTACCAGTCCAGTTACCCACATTTGTAGCTTGAAATGGAATATTGTATGAGTATAAAATTATGTAGGTAAAGATACTTAAATCTGTAGTATATTCAAAGGGTATTTATGAAACTTTCAATTTTTGTTAAATTTTAAGTGATTCTTAAATATACAGGGTGGATGATTGTCTGAGTAACGTGTCCAAATTTTATTTTAAATTTGAACCAGGAAGTTAAAAGACCTACCTTATTTAATACTCCTAATAGTATTCATTCTATTGCATTCTTTAATGCTAATCATGACCTCAAGAATTCTCCAAATATCCATGAAGTGGGCTGAACTAGTATAAGAGGCAATTAAAATTTGGCAGTTGAGTATAGGGATTAAAAAATCTTCCTTAATAAATTATGATAAAACTGCATTGAAATACATGTAATATGGAAAATATAATGATCCCTGTTCCTATTGATTAGGGGGAAGGTGCAAGTGGGAATTATAGAATATCAAAACTAGAAACTATATAGCCTTGTATTACATAGAAAACATCAGTAGTATCAAATGTAAGTATGATACCTCTCTCTTTTATCTTTATTTTAAAGCATTTTAAAACATGAGGCTGACTGCTTTGATCATGTTGATGTGTTTGACTTTGTAAAATCAATAGATGATTTTAGAAAGCTAATATGAGTATTGTCGTCTTATTACATGTACATATGTAACAGATAAGCCAGATCAAATTCATCCTTACAATAGACTGAATAGTAAGTAACTCTCTTTTCCATTCCTGGAACCATAAAAAAATATAGATTCTATAAATACATTTCTATAAATAAGTTATATTTAGAGCCTGAATACTAAGTATGGTATACAAAAATATTACCCCATCTAAAATTCTTAAATAAATTTGCATGTGTCTAAAAAGGGCTGTATTTGATTTTTTGGATTAAAGATAGCACTACAGTTTGACTTCTCTAATTAGGGCCCCGCCGACTAAGGCGGGTCGCCCTATAGTGATCAGTCTGTCCGTCCGTCCGTCCGTCTGTCCGTCCGTCCGTCTGTCCGTCCGTCCGTCTGTCCGTCCGTCCGTCCGTAACACTTTAACTTTGTGTCCGCTCTATATCTTAAAAACCGTTATGATTTCAAAGTTTATACTTGACATCCATTTTAACCAACACCAGAGGGTGTGTCATGATGTATGTAAAACTTCCTAGGTCAAAGGTCAAGGTCAAAAACTTTGGTTTCAGTTGACAACCCTGTGTCCTGTGGTGAAGATCGTGTCCGCTCTATATCTTGAGAACCGTTATGATTTCAAAGTTTATACTTGACATCCATTTTAACCAACACCAGAGGGTGTGTCATGATGTATGTAAAACTTCCTAGGTCAAAGGTCAAGGTCAAAAACTTTGGTTTCAGTTGACAACCCTGTGTCCTGTGGTGAAGATCGTGTCCGCTCTATATCTTGAGAACCGTTATGATTTCAAAGTTTATACTTGACATGTATATGTACCAACACCAGAGGGTGTGTCATAATTTATGAACGACTGCCTAGGGCAAAGTTCAAGGTCAAAAACTTTGGTTTCAGTTGACAACTGCATGTCCTATGGTAAAGATTGTGTCCGCTCTATATCTTGAGAACCGTTATCATTTCAAAGTTTATACTTGACATGTATATAAACCAACACCAAAGGGTGTGTCATAATTTATGTGCAACTTCCTAGGTCAAAGGTCAAGGTCAAAAACTTTGGTTTCAGTTGACAACCCCATGTCCTATGGTAAAGATCGTGTCCGCTCTATATCTTGAGAACCGTTATCATTTCAAAGTTTATACTTGACATGTTTATAAACCAACACCAAAGGGTGTGTCATAATTTATTTACAACTTCCTAGGTCAAAGGTCAAGGTCAAAAACTTTGATTTCAGGTGACAAACCCATGTCCTATGGTAAAGATACAATTTTTTAATGCACATTATTCACAGCGGGGCCCACAGAGATGGCTCCCATCTCAATGATATCTAGTTTATTCAAAATAATGCATTGTTGACATGTGTTTTTTTTTCAAGCTTCGAAGATTTTGTTTGTTTACATTTCTTATTAAATGAATAAAATCTGGTCACAGGTGAAAAAACCTGATCTAACCACTCAAAAATACATAAGCCCAACAGGACACCTGAATATCATTAGTGTGATTATAAGCTTTCTTTTACTTTGATATATTGATGGATATAGATTACTGTGGTTTATTTGAACACTGTTCCTCACCGTGATATATATACACCATGTATTTATTGTCGAGCCATCAACTGTAGTCGAAAAAGCAAGATTAAGCAATGCTACATTCCGTCATCATCAGTGTCGGCGGCGGTGGCGGCGACAAATATTCACTCTGGTAAAGTTTTTGAAATTTTAATAACTTTCTTAAACTATACTGGATTTCTACCAAACTTGGACAGAAGCTTGTTTATGATCATAAGATAGTATCAAGAAGTAAATTTTGTAGTAATAAAATTCTTTTTTTTCCGTATTTTACTTATAAATGGACTTAGTTTTTCTGCAGGGAAGCATTACATTCACTCTGTGGTTAAAGTTTTTAAAATTTGAATAACATTCTTAAACTGTAATGGATTTCTACCAAACTTGGTACATTCCGTCATCATCAGTGTCGGCGGCGGTGGCGGCGACAAATATTCACTCTGGTAAAGTTTTTGAAATTTTAATAACTTTCTTAAACTATACTGGATTTCTACCAAACTTGGACAGAAGCTTGTTTATGATCATAAGATAGTATCAAGAAGGAAATTTTGTAAAAAAATAAATCCATTTTTTCTGTGTTTTACTTTTAAATGGACTTAGATTTTCTGCCAGGAAACAACACATTCACTCTGTGGTTAAAAAAAACTTTCTTTAACTTTCCTGGGTTTGTACCAACCTTGGACAGAAGCTTGTTTATGACCATAAGATAGTATCCAGAAGAAAATTTTGTATAAAGATAAATCCATTTTTTCCGTATTTTACTTTTAAATGGACTTAGATTTTCTGCCAGGAAACAACACATTCACTCTGTGATTAAATTTTGAAAAAAAATAATAACTTTCTTATACTATTTTAGATTTGTACCAAATTTGGACAGAAGCTTGTTTATGATCAAAAGCTAGTATCTAGAAAGAAATTTTGTTAATTTTTTGTACCTGTGTATCTGTATTTTACTTATAAATGGACTTAGTTTTTCTTCCAGTTAACATTACATACAGTCTGCAGTTCAAGTTTTTAAAACATTTATTAGATTCATCTATCCTGGATTTTTACCAAACTTGGTCAGAAGCTTCTTACAATCAAAAGTAATCAAGAGGAATATTTTTATTGATTTTTTTCCTCATTTTTGTTGAGCCTGTGATTTGCAGCAAAAGTAGACGAGACACTGGGTTCCGAGGAACCCTTACAAATTTTCATTAGATTTATCACTTGTGTATTTTATAAAAAAGGTAGGATTTTTTGGGTTTTGAATTGGAAACTACATATTAGTTCAGGATTTGAAAATTACAACATGCACTTGTTATTGGTGATCTTCATGTCAAAGTCACATTTCCAATGACTGATCCAGGGTGGAGGAGTGTCTATTTGTTCCGCCTAACAGAAGTTCCACTGGAAACTTTGTTATAAACTGTGTCATAATACCTATTCCTGTTGGAACTAATATTCTATACCATTTATTAAGTTAGGAACATATACTGTTATATTTATTCCTGTGGAAATAATATTCCAGAATATTTCTTCCTTTTAAACCTTATATTATGAATGAACTTCTATTCCATGACAGGGGGTCGTTCACATTTTTTGACAATACATATAGGAAGATGTAGTGTGAGTGCCAATGAGACAACTCTCTATCCAAATAACAAGTTATAAAAGTAAACCATTATCGGTCAATGTATGGCCTTCAACAAGGAGCTGAATGCTTTTAAACGGGAATATATGGTTGCCTTGATCAGCCCTAGATTCCAATTACACCTTAAACAGAAGATGTAAAAATCCAAAAATATGCATGAAATGAGATAATTTTATTAAGACAAGCATTTAAAGGTTTAATTGAGTATGAGGGCAACACTTAGCAGTTATGTTTGCCTGTTTAGTAGGAAAAGATAGTTATTATTTATAGATCATAATACCTGGCAGTTAGTAGGTTAATTATGTCAACACTATTGTATTTATAGACCTGGGTACTGTTAGATCGTTATTGACCTGGTTCAGAATGGGGGTATTGAGTTTTTCTACGTTTTATTTTGAAACTCTACTTGAGATGACGTAGATGAATGTTATAGATCGTAATAGAACTTTGAAGCTTTATTGTTTAAGAAAAGAATACGGGAATCTCAGTTTAGTAATGATGTTACTGTAAATAATAGATGTATTACTTGATATTTACACCATTGAATTTGTTTTATTGTCTTGGAGGTGTCATAAAAGGATATTAATTTTGAGAATGTAAAATATATTGGTTCTTCTAGATTAGTCCCAACAGTTATTCCTTCCACCCACGATTTTATGTACCTTGTGAATTGTGTAAATGGTCATATCAATGACAATGTTGCCATTTATGGAATTTTCTTTTCATAATTTGTGTTTTGTTGAGTATGCTACTGTGTATAATTGTTTTGTTGATGATGAAAACAACCTAGAACAAGTGTTGAAGGACATAAACAACTGCTTCACTTATACATATATATTGCATTGCAAAATGTGAATTGAAGTAGGTGTATTGTTCTTTTATCGTTACAGGAATAAAAAAACCAAAACTGTAAGTACGTTTGTACTTGTGGATCTACATGTTTATTTTAACAGTACTCTTTTTATTTGAACAATAATATTTTTTCAGTTATATTTATCAGGATATTTTTTTTTATTCAAACAATGATGTACAATGTACAGATGATTTAGTCTGCTCATATTTATAGTATTTTCACTACTCTGAACCAGTTTTGACTTGACTGCAGTATAGTGCTAGCGGTAAACATAGATAATCTCTGTTAGTTAAAACTTTGTTAAAGAAAGTCATTTCTACTATAAAGTGTACATGTATTCTTTTGGAAATTAGATATTAAATTGGACTGTAAAAAAAAGTAGGAAATGGTATCTTTCTTATTTAAAGGTATTGTTCAATGAACTGGCTAGTATTTATTCATTAACAGGATGAAAAGCTATTTTTGCCTTTCGTGCAGCCTTGACCTTCACATGCCTTGAGACTCCTAAGTGTAAGCTGTTGAAATTCATCTTTCCCTGTCAGTCTTGTGAGTCCTGACTGGAAAATTATGGAGTGTTTTATGATATACATTACTCAGAAAATTTGCTAAAGCCACAAGGACTGACAAACTTCAAATAGATTTCAGCATCTCTGTGCCTCATAAATTTTATAAAGCTTTCTCCACTTGGTGTCTGCATTCATTTGTTGTCTGTTTTATGGTTTAGAATCCTTGGAGTTAGGTATGTTTGTTATTATATTATTGCATATTGTCTATTTTGACCATGGTAATTTTAGGATGATCAAATTTTTACCAGTTGACTCCTCAGTCTTCATTCTTAACCACAGGCCTAGCAGCGGGCAGGCATGTAATATTGCTTTCAGGCCTTTAAAAATCATTTCAACATGTTAACAAAATCTTATTTATAAAAAATTCCTAAAATTAAGCTCCTAGCCTGTTGATCGAAAACTTTGTCACAGAGAAGACTGTTATAACCCTTACATGAGGACTTTTCCTATTTTTATGCTCCATTTATGGGGATTATGTTTTCTGGTCTGTGCGTCTGTCTGTTCTTTCGTCTGTCTGTCCGTCTGTTCGTCCCATTTCAGGTTAAAGTTTTTGGTCGAGGTAGGTTTTGATGAAGTTGAAGTCCGATCAACTTGAAACTTAGTAAACATGTTCCCTATTATATGATCTTTCTAATTTTAATGGCAAATTAGAGATTTTATCCCATTTTCACGGTCCATCGAACATAGAAAATGATAATGCGAATGGGGCATTCATGTACTTGGGACACATTCTTGTTATATGTTCATTAATACAGGACATATTTATAGATATCGTTGATCATCTCAACGAGATTGGTTTTTCACGCTTGAGCCAGGACGGCGAAATTTGTTTATCGATGACCAATAATAATCTGTTTATCACTATTTTACCTATGATGACGTTGTCAATTTCATGTCAATTTCATTAGCAACACCACTTGCGTCCTGTCCTTAGTTTCTTTCGATAATTTTCCATCTCCAGCGAGTAGCATGATAAGAAAATATCCACAAATAAGATCAAAGGAAAAATGCACAAAATAGCGATAATATTCTATACCATTGTCTGTCTGTCAGTTTTATGTTATCAAGTTATGTGGTGTAATTCATTGAAAAAGGGTGGTTTTCATTCAACTTTGATAAATTATTTATATCTTTTGCAATGATTTGACGTTTATATAAATTTTAGATTTTACCTTTCTGAGTTATGAGGTATTTTTTTCATTTAAAAGGGGGGATTTTTCTGGTTTCTGACAATAACTCAAAAGTACTTCAAGCAGTTATCATAAAAAATTGGTGAGTGCTTAATTTCTATTTAGCTCTTTTATAAATTTCTGATATGACATTAAGGAGTTATGGAATGCTACTTTTTGAAAAAGCGACTGGCCTATCATGCGCTCATGGCGCAGCTGTTTATTACATTTCCTTATAAACTAGACAGAAGAGAAAGAGCTCCAGTGAACAGAAAAAGTTATCAGCAACTCAAGAAAAAAAAGTTTTTAGCATTGATTTATATTCTAGTGTATATTGTTGGAGAGTGGACATTGGGAAGGTACACATTGATCCAGATGATCAACACTGGCTCTTCAGAGCATCCAGTTAGCAAGATCTGTGTTCATGCTGTTAAATTATATAATAAGATTATTATTAGACTATTTTGAAACTAATTATTCTAGTAAAAGCAAAACGCACAATTATTTTGTTTTCCATTTGAGTTCTGAAATGTGTTGTGACAAAGTAGTTTATTTTTTCCTTTTTATCATCTGTAGGAATAATCTCTGGAGAATTTGAGATTTATCTAATTGATCTGAGTTTTGGCATTACAAGATATTGGTACATTGATACAATGGAAAAACTTTGGAAAAATTGTCACTCTTCGAAATGTAACTATTCTATGGTTGGCATTTATTCCATAAGGGCACTATATTGATTATTTGTTTGTAAGAAAAGGTTCTGGGAAATAAAAATAATGAAAACAAATTTACAATAAAGACAGGATATTATTATTAGGTCTTTCCACTTTTCCGTGGAAAGACCTATTGGATTTCTTCTGATTATTATTATTTTTTTTTTTCTTAATTCTGCCTAATTTTTTTCCTTCGCTGTTTTTTTGTTTTGCAAGATGTCGCTTAGATTTTTGGAATATGATATCGAACAGTTTATACGCTTTTGAAACCAACTCTGCTTAACCGAATACTTTCCCAAATAAGAGTTATCTCCCCGAAAACTGATTTCTTGTTAGCTCTAAGGCTTCTCAACCGTATAAGAAACCAACAAATTTATTTTTCCAAATTGCTCGTTATATCCTCAGGATGTTCTGCGTTATTTTGACCGAAGCCGTCTTTAGATTCCATATGAAAGTTATCCCCCCTTTTATGTTTGATATAAGAATATGCATTTCTAACTGGTAAACCATAAGTGATAGAGACCTAGGGTCTTTTGATTTGAGATCCTTGGTCCAAAAAAATGAAAATTAGGTCAAGGTCATATTCTAAATTTTGATTTTGGCTTATTTTCACTTATTTTCAAAAGCCGTATAACTTATCGACAAATTATTTTTGCTAAATTGTTAGTTGCGACATGTCATAACACGTAAATTTTAGTCGAAAGAGTATGTAGACATTTGATGCCAGTTTTGCCCCCTTTTATATCTAATATTAGTTGTAAGGTAATACAACTCAATAACAATATATAGTAGAGGCCTAGAGTCTTTTGATTTGAGGTCCTTGGTTGATGACCTCGAAATTGAGCTCAAGGTCATAGGTAAATGTAACGTTCTAGATTTTGACCTTTGCTTTTACCTCATATGTATACATGATCAAGACATGGGACTTTTAAAATTAGGTTGCAAGCAATGTGATCTAGAAAAAGACAACCGGAAGTGATTTTTGTAAACTGGAAGTAGCTATATTTTGTACTTAATTAATGACAAAGTATATAGAACCATATATTTTTGGAATCAGTGTCAAATCAGCAATAAAAAAATACCGGAAGTAACATATTTTAAACCGGAAGTAAAAAATGATCTCCATTATTTATATCTTTTTGTATAGAAACCATATATTTTTGGAATAAGCGTTTAATAAGCTGTCATTTGAAGCTAAAATTGACATTTAAAACCAAATTACAATATTTTCATATAAAAAAAGGTCTTAACTGGTGAAAAGACCATCAATGGTTCTCTGAACAATTGGTTTTTAATTTTGTATTGTTTTTCTTCAAATACAGCAAATAATGAAAACAGATGCCCATAGGAGTTTATGTATAATTTATTTTAAATGTTGCTTTGTGAACTAATCTCACTTTGTTTCTCATATCACTGTATATATGAAACAAGAATAAAACAATTCTCGGTACATAAGAAGCTGGATCTGAAAAGTTAAAATGGAAAGGTAAAAAAAATTGAATAAAATGCAGCAAAAATTAAAACTTAAATTAAAGTCACTAAGCAAATTGGAACAGATTTTATTCTTACAACATTGTTTTACATTTGTCATTTCAGGGCCTATTATAGCAGTCAGAGTTATTGTTGTATGGATTTTGCTCTTGTCGAAGGCTAGACAGTGAAACATAGTTATTAATATCTGTGTCATTCAGTCTCTTGTGGAGAGTTGTCTCATTGGCAATCATACCACATTTTCTTTTTTTATATAAACAACTAATGCAAAAAAATTGTAAATTGAGAAGACCTTACATAAAGGTGCAAACATCAAGAATGATAGTAATGATAATAATAAAATAATAATACATTTTTTATTAAAAGAGGGTACACTAAGTTAGTTACAATAAACTAATCTTCCCTGAGGCCCTCAAAATTCCTAAAAAAAAAAATTCCTAATCCAATAATTATTTACAAATAGTAAAAAGAATTAAAGGCTAAGTATTATGCAGCTTTTTTTTTTATACCCCCACCATAGTGGAGGGGGCAATAAGTTTTACCCTTGTCCATCTTAAAATATGTATCTACCTTCACATGTATTTCCTGTACATCCCAATGATGGTGAAAAGATCTGACTACTTCAAAAAATTATAATGCTAAGAACTATAAGAAAAACACTAAAAATGATTATTAAAAAAAACTTATACTGATTTGCTGTATTTTTTGTTGATTTTTGTCTCGCCTTGACAGAGCCGAAAAGAGAGACATAGGTATGCTGTTTCCGGTGTCGGCAGCGATGGCGATGGCGTCAACAATGTATTAGTTTGTGATTAGGTCTAGTTTATGGTGAACGGCAAGTGGTAGGTCAATGATATTTGGTATTCAGTTGTATAAGCATTGGCACATCTCATTTCCATGGAGATTATTTGGCCCTGCCCCTCAGTCATGGTCTATTGACTTCAAAACTTTTGCTTATTTTACATCTTTTAGTTTGTGATTAGGTCAGTTTATGGGGAATTACAAGTGGTAGGTCAATGATATTTGGTATGCAGTTGTATAACCATTGGCATATCTCGTTTCCATGGAGATAAATTGGCTCCACCCCCTTAGTCATGGTCTATTGACTTTGAAAATTTTTCTAAGTTATCATGTATTAGTTTGTGATTAGGTCAGTTAAAGGGGAATCATTAGTGGTAGGCCAATGTTAATTGGTATTCAGTTGTATAAGCTTTGGCACATCTCATTTCCATGGAGAATATTTGGCCTTGCCCCTCAGTCACAGTCTAATGACTTTGAAACTTATCTTAGTTTACATGTATTAGTTTGTGATTAGATCAGCTTAAAATGAACGGCTTATGTTAAGTCAATGATATTTGGTAAGCAAATTTATTGGCATTTGCATGTATTGTTTCCATGGAGATTATATAGCCCCACCCCTTTCTTCATAGTTCATTGACTTTGAAACTTTTACATAGTTTACAAGTTAATGTTTGTATTTAGGTTTGGGAACGACTTATAATAAGTCAATGGTATTTGGTATGCAGTTGTATTTGCATTGGCACACTTCATTAACATGGAGAGTGTTTAGCCATGTAACTCAGTCATGGTTCATTGACTTTGAATATTTGCATAACTTGTGTAAGATGTTAGAGTATTGCTATTTGGATTTCAACATTCGCTATCTGATAACAGTTTATTTGTAATGTTTTTATCAATAAACTATCATTTAAATAACTGGTTACAGTTTTATTGATTAAGAAATGACTGTAATATTTTTTCTGTCTATGAAGAAATAACATAAAAAATGTGGTGCACACTGAATAAACCATGTAGTGGGTTATTTTAAAGTGTGCACCACATTTTTTATGTTATTTCAAATGGACAGATAAATATCACAGTAATTCATTACAATTTAATTCTAAATTCCATTTTAAACCGGAGTAAACCACGAAAAAAGGTTGATTGCATCACAGTCACATGACTAAATTATGTATATGGGCTGATAAACAAAACAACATCAGCCAATCAGAAGAGTCTTTACATCTAAAATTAAATTTTTAAACTATCATTTAAATAACCGGTTACAAGCTTCTGATGCAATTTCCTTGATCTTTAATGAAATTAAGACCCAAGTTCATTTGTATGTTCAGTGTCAACTTTTTTTCTTTGCCATGTATATATATTTCCTATAAAACACTTTAAACTATTTTGATCTGAGCGTCACTGATGAGTTTTATGTAGACAAAATGTGCGTCTGGTGTATTAAATTATAATGCTGGTACCTATGATAATTATTTAAAAAAAAAATCATATTGAAGACACTTATTGTTGAATTTATATAGAGAATATCATATGGCTTTTTCAATATCGCATCCGTATCAACCCGAGACACCAATATAATCCCAAGAGCTCTGCTCTAGGGATTATATTGGTTGAGGGTTGATACGGTGTGTGATATTGAAAAAGCCATATCATATACACTTTATTATATACATATATCTCAAGTAGATGTTTTTTTTGTGTGACATGACGTCATACAAATAAGGGTTTTGATAAAGCCTTTGCAATAGTGACTGCAATCGATGACGTGACGTCATACAGATTAAAGGTGTGATAAAGCTTTGGAACCCGGGTGGCTGATACAGCACGCTTGCCATTGATTGTATTACACATACAATTTATCTGTATTTACTACTAAGTATAAAATAAATATATTTATTATAGTGAAAATAGTGATAAATTACAAGTGAGGAATACTTTTGACTGTATTCTGTATAAATCAAAAGGTTAGATTGTGATTTTGGAATAACTTAATAATCACTGTACATATGCTTACAGAAATAATCAAACTATTGATTTTTCACCGTAATGACTTTCTAATGGTATTGACTCACAGGTTATTCCACTGGGTATCTGAGTTAATGCAACAAATAAACGAATTAAACTTTAAAAAAAGTGTTATTATCATTGACTCATTTTGTTATAGTATATGGATAAACAGATTGCTACTGAATGATCTTCAGCTGATAATTATGGTCAGACTTATAAACATGAAAATAGTATCAAAAATTTAACAAGAATGATTCCGATTTTTAATAGATTATTGTATTTCATTTGGAACCATTGGATGTATTTCCAATACCTGATGTTCTTATTGGGAATGAACAAAGCATATCGTCGGTATATTGACTAGGTCATTTGATGACAAATTCTTCTCTTATGAAAATATTCTCCACCTATTTTACTTAATGTATCTGTTTGTTATATATACATGTATAAGCACATAGGTTGAATTTTTATGTCTACATAGTCAAAACTGTTTGTATAAAAACATGGTAGAACTGTCTAACATCATAGTACAGACAATCGTGACTAGCGGTATGAATGGTGCAATGTTTTATTATGTTTGTTTAGTGATTTATTTTTAATCAAGTTATTTATAATTTCAGATATGTTAGCCTGGCATGGCGTTATTCCGAACATCAACCCATAAAGACGCTCCTGAACAAGTATCCCTTGTACGTCAATCAAGTGTATATCAGGTAGGTACCAGGTGTTAAGTTGTCATCTGGCTGTCATATTGTACCAATAATGGCTCATTGGAACACCTAAGCAGCCTAACAAACTTGCAAAGTAACATGTAGGGTAGTTGAATCTGTAGATTGAATGATGGCTGTCATTGTCCAATCGTGTGTCAATTGACTCTACTAAATTCTTCTATCCCTAAATTTAATTTTACATATGTTTTTTTTACTTAATAAGTAGTAGGAAAAATTTTTGGTACAGACTGCTGTACTTACATAAGATTTTGGTACAGACTGCTGTACCTACAAAAGATTTTGGTACAGACTGCTGTACCTACATAAGATTTTGGTAAAGACTTCTGTATCTACATAAGATTTTGGTACAGACTGCTGTATTATATACAAACTTCAATATCGTGACTATGTATGGTTTACCATAGATCCAAGTTGTCTCTTTTAATATCTGATATTATGGACTAATTTGTTAGTTATAAGGGTGCAATTTTGGGTGGATTGGGGAACACATAGCTAGAACTTGATAATTAATTAATTTCAGGGAATGCACAAGTCTGCATTTAGAATGAAATTCAAAACAGTGTGGCTGTGGCCATTGATTGACACATTAAATTCGTCCATTGACTGGGACAATTTACGTGAACGTTTGTCTGTAACGACCACTGTTCACGACGTACCAACTATAGACATTTAAACTGTGGGGTCACCAAAGGTTTCTTAACGCCTTTAATTATAAAATAATTCGAAAAATTAATTAGGAATAACCTTTATGTTTTGATTTATATAATTGATATAAATCAAAACATCGTGTTATTTCTGATTAATTTTTCGAATTACTTTATTAAGGTGTTGAGAACCTTTAGTGACCCCATAGTTTAAGTTTCTTTAAATAGTACATAGTGAGCAGTGGTCGTTACATACAAACGTTCACCTAAATTGTCCCAGTCAATGGATGAATTTAATGTGTCAATCAATGGCCACAGCCACACTGTTTTGAATTTCATTCTATTTTTATCTTTATCTTATCACCTGGCACTTTAACAACTTGCCTGAACAGTTTGTTCAAAATTCTGACCAGTTAAACATGTTTGTTTTATAAAACAAATTTCAATTTGGTCAGAATTTGGAATAAGTTGCAATAGGTGGAGAGCAACACCAACAGTCAAGTCACGGTAACTTAGTTTAAAAATTCAAACATAAAATGTAGTATAAAGGTTGCTTGAAAAGTAACGGAACCAAACAGGAAATCATATAGTGTATCAGAATTTTCATGAATATCATCTCATGTCGACAAGTAATTGAAATTTGTACATTTTGTGTATTTTGTTGGATACTTGTGTGTTGTGATAAGAAATCAACAAAATTGTTACTTCTACATTAATTATAATTAAGGAATAACAGAATACAATGTTTGTGTATTTGAAAATTCTTTAGCCTTTCGTGATATGATTGTTTATAGATAACATAAATAAAGGGTAGAATTAGATCATTCTAAAGTTAAAATTTACTTAAATGACCAATAGTTAGAGACAAGATAGAGATGTCTCCATTTGATTGCTAATATCTATAATACTAAAATTACGAGGTCCAATTTGTCAGCCGTCATTACGTAAAAACGACGAATCAAAGAATTCAACTTTATATATAACTAATATAGTACAAAGGTGTAGATTAAAAATTACACCACTCCAGGCCCTTTTGTTTTCCACGTAATTAATACTGCCCATAATTAAGAAGTTCCGGGTCGAGTCCGTTACCGATACCAATAGTATATTCATCTGTTACCGATTACCTTATCTGTACGTTCCGCATCTGACAGGCGCACCACCAAACGGTGTATTCAGGATAAATATACTATATAGTATTACACAGGTCATAATCACAGGGTTGACACTACTTAAAATTGTCAAATTGTTACCTATTGTAGTATATTAATCAGTTAGACTTTCTAAGATAACAATACGAATACTAAAAATCTGGACTAAAATAAGGCGTATAGGTAGAGTTTTCAATTTGTTAGCGGGCATGACGTAAAACAGCGAATCAAAGAATTCAATATTTATAACTAATATAGGACAATGCTGTTGATTAAAAAATTCTCCATTCCAGGACCTTTTGTTTTCCAAATAATTAATATTATCAATAATTGATAAGTTCCAGTTCGACGGGTTCAAACAGAAATTTGAAAAAAAAACTGTATATCTTATAATCAGCATGACTTTATCAGATGACAATACTAATACTAAAATAAGGCTTGCGCATAGATATATACTTTAATTCAGTCACGGACCCGCGATATACGGGTGTGTTCTAGTGTTATTGATAGTTAGAGACAAGATAGAGTTGTCTCCATTTGATTGCTAATATGTTATTGTGGATAAAAGAATGCTGAGAATCAGGCTGATGGTTTGTTCTTTTAAATTGTTTCACATTTGTTCTCCTGGGGCCTTTTATAGCGATGTTATCAGTTTTTCCTTTATCAGAGGGTGTACAGTAATTACACACATTGTTTTACATATGTGATAGATAGTTGTATCTTTATCAGAGGGTGTACAGTAATTACACACATTGTTTTACATCTGTAGTGGATACTTGTATCAGAGGGTGTACAGTACTTACACACATTTTTGGAAAGTTTGCTATAGCTTGCTATAGCAATAAACTTTCTTAAGGCATCGGCCTAACCGGAAAAGAGACAGCCTAACTTACTTTAGGAAGTGTGTCCTACTTCTAGATAATGTAGTACTGGTGTTTGAAAACTAATAATAGAAAGATGCTTTTGAAATTTTGAGCTCTTCTATTTTAATAGCATACAGCTTGAATAAAAAATGCACTGAATTTTCATCGTTAAATCAAATAATTCAACTTCATTTGAAAGACGAACAAAAACTACTTCGCGGATCTGCGCTACGCGGAAAGTAAAATCAATGCACACACGAGACAGCAGTTTCTACGTTATGATTTTATCGGTATTCTTCAGACATGCGTCAGATCCATATATGTGTGCCTCCAAACGGGAGTACTACAATCCCGGTTTCAAAGGTTTCCTACCTTCCTCCGATTGAAGAGAAAATTAATAGCGTGTTTAAAATATTTCATGAATGAACATTTGTCGTCGCTTTATACTACGATTTTTACAAATTTCTATTCAATATGTAAAAGCCCGAGAGTATCGGAAGTATCATGGTATCTCATCTGATCTCGGCCCACAACAAACTCGGACTATAATAAACTCGGCCTTTTACATATTCGGCATAAGAAATCGGACTATAACAAAAATCGTAATTATACTAATTGCTATTAAGACTCCTAAACAAAGTTTTTGCTCATTTCTTATTATTTTTCTCCTTGGGGTCTATTTAGTTGTAATTTGAGGGGCCAACAGAAGGGAGGAATTTACTAGAGAACCCTAAGGGATTTTTTTTAACCGGATTTTTGTGACAAAAATGTCGGTTATTGATTTGGGGATGTACGGCAGGCGGGCGGTCGGGCAGTCGGGCGGGCGGGCGGGCGGCAATCAAATGTTGTCCGTGCATTAACTCATGAACCGTTCAACCAAAGCTTTTAAAATTTTAATATGTTATTACTGACAACTATTCGAAGGTCAAGTTCAATAATGGCGATTTTGACTTTTACCGTTCAGGAGTTATGGTTCTTGAAAGATTGAAAAATGGAGTTGTCCGTGCATTTACGCATGAACTGTTCTACCAAAGCTTCCCAAATTTTAATATGTTGTTACTTATGAAAGAATGGAGGTCAAGTTCAATAATGACGAATTTGACTTTTACCGTTCAGGAGTTATGGTTCTTGAAAGATTGAAAAATGGAGTTTCCAGTCGTGTCCGTGCATTTATGCATGAAATGTTCTACCAAAGCTTCCGAAATTTTAATATGCTGTTACTGATGACAAAATGGAGGTCAAGTTCAATAATGACGATTTTGACTTTTACCGTTCAGGAGTTATGGTTCTTGAAAGATTGAAAAATGGTGTTTCCCGTCGTGTCCGTGCATTTTCTCATGAACCATTCAACCAAAGCTTTTGAAATTTTAATATGTTGTTACGGATGACAAAATAGAGGTCAAGTTCAATAATGACGATTTTGACTTTTACCGTTCAGGAGTTATGGTTCTTGAAAGATCGTAAAATGGCGTTTCCATTCAGGTTGTTGCATTTACTCATGAACCATTCAATCTAAGCTTTTCAAATTTTAATATGTTGATACTGATGACAAAATGGAGGTCAAATTTGATATTGACGATTTTCACTTTCACCATTCATCAGTAATGGTTCTTGTGATATTGCCAGGACACAAATAAATGTTAATAAATCCGGTTTGCTGTCGTTGTGACAGCCTCTTGTTTTAATTTTCAATAACAATAATAAATTATAAACTTGAAGAAAACAGTAAGTGACAGACACACATGGTTTTCAGTAATGATCATAAGACCATAAAACAAATCAAATTAATTAAATTTAGGTTGAGTCCATGGTGTCACCCCACCTAACCCCTCATATTTGAATACTTAAAAACAGTCAGATCCCCACTCCTAAACATTATATGTTCTTTATATGTTACAATAAAACAAATCAGATGAAATAAAGTGGGTGTCCCTTTGGGTCAGCCCCAACCCCTCATGTCTGGGAACTTAGAAACTGTCAAGATCCCCACCCCTAAACCATATATATGTATATATATAACTTATTAACAGTTGAGACTTCAACCAATATACCATATATATTATTGTATGGGACAATGAAATAAATCAAATGAAATATAGAGGAACTCCAGAGGGGTCAGTCACCCCACCCATAAACCATACGTATTTTTGTATGTGGCAACAAAACAAATCAAATGAAATAAAGTGGGTGTCCCTTTGGGTCAGCCCCAACCCCTCATGTCTGGGAACTTAGAAACTGTCTAGATCCCCACCCCTAAACCATATATATTTTTGTATAGGGCAACAAAACAAATTCAATGAAATAAAGTGGGAGTCCCTTTGGGTCAGCCCCACCCCCTCATGTCTGAGAACTTGTAAACGGTCGAGATCCCCACCCCTAAACCATATATATTTTTGTATAGGGCAACAAAACAAATCAAATGAAATAAAGTGGGTGTCCCTTTGGGTCAGCCCCACCCCCTCATGTCCGAGAACTTGTAAATGGTCGAGATCCCAACCCCTAAACCATATATATTTTTGTATAGGGCAACAAAACAAATTCAATGAAATAAAGTGGGAGTCCCTTTGGGTCAGCCCCACCCCCTCATCTCTGAGAACTTGTAAACGGTTGAGATCCCCACCCCTAAACCATATATATTTTTGTATAGGGCAACAAAACAAATCAAATGAAATAAAGTGGGAGTCCTTTTGGGTCAGCCCCACCCCCTCATGTCTGAGAACTTGTAAACGGTCGAGATCCCCACCCCTAAACCATATCTATTTTTGTATAGGGCAACAAAACAAATTCAATGAAATAAAGTGGGAGTCCCTTTGGGTCAGCCCCATCCCCTGTTGTTTGACAACTTGGAAATGGTTAAGATCCCCTCCCCTTAACCATATATATTCTTGTACTGGACAATAAAACAAATCAAATTCAAAAGAAGGCGAGTCCCTAGGGGTCACTCCCACCCCCTTGTTGTTTGAGAACTTGTAAACGGCTGAGATCCACACCCACAAACCATATATATTTTTGTATGAGAAAATAAAATAAATCAAAATGAAATATAGAAGAAGTCCACAGGGGTGACCCAACCAACTTTTTTTGGAAAACTTATACGGTCGAGATGATCACCCCTAAACCATATATATTCTATTTTATGGGGCAACAAAACAAAACCAATGAAATATAGTGGGAGTACCTCTGAGTCATCCCCAACCCCTCATGTTTGAGAACTTGTAAACGGTTGAGATCCCCAACCCTTAATCATAAATATTCGTGTATTGGACAATAAAACGAATAAAGTGAAATATAATTAAGTCCCTCGGTGTAACCCCACCCCATCCTGTTTTGAGAACTTGTAAACAGTCAAGATCCACTCCCTTTTCGAAAACTTGAAAACTGTTGAAATCCCCACACTGAAACAACATATATTCTTGTACGGAATAATAAAAGAAATCAGATGAAATAAAAGGCTAGTCCCCTAGGGCCACTCTTACCCTACCTCTTGCCTGTTTGAGAACTTGTAAACTGTCTAGATCCCCACCCCAAAATCATGAATATCACTTTACTAGACCGGACCAATTTGTATTGGACTTTGCTTAATGTCAGGCGACCCGTGGGAATGACTAATTTTGAGAGCTTTGCTTGGGAGACTTCGTAGCAGCATCCTGTTACAATTATTTCTTGATAAAGTTTTTTCTTTTTTAAGTAGGAAAAAAAGGTAGCCATGCAATCTACACACTATCTTTTTGAAATATTACAATCTACAGTTGCAAACTTTCCACAGGTGCTATCCAGCACTTTGATTTTTTACATCTGTAGTGGATAGTTGTATCAGAGGGTGTACAGTAATTACACACATTGTTTTACATCTGTAGTGGATAGTTGTATCAGAGGGTGTACAGTAATTACACACATTGTTTTACATCTGTGGTGGATAGTTGTATCAGAGGGTGTACAGTAATTACACACATTGTTTTACATCTGTGGTGGATAGTTGTATCAGAGGGTGTACAGTAATTACACACATTGTTTTACATCTGTGGTGGATAGTTGTATTGTATAAACAATCATATAGCAGATCTATTTTGTCTAAATTTTGTAGGAATATTTTTACTGTTATTTGAAAGAAATTAGATATTTGGATTGAAATAGGACAGAATGATTAAAGAATACTTTTATTGTATAATAATATTGTCCACAGTTGAGAAATACGAATACAGTATACACTAATCGGATATAAGCTAAACGAATATATCTGCTATTGTAATATTATTTCAAAACACCAAACCCTTCCCTATAAGAATGTTAATATCGATTCCTAGGAGTCGATATTAAGAATTGAACAATGGACAGTCAGTGCGTGAATTTTTCTTGCTACCTGATTGGAAGATATTACGAGAAGTGAATAATCAAAGTTTATTGATTGGTTAGGACAATTCAAACCTAGTAAATGTCCTTCAGTCCTGTAGAGTATCGGATTTGTCCTCTCTATTTTAGCAATTAGATTTTGCCTGGTCATTAATCATGCATATTCATGATATTGGTACACAGGTAACTTTTATCTATAAATAGTCGAATCTTCTGGAGTTTCGTAAACAACAACGTTAAACGATATTTACTACTTCATAACGTGTGACCTCACGCGTGTGGTAAAATTTGTTGATTGATGCACGTGGCTATTCTAGTAAATGAATAAATCTACAAAGAGAGAGCACTTTCCATTTTCATCAGCTAAGAGTCGACTAGCCCTTTTTGAAAGGCTATTGCTTGTTAATCTAATCAAGAACCGGGTTACCCATAAAGGGCATCATTTTACAATTAACACAATATGATTTGAAAAAGCAAAACAGAAAACTAATACATGTACCATACTATAAGGTTATGGACAGGATCAGAGCCTAACACAACATGTGTTTTATATAACTATTATATTAAATTTTATAACAATAAAATGTATTACTATTTCATATATTTGTTTACATCTGGATCTTATTTCTAAACCTATAATAATGTAATTTCCTAGGCACATGAGAGTTGGTAAATGCTCATTTGTGAACAGCCAGAAATATTTCTTATCATTAGGTAGTTATCCTATATGTTTAATGTTAATTTTATTATGTAATTGAATATTGGCAATAGGAATAAATTTGGAAATCGGATAAGAATATTCAGGTAACTTGGTTCAAAACCATGCGCAATGAGATATTTTCTATTTTTTTCTGACAGGAAATGGACCCGGAAGTTATGAAATTACAATATTCCAGACAGCATCAATTAAACAGCAACCAAAAAACTAATTACAACAGATATTAATGCATACATTTATTAATTTAAATTACTAATTAATGGTTAAAATATGTGAGATTTAATTAATGCATTTGCAAAAACTCTGTAAAGAAAAATGTACTGAAATGATAAATAGAAGTTTTTATTTTTGTCAACCTAATACTGTTTTTCGCATTAATAAAAACATTACAATAATTTCTGAATAAACAGTATTCAGGGGTTTGATTGGTGAACAGTGGTTGATAGTATTATTTGGTCTTAATGAAATGAATTCATCCATGATCAGTTCGCTTTTGGGATTAACCTGAATCTGTATTCACTTAAACCTAACACTGGAAAGTCAAAGACATAAATAGCTAGGAACATGACAAAAAAGTGCCTGAATATAGACAATATTGTTTATTCAGTCTAGTGGGATTTGGAACTTGATGACAAATGAAACAATCTGTATTTTCAATGAAAGACGAAAGGGCATGTAAAGCTGCTGCAACCCCAAAGGCATGCTTTATATTATATTTCAAATTTATTTGGAACTCCCCTTTTTTTGGCCGATCAATGCATTTGAATGGGGACATATAGTTGGAACCCTCCCTTTGTCCTGGGTTGGGAACCCCCCCTTTTTAAAATGGCTGGATCCACCACTGTAGCTCTTGTAGAATTTAGATATGGACACTTATCTTTTTTAACCACTTTTTTGGTGTCAGTTTGTGAGTCTACTATGATGTGTTACAGATTTAGTTTATGTTTGGTTTCACTCCATATATATGTGATGTAATTATCGGCTTTGAACTTGGAAAATTTGGCAAAAATAACGATAAATCTCCAATTTCCGTGCCTAAAAATGGCTTCATTCTTCTATTGCAAAATCTATGAAAGATCAACAATTGAGCATGTTCAGAAGGCAGGTTATAGTTAAATTAAGGTTGTCAATTAATACATGATATTCCATATTAGTCATTATTATGCCTATCCATCCAGTAATAAAATAAATGTCAAATTAAGGCCAAATACTGCTTTATTTTGAAAACTTTTTTCAGTACTATTTGGTATTATTGATAGCAAAATTTATTTAGGAAATTACAATCTAACTTGGAATTAGATATATTTGACTTATGGAAGTTCTTAATTAGGCATGGCATATACAATCAGATTGTCCGAGATTTTCATTCTAAAGACTAGCTGTGGTTAAAGAAAGCTCATTACAAAGTATTACCCATTGATTTAGTGTCTTAATGACATATCAGGGATTGGCAGACTGTTGCTTCGAAGAATTTTGATCAAATTTACACATATGAAGTTCTTGTTTCTTTTCGTTTGTTAAATTGCATAAAGAAATCCCGTAATAATACGGTAGACTTGTAACGACAGTTGATTAAATAAGAAGTCAAGCTTATGGTTCTAAAGTCAAGGCCTAGTGGTAGCTGAATACTTTCTCATGTATTATATGCTAATGCAATATACTCAATGGCTATATCCCAATCTATGAATGTTGAACCTTTGAAGTCATACAATGATCACTTTGGCATTGTTACATCAGACATTTTCTCTCATGTTGCCAAAGTTTTACCAGAATGTCTGATGGCCAGCATTTGTCCTATTTGTGTTTGTCTTATAAAAAAGGAGATGTGGTGTGATTGCCTACGAGATAACTCTTCACAAGAGACTAAATTACACAGAAATTAACAACTATAGGTCACTGTACGGCTTTCAACAATGGGAAAAGCTGATACCGCATAGTCAGCTATGAAAGGCTAAGAAATGACAAATGTAAAACAATTTAAATGAGAAAACTAACATCCTAATTTATGTACAAAAAAAAATTTGTTTTATTTGTCTTGTTTGTGTCAGACTTGTTTTTTCCTGCAATTTTTCTGGCTATTTATTTGAAAGTAGATTATTATGACAACAACAGAAGAAAAATATCTTTATATTAGGATTATAAAAGAAGACCCATTTTCATTTCCTTTTAGTATTTAACTGATGAAATATATTGTTTTCTTGATGTCACCTCCAGTCTTAGAATTTGATATGAAAAAAATAAGTGAAAGATACAATGAAAAGATCAACTTGAGATATTTAGAGAATACTGAAAATATAAGTTGTATTTTTAATGTTAAAATTTTTTAAAATTGAATATCAATATACAATCAATGCCAACTTTTTCAACAGGGTCACCATAAGACACATATGAAGCACATACATAAGACACTGTTCATGTGGTCATAGTCATTGTACAAATTTCACCATATTCGATGCTCTTTTTTTTTTAAAAAAAATTGATTTTGAGATGTTCAAAAAAACTTCCTAGAAAGTATTCAGGGAGTTTCCTTGTTATTTACTGAGCTATATTTTTTGCCAAAATCTGAATTCAGCAGTCATGATTCTTCATTCTATGATTCTGTACTCTTGTTTTCTTTAGACCTTGTTAGGGGACAACAATGGACAGCTGTCAATCAAACTTGGATGATATATAGTGGAAATTTATCACTCATTTATATTCATTAAGATGTCTTTTTTTGGCTGAAATGACAAGTTATTGGTGTTTGAATTAATTGGCTGTAAATGTAATATTATATGACAATAAGATGATTTCAGATAGCCTAAGGTATATTTACAATAAAAAAGTGTCTTTAAATGTCTAAAAAAAGATAAAATTGTCACCTTATGAATGATTAAAATGTTGATATTTAGATCATAATATAAACTTCTTTTACTTGAAATGGTGTTTTAATATATGCAACATTTAAAAGATTTGGCAAATAGCATATTTGATATATTTCAGTATTCCTTCCTTATTTGTGGATAACATTTCAATTACTCAAATGGCAATGAAATCTTTTTGAATTGACCTTGAATTATCACTGACTGAACTAGTATACAT
Source organism: Mytilus galloprovincialis (assembly GCF_965363235.1). Taxonomy (NCBI): domain Eukaryota; kingdom Metazoa; phylum Mollusca; class Bivalvia; order Mytilida; family Mytilidae; genus Mytilus; species Mytilus galloprovincialis. The sequence goes on along the minus strand of NC_134841.1, from coordinate 96,827,801 downwards.
ATTTGTTTAGGGGCCAGCTGAAGGACTCCTCCAGTTGCGGGAGTTTCTTGCTGCATTCGCCATTGTAAACCCATTGGTGCCCTGCGGTTGTTGTCTGCTCTATGGTCGGGTTGTTGTCTCTTTGACACATTCCCCATTTCCATTCTGAATTTTATGCATGGTTTCCTTCACCATTGTGGAGAGAAATTGGTCTTAGCAGTGAAATATCAATGACTGGAACTCATTTTGACTGCTACCTTATTGATTTTTATTGATAAAAGTATTAACTAGAAAGTAGTATTTCAGATACAATAGGTAACCACTTGCCTAATATATCTGAAGAAATTATTTTACTGGCAATGAGTCTGGCCTTCAAAATATTTATGCCCTGGTTCTTTGCAATGTTTCCTTACCCAAAACATTTCCTCTGATCTAGTGATTTAGCCTGTAGAAACTAATTCATTTCATTTTTGTTATTTGTATAACAGGTTAAACAGTTTTAGAACCTACCAATCTCCAGATGTAGGAATTGCTCGCAGCGTTGAAGATCCATTGGTGGCCTTTGCATGTTTTCTGTTATTTGGTGTGGTTGTTGTCACTTTGACATGTTGACTGTTTCCATTCTCTCTTAGTTTTTTATACACTGACTTATCAATCCATTGACCTGTAACCTTCAAGCGGGACAAGGTCATGTGTCACTAAATATATCTTGTCAAAAATGTAACTAATTTGATTTAGCAGTGCTGTTGGGGAACATTGGCTGTAAAAAGGCAGCCTAACCTTGAAACATTACAATTTTTGTGTATTTTATTATTGGCTGTAAAAAGGCAGCCTAACCTTGAAACATTACAAGTTTTGTGTAAGATTGGTTATTGATTTATAGAGACAAATCTACCCATTCAATCATGTTACTAACTAACTATAGTCACATCAAGTTAAACAACTGTCTATTGTTACTTAATGTCCTGTGGCAAGTATTACATGCATGATCAGGAGGAGAACAAATTAGACAATAGATTATAAATCAAATAGACAAGTACATAGGAGGTGAAGGGGCATTTATTAAGGCTCATTTGTGGCACTACAATTGATACTTTTTTTACAAATACTGTTAATTAAAATTTCTTCAGAAGATGAGGCATATATATGGCCAACTAAAATTGATTAGTAGATTTTCATCCAAATTTTTGAAAAAAATGGGGCGGGTGGGAGGATTTTATTTTTTAAATTTTATTTCATATGAAACCTTCTTGTCACGTGTTATTCGTATATGCAAGTGTAATAATAAGCTTATATCATGTAAATACATCCATAAGGTATCGTGTGTAAGACAATAACAATCAAAACCAATGAGTAACCAAAGACTCATGAAACCAAAAGACATTTACATCAACAGTTACAAATAATAAGTAGGAAACAACAACTCCACTAAAAACCAGGTGTGAAATCATGTGCTCTGGAAGGGTAAGCATTTCCTGCACTGTATACAGCACCCGTCATGTTATTTCTTTGTTCAGTTCTGTAATGACGGAAGGTTGTTATGACTGAGGAAAAATATCACTGAGATATGATTTCTGACACACTTTTGTAATGATGGCCAATCAGCTCATAATGGCGACCATAAAATTGCTTGAGCGATGACCTTAATTTGATTGATTCTTAGTCCTGTCTTATCAACTTTTGAGAAAGCAGTATTCCTCGTTCAACAAAATCAATGTACGTTGAGCTTAAGCTCTAAAGTAATGTATCAATTGAGACACATATACTCCATATGCTGGTGCCGCTTTTTCAAATTCTTAAATATATACTCTGATTTATAGCAACCACTATTCTACATGTAATTGCCGCTTTAGAAACCTATTTTATAGTAAACATCAGAAATGTGGAGAAATGCTCTTTTCAGTTGGACTACCTACATCAAGTGTATTTTGCTTTCTAAGCAATGTTTTGTTGTCCTTATAAAATGAAGCAAGTGCATTGGTATGCAACATGAGTACGATAAGTACAGAATAAAATGAAAACTCAAACAGTGTTGAAATAATAGGGTTGGTCCTTTTAAATATGCAAGATGCAAATATAATTAATACAATGTAGAACATAAAGTTGTTTAATGACTCTATCGTGGGTATTGGCACAGAGGATGTTTGCTGTTTTTCTACAAAATAATCGAAAGGCATGGCTAAAGTTAAATCTAAGAGTTTTCTAGAAATTAATAACTTAAAAATGCGTATGTTTGTTGATTTTCTGAACTCAATATACGGTCTGACACCAATCTAAAAAGTTCATGCTTATGTCAAATTCTTTATTCCAGTCAAATGTGTTCCACGATTTTTACGCTTTTGGGTTTCATTCACAGTCCAAATTTCTTGACACAAAGTCATTGTATAAATAAAACAAATCCAAGGTGTTTTACTCACAAACATTTGTGTCATTTCTGACATACGGCGATTTGCATTCTTGGACACAGCGTATTACTCATAACCCGAATATTTCACGCCCTTCTCGAAATCAATCTCTATTCTTAGTAAATGATGTTGTCATCATAGATCAGCAGAATATATCGACTTAATCATTCAGTAAGAATACTCTAAGAAATAGGATAACCGAAATTTGAAACTGGAAGTTTTACATGAAACGAAATTATCGACGGTTACCTGTAACGGAAATGAACGAAATCCGGAAATCGTAATTTTTTCAAAAATAAAAAAAATCGGGGCGGGCGGGGATGAAAATCTATCAATTAATTTTAATTGGCCTATGCATAAATAACTGCAAGATTAGAAATTACTTCATGATATGTGGATATTTCACCAAAATGAAGAAGACTTTAATTTTATGCATTTTTCAACTATATTACCTTTAAGAAAACATTGGGCACAGCAAGATAATAAAAAAAAATTTAAAGAATATATGTGCATTGTTCCTACCAAAACAAAAAATGTTACTTTTAATGGCATACTTTTACATCTAAAACAAGTATAATCATAACAGTGCATTAAGCTCAGATATCAAAGTCAAAAGTTCATATAATTGTAACCTGATTTAGAAATAGCCAAACAGTAGTGAGGAATTATTCTTATAAAGGGATCATCCAGACTACTTATTCAGTCTCCAACAGTTTATAAACTTGAATTCAGTAATTTATTTGGCAGCTGTAGACAGTCTGGTAATTAATTAGAATAATAAGGATAATCATTGCTGTCAGTCTTTAAGATGTCTTATATATGAATTCAATGTCATTTATTTTGTTTGATTGTCTGGTCGTGTTTCTTTCTTTCTTTTTTTTTATGTAAACATTAAAATTTAACTTAAACATATTGAAGTTATTTGGGTCAGGATATTTGGTAGTTGGTAAAGTCATTTTGTACAGCAAACAGAAACAACACTACAACACTAACTACTATAAACTCCTGAAAATAACAGAAAATCAGTAATAATCTCTAAACAACAGTACTGTCAAAATCTCCAAGCAACACTACAGCACTTACAGCTAGACAAAGGAAAAAGAAAAACAGTGATAATCTCTATCACTTTTGTACTGATATAATCTCAAAACAACACTATTGTAATGACATAATCTCCAAACAACACTACATCACTTACAACTAGACAACAGAAAAATAGTGATAATCTCTAAACACCACTTTTTTATTGACTTAATATCTCCAAACAGCACTACAGCACTTACAACTATACACACACTTAAATTCCTTAAAATAATGGAACACTGATAACTCTCTAAACAACATGTGGTTGCAAAGTGCTGATAAAAAATCATGATATATCTTCAAGATTCATTATAAGTTGGATATAAATTTTGAGGATTGAATGGGTATAGGTAAACCACAAATTTATACATTTTTTATAGGCTTCTGTCCAAAGTCTTTAGAATTTGGGAAAATGAACAATATCAGATATCCACGAAATTAAATAGATCCCCAGTGTAGAAGAACTATTACTACCTTAGGACAATTTTGCAACTCTAACGCTGTTGCCCATTATATGTTAATTGTTTGCCCAGCAAAGCTAAGTATCTGGTATCTTTTGTCCCTCTTTTAGGTTGGAACCAGTAAAGAAAGATTACCCTCTTGTATAAATGTATATAACCCTCAAAGCACAGTGACAGTCACACTCTACCTTGCAAGTAAAAACAATCTGTTGACAAAATCATCTACAGAATGATAGCTATCCAAGGTTTGTTTTATTTTCCTTTGACGTTGTTTGTCCTATTGTTTATTCATGGACTTACATATATATGTCAAACTTTGCATTCAGATGTTGTCTGAAAATTTTTTTGTATTATACAATGATTCATGAGCAATTTAAGTGACGATCTTTAGGGACGGAAATTTAATCTCTTTAGAATTGTTGAAGATTTATCTGACTAAAAACTACTGATGTAATTTAATGGAACAGATCCAATTCATTACCAAGCCAATCCTTAATTACTCTAAAGAGGAATCACATTTTAAATATCTTGAAACAGAAATGCATACTGAAAGTCTCAAATTATACTGTTTCAAAACTATTTTAGTGAAAATGTTTGTCATGTGGATTAACAGTGAATCTATGGCTTTATGAGTGTTACATCGCTGAAAGCTGCTATACATATTTATGAACATTCCAGAATGCATAATACATGTTTTACCTTTTTTTAAATCAAAGTTGTTGTGCTTTCTATTGGAAGGCCCCAGTGGCTAGACAGTTCAACAATGTTCGTTCATGCCTAGTTGTGTGATTAGGTTTATGTCTGAAGAGGTTCTAATAGTAGCTATAGACCCTGGACAAGTTATATGCTATATCATTACAATAAAGTTTGGGGCAATAAAATGAGTTGAACCCTTTTGCTTTATTCCAATGAGTTTGAAATATCAAAATTTTGTCTGAAGCTGCATTGTCATTTTATTTCTGCTTTTTTAAGACACAGATACATTTCTTATTCTCATCTGATGGAAAGGCAACAATTTGTTTATTGCTTATTTACTGGGCTACATCAGTGACGTATGCTGACCTTTTCCTACAACTTACATCTTCTGTATGTGTATGTTAGGCTATCCTTTTCTAGCTGCTAGCAGCTTCCATACATGTGTAATTTTCTGACCTTTGGCTTCTGCTTGCACCTTTTGTACATGTGTACTTCTCTGACCTTTTCCTTAATTAGCTGCTTACATATTCTGTATATGTGTAATTCTAGCCAACCTTTTTCGAACTGCTAACAGCTTCCATACATGTGTAATTCTCTGACCTTTTTCTTCTGCTTACATCTTCCATATACCTGTGTAATTCTCTGACCTTTTTCTAATATTGATATATCTATTAACCACCATTTTATTGTTAAATAAAGGATTTAATTAATAGTTTCCATCATTACTAATATGTTGGATTAATTCTAAAGCCTATCAGTCAGGATATTTACCACATTATTTGAAATAATTGCTTTTTATTGAAAACTTTATTGGAACCTTAAATGTCTTCCGTGCATGTTTCCTATCAAAGTTTTCAGATCACTGATTTACCACTGAAATAAATTGTGACAGCCACCAGATAACCATGAATTACATGTTTATTACATTCTGCACTTTTCCTTTCATCGCCATTGTCCAACTCTGTTGTATTGATGTGTTGATGATTCCATTGTATGGAGCTATATTTCATTAGCTTGAATTTATCATGACTTACACCATTCTTAACAAAGAATTGCAATAGTTGTCTATGATTCTTTTCTCTTTTTGAATACAACAGTAAAGGTTACCTTTTATCGAGATGTGGTATACTCGATTGGTCTTTAAGAATTGGATACAGGCTAAGAAAGATGTTTGTTAATTATAAAGTAATGCCATCATATGTTATTATTAATACTTTTATATCAATACTTGATTACTAGACCTAATAACACATGAGGTCTTTGTTTTTTACAGCAAACATAGCCATTTATCCTGTAATCAAGCATTTTACCATACAAATAAGGTTTACAGATAACCTTAAGTGATATATGTATAGTATAATATATAGTACATTGTATCTTGTTATTGTGCTTCTATTGTAACCAAGCAGTTACATTCAAACACAGGTCAGTTTTGCTACTCTTTTGAATTAAAGGTTAAGCAATGTCCATTTTATTCAAGAACAAATGGCTGGGAAAGATTTAAACAAATAATGTTAAGTTGCAGGATTAGATAAAAACCTGTTTGACATACCGGCCTATCATACCCTGATCTTTTTGTGTATAAATGTGTCTTTCACTGAATTCATTGTCCTCTATCATCTTTTATAGTTGCAGGTCTGTTGTGTGTAGAAGTTATTTTGTTGCAGTCCTTTTGTGTAGAGATTATTTTGTTTTAGGTCTTTTCTGTAGAGGTTATTTTGTTGCAGGTCTTTTGTGTAGAGGTTATTTTATTGCATGTCTTTTCTGTAGAGGTTATTTTGTTGCAGGTCTTTTGGGTAGAGGTTATTTTGTTGCAGGTTTTTTTGGGTAGAGGTTATTTTATTGCAGGTCTTTTGGGTAGAGGTTATTTTGTTGCAGGTCTTTTGTGTAGAGGTTATTTTGTTGCAGGTCTTTTGGTTGGAGGTTATTTTATTGCAGGACTTTTGGGTAGAGGTTATTTTGTTGCAGGTCTTTTCTGTAGAGGTTATTTTGTTGCAAGTCTTTTCTGTAGAGGTTATTTTGTTGCAGGTCTTTTGTGAAGAGGTTATTTTGTTTGCAGGTCTTTTGGTAGAGGTTATTTTGTTGCAGGTCTTTTGGGTAGAGGTTATTTTGTTGCAGGTCTTTTCTGTAGAGGTTATTTTGTTGCAGGTCTTTTCTGTAGAGGTTATTTTGTTGCAGGTCTTTTCTGTAGAGGTTATTTTGTTGCAGGTCTTTTGTGTAGAGGTTATTTTGTTGCAGGTCTTTTGGGTAGAGGTTATTTTGTTGCAGGTCTTTTGGGTAGAGGTTATTTTATTGCAGGTCTTTTGGGTAGAGGTTATTTTGTTACAGGTCTTTTGTGTAGAGGTTATTTTGTTGCAGGTCTTTTGGTAGAGGTTATTTTGTTTCAGGTCTTTTGGGTAGAGGTTATTTTATTGCAGGTCTTTTGGGTAGAGGTTATTTTATTGCAGGTCTTTCGGAAGAGGTTATTTTGTTGCAGGTCTTTTGGGTAGAGGTTATTTTATTGCAGGTCTTTTGGTAGAGGTTATTTTGTTGCAGGTCTTTTCTGTAGAGGTTATTTTATTGCAGGTCTTTTCTGTAGAGGTTATTTTGTTGCAGGTCTTTTCTGTAGAGGTTATTTTGTTGCAGGTCTTTTGCCTAGAGGTAAATTTGTTGCATGTTTTTTTATGGCAGGGCTATTACTAGTAAATAGTTAGCTAAAGAGGTCCAATTTTCAAATGAAAAAATGTAAATTGTAATAAGTAGTCTACACTCCTTTTTCTATTGTTATATGTTGGTACTGTGTATAGATGTGGAACAAGTTTGGTTTGTAATAAGTAGTCTACACTCCTCTTTCCATTTACATTGTTATATGTTGGTACTGTGTATAGATGTGGAACAAGTTTGATTTGTAATAAGTAGTCTACACTCCTCTTTCCATTTACATTGTTATATGTTGGTACCGTGTATAGATGTGGAACAAGTTTGATTTGTAATAAGTAGTCTACACTCCTCTTTCCATTTTCATTGTTATATGTTGGTACCGTGTATAGATGTGGAACAAGTTTGATTTGTAATAAGTAGCCTACACTCCTCTTTCCATTTACATTGTTATATGTTGGTACGGTGTATAGATGTGGAACAAGTTTGATTGGTAATAAGTAGTCTACACTCCTCTTTCCATTTACATTGTTATATGTTGATACTGTGTATAGATGTGGAACAAGTTTGATTTGTAATAAGTAGTGTACACTCCTCTTTCCATTTACATTGTTATATGTTGGTACAGTGTATAGATGTGGAACAAGTTTGGTTTGTAATAAGTAGTCTACACTCCTTTTTCTATTGTTATATGTTGGTACAGTGTATAGATGTGGAACAAGTTTGATTTGTAATAAGTAGCCTACACTCCTCTTTCCATTTACATTGTTATATGTTGGTACGGTGTATAGATGTGGAACAAGTTTGATTTGTAATAAGTAGTGTACACTCCTCTTTCCATTTACATTGTTATATGTTGGTACTGTGTATAGATGTGTAACAAGTTTGGTTTGTAATAAGTAGTCTACACTCCTCTTTCCATTTACATTGTTATATGTTGGTACCGTGTATAGATGTGGAACAAGTTTGATTTGTAATAAGAAGTGTACACTCCTCTTTCCATTTACATTGTTATATGTTGGTACTGTGTATAGATGTGGAACAAGTTTGATTTGTAATAAGTAGTCTACACTCCTCTTTCCATTTACATTGTTATATGTTGGTACAGTGTATAGATGTGGAACAAGTTTGATTTGTAATAAGTAGTCTACACTCCTCTTTCCATTTACATTGTTATATGTTGGTACTGTGTATAGATGTGGAACAAGTTTGATTTGTAATAAGTAGTGTACACTCCTCTTTCCATTTCCATTGTTATATGTTGGTACAGTGTATAGATGTGGAACAAGTTTGATTTGTAATAAGTAGTCTACACTCCTCTTTCCATTTCCATTGTTATATGTTGGTACAGTGTATAGATGTGGAACAAGTTTGATTTGTAATAAGTAGTCTACACTCCTCTCCATTTACATTGTTATATGTTGGTACTGTGTATAGATGTGGAACAAGTTTGGTTTGTAATAAGTAGTGTACACTCTTCTTTCCATTTACATTGTTATATGTTGGTACAGTGTGTATAGATGTGGAACAAGTTTGATTTGTAAGTTTGATTTGTAATAAGTAGTGTACACTCCTCGTTCCATTTACATTGTTATATGTTGGTACAGTGTATAGATGTGGAACAAGTTTGATTTGTAATAAGTAGTGTACACTCCTCTTTCCATTTACATTGTTATATGTTGGTACTGTGTATAGATGTGGAACAAGTTTTATTTGTAATAAGTAGCCTACACTCCTCTTTCCATTTACATTGTTATATGTTGGTACCGTGTATAGATGTGGAACAAGTTTGATTTGTAATAAGTAGTGTACACTCCTCTTTCCATTTTCATTGTTATATGTTGGTACCGTGTATAGATGTGGAACAAGTTTGATTTGTAATAAGTAGTCTACACTCCTTTTTCTATTGTTATATGTTGGTACAGTGTATAGATGTGGAACAAGTTTGATTTGTAATAAGTAGCCTACACTCCTCTTTCCATTTACATTGTTATATGTTGGTACTGTGTATAGATGTGGAACAAGTTTGATTGGTAATAAGTAGTCTACACTCCTCTTTCCATTTACATTGTTATATGTTGGTAAGTGTGTATAGATGTGGAACAAGTTTGATTTGTAATAAGTAGTCTACACTCCTCTTTCCATTTACATTGTTATATGTTGGTACTGTGTATAGATGTGGAACAAGTTTGATTTGTAATAAGTAGTCTACACTCCTTTTTCCATTTACATTGTTAAGGTCTTTCCTCTCCGCGAGGAAAGACCTTATTGTTTTTTTCTAACGTTTTTTTTTCTTTTTTTTCTTTTTTTCTTCCAACATTTTTTTGACATGCCCACCCCTTCTTTCTGTTAAAGTTACCAAGACCAAATATGGACCATTGATAGACCTCATCATGCAGTTTTACCAAATGACCCTGTTAAGGATTTCATCATCCTCTTTAGAAGTTATCTCCCTTTTATTGATTTTTTTTAACACGGCACCCCCTCGTTGTTTTTAAAGATATCATGACATTATTTGGACAATAGGTAGATCTCATCATGATTTATTACCATATGAGGTTGAATAGGATTTCATTGTCCCCTATGAGAGTTATTATCCCCTTGAAACAATTTCTTTCCTTTGCATTTTTCTAAAAAAGTATAAGAGATAGAATTGATTTGAAAACAGCAACATGTACAGGAACAGATGGCAATGTTAATGAACATATACAATCATTTTGTTATTAATCCTTATAAGGAGTTATTCCCCTTGAAAAATTGTGTACAATTTTAGAAAAATTGTATTTCCAGAACCGGAAGTCGTAGAGACTTGGGACCTTCACCAATAATCTTTAATTCATGTGACCTTTAATATGCACTCAAGGTCAAAGGTCACTGAGTGCACAATAAAATTACGCTGCAATTTCAAGCTTACATATTAGGAAAACGATAAGACTTTGCTGCATACATACAGAATATAAAATGTTCCTCTCCACGAGCTCTACATTTTATATAATAAGCCCAAAAATGTCCGACCGTCTGTTCAAAAGTTACAACGGAATAATTGTTAAAAGTATAGTATTTTGTGTATATCTTTTTAAAGGTCACAGATTTCAACCTACTATAAACTGCAAAGATGATCAGTAATTCAAGACCTTCAATTTGAGGTCAATGTCAGGTCATGATGAAATTTCACCTTGACCTTTACATTATACTATGACCTTGTGATATTTGAAAGGTCAAGTGGTCCTGAGTTGAATGGTGATAGTCCCATGTCTCTACGACTTCCGGTTCTAAAGTTTGGTATTGCATCATATATTTGATGATTAATTGTAACCTTGGTGAACTTTGAAATTGTCCCAATTCTTTTTCTATAATGTTGTCCTTTAACTGAAGATCATTTATCATTTAACAGATTTGAGATATCTATTATCGTTTTAGAGATAATGCAGTTTGAAATTTTGCGAGCGCCGGCATGTATTTCTGAATCAACAACAGCTTACCACTTAAAATGTTTAAGAAATTGAAGAGGTTAACATAGTTATATGTTTGACCAAAGACCAAAAACATTCCATGTAAAAAAACACCAAAAAATCAATTTGAAATTTTCATGTTTTGCATTGACTTTGTAAGTTTCATAACTTCTATTTATATAGTTGATATTGCATCATTTTTGGCACTTTGTCAAATTGGGTCATCTGATATATCAAATTGAAGGTCTCAATAAACTCTACTTAAAAATGAAAAAGTTAAACCTCTTTTTCATCCCAGGTGGAAGGGTGGGGTCATTTAGTGCAAAAATTCTCAGAGGGTAAGGTTGTCGCATATCAAATGAAAGAACATAAAGCGTACATTTCAAATTTCAAATTGACGTCCCCAAAAATTGGTTGGATGGGGTCATTGAGTGCAAAAAATAAATTTTCTTTTACGATAGAGTTGTTGTATATCAAATGAAAGGTCATGATGTGTACATTTGAAATATCAAATTCCCGACCTCCAAAAATTAGTTGTATGGTGTTATTAAGTGCAAAAATCAAACTTTCTAGAACATGGCGTTGTCGCATATCAAATGAAAGCTCATCTACCCTGTGTTACATATATCATACTTCTGATCTCAAAAATGTAGGCGGATGAGGTCATTAAGTGTAAAAAGCGAAAAGTTTCAGAAGGTATGCTTGTCGTATATCAAACGAAAGGTCATACAAAGTACATTACGAAAACATCACTTTTACAGGAAAGACCTTTCTACTAGTTATATGTTGGTACTGTGTATAGATTTGTAATGTTACTTCAGGGTTTAAACTTTTAGGTTCAAATGTCAAACTGGTAATATAGATCTACTTCCAGATTGATTGTTATTCTTATCATAATTAATAATTCTCTCAAGGGGTTCACTTTGGAATCTGTTGAAAAACTTTTTTTTATATTTTATCATTTAGATGATCCTGAGTGACTGACACTTAACAAGAACTCTGTTATGGAGTAAATGTCATTTACATTTATATCAATAAAATGTCCATATATTATATCATGATAATTTGTGTTTATTCCCACGGTTTGAATGATATACATATAACCCATAAAATGGCTAATACTTTCAAGTTGATTAGAAAGTACCAACTTGAGGAAAATTTAGATGTGAAATGGTTTTATTCTATATGAATATCATTTATAAATATATATATGACAGAACCATTCTCCCTGATAACAGCTGGCCTTGATCTGGTCATCCATATATTGGAATATCACAATATTAGTCTGATAGTTAAGGCTAACAAGGTTTTTTTAATCAAATAAGCCATAAGGTATACATAATCATAAGTTACTACTCAGATTACGGCTTCGTTGAGACTTCTTATTTCTTAGCTGTATGAACGCAGAATAAAGTAAAGACCCTTCTGATATGTTTCATACCCGTATTTAACCTTTGATTTTAGTTTTAAGAGTGACTTATACTGCCAGTTTCTCATGTGTTGAGATACTTTGTCAATATAAAAAAGAACTTAATAAACTTCTTTGTACAGTTTGAATTTTTTTAAATTGATTTTTTAATGAAAATGGTGATTTCAAAACATTTATTTAGGTTTTTGAGTTATACATCATTAAAGTTTAAAATTGTTGTTTGAAGTCGAGGCTGGATAGAGGTTTAATTATCAGGTGCAGTACTTTGGATGCACATCAACAGTATCATAGAGAACCTTGATTTATCATAATAATGTCAACCTGTCACACATTAAAGTCAATTTTGTTTTTTAAAATATAATTAGGTGCTTTTTAAGTCCTTGATAAACTTGCATCAATTAACACATTCAAACCTATATTACATATGTAGTTCAAACTGTATGTTTTGTGCATAACATGTAACAATTTAAACTTTATGATAAGAATATCAAACTCGTTATCATTTTGTCTGTATATAAGGCTTTTTCTTGAAAGTTTACATAGAATAAAGATGGGCTTATAGAAAAATTGATTAATTAAAAAAAAATGAACCCAGTGATTTTTTTACCTGTTAAATTGAAAAAAGATACTTAAGTTCTAGGATTCATCTATTGGCATTTTAAAGACTTATATCCCTAACGATAGCTTGCAGGCTTCAACATCTGACGGTATATACAAAGGACATTGTATTGTAACATGCATAATGATTAGTAAATTTCCATGTATGACATTTGGTGTTGTTTGATTGTCACTGTTACGATTGAGTGACAGCTCATGAAATCTTTTCAAGAAAAATGGTTTATATGGGATTCGACTGTCACAGTGTGAAGTAGATCTGTTCGTTTCTTGATAAATTTATTTATTGACAAGGCAATTAGGCCGTCCAGTGTCTCTCAATAGTTCTTACTTAGAGACCTAATGTATTGAGGATTCTAATTATCGTGGTGTTATTATTTAACACATTTTATTTAAATTTATCTGGGCCAGAGTTTTGTTTGAAGAAAAAAGACAATTGTTATTAAATGATGCTCAAAGTAGAAAGTAAATTGGCCAACCGGTCACGGACAAGTATAACATCTATTTTAGAGGATTTTGTCAATTTACGACGGAAAAAAGAGTCGGATGCAGTGGTAAATATTTTATTATATATCTTAACAATTTACTTGCCTTGATAGCCTTAATAGATTTTTAAAACTAACGAATAATAATGGTTTATGCTAGAATTGAAGAAAAATTGATTTGTTGATTTGTTGATGTTCTGAAAAGTAGTTTGATATTTTTTATTCTTGAAAGGCTGTCTTATTTTTTTTCAAATTTTTCAAAGCTTTGTAATCTCTTTATGAAGCCAAGCATTTCTCTTTCAAAGAGCATTATATAAATTCCATGTAGAGAAGAAAAGTAGGTTTTTTCTGAAAAAAGGAACTTGTTGAAAGAAATTTTTTAATCCTCTGTCTTTAAACTTGAGGGAATAATTTTATTCTTTTTGTTAACTGTATGAAAAAAAAACCGGGAAAGATATATAAAGTAGTAGAAACAATAAATTTATCAGAGTTGGCAGGAATTCTCTTGGGGTGCATTGGGATATATACATATAAAAATTCATTCAAGAAATTTGTTCAAAGATTAATTGTGTCCCTGAAGATTTTATTAAAGATGAAGGTGTTTTCTTAATTTTCTTTTTTTTTAACCCTGTAATTTTAGCTTACCAGGATCAAAATGTTTATGTGAGCTTTTGCTTTTGCCATTATTCTGTGTCAACATTGTGGGTTATCACTTTTTTAGATATATTTTCCTTTGAAACTATTGGGTTGCAGGTTAACAAATTTGAACTGAACTGAATATTCCATAGGATCAGAGGTTCCAGAAAAATCATATTTGCCAGTCATGACCAATTAAAATTACAAATTGCGAAAAGAAATTCCTAATTTCTGTAAAAATTAATTAAAAAATTTACCAAGATGGGATAATTTCAAAGCCCATTAAAGCCCAATTTTGAAAATTTACCAAGATAAGATGTTTTCATTTTTTGAACCCATAAGCCCATTTTAAGAGAGTGGTTGTCCATCTTGAATTTGAATTTTTTATTTTAGTAATAAAACTGCCACTCTGTATTGGACAGTAATTTACAGGGCCCTCCGTTACTGTTTAAAAGCCTCAGGAGATATCAGATTAATAACAGCTTATTACTTTAACCTGTGTTGACAACTGACAAGAGAATATATTAATCATGTTGAGACAATCAAATTTTTAGCAAAGACCATAATTTTAAAACTAAAAACCTTTTTATTTAATTTTCTAGAAAAAAGAAAATTATTTTTCACAAGGCATTATCTTATTTACTTTGCAATATGTATGTGTTACAGCGTCCACCTTTAGACAGTCAGAAGAAATCCCTTTTCTAAATCGTAGGTCTTCTTTACTTAATCACATAAGAACTTATGATTTATATTTCTTTTCTCAAAATCTGAAGTTGTTTGATTGATTCTTGGGGAAATTTCAATTTCAAGTCTTTAGAATTATCATTGCTCAGATGCATTCTGCAAATTACTCTTTAAAAAACTTGTACTAAATCTGGTGGGAAATTTCACATACCAGTAGTTCTTGCTGTAAAAACTGTTGATGCAGACTCATTTATGTTGTGACTTTTGGTAAAAATTTAACAGTAAGAAAAGATTTTTTTGACCAATTGTAAAGTCCTCAAAAAATATTTCCAGACCCTTGCTTTAAGTGCATTTGTAAAGTGTATGCAGAATTTGTTCCACCAACAAACATGGCTTCACTGTTGCTAAAATAGAATAGAGGGGCCATCAATGATCATATGTTTTTGTTTTATGTCTTGAAATTTATGAGAGTTAAGTATTTATTTACTGTAATTTTGTTTCAACAAAGCAGTTTCCAATAACTTTACAGATTAATTAAGCAATTTAACATTAAATAGGTCAGTGAAAATTGTTAAATATATAAAAGTCCACACTAGACTGGGAATCAAATTGTATAATAATGGCAAGAAAATTTCTAAATCAACTGTTAACTTATTTAGTTGTCAAATTGTATGATTAACATAGTGATTTCTTTGGTTTTAGGATGTGTCACAATCTAGTGATTTGTTTGGTTTTAGGATGTGTCACAATCTTGACAGTATCAATAGTTTGATGGTTCCAATCTCTGTAACAACACCATATGATGTAATACATATTGTTTCTTTCAGAATATTCAATTTATACCATCTTCCTACAAATTGAATTTGGAATACTCCAAAGCTTGTTATAATTAGTTTTACATAATGGAAAATTATCATTATTGTATCTTTGGAAGAAATCTTATCAAATATGTTTTGCTGGTGGTGTTTCCAGTTTGTTTTTTGGTTGATTTGAAATAGATTGCACCATACATTTTCCATAGAAGCATCCTTACTTGTGAAGAAATTATATAATTTTTAATTGAGACAGTCAGTCTCCACTGCTTACTAGATATGACTTTGCTGTGCACTTTACAAAAGATTTTACATGTTCTTGTTTCATGTTTACTGTCTAGCTGATGTCATAAGTTCCTGTATTTTATCACACTCCCCCTCAAAAACATAGCTGACAAGTGTTTATAACCAATGATTACATCCTACAACAAGCTTCGAATAAAAAGAACTTTTCTGTAGTTTAAAAGAGTTAAAGTTAGGGGAAGGCAAAATAGAATTTGATTTTGCCTGATACAGTTAAGAGGAGAGATTACAGTCTGGATGTTCATAGTTACAGTGTAACCTGTCTTAAATCCGATATTCATAGTTACAGTGTTACCTGTCTTAAATCCCACACCTGAGTATTGCAGCATCCTGCTTTAACCAATTCCTTATTTTGGTCCAAAATACTCCTATCCTTGCAAAAAAAAAACACAACTGAATATTCCAACTCCCTGCTTAATCTGACACCCTGCTAAAGCGGACATTTTTTCTTGTCCCAACACAGGTTTCACTGTATAATCAATATATTCAGAATGATAAAGATATGATATTTGACCATTATCTGACCATATCTACCATTGAATTTGGAGTTCTGTTTCTGATTGCAAATCTGAATTAACTATCTTTTTCAATAACAACCACTCCTTTATAGTTTAAGAAAGTATTAAAGGACACTCACCATGTCCTCTATAATACAGTTGAAAAATCAATATACTAGTGAATTCCAAATCTTAAAATTTCTGTATACTATTTTCAGCTATCTCATATGCACATTAATCTAGTCCAAGTTTTCTTTTTGTCTTGACTGATAGTCACATACAAATTTGCAATTTTTTGTATATTTAACCAAAAATATGATGCCATGAAGGGTATACAATATTTGTAGTGGAGGTAATAGCCTTGCTAACATTAAGTGTTACTTTCAGGATTTCACACCATAACATATCACAAAAGATGCATTTTTGGCTGATTTTAACCATAAGCTTGAAATAAGTATGCACATTACTTTTTTTTTTCGATCACATAAATTTTTGGTGTCATTTCACAAGGTATAAATAATTGATGTGTTTAGTATTAAGATTCAAACTTCATTTTTTTTAATAAAACAAACCCTAGAAAAATGCTATTTTAGATTGCTACTTATACGGACTTGGTCCTCTTTTACATGTAACACCTGCCTCATATTATAGTGTGTGAAATTTGACAATATCATGAATATGAAAATGTATAAGTTGCCTTTAGGCGCTAGATTTTTATCCAGTGCATGAAGTGATATTTTATGTTTTAAGAGTTTTAGTACACTACGAGAACAATCATATCTTATGAAATATTATGATCACGTCCTATCTTATATAATTTTATTACATGGTTTCTGACAGTTTCTCTTGTAATTTTCTGTAACAGTTGTCAGACCACTGACAAAAACTGTATTAATCTTTTTAGATACTCCCTTAAATAGTATTTCCTGGTAATTAGATGCACATGGGTAACTTAAATATTCAAAACAGTATCAAAATGCAAAGAAATAGTGTTGATTAAAATAAAGTTCATATATTAAGGGACCTACAACCCAATAACTTGATGTAAGAATGCACATAGAGGAGAATAACTGTGCTCAATCCAAAGTAGGTAATTATGACTGTAAAAATAGGAAGATGTGGTATAATTGCCAATCAGGCACCACAAGAGACTAAATGACTATAGGTCACCTTACGTCCTTCAACAATGAGCAAAACTCATATTGCATAGTCAGCTATAAGAGTGCCTGAAATGAAAAATGTAACAATTCAAAGTTAAAAAGTAACAGCTTAATGTATGTACAAAATAACTGATTATGCTATATTAACTTCCATTGTCAGTTAGAAAAAAAAGAAGAAACTAATATAGATTAATGATGTAGGATTATTATTGCGTTGTATTGTTGTGTAAAAAGGATTATTTCAGCCTACCAAATTGGTAGAAATTCTGACTTATATTTTAAGCTTTGATCTATTGAATTAAAATATTTCCAACAAAAAAAAGTAAGTCACTCTGACCTATATATTGGGCGTCATTGACTTCTTTTATAAATAAGTTTATTCATAAAGATATATTATGCAACCTACAATCATATATCTTCTTGGCAAGTTAATGTAACAGCCTCTTTTTAAAAGTAGGTCACCCTGTCATCATTTATCCCTCAGTTCCTAATTTATGGTAAGTTTCATGTTTGAGCTCATTCTTGAATACTTTAAAACCTTTTATTACACTCTGTTGGTGAAAAGATCATAAAAAAATATTGAGCTGAATGAGGAAACTTAGGCTGTATTTGAGGCAATGAAATGAAAAAAAAAAAGGTTGAAAGATAATTATTGTAATTTTGTATGTTGCAGACACTAACTAAGAGATTTTTATTAAAACAAATAATTTCAATCACGAAAAAACAAAGCTGAGAGGTCATCGGAATTCAAATGGTTTTGTTTCTTAATGATATTTTTTTTATGAAAGTATGTTTCTTTTTTGTTGTAATGACACAAGTAATATTATAACTGGATTATAGAGAGTTTTTTCTTATGTTTTATGACACATACAATTTATAACTGACACAGGCTTATGGAAGTTTCTAATCTGTTGTGTGACATATCATATATAACTGGCATATGAAGAGGAAATGAAAAGTAAATGTGAATAGATATTTTCCTGAAATATGACCATATATGAAAAAGGTCCATTTTTGTCCAAGTTTGTCAAAAGGATTGGTCATAAATCTGTCAAAATGACTGTAAGGCCACGGTTTTTTAATTTGTTGGTTTACGGATTTTTCGCATAAAAAAGTCGTCGGTCGGAAAAAAAAAGAAAAAAAATATCTTTCAAAACAGAAAAAATATGCAAAATAAATATATATTTCACCTTACTAACAAAATGTTTATCTTATATGCTGTTTTGTCATCATTTCTTAACATTAAGTTCGATGAAATATTATTGATCAGTGATCATGAACATCGCATGACATCGTTTAATAATTTCCTGTAAAAAAGGGGGGGTTGCACGGACAATCACGAAATTAAATCGTCATTTCACAAACAAGAAAAACAGATTCGCGTAGCTCTCAGAAAACTTGGTGAATAATGATCTTCAAGCACAAAAACTGATAAAGAAAAAAAATATAAAAACGTCGTACAAAAATAAGTTTCAACACACGTGTCGAAAAACGTAATAGACTCGTCCACTGGAAAAACGACAATATCGGGTTAATCAGTTGTCATGCAATCCGGTTTTTATCCCAATGATCGATATTTTTTGTTATCTATGAAACAAGAAAATTTCAAATGATTTGTTGATATTCAGTACTTTAATTGATGTATTCCACCTGTCCACATTTGGACAAGTCTATTTCTCTGAGATGATGCATCTTACGGACTGATGACAAATAAGGGAAACGAACTAATTTGTAATTGGTTTTAAACACAGGTTTCGTTCCGCAAAATTATTTGCGCAAAAGACATTTCAAGGTCAGTTATAATTGATTTGTCTATTTTTAGAAACGTAAATTGGAAGTTTTATTTTTCACAACAGAAAGTGTTATCAACTTTGTTAATGATTAATGCATTTCATTTCATAATAAAGGAAAATTTTAATTATTTTTCAGGGATAATGCATTTATAAGGGTCGGCGGGAATAAAAAAGCATGAAAAGTCAATTTTATTTTTATTCTGAAAATCGGCAAAATCGGGTCGGCGGATCCGTAAACCAACAAATAAAAAAACCGTGGCCTAAATCACCTGTCAGACAAAAGTTCTGACATTACTTCAGTTGACTATGCAAAGCAGTGTCTAATATAGTATTCTGGTATATTGGTATTTTAGAGATAAGACATTTCTAAATTATAAGGTTTCAGTTCTACTGTGATAAGGTTAAACTATGTGGTCAATGGTTTATAGCACATATAATTGTGGTCAAAATGTCATTGTTTCCTTAGATAATTACCTACTGCTATATATAAAGTTACATTAACCATTATTAGTTATTTAGTATGACTTACGAACAAATTGTCTGGTTTGTTATTCAATTCTGATGATTCAAGGTTGCTTATGTATCTTTCAGACAGAAAATTGAAACTCATAACTTCATGTTACTGCTTACATTCAGTTTGTATGTGTGTATGTGTTTGGAGGGGTAGAGACATTCATTTGATCTCAGATGATATCTTAAGCTTTAAAACCAGCCATAAAAGAGGCAACATATAAGGATTTTAATTGATTTAAAAAGCATCTTTCTGTGAACTCCAAAAATTGAAGAGCCCATTGTAACTTTTAGATTGCATTATGAAGACAAGTGTGCATGTATATGGCACAAGTTTCAATGATTCAGCAATCCAAAAGCAAAAATTAAGTAAGATGTAAATCCAGATTTTGATCTATTTTAAATTATTTTAATTCAATTTCGGTAAATCAGGCAGAAATAGTTGTTTAAAAATCTTTCCTTAAATTTGCTGATTTTTCATTCAAAATGAAACATGGGAATTGTTAATAAAAGTTCCCTTGGTAGAGTTATTACATATGTGGATACATTGCCATTAAATTTACTAGCTACCAGCAACCCAATAATCAAAGTTTTATAAAAGCTGAAACTTCGATAATCTCAGTGAAGTTTATCAATAATCATCTCAAAAACAAACAGATTACAACAAAGAAACATTAGAAATTAACTTGATATGGATTGAAATTTATGCTGCAAATGCTTCTGTTGTGTTTTTCTATCTCTAGGGGATTACTATATCAAATTGTCTATATGGGTTTTATCTCAAGGAAATAAACTGCATACATATAAGATTTAAAATTGACTCATCACAGAAACCATTACATGTTCTTGTAGTTGCTGTATCCACTAGAATCTCAAAGTTTGTCATTACTCAAAGGGAGCTGTATATGACTTAGCAAAAAAGCAGTTCCTTGTCAAATATATATCACATTTGTAATAACAATTGAATGAGTTTTAAACCTTTCTATTTTCAGGGCCAGAAATCATGGGTTGAAAGAACTTTTTTAAAGCGTGAATGCACCAAGTTTATTCCCAGTCCCAAAGATTCAGCAAAGTAAGTTATGAGATATGGTTTTCATGCTGTTTACCATATGTATATGTATGTAATTATATTAAGGAGCAACATATCAGTATTTAGGACTAAATCAGCAACTTAAATAAAATTGAGAATGGAAATAGGAAATATGTCAAAGAGACAACAACCCAACCAAAGAGCAGACAACAGCTGAAGGTCACCAATGGGTCTTCAAGGCAGCGTTAAAATCCTGCATGTGAAGATGGTCCTCAGCTAAATTCTATGATTACTTAAGACTCATTCTGATCAGTGATTGTATAATTTTTGACTGATATTAAAGCTGCCAAAAATGTTTAAAGAATTTTTTACCAACTACTAAAACTATGAATTAGCTCATCAAAATAATGTTACTCATAAGAAGGTTATAAAAGTCTTGGTTTAAAAATAGGCAACAAAATACACATCAGAAGGAACTGATAAAGTTGTCAGATTTTAGTTAAACTGACACTGTAGATGATAAAACATTTTCTAACAACACTCTTGGGATGATTTCTATGGATAAAATAGTTCTCAATGATAAACTTAGTAAGGACCATATGGTTAATGAGCTATACAAAAAACTTTAGGAGAAAAATGGTCATATGGGAATATATTGTAATACACCAGTTTGTGAAGAAGTGAAGAAATTGTTTTCATTGTAGATTTCAGGTTCATTTCATGGTTATCTATTGTATTTTAGTAATTTGTGTATATCTGCTCTCTAGTAGGATTTTAGATATCAAATAACAATAAAAAAGTGACTTCAGGAAAAAATAAAAACACTAAAAATTTACAGTAAAAAGCTACCAATAAAAATAACTGAACATAGGTAAAAGTTTCTAAATACATATATAAACATTGAAAAATAAAGTGAGACAAATTCAACACTTATGGCAGTGCAGGATAAGATAGATTAATGACACTCATTTTTCATGAACACAACGATCCCTGTCCAAATAACTGACATTTTTATCAGCAAGTTATCTCTCTTATTTTTTTTTTGTGAGGACATTGAATGAAGAAACTTTGTCATGACTTTAGTTTAAGTTTTAGTGCTATAGCACAATACTGCGCAATAGCAAGACATCCCTAATTGCATAGTATTGAGCAATAGCAAGAAATATCCAATTGCACAGTATTGCACAATAGCAAGAATCTTCAATTGAAAATTAATTACAAATATTTCAACTAATGTCAAACTTTTAAGATTACCACATTAAGAGCGCATTTGTTTCTAACCTAAACGATGTAAACGACTACGCGCGTAGTCGTTTAATCCATTTGTTTCTTACATTTTTTGGTCAACGTTGACATCGTTCACATAAACGATGTACGCGCAAAATAGTCGCGTAGTCGTTGATCGTTTATCGTTGAGACGTGTAAACGATAAATTTGTTTCTGCATCTATCGTTTAAATAATTACGAGCACGTGTTTTTTTCGCAAAGTCCTGGTTATTTATTTCCCGCACTTTTACCTGTTTGTTTTACAGTAAGTGAGTGTAATCTATTTTTGTCTGACAACGTGGGGTCAATAAAGTTTATTAAACGATGTATTTGTTTCTAGCAGCTTAACGTTTACTAAACGATAGTTATCGATGACAAAATTTCGGGTTAGAAACAAATGCACTCTTATTTTGTGTCAGAATCCTATATTATCAAAAATGTGATCACATTTCAAATACAGACAGTATCAGTCTTGAAAGTTGTGTCCAAACTTGCACCAACTGTTCAGGGTCGACCTCTGCGGTGGTAAAAGGCTGCGCTCGGCCAAGCATTTTATTAGGACTAAAAAAAAGACTTGCAATTCTTTTATTTGTTTTGTAATTGATAAAAACAAATGACAAGTAAATAATTAAAAAAAAACAAAACAAAACAACGATAATCTAGCAGAGAAATTTTATTACAGTGACTTGACTGATAGTGTTGCTATCCAACAATTGCAATTCATTCAAAATTTTGACCAAATTGCAATTTGTTTTATTAAACCAAATTGTTCAACTGGTCAGAAATTTGAACAAATTGTTCAGTCAAAATGTGAAAGTGCAAGGTGATAAAATAAATCATACTTACAATCCTATAAGACTTTAACTCCACTGTGTTGATGTTATTTTTAAATTAGTTTATCAATCTGTATAGTTATATATAGCTATTACCATACTAAAGGTGAACTGTTTTATTTGTAATTGCTATAAAAATGTCCAAACTAAGCTTTTATATAGTTTTTCTTTCAAAATGTATTCTATATTCATAAGAATCACACAGTATATGAATAAAAACATCATATTCAGTAAAATAATTTGTAAAATTGCAATATATTTGTAGGAAGGGGAGATAATCTTTTTTGGTTTCAAAAAGTCTTTATTCAAAAGAATAGTATTTTAGGTTATTTCCCAAAGGAAACTTATCAATAGCATATTGTTATTTCACATATAGTTTACTGAATATATGATGTATTATTTTAAATGATATATGATTCTTATAAATATAAAATCCTTTTCGAAAGAAAAACTATATAAAAACTTAGTTTGGACATTTTTATAGCAATTCAAAATAAAATAGTTGACCTTTAGTATGGTAATGGCTATAATATAACATATATGATATAATATGATTATACCAATTGCAACTCATTCAAAATTTTGACCAAATTGCAATTTGTTTTATTAATCCAAATTGTTCAGCTGGTCAAAAATTTGAACAAATTGTTCAGTCAAAATGTGAAAGTGCAAGGTGATAAAATAAAATATACTTACAATCCTATAAGCCTTTAACTCCACTGTATTGATATATTATATCATATATGTTATATTATAGCCATTACCATACTAAAGGTCAACTATTTTATTTTGAATTGCTATAAAAATGTCCAAACTAAGCTTTTATATAGTTTTTCTTTCGAAAAGGATTTTATATTTATAAGAATCATATATCATTTAAAATAATACATCATATATTCAGTAAACTATATGTGAAATAACAATATGCTATTGATAAGTTTCCTTGGGAAAATAACCTAAAATACTATTCTTTTGAATAAAGACTTTTTGAAACCAAAAAAGATTATCTCCCCTTCCTACAAATATATTGCAATTTTACAAATTATTTTACTGAATATGATGTTTTTATTCATATACTGTGTGATTCTTATGAATATAGAATACATTTTGAAAGAAAAACTATATAAAAGCTTAGTTTGGACATTTTTATAGCAATTACAAATAAAACAGTTCACCTTTAGTATGGTAATAGCTATATATACATATACAGATTGATAAACTAATTTAAAAATAACATCAACACAGTGGAGTTAAAGTCTTATAGGATTGTAAGTATGATTTATTTTATCACCTTGCACTATCACATTTTGACTGAACAATTTGTTCAAATTTCTGACCAGTTGAACAATTTGGTTTAATAAAACAAATTGCAATTTGGTCAAAATTTTGAATGAATTGCAATTGTTGGATAGCAACACTATCAGTCAAGTCACTGTAATTGAAAAAGAAAATGGAGAGAAATCAATTGTCTAGAAAGGCTATTTGTAAATACAGCTGTTAATCAGAGTGATAGTAATTCAATCTTAAAGTAGTATTTACAGTAAATTTCCTGTCTGACCCCAACAAATATGGGAAGGAATTTGCTAATTACCTGAAAATTAGGTAAAACAGAGAATTTTTCCGGTTCTTGTGGGAGGAAAATCCTGTGAAAGGCCCAATCATTTCAGAAATTGATTTCGATTTATAGTTCACATAAAAGGTTAATAGGACCATCATTTTTTCCTGTATTTATATTGTTGACGTTATTGATTATAAATATTTACCTGTGTCTCAATATATAATCCTACTTCTTCACATACAATTTGTTATTCTTGCAGTAAAATATTACAAGCAGCTATAGATATATTATTATATTAGAGTGAAAGGACAAAAACGATAACCTAAAATCATTATATATTTTTGTGGCTGCTCCATGTTTGATTTGTGGAAGAAGAAACAGATTTCAGATGTTGAGTTTTACTTGATCTTTTAATCTTATCATTCTCACTTTTCACTCTCAAACATAAAACCGTAAAACGTAAAAATAAAATTCCCTTCATTTGATTTGATTTATGATATTGAAATATGATTTCATTAAAAATAAACCTCGGCTTCTATAACTTGCGTAAATAAAATAAGCTAGAAGCAGAATAAATTTCTTGTAACCATTGTGTTATTAGCTTTTTGATTTTTCAATTAAAAGGATTTTACAAAATCAAGGAATTTTTTTAGCCTTTGATATCCGACTTTTATTGTGTCCTTGATTCTTTTCATCTCTAGTGATATTGATGGTTGGTAATTCTGAATTGGTAATATATCTATTTTCTTCTGCATGGATTTTTACATCATTTCTGCAGTTAATTAAAATATTTTATATATTAATTTCACATGATTGGAGATGACATTAATAATAAAATGCATGGTTTGTTTGAGAATGGAAATCTGTGGGACAGTAATCATAACAATTCATTATCCCCAGAATACCCTCCTTGTGTCAATTTATAAGTTCATTCCTTCTCTATTTTGGGTTCTTAATATGAAAAATCAGGATCTAAGCAACTAAACTTCATAGAAGAATTATGTTTTTGTCATTTCATAAATCTTGTGCTTCAGCATTATGAATATGTGACATTGACCTTTTTTTTACGCTTGACTGACTTTGATGAAATTTGCATTGAGGTCCAGATCTAAGTAACTGTAAATCATGGTGGGAATGATCTTTATGACTGTTGATACATCATATTCAATGATGAGGATGAACTCTGAGATTAGGTCATCTTGACCTTCATCATCTTGACCTTCATGTAACTCATGAGTGGAACTAGTTTTAAAAAACTTGAGTAAAGGTTTAGATCTAAGCAATTATAAATAAAAAAGAAATCATTTGTTCTCAATTGATTTATCATAATTAATTAAATAGAACCCCACTAAATTGAGATTACCTTGACCTCTATAAATGATTTGAATAATAAGAAAAGGAAAATAAATATGTACAATTTTTTCACCAATTCAAAAATAATGAGGTGTGGTATGATAACCAATGAGACAATCATCTACCAGAGTTCAAATGAAGTTGATGTAAGCAATATTAAGGCAACCCTACGACCTTCAGCAATGAGGGAAAACCCCATACCATATAGTCGGCTATAAAATGACCATGACATGAAAAATGTGACAGTGAAACTTTTCCATCAAGAAAGATAACAACTTAATTTATAACAAAACAATTCACCGTAACCAAATATAATGGATATTAACCAATGACCACCACTGAAGTACAGGCTCTTGACATTGGACAGGCACATGGAGAATGTGGCAGGATTAAACATGTTTGTTAGAGTCAAACCCTCCCTTAACTTGGGAGAGTGTTGTAACAATACAACATAAGAACAAAATATAAAAATCAGTAGCAACTTGCTTTACCTAAAAGATTGATACCAGGCAACTAACTTAAAAGCAAATGACATCAAGCACTGAAATAAGAGTACTTGCAGTTACTGAAAGCTTAGTTCAAAGCCAATTACAACTGTTTTGTTTGGTGCAATCAGCTGGCCATTTGTAACTTAGTAACTTAATCATACCTAGGTTCTGACGCCAGGATGATGACTCTCGCTGTGATGATTATATTGCTTAGCAAAGGCTTAACATAGTTCCTGTAATTATTTTCACTGTGGCAGGAAAAATAATTTCATTTGTAGAAATAAATAATTGCATTTCTTTGATATTACTTGTATTTTAAATATGAGTTCATGTGCAAATCCATTCTTCTTAGTTTTGAAAAAACCTCATTGTTGTGTGTTGAATATTGAGAAGGAAAAATAGCAATCAATAAACTACATATGGTAATGCTTTAAAACTAACAGAAAATAGACATTATCTTGAATGGTGTTGGTGCATTAAGTCCTGTGGGCTTCCGTCAGATACTTGATACTTTAAAAAATGGTTTTTTTCTTACAAATGCACATCGTCAGATAAGATGTAAGTGTTGAGAATCAAGATATATTACATATTCTGTCTGCAGCTATAATCTAGCTAAGTGTTAAGAATACACCACAGAAAACCATGCTGACAAATTTTATTCTATAGACTTCAGGTGATTCATAATTCTGATGTATAGCTTTTCATCTTGTTCAAAGATAGCAGCAGTTATGGACAACACTTTTTAAAATCATCAGAATAAAAATGGAAGTTTTTATTCTGAATTGATGCTAAGATTTCTCTGTTTTACTTAGTTATTAATCCATTGTGTTTGATATTTTTATTTTCAAGACAAAACATACTAAATATTTACAATGAATTTACATTCAATAAATGTCTCAATCCCCTTAGTGTAGATAATACAAGCTTACAGATAACCAAATATAACATGATATCTAGAACAATAACTTGATTTAACTCATGTATCATACTATTGATTGTGTCTAGGCATCATTTTAGGGTTATTTCCTAGAAATCAAAAGTTGATCTACATTTATACTGTAAAATGATGCTTTAACAATAGAATAGAAGAAGTACATGGGTTTTGTTAGGAATTTGAAAGGACAAGCCTATTGTGTTAATTGGTTTTAAATTAAATTTCATCATATTTATTGGAACTTTTGATATGGTATGATTGCCAATGAGACAATTCTCCACAAGAGACCAAATGACACAGTAATTAACAACTATAGGTCTCCATACCACCTACAACAATGAGCTATAAAAGGACCCCTAAATGACAAATGTAAAACAAATGCAAGTCATTTGCTTGTTTACAAACAAAAAGGGAGGTTCATGGAAGAGCCTTCTCAAACACTGTACACTTATACACATTGGACATACAAATTACCTTAATTGTCCTTATCAGAATCCAAAAGATGCAAGTTATACTTTATTGTAGCTTTAACATGTGTAGGCATTATATTGTTATTTTAGCCCTCACTATTGCTCGGGCAAAAATAATTACGATTATAATGCCTACCCATCTTAAAACTACAATAAAGTATAGCTTGCATCAACTATTTTTTAAACAACAACCACTTAAATTCAGGCTCCTGTTTACTTTTAAGAATTTAAAATCCATTCTATTAATAGTTTATTTGAGAAATGCTTTCTTGTATTACTTTATGCACTGGTATACTTTAACTCTTCTTCTCTCCTTTCAAATTGAATTAATGGTGTATTTGGGACACAGTGGAATCAGACAAAATATTGAACTCAATGCATCAGTTTTGAATTCTAATGCAACAATGTTTGTAACGTTCATTTTGATTGGATAACGTCACTTTTTTACATGGCATCAATTGACAATTGATGCTATGGGATGTACGTGCAAGCGCAGACGGCATATGACAGATTTTAATTACATGTTTTAACGTTGTTTTCTGTCAGTTTCAATAGAATGGAGATGACAATATTGTATTTTAAGCTCCGACGGCATCAATTGGGGATTTGATGGTTGCAAATACCCATTTACTGTCTCCGCTAACGCGTCACAAGTAAACTTAATTTGCGACCATCAAATCCCCAATTGATGCCGTCAGAGCTTAAAATACAATACAGTTATCTCCTGAATGTTTTGTATATTGCAAATAAAGTTGATATCATTCTGCTCAGTAAAACCATTGGAGCCTTGACTATCTCTTGAGATCTGTATTATCTGATGAGTTCACTTATCTCCTAATAATAGCTAATGAAAGGTTATTGTTCTTTTTTACCCATCCTGATAACAGTTAATTACTAAGCTAAAAGAATATGTAATGGAAATTCCTTCTTCAAGTTTTACCCATTATATGCAGATGACACTCGCACCTATAAGTGGCCAATACTTGTTTCTCACTGACTGAACTATTGAATGTGCTGAAAATTGGGATGATTTTTCTCACTAGATACATGTATAACTTTTTGGCAGAGCACTGTCCTCTGAGATAGGATAATGCCCTCATTGATATTTATATGCCCTCGAGATAGGATAATGCCCTGAATGATATTTTTATGTCCTCGTTGCACGGTGAAGGGTACATTAAGTGTTACCCTTGACTGTCCTTCTGTCTGTCCCATTTTCGTTTGAAAAGCAAGCTTAAGGGAAGGCATTCGTGTCCTAAGACACATTCTACTTCTTTTATAATAAGTAAACAAACACAAACAAATATGAAAAGGGGAAATAATAAAAATAAATTCTATGTATGTGTTTCTGAAGACACTTATTGGTAAATGATTATTGATGACTATCTTTAACCCATTTTTTCTCTATGATGTAAAATTTATAGACAAATTTAGTTTGAGAATTGAAATATTAATATCCTGATGCACTAGCACTTATGGATTTTTAGCTTGATAATTTAAATTATGCAAAATTTCTTTAATGTTGACTTAAATTATTCAAATGTGCTTCCTCGTACTAGAATTATAGAAATATCACAAGATTCATAACCAAATTGAATCAGGTTTATTTTCATTGAGTTTTCTTAAAGAAAAAACCTAGAAAAATACAATCAAGTTTGTGATAGTCTTGTGGATGTGCCTTGTTATTTATTAACTTGCTTGATTAAGGAAAAGACGATCTGAAGATTGTTGCTGTAAAAATGTTACTTTTATATCTCAGATAATTGGAATTTTTAAAGAGAGAATTAATTGTATATAAAGGAACTGAGATCAACCCAAAAAAAAGTTTATGATACAATAAACATAAACTTGGTATTACAAATCCGAGTGATGATTTACAGTAACTTGTGTTTGGTTCTATCAAGTTATGAATCTGTTATGTCTTTTCCATTTAGGGAGTAGGCCTTTTGACAGTTTTATTTGTATTGTAAAATGTCCATTAAAACAAATATTGTTTGCATCTTCAACAATTAGATAGGTGAGCAAACATCTTTGAACAGTAGCTTTGCTGCTTTGATTGGAAACTTATCATCCAAGTATAGCAGTCTTATTCAGAAAATTCACTTCAGAAATTAATTCAGAAAATCATTTTAAACCGATGACCATATATGGACATTAACACTAATTAGTTGCTGTAACTTGTTAGAACTGTGAACCATGTAATATATCTCTGGCACCCATCTGACCCTGCAAGACCCTCATGGGTAGTCAAGGTTGTTTCCCCCCATCATCATCGTCTCACTACCTTTAGCCACTACTGTGTGTAAACCAGAGGGGTGTTGGGATTGGGAATGATGTGTATATACTTTACATGTAGAAAACTGTGTATTATATTATAATACATGTACTATAAAACTGAAAAAATATATTTGGAAATAGAACTTGTTCTAAAATAAAATATTTTGATTTGCTAGGTGTTGTTGTGGAAGACTAGAGAATTGGCATGACACAGTCCCTAAACAGTTAGAGGTACCTCCCGGACCAGAAAGATGGCACCCATACGCACATACGGAATCCAAACCAACAGATGCCTATGGTACAATAGAATTTCAGGGAGCACCTCATCCCAGCAAGGCACAGGTAAGTTAAAAATAAAGAGTATGAAAAGTGGCAATATGTACAGGAAAAGACAATAGAGAAAAGAAAAAATAATTTTTAAATGTACTACATCATAAAAGAAAAAACAAAGGATATGGGGTATCCATCCATGACACAAAATCAGAACATAGAAAAACACAGGATATGGGGTATCCATCCATGACACAAAATCAGAACATAGAAAAACAAAGGATATGGGGTATCCATCCATGACACAAAAGTAGAACATAGAAAAACAAAGGATATGGGGTATCCATCCATGACACACAATCAGAACATAGAAAAACAAAGGATATGGGGTATCCATCCATGACACAAAATCAGAACATATAAAAACAAAGGATATGGGGTATCCATCCATGACACAAAATCAGAACATAGAAAAACAAAGGATATAGGGTATCCATCCATGACACAAAAGTAGAACATAGAAAAACAAAGGATATGGGGTATCCATCCATGACACACAATCAGAACATAGAAAAACAAAGGATATGGGGTATCCATCCATGACACACAATCAGATCATGGAAAAACAAAGGATATGGGGTATCCATCCATGACACAAAATCAGAACATAGAAAAACAAAGGATATGGGGTATCCATCCATGACACAAAATCAGAACATAGAAAAACAAAGGATATGGGGTATCCATCCATGACACAAAATCAGAACATAGAAAAACAAAGGATATGGGGTATCCATCCATGACACAAAAGTAGAACATAGAAAAACAAAGGATATGGGGTATCCATCCATGACACACAATCAGAACATAGAAAAACAAAGGATACGGGGTATCCATCCATGACACACAATCAGAACATATAAAAAAACAAAGGATATTGGGTATCCATCCATGACACAAAATCAGAACATAGAAAAACAAAGGATATGGGGTATCCATCCATCATGTACTAATATTATGTGTAATATATTTGTTTATCATTTTAGTATGTTAGATTGAGTAGCTTCGACAGTAAACCAGATCAAGTTTTACAGTTGTTACAGAAACACTGGGGACTAGCATTACCAAAGTTACTGATTACAGTTCATGGAGGAATATTGAACTTTGACCTCCAACCCAAGTTAAAGCGAGTATTCCGTAAAGGATTGTTGAAAGCTGCCAGAACTACAGGTGCTTGGATCATTACAGGAGGCACAAATACAGGTAGGGATTCAGTTCAATTACAGGTAGGGATCCAGTTTTTGAAGCATCAACCTCTGAGAGAAGGCCATATGTGACTTGAATTATCTAAAATTACCCTAAATTGAGGTTATGTAGACACCAAACCAACAATATAACCAAAATAGTACAAATTGGATAAAGTGAGCATTCTATCCAGTACAGTATAAAATTTCTTCATTTGATTAAGGAAGACATTCAAATTTAAAAGCATAAAACATGAAAAAAAATAGAATAGAACACTGGACATATTACACGCCTGAAAATGTGAAATCTTTATAACCACCCCCAAAAAATATTGAAATAGCCAAATCCATCTCAGGTCAACTTTGACTTACCAATTTTATTTAAGGAGGCACATATATGATCACTAACATAGGGAAAACAGATTATCATAAACATAGGGAAAATCTATGATCACAATCAAAATAAAATCTATGATCCCAAACAATGGGAATATCTATGATCCCAAACATAGAGAAAATCTGGTATCACAAACATAAAGAAAATTATATGATAACAAGCAAGAGAAAATCTATGATAACAAACAATGAGAAATCTATGATTACAAACAATGGGAATATCTATGATCCCAAATATATAGAAAATCTGAAGGCATAAAACTTTACTCAGTGCTTGGAGCACAAAATTTGTGCTCGAAACATGAAATCCAGCAATTTGATTGGTTGATTTTCCAGTCTGAGTACAAAAATCATGCTCGAAAGTTTTATGACTGTGAGGCCTGGTATCACAAATAAAAGAAAATTATATGATAACAAGCAATGAGAAAATCTATGATTACAAACATGGGAAAATCTATGATTACAAACAATGAGAAAATCTTATGATTACAAACAATGGGAAAATCTCTGATTACAAACATGGGAAAATCTATGATACTTAATATTTATTACATTTTCCAATCATAACTAGTAATCATGTTTTGTCAAAAGGCAAATATGGTGTATTTTATAAATGATTTCTTTCTGCAATCTTGTCTACATTTTAACTATCTGATCTACAAATGAACTTTGATTGTTGAAATATATAATGACACATACTACCCTTTTCATTGAGAGACTGTTTCAAAACCATAGATAACTACCTGTATAAATGATCAAACATTTCGAGACAATCCGAGGGGTTTACACAAAAATCTATGATCACAACCAAAGGATAAATGTATGGTCTCAAACAAAGGAAAAATTAGTTTTGTCTGCAAAAGTCGCTCTTGATCTACAAAAGAGGAATTTTGGGGCTACATAATCAATTTTGTTTGCCACTGTTTAAATATTTGATAACCTGAATGTTTAGCAACCAAGAACAATCAATAATTTTTGGTAATTGGATTTTAAAAATGATTTATTTTAATGAAGAAAAAAAACCCACCTAAAACAAACAAACAAGACAAAATATTGGTAGAAATAAAGACATACTCTCCAGTATTATTTTTCTCAGCAAAGTGAAATTAGGTTCATGTGGAGCATTTCTCTAAAAGAGTCATATTTAGACAGATAATTGAATACCACAGTAACACGGATGTTAATCAATTATATAATGAAAATTAATCTCCCCGATAAGATCACTTGGAAGTCTAATTATAGCCTAGATAAATCTATTTTAAATTGAATTGCGAGTTTTTTATTGTCAGTTATACAAATATCTGTCTGCTTATTGCATCATCCCAATCAATAAGTTTTGACGTTCTAATAATTTTCTTGAATTTTTGTTCTTATTTTATAAAAGTACTTTATTAGAAAAACGTGATTGATTGTACTGGCTGTCATGAAATAATTAATATGCATGTGAAGACATTCAAAGTTATGAAATAGAGAATTTTCCTTGTGAGATTTGAAAGTGTTATGTCTGATTTGATAAATAATATCCATCAAGCATATGAATTTGGAACTAAATCTCTTGAACCTATGAATTTTAACTAGGATAACTTAAGTACTATCCCAGTAAATAAAATACTTAACAATACCCTTAAAGTACTCAAATCCAATATCATTTGAAAGTTAA
The DNA here is from genome assembly GCF_965363235.1 of Mytilus galloprovincialis. Taxonomy (NCBI): domain Eukaryota; kingdom Metazoa; phylum Mollusca; class Bivalvia; order Mytilida; family Mytilidae; genus Mytilus; species Mytilus galloprovincialis. The sequence continues at coordinate 96,794,385 of NC_134841.1, read as the reverse complement.
ATATTAGATGCTAATATTCATAACATATTTGAGATAAATGTTTATGCATAAAATACTTAGATTTGTTGATTTGATTTTAGGTGTTACAAGACATGTCGGAGAAGCTATTAGTGATAGAACAACCAAAACTAAGAACAAAGTCGTAGCTATTGGACTAGCACCGTGGGGAATTGTAGAGAATAAAGAAGATTTAGTCGGCAAAGATGTAGGTTTTATTGTCAGTTTTCATATGTAGACAAATTGATGCACATTTATTTACTAAAGACATGCTAACAGAAATCATATATTAAACAAATACTATATTAGAAAGTTTTAAGCACTATTTTTATACAGACAGTCCTCGCTTTATTTATGGACTGTTTTATCATTCTGTTTGCCATAAAAAGCATAAATTTATATGCAACACAAAAAATATGTAAAATCAATATGCATGGTTTAAGTATAAACAGTTATGAATTGTTAAAATCTTAAGAAACTATTTTGAGATTAGAAAAAGTGAATCTGTATACTCTCTGTGCAAGAAAGATCACAAAATAAAAATCAGTCAAAATATGGAAAAGTAGAAACAAAAAAAAAGAGGCCTACTTGATGACTTTGAAATTAATTATTAAGTTTGAATATATTAATATTGAATTATACCACTGCAATTGTTATTATCCACAACAGATCAACAAATTGGAGTTAGCTAATGACATTAAATGGTTCCTTTTACAATTATTAAGGTAGATTAACAGTATACCACCATCTTTGATTGTAAACTAGCAGTTCACAATAGGTGTAGTTCTTTGCTCAAGTCTGCAAATTTTGACACAGACTGGCAATTAATGGGTTAGATTGTTTATTGGAATAAAGTAAAATAAGTGAATTGTTTCATTAGTCAACCTCATTTATCAAATATCAAATATTTGTGTTTGATCTAATGAAATGGTGCACTTAGCCATTTAAGGGGAGATAATATAAATAGTAAATGTTTTACTTGTAGCAAGAAAAAAAGGTTGGTGACAGAATTTTATTTTTATTAACTTATATTCTGGTATTTTATTTTAAAATTTTATCTCATAGATTTCTTTTTATTTGCAAAATAAGTGCTTTTCATGAACAATCTTTGCCAATTTATACAATTTTGCACGACTTGTAGCTTGGAAAATAGCATGGTGTCCCATATTTTTTTTTTTACATTTAAAAAAAAGCTTGAACAAATATGCATTCTCACAAATTATAAGAAATTTCTATCATGGGAAATAAATACCAATGATAGTATCCTTCTAGTCGTCTTGAATCAGACAGGCTCATAGAAATTATACTTATTATGATTTAAGTTTAATCTGTCATATTAATTTCAACATTGTTAATATAATTTAGACAACATAGAACTTCTATTTTGTTCTTACAATTTTCCTGCATCAATTTTCAATAAAAAGTATTCCCTAGCTACTTCTTGTTTGATGAAAACTCATATTCCACACCATTTTCAAACTCCAATGAAAACAGTCATAATAAAATATAAATAATCAAGCATGTTAAATTATTCAGTCATGTTATGAAAATATGAATACTACATCATTTTTTTAACCTGTCCAAGCTTCATAATATATCATTAACCCAATTTCACTTATTTATATTTTCATATAACAGATAAATGTAGATAAAAGAAGGGTTTTCTCAGCTACAATTTCATTAAAGGTCTATAGCCCTGAAATGAGATTTGACAGAAAAACATACCGGAGTCTGAAAGACCATTTATAATATATTTATGACTTTTTGCTGATGTGTGCCCTTACTTTCTTGCATTTAATTTGCTATCTTAAGTGAGGAGCATGATATACAAAATTATCACAAAATAGATCAAAGGAAAAATACACTAAATAGTGATAATACAATTTGTTTGCCTAATAAATATCATGTTTTCTAGATTTATTGGAATTCTATTTGCAGCTAACTGTTCCTTACCATTGTGTTTCTGCAAATAAGTCCAATTATGCAGTTCTTAACAGATCACATTCTTACTTCCTGTTGGTGGACAATGGAACTGTTGGAAAATATGGTGGAGAAGTCATCTTTAGAAAGAGACTGGAGAAATATATTGCACAACAAAAAATTTCAATTGGTAAATGAAATGATAGATTCGCACTATGCAAATTAATTTGATTGTAATGCCCCACCTACCACCTACTAAAGTAGAGGGGCATTATGTTTTCTGGTTGTCTCTCCGTTCGTCCGTCTGTCCCGCTTCAGGTGAAAGTTTTTGGTCAAGGTAGTTTTTGATTAAGCTGAAGTCCAATCAACTTCAAACTTAGTACACATGATCCTTTTTATTTGAAAGCCAAATTAGACTATTGACCCCAATTTCACACGGTCCACTGAACATAGAAAATGAAAGTGCGAGTTTCAGGTTAAAGTTTTTGGTCAAGGTAGTTTTTGATGAAGTTGAAGTTCAATCAACTTGAAACTTAGTACACATGTTCCCTATGGTATGATCTTTCTAATTTTATTGCCAAATTAGATTTTTTACCCAATTTCACGGTCCATTGAACATGGAAGTTGATAGTACGAGTGGGGTATTCGTATACTATGGACTCATTTTTGTTCAATGATTTTTCAAGCGTGTTTTTCATGGGCTTCTTTTGATTTAATTTCATCTAAATTCAGATTTTTTTTATCTCATAATATTTTGAAAAGGACTATGACATGTATGTTAAAGTACATTGGTCCATTGGACTACAAAATGTATTTCAATAAATTGAGGTCAAAGCAATAATATAAGAAATCACTAGTTTATTTTGAGTCATTGTTGGTACTTAAATTGAAAATAGTAAAACCTCCTTGAAAATTTCCATATAACATTTTATGATCACAGGATATGCAATCAAACACATTATAAAACAAGTAACATAAACTAAACATGTTTTACAGGAGTTAGATGGTGTCAATTTCATTTTTACAAATTTTACTATATGAAACATGTATGAAAGTATCATATATACACTAAACTGTTTGATACTAAACGTTTGAGTGTTTGATCTTTTATCCTAACTATCGATATTTAATATTCGAAATAATTATACATAAAGATCAAATTGTTTTTAAAAGTAACATAAACAAAACTTGAAATTAACATCAAATGGAAAGGAAATGTATATTCAAAATGAGATCTAGGTCAATACAAATTAAACCTGTCTGTTTTACAATGTTTATCAGGTGTTTAAATTCAGGTCTCCAGAACGTTTTGTTTACAACATGTGAGTTTGAATATTCTGTTGGTATCTTTTGTCTCTTTTTGACATCACTGGCTGAATCAGTGGAACATGATTGTATATCAGAATTAAAACAGGTTCTTAGGAAGTTTATTGTGATATTTAGTTTGATAAAGAAATTCAGTAATTTTGTAATGCAGATTACAGGCGTACTTAAGGTTATTCCACTAAAAAGGGTGTAGGAGGATATGAAGGGACCTCCAAAATACTCCCACAACCAACTTAATTTTGTACAGTAATTTAGCATTCATCAAATTGATATACCGATATAAATGGCCCCAGATCCATGTCCCTAAGTAAAACTTCTCTTTCTACCTCCCACATTCATTTCAAGGAAATATCACTTACACTTTATTTATTTTCAGAAACACATCTTTGATCACCTTTTTATCACAGCTTTAAATGTTAAAGTTTTGTATATGTCAACAGATGGTCTTTTTCTAGGACATACATATTTTTGGTAACTTATGTTCTAAATATAGTCCATATGTTTGTTTGATTGATGTTGGTATTAACCTGACTCTGAACCTTTAACTTGTCTCTTAAATTAGATGATTTTTGTCTTAATACTGAAAAGAAACATTAAGTATTAAATAATGGTTGTAAAAAACATTCATAGCTGAAGTTGCATTTTACCTTATGTTTTTATAGTTCTTTAATTTTGGCTTTGTTACAGACCCCATGAAAACTGCTTTTTAAGGACAAAATGTTATCCCCGTGTATTTTGTAAACTTGTCTTATGAATAAAAGTAGGGGCAGAAACACCATTAAGACTTTATGTTTAGAATAAAAGTAACATCTAGATTCTATTTCTGCATCGATTGTGATACAATATTTCTCCACTTGACACAAAATTAACTGTTGAGAGTGAAGAAATACCATATTGCATGAGATTAGTTGGTGGATTATGATTCTCTAGCGATTTATAGACACACTTAATACTCTTTTTACCAATGATCTGCAAAAAAGTATGTTTTTTTCTGCGTGACAAAAAATCAAACAAACATGGTTGCATTTTTTGTGACATCACAATATTCAGAGGATAGCAAGTAAATTTGTGATATGATTAAAATTTGACTAATGAAGAACTGTGAATTGATAAAAAAAAAAAATAAGAGAAAAAATAACAACAGGTCAGGCAAAGGACAAATCAGCTGAAACTTAGATAAGCTAGTTTATAAATTTTTTTCATAAGATCTTCTTGAAGCCAGTCAATTACAAAGAAGAACACTTGCACTCTTGGTGCAGCTGTTTATTTGTATTTGCAACGAAGTTAAAAAAAATATCTTGTTAAATGAAAATAGATTTAACCACCATGAAATTGATTAATATGTAAGTGGCTTGAAGCGGCCGCCGCTTCTTAAAATGCAGTTATATAAGTTATATAAATAAAATTAACAGGAAAATAGTGTACTTTATTATCTCCTTGAGGACAATGTCATTAGAATAATTATTATGTAATATTTATAAAACATAACTAATGAATTTGTCATGTATAAGGTGCACAAAGTGTAGTGTGACTGTCCAATGTTTTTGCTCTCCATGAAAGCATTTTAAAGAATCATACCATGTTAAAATGTCAACATCAGCAGAAACTATCCCCTCCCACTACAATATTATGTTTATTTTCCTATCCTTCTGATAATAATCTGTCACATGTGATGTTTTTTATTGAAATCTTCACCCAAGCAAGGTAATCAAATTGTTAGTTTCATCTAACTATTAGCCTTTGATCTTGAAGTTTATGATACCTTATAGGGAATATAAAACTGTACCATGATGTGATACATCTGTATGTGAACTAATGATCAGGAATAAAAGGGACATTACTTAAAACTCATTATTTGATTCTTTGAATCATACCCTTTGACAGTGTCTGTAGTAATTTATTTTAAATTTCTATGCTATGTATCAAAGTAAATCATTAAAACTGGGATTTGAGTATTTTTTATTTCGTAACCAAAAATTAGTTGAAACTTTTAAAAAGTTATCAAAATTATTAAAACTATCAGTTTTAAGTAATGCTCTTCTATTATTATCAGTCAGATGTCACATCCTCAATCTAAAGTGATGTTGTTTATAAAGCTCATCAATTCAGAAATGATTCATGATTTTATTGCTTTTTAGCAAACTTTAAAATGTAGTTAGATCTTTGAATGTCCTTTTTATCAAAACTCACATTGATTATATTTTTATTAGTATAGCACTAAACATGCATTGCTATTCATTTGTTGACCCTACAGTCCTAGAGAGTGCCAATACTAATGGTTTGGCATTGCATGTACATGATCATCTTGGTTCATCTGAACCTAACATTAATTACCTCATTTTACAATCCATCTCAAGATCTAAAAATTGGCAATGCATGGTGAAATGTATGAAGTACCTTCAATTAGTCATTACAGTCCGTTAAGGAATTTATACCATAACTGGCATTTCAATTAAAATTTCAGATATTTAACACAGGACAAATTCAACATTAATCAAGTGAGAATTCACGTTCCTCAGATGTTTATCTTATTAATGGCAGTAATTATGAAATAAACACAGAAATCATCAATATAAAGTGCATTGTAATTGATCTGTAATGCTGTTAGGGAATATATATAAATGTTTCATTATCTAATGCTGTTAGGGAATATATATAAATGTTTCATTATCTAATGCTGTTAGGGAATATATATAAATGTTTCATTATCTAATGCTGTTAGGGAATATATATAAATGTTTCATTATCTAATGCTGTTAGGGAATATATATAAATGTTTCATTATCTAATGCTGTTAGGGAATATATATAAATGTTTCATTATCTAATGCTGTTAGGGAATATATATAAATGTTTCATTATCTTACAAATCTTTATGCAAATCATAATGTTAACGTTCAAGAAACATTCAGTATGAAACTTTTTAACTTTTGATACAGCAGCTGGTACCATTCATGAGAAAATTATAAAAATATGATGTTTTAGTAAACATTTATTAATCATTTCAATGAAGTGAAATTGGTAAGGGGTAGATAACCCCGTCATTCATTTGTGTGTATCTCTGTTTATAGGTTCTTGTTTAAATGCACCTTAGAGCATCCGTTCTTTATCCAACATAATTAATTACTATGCATTTCTGAGAGATGGTGCTTTATTTTTTCAAAGGTCAAAATGGTGATAGGCCCGAAGTAAAAATTTGTAGGCTAGTTATAATTCAACTCCTGCCAAATACTCACTACAGTAGATAAAAAACCAATGCCAATCATTGGGAGGATCAGGTCAAGGTCACAAAATGACAAGCAATTAAATGTCAAATACTTTACCATAAAATGCTATTGAAGGGTAGTTTATTTTGAAGGTCAGAGTCAAAAGTTTAAGGTCACAACATGATTTAGGAATTAAACACTTGTAGGCATAGCAATGCTCAAGCCTTGCATCCAATCTTCTTCATTTTACTGTTGTTGTCTAATGCTTAGCACCAAGTAGAACTTATATTTTTAACCGATTTTCGCAAAAAGAAATAAAATCCGTTATTGATTCTGGGGATGTTTAGGGCTGTATTTATTTTTCATTATTTCTATCCTGTCTGATCTGCCAGCTGTGTGAATTAATTAACAGGTTTTAGATTGGAATATTTGTACTTAATATAATAATGCATTACATATAAACCAAACAGAAAAACAGATGCATACCTATGTCACAAGATTTTGTAGTAGTTTTTGCTCAAGACAAAAAAAAAGTTGTAAAACAATTTCATTTACATTTAACATGTGAAATGTAGGCCTACACTAATGTATAATATTGAAAGTGCTCCATTATAAGTTTATTAATTTGTATCTTTTCACTTTTGATGATTGATGTATCTGTATGCAGTGACATTTCTATTTATTAGTTATTTATGCCTGTCTTGACGGTAGGTAGACACTACAAGATTACCTTTACCTAATTTACTCTTTAATCACTCAGAACAGATATTTCATTAAAAAAATGTTTTGGGGGAAACCACTCTAGAAGATTGTTATTCTTCAAAGGACATTACCCACTTAAGTTCAAATGAAGTGGATGTAAGCAATTTTTGGCAGCCGTATGGCCTTCAACAATGTAAAAAATTGCTATAAAAGGCCTATATATTAAAAATGTAAAAAAGTTCAATTAATAAAACTAACTGCCTGATTTAAAACAAAACATTGTATGAAAAAATAAATACCACAGAAAGGAACAGCAACCTACAGGCCCTAAAGTCCTTGCTTTGAAATATTAATGATATTGATGAGAAAAATCCAATAGAAGGATGAAGATGAGCCATGCAGTATTTAGTGACAATTTGTTTAGTATTAATTTAGATGGAATTTCATAGATTACCAAAACTTTGAAATTTGATATATTAAACAGTTGACTTTGCTGTGCCATCAAAAATATTCATTTTACATAAAAAAAAAAAAAATGTGTCAATACATTTTCTTTAGATATCATCACATAATTAGTTGTTTTTCCACATTATGTTTGTTATCTGTGTCTCATCTTTAAAAATAAGCTGTATGTATCCTTCTGATAAGGTCACTTAAAAATCATATGATGAACTATTAATTTTTAGTGATGAATATCAATTTATTAAATTTTGTTTTTTTTTTATAAGTCAGATCTCTAATTATTACATTTTCCAAAATTTTAAGATACCTACATTTTTTTTTTTTTTTTCTCATAGACTTTCAACATACCTATAAGAAACACCCATTAGGCCATTTGACCAATTGGGTGTATCTCATTTAAACCAAGATATTATAGTTCATGCTGAAAAATAGATATTTTCAATAATTAAGGACAAGGACCTTGTTGTTTTTGAAAATATTGCGGGAGTTAAAAGTCTTGTTTGAGGTATTGCATTTCGGTTGACATCTGCAGTCTTCATTATGATAGTTGATTTTGCCCAGACATTTATGATCCTGGTCACGGCACCATAAGTGTCTGGTCTAATTCAACTATTCTAATATAGAAAGCAGACCACAATCATACTATTTAACTTTTATTTCAAAGATATTTCTGAGTGTAAGGCTATGTCCCTCACTGACGTCAACCCTAGATACAATAGGTAAAAACTGACGTCATAACTCTCGTGATACATGTTTATGAAAAAGCATGATAAATGTAGGACATGTTAATTGCATTTAATGACATCTTGGTGTAAATGTAGTTACAACGCAATTTACAGACAATAACATTCCAGTATATCCACTATTGTTTAAAATATTAAATTATGAATATTTGACCAAATATGTATTCCTATTATAGCTTCTGTAATTTGTTTTGTTTATATGAAAAAACCACCTACTGATTGTTTTATTTAGTACCATGACACCAATAAAACAAATTAATTTGCAAGGCCAATAAATATATTTATTGACTTCTTAACATGTTAAGTGTTGCCTCAAAGGCAAACTTCCAATTAATTAGATGTTATTTGAACAATTATTCAGGTGTTATTGACAGGTCATCATCAGTTGTAATTTGACGAGCATAAATAATAGTAATAAAACAAAAACGAAATTTCTAATGGACCATAGATTCGTCACTTCATTTTTTCAAATAAATGTTTTACAAACTTTACATTGATTTTTGTCATTTACAATGTCAAAGTGTGTATTTATCCTTTAATGGGAGAGATACTGATTGATATTTTCTTTTCCTGATGTTGTATGTGGGAAAATAACCTAATTATTGGAATTCAAACATGTTTTGCAGACTTAATGTTGCATGTTTCATGTTTGAATTTCATAGATATGGAAAAATTATGCAATCAAAATGCTGTTATTGCTTTGTAGTTAATTAGAATCTATTACAGTACATCTTATTGTAATATAATTCATTTATCAATACCATGGACAAATTGTATCAATGTTGTTTTGGATGTTGAAAGATCAACTTGAATTATTGATGCTAAAAAATAACAGCAGGAAGTCTGATGAATTTATTTTGAAGCTAAAATAGTTTACAGAAAGTGCTTCATTTCAGTCTTGATACTAAACAAAGTTCCTTAAGTTGTCGTTAGACATTAATGTAAGTGGGACAATGATTTGGGAGTGATTTCGAGAGAATGGGTAGATTAATTCAGCCTCTCATAACACCCTACCCCCAATCCCCTTGCCTATCTAGACCTCATATTTTAAAAGTGATAAGAAAGCAATGAAATGTTCATAGTCCAGCTAACAACAGGAATCAGTGAAATGCTCAAAAACATCCCTCCTTGGTTAATTAGACCTTATGTTTCAAAAGTAATAATCTAGCAGTAAAACATACATAGTCAAGCTACCAAAAGGGATGACCACTTACTTGAACAAGGAATTAACAATTTTGGCATATACCGAGTATTTGAAAAGTCATTTTGCTCAAAAAATGTTTTTCTGTTTCTTAGACCATAGCTTGTCACAATGTGGTATACCTGTTATATTGATTTTAATTTTTTCTGATTGTTTTATTTTACTTTTTCGTATGAAGGCAAAGTATTAAAAAGTAACATTGTTTTCCTTTTCTGCTTCAGCTAGTGGTGTAAAAGGTCGAGGTGTCCCAGTGATATGTGTAGTATTGGAAGGAGGCGCCAACACAATACGTTCTGTGTTAGAGTATGTTACAGACTCACCCCCGGTACCTGTGGTTGTGTGTGATGGGAGTGGCAGAGCAGCTGATCTGTTGGCATTTACACACAAGTATACTCTGGAGGATGGGTAAGACATTAAAGCAACATTATCTTCTCCTCTTATTTTAGCTAGTGGTGTACCAGAGTTCTAGAGTTATGCCCCTTAAAAACGTATTTACAAGCAGTGGCATCATCTATGTCCTATATGTGCATAGATAAATGAAGTTGAAAAGTCTTCTCTGAAATAATTCCTACTCATGTAGACAAGTCAAGCACAAACTTAATATTGTAAATTCAGTACTTATTGCGAAAAATGCGACAGGGTTATAATCACAATAATTTAAACTTGCATTTTGAATTTTTTATATGAAGTAAACAGGATTTTTCAATATCGCAAATAGTGAAATCACATTTTAGTATAAAACACAAATTCCCAATATTAATTGCACTCAACAATTTCTGAACTTATATTTCTGAACTTACAGTAAACATTAATTAAATTGTTTATTTGATATTGTGACTCATCTGCAGAGAGTAGCCCATACCAAAAGTTGGGTGCTTTCAGGGAATTTCCCTACCAGTACTTAATGACAATAGCATAGTACTATTTGAATACAAATTTAATTTCTCTAGATACAGAAGTCTTTCATCTTTATTGCAATAAGTGTAGGACATGCATAAACATAAGCCTAAGTGACAGTTTATAACATCATAAAAAGCTCATTATTAATTCTGCTGTTGTCATAGATGTCACAGTCTGATAACTAACGATGATTGACAAGTTATACCTCTGTAAGGTACATAACAAATAGTGTTAAGCTATCAGTCAGCTGTCCTTGTTAGATGTAAACATTAAAGGTTATTGTTGACTAAGCTTCTATGGTAATCCCTCCCCAGGCTTTTTATAATGTGTTCATTTGAATAACAGTACTTAAATTACAGGAAATGTTCATTAAATATACATGTACTTGAAATAGACCTGTCTTCAAAATATGAGTAATGGAAAAATTAAGAAATGTATAAAACACATGTATGCCATTCATGGAGGCTGTTTGCATATTCATTATTGCAACCCTGACCTCTGAACCCTGAACTCAGTTCCCAAAGTATGATCATGACTTTACTGCATGTAACATAAAGCAAATGCATTTTCCTATGCATATGAAAGTTTTATTATAGATGACTTTCATGCATTTCTGATGTATAAACGATGCTCATGTCATTGTGTTACAATAAGAATCTATTGTTCATGACGTTATACTTGAACTCCAAATTTGTCTATTGTTTCATAATTTGTATTGATATTGGTGCAGATGCACTATGTACACTATACCACTGCTGTTCATCAATAGCTCACCTTGCTCAAAGTGTGAGTTGCTGTCATCTTTTTGTGTTTGTTGTTTGTCCGTTACCTTTTTATGTTTTCATAATATACTCTTAGAATTAGGGTGCTAGTTTGACAGGATGAATGCCTATGTCTGGTTTCATGCAGATTGGGGACATATCATTTGAGCCATGTCTTGATTCTGATTGGTCATCTCCACAATCTAACCACCTGTCTTAATTTTCAGCCTATTCCATTGTGTGATTAGGCAAAGGTAATATCCTTGGTTAGCTTGAAGTTATTTTTAGGTAAGGTATACTGTAAACCAACTTATTTTCACGAGCGATTTATTTTCCCGACTTTTGTGAGTAGAAAAATAACGCGAAAATAAATCGATGTGAATATGTAAAACTTGGATCTTTCCTTATCAAACTACATCAAGTTAATTAGAAAATCGCGAAATTAAATAACCACGAAGGGGACTAGAAAGGGTAAAACGTGAAATAAAGTATCCGTGAAAATAAGTTGGTTTACAGGACTACCCTCCTGTTGAAGTAGCCTAGTCCTACAGACAGATAGATTGGTAATCTGTCTGAATAGTCTACTCTTAAAGGAGGGTAGTTTACCGTACCTAATCCTAACTTCACAGTCTGTTGGACTTGTAGCATTAAGGACATTTAACACCCTCAATAATGTATTTTGTTACCCTCTACAAAGAAGCCTCATGTAGTTTGATGGTAAGCATGACTTTGTTGCAATGATGCCACCAAGTACATGTACATGACAGGTGTAGACTGACCCAGATAAGCCCCCTCCTCATTTTTCTAAGCTATCAACTTACACAATTGTTCATTGAAGAACATGAAATATGAATGATCTAAGTTGTTACTATATATATATAGATTTAAGTATTTCAAAACCACTAAAGTTGGGACGTTAACACCTAGCTACAAGACTAGTAGCATTGATGGGCTAGATCATTGAGATGGTACTTTATAGACAAGCAGTGAGGCCCCTCAATTCAAACTTTTTACTCCCTTATATCTTTGGATTCATTTATTATCCCTTCCATTAAAACAGACCTTCATTAAACTTCTTCTGTGTCAAAGTTGATGGGAAACAGAAACATTTAAACAAAGTATAAGGTATACATCTTATTGTAGGGTATAAGTGACATACCTAAGTGGTGTTAATGTGAAAATTTGCATTCACTAATTATCCATTGTAACCTTTAAGAAACAATTTTCCTCTTGTATGATATTGCTGCTGTTATGGATTTATACAAAATATACAAAGTAATTATCCTATCTTATTACATGAACTGTTATTACAGAACTATGCCAGAAAGTTTACGTGACCAGCTGATACTGACAATACAGAAAACATTCCTATACAATCAGGAACAAGCTGAGAAGTTATTTATAGAGCTGATGTTATGTGTAAAAAAGAAAGAATTAGTAAGTAAAGGGTAGTTTGATTGGAATTATAAAGTCATTTAAATGTTAAACACTGATGGTGGTATTTGTTTAAGAAACCTTGCATTTAGGTCAGGTTAAGTTAAGTGAACACTTGAACATTTGAAGTGGCTACCTCTTAATCATGAACAATGAAATTTACACAAAAAGTGATAATTGTAAAAATTTCAGATTTTAATTAAACAACAAAAAAGCTTGTTAGTCACAATATTGAATGAAACCATTAATTTGGAACATGGGTTATAAATAGATCTGAGATAGTTAATCATCTGGTAAACCATGATAAGAATGAGAACTTCAAAGACATTATACTTGTCTAGGGCAAAAATCAATATTAAAACTTATTCATTGATGTAATATTCATCTGTATTTTAAAACTAATAAGTACCAAAAGGAAGTCTCCAAGATACCACAAGTCATTCAATTTGTTATGTTCCTGTCATTTGTAAGCTTTTAATCTAAAGAATACTCATTGTGTTATGACATACTGGGTCAGATACTTTATATTTTTCTTCAGTCTATGTGCTTTATACTGTGCAGTTGATTTATTACCTCCTACTATAAAGGAGCAAAAAATAAAGAGAAAGCATTTTTTTTCATTGTAGATTTCTACATATGTTGCAAAGGTCCAAAAGGCAATGATTTAAATGCATCCCCTAAGCAAGACTCCTAGTTACTAGATTTTATAAAAGGGTTTATAACACACCTATTTAGTTTGTTCTTAAACAAGTTTTTATAGCCCCAAAAAATTTGAAAGAGAAATCTGATGCAGATAGATGTATATGAATTGTACAATTGATAAAACCCTCCATAACAAAGGTGTGATAATGTATAAAAAAGCAAACATAAAAAATGAGTAGGGAAGGCTAGATCTAATATTAACTGAAAGTTAGTATTTATTTCATTGTGTATTGTATACAATGCTGTGTTTATTTATTGCATAAATATAGTTATTGATTTTTTAGATTACAATATTTAGAATGGGAGAAGGTGCTCAAGACATTGATTTAGCAATTCTAACAGCTTTACTTAAAGGTTGGTATATTTTATATAATTTATGATTTGATAGTACATACAAAAATACAGCAGTAGATTAAAGTACCCCAGCTCACCTCTCTGTTACTATCAATCGCCACAGAAAGTGCACCTGATTTAACAAACAAAAATGATTGTGGTGTCAAAATCTATAAGAAGAAGTTATTTGTCAAAGATTTGGTCAGGTCTTAAAAAACCCTACCTAGCCTTAAAGGTAGAAAAATACCAAGATTTGAAAGGGAACAGTACAATAATGATAAGAGCATATCTTGCCTTCTTGTATAGGATTGAATGGAAGGTTGGTAAGGATGAAATAGACTACCAGTAGATTTCTAGTTTTATACGAAAATCAAGTTTACAACTAACTGTTGTGATTTTATATTAGTTAGATGAGAGACATATGTTGTAGTTGTCAATGAGGCAGCAACCCATGTATTAAAACTAAATCGTAACCCTATAACAAAGTTGCAAAATATTTGATTTCAAGAAATAAATGCATGCTCTTATTAAAAGTAAATATCTGAGGATAAATAAAATTTTGAGATTAATTGCTTGAAGTCTTTGTGAAAAACATATATATGTAATGTAAGGGAATTCAGTGATATAAAAGTACATGCATCAGTACCAAAAGTAAAATTATGAGTCTCTATGTATACAATTTTCAATCTTGCTTTTATTGCATCAATAAATGCATTGCCATTATTTCTGAACTATTGAACAGTAAAATAGCATTTACAGTGTTTTTATTTGCCTGATAAGAATACTCAAAACCAAGGCTATTATTAGATTTCTTATTTCTCACTATAGAAATAAAGTGGTACAATTAAAGCTTATGTCATTCAGCATTGTAACAATTGGACGTGTCGTTGCTGTTTACAATGGTGTTATATTCTACACTTATCTGTTATACTATACTTTGATATGTGAAGATTTATTAGTGCATGCCAAAAATGCCCAATTTTAGTTGACAGATTCAATTCACATGAGTATTTTTGTGGGATTTTGATTAAAATGCAATACAGTTGTCTACTAGAGTGTGAATAAATTGACGTATGGTTTTGGAGAACTCTGAATTGATGGGATAGATTTAATGTGATGAATTATAAATCAATGAATTGATATTTTTAAAGCTGTCTAAACGCCAACTGCAGAGAGGACATATTGCATTCTAAGTCTTATTACATCATTCAATTACAGCAACTTAAAGTTGGAGATTTGTTATAATCAAAGTTTCGTTTCAAATTTAATTATTAAGTTAAATACATGTTGTTAACAGTTCTGCTGGATTCTTGTTATTCATTGCACCATTGCAAATAAGTCATCTGGAGAAATTATGTCACAGAATTTGTTCACGGTAGTTTTTAATGAAGTTGAATTCCAATTTACTTGAAATTTTGTACACATGTTCTCTATGATATGATCTTTCTAACTTTTATGCCAAATTAGAGTTTGGTCCACTGAACATAGAAAATGATAGTGTGTGTGAGGGGCATCCCTGTACTATGGACACATTCTTGTTTGGTATTGTTATTTGTTAATTAATGGAAAGTCTGTAATGTTCTCAAAATGGATGTTTGAATTCAGAAATTAAAACTTTTTGTAAAGGTAGATGTGTATCTAGTTGATTAAGAGATTTGAATGCTCTTGGTATTAGGGACGATATCAAAAGTTCAATGCAGGATAAAAAACTTAATTCACATAGTTTTTTCACTGACCCCCACACCCCCCTCTTAACTTAATTTGGGAAAAATTGATTGACCAATAGGATATATGTAAAATCGATTTCAGATTAACAAAACTTGCAGCAATGTTGACCCCCCACCCCCAAACTATTTGATTTTGATGTCGTCCCTTAAACTTCAAATGTTTACTGTTATTTTTTCAGGAACCAATGCCAGTGCTCCAGACCAGTTAAGTCTGGCATTAACTTGGGACCGGGTAGACATTGCACGTAGCCATATCTTTGTATATGGACAAGAATGGCCGGTGAGTTCAACTGTTTAGAAAGTTTCCATAGGTTGTTGTAAAATTGAAACCTTAACTCATCAATTCTTACATGGCATTTGTTTTAGATAGATCATCTGTGTCTTGTTAAGCAATCAAGTGTCAAAAATAGTGTGAATGTCCAACTATTAAAGTCGTAATAAGTAGGAGAGTTAATATATTCATTACCCTTGTATATATACAATTAATAAGAAATTCTTTAAATCTATCTCAAATTAATTAGTAAATTTTGTTTCTAATGAGCATGAACTTATATCTTGGCTATTTCAGTGCAATGATATTAATTATTATGTCACTAAGAGGTCATAAACATGTCAAACTTGGCTTAATTGACTACAAATGGTCATTTTATGTATATTGTTTTGTATAGAATGTAATATAAGCTGCTGCCTAACCAAAAGATATATTTGAATTACATCTGTATCTTTAAAAAAACAACATTATGTGGTTGTTAAGTTGTATATTTATGCCTAACAACATTTATCATCATACTCCCTCAAAGTACTGACATATGTTATAAGGTCATCAGAATGTTATACTTCTTTATTAATGTAAAAAGATGGCTCAATAGGATGCACTGTCAATCTTTAGTCTGCACTGCAAAATGAATTGGTTGCTTACAAGCACTTTGATTTTTAAAAGGTTCTTGGGACAAAACATGGTGGAAACCAATCCCATGGGTTGCATTTGGTATAGAAATATGAATATCTTTGGACTACTCTGGTCAGATATTTAAATCCTTGCTATATTGGGTATCTGGTTGACTTTGCAGGATTAGCAGCAAGGTCAAATTAGAATGGGGATATTAAGACTGATTTCTCATGTTTGACACATGCCACTTTCTCTGCCTGTTGGCGCCTGAGTCTGTAGGTTGTCTGTTAAAACCAAAATTTCTGCTCCTACCTAACATATCATACTCTCTAGTGGCACTCCAAATTTCTTGCCTATATCCTGGTCATCCTTAACCTCGCTGTTGAATTAATTATTTGTTCTGTATTTATCACTTAGAAATTTTAAAGAAATCAGAAATCAACAGATAATCTATAACCAGCCAGTTATGAATATTTTAACAAATGACCTTATATTTGTAGAAATGTTCCTTGGGACAAACCATGATGGGTGTTCTATGTAATGACCTTATATGTATTTGTAGGAAGGTTCTCTAGAACAAGCCATGATGGATGCTCTAATTAATGACCTTATATTTGTATTTGTAGGAAGGTTCCTTAGAACAAGCTATGATGGATGCTCTGATTAATGACCTTATATTTGTATTTGTAGGAAGGTTCTCTAGAACAAGCCATGATGAATGCTCTAATTAATAACCTTATATGTGTATTTGTAGGAAGGTTCTCTAGAACAAGCC
The DNA here is from genome assembly GCF_965363235.1 of Mytilus galloprovincialis. Classification (NCBI taxonomy): domain Eukaryota; kingdom Metazoa; phylum Mollusca; class Bivalvia; order Mytilida; family Mytilidae; genus Mytilus; species Mytilus galloprovincialis. The sequence continues at coordinate 96,777,308 of NC_134841.1, read as the reverse complement.
ATGATGGATGCTCTAATTAATGACCTTATATTTGTATTTATAGGAAGGGTCTCTAGAACAAGCTATGATGGATGCTCTAATTAATGACAGAGTTGACTTTGTAAAGCTGTTATTAGAGAATGGAGTTAGCATGAACACTTTCCTAACAATAGCCAGATTAGAGGAGTTGTACAACACTGTAAGTGGCATTTTTCTAAATGCATCGTAGAAATATATCTGATATTTTATGTAATAGCTAAATTTTTTGTCTAATCTGCAAACAATCATTTCTGGATTCCTAAATTCAATATATATTCAAGTCTAAGACTTGATAGATTATTTACTGAGCTTCTGACGAGACTGAGTCTGCTATTACATCCTACTTTGACTCCAATTCAAATGCTCGATATCTACATTCGTCCATTTCCTCAACAATTATATCTATTACTTTAGCCGCATATAACTCGGCTTTTATACTCAAGAATATTTTAACATTTGGTGTAGAACTTTATGTTTAGAATGTATTGTGTAAGCTATTTTTAGATCTGTGGGCCAGTCACTTTTTCTTCTTTGTTGATGATACGTTAAATTTCTAAAATGAGTATAGAGTCTTCACATATTTTTCCACTCTGTATTTAGGAATGTTAAGATATATTTTGGTCTGAAAGTTTTAAAGTTGTACCCTGTAAACAAATTTTAGATCTGCCATCTAAAGTAGCATTAACAAGACAATAAAATTAGTTCTCTTTAATATATTTTGTAGAGAGACATCCTGTCTTGTTATTGTTTATTGTTAATTACACTAAAGAATTTGTTTACAAACAATGTAACCTGTTTAAAACATGCTTAAATTACAGATGTGAATATTGATAAGACCTTCGTGTCTAACCCTGCCACATTCTATAACAACCTGTCCCAAGTCTGGAGCCTTTAATTCTGTGGTTGTTGCTGTTTATCTTATTTCTTATTCATTTTGTACATAAACCAGACTGTTAGTTTTCTCTTTTGCATTATTTAAATCTGTCATATGATGGCCTGTTATGACTTACTAAGCAGTATGGGTTTGGTTGAATGTAAAAAAAGAAGACAACTCTCCACAAGAGACCAAAATAACACAGAAATTAACAACTATTGGTCACCGTATGGCCTCCAACAATGAGCAAAGCCCATACCGCATAGTCAGCCTTTTAAAAAGACAATTTAAACAAGAAAACTATATCCTAATTTATGTACAAAAGTTGAACGAAAAACAAATATGTAACACATAAACAAACGACAACCACTGAATTACAGGCTCCTGACTTGGAATAGGCACATACATACAGAATGTGACAGGGTTAAACATGTAAGCGGTATCCCAACATGAAAGCTGTATGATGACCTTTATTTCCTATTTTCTTTTTAAGAATTCTGTTTATTCTGTATATAATGGAAATAATTTTTGACTGTATTATATATTACAGAGACAAGGTCCTTCGAATACGCTACGATATCTAGTCAGAGATATAAAAAAGGTGAGTTCATCCGCAAGTATTTAAAATGTTATATATTCACTATGATAACCTTTAAAATGTAAGATTTGACCAAAATTCAATTCTACATTTGAATCAGTAAATGAATTTCTTCAGTTGTTATGCATTGAAAAAATGAAAAATTTGTGTTGCAAATAAATGCAATCCTATAACTTGAAAATTTAAACCACAGCAAATTAATTTCTTTTGTCAAGAGTTTACTTTTATAACAAATCATCTGTAATTCTTAGTTAATTTTATCCTAATTATGAAGTATGATTGTTATGACCATTTGACATCTGTGTTATTTTGTAGCACGTCCCCTCCAATTATCACTACACACTGTTAGATATTGGTTTGGTTATAAATCATTTGATGGATGGTGCCTTCAGATCCACATATTGTAGGAAGAGATTCAGACAGAAATATAATGCTATTAAAAGAAATGTAAGGTTACATACAGAATACAGATAGTATATTATTTAAATCAATGGTTGATTATTAATTCTCACAGTGGACAGATTTTCAGTAGGCTAGTCTCCAATGCTCAAATTCGATAGGAAAATATTTAGAGGTTCCCTTAACTAAAAGAAAGTATGATTTATTATGATAGAGGAGCAGAAGGATCTATCTGGGGTTGTTGGAATTGGGCATTTATTTTTGTGGCAATTAAGGATCTACACTTAATGGGATTGTTTTTATACAACCGCAAAAATTGAAAATTTTTTGGTCGTATATTGGTATGACATTGTCTTCGTAGTTGTCGTCCGAAGACATTTGGTTTTCGCACTATAACTTTAGTATAAGTAAATAGAAATCTATGAAATTTAAACAAAAGGTTTATGACCATAAAAGGTAGGTTGGGATTGATTTTGGGAGTTTTGGTCGTAACAGTTTAGGAATTAGGGACCAAATACGCCCAAATAAGCATTTTTCTTGGTTTTCGCACAATAACTTTAGTATAAGTAAACAGAAATATATGAAATTTTAAGATAAGGTTTAAGACCACAAAAGGAAGATTGAGATTGATTTTGGGAGTTTTGGTCCCAACAGTTTAGGAATTAGGGGGCAAAAAAAGGTCCCAAATAAGCATTTTTCTTGGTTTTTGCACAATAACTTTAGTATAAGTTAATAAGAAATCTATGACCACAAAAGGAAGGTTGGGATTGATTTTGGGAGTTTTGGTCCCAACAGTTTTGGAATTAGGGGCCAAAAGGGTCCAAAATTAAAATTTGTTTGATTTTAACAAAAATTGAATTCTTGGGGTTCTTTGATATGCTGAATCTAAACTTGTAGTTAGATTTTTGATTATGAGCCCAGTTTTCATGTTGGTCCAAATTGGGGTCCAAAATTAAACTTTGTTTGATTTCAACAAAAATTGAATTCTTAGGGTACTATGATATGCTGAATCTAACCATGATTTTAGATTTTGGATATTGGACCATAATAGGTAAATGTCCAATTCATTTTTAAGTTTTTAAGTTTAAGTTCTTAGACCACATTCATTTTGTGTTAGAAACTTATGTTGTGTCAACTATTTAATCACAATCCAAATTCAGAGCTGTATCAATCTTAAATGTTGTGTCCATACTTGCCCCTACTGTTCAGGGTTCGACCTCTGAGGTCGTATAAAGCTGCGCCCTGCGGAGCATCTGGTTGATATCAAGCTATAAAGGATGCTTTAATTTTTTTGAGGGAATAGGCAGAGGCGGATTTAGGGGGGGGGGGCGCCAGGCCCCCCCCCCCCTTTTTGGAAAAAAATTTGGTTGCTTATATAGGGAATCATTGATGCATGACTGGAGCGGGCCCCCTCTTAGGTCAGTCAGTGGGCCCCCACTTATGTAAATTTCTGGATCAGCCACTGATAGGGGAGTCTGGTTTTTTTCTAAGAAGGATGACACCTTCTTCTACTGCCCCTCTTGATTATGTTGTTTGAGTTGGGTTAATCCATGTTATGTTGAAGTATTCCATATTAACTTTCAAACTTTCAAACAATAGATATGGTTAAACACTTTTTTTGCTGGATTAACAATTATAAGAATAAGTCTGTGCATAAGTCATGATTTCTACAGTTCAGAAGCAGATGTTAATTGTATGGTAATTATTTAAGTGTGAGAGATCATTCCGTTTAAGTTATAATGATATATGTAGAATAATTAATGAATGTTAAGTAAATATTTCAGCTCCATTCAATTGCTGTAAGTAGTGTGTCAAGTGCATAGCTGAGAGAGCTATGTAGATTTTAAACTAATTCTTCAATAGTTGCTAAAACAATTTTATTCTGTGGAAAAATCTTTCCTGTATAACTTTTGAAGTAGCTCAAACTTGAGCAAATTGCTTGCATATAAAGATGACAAAACATGCTTGACTAAGACTTCATAACACTATGCATAACTGAAAAAAGAAGGCATGTTTTCAGCTATCTCTTTTTAAATAGCTTTCAGAAATATTTATTTGTAAGAAATTTCATTTTTTACATTGAATAAGATGTTGATAGAATATGCTAATTTTACAAATAAGTTTGCATAGCAGACAGTTTGTGCAAACCAGTTAAAGGTTTTTATGCATACTTTACATACACTTTTATCATGCATATTATCCTGTTCCCAAACGAGTGGACTTGTTGCATGTAACTTTCAATTATTGCCATATCATGAATTGTTTCGACACAAAAAGTTCACTTCAACTAATAATTCTAAAATACAGTTTTCATTAATTGCACTCGTTTTGTTTGATAATGGTTCCTTGTTTTGTTCTTGAAAATTTTTTCTGTATTTGCTCGATACAATTTTCAGATAAAAAAAAATAACAGATGGAAAAATATAAGATATATTGAAAACAAAATGTAATTTACATATTTTGCATTAATTTATATACTGCTTTTATAATGACATTTTCTAACTCTTTCATTAAACTTCATCTGAGTACGAAATATGGAAAAATCATAGATTGTCATGGAATGTGAAAGTTTTTATTAACAGTAAAACAGAAAACATCGCAAAAAAGTATTCTCTTTTATTATTTTTAAAAATAATTTCCAAGGTCGAAAAAGTGCTTGTTATTAATTAATTATACGTTTAGTTGAATATGAAACAAATTGCAATAGTACTGAATGATTTTTAGTTGATAACCAATAACATTTGTAATTTAACAGTAAAATGAGCAGTGGTTTTAGTAAACCTGTCTATAACAACTGTAAACTGTCTACTGACCTTTGACAAGGTTATGTTATGATAGCAGATGAATCAATGGCGATTACTCTCCAGATATAATGATATTCCTGACCATTCTATTTCAGGGTACTGTGGGTAACATGGGAAACCTTGTAACAATGTTACCGGTTATCATCAATACGAAGGAAGCACAGGAGTTGTTCCCATATCCATTCCATGATTTGATGATCTGGGCTGTCCTCATGAAGAGACAACAGATGGCGCTGTCTATGTGGCAGCATGGGGAAGAGGCTATGGCTAAAGTATGTAATACAACATTTATATAGTATTTGAAATAAATGAACTTGGCAACTTGAACTGTTTGTCATATTTACTTTTATGCTTGTTGCTTTGGCAGAAATTAGAAAATTGGTATTCTTCTTTAAATATTTAACATTTTTTTCATATTGGACCCTTTTATAACTGCAATATATAAAATTGATTTTACTTATTGTTGAGGGCAGAACTGTATATAGTTTCAAAATCATGAATTTATTTTGTTAATGTTTCCCAATGTAAGTGATAACATTGATATGTATATATATATATTCTTGTCATCGTAAAACTTATAGCTCCCACCTTTATCTTGGCCTACCTATATATATTTATATGTTTAATTTCAGTCTCTAATGGCAGCTAAACTATACAAAGCCATGGCAATTGAAGCTGACCAGGACGATTTAGAAGTAGATATTTCTACTGAACTTGGATCATACGCTGAGTACGTTAAACAAGCAACTGGTATTTAGAGATATAATATAAAAAATTAAATTAAATCATCTTTTTTATTCTTTAAAACAATGTATAAATGAAATTTATAATTTTGACTGTCAGATGAAAAATGGCAAAAATTTTAACACGGATATCTCAAAATTCTGATATTATTTAACTTTCTTAAATAAACCTTGTTTACTGATTTTATTGCAGTGAAGATGACAAGTAATAAGTTAAATTTTTTTCTCACACCCAATGTAGTCAAGAATGTTATATCATAGTTACTTAATATTTTACAGAGAATTCCGAAAGTTATCACTAGAACTGTTGGAACATTGCTACAAGATTGATGATGACTATACTCAGCAGTTATTGACCTATGAACTGAAGAATTTCAGTGATCAGACATGCCTAAGTCTTGCTGTGGCCGCTAACCATAGAGCTTTTATTGCTCATACATGTTGTCAACAGCTTCTGAATGAAATGTGGATGGGTGGTTTACAGATGAGGAAGAATAGCAGCTTAAAGGTAGGCCAAGATTAGGTCATGGTTTATAAGCTTAAAGGTAGGCCAAGAGTAGGTCAAGGTTTATAAGCTTAAAGGTAGACCAAGATAAAAATAGGGTTTAATGCTTAAGGTGGTACCTAACACTACAGGGAGATAACTCTGTAAAGTCAGCTAAACATTTAAATTACGTTGTTTTGTAAAAGGAACATTAAGCTTCTCAATTATCAAAATTGGTATTTGTCAAACTGCTGTATAACCATTGTAATTTTTCTGACAAAACGGTTGGTTCAAAATTTTTGAAATTTTTATTTTTTTAGTTAAAGGGTTAAAGTAAATACTTTTACAAAATTTTATGAAAATTAAACGAGCCAAATTAATTTTAGTGAAAGTGTTGGGTACCACCTTAAATTTATTCCACGATAAGGACATGAGCTATAAGGTAGGCCAAGATAAGGGTGGGAGCTATAAGTTTTACAATGGACCAAGATTAGCTCAAGGTTTATAAGCTTAAAGGTAGGCCAAGATAAGGGTGGGAGCTATAAGTTTTAAGATAGGCCAAGATTATGTCAAGGTTTATAAGCTTAAAGGTAGGCCAAGATAAGTGTGGGAGCTATGATTTTTACGATAGGCCAAGATAAGGGTGGGAGCTATAAGTTTTATGATAGGCCAAGATATGGGTGAGAGCTATAAGTTTTACCATAGGCCAAGATTAGGTCAAGATTTATAAGCTTAAAGGTAGGCCAAGATAAGAACAGGGTTTAATGCTTACATTTATGCCACGATAAGGACATGAGCTATAGGGGAGCTATACACCTAAATATAGGCCACAATTAGGGACAGAGCTATATGCTTCAAGGAAGGCCACAATTAGGGACAGAGCTATATGCTTAAAGGTAGGCCACAATAACGGACAGAGATATATGCTGAAAGCTAGGCCACAATTGGGGAATATTCAGTATATTTTAAAATATATAAGTAATGATTATGTGGCAACTTATTTCTGCATTTCCTTTCTCAAGCAACTACACAAATATTATTATGTTTTCCTGACAAGCTTATAATGTATCAATCTAGCATTTATATATCTTACTTTAGTTTCTTCAGAATAATAATTTAATTGTCCAATGCTTGTTTTAACGATTCTCACTTGGTAATTTAAATTTTTTTGCATCATAGGGTATAAATTGACACACTTTTTTTCTATCTGAATGAAATGTTTCGATGGTTGTTTATTTTCAGGTGATCATGGGTGTCCTGTTTCCTCCTGCCATTTTATGGTTGGATTTCAAGAGTAGAGAAGAATTACAACTTATGCCTCAAACAATGGAAGAACATTTAGATGAACTTGAATCAGAAGCTAGTGATGCTGAGGTGTCATTCTCTATCAATGATGAGCAGGATGTAAGTCAACTGTAATTCATATATCAAAAGGATTGGAGACATGAGTATAATACTGTATAGCACGTTATTTTCGTGGGGTGTAAATTTTCGCAGATAGAACAAAATCGCAAAATAAATTCTGCCAAATAAGAAGTGTACATGCAAAGGTATTGATACAATTTTGAATCTGCCAAAATAATAACCGCCAAAATATTTTGTACACCTTATTCAATGAAAATCGCGAAATTTTCCAACCGCAAAAATAAACCGTTATACGGTGTACTGTAAATTCTGAAATTATTGTGTGCTTTTATTTTAATGATCCATACCTGCCAACTTTTCAAAATGCCCATGGGGGTTTTATGTGCAAGATGGGTCTTATAATCCAACAAAACCTTAAAGGGGGCCTTCAAACATATTTTAATGTTGTTTTTTGGCTTCTTCATACTTTTAAAAGCCTATAGCCATTGTAAAATCCATTGTTTTGTTTAAAATTGTGGACAAAATTGCTCTTTCAAATTCCATTTGGGAGCCTCCATGGGGGAAATCCCCCATTAATAGTGACAGTTAGCAGGTATGATGATCTTGCCATTTCATACTAAAATGCTATTTTCATTTTACCAATATTGAGAAATATCCTGTTTATATAAAAAAAAAAAAAAAAATCAGAATGCGAGTTTAAATTTTTGTAATTATAACCCTTTCACATTTTTCCAAATAAAAAAAACATCACAAAATTTCTAAATTTTCAGTACTTTATCTAACATTGTCTGACCTTGAAGAAGAGTTCTCATTTTCCTTCTCCTGTTCAGAACTTGCTTACACTAGTGACTCTTAATAATATTTGTGTCAGTGTATTAGGACAATAATTAGTAAGGAGTTTATTGTAATGCTCTTTATCATCTGATAAAATACCGAAAACATGAAACTCAAAGTATGAAGAAAAAGGAAGAATGCTTCAGATAAATACCATAAATGTTCATTAAATCCACTTCAAATATTTTAAGACAAGATCAAATGATAACATAATTCAGAATTCCTGAAATGATTTTAAAATAAATTGGTGATTTTAACTATAAGGATGAATTAATTATTTTGCTTGTGTGTGTGTGTGTGTTTGGCAGTTAGATTCTCACAATATAAGCCTTTACTTTGTAGAGTTTTGACACATTAGATTCTCACAATATAAGCCTTTACTTTTTAGAGTTGGGATGTAAGTAATTCAGCATGTACATGTATTAAATATGCTGTGCATGGACCTTTTACACATTTTTTTCATGGAATATGTCACAAATTTATCAAAATGCCTCAATAGGGATATTCGTGTGAATGAAATACAGTGTTGACAAAGAAAAACCTTAATATGTGTTTCTGGTGAAAAATAAAAAATAGCATTGCAATGCCTTTAATTGGCTGAATTGATAAAAATCAACTTTTAAGTCTGTTTGAACATTGAAGTAGCAGTTAAGATAACTATCATCTTTTTAAATTACATGTTTCAAAGCCATACAATATTTAAAACTATTTTAATATACCTATTTTCTCTAGATGTTTACGAAGTGTGATTATATTATCCCTTAACACTTTTATATTTACAATATTTTTCTGCGGAACTTCTGACCTCTAATCAGCTTTGTGGGGGGGGGGGGGGGGGAATGAAATGGGAATGATAACAATTGTATAATTTTGCAGTTTGCTTGTTTAGTTATACTGTCCCATTATGCTAAAGCCAGTTGTTTCCCTTTTACCTACAAAAGATAAAGACTTTTATCATAAAATTTAATATTGTAAAAATGTCTTTGCAAGAAAGTTCACCAGTACTGACTTAGACTTAGAGTCACAATAGAATTATAATGTTAATGCATATTTAAAACCTGTATTAAAGGTTCATTATAAATTTTAGAATTTAAGCAAAGGACTCAAATGTTTGTGTATGAATTATACTTTTGTAATAATGACATATTTATTTTATTTAGAGAATATTGTGTTTTATAGACAGGCTGATCTGAAGCTTAATATTGTGTATAGACACCTAACTAATGTTAAAATCTGTATGTTGTTTTATCAATGTCTTTTGAATATTTTTTTTGTTGGGTTGCTTTATTGGTTGTTTATTCTTTTATTCAACTTGATAGTTTAATTATATATACAAGTGTAAAGGAGGTGTGGTATGATTGCTTTTTAAATTATTTTGATTTCTTTCTATTTTTAGATGTTTTCGGACGATATGAATATTGGGTCCAGTAAAGAGTCCATTGCAAAAACTGTACTAGACAAACCAGCCAATGGGAATCTGTCTCGACAAAATTCTCTGATGACTGATAATAGCATTAATCAAGAATACTCTCACTTTGTTCTCAGGAAAAAGAAAAGTTCCCTTCGACTTGGGAAGAAAATATATGAATTTTACAATGCACCTATAACCAAATTCTGGTTTTACACTGTAAGTGTTAGAATTTAGCCTTCTGAAATAGCCTATAAGCTGGTTTTCAAGATACATATTTATTTTGATATTGTATACTACATTAATTAGAAGTACTACATGTAAGATCTTTAAAAGCCAATCTTTCTTTTGGGGTATTCAACTCAAGATTTTCTGGGATGAGTAATCTTGTATTTTTTTTACATCTATTTGACAAAGAAAAACTACATACAACGAAATATAGGTTTGGAGTAGTCCTCTTCTTTTTGTATTTTTCCAAGCAAAGAAAAACAAAATTCCATAGAAAAGCAGACATGCACTTGCTTCATATGTGTTCTTTGGAATAAAACCACTATAATATTGAGTGTAGATAACATTGACATGAGATTTTAAACAAACATTTCTGTTCTATTTCAGATCCTGTATGTGTTTTTCCTTCTTTGCTTTATGTACACAGTATTAGTGAAGACTTATCCACTACCAAATTGGCAGGAATATTTCATGATATGTTATGTTTTGACCCTGGCATTTGAGAAATTTAGACAGGTTTGTAAATACTATAGAGTTATCTTTCCTTTTCTACTGAATATCAAAGTTTGTGTGAAGAATCCTCTGAGAATATATGTACATGGAATGGTAGATAACTCTTGTGGATTTGTGGTTGTTTGTAAAGAAAACTAATTTTAGAAGGTTCATGAAAGGAAAGATATGGTCACAATATATCTACAAAAAATAATTATGGGAGTGAGGTGGAATGTAGGTGTGAAGGTACTTGCTACACATTTCTGAAGAGAAGTATTTTATAGTACCCCATGTTGTAATTGTAAATATTAAATTTTATATTCAATGCATGACCATTCCAGTGATAATGTGGAGATAACTTAGTATGATGTCTTAGTAAAAGTCTGGAAATCATTGATATAGTTGGGTCTATACAGACCATACTATAGCAAAAAGACAAACAGCGGTCCACAATGATTATTATATATTTAGACAGCTCATGGTCTAAAGTTTCTTTCTATCAAATGTCCTTTGTCCTTGTCCTCATTTTCATTGTTCCGGGTCTATAATTTGAAGATAATTGTTTCAATCTGTCGAGGACAATAGCAACAATGTGTAGATACCATATGTCTACAAAGACATAAAGTTGATAATATATGAATATAATATAATATAATATAATCACCTTCACCTTAAGCCAAGTCTGAACAACAGTTCTCACTTTAAATCTGTCATCTTAAAGGAAGGAGATGTGAATCAATGAAACACTAACCCAATAAGAAAAAACAAACGACATCAATCAATTTTTTCCTTTCAATAACTTTTCAATTCACGACTTACTTTCAATAATTAATCAAGTTTGATCTCATTTCATTCTGTTTGACAAATTAAATGGTTTTCAAAGTTAGTTTTTGATTCTGATAAGTGTTCAAGTTTGTTCTCTAAAGGAACTATAAGGAACCAAAGGTTTTCAAACTAAAAGTTACACTTACCTGGCAGACCTTAAGCAAAACATTATTCAGTACATTTTGATCCATACATGACAGAAGCCATGCTATATAGATTTCTATTCATAATTCTCTTCATTGTAATAAGGTAGAAAATCTGAATCAAACTTCTATTAAAGCTGGAATATATGGCATGGATCGTCATTTACAAATATTCATCATTTCATTCATGTGAGTTAATTTACAGGGGTGTTTTACATTAAATTCTGATTTCCATATTTAAAAAGATGCAATCAACAATGAATCTAACGATACCAAAAGGACAATAAAAAAACATTGTAAGAAGACAAATAATGGTCCATAGTGCTTATTATATATTTAGACAGCTCATGGTCTAAAGTTTCCTTCTGGCATACGTCTATTGTCCTTGTCCTCATTTTCTTGACTTTTTTTAACGTAGGAAAGCAATGTACAATGTGTCTAGCTTTTCTGAAATCAATTAATTTATATCTTTTGGAGTTTAGTATGGGTCCTGCGAACAAGGAATTAAACTGGTGTGGCCTTACCTTCTCTTAATAATTCAATAAGTTTCAAGTTATGCCCGTTTACTAGCGTATTATGGTAAACTGTTGACCGTCCTTCCCTCGTCAACATGTAGGACAATTACTCAAAAATGCTTGAACCAATTCACATGAAATCTATTGACCTGAGCTCCCTTTCGTTTTTTTATAAATTTTAGATTTTGAGTTTTCAAGTTTTGGTGGGTTTTTGTCTCGCCTTGACGGAGTCAAAAAGCGAGACAAGGTATGCTGTTTCCGGCGTGTTTTAGTTTGTGATTAGGTCAGTTTATGGGAAACCACAAGTGGTAGGTCAATGATATTTGGTATGCAGTTGTATAAGCATTGGCATATCTCATTTCCATGGAGATAATTGGGCTCACCCGTCAGTCACAGTCTAATGACTTTGAAACTTATTTTAATTTAAATGCATTAGTTTGTGATTAGATCAGTTTAAGATGAACTGCTTATGTTAAGTCAATGATATCAGGTATGCAAATTTATTGGCATTTGCAAGTATTGTTTCCATGGAGATTATATAGCCCCACCCCCTCTTCATGGTTCATTGACTTTGAAAATTTTACATAGTTTACAAGTTAATATTTGTATTTAGGTTTGGGAATGACTTATAATAAGTCAATGGTATTTGGTATGCAGTTGTATTAGAATAGACACATTTCATTTTCATGGAGATTGTTTAGCCATGTAACTCAGTCATGGTTCAATGACTGAATATTTGCCTAACCTGTGTAAATTGTTTTGCCATATGGATTTTAACGTTTACAAAATTACAAAAAGGTGAGACATATCTCTGTGATTACAGTTTATTTTCATAAAAGAGGGATTTTCCTGTTTTTGAACAGTAACTCGAAAACACTTTCATCAGTTTTCATCAAACTTTGTTGAATTGTTTATATCTATTAAAGTAAGCTCCCTTTTAATTTTTATAAATTTTAGATTTTACGTTTTCGGAGTTATGTGATTTATTCATAAAGATGGGGGAATTTCAAGTTTTCAGACAATGCTTTGAGCAGCTATCATGACACTTTGGTGACTGGTTTACATCTATTAAGATCATCACCCTTTAGTTTTTTCGTGAATTTCTGATTTGATATTGAGAAGATATGAACTTTATTATCTGAAAAAGTGACGAATGTTCATGGCACAGCTGTTTATTGTGACTTCATACAGTGACTTTTCTTGTATTTTTTATGGCATAAATAAAAACTAAAGATTTGCTGCAAGATGTATAATCAGTCATTACATAAACTTTTATATCAATCTTTTCTATAGTTCCCTTTCACTATGAAAGATAATTCTTCCTGGAACAATATTTATGTTTATAACATCCTGAGAGGATAGTCAATCGCTTTTGTTCCTGTTAGTTATTAGACATGAATCTGTAATCAGAGCAGAATCATCCTACTCAATAAAACAGCTGGTTTATGATGCACAAGCAGGAAGAAGTAGATATTAAAAATGTATTGGAAATCATTGCCAACCCATAATTGTGCTTGATTAAGAAACCTTTCATGAATTGTCAGTTTTTTGATAATCCAAGGAAGTAAAAGGATTACCATAAGCTGTTGTGTATGTGTATAGTTTAGAACTAGGACAGAAAAGATTTTTTTTTTTCATTTTGAAATATTCTTACAGCTTTAGAAAGTATTTCTTCTACCACCAGATAATGACTGATTTTGTATATTTTTTTGGCTGAACTACAAAATGAAGCATTCACATGCATACTATTTTTAGCTCACCTAGTATGTTAGTCTTATTATAATTAAAAAAAAGTCAGGAGCCTCTGGTCTTTGTTAATCTTGTATGTTCTTTAATTTTAATTCATGTATTTGTTTTAAAGTTTAGTGTGACATCCATCTTCATTGAACTATTACACATTTTGATAAGGGGTCAGCTGAAGCCCTCCTCTGGGTGCCAGATTTTCTTGCTGTGTTTAAGACTCATTGGTGGCCTTTGGCTGTTTTCTGCCCTATGTTTGGGTTGTTGTCTGTTTGACACATTCCCCCATTTTCATTCTCAATTTTAAGTATTACATGTTTTATGTATTTGACTTTCTTTGAGAATTTGTACTTTGAGAACAATTGCCCTTTTGGAATAAATCCATGGTTAGCATCTGAGATTATTTATGTAGTACCAATATCCTGTATTATTAATTTATCTGTTTTTTATGTCAATAGTGAAATTAAAATTTTAAATGCAACTTTTAAGATTTCAAGATCTAATTCAATAGAATAATCTTTTAAACTATTATCATTAAAACATTTGTACTTGTTATTTATTTACTGGTATTGATCAAAGAGCTGATGATGACACCATTTATTTATTTGATTTAAATATCTGTCCATTTAAAGTTTGTATATGAATGTTAAGTATTTTTTGTACCATCAGAATGCCAACAAATCAATGATTTTAAAACGCTGTAAAGTGATAAATGTATAGAAAATATTTTAAAATTGAATTTCTATATTTAATGCTTTGATTTGGATAAATAAATATCAGGAGAAAGGTCCATTAAAATGGTTGTTTGTTGTATGTAGATATATTTAATGTTTATGGGAACCTTTCAAACACAAGTACCTGTATCTTATTCAATTATCCTTTTGTCCTACTTTTGTTTCCACATTTTCAACCTTATTATTGGACAGAATTTGGTGAAACTTTCACAGAATCTTGCTCACATGATTTATGTTTCTTATTTCTTATTTATTTCTTCATCTGAATATTTTTTGGGGTTAAATTTTGGATGACATTGACTTCACTATATCTACATACTATACTTTGTGTACACATGTGTATCCCCTTCTTCTAAATATTATTTAATATAACCTGCTTAGAATCTTTACTGCATTCTAAAGTCCTGAAGATGCCACGCTTGTTGCTGAAACATGTAGACCTCATTAAATTTTTACCATGCAATAATTGATGGGTGTTGTTGTCTTTATTGTTGTTATTGTCTTTATTGTCGTTTATTTTACTCATCTAGTGAAAGACAACTGTGAATATCTTGCTGTATCCACCCGCTATTACCCAACCATAGGATTGCTACTGAAGGTGTTGGTTCACCATATATAAATTCATGTAAACTAAAGTGTCAACACAAACATTGGACAAAAGCTATTTTCTGGTAACCTTAATACTTGTATATTGTTGTTTTTTCCCTATTGTTGGGTGATGTCTCATTAATGTACCAGTATCTTTAAATGAAATATTTAAAAATAATTGTAGGTTATTTTTGGACTATTCACTCTTGTTTTCAATGCATTGCGTTTAAGAGAGCTTATGTTTTGTTTGTCAAAAGAAAGTTTATTGCGAGCAGATAAGAGTAAAATGAATTCTGTTTTTTTTTCTGTAAGGACATAATAGTAAACCATTATTGTAGCCGAGGCAATGAAGTAGTAGATAAACAATATATAAAAGTGCCTATTATTCTTGTCGTTATCCAATCAATAATGGCGTAATAGACAACTTTACAGCTTGGCTGTTATAAAGTGTCCTTTATGTTGTTATAGTGTGAGTGGGATAAGGAACGTGATTCTAAATCCTTTTTTCAGGAAAATTATGTTTGCTTTGAATCATGTGTACGTCATTATGGCATCACAGATTTCTTTTTTGTATCCCACTGTGCAACAACTGCATTGTAATATTAAACCAATTAGCATTAGGAAATCTATCAATATATAATTGACTGAAATAACACCACTTCCCTCAAATACATTTCCATGGTTTAAGTTTTATCAATTTGACCAAGTTACTAAACAGTGGGAAAATATGTTACTTTTGTTTTCAAGGGCCACTTGTATTAGGTTTCCTTTGATTGTAATGGTATTATACTGTTGTGAAAAAAATAGTCCTGTGAATTTTCCAGATTTTTTCTGCTGAATACTCTTTTCTTTTTAAGGCACAGAAATTTGTTATATCAGATTCATGATGTGGCATTTAATAGTTGACTGTAGTACTTTTTGTTTTCAGGTTTTTTTTTCTCATTGACATATAGCCTGTCAAATATGTTATTTTATTCATAAAAAATAACAATTAGTTAAAGAGACCTGTTGTCTTCTGAAGGTTTTGCTAATAACAAGCTTTGTATCTTCTGATGAAACAGTAGACTTGCTACATGTCCCTTCCTAATTATGTTTTTTCTTCTTAATAATTTTACTGCTATAACTAGGAGATTAAAATTATACTGACATCTGCAGGAGGAAGGCAATCAATAAACATATAAATTAGTAAGAGAGAAATAATAGAAAGGGAATTGTCTAAAAAAAGGGAAAAATCTAATGAAACAACAGTTCTTATAAATTTTTATATACTGTAAATTCTGAAATCATTGTGTGCATTTATTATTGCAATTTATTCAGAATGGACAATTGTGCAAGATCATCATGATCATTTAATGAGATATCAGGAAATTCTGCATACAGATGAATTAACAGATATCAGAATGCAACTTAGTGCAAGTTCTAATTATTGCAGTACTAACCAGTACAAACTGTTTGCATTAATAAAATCCTTGCAATAATTTCTGAATTAACAGTATATTGATAACTAGAATAATCTATTATTTATATGTATGAAAATTGATATCATAAGTAGAATGTCAGTCAATTCATAATAATATAAGCATTTTATTCTTTAAAAATATGAAACAAAATCCAGTCCTAGTTTTCTAAATCAAACATTGAGATTTCTATAACAGGAACTGACACTAATGGAATTGAACTGTAACCATCTTGTCCAGTTGAGTTACTGCCACTAGATTTAAATGTTAGTCTAGCCTTTGGTGGTTTTCTCCTGCGACACAGTTGGCATAAAAACTTCTTGAACTGGATGCGAAATTTTTCTCCAGAGAGGCAGTACAAAAAAAAGTTAACTGCATGATTAATATACATAAGTTGATAACATATAACTCTCCACATAAGTGTGTCTGCCATGTCCTCATATGATTTTGGTTTTGGAGCAAAAAGCCCATATAATGGCCGTGGTGTAGTTGTAATAATCCAAGCAAACGATATGAAAATTAAAGTAATAGCTAACTTCCTGTGTGTGTTTCGTATCTGACAGTCATCTTTGGTCATGGTATTTGGTATATGTTTTGTCTTCATCAAGCAAATTATTATCAGAATATTGAAAATAAGAAGTGTCAAACATGGTAGAAAAGAATAGAGAATTAGATTTATCCATGGGAATATTCTGCATACAAAGTTTTCATATGCATAAGCAGCACACACGAAATTAGAACCATCTAGTGATTGTTTTGTTGGAAACAACTGAGCTGTCCAAAATATATGAATATTTACTAGTATAAAGATCATAGCTGTCATAAATGTGATGAATCTAGCTCTGGACAAGTTACACATGGAGTTGGCCTTCAGAGGAAACCAGACTGCTAAAAACCTTTCAATTGTTACTGCCACTATCAACCAGGCTGAAAACTGGATACTAAAATGTACCAGGAACATAGTGAGCTTACAGCTGAAGGCATTAATGTGGCTAAGCTCAAAACCAGATACTGTCCTTAGCCAAGTCTTAAAGGCACTGACAAACAGTACCAAAGTATCTGCAATGGCTAGCATTGCTAAGTAAAAAAACGTTGGAGTCTGTCTCATCTCCCTACGTAACATTACGATAAAGCTGAATATATTTCCAACAGTTCCCGTAAAAATAATCAAAGGCATCACCCATTTGATAAGATACATTGCTGTATTATAACTATCAAATGTTTCTAGTATTTCAGCCAGGCTTGGTCCTTTCGTCATATTTCTAGATGACATTGTGATGCCAGGGTCTCTAAGCAGCTTGATGTTTTCAGCTATGATTAAGTGAGAACTATTGGGTGATGGATAAACTGTGTTCATCTTGGTAGGAGTCTTTTGTCTTTATTTCCTGGTTTCTTGTTGAAATTCATGAATATATTCAATGTTGATTGTTTCCTTCATTTCTGAAATAGAACTATTTATATAATTCATGTTGTTCATTAAAGATTCTTATTGGGAGGAGTGGTGGGGGGGGGGGGGGGTATTTACAACATTATAGAAATATTTAATGGTTAAATGCTGTAGTTTTTTAGTCAGGTATGTTTTTATTATGATTTTCAATTTAATCAATCAGTCTTTTTGAAATGAACAATGTGTCTATTGAAACAAAAAACAAAAGCTGGTATTGATTTTGCACTTCAGGTCTAAAAATTACAAATTTTGCTGCATCATATAGAATATCACATTTCTGTATTGAAGATGGATTATTTTAGACATTTTTAAACTTTTGGGCCATCATTTGGTTTCAGCATTTGATAATTAAAATTTGGCAATTAAGGATTGTTTTACTTGAAGTGAACTGTAAACTGTCTTATGTTAGAGTTTTTAGAGAACATTTATAAGATTGCTCTAAATGTATATATAAAGTTTTTTTTTAAACTTCCAGGTATGACAAAAAAATGAAAATATGACAAAAGACCAACACATGTATGACCTGACCCTGTTTACATCTTGTGCTTCAGCAAGGTCTCTCATATTAGAGCCACTATTAATAATTTACATAATACCACAAACAGACTTTTTGAAAATTGAATTAAAGCTTGGAAGTTTTGTTAATGTTTTGATCCAATCTTTGTTTGAATTGAAAGAAACTTCTCTAAGATGTTTGTACTATAAATGGCATTGTTCCGTAAGTTTGTTGTTAAAGATGTGTAGCTTTGCTCCCTCAAAGGTAATAAAATCTTTCAATATTGGCAATAATGAAAGAGCTAGATAAAATTACATCTACAGTAATGGAAAGAATTGATGTATGGCTTATATATGAACAAAGGATGATTTGTTTTTCATTAAATATTAGCCCTTTATATAACCCTTAAACCCCTTACCCCCTCTCTTTCAAAAAAAAGAAAAAGAAAATAGAATACAATAATAAATAAAGTAATTTAATTTAAATAAAAATAATTAATTGAAAAAAAAGGTGAAATGAATAGAAAAAAATAATTATTGTCTTGTATTTAACATATTTTAGAAAATGATTGAATTGTCAGTAAAAATATAATTATCTAACAGTTTCAAGAAAATTTATACATATTTGATAAAACAATGTTTTCATTATTATTAAATAACTCCTTACCTTTTTTATGCTATACAAGTTGCTCCCCTTTTCATATTGTAAGAGTCAGTACAAGTGTATTGTAAAATAACATTGATTTCACATTTAGCAATTAGCAATTAAACTGTCTAGTTGCTTACTATAGTTTCCAATAAAAGTTATTGTTTTTGACAAGCGAACTGGAAAAATCGGAAGATGTTTCATTTATTTTTATAGAACAGGTTGTTTTCGAGTTGATTAACTAAAGATAACTATGCAAAATGATAATTTAAGTTATTAGCTCCATATATATAAATCTGTTATGGAAAGAGCCACATGGATTTTATAATCAATTGCTGTGAAATGGTTTGATGACATTTGTTTGTTTTATTAATGGAAGAATTAGCTGTGTCCATTTCTATAGTGCGTTTGGGATTGGCTTTGTTTTAAATGTTTTTATTTATTGATTAATTATTAATCTTTAGAGGGACAATTCTTTTGAATGAATTTCTCCCTCTAGAATATCTTAATATTTACAGTTAACACCTCCATGGTTTGTTTTGTCATATAAAGTTCTTTATGCATTTTTTACATGGTAATAAGATATTATATGAGAGTATAGTCTAACAATTTGCTAATTGCTTAAGTATGATCTTTGTATAAAATGCAAATATAGGGCTAATAATAATCAGAGGATAGGGAAGCCAAATACCTTTCCTAATTATCTTATATAAATTCTTGATTAATTTGTTACCTTTTATGAACACTGCATTGAGAATGTAATAAAAGTGAACTAACTAATTGTTTAAAGTCGACAAGCACGAATTATATATAGAAATTAAAAGATGTGGTATGATTGCAGTTCCATCCACCATAGACCTAATGACGGAGATTTCTTTTGTTTTAAACTGACTGAAATGTAAATTTAACATACAGGACCATGTAACAGTAGATGTATAGTTGAGTAGTTCTTGTCTCAGGTTTGTAATGTTAGATCCTTGTTTTCTTGTAGTATGTACCTTTGTATTTGAAATCATCACTAATATCAAGATGTGGATTCCTATTGATACACCTGACTCAATCAGAGAGATGTCCCTAGCATTGATATTACCACTAGACGTTGCCAGTATCATGGTTGAGTCAAATGTTTTTGAACTGAAATGCCAATTCTGATTTAACGTTTACGTTCTAAAAATAACCTGCGTCTTTATGTTGTTTAAAAATTAAAACCAAATCTAACACTCTTCAATAGACACAATATTTTCAAAATGCAAATGTGTGTTGCAGTTTTCTTTTTTAAGTCCCAACCTATGGGCATTATATTTTCCAGTCTGCGTTCATTTCGTTTGTCCGTTCGGTTGTTCAATCGTCTGTCTGTCCTACTTCAGGTTAATGTTTTGTTCAAGATGTTTTCTGATGAATTTGAAGTCAAATGAACTTGAAACTTAGTACACATGTTCCCTAGGATATGATCTTTCTAATTTTAATGCCAAATCTTGACCCCAATTTCACTGTCCACTGAACCAAAAAAATGATGAGTCGGCATCTGTGTACTATGAACACATTTACAATTTAAGTTTGAACTTTTGTCATGAAAGATATTTGCCTACAAAAATGAGTAGGTTTACATTTAGAGAAATAGAAAATTTTAATTAACAAGTCAATCATTGATTGAATAAGAATTTAAACTCATATTTTTATTTTCCAGGTCATAGCGGCTGAACCGGCAAGGTTTTTGATGAAACTTAGAGTGCATTACAGCCAGTTATGGAATGTGTGGGATAGTATAGCCATCTGGTTCTTTATGATTGGGGTAGGGTTACGATTCCATCCTTACACCCTTCTATCCTCCAGGGTTGTCTACACAGTTAACATTGTATTATGGATAATGAGGATATTAGAAATTCTGTCAGTCAACAAGTACTTAGGACCTTATCTTAAAATTATCAGCAAACTGGTGAGTAAAATTAGTACCTTAATAACATATTGACTGTCTACAAGTTATAAGGATTTTTATCATTATCAGAGTATTGAGTCAAATTAGCACCACACTTGTAAACTCGGTCAGGAAGTACCTAAGTACCTTTAAGAATTATTAGCAAACTCGTAAAATACCAGTTATACCAATTTCTTGATCTTTCTCATCTGGACACATTTTCCTGAATAGCTATAACAAGACAATTAGTAAAATGATTTTTCCAGCCTCTAAATGATATAGATATCAATGGGAAGAAAAACTTTCATATAATGTTATGAAATGATCTGAAAGATTTAGATATCATGTATAATGACTATGCTTTGAAATGATGAATTATATATAAGCTGCATTGAATAGAGATCAACCGTATGCAAGTACATGTATAATGCTGATTGATAGAGATCAACTGTATGCATGTATAATACTGATTGATTTCAAATTTTCAAATTTCAAATACATAATAGAAGATGAATTTTCAACTGTTTTATGTAGGGTTCTCATAACAAACAGTTCAACCTGAAATAGGTTAACAGATGTATTGATTGGTATAAGGTTGGTTTCTATCCTCAGCTCACATATTACATCTATATTTGTAATAACCTATATATTACAGCTATATTTGTAATAACCTATATATTACATCTATATTTGTAATAACCTATATATTACATCTATATTTGTAATAACCTATATATTACAGCTATATTTGTAATAACCTATGTATTACAGCTATATTTGTAATAACCTATGTATTACATCTATATTTGTAATAACCTATGTATTACATCTATATTTGTAATAACCTATATATTACATCTATATTTGTATGACCTATATATTACATCTATATTTGTAATAACCTATTTTAGTCATTGAAATTATTTGCTTTTACCTTGTTTTAATCAAATTATTCAGGAAACTTGAGAGACTAATTGTTGATTTAGAGCTGTCTTCAAAATCTGATATCCTCTTAATTATCAAACAAATAATGTCAGTAAGTTGGTTAACAGGTAAAAACATCACATATCTACAGTACAGGTAAACCAACACCAAACGTGCTCTTTGGTCGGGTTGTTGTCCTTTTGACAAATTCCTCATTTCCATTCTCAATTTAATGTGTATGCCAATGTTGTTCTTACTGCACTATAAACTGTTTATTTCTTTAATTATTACTGTTTATTAACAATGAGAGAAGTTTTATAAAAAGTTTATTTACTTTTCAGTTGAGAGACATGTCATATTTCATCATCATTGTGACACTAGTTCTGATAAGTTTTGGTATAGTACGACAAGCCATACATTTCCAGAATGAGGAATGGCGCTGGCATCTTGTTAGAAATGTATTCTTTTATCCTTATTGGATGATTTACGGAGAATTGTTTGCTGATGAAATTGACAGTAAGTATTGTATTGAAGAAAAAAGATTTCTTAGTATTCACATTTTAAAACGTCTGCATATATCTTTTATTTTCTATGATTCCAATTTTCATGGACTTTTGATATTGTGGTTTTGTGTAAGTTTGCATACAAGCCTTTAGAATATTTTTACCATGTTGAAAATTTTAATTATTAGTTTATATACACCTACTAAATCCTATATCTGTCAAGTCAACTGATGTGATTTGTGTGGGTCATTCCCTTGGGATTTAAGGGCCCACTGGAAGTTTTTCAATACCTTCCAGGTCATAAAAACACAGTGATTTCATCAAATACTACTTTACTCTTTATGAGTACACCAGAAGGTGGAAGGAAGCCTATATACAATTAAAATGTATGTCAAGATTTATGGAATTTGCCATTTGCAAATATTAATTTTCCTATTCAAATCATTTAAAAAAAAAAGTGAGTCTCTTTATAACATATCTGTTGGAGAGACATAAATCCCTGAACCTTTTAAATCATTATCATCAGGATTTGAAATACATATATTCATTTGGAAAAAAGTTGGGGACCACAAGAAAACTTAGATTCATCTGAAATTTTGAGTCAACCTAGTTTCGAAACAAGAATTAACTATTAAATGAATATAATGAAGTTCAAATGAAAACTTAAATTGAAATTTTAATTCATTTTCAGGAAATATTTCACAATTGGTAATATTTGTAAGAAACTGGTAAATGTAAAGAATATAAAAAAATGCAATAAATACTAAAATACAAATGTCTGTTCGTTTATGTAATGACCTGACATTTACATCATCAATGCTGCATTTTCATTTTTAGAGGTTGACAGGTATTAAATCATGTCCAACAAATAATGATGAATGTAGTTTTAAGTGCAGAGCTTATGATCATGTTGTTCCTCAAAGGGCATATATTGTTTCTGTGCTCTTTAGAAATCCTACAGGAATTGTCAAAGTAAAAACAATCGTGACAGATTTGCATGATCAATGATGTTTGTCATGAAATTGATATTGTCGTGGACTCTTGGTTGATCTATAAAAATAGAGTAGGATGTTAGAGTATATAAGTTGATGAATTATCAAACAGCTATAGATATAATTTATCTTTCCCTGAATAGCTACTTGAATTTCTTCATGTTAAATTATATATACTAAATCACAGCTCGGTAAAAGTTGACTGAAAGCATCTGAGAAAACTGTCATTTGCATGATTTGTTTTAGTTTGATGCTCTTTCTGCTTAAGATGAAAAGTACTTCAATATTTATGAAATACTTATGTAATTTGCAACTTCCCATACTTAAAAAAATATGAAAGAATATTTAAATAAATTAATACTCCTTTGTGAACTGCCCTTGGTGACAAATGAGCTACAACATTCAAAAGTATTGAAGAACTCTCATTATAGCCCTTAGGAAATTTAATGCTTTTAACCTTTCAGTGTTTCAGTCAAGCTCAAGTCAAATACTTTATATAATATAGCAACCATACTCTGTAATGAGGTCACAATATAAAAAAATAAGAAAGAAGTTGAAGCTTGGTTTATAGTGTTGATTTTGAAGTTTTCATATTAATTGTTCAAGGTTATTATTACCAAAATTAGACTCTGATTTGAACAGGCAAAATGTTTTCTGAAACTTTGTCTGAACATATTATATTAAAGAGAACTATAATGATGGTTATATTCTGTATATTACATTACCTTTGTCTGTTTCAGCTTGTTACGATCCTGATCGTCATCCTGATGGTTGTTCCTATGCCTCTTGGGTTGCTCCATTATTGATGACACCTTATCTGCTGGTAGCCAACATATTATTGGTTAATCTCCTCATTGCCAGGTTTAAGTGAGTATTATAAGATTACAGGAAAAACTCTTCAAAGTTTCAAAATATTTTTGTGTATTGCAAATTTTAATGAATGGCCAACTGCTGCGAAACATAAATTTCAGTTTTGTTTAGCTGATAATTCCTGGAACCGGTATGGTTAGCAATATTGACATTTTGTGCTTTATACTAATTTATGTTTTAATTCTGATTATGTCACTTATCTGAATTTTAATGCTCCTTTAATTTCTTTTTTACAGTGCAACTTTTATTGATTCTTTCTTCTTTTACAGTGCAACTTTTATTCGGAACAATGCTCATTCAGAGGCTATATGGAAATTCCAAAGATATCAGCTGATCTTAAACTATGAACTTCGACCCATACTACCTCCCCCATTGATTATGTTTAGTCATATTTTCCTGTCTTTGAAGTTTATAGTGAGACGATGCAAAGGAAAGAGAGATTTATTTGACAATGGACTGAGTAAGTGAAATCATTGTGGTTAAAACATTTCAAATTAAAGCTTTAGAACTTACTGCAGGTAAAGGTTTCCACACATACAAATCTTAAAAAAAAAATAATTCTTGGTAAAATCATTTTGATGCTTATATAAATATGCAATCCTTCCTCTTGTCTTTTATACACAAAAATTGATATACTTGTAAACATGCATTTATGAAAACTTATTTAATATGTCATTTTTAAAATCATTTTAATACGCCTTTATGAAAACCAACTGGATATACCTTTTTGATATTTTGATTCATGTGGAATTGTTGAATTGTTAAGTTTCAGGAGGGCAAGTATGCATCTGAGAAAATAGAATATATATTGAGCTTTTTCAGAGTCATACACAGCAAACTTATAAATTTTGGCTCTATCCAGCTCTTTTCTTGTCAATTAACTACATTAAATGGTCTATTGGCTTGTATGATATGCCTTAAATTTTGAGATTCTGATACACAGATTTGAATGGTTTCCCCCCCCCCCCCCCTCAAAAAAAAAAAAAAAAACCAAAGCTTAAGTTTATCACAGAATACTTTAATTTCTTCGATTACAATACTTTAAACAGCTTCCTCCCAAGATATTTCATGGATAGTAAAGTTATGAATTTATTTCAGAGTTGTTCTTGTCTCCTGAGGATACAGAGAAGTTACATGACTTTGAAGAAGAAAGCATGGAGGACTTCTTCAGAGATAAAGAACAGAAGTTTCAATCATCCTCTGATGAAAGAATAAGAGTCATCAATGAAAGGTATGCAATGTTATTTGAAAAGGATTTTTTTTTATGTCTGATTTTAGGAAATGAAATAATAGACAATTCATGTCATTACATTTATGATAACTGCTTATATTTGTATGTACTTTTGGTCTCGCCTGGAAGGAAAGTCTCAGAATACAAAACAAAAAGACTACAATAATGTGGCAGCAGTTATTGCATTAACTATTTGTTTAAAACTCTATTATCGAGCCTGCAATGTTTTTATTGCAAAAGTGAGCTATACTTATCCTAGTTTCAGTTGGCAGCATCAACATTTAGGTTCAGTCTGAGGTTAAAGGTTCTTTTAGGCATTAATAACTTTTTCGAACCTTCATGGAATTTTTGGAAATTTGGACAGAATATGAAAATATGGAAATGGGGTATAATTGCCGATGATACAACTATACATTAACGTTCAATTGAAATGTATATTAGAAATTATAGGTAACTGTACAGCCTTCAATAATGAGAAAACCCTATACCATATAGTTGGCACTAAAAGGCCCTGACAAAAACATGAAACAATGCATTTGAGAAAATGAACAGCCTAATTCATAATAAAAAATTTACTAAAACAAATATGACAGACATGAATCAACAACAACCACTAAACTACAACTCCTGGCTTCGGACAGGCATAAACAGAATATTGCAGGGTTAAACATGTATGTGATCACTCAGCACTCCCCTAACCTGGGACACTGGTGGAACAACACAACACAAGAACAATTAAAAACTATAAAAATCAGTTGAAAAAAGTCCAACTCATCAGATTAATACAAATAGAAATACATCCTACAAAAACACAGAAAGGGTATATATCCATCCCAAATCCCTAACAACAAGAAAGACACTAAGTACAGATCAGTTTGATATGAGAATTATCTCATCATGTGAGAAATAGATACATGTAACAGGCCACAATCATAAGAGAATCATCATTTTAAAGTCATTTGACTGTTATGTAGACTTAAACATGCCATATAGTTATGATGACATTGTTTATGTTCATATTAGGGGTAAAATTTGTCAAATATTCCACTGCTGTTTGAAATATATCTGACTGACATCTCTGTGTAGTTATCCTATCAGAAAAATTGACACATTTGTTATTCATAATATTATCCTATCAGAAAACTGAACACATTTGTTATTCGTAATATTATTCAATATAGCTAATTAATATACAAAATATTATTTATATTCATGGCAATATTTATTTGCATTACAGGGTTGAGGGTATGGCAATGAGAATGGATGATTTTACACAGAAGGAGAATACAATCAAGTTATCTCTACAGACTGTCGATTATAGATTAAGTAAACTAGAAGATCTATGTATCCACACTTCAGAGATGACACAACAAATTAGGAACTATATAGCAAGGAGCTCAAGAAATGTTAGTATGTCAAGTTCAGGAAGTCATTGTCGTTTAGAGAGTGAAGATGAAACGCCACTTGCACCTGGTGAATTCACATTTTATCAAGATTTAACTGTAAAAGCCGATACTGGACAGGGTAGTGACAGATCTTTAAGTGTGACAGAAGCAGTTCGTAGTTTACCTTCACCTCTACTAGTACATTCAAGGAGACCAGTCAAAGATGACTTCCTTCGTAAATATACAGACTATACAGTCCAATCTTCTCAGGTCTCTCCAAGACATTCTACTGAAAGACAGTGGAGCCAAAAAGTGAGGAGAAGTTCCATTCCAATAATCAGTCTAACATCAGAAACCCATTCACCTCTTCATCAACGTAGACATGTACCAGACACTCTCACTGTCAATGTAGAGAAAGCTAATGTGTATAGTCCTCAAGGATCACCGTCACCAATTCCTGATTTACTGATGCAACAGAAGGTTACACCTCCGACAGTTGAAGTTGCAGTCAGCCAAGACTCTGAGGTGGACACAAATGGCAATGCATCATTGTACTCTACGGCACATCTCAGTTCTAGTATGGTAATGACTACATCCAACCAATCAGATGTGCCTTGTGTGGAGGTGGAACAGACAGAAGTTCCGGTAGCGCAGATTCCACATTATGAAGAAAAGGAGCAGATTCATCCACCAACTTCTCCCGAAAAATTATTTGTACATTCATCTTCAATATTTACATATCCAACATCAGGTTCTTACAGCACTTCAACATCAGTAGTACCTATTCTTACCTCGTTTCATACAGCCGAATATACAACGATTACTGATGAAATAGATACATCTTGTATGATTGACCGTAGCCCGCCTGGTAGCCCTACGTCTGGTGGGGCTTTCTTTCCAGATGGATTTTTTGATCCAGATAAACAGCATCATCAGAAGTACAATAAAGAAGCAAGAGAAAAAGAATTCAAGAAACTGAAAAATGCTGAAGAAACTGAACATCGTAAGATGGAGAAAGTCATTCGAAATCGGCTCCGTCAAATTTCTTTGGATGAGACAGATAGCATTAGTGACATTGCCAAGTTAGTAGTGACAGAACTAAACATGACCGAAGAAGAACATAACGGTCATTTTGAAGACGATAATGAGGAATTGCATAGCTCTACTGAGAGTGTTGTCGAAAGGGTTGTCGATAAACTACAAAAACCAGTAGATATAACAATCGGTGATTCCTCCTCAGATATAGAATCTTAGAGAATATAGGGTGCTAATTTGTGACAGATATGTTAATTAATTAATGTTGTATTAGACAGTCATATGGTAATATAATAATTATTTGTTTTGTATAAAATGTAAATGAATATGTTTAACATTCAAGGGATATTTTGGTTTTGTTTAGTTATTTTGTTTAAACTATATTTTATGTATCAGCATTACAATATAAGATACATTCTTTTGTTATAATGCAATAATCATTTTTTTACCCATCTCCATTGCTTTGGTTTGGTTTAAACTTTCAGTAAAGAGGGATAGAAAAGTATGATAAAGTATAGGTCAGATTGTTTGGGTTTATTTTCCTTTTACATAAAAAGTCTTGTTTTCAATATCATCTAATTCCTAAATGGTGGGATATTTTTGTTGAGATATTAGTATATCAAACATTATTAAATTGCAATACATAAGCTTGGTCATTCTGTTCATAAGTTTGTTGAAATCATGACCACAAATCAGGATGCCATAGACAGAAGGTTAGTTTCCCCCAGTACTAAGAGCTTGTCCTCAATGCAAGAAAGTCTTGCCTCGTTTTAGTAGTTATTTAGCCTGTTGTGTTCATTTTTCTTTACATTAGTTTTGCTGATGCTGTTTTATCTGAATCTCATTGCCCAAGAAGTTAAATATTTGTTTGTTTTATTTTTTGCCAAAAAATAGAGAATCTCAATGTATTATGCATGTTATTAAAGGCATAATATTTCAGTTTTTCTTCAGGAAAGCAGTTGAAACTAACAAGGCTTGGTTTTCTGTATCCATTATAAAATGATTTATACCCATCCTACCATTTGGTAATATATCATACTTTAATATAGGGCTATTAAGTAGTACTTCACATAAAGTTCTTATACCAGTTACAAGAAAAAAGAATATTGTGTTGTCTATTATTGTTGTTACTATTTATTTCTGGGTAAGTCATTACAATTTGTTGCACTAAAATTTGTTTTCCTGAACATGCATGAAATATTTTATTCTAAGGTTATGAGTTTTTTTTCACAAGTTAGTTTTACAATGCCTTCATGCATCCACTACAGGTGGTTCATTTAACATTTTGTGATCTGTATATTTAAGAGAACATATCCTAAAAAAAATCATGTGATTTGCATTTCATTTAGATGCTGGCCAGTAATTTTGAATGTCAGGTAATTCTGTTCATTAAAACAAAAAGGAACAAAATTACTTGGCTTAGGGATATTTCTAAAAAAGTTAGAAGTAGAGGTGGTTGATTCATTTGAAACTGAATGCTTTATGAACAATCTGAATGCTTCATGAAATAATTGAATACTTTGTGAACAAACTAAATGGCTTGTGAAAGAACTGAATACTTTGTGAACAATCTGAATGCTTTATGAACTAATTGAATGCTTTGTGAACTGATTAAATGCTTTGTGAACAAATTGAATGCTTTGTGAACAACCAGAATGCTAAATGAACAAAGTGAAAAAATTAAATATGTCCTTGACAAGCATGGAACAAATAATCAATTATGTGAGTCTCTGTTCCTGTCTCACTGTGAAACAGAAGAAACCAGCTGGATGAGCAAAGAAATTTTAAAGTAATTTAATACCGTAAAATGTGTATTGATATATAGTTTAGACTTGTGACATGAGTTTAATGTTAAAATATTAAGGTGTATCATAATACTTAAAGAGGATGTGAAATGTATTTTGATTTATCTTTTTGTGATGTCATTGCAACATTTTGACTGAAAGACAGCACATTTTTAGCTCAAAGTGCTTTCATGCTTTGTACCAAATGAGCTTAGGGCAGTTCTTTAACACCAGTTTTATTGACAAAAAGATGAAGTATTGGAATTTAAAAAGAAGGAGTTGAATCGATAGAAAGAGTCAAAGTGCGAGTTATGATTTTGAAGTAAAATTAAATTTAAAAGGAAACAGTTTCTATGAGATTTCATATACATTGTAGTACATAATTATATGTTTTATAAATCACATGACAATTTAATAAACTGTGATAAATAAAATAGACAATGGGTTTGTTACACTTTGTGATACAATAGGTAATAGATTTCATTACCCTAATTTTATTTTATTCATGTTAAATGTGTGCATGTATAGTGATCAATTTGTTGTGAAATTGTATAAAATTGTGTTCAAAAATACAAACACTAAGATTTTATTTTGTTACACTATTTATATCTTCATATATATATTTTTCCAGATTTTTAAAAAAGCTATATGTAACTGGTCAATAATTTTTATCCTGTACATTAGTAATATTTTTTGCTGCTGTCTGTTGAACTAAGGGTCTTTAAAAATAAACTTCTTGTAATCATAGATTTTTACCTATACATATTATTAATTATATTTATATTTGTATTTTTTGTCTTTGAATATACAAGAAAGTTTTTTTTTTCTTCAAATTTTTAACTCCAATGAAAGCTCTTTACATCATTGAATAAAAATGTCTTCATCCATTAATTCCAGTTTTGGGGAATAAATGAGTTAATTGATTCTAAAGTAAATTAATTTAATTGTGATATATAAATTGTATTTATTATTACTTCAATTTTGCTCTCCAAATTATACATATTAAACTATTTTCTTGACCCAGTTATGTCTTGATATTTATACAATACTAAGATCTGATTTAATAACCACCTTGATTTTATTTCTAAACTATGAACTACTGTACAGTAATAAGAAAAGGATTCTCTCACATGAATTTGATCTCTTGATAAATATCAGAATTAGAACCCAGAAAAACAGGAAAAGAACACCTCAGGAGCATGTTTGTTAATCGAGAATGAACAGAAAATGACCTTCGTACCTAACCATTATAGCATTGTTGTTAATTTTGTTTGACCTTGTAATGACCAATCAGCATTGTTTAAAATACTGATTATGCATACCGGTAATTGTGTATACATGTATTATTATGATGTAAATATTCATGAAAGTGCTACCCTGATTTTATTTATTAAAAATACCTGTGATTATTTAGAATGGAGGAAATTTTTATGCAAGTATTTTTGATCAGATTTATCATCTAACGAACAAACTGGATTAGCAAATAAAAGTGTGAAATATTATTACCTTGTTTTATTATTGTTTTGTCAGTAGATTAAAGAATAAGTCAATAAGACAAGAACCAGACTAAAGAGCAGACAACAGGTCACCAATAGGTCTTCAACTCAGAGAAAAGGCTGCACCAAGAATTGGGCTTCAGATGGGCCCTAAACAATAATGTATATTTGTTCAGCAAAATGGATGCTACCCTTAACTGACTGAAACAAACTAATAAATTTAAAAAAAATAAAAAGACACAAGACTGACTTGGAACGGGTGCAAAGATGTGGTGGGGTCAAACATGACATGTGGTTCTCAACCCTCCCAACCTTACCTCTAGGCTATGTGAAATAAACAACACAGAGCAAAACGTACAGTAAAACTCAGTTTACAAAAAGTCTAATTCTGATGTTAGAATAGGTAACAATAGAAACTAAGTCTGATTCTGATGTTAGAATAGGTAACAATAGAAACTAAGTCTGATTCTGATGTTAGAATAGGTAACAAAAGAAACTAAGTCTGATTCTGATGTTAGAATAGGTAACAATAGAAACTAAGTCTGATTCTGATGTTAGAATAGGTAACAAAAGAAACTAAGTCTGATTCTGATGTTAGAATAGGTAACAATAGAAACTAAGTCTGATTCTGATGTTAGAATAGGTAACAAAAGAAACTAAGTCTGATTCTGATGTTAGAATAGGTAACAAAAGAAACTAAGTCTGATTCTGATGTTAGAATAGGTAACAATAGAAACTAAGTCTGATTCTGATGTTAGAATAGGTAACAAAAGAAACTAAGTCTGATTCTGATGTTAGAATAGGTAACAATAGAAACTAAGTCTGATTCTGATGTTAGAATAGGTAACAAAAGAAACTAAGTCTGATTCTGATGTTAGAATAGGTAACAAAAGAAACTAAGTCTGATTCTGATGTTAGAATAGGTAACAATAGAAACTAAGTCTGATTCTGATGTTAGAATAGGTAACAAAAGAAACTAAGTCTGATTCTGATGTTAGAATAGGTAACAATAGAAACTAAGTCTGATTCTGATGTTAGAATAGGTAACAAAAGAAACTAAGTCTGATTCTGATGTTAGAATAGGTAACAATAGAAACTAAGTCTGATTCTGATGTTAGAATAGGTAACAAAAGAAACTAAGTCTGATTCTGATGTTAGAATAGGTAACAATAGAAACTAAGTCTGATTCTGATGTTAGAATAGGTAACAAAAGAAACTAAGTCTGATTCTGATGTTAGAATAGGTAACAATAGAAACTAAGTCTGATTCTGATGTTAGAATAGGTAACAAAAGAAACTAAGTCTGATTCTGATGTTAGAATAGGTAACAAAAGAAACTAAGTCTGATTCTGATATTAGAATAGGTAACAATAGAAACTAAGTCTGATTCTGATGTTAGAATAGGTAACAAAAGAAACTAAGTCTGATTCTGATGTTAGAATAGGTAACAAAAGAAACTAAGTCTGATTCTGATGTTAGAATAGGTAACAAAAGAAACTAAGTCTGATTCTGATATTAGAATAGGTAACAAAAGAAACTAATTCTGATTCTGATGTTAGAATAGGTAACAAAAGAAACTCAATGACAATGGTAAACATAAACAAAGGAAAACTAGCAGTTACTCACATGCCAGATCCATGTACGTGCAACACAAAGTTGGTTTTCGTTCTCTAACTTTAGTTTGCCTCTATCAAATATGAAATTTTACACAATGCTTTTTACTACAAAACATAGATCAAGTTTGAATTTAACCATTCAAGAGTTATACCCATTGATAAATGGAAAAATTGCTGAATTTTTAGTTTTCCTCAGCCAAATGTTATGAAACTTAAACAATGCTCATAACCACAAAACATAGATCAAGTTTGAATTTTTGTGACATCACTTTAACCGCTCTAGAGTTATGTCCCTTTATAAATGGAAAATTGCTAAACTTTTAGTTTCTCTTCTCTATATTTGGTTTTCCTCAACCAAATATTAAGAAACTTATACACAATACATATTACCACAAAACTCGGATCAAGTACAAATTTGTGTAGAATCACTTTTACTGGTCTTGGTTATGTCCCTATTTAACTTTATATATGATATGTAAGCGGAGGCATCAACTGTGTCCCACAGACACATTCTCCATTATTTTTCATATTTCAAATGATGAGATGATTGAAAATTGATAATGGATGATGAAAAGTACCCAAATTTAGCAGGATTAGCCATCCATGATTGTTAAATGGAGTTAGTTACTATGTACTGTAATATCACGGAAAGTAATCTGAATTGTAGCAATGCCTGCATACCTGATTCTCCTTAGTTTTGTTTAGTTTGCAGCATACATTTCTTATTAACTGTCCAGAATTTATCATTATTCATATTTAAATAATTCCTTGTTTAATGGGTAATGTCGCCTTAACAAAGGTTTTCACGAGGGTGAGCGGGTTAATATAATAAAGTGGAAATCTGTTAAAACACACTAAACCACAATAACCTAACATTGACCAATGATCCATGGAAACTAGATCAAAGACAGATGTTACCTGCCAGACAAATGCATGCCTTGCAATCATTCCATAGACAACTTAATAGTCATACTACTGATAGTGTCTGAGAAACAGAACCACCGGTAATCATGTAACTTTTAACATTAATCAGTGATTTGTGAAATGAGATCAAGGTCAGTTGAACCCTACATCACCAACATATACTGTCCAAGGACCCAATATACCAAATACAGTTAGCTTATGACTCATAAGTGTTGCTTTGACATGCAATGATTGTCACTTTATTTGAACTTAAAACAAAAGAGCTGTGTCTGCTTGAAATTGAGGAATTTTACATAGAAAGCAATAGGCCATGAATTAGTGGTGTGCTTCCACAAATTGCTTATGCTATTGCCTGGTTGTAATTTACTACTTTTTCCTTAATGCCAACTTCTTCACAGTTGAAACAATAGCAAACATACAAGCTTAGTGTGTGAGGTTTTCAAAAGTAGCAGACCTCACACAAATTTTAAATGACCGTCTATAACAAGAGTGCCTCATAGGTTTAAAAGGCTGCACGGTATTGAAATTATATAATTATTCTAAGGTTGCAAAAAAATAATTTAACCATAATAAAACATATAGGGTACAACTTTAGCCTTTTAATTTATTGAGGTTTTCATCTTATAAAGGGAGACCACCCATAGAATTTGTCATAAACATATCAGCAACAATATGAAAAGTAAGATATGTATATTATTAATTTTATTAATTTATATATATATGTCATTATTTAACAAATCAAACATGAATAACAATAAAAGCATGTATAACAAACAGATAAAACAAAAGATCAACATTATAAAACTACATAACAAAAGTAATAAAAAAATAAATGCAAAACATAGTAAAAGAAATTTTAGTTTTTAAAATGATCTAGAATGTTGTTAAATTATTAATATCATTCATTGTGTAAAAGTAAAATAAAATTAAAACTTGTAGCAGATAGAATAATACACTGATGAAAGATTATGGATTGGTGTGAATAAGCATCAGAGGATATTGTAAACAAACTAATTTTTGTGTCGTTTTTTTCTCTCTATAAAATGAATCAAACAAATCAAAACAAACCAACAAAATCAGAAAATTACAAAAATGTGTCTCTATTAAATTGGCTGAAAAGAAAGAAAAGAAAATAAGTTTACAAAAGTAAACTATCTTAGTATCAAATACCAAAATGTTAAAATTTGTTGTACATGTAACTGACCAAAATAAAAACAAAAACACATTGCATGACTTTAAAGCTATGTGCAAAATATTAAAAAGCTAGAAAATCCCAGAGGAAATTGTTATGAATGAACATTGGCAGACACGTGAACAGATGTTAACCTGTATGTTGGCAAATTAGATAATGTTATTGAACTCTACTGTTCTTGTACTGACAATATACTTTAGTGTTGATGTTAGGGTAAGGCTTATAGTTAGCGATCAAGCTTAGCTGTTAGGGATAGCAGTCAGGCTTAGCTGTTAGGGATAGCAGTCAGGCTTAGCTGTTAGGGATAGCTGTTAGGCTTAGCTGTTAGGGATAGATGTTAGGCTTAGCTGTTATGGATAGTGGTCAGGCTTAGCTGTTAGAGATAACAGTCAGGCTTAGCTGTTAAGGATAGTGGTCAGGCTTAGCTGTTAGGGATAACAGTCAGGCTTAGCTGTTAGGGATAGCGGTCAGGTTTAGCTGTTAGAGATAACAGTCAGGCTTAGCTGTTAGGGATAGCGGTCAGGCTAAGCTGTTAGGGATAGCGGTCAGGCTTAGCTGTTAGGGATAGCAGTCAGGCTTAGCTGTTAGAGATAGTGGTCAGGCTTAGCTGTTTGGGATAGTAGACAGAATTATCGGTTTGGGTTAGGGTTAACTCTGTTTATAATTTAAATTTGCTTGTACTTATTATCATACGAAATAAACAGGATGAAATCTGTTTTCCAGGTTTTCTTGATACAACTCAAAAACTATCATCCCGGGACTTCTAACTATTACAATTGGAAAACAAACACTGTCTATTTTCAAATTAAAATATGGTCATTCAAAATAGGTAAAGTTTTTGACACATGACAAACTTCAGATTAAGTTTGATGAGGAAGACTTGGATTTACAAGAATTGTAAAATCAACATAACAAAGATCACCAAAAAAACTTCAAATATAAAAAAAAAATCTTTATGTACCGTTAATGGCTCAACATAAAATATCACAACAATATAACAATAACATAATATCAAGCAGATTTCAACATAAAAAGTTAGTACACTCAATAAGTTTCAGTTAAAGATTTAAGTAAGAAACAACACACAACAAAAAGTTAATAAAAAACCGGAGATTCTTGTATTGCACATCAAACATATTTACAGAAATTACTGCAAAACTCTGTTTTAATCAGAATCTTTGTAAAATGCAACGAACACATAATGTATGTATAAAACCTTTGTTTATTATACCACTCTATTGTAATTTGTAATTAACACTACTGGGATTCCCCTCAGCATAATTGTAGCACTAAGCTACCCACAAATGATGAATGGTCTTGCCTATATAGTATAATATCTTTATTTATATGAAAAAAACATTTAGAGTAAAATCCCCAGCTGATTTAAGTCAGGGTATATGTTGTACTGTTAATATATAGCAATACACCTTGTTAACTGGATAGTGATTGTTAATATGTCAACCTTGACTATACCTGAGAGTTCAAAATTGTATTTTCTTTGGGACTGCAAGGTTGAGATTACTTTTTGTTGACCACATACACAAAATGATAAAAGCTTTAACAATCATACACCCAAAATTCCAAATCAAAAACATATATATAAAAAAAAATGTTAGTCTCAATATCATAAAACACAATTACAATATATAAATGTATATTTTTTCAAATGTAAAATGGATATATTGAATGTATAAATAAATATATGGAATAAAAAATATGTATTTAAATATACATATATGTATTCAGTACTTTAAAAAGATATGATTTGACTTTTAATACCACTGATCATAAGCTGGATTCCTTGTTTACATTGTCAATTCTTCCTGATCTAACTGAATGATAACCTTTTGTATCTGTTGTTTTATTATGTTCTTCCCGATCATGCTTTAAATGTCTGTCTGATGGAACTACATGAGATGACTGACCAGTTTTTACTACAGAAAAGATCGTTTTTCTCTGTGTTGTAGAATTTAAAGGTATTGTCATAGATGACACATATGTCCCTGAACGCCTCCTCTCAGCATTGGCTATCAATTTTTGAATTTGTTCATCAGGCATATATTGTTGTCTATTTATAGTACCTGTACTACGATCGATGTACTTTTCAATGTGGTCACTGTCAACGGAATACGACCTTGATAAATATCTGGGGTTGGTATTCTGGTTTGCACCTTGTTGACTTTCTGTCGATGGGATAACTTTATGTCCAGTTCTTAAACCTGAAACATTGCTCCTAGACATTGAATCATTTATATGATTCTTCTTCCCTTCACTCGCTGCATATGGATTAGTGATAAATCGTATCAGATCTTTTTTGGGCATAGTTTGAACTGGATTTACTTTTGCAAAGATTTTATTTGATGTCAAATGATCTGTTTTATCCATTGTGTCTTCTACAGAGGCATTAGATTTATTATCCGTTTTATTTCTCTGAGATGGATTATTAGATAAATTAATTTTTAAACTTGTATATGTAGTAGGAGGTGATGAGGCTTGGCTTTTAAAATCAATTCTCCCAAGCGGAGTAATATTATTTTTGGATATCTGTCTTGGTAAACTGTGCACTATTCCAGAACCACTGTTGGTAGTTTGGGATTCTAATTTCTGAAATAACATTCAAATATTTTTATATTCAAAATAAAATTCAAAATAAAATTCAAAATATTATCCTGAAAGCAATTCATTTAAATATTATCAGGCAACAGTTTTTCTATGCAAGTTACAAAACAAAATTTTGATGTTAACTTTTTCATTTACATTGTATATGCTGAGATGCAATAAACATAGAATATGTATTTAAATCAAACTGATTGATAAATTGAGACATTTAGGATAAGAAAAAATAATGCAATATTGTAAAAGATTTAAAATAGCATTACTATTTCACCAACCTTGAGTGCTTCCCTTCTAAGAAATTCTAATTTTGCTTTTTTGGTAGCAATGGCTTCTGGTACATCAGGAATGGCGTAGGCTATCAATAATTTTAATGCTAAAATGACATGCTGAAAAAAAGAAATATTCATTTTGTTAATCATGTCAGAACACATATACACATCTATTTCAGTTTGTACGGTAATTTGGGTAAGTCTTGATTCCTGTACAACTGAGGGAGGGTGACCATCTTATTAGATTTTAATATCCAAAATTTTTTGTGCAGTATTAAATCAAACTTTTTCATCCGTTTGCTCAGCATGTGTTGGAAGGGACGACGCATACATTTTTGTCACATAGTGATGGAAGTCACATGACAGATTCGTCTAAAAACCGTATCCCAGAACTGCCATATCTTAACAAAAAGTTTATAGCCATGGCCAATAATGTCTTTCATGATTATTTGTCCTGATAGACATTTTTATATAATTTAACTTAAAAGAAACCAGATGCTCCGCAGGGCGCAGCTTTATACGACCGCATAGGTTGAACCCTGAACGGTTGGGGCAAGTATGGACACAACATTCAAGCTGGATTCAGCTCTAAATTTGGATTGTGATTAAATAGTTGACACAGCATAGGTTTTGGACACAGAATGAATGTGGTCTAATGAACTTAAAATAATTTTTTTGACTTTGAGCAATCACTATGCTGTTGAATATTAATCCTCTCAAAAAAATGTTTGAAGAAATTTTCTTTTTATTTATGAAATCTGAAATGAGAAAAATTAAACCCCCCCCCCCCCCACCATTTTTTTTTCACATCCCCCTTTCCCTTTTTTTCAAAACTGATCTCAATTCAAATTTCTAATGGAGTTTGCAACAATAACTACTCATTTAAATACATCATAAAATATTAAAATGTAACAAAAAGTGCTTGTTATCACTGAATGGTAAAGAGTGTTTTAATTTATCAGTTGGTAGTAAAAGTGAATATACATTGTGCATTGTATAAAACAATGATTTAAGTTGATTCAACTACTATTCTGGACAAAGAAAGATAACTCCAATCAATTGAAAATTTCTTGCTATTGCACAATATTGTGCAATTAGATATTTCTTGCTATTGCACAATACTGTGCAATTGAAAATATTTGCTATTGCACAATACTGTGCAATTGAAGATTTCTTGCTATTGCACAATACTGTGCAATTGAACATTTTTTGCTATTGCACAATACTGTGCAATTGAAGATTTCTTGCTATTGCTGAATACTGTGCAATTGAAAATTTCTTGCTATTGCACAATACTTAATATAATAATTTTGGATCCTGATTTGAACCAACTTGAAAACTGGGCCCATAATCAAAAATCTAAGTACATGATTAAATTCAGCATATCAAAAAAGCCAAAGAATTCAATTTTTATTAAAATCAAACTTAGTTTAATTTTGGACCCTTTGGTATTTAATGTAGACCAATTTGAAAACGGGACTAAAAATTAAGAATCTACATACACAGTTAGATTTGGCATATCAAAGAACCCCAATTATTCAATTTTTGATGAAATCAAACAAAGTTTAATTTTGGACCCCGATTTGGACCAACTTGAAAACTGGGCCAATAATCAAAAATCTAAGTACATTTTTAGATTCAGCATATCAAAGAACCCCAAGGATTCAATTTTTGTTAAAATCAAACTAAGTTTAATTTTGGACCCTTTGGACCTTAATGTAGACCAATTGGAAAACAGGACCAAAAATTAAGAATCTACATACACAGTTAGATCCGGCATATCAAAGAACCCCAACTATTCAAGTTTTGATGAAATCAAACAAAGTTCAATTTTGGACTCTTTGGGCCCCTTATTCCTAAAAACCTGTTGGGACCAAAACTCCCAAAATCAAACCCAACCTTCCTTTTATGGTCATAAACCTTGTGTTTAAATTTCAAAGATTTCTATTTACTTATACAAAGTTATGGTGCGAAAACCAAGAATAATGCTTACTTGGGCCCCTTTTTGGCCCCTAATTCCTAAACTGTTCACACCTCAACTCCCAAAATCAATCCCAACCTTCCTTTTGTGGTCATAAACCTTGTGTTTAAATTTCATTGATTTCTATTTACTTATACTAAAGTTATTGTGCGAAAACCAAGAATAATGCTTATTTGGGCCCTTTTTTGGCCCCTTATTCCTAAACTGTTTGAACTAAAACTCCCAAAATCAATCCCAACCTTCCTTTTGTGGTCATAAACCTTGTGTCAAAATTTCATAGATTTCTATTTACTATAGTGCGAAAACCAAGAAAATGCTTATTTGGGCCCTTTTTGGCCCCTAATTCCTAAAATTTTGGGACCAAAACTCCCAAAATCAATCCCAACCTTCCTTTTGTGGTTATAAACCTTGTGTTAAAATTTCATAGATTTCTATTCACTTTTACTAAAGTTAGAGTGCGAAAACTAAAAGTATTCGGACGACGACGACGACGACGCAAGACGCAAGACGACGCAGGACGACGACGCCAACGTGATAGCAATATACGACGAAAAATTAAAATTTTTGCGGTCGTATAAAAACAGCTAGAGTTACTCCATACCTCTAAAACAACAATGATAATTATAGTTGTTGACAGTTCTGTCACTGGAAGCAGACGACCAATTTGTCCACTTACACCAATCAGAGCACAGTTTACACCAACAGCTATTATTCCCATCAGTTCCAAAGCATCCTTCAATATTTTTGATAGACAGTTAATCAATAAAAGGTCTTATAAAATGTATGATAAAGAATGTAAATAAATGGGTTTTTGAACTTTTTTGTACAAAAATTTCAAGGTTTCTCAACACATTCATTATTTTGATGGATAGATTTAAAAGATATAGACAAATAAACTGTAAGTTATTATTTACTGTAAGACATTTAAGTTTGGAACTGTTACAAAAAAATGACAGCTATTTTACAAACACTTCAA
This sequence comes from Mytilus galloprovincialis, assembly GCF_965363235.1. Lineage (NCBI taxonomy): Eukaryota > Metazoa > Mollusca > Bivalvia > Mytilida > Mytilidae > Mytilus > Mytilus galloprovincialis. The sequence continues at coordinate 96,736,763 of NC_134841.1, read as the reverse complement.
ATTCATAACTTGGGGTCAATAACTAGAAGCTATAATCATAAGCATAAAAAAAACTTGCCTCTCAGAAAGGTTCGAAGATTAAACAGGTAATTCTGGATCTGACACTTAATTTGGAAGGGGAAATAACTTCAAATATAAAACATGTGTCTGAAGTAGAAATTATGATGGTTTATTCAAAGATTTTTTTTTTTTGATGTACTTTGTTTATAGTCCTTTTAGACAACTTCAGATTTGTTTATATTAAAAACAATTACCTGCCAAGTCCCAATACTCTCTACACTCTTGCCAAATGGTCTCTGATGATGCATACAAAGTTTGAATGCATCACTACGGATTTCTATGATATTGTTTAACAAAGCACACAACGCTGCCAAAGGAAACGCTGAGGAAAATAATGTCACATATCCAAACTGTATCAACATCTCTAAATGGTCTTCTAAGGTGTCTTCATACTGTAAAATAAACATTACCAATTCAGACACACACAAAAGAAGTTTATTATTATTGTTGGATAATTTACAAATTTGAGAAGATGGTTGAGTTTATATAAGAACAATGAATTCAAGGTTATTCTAACCTCTAGTTTTATAAATGGTATAGGCCGTAGAAAAGGCAGTTAGATTTTAACTGTGTTTGTTGTTAGTTATTGCTATGGCATTCTTCAATATTATCAAATGAACAGTAAAGTGTTTGTCAAGGATACATTTTGTGGTAAGATGACAACGTTTTTGCAAATTATTTCCCTATTTCATGTATATAGAGTAGTCTGTTGATCTCTGGACTCATTTTCAAAGTTGCCTGCTTTGTATTTTGTTAATGTCCTGGACATTTCAGGAATTTTAAAGCCTTACTCCTCATGTAAAAAAGGGAAATTCCAATTAACCATAAAAGTGTTTCCAGTATTTTATTTATAACAGACATCAGACAAATAACATATTTTTTCACCTTTTTCATTTCACTTTCCACCTCAGCCTGAGTTAACTTTAAACTTCTTTTAACATATATACTGTGTCTTCTGTCTCCTGGTTTTCGTTTTGGGATATCTGTATTTTCTTCCTTTGAACTATCCTGAAAGGTGATAGTCCTTTTTCTTATTTCTGATCCTTCTGAGGGCTCATCTTGACAGTTGTCTCCCTTAGAAGAATTGCCAGGAGACAGCTCACTGACCATTTCATAACCAACTTTACAAAGTCTGGCTTGCCATTGTAGATAAGGTAATAGAGCTTCTTTAATATTACCCAATATCTGTCTTGTTATCAAAATAGCTGCCAATTGCTACAAGAAGTAAGTCATTGTATACTGTAAATTCAGAAATTATTGCCTGGATTTATGATTCTGTTTTTGTCATTTTAGACTAAAATGCTATTTTAATTTGTGCAATATTGAGAAAAATTCTGTTTAGTTCGTATAAAAAAGTTCATAATGCAAATTTATATTATTGCTATTATAACCCAGTAGCATTTTTTCGCAATAATAAAAATATCACAATAATTTCTGCATTTAAGTATTAGAGATTTCTACAGCAATAGATACAATACAAGATTTTTTTTATTATCTGTTAAACATAAAAAAATCACTTCAAAATGAAATCTTGCCTTTACCACCCATATATACAGATGTAAAAATGTATTCAAGTTAAAGATATTAAGCATACAAAACTTTGCAAAATAACAAAATAAATGGTAAAAGTTGAATATAGACAAAGATCTTATAACCAAGAGAATGGTCTAAAAAATTAAAATTTCCCTTAAAGGTTAAAAAGAAAAATTCTGCACTCATTCTGATAAATTAAAAAGCTCAAAACCGTAATTCTATGAGTGTCCTCTGCTACTCAGTCATACAATAAAAACTTTCATATTTCTGATGTAAAAACTGATGTTTAGCGCTAATGTTATAATGGAAAACAGTTCAAAATGCCAAACTGCAAATTATATCAAAAGTATTCCCAAAGCTACAGCATTTAATTTGTTCATCAGCAAACTAGTTTTATCTATCATTTCAGAAATACTTCCCCAAAGTTCAGCCTTCATTCTCTTAGTAGAAGTGACATTACAAAATATCATTTATTATACATAATATAAAGCCTGAAAACAACTCATTTAATGAGCCAACATCACGGAAGACCTTTATCACAAAATATATACTGGTAAATTATATCCATATGCTAGTACATCTTTTTAAAATTACATTTCTTTAAAAAAAAAAAAAAAAACGTGTAAAAATCATGCAAAAATATCATTCAAATGAACACTTGTTAAACATGTAGAAGTTTAAGGAAGTGTTTAATCAAATAAAGTAGAAGTTACTTACATCTCTGAGTCTGTCCATGTCTTGTAGGTAAAAGGCAATGTAAAACAGTGACAGAAAAGAATTCACAAACTGAAACTATATCAGAAAATATTGTTAATTCAATAAATTTATTGGAGCAAATTCTTTATGTGTGATATTCTGGCAAGCATATACATTTTTTTAATTATTTTTTTGCTAAATGAATGACCAAGAGTCAATAACTCTGATTAAGAGTCATTTGACAATTTTGTTTCAAATGGACAGTAGGAAGAATTAGACACCCTTTACATTTTTGCAAAATTAACGACAGATGACAAATAATAAGATTAATTGATATTTGATTAAACTTTGCTCATTTTTTCACAATATAAAAGTATCATACCATTTCCACATAATATGGTTTCCCTTTCATCTGAACACAAAATATCTAATTTTATAGTGTGGACCCAAATTGATTGCTGATTATATATATGTTAGACTCAGATCTGCGTCCGGCTTTAATCAATGTCCGTTCCTCAAATCGACTTCCGTTTCACAAATCGACATCAAATATTTTGATACCCTAAACAACGTTTTATGTGACGTCATGTAATGCCAAAATGACCGATTAATTGTAGTTGTCTTTAATCGATGTCCAATATCAATAAATAATAAATTACTGGACTTGAACTTATACTTATACATGTACATGTTTTGTATGGTAATAATGACAACTAAATATTCAAACCTTTATACCTACTTTCCATAATGATTTTTTCAACTCGAAATAGGTAAAATGCATATTTATATTTATCTTTATAAAAAGTTAATCCAATCGATTTACACAATAGTGTGTATTTCCTATTCATATTAATAAATTACATTCATGTAAGTGTACGTAAATGAGAAAGCAACCCAACGAAATCTTAGAGGAACATTATTCGGTCTACAACAATAGACAATATATAAAGAAGTACAGCCAATTGTTTTGAAAGTATTATAACTTGGACTCTGTAAGAAATATTTCAACAAATTTCTGAGTTTTACACCTGGAGTGAAACATATCTGTTTTTCGGAATTTTTTTTTTTTAATGATTAAGACTGGTAATTTTCTAATTTGAATTGTGTACATTATTCATGTCATGGCCTTTTGTAGCCTTTGAGGTATGGGTTTCTATCATTGTTAAAAGGCGTACGGTTTCCAATAATTGATCACATTCCCTTTTAATTGAACTTTGGTGGTTAGTTGTCCCATTGGAAATCATACCACATCTCCTAATTTTTAAGTAAACTATAAAATTTTGAAATTGATATCCCAACCTGTTTACATTCTTATTCTAGTATGTAATGAATTATTGATTTTTTTTTAGATGTTATTTGTCACACATAATATGTTTTAAGGTCTAAATGTTTCCACTGCTATTGTTTCAGTTCAGTTTTGTATTCTGTGTCCATAATGGACGTTGACTAGAAAACCTAATAAACAGTTTCTGAGAAAGTTTTAAGCAATAACCATATATTGTTTTTGAGACACAGCGGGACATGTGAAACCCCCCACCCTGTTTTTTTTTTTTTTTTTTTTAAATTTTGAATCAAAACCAAAAAGTATACAGATCTTTAGATAATATAACAAAGAAGTGTGTAAAGTTTTAAGCAATAATCATAAATTATTTTTGAGATACGGAGCGACATGTAAAAAACCCTCCCCTGTTTGACAAAATACTCAATAACTCAAAAATAAAATTTTGCATCATCACCAAAAAGTTTACAGATCTTTAGATTGATATAACAAAGAAGTGTGTATAGTTTTAAGCAATAATCATAAATTGTTTTTGAGATACGGCACAACATGTAAAAAAAACCCTCCCCCTTTTTTACATAATACTCAATAACTCAAAAATGAAATTTTGAATCATCACCAAAAAGTATACAGATCTTTAGATTAATATAACAAAGACATGTGTAAAGTTTTAAGCAATAATCATAAATTGTTTTTGAGATATGGCGCAACATGTAAAATAAACAGCTGCGCCATGAGCGCATGATACGCCCGATGTCTTCTGTGGAAGTTTTATGCAATAATCATCAATAGTTTCTGAGAAAGTTTTAAGCAATAACCATTTATTGTTTTTGAGACACGGCGGGACATGTTAAACCCCCCCACCCTGTTTTTTTTTTACAAAAAACTAAATATCACTAAAAAAAAGTTTTGAATCAAACCAAAAAGTATACAGATCTTTAGATTAATATAACAAAGAAGTGTGTACAGTTTCAAGTAATAATCATAAATGATTTTTGAGATACAGTGCGACATGTAAAAAAACCCTCCCCCTTTTTTACAAAATACTCAATAACTCAAGAATGAAATTTTGAATCATCACCAAAAAGTATACAGATATTATGATTAATATAACTAAGAAGTGTGTAAAGTTTTAAGCAATAATCAAGAATTGTTTTTGAGATACTGTGCGACATGTGAAAAAAAAACACACCCCTGTTTTAGTTACAAAGTGCCGTAACTCAAAAAGTTTAAATCTTATTTTCACCAAAAAGTATACAGATCATTTGACTATTATAAAAAACAACTATATTAAGTTTCATGAAATTTTGATAAGTTGTTCTCAAGTGACGGTGCAACATGTTTAAGCCAGACAGACAGACGGATAGACGGACAGACGGTACGACGGACAGACGGACGGACACGGGACATTTGTATACCATAATACGTCCCGTCAAAAATTTTGACGGGCGTATAAAAATTGGACGTCTATTAGAGAAGCAAAACAATGGACATCAATTAGATAGGCATAAAATTGAACGTCAATTTAGAATGTTATTTTATTATAACGTCAGATTTGGATGTCAATTTGAAGAACGGAAGTCGATTAGAGACCGGACATTGATCTTAGTCTTACATATTTAAAATCTGATTCAAATACTGTTGTTTAGTGACTATATTTGATGTGGTAAATAAGATATATTGGAAAAGTTCATTGCCTTTATATGTTTTTACTATTTGTTGATGGGTTGCTCTTAATTTTATACCACTCTATTACAAACCTTTTTTGTAAGTCAAAAGAGGTAAATGTTTGCTGTATTGTATTCATGAAATGTTTTGGTCACCTTTGTTTTTTTTAAGTTTTGTACTTACAGTTGCTAATTTTGTGATGAGATGATTTTCATATGCTTCATCCATTCTGTAGTTTTCTTAAATACAAATAAACAATTAGTTAGATATAGTTAGATACTTTCATATAATCATTAGTTTTAATAAATAATCTCAGTTTACCATTTGTTAGATAATTCTAGTTTACCATTTGTTAGATTATTTCAGTTAACCATTTGTTAGATAATTCTAGTTAAACATTAGTTAGATTATTTCAGTTTACCATTTGTTAGATAATTCTAGTTAACCATTAGTTAGATTATTTCAGTTAAACATTAGTTAGATAATTCTAGTTAAACATTAGTTAGATTATTTCAGTTAAACATTAGTTAGATAATTCTAGTTGAACATTAGTTAGATCATATAAATTAACCATTAGTGAGATAATCTAATCTTCAGTTAGATAGAATCAGATAGTGTCAGTTAAGGTCAGAAAACAGTAAATGGGCTATGTTGCAGATTTTGCTAAAATTTTGCATACAACCTTGGCTCATTGAACTACAACTGAAAATCAAAAACATAATGCACTTATCTCTTTTATTATCTGAAATATTACAGATTGGGTGAATATTTGTATAGAAAGCACATAAAATAGGCAAAAAACCTTCCAAAATTAGTCTTAAAATCGCCAAATCTAATTTTACTCAACTTTACTGGACAAAAAATTAAGAAACACATATTGCAAAACAAATAAATATCTGTTATACCCATGTCATTTAACCAAAAGGCTATCTTCTTGTATATCTCATCAGATATTCCTATACATATAGCCAATAGAATCTTAGGAACGAAAGTGAGGAATCCTGGGTAACTGTCTACTGCTACTTTCCTGTTGATCCATTCCTGGAACTGGAAGATCAGTAACATGACCACAAAGACAACCAGTAAACAGAGAAGGACCACAGGCAAGGAAACAAAATAACGAAATAAATTCCTCTTCCACTGAGGGTAATATGGTTCTTGTCTGCCCGTAACTGGACTTTCTCTCAGGTCTCCCTTTAAAAAATATAAATAGGATAATGTTAATACAATACATAGATAAATAGATTATATCAATATCTGTATTTCTACAGATATATTATAAGGAAAGGAAAATGAAGCTTGTAAAGATATTGTCTCTAGTTTTTTTTTTTGTCAGAGTACAAATAAATGTATTCATTGATTTTATCCTGCAATGCAAATTTATATGCAATATAGATAAATTATTTCTTTCAAGCTTTCAAGTATCAGCTGTTTCGCTCTTTTTTTTTTAAAATGAACATCATGCCTGAATGCGAACTAATTGTGTTTTTTTTTCTAAACAAGAAAATTATGTCCTTGTAATAATTCACTTCTTGTCATCCTTGGAGTAAAACAAGAAAGTCTTTAAACAATTGTAATGTGCATGCTTTACTTACTGTAAACAATGGTCTTGGATCTTCTAATAACTCATCCTTTTTATCTAATGTTCCCCACTCATAGGCCAGCTTAGAACTCCTCCTCTTCCAGTGTTCTAAGTATAATGTAGCCCATATAGCATTAAATAAGGCAAATATCAATAAATCCAAGTCGTCTGCTCCCTAAAAACAAAACAAAGAGATTCTACCATTAGCTTAGCATGGCAGAAAAGAAGCAAAGGAAATTATGCAAATTTAGGAAGTAACTAATCGTTTTTTTGTAAGTTGTACAATTAATTGTAAGTTTTAAATAAGTCTAAAGATTTGTACAACAATATGAATACAAGATATATACAAATAAGATGAAATAGTATCCTATCAAAGGACAGATATTTTGGCACAAGACATGTCCTTGGTCAGTGTAGATCTTAAATTCACAGTGAAGTGTAAAACAGGGTATATTCACAATCTGTTGATTCAAGCCAAATAAAAGGTACAATATTAAATTTGCTATTCTGTGCTCTATTATTACTTAATACATATTGGGTATGAGTTTTGTTCTTGCTCTTGTTGAGGGCTGTGTAGTGACTTGTAGGTTACACAGTTTTGCATCATTGTTTTTTTTGGTTTTTTTGTTTTTTTTTGGTTTTTTTTTAAAAAACAATACAAAACTCAAAAAGCTTATAGAAAGCACAGAAAATATTGATATTGAAAAACTAGTATTTCTAGGCCCACCAAACAAATGTAAAAACCCCTTTTGGAAAGAGATTTTTAAAGCATGGACAGAAATGCTAAATAAACTTAAACCAAAAAATGAAGAAGAATTTTTAACAGATTCACTTTGGAATAATGGAAATATTAAAATAGGTAGCAGAAGTGTGTTCTATAAAGACTGGGCTGATAACGGTATTTTATTGATTAATGATCTGGTAGATAATGAGGGTAAATTAATGTCGTTTGAGCAATGCAAAAATATTTATGAAATTAAATCTAACTTTCTAGTTTATAATGGAGTTATATCAGCAATAAAATCATATCAAAATTCTCTTAAACATAATATCTCTATAGAAAATCTTAATAAAGTTCATGGACCAATTCTACCAAATAATATTAGAACATTTTTTTTGTCAAATAAAGGGTCAAAAGATATGTATAATGTTTTCTTAGAAAAAAGTAGTACAAGGCCTAGTTGTGAAGATAAATGGTCTCTAAGATTAAATAAAAATTTTGATTGGAAAAAAGTGCATAATATGTCTTTCTACACCACAAAAAGCTCTAAACTTCATTGGTTCCAGTACAGAATAGTGCACAGAATCATTGGCACAAATGAATTTTTATTTAAAATTAAGATAAAACAATCAGATAAATGTACTTTCTGTAATGAAGCTATTGAAGATATTGAGCACATATTTTGGACATGCCATAAAATTTCAGATTTATGGATTGAACTTGGTGATTGGATTTATAACCAAACACAAATATTGATTCCATTTAATATAGATATTATTTTATTTGGAAATTTAGGTAACAACGGAAATAATATGATAAAAAACTTAATAATACTCCTGACAAAATTCTATATTTACAGAACAAAACTATGTGAAAAAAAGGTAAATTTTACAGGACTTAAAAACTACCTCAAAGAATCTCTGGCATTAGAAAAGAATTTATTTTTTAAAAGAAAACCTTTTCATATGGCCAATATCTGCTGGGACCCCTTTCTTCCAATTTTAGAAGACTAGGTTGATTATCAAAAAATTGGTACATCATGTACCGGAATTATTTTTATGTACATTTCTTTCCTTATCCACATCACCACCTATGTTTAATGATTTGATACTGTTATATGTTGGTTTATATATATATATGCTTGATGTTTTAGTCGATGTTTATAACTACATGTATCTACCTCTTAGTTATTGCCTGTACGCAAATATTTGAATAAATAAATCCTGCAAGATACATTATGAATGCTGTAAGTAAAATATATTTTTTTTTTTTTTTTTTTTCCTTTTTCCAAAATTCCAAATTTCTGTGATTTTTATTTATTTATTCTTTATATTTTATTTTTTTTTTATCTATTCAGATTTATTGATCATTCTGTATTGATAATGTTTTAGTTGGATATATTATAATTTACAATGATTTATAAATGTATATATTACAGTTAAAAAAACTAACAAATACTAACCAAATTGACTATATTTTGTATATGCTACTAATGGTTAACGAGGCCGGGATAAGGTACCGGTATGTGATGTATCCACTAACAAATGTCAAACTTTCAATAAAGTATGATCAAATTTAAAAAAAAAAAAAAAACAAAAAAAAAAAAAAAAAAACAATATGAATACAAGATATATACAAATAAGATGAAATAGTATCCTATCATCATTGTTTTTTTTGGTTTTTTTGTTTTTTTTTGTTTTTTTTTTAAGGGGGGGGGGGGTCTTTGGTGAAAAGTTGTCTAATAGTTGGCAATCATATCACATCTTTTTTACCTAGTGAGGGAAATGTGTAATGCATAAAAAGCACCAGAGAAGCAAGCCTGCACATGTGAAACAAGCTGTTAACCATGGTCGTTCGAATCCTTGTCCTTTGGTGTATGGTGAATATTTGTCCCATTTGGAATTCATACCACATCTCCATATTTTTAAATGAAAAGTTAAAAAACATTTGGTGCAAAGTGACAGCAATAGTTTACTAGGGCATGTCAGATAATGATACGTTTTAAAGCTACTATAAAAATGTCACAAAACAAAGTGATAGACATGATAGAACTAGATATGTTTTTTAAAATAATGCTGTAATGTATTATAATTAATTATGCATCATTCAAGTTCCAAGAACTTGTAGAATTTTCAGGTATCAAAGTCTCATAATTATATCAACAAAGTCTTTCAATTTGACTGATATTCATGTTTCCAAGGCACCACAAAAAAACCCAAAAAACTATAAGATTTGTAGTTTACATTTATTTCTGCTAGATACAAACCTCATCTTCCCCTTGAATGAACCAGATAAGAAATCCAATGAGTGCTGGTAGACACAAGGCTACAGTGTAATGTCCAAGGTAGGCAAAATACATTGCAATCTTTACTCCAAAATAATTACATATCTTATCTGTAGTGAAAAAATAAAATAAATATACATAGAAATTAAAATAAATATTCTGTAAATTGAATAGTTAGAGTTTTAATATCTCTATAATATAAATCTATGCATAATGTTGTCACAGGAAAAATATCATACTTCCCTTGTTAATATTATTTTTACTGTAAAATAAGGTATATCTAAAAGTTCAATCTTTAGAGGTTTTCTGTAATGTTAATATTCTTTCCTGTTTATTGTTAAGTTTTGTTATGGATAATTCTCTCATTGATATTCCAATCATTTCCTTATATTCATATCCATCTACACAGGAAAATTTCAAATGCTTATTGAAATAAAACTCAAATAGATTTTTTATATAAATATGCACAATTGAAATAAAAATGTCAGTTTAAAATGTGATCTGAATCTAGTTTTATATTAAACAACATCAAATCAATATCTAGTTTCCAAGAACCATCTTTTAAACATCAATAAACGATATAGGAAATAGGAAATAGTACAAACAAGAAACAAATTAATTTAGAAATTTTATATTGATGATATGAGTGAAAAATCTATGCAAAAATTGCCTGATGCATATCAATTACAAGAAGTGTTATTATTTTATTTATGCATTAATTCATTTTTAGTCGGTTATCATTTCATGATTAAGATTTTTTTATTTTTATAGCTTTACACACGTTACACTTTCTGTGTTATATGTATTTTTGAAAATAAGTGTTTCTAAATGTGTCATACCACCAATTAAAAGTCCCTATCTGTTCAACCAAAGTTTGCAATTTTCACAGCTTTCTAAATATTTTACCTTAAGTTTAACTTCATAGAAACTAGGTATATCCTGAATTGTACAGGTGTCACCTTTCTGCATGCCAATTTTCAACATACATTCAAAATCATATAAGAAAGAAGAGAGCTCCCGAAAGGAGGTACCACTAAAAATGACCTCTGGTTTTCTGGAAATCTTAAATTAGTATACCATGGAGCGCATTAATCCTCAATTTTAAATGCAAACTCCTAGACAGGTAAAATTTGGCTCAAAATGGTCTTAATATATTTCTCTTTCAACGAAAGTTTCATTTCTGCAAATTTGTTGGTTAGTTTAGGTGAACAATGACATCAAATGCACTATTTTTTGTCCGAGTAGGCCTACTTTCACATACGTTCTAAATTTGAGGGAGTAATTGGTGGTATGACACCTAAATGTATGGTTAAAATTATGTTATTAGTTTGTAATGAGTTCTGATGATAATAGTTTTAAGAAATTTTTTGTCAGTCTTCCTTCAAAATATGTTTGTTTTAACACAGTTCTTCCTAAGCTTGCACTTGTGCAGCTTGGTTATCAAATTTTAAATTTCTAGTTTCTTAAGATTAGTCATACAAAATGTTGTCAGCAAATTAGAGTACTGTAAGATAATAATTCATTACATTTCCTTAATATTTGCATAAAATAAAGGACTTGCTTAAGCTTTCAAAAGAAATCCATGTACACATGTTATTTATCAAAACTTAGCCACTTAGTTATATAAAACTTATTGCTCCTTTTTGTTACTTGGACGGATCATAAAACTAATTTCCAAAAATACATTTTCAGACTTGTATAAGTCAGAATATCTTTTTCTTTACCAAGAGGTTGCTTGCTGAAGAATTTCTGCATCCATGTTTCTCTTAATTCCATCAGATCATCTGTACTGTGTAGTGGGAAGACTTGTGATATGACTTGCTCTGTTTCTAAAAGTGGAACTGAAATAAAAAAATCAAACAAAAATTTACTATTATATTATAATGTATCTTGATTTTTTAACATACTGTACATGTAGTTAGTGTATAACTTTATATTTTCTGACATATTGATTTTTCTTGAGATCCTATTATTCAATCTTGAAGTAACTTCTATCAATTATTTGTGTTATTTGGAATGTAAATGTCAAACCTTTGAAATAAAAGTTTGACAAAAATATATGTTTAAGTTCACTTTCTTACAATATCTAATCATCAAATCAAAACATTTCTAAATCTCAAAACATTGGACTTTAAATTAAGGCAAACTGAAACCCTTTACCAAACTCCTTTAGTGATGTCTAAATAACATAACAATATTTTTCTAAATATTTATTTGGATATAACCTAACATAGACTTAATCATAAACAGGCATGTGTCATAGTTCCATAAAATTCTGTGAAGGTTTGACCAAGTCATTGATGTATTATGAAGAAACTTTAACCTCAGACTGAACCTGGATGTTGACAACACCAACAACAGGGTTGCTTTCAATATTGTAGCGGCTATGTAAGGCTACCTAGAATTTTTGTCTACTGAATGAGCAGCTAGCCTAGCTGCTATCAATATATATGTAGCAGCTAGGCTAGGTACAAGTTCAATAGTCATAAATCTACATAGCCCTATGTAGCCGCTACAATATTGAACGCAACCCAGAATGTTGTATCACAGTGTCTTGTTACATTAAAAAGTCCATATTAACAGTATAAAAAAGAGATAAAAGTAAAACATTCTTATTTGATGATTTAAGGAACTTTTTTTAGCTTAATTCATAGATCTCTAATAATGACAGTCTCCTTATAATAGAAACTAGAGTTGTCTATTTTTAAGGGAATGATTTAGATTCTAATTATTTAGCTCGTTCTTTCTAGAAAATCTTTTTCCCTTGGACTATCTCTCTCAATATGTTTTCTTTTCTTTCACTTACTGATAGACTGCCCTTCTAGAAATGTTATATTTCCCAGCTTTTCCCCTTCATTGGCCCTTAAATTATTTAACATGTAATGTATGATGCTCTGTCTTTCCTGACTACTAAAGAACTCAGAATCACTAACTCCAGAAAAACATTCATGGTCCTCATAGTTAAATTCCTTCATTCCCCCTCCATATTCTTCCTTCAGTGGCTTCCTGATCCCTAGTTCCTCAGCAACTTTCAAAAGACTACAAATAAAAACAAAATTGTGATTGTGAATATCTAGATATAAGAAGATGTGGTATGAGTGCCAATGAGACAACTCTCTATCCATGTCACAATTTGTAAAAGTAAATCAATATAGGTCAAAATATGGTCTTCAACATGGAACCCTGGCTCACACTGAACAGTAAGCTTGGAAGGGCACCAAAAATGATTAGTGTAAAGCATTTCAAATGAAAAAAAAACAATGCCCTAATCTATATTAAAAAAAAGAAACTAGAAACACTTATGAACCACATCAACAAAAGACATCAGATTCATGACTTAGGACAGGTGCATACATTAATGCAGTAGGTTTAATTGTTTTAATAGGTATCAACCCTCACCCTTATCTGAAACAATAGTGTAACATCACTACATAGTAAAATACCAATTGTTTACTTGTATTTACATACATATATACCATTAAGTGCTTTGAGTCAATGATTCTAATCTGTTTAATCAATATTTTTTTATATTATAAAAATAAAATTAAGAATGGAAATGGGGAATGTGTCAAAGAGACAACAACCCGACCATAGAGCAGACTAGAAATGACTAGACAAAATGCCCAAGGATAATCTAAGTCTAAGACATTATACCTCACTTGTATGATGAGTGTTAGAAGAGGCATACAGTCATATACATTTTGAATAGTTCTTTTGATGCTATTTTGTAATGACAATAAAAATTTGAATTGAATTTAGAAAAATAATATTTTTCTTCTCAAAAGCAAGCAATCTTTTTAAATTATTTTCTTTTATAAATGTATTTGTAGTCACTTAGATTCTTTAATATAAAATATCATTTTAATCTACAACACAGTCATAGAATACCAGTTGATCCAACATGTCATGGACAAAAAATGAGGACTAGCTGCTGTGAAGTATGGCCAGTTTTTCAATATATGTTTACCCTTAACAAAACAATAAAACAGTCTGACTCTTTTACAATTGAATGCCAATATATCTTTTAACACCAAACGATTACATATAATGTCTCCCTTAGTGTTGAATGCCATATATTTCAGTACCCCATGTGATTACATGTAATCTTTTTATTCCCCTGGTATACATTGTGTTACATCAACAATACATAAACCCAGTTTAACTCCCATACAAAGTTAACTGAAGCTGATATTAGACTGTTTATTGATTCTTCAGGATGAAGAATATTACAGTACAGATTTAATGGTGATCAATTATAGGAGACACTACAAGCATACTGTTTTATAGCTGATAAATGGTTAAAGAACCTTACAAAACACAATTATTATTAGCCTCCAGTGGAATTTGTTATTTCAATTCATTATGAAAAGGCCATCAAATTGATTTGTCAACAAAAAAGATGATTTCATGTTTGTTGCTTGATTTAATCAATATATTATTGTAGTACATGATCATTTAGTTTTATCTGCTATTGAACATTGAAGATATTGTGCTGCTCTAAGTACCTTTTTTTATTTAGAAAAAAAATTGAATTAGACTTTCCTAGGCAGATTAATGGGGACAAGGTGTGCTTAGTCCCCTCTTATTGATCTACAGCCTACATATTTGGTTCATGCATAAGTTTTTAAAGTGTTAGTCCACTCTTAACTTTGCCTCTTTTGCCCCTCCCTTTTCATAATCCTGGTTTCGCCTCTTCTTTTTAAGACTCATATTAATCAACCTTATCCCAGGATATCTTAGAAACTGGACCATAAATTTTGCAACTCTTGACCTTGGCAATACAACACTCACTTTTGAACAATGGCATCTAATTTGTTGTATCCATAAACTATCATGGGACTTGTGATGTACATTCATGTCAGATAAATAGCAAAAATCTGTATGAATATTGGTGTTGATTGGGCAATGAACAGTATCTGATGTAAAAAATATGTATAATGTATAGGCATATCTAAAAGTTAGCTCGTCAATAACCATTATAGACATATCTAAAAGCCAGCTCGTCAATATCCATTCTGAGCTTTTAAACTGTCTTGATTACATCATTATATGCAGCATCTGGTTTATGTGTGATCAACTTTGTGTTTTGTGTTTGATGTAAGCAGCTTTCACAGTGTCCAGGAAGAACAAACATGGTCATAGATTTCTATGCTCAATAGTATCTATTGGCAAGGGAAAGAGCAGTCTTTCTGATCGTTTTCATCAACTTCTCACTAAGTGCACAAATTTACATTCTATGCATAATTATAGGCTTTATAAAATAAAGGGTTTTTTTAATAATAAAAAAAAACATTCAGAGCACCAGTGTGATAAGTACTCTTAGATCTATACATTTTCTTTTTGTCGCTATAAATACCCTGGCTGCCACTTCTGGTGTGAGTATTTTGTTAGATGTTTTTCTGCTTTGCATAGATCTGTTGAAGTAATTCTATTGCACAATATTTTTCTTTTTTTATATATTCACAGAGTGAAACCACAAGTCTAAAACTTTGTAACTGTTTATTGCTTCCAAAATAAAATCCTTCATTCTAAACTAAGTTAAGTGTGAAATCAATGAAAACAAAAAACACTTAAGGGATTCCTGCAGTTATAAATGTAATGAGATTGACATATCTCACTGCCTAGGGCACCATTATAAGGATAAAAAAAATACAGAAAATTGCACTGAAGTACAAAATTGGGAAATTAAGTCTTTAAGTCACATCGTTACCATGGTGAAAATAAATAGAAAGTGAAAGTATTTATGGAAGTACACTTGTTCAAGAAAGTTGTATGAAATGTGTACACATCATTGAAATTAAAAATGTTTGTAGATATCATTCTGCCAATATGAGTCTGTTATTTACATACAAAAAAAGATTGAACAAATTGGTTCTGTGCACTTTTTTTAGAACCAAGTTTGAACAGCACTTAAACAGTTAAGCTATGATTTTTGTACAGGAACAGTTGTAGACAGACAGGACAAACAGTATAAATGTAACATAAATTGTGTGTCTTTGACAAACATATGAAAGGTAATCTGAGGAAATGATGTGCTTAATAAACAAGGGACTGAGGGACGGACGTAAGGATGGAAGGACAGACACTGCACATTTGCAAAAAAAGATATGGAGGTCCAGAAATTATTGTTTGAAAAAAAATACAGACATGTCTTATGGAACAAGACATTAATGTCCATTCCTGTCAATTTGAAGGTTTATTTGCTAGATTATTTGGAAACTCGAGGTGCAAAAAGCAAAATAGATTTTATAATTATGTTAACCTGAAACCACCTTTCCAAACAGAGAATTATATGCAAAGTATTTTGTAAAGCAAAGAACTAATGATATATGTAGTATTTACCTCTGATGTGTAGCTGTCAAATGAAGAACTGGTCCCTTAGTGTTGCTGTGATGTCTTACATGTACAATGATATCTGGAGTTCTCTCCCTTAGTTTGTCCAATAACCACATGAGGACATTAGTGTCTGGTTCTGAGGGAAATGTAACAACAACATCACAATCATCAGTTGGTATGGCACTATTGGTCAAAACTTGTGTGGAAGCAACTAGACGACTGGTTTTCAGCAATTTTTTCCCAAAAAGTTTGTATGCTGAAAGATACATTGTATTAAAGTTTATGATTTTGTTAGAGAACTCACATCAGGACAATAATGGTATATGGTAATCTATCTTTTAATAGATTAAATCACAAACAATGTTGCATCATGGGTAGATTTCTATTTTATACAATCTCGTAACTCTAATGTTCCCTTTTATGAGGATACTGAGATTAGTTGTAAACTTAATTTACAAGGGAGAATTAAGCAGTAAGTTATATTATACTAATAGATCTAATTTAAATGATGAAAATGTCAAAACAAATAATTAAAATCCAAATGTTCAGGTTATAATTTAGTCACTAGTCCAAAAGCACATTAAGTTTGAAGTCCAAAATGTTCCAAATTTTCTAAGTTAATGTTGAACTTATAAAGTCTGGCTTGAACAGTTTCAGTTGTGTTGAGCTGTCTTTTCAGTACAGGTTTGTCCTGAAGTAGTTGAGCCTGGTTGGCTGGATAATACCATCGAGACTACACTGATGAATATCTGTTCGACCCTGATATTTAGGTGAATGCCATAAACTACTCATAAAATGACAGACATGGATAATTTTGATAATTGGGATAATTTAAGTATTAATACTATTGTTCAAAAATGTCCAAAGGTTATGAATAATGTCAATTACAGAGATACAAGTTAATTACATTTATAATTCTAATTAAAACATAATATTGCTCAGATTAATTTATGACAATTGGCAATTAAAATAACAAAACATTGCTCATAGCAAAAATATACAGGCAATATGTCAAAATGTACCTGAGTAATTAAATTCATATTTGTCATACAATTATTTCATAATTTCTAAAATAATACATTTTCTCAATAAAATTCATTTTAAAAACTTTTACATAAAAGAATACCTATGACAACTGTCTTATATATGTGCAGGGTAATGGTTTACTTTTACAAATTGTGACTTGGAGAGTTGTCTCATTGGTACTCATACCACATCTTCTTTTATCTTTATGTGATAAAATTGTTTCAAATTATTCATATTGCCTTTTATTCAGAAATAAAGGCTATAAGACATTATACATACAAAATTGAATTATTTAAATCCATGCATCCTTTTATTCGTCTTTTCTATTTATCAGGGAAACCAGTAACATTTTGTTGTCCAAATTTAAGTTGTAGCATGTGTTCAATAAGTAAAGAAAGTTTGGTTATTATAGTTTAGCAATAACCAATTGCTATAACAAAATGAAAATGTTTGAAAGTAAAACTGTAATAATTTATTTTAAATAAGCAACTGAACCACGCACACAAAGTACCCAAATTGCACCTTTTTATCAAATAGCAGTGAAAAGTTTCCCCAGAGAATAAACAATTTGTATTTTTATGATTTGAAAATATGCAGGTCTTTCAACATAGGTAAATATATCGAATTATACCAAAACCTTCAGTCTATATCAACTTAAGTGTTCATTGGAATAAGTAAAATGTACTGATAAATCACCATGTGACCTCCACAAAAAAGTCTTCTTTTAAAAAATAGCAAATACAATATGTTACAAGCATCCATGTCTTAAAAAAAATAAATAGTAAGCATGGACTAATGTCAAAATGTTTTAAATATTTGAAGAAATAAAACAAGATCTGTTTTGACTTTTTAGGATGTGAATTTTAGCATGGATTCAATTTGCGTACTCCTCTTTACAGAATCATGGATCGTTTGTAGGTCAGTTCAAACCCATTTTCTATGATTCACTACAGATTCAAAATTAAATTGGTGGAACTATATAGTAAATAATGATACAAAATAAACACAGAATTGAATTTTTTGTCTAGATCATAAATAAATATAGGTAAAAAAACCTTTAAAATAGGTGCAATTTGGGTAGCCTCGATCATGTTATAACTTACTTAATTCAAGCTGAACCATTAAATTCCTGTAACGTTAGAACTTTAAAGAAAGGAAAGGAGTAGGTCCGATAAGCACCAATTTTGACCTCAAATTTCAGGTTTATCTTACGAAAGATTTTGACCACTTTTTAAACACTTAAGTGTCGATTTCATTTGAATCAATTAGTTTATGTTAAAGATTGTAACTGATTTAGTCATTAAAAACAACCCGATTCAAGCTCAAATATGAAAAAAATACCAAATATGCCGAAAAATGTCACTTTTCAGATGTTTTTTGTCAAAAATGAAAGTGGCCGCATCCGTGTTCATCCTCAACCTTTATATATGTTATGTATTATCATAAAATACAACTTACATTTCAATATTAAGGATGAACACAAATGCGGCCACTTTCGTTTCACACGAAAGCCGTCTAAAATTTAACTAAAATGCTAGAATTGTGAAGATTTCAGTAATTTAGCATGACTTAATGGTGCTAGTACCCGATATATGTGCATTGCATTGTCAAAAACAGCCCATATTTATGTAGCAGAAGCATTCTACTGTCCAATAAATAACTAAAAGTTTACATTTTAACAATTTTGTAAAACCTCTATATTTTGGGGCCAAAAAGGGGTCTTACTGGACCTACTCCTTTGATGAATTCTAAAGAACTCAAGTCAATTAACTGTAGTCCAAGATTTCTCTGACATCTGACAGTCTCTTTGGACTTGCTGTATAATTTATTTGCTTGACAATGGATATAATACAATTTCAACACTAAATTTTGCAGTCACAATTTTAAAATATGGACTGCTTTCCAAAGTCTTGGGCCACAGCAAGTACAAAAGAAAAGACTGTCAGACTACTTAAATCTATACAAAAAAAATCTAAAATATTTCAAACATATAGAGTAAAGCAAAAAATGTATAAAATTTGACGGATTTGTTTAGGCAGACAATTAAAGGAAAAACATTGTTAGGCAAACAGAAAAATAGAAAAACATATATATTATGTCTGTCATTAAAAGGCACATAAATAGCTATTATTCAGGAAAGAATACAAATGCTATTATCTATGAAAGATAAATTGATTCAAACATTCAAAATTCTAAAATAAATAACGTTTACTTGTAAATATTGTTCCAACCATATCAATTATCCTTTCTCCATATTTAGCAGTCATACTATAGTATGGAATTCTGAAATGTCCATCTTTCAAGCACTACAATTTTTTCCGCAAATTCAAACAAATTACACAATTTATTATATTGGTATATTTCTGTGAAAGTGATCCGAAAACTATTCAATTCTCTTGT
This sequence comes from Mytilus galloprovincialis, assembly GCF_965363235.1. Classification (NCBI taxonomy): domain Eukaryota; kingdom Metazoa; phylum Mollusca; class Bivalvia; order Mytilida; family Mytilidae; genus Mytilus; species Mytilus galloprovincialis. The sequence goes on along the minus strand of NC_134841.1, from coordinate 96,717,178 downwards.
CATTTAAGGTTCAATGGCTTCTATATTTGTCTTGCCTCAAATTGCTTTTTCCAAATGTCATAAGTTTAAAAGCAAAATTTCACTAATAATAACTGATAGTTTTTTACCAATGTGTCAAGTTTCCATGAATTAAATATATTGAAAAAGAAATATTAATTACCACTATTTTTCATTTTCAGTTTCCTTGAATTTATTTTGTAGATTTCTTCAATTATAAACTTAACCACATAATTACTTCGTGCTTTTCAAGTGAAATCATTGATACGTAGTTCTATCTGTAAAATGACAATCAAAATTCAGACAGTTTCTAAATATTTCCATAATCCTAGCAACCATATACAAAGAATATATTTTGAATTGCCATCAATCTTCTGATGGTTTAAAAAATATATCCTTATTTGAGCGAGTACCCACAAGAAAAATAAAGTTCCACGGTAAAATTTGAAAACAAGTGCTAGACAGAAAACATTAATACTGATTATGAATTATTTTAACCTATTCTAAGCAGAACTGTATTGGTTCTGAGCTGAAATGTCATGGCAGTCTTTAGCTACCATGCAATTAATGTAAAATTAATGACATTTTCTGTTGTCAGTAATCCTCCTTCTAATAGGCTTTCTGTTTAGTACTTATAGCATATTCAGTGTTTAAATGTTAATTAGTATTGGAAAACAAGAAATATTGAAGTATCCTTTAGCATATTCAGTGTTTAAATGTTAATTAGTATCGGAAAACAAGAAAAATTGAAGTATCCTTTAGCGGTATGAAGAACTTTTGGAACATCTTATTCATTTATCAAATTTAGAGAACACAAATAATCAATAATTACAAGATACATTTTCCATCATCTTAATACTAATGGGCAGTGTATAATATATATGAATATATATAGTGCCATCACTTCTCAAGTAAAGTAATGTTGAACTCTAATGGATAGTTGCCTCTGTTCATTAACAAACTCTACCGTTGTTATTAGTCCTTGGGTATTGGTTTATCTTGATATTAAAGCCATTTTACAAAATATTGTCTTGTATGAAAAGGATTCAAAAATGAAGTACTATTTTGTTACAAAAAAACTAATAAGAATTCAGTAGCAAAGAGTAGAAGATATTTTCCCAAAGTTGGATGTCAATTGGCCATTTACAGGATATTCAGATTTTTAAACAGTTTTCTATTTTCATTGACTGTATAACATAGGTAGCATACTAAAGATACTGTCGATTTATTCATTTTCGTTCGAAACCAATTTTCGTAGATTTCATGGGTACAGTTAGGTTAGCCATTGAAATGTTCAATGAGTTGCAAATTTTCAAATGACTTGTATGCAGTCTTTGGCAAAATCACAAAATTAAAACATTCACGAAAGTGTAAGTTTTTCTCAAACCAAGAAAATTGGTACCCATGAAAATAAATGAGTCTACAGTATATAAATCATTAGCTGATATCATAGACAATATATATATATTGTTAGTTGATACCGTTCCCTAGATTTTACTGAGTAGATATTGACCAATACCATTATAGTGTACTTTTGGACTGTTGTCTGTGACATTGCTGTGAGATTGCGGTAATACCGAAAAGGATATATCAATAGCCTGTGCATATGTATCAGGCAGTGCATTTCAAAATAAAACAGTATACAAATAAGGGGATGTTGCATTCTTGCCAGAGACAACTTCTCATTAAAATCTAAATGCTGTGCAAGTGATGTGCATGTAAATAACTAAAGGTCACCTTACAGCCTTCAACTATGAGGAAAACCCAGGTTCAATTTCTGAAATTAGTAACAAACATTTTGCACTTTAAAAAAGTTTAAAGTATAAAAATGGTGTTATGTGTTAACTTATATAAATGCATTATATTTTAGAGAATATACGGTATATTGTTCAGATTATCTAGTTTGCAGATCAGGCTCATTCAAAAGAAGACATGCAGGCCTAACATAAGATAAAGTCCTAGATGCATCTGATAAACAATATCTGAGAAATGCAGTAAATAATCAGAGATAAAAGTCAGAAGATTAGGACTGCTGAAATAATAATAATTACTAATATATAAATTGACCGAAAACAGTATATCTCAAAATCATTATTTGATAGACTTGATAATCACATTTGAAATCTAAACCTTTTTTAGCAGATGTCTTTAATTTGTAAATTTCAAAAAATCTTTTTTTCACATTGCAAATCAAATGTAAATTAATAAAGAACACCTCATTAGGTCAAAAATATCTAATATATAGACAATCAAATTTACATCTTTAGAAATTTTTTGTTTCTTTTACTTAATTTTACATAAGCAAGAGTTATTTCCCATTCTCAACCAGTAATTTAGATGCAACCTTCTATCATGGACATTTATAGCTCTTATAGATTGGAGATTACCATATAGGAATTACAGAGGCAAAAGTCAATAATACAATCACTAAATACACTGATCAAATAAAATGTTAGTAAACAATCTTACTTTCACTTTTGTTACTCAACATGGTCATCAACGAAAGTTTTTGTAAAATTAGAAAATTGCACACGAAAGATATTATCCTTTACAGCTACACATGTACACAGTAAGTTTTTATTCAATAATAAATTGAAATATGAATCATAGATTCTTCCTTGACACAGCTGTTCTAACAATAACACAGTACATGTTGATCAATTCATTCAGGTACAGAGAATAAATACGGGAATATTGAACACTGAAATGAATTCTTTATGCAAATCATTAATGATACAAATTACTTAACATACAAAACAGTTCAATTTTGTCAAATTATTTTATTTTTGTCTTCATTCCTAGTACATGAAGTTGCAGCAAAAACTGAAGCACTTTTAATAGTCGAAAGACACAAGGTCATTTGTATTTAGTATAGAAGACAATGACACAGAATACTGGTATACTATAATCAGTAGTAGCCCTTGGGCTGTTGACAATCATCGTTTAAATAAATAAATTGTTAAATTAAATTAAATGATAGCAAACACTTTCATGGCACTTCATATTTTACAATAACAATTTCATTTTTTTCAGTTTCATTTTTTTAGTTTCATTCTAATGTCGACATCCATGACTTTGAAATGTGATTGCAGTTGTCGTTATGAACCTATGCAAAGATTTTTTGGACTTTGTGCAATAAGGCAACAAAAGAGAATCTGATCTTTATGTTTTTTGTTCCAGTTGGCAGACATATTTCTGATTGAATGTTATACAAGCCTTCAACTTCCATAATTACAAGAAATCAACAAGTTCCTAAACTATAACTCCAAGAAATTTTTATGCAGCATTCAGCTCAAGTGTTTGCCAAGCGTATACCTGTATGCTACATGCACATAATACATAAGCTACAAGTGCGTTGAAACACTACAGATAAGTTTCAGATACGTTTAGGGTTTGTTGTATACGCTTCAAGCTCGTTCGACTTTAACTAAAACGTATGCGGGTGTGTTTGTAACAAACACCCCATAATTAAACCTCCCACACATGTTGAAAGCAGGGATTATTGTCCCAGATACGACCGTAACACGTCTCAAATACGTCCAAGAGACTTTTTTCCTTCAAAGCATGCATTCCATCTACAATAGAAAAGCCAGACATACGCTAAAATACGTTACTTGGACGCCCAATATCCGCTTAGGTACGCTTCTCGTACGCTCAATTCATGCTTAAACCTCGTTGTGCACACAATACAATTATGATTGACAGGTTGAATGCATCCAAAATTACTAGTGTATTGAAAGCGTACATGATTTTTTACCATGCCCTGTGTCACGCCAGTGACTTACTCTGGATTAATCATACAATTATCATACAATTATCTGGAATCTTTTTTCATTCAAAAGCTATGAAAAAATTACAAGGAGTTAACATAATTTTCAAGCAGTGGAAGGAAGGTAATCAAACATATTTATATAACAGTATTTTTTAAATGGAATTGGATTACCTCCCTTACACTGCTTTTAAATTGTCTAAATTGTCCTTTAACCAGAAAAACCCTTGTTTTCCCCCTTTTTTACCCCTATTTGCTAAATGATTTGAGCCATAACCCCTCATAACCATCCCTTTGTAGTATGGAAACTTGTGGTATAATTTCAGAGAGATTTATACACTTAAACACAATTTATTGTCTGGAAACTAGAAAAATTATTGTTTTTGGCCCCTTTTTGGCCCTTAATTCCTAGACTGTTTGCCCCATAACCCATAAAATAAACCCCAACCTTTTACTTATGGTAATAAACATTTTGGTACAATTTCAGAGCAATTGAAATACTTATACACAACTGAAACTGTTTTGGGCCCCTTTGGGATCATAACCCCCAAAATCAATCCTAACCTTCTTTTTGGGGTTATAATCATTTATAATGGTTAAATCTTTTTTAATTTCTATTTACTTATACTAAAGTTATTATCCGGAAACCATCTGTCTTCGGACGACGCTGATGACGACGACGATGCTGACGATGATAACAACCACGACGTGATACCAATCTAGGACTAAATTTTTTTTTTATTTTTGCGGTCATATAAAAATAAGGAAATGTGGTATGTTAAACTATGTTTGCTAATGAAACGACAAACTATAAATGAATACATACAATTTCAGTAATGAAGTGGATGTTTACTTAGCTATAATCAATTATGGGCCACTGTACAGCCTTCAACAATGACATGAATAAGAAGAAAAACTACCATACATGATATAATTGAGTCAGCTATAAAAGGTCCAAACATGAAAAATGTGAAACAATTCAAGCCAGAAAAACTGTTCAGTACTTAATTCCAATCAAAATGAGATTTTTCAATCTAGAGTCAACCACTTTTAAAAAGAGTTTTTAGATGTACTTTGTTGTTCAAAACAATGTATTGTAAATTTAAAAATATTGAAGATGTTTTTTTATTATTCTTTAAAATTGTGACAGGAACAGTTTAAAGAGAGAAAAAAAATCTCATTCAAAATTTTTGATAGCATTAAAAGTGATTATTTGTATGCAGCATTTCGTGACATTACAATAATTAATATATATAATAAGTATTCTGAATAATTTAGACTTTTGTTCAACATTTTCTGTACTAATTGCATGCAAAAATTTCGGAATTTACATGAGTATGCAATTATTGCAATATACATCTTTTTAGAGATTATCAAATTTTCACTAACAGGCCCTTCATCCTAGGGTGATTTAGTTTGCCAGACCTGATCATCCCAGAAAGACCCAGTTTGCCTGACCGTCACCTGATCATCCCAGAAAGACCCAGTTTGCCTGACCTTATCATCCCAGAAAGACCCAGTTTGCCTGACCTGATCATCCCAGAAAGACCCAGTTTGACAGACCTTATTATCCCAGAAAGACCCAGTTTGCCTGACCTGATCATCCCAGAAAGACCCAGTTTGCCTGACCTACTCATTCCATGACCCAGTTTGCCTGACCTTCTCATTCCATGACCCAGTTTTCCTGACCTACTCATTCCAGAATAACCCAGTTTGGTTGATCTACTCATTAGATTTCTGTTTCAATTAGTTTCCTTTTGATTATGTATTGAGATATTTCCCCCCTAGATGGTTTACCAAAAAAACAATCAATCATTCAGTCAGAGATTTAATTAAAATTGAAATGATATAAAGTATCAGATTATATCAAAAGAACTTGAAAAGTATTACAACAGTATATTTCAACAAGAACTATTCTTTGGATTATTGTTTGGGGAAAAAATGTTTGGCCTTTTTCACCAGTAACAAGAAAGGACTTTTTGGCTTTCAACTTTGATATACCTGAACTAAACCCAGACATCTGCGCTTTTGCCTATAATTGTATACCTTTAATCTTATCCATATTTATCAAAGTCATATAATCTTTAATTTAGTCTTTAATCTTAACCACTTTTATCAAAGTCTAGACCTTTAATCTTAACCATATTTATCAAAGTCATATACCTTTAATCTTAACCCCTTTTATCAAAGTCGTATACCTTTAATCTTAACCACATTTATCAAAGTCATATACCTTTAATCTTATCCACTTTTATCAAAGTCGTATACCTTTAATCTTAACCATATTTATCAAAGTCAAGGAAAGATGTCCACACATTCTTTGAAAGTTCTCTCATACAAACCACAAAAGCAGAAAATATAACCAAAAGAGAAAACAAAATATTTATGGTTGTAACATTAAATTTTGTTCTTATTCTTGAAACAGCTTAAAACACTTTTGGGATTTAAAAATGGAAACCATATGTATACCCTCTTGTGTTTCTTCTATTGTATAAAAAGTCTTCTTGTCTTTCAAATTTTTTATTATATGTGCTTTGTCTTTAGAGTGTTACTCTATGCCATTTTGTTTTACTTTGTTGACGAAGTTGTTTGTTTTTAAATTGATTATGATTATAATACAATGCTGACTGCTGTTCCCCAATTTTTGACATTTTTACCTATTATCTGTTTTACTTACACAGTGTTGTCAATATATAATGGTATTCTATGGGACTGTCATATAAGTGAGAAGTCTAGCTAGATATAAAAACATTTTCTACTTAAGGAAATGCCTGTAGCAAGTCAGAAATATGACAGTTGTTTTCATTTGTTTGATGTGTTTGAGCTTTTGCCATTTGATAAGCAACTGTCTGTTTTTAATTTTCCTTGGAGTACGGTATTTTTGTTATTTTACTTTTCTGTAGAAGGTGCTCAGATTACACAAAATACAGGTTCTGTCTTAAATTAGTAAATTTCGCTAAATAAGTTTTCAAGTCTGGAAATGGTGATCTGTAATTGAAGACATGTCATTTAAACTTTTGTCTTGAAATTTATTTGTACTCAACTCAAAGTACTTGCAAAGAGTGAAGGGTAAACATTGCTTTCTTTTTGCAATTAAGTGAAATTTTAAATAACAACATATCAAAATTTGAAAAGCTTTTGGTTGAACAGTTCATGAGATAATGCATAGACACTGTTTGGCAGTCGCCCGCTGTACTTTCCCAAAGCAATAACCATTGTTTACTTAATAAATATATTTTTGACAAGTATTGTAATTCACATATATATCATACTGTAACTTAAATATCAAAGTTAAACATATTATCAATAATATGAGCTTTTGTTTCACATGTGCATTTTATCAGATTGCTCATATGAGCATCTGCTCAAATTTGAATGAATATCTTAAATAGTTTAATTAAACATAAAATAACTGACACATCATGTTAAGTGTTATTCTTTAATTACTGTCAATTAATTATGATTTTTATATTATTTTGTTTTTTTTTTGTTACTTAAACCATAATGACTAAATTGTGGATGAATCAAGACGGTCTTTGTTAGTGGTGCTGGAACAAACAGATTTTTCACAATTTCATCATAGTTAGCTACAGATTCTTGTGGTATTTATTGTTGTCTTGACCGTTTTCTTCTTAAGTGACTCACTAAAAACATAACTTTACGTTTTAAAACTAATGAAAGTTTAGTACATATTAAATGTCTTTGATTAAGTACTGTAAATTCAGAAAGTTTAAAAGGGAATTATCTATATACATGTGATACCTATTTGAAGCAATCTGCAAAACAATACTCCTTTTCTGGCGAAAACCAAGAAAAATGCTTATTTGGGCCCTTTTCTGGCCCCTTATTCTTAAACTGTTGGGACCAAATTCCCCAAATCAATCCCAACCTTCCTTTTGTGGTTATAAACCTTGTGTTAAAATTTCATAGATTTCTATTTTCTTAAACTAAAGTTATAGTGTGAAAACCAATGTGTCTTCGGACGACGATAGAAATTTGTGTTAAAATCACTTTGTTAAAATAAAAAAGAAAATTTACTTATCCAATAAAAAACAAGATGCTCAGCAGGGCGCAGCTTTATACGACCACAGAATGCCAACCCTGAACATTGGGGCAGAAAAGGGCCCAAATAAGCATTTTTCTTGGTTTTCGCACAATAACTTTAGTAAATGTCGCCAACGTCATACCAATATACGACCGCAAAAAAATTTTTGTGGTCGTATCAAAACTGTAAATAGGTACAAATGTAGGTCATGTAGGTAGTTATAACACTTATTGGTAAACCAGCGTTTCACTTTTCAGACATCGGATCCAATTTATGAAAAGAGAATTACTATCCATAATTTCTAATGTAAATTTCAAAGTGTCAGTAAATATAAACAGTTAAACAAAATTATTTTGAATGAATGAATACACAAAGAGGAACCTAGATTACATCTGTATAACCTACAATTCACAATTTACATGTATTAAATATAAACCCTAAAATCATCATTGGTGTTAATCCAAATATAAGGCAACACATAAACATCATACACATACCAGGTATATATACAGATGTAATGATATTAATGTTATTGATGCGGGTGAACCAACAGCCCTCAAAAATCTTGAAACCTCCTTCACATGGAAATTATCAATCAAAAGAAACTATATCATTCCTGTATCATTGTATCATTTTCCTCCCACTACCATAATATTCAAAACAATTAGATCTATATGTGAATTTTCACTGGAAGTTTCAAAATTTCTGAACACTGCTTATCATGTTAGTAATTCCAATCTTAAACTTCATAGAAAAAGTTTATTTAGATACACATATATTCCAGTTATTTTCACTTTAGAGATACACAGAGAGAGTTGTACACAAAAGATGTGTTTATAAGTGTTCATATACATGTACATAATATGATGTAGGCATACCTGATTGTGATAGTTTTCGGTAACCATTACCTAAAAGGAAGTGTATTATACAATGAAACATGCACATAAGAATAATAACACAAAATCTGAAAAGAACAACACCAAAAAGCATTTGTGCCAGTACATGTTAAAAAATCTTAATTTCAAAATTATATAGAAACTGATTTTGACTTCAGTATTGTCGGGTGGACACATTTGCATAAAAGTTTAATTCTACTAATTACTGAATGTGACCAGGAAAAATATTTATCAATACATTTTGAAAAAGACTGATATGGTGTTTTGTTACCAACCAGGAATGTGAGAATAGTCTCCGTAATTACTTTATACTCAGGACACAAACCAATTGGATTTGAATGAGCATTAATTGTTTTGTTTCTTCCTGCAGAGATGTAAAAATAATCTAAATTTATAGATTCTCTTAAGATATTGTATTGTATTGTATTATTAATGGAAAAGGTTCAGACCAAATATCAAAAAAAAAGATGTGGTATGATTGCAAATGAGACAACTCTCCACAGCTGTGAAATTCAAATTCATCTCCTACAGTCTTTTTGAAATTACCTGTCTTTGCATTATGTTAAAATAATGTAGTTAACTTTGCAGGAAGACATTGTTTTATTTCGAAAATGTTAGTGAACAATCTCTGTGTTACATGTATCTATAAGTCTCAGAATACACCAAATATAAAAAATAAGATGTGGTATGATTGCCAATGAGACAACTACCTACAAAAGACCAAAATGACACAGACATTAACAACTATAGGTCACCAAGTATAAAATAAGATATTAGTCTTGAAAGACTTAGTCTGCAATATATTTAGTGATAGCTTGTCCTTATCCCCCTAACTGCTCAGATAAGTCTGTATCCAGAGTAGTTTTTGAGGTGACAACAGCTATTTCTGTCTATTTGCTATGACGAACCTAATTATCATGTAATAAATTATAAAACTATCGAAATGAGACTTACGTAGTCTTTGCACTTTTGTTTCATTTGTGCAAGTCTTTGATGACTTAGATGAAACACACTGCCACTTTGATTGACTAATATTTGTTGCAACACTCATTCTTATCTGTTTCACATTGCAACACTTTCAGTTTCGTTTTCCTTCAGTCCACCATTTTGAACAGTCACATGACCAGTAGTAAAAATGCGGGAAATATAAATATTTGAAAGTCTGTAAATCCGAGGATTTGTGTCACAGGCACTTGTCTCAGAAAATATATATAACTTAATATAAAACAAGGTACTTAACTGGCAAATTGTTATATTAAGGTATATAAGGGGGAAAAAATTCTGAGACAAGTGCCTCTGATTTGTATAGTATCTTTCAAAAGGGGGCCCCTTTCAAACTTTCTAATATAAGTGAAGTTCTTTTTATCTTAAAGAAGATTTTCAGTGGCGGATCCAGAAATTTTCATAAGTGGGGGCCCACTGACTGACCTAAGAGGGGGCCCGCTCCAGTCACACTTCAGTGATTCCCTATATAAGCAACCAAATTTTTTTCCCAAAAAGGGGGAGGCGGGCCCCCTGCCCCCCCCCCCCCTAAATCTGCCTCTGATTGTTACCTTTTGATACAAATCATATCGAGTCGTAGAAAAATTTCCAGATGCAGGAAAAAATTAACACCCGAATATTTATAATTTCTTAACAATGTGTGGCGGAGAGCCAGTTTTTAAAACAACATTACTTCCTTTGAAAATAGACTGTTGTGAAATTGAACATTTAAATATTACTGTTGATATAAATTATTGATAAAAATGATTGTTTTACATGTCATAATATCTATTTACTTTATTGTGCTTTAATTTGTTGAAGATATTCACAGATTTTGATAAATTTGCAACTTATCAATTACTTATAGAGCTTTTCTATTGATCTTGCTCTTGTAAAACTAGTTCTGAGATTACTACTGGAAAATTTGCACCGACCGTGCAAGGGCTGTAAAGCTGATCCCTTAAAAGATGATATTGAATTTGATCTTAGCACTGAAAATGTATATGATCAACCCTTATTTTGTAATCCAAATGTGTTGTTCGATGGAAAAACTGTTATATGGTATGATTTTATAAATGCTGGAATTGTTCAAGTAAAAGATATATGTTATGAAGTTATAGAGGGGTTTTTACCAGAAATGGCTATAGTTGAGATGATACAAAATGTAACTAATCATTGTGATATTAACAGTATTGTAAAAAGATATAATACTTTAAAAGTTGTATTGCCTAAAGAATGGACAGAAATTATTCATAAAAATATTCATAGGAGAAATGTTTCTCGCTCTATAAATATTAATGTCATTTTCAAAGATAAATTGTCAGAGTTTTCTATGTGTTCGACAAAAGAACTGTATTTGTTACTTACTAGTAAACTATGTCAGCATCCTATTTGCTATAAAAAGTGGACAGAAGTTTTTGAGATTGAAGAGAATGATCTTTGTAAAGTATGGAAAAACGTTAATTTCTATTGGAAACCATCTATTTTAATGGATCTAGATTTCAAAATAGCACATTATTGTATTTTCACAAATTCTAAACTTATGACTATGAAACTTATAAATTACAATGTATGTGATGTATGTGAAAAGGAAGTAGAAAATATCACTCATTTATTTCTATTATGTTCTGAATTAGTAGAATTTCATCTGTTTATGCAACAGAAGTTGTCAGTTTTATTTGATAATGTTGATTCTGACAAAATTGATAATTTAGTGTATGAAGAGGTATTTATGTTTGGTTTATTTGGATCTATCAAAGGCGTAAATGTAAGTTTTGTCAATTTCATGTTATCTGTAGCGAGATATTGTATCTTCAGAAGAAGGAATTTACTTAAAAATTTAAACAGTAATGTTGATCTTATTAGACTATTTAAATACACTGTAAAACATTATATAACTTACCTGTATGAATATTTGTGTGATGCAAAATGTATGAGAAATGTTTTTGAGAAACACTTTTTAAAAAATAATATTCTGGTACAAGAAACCGAAGGTGTCATAACATTTAATTTCTAATTATTGTGCTGATTATATATATGTGATTATACTTAAAACATTGCTTTGTGATATTTTTGTGTAATATGTAATATATCTGTTGTATATATATGTTGAAGAATTGAATAAAAATAAAAAAAAAAAAAGCTAGTCAATGTCGTTAAAAACTTCCATTTGTTGTAAATTTGCTAAATCATTTAGAGAGCTTATATAGACTTTTTACGGTAGGTGCTTTGTGAAAGAAAAGCTATGTAACAGTGCTTGTCGACACTAGTCACTCTGCTTTATAGCTTTACATATAGAAAGCTTGATGGTTGGTGCAACCTTACCGCTAACTGTAAGATGACATTGTTATATAAAGAACAAAATGTCTATCGTCAGTCTTGGTGGTCTTGCACAGACCTCACCATACTTTGTCACTTTTCTGTGAGTTTTAACTTATTTACATTTGAATTCTTTTATCTTTATAATATTGTTGATATAATGTTAAGTGATCTTAAGTCGTACAAAGCCACATGTGAAGGATCAGAGACTCAGGATTCCGATACCTACTCTTTACAAGGTCTGGGGTAAAATATGTAAAAGTTGACACAGAAATATTCAACGTAAAAACCCCTCCGGCTACAAATGCAATGGGGTTTTTCAAGATTCAAGATTCAAAGTTTTAATTAGAGTCGATATTCAATAAACTACATTAACACAATCTCTAGTGAGATTTTCAAATCGACTTAATAAAAAAATATAATGCACACATGGCAAAAGTCATGACTGAAACAACACAATTTTAAACAGTTAGTTACATGTAGTGCATCTCACAACTAGGCACTTAACCAGTGTTATATTAAGGTATATAGGAATTTTTTCTTGAGACAAGATTGAAGTGCCTGTGTTATATTAAGGTATATAGGAATTTCTTTTTCTGAGACAAGTGCCTGTGGTGCATAAAAAAAAAAAGAAAAAAAGTGGTTCATTATATATATATAGGAAATCACTGAGGCTTGACTGGCCGGATAGGGCCCCCCTCAGGCTTAGGCAGTCAGTGTCCCTCCCCATTTATGAAAATTCTGGATTCTTTCACTGACGTTTAATAATTTTTCACTAAATTTACATGTTGAAAAATGTAGTATTATATTATTTATTCATATAATTCTTAGTCCTGAGTGTTAAAATTGCATTTAATTCATTTGTACTGTATTCATCATCACCTATAACTGAGACTATTATACCGTAATATTAGAATAATAGTCACAGCCTATAATGTTATCATTTTAGCAGTAGTTTTAACATTGTCACATAAGCGGGAGGTTTGGCTACTATAAAACTAGGTTTACTTTTTTCTTAAAATGTCCAGTATTAAGTCAGGAATATGGCAGTTGTTATCAAATAGTCTGTTTCTATTTATGTTGGTGTGTTGGTTTTTGTAGCAGTTCAATGTTTCGATTGTTTTTTTCCCTCTTATTATTGATGTGCTTCCCTCAGTTTTGATTTGTGACCCAGATTTGTTTCAGTTAAATCGGTTTATGACTATTGAACAGATGTATACTACTATTGCCTTTGTTTACCACCTTTTGTTAAATAAAACATTTCTTTGCTTTCTATAAAGATTTTAAACCTGGATACACCAGCTTTTTAATATTCTTCAAGTATGGTGGTGACTATGATAAGTTGCAGAAACAGGCATAGAAAAGGCTGAGCATTTAACCGACATTATTTACAAGTGTTCCCCGAGATCGGTGTACACTTCTAGCTATAAAACCAGGTTCAATCCACTATTTTCTACATAAGAATATATATGCCTGTACCAAGTCAGGAATATGCCAGTTGTTATCAATTCCGATTTGATGTGTTTGAGCTTTTGATTCTGCCATTTGATTGGGGACTTTCTGTTTTTTTTGGGTTTTTTTTTCCGGAGTTCAGTATTTTGTGATTTTTTTTTCTATACCAAAATACTGCCTTCGTTTACTTTAGGGACCCCTACGATTAGTAGGGGAATGGTTAATAAGTATTTTAAGTCATCATAGATAACAGGATTGAACTTTTGTATTTGTGCATGACGCGCGTCTCGTCTACAAAAGACTTATCAGTGACGCTCGAATTCAAAAAAATTTAAAAGGCCAAACAAAGTACGAAGGGGTGTTCAATAGTATTATACGTAAAGGGTTAGGAATTAATTAGGGAAACGGTTTAAGATTAAGGATAGTTGAGTACAGCTCAATCTATGGGTTTGGACCAATAACACTTAAAAATGATAAAAGTACTGAAAGGTTCGAATATTGTAAGAAGAGAAGAAAAGTGACGAATAGAAAACAAACATTATTATGTTCATCATGAGTTTCGAAGTATGAGTTTGTAAAAGAATTCGGGACAAAAATTAGCAGCATACACATGCCAAATGAATGGGGCTATATATAATTACATATTATATACCTATGTTTAAGGAAAATTCCAATCTTAATGGTAAAAACAAAGATAACATGAAACATCGGACATAAGACTAATGAAACGCCATTGCGTTGTAAGCCGTAACACGTCGATTTGATTTTAAATCATATCATTGGATAGAGCTGAAGAATGTTATTGATTCAACCACCAATACGTGAGATCGCAAATCCTTCCTACCATATGCATTTAATTTTAGTAAGTTTGTTAGAATGACATCTGCAGACTTTTATGGACTTAAGTTTACCGACCATAAGAACCAAGAAAGGGGTTACATTGGAATGCTTTGCAGACAACCGATACTTTATAATCATGGACGTATAATATGAATTCGTAAGCGATATATGTTGATGGAACACGAACACAAAGAGGGATTGATAGGCTTCAGTTTTGATACCAGTATTCGGAGTATAACCGGATATATCGTTCCAAGATCTATGATATCAGAACAGAGCAAAAGATTATTAGTATTCTACTGCATATCTTTTATGACGTGTTATCTATGAATGTTCGAGTAAAATCGTGTTTGTGTAACAAGTACCCAAAAGAACCAGATAAATCACATATGGCTAAGAAACAGACATTCAAGTGTCAAATATATGGTCCGTTAAGTTTCAAATAGATCCTGATTCCAGAATAGATAAATAGGAGAATAATTTGGCAGATTCAAAAACAATAATTAAGAGTAAGTGAAATGATTTACTTGTTTTGTTGTTGCCGGAGACACATGCATTAATCACATCAACCATCGCATGACGATGAATGAATGGAGAGCTGAGCGAGAGAAGTTATTTGTGGTTTTCGGATTTGAATTTAACACAGAACACGTAACGGTTGAAAAAAAGGAAATTTACCAATCAACAAATAAATACCTATGACTATATAATCATTGAAAGAAGATATCTGTCATTGCAATAATCTCGAAGATTTTCTATTGCTTTCTTTATAGATACTGGTTATTATGATATTTTAAAATGATCCAAATCTTAAAAAAAAAAAAACAAGACAAAAAAAAACCAAACCCAACAAACTTGGAAGAGCTGATAGTAAACCAAAAAGGACCAAAGGTGTTGCCAAATCTGGAACAGAAATCAGAGCTTTACATGAAGGAAATACACTACTTTATTGAAAATATTTCAAAATATAAAAGCAAATTTCAATAAAAAAATTAAATAAGTTCATACCAATACCGAATCTAAGTTCTGGCTAAATGACTGATGTCTAACAGTCCAGCAATAGAAATATCGACCAGTGCTAGTAATAACGGTACCAATTTTACCGCCCCATATGCACATTTCGACAATAAATGTAATTTCAATGATGCATGAGGCCAAATATTTCAATGGTCAAAATGTTGTTCTTTCCATTTACAATCCAATCTCTTTTGATTGGGTTCCATTGATATAGCTCCAGAACTAGAAATTGGAGAAACGACCAAGACCTTGTTAATAATTATTCCGTATCAAAATTAATACAGTCTTGAAGTAACGGTTGAAGGTACTGACGTTGTTTATCATCTTAATTAAATTTTATAGTGTCTTTTTTATTTGTCTATCTGTATTGTTTAGTCGATTTTTAGTTACATCCTTGACCTTAGGAATATATTACCTAAACTGTATTTGGCAAAACTTTTAGGAATATTTGGTTCTCAATGCTCTTCAACTTCGTATTTCAGTTATTTGGGCTTTTTTACTCTTTTTTATTCGAGCGTCACTGATGAATCTTTTGTAGACGAAACGCGTGTCTGGTGCAAATACAAAATTGTAATTCTGGTATCTATGATGAGTTATTTGGCATGACTTAGTATTTTTACATCCCGCCATTGTTTTATTGTGCTATGGTCATATTTTGGTTTCTTGTATTTCATATTTGCTTCTGTGCTTTGTCTTTAGAGTGTTTACGTATACAAGTCATTCTTGGGAAATCAATTCAAGATTGCGTCCGTAAAATTTACTTCACCACTTGAAACTTCTGGTTTGACAGCTTTCTTGTGAACAGCAACTCTCTATCAAGAAAATCATGATAGGAAATACAACCCCTTGAATATCGTATCAACTTGGAGATACATATTCAATATGATATGCAGACGCTCCTGGAATGTTGCTACAAAGAAATCGAAATTTCACAATTGCGAAGCTGAAACCTTATATTTTGTCGTAAAGTGTTGTTTTCAATCTACCCTCATTGTCAATTTCTAGATGTAAATCAAAAATTGAAAACAACACGTTTAATAATTTCTTGCGTCTGAAGCGCTTTTCTGGATTTACCTTCATCAGAAACGCTCAAAGCCAAACATTTGAAATCCGAAGATGTATAAGTACCGAAACAGTTGAAGAGCTATATGTCAAAAATACATAAAATAGATAGCCAAATTCATCTAAAGCCAACTTCTAAAGCCAACTTTGCCTGATTAATTCAATCTATGAGGCAGACTTAACTGTTGTATCATTAATATCAGGTTCGATGGGATAGATGCGTTCAACGTGACCAATCTCTGTGTTCTAGTAGTCTCAGAACACAGTTTTAAAACAAATGTTGATGCCGAAGAGGAAATACTTGAAAACCCGTAATGTATATAACATTGAATTAAGAGCTGGTCAAACCAAAAAGACCCAAGGTTTTGCAAAATCATGGCAAGATATCAGAGCTTTGTATGAAGGAGATATTCCTTAAATTAAAATGATTTCCAAAATTTAAAAACGGCAAATTTCAATAGAACAATATCAGTATTTTTCATGCAGAACCGAAGCTGAGGCTACTGAACTGTTGATTCCTTCTTTGATTGTGGGTATTAGCTTCAGTTATTACTGAAATGTAATTTCACATGTCAGGTTCGTACATATTTTATAAAAGAGGGACGAAAGATACCAAAGGGACAGTCAAACTCATAAATCTAAAACAAACTGACAACGCCATGGCTAAAATGAAAAAGACGAACAGAAAACAGCACACATGACACAACAAAGAAAACTAAAGAATAAACAACACGAACCCCCCAAAAAACTAGGGGTGATCTCAGGTGCTCCGGAAGGGTAGGCAGATCCTGCTCCACATGTGGCACCCGTCGTGTTGCTTATGTGATAACAAATCCGGTAAATAATTCGGTAGGTCACATTCATGAAAGGGAAGGGGATTGTAGTTACGACGTAAGGAACATATCCGATATCAATTGTGAAACGGTTATTCCATAACGATCAACCAACTCGTGATGGCGTCCGTAAAATTTACGAAGGGATGCATGATTTCAACTTCACCGTTTGGAACTCTTGGTTTAATAGCTTCCTTGTGAGCAGCAACCCTCTATCAAGAAAATAATGATAGGAAATGCAAGCACGGGAATATCGTATCAATTGGGAGATAAATACCCCGTATGCAGATGCTGTTGGAATGTTGCTACTTAGAAATGGAAAGTTCACAATTGGAGAGCTGAAATCATCTCTTTTGTCGTAAAGTTTTATTTTCAACCGACCCTCATTGTCAATTTCTAGATGTAAGTCAAGATATGAGGCCGACTTAACTGTATCTGTTGTATCCTTTATCTCTAGCTCGATGGGATAGATGCGTTCCACATAGTCACCAAATTTTGAATTATTTAGTGAAAGAACATCATCTATATAGCGGAAAGTAGAGTTAAAGGATATTGCTAACTTCTTATCTTTCCTCCTAAGAAGTTCCTGCATGAAGTCAGCCTCATAATAATAAAGAAACAAGTCGGCAAGTAGAGGGGCACAGTTTGTTTCCATTGGAATGCCGACAGTCTGTTGAAAAACACGTCCTCCGAAAGTAACAAATATGTTGTCAATCAAGAAATCAAGCATCTTGATAATATCAGTTTCAGAGAATATTTTGTTTGAATCAGAGTGGTCCTATTAATGATGCACCAATTCTTAACGGTAAAATATATCTAACATATGGGCTCTTAATTCTTATACATTTAAACTGACACAACTACTGAATGCATAGGAAGGAAATATCTGATCCAATAACCTTTATTTATATATGATTCACGTTTGCTGGATAATCAACTGTGACTTCACAACATGTGAGTATGTAAAAACCAAAGGGACAGCGATAAGTATATACCATAAGATATTCATTATCTTTGTATTCATCTATTTTTATGGCAAGCCGTTCTCGTCAAAACTATGTTTAAACCCTTTTTTCGAAAAAAAAATACACACTGAGAATTAAAAACATAAAATAACACACTGAGAAATCGAAATTACACACTGAGATTTAAAAAAATAAAAAACACACACTGAGAATTCAAAATTACACACTGAGATTTTAAAAAGACACACTGAGATGAAATAAATTGAAAAACACACACTGAGAATTGTTAATTACACACTGAGATTTCAAAAATACGCACTGAGATTAATATGCAAATTACTAATGAATATTCATGAGATGAATAATTCAACAGATTTATATCTTGATCTCAAGAACTCTTGTCATTATAATGAAATGCGATTCCTTCAACCAACATTCGTAATTAATTTCAAGACTTAACATCGCTCATATTCATAAGTTTGTTGCCTTTAATTCAGATCATTACTACCAGTAATTAAACATGTGTCCCTTTTCAAAGTCTTCCAACTGTTTCCCTGATTTCGCTAGTTAATCTTTTATAGTTTTGTTACGTTTATATGCTATAATAGACACTTGAGTAAAAATTTCACTGCATTCTTTTGCAGATTGTTTCAATGTTTTCTTATAATTTTAATAAAGTATTTCACCATTTGGTTATATTTCGTAATAAGAGTAAGTGGGTATTTTTCTTGTTCTTGTATTTCTAAAGTTTTTTTTATTAATAATTTGAAACCAAATCGAAGGACTAACGAGTTTTGTCCCCTTGTTGTTTTAAGCTTGTAATAGATTCAGATTAAGTATGCTAATAAGTTATGTGCGCATAAAAAGTGCGCACAAATCTCAGTGTGTAATTTTAAATTCTCAGTGTGTAATTTTAAATTCTCAGTGTGTAATTTCTAATTCTCAGTGTGTGTTTTCAGTTTATTTATTCTCAGTGTGTCTTTTTGAAATCTCAGTGTGTAATTTTCAATTCTCAGTGTGTAATTTTCAATTTTCAGTGTGTAATTTTCAATTCTCAGTGTGCGTTTTTCTTTTTTGAAATCTCAGTGCGTCTTTATGAAATCTCAGTGTGTAATTTTTAATTCTCAGTGTGTAATTTTCAATTCTCAGTGTGTAATTCTCAATTCTCAATGTGCGTTTTGATGTTTTTAAATCTCAGTGTGCTTTGTTGTAATTCTCAGTGTGTAAATTTTTCGAAAAATGGTTTAAACATAGTTTTGACGAGAACGGCTTGCCATATATTTTCATATTATTCATATTCATTTGTATCAACCCATTGTGGGCGATCTTTGGCATATTCATATGCTCTTACTTTTAATGAACTTTTAATTTGATATTGGAATCAATTGTTAGTTCTTGCATTTTTAATACTTTATTTCTACTTTTCTGGTTTCTAATGAAATAGGTGAAATAACATAATGCAGATATATTGTTGATTCCTGTAATTTTCTACTTTTCTTTCTCCGTATTTTATGGAAATGTAACGGCATGTTTATTCATTTGTCAGAACACTGTTATGACGTCATTAAATGTTAATCAGCATAGTTAAAATAATTTCATCAATTTTGAACTATTGAATATTGAACATTTAAAACTTTAAGAATATAGATTTCATCGACATATTGACAACAGTGTACACTCATTTTAAAATACCTGTAAAACGTGTTGCTTATATTTTTTAAAAAACCTATATAAATCTAAACTGAATATTGACAATGCGTTCGTTCACCCTATAAATGTTACAAAACTACTTTGCTTAGAATAATAGTATAACACATATACCAAATAGGACCATAGTCAATTAGAGGTACTGATATAAAATCATAACTATTTGATAGAAAGAGTCATGTTCACCATAAGCCGATACCGAAACCGAAACCGATACCGATACCGATACCGTAACCAAACATAGTAGTGCGGTAAATAATTATTGCCTTAATTAAATCAACCCCTTTACTTGTATATTGTTTGAAAGTTGAATACACTAGATGGAGTTATACTTCAATTCATCAGTTCACACGAATCTATCAAAAAGCAAAGTTAAATTCAACCATTATTAAATACACTGATGAAAGTAATATACAATTTAAGGACATCTACATAAATTTTTACCCATTTTTGGGCTTTTTTCGTGGAAAAACTTTTACTCGTACCTCATATAAAGATAAAGTGGACCAGTCTAAATAAATTTTGCTTAAAAAAGCTATAGGTAGGTGGTTAGAAAGTTTTGTCCTATTTTTATGCTTTTTCGTGTCAAATTGTCCATGCTTTCAGTTTTGTAAATTTGTGATTTCTCTGTTTTAAGAACACATTGCATATTATTTCAACTTCATTGTCGTAAATGATTGAAATGATACATATCGAAAAAAAATTGAAACGAAATAGTGATATTGGATGCACATGTTTCTGGGAAAATCATTTCTTGGACCCCTCACCCATTTTCTAAAAGTTTTGGCTAAAAAAAAATCTTGATTGGTAATAAAAGAAAATACTCAAAACCACTTATTGTTAATACACAATTGTTTTACAGAGTTAAGTTTAATTGTGATATTAAATAAATTCATTGATGTTTTCCACTTTTATCACATGTTTTGGAAACAATTCCAGAACGAGATTTCAACAATACTGAAACGTCAGGAGAATACTCTTAAGACATTGATATACTTTATTTATTATGTACATTAATCATGGACAGGTTTCATCGTAGGAAAAGAGCTGCACATAGTTCTACAGTAGGTGCAATATCGTTCCGACTATGTCTATAAAGAGAACCTATTATTTCATAAATTTTCATTCGCCTTATGGAATGTTTCTCATAAACTCTTCTTGCACGAATCTTTTCATTGACAAATTTGCGTTGATCACAGATTATTACATTTTGATTGCCTAAAAAGTTATCAAAGGTACCAGGATTATAATTTATGCCTCGTTCACACGTACATTTAATTTGAATTGAATTCGAATCGAAAGCGAATCGAATTCGCTAATCGCGTTCACACACTCTTCTTCTTTAATTCGAATTGATTCGAATTGGTTATTTCGAATTAGCCAATTCGCATTACGTGTGAACTTCAGCATCAATACACCAGACGCTCATTTCGTCTACATAAGACTCCTCTGTGACTGTGACGCTCAGATCAAAATAGTAAGAAAGCCATACAAGTACAAAGTTGAAGAGCATTGAAGACCCAAAATTCCAAAAGGTTGTGACAAATACGGCTAAGGTAATCTACTCCTGGGATAAGAAAACCCTTAGTTTTTCGAAAAATTCAAAGTTTGTAAATAGTTATCAAAGGTGCCATGATTATAATTTAGTACGCCAGACGCGCGTTTCTTCGTTCGTAAATAGGAAACTTATCAAAATGACCATATAATTGATATTCATATCAACATCGAAGTGCTGACTACTGGGCTGGTGATACCCTCGGGGACGAAACGTCCACCAGCAGTGACTTCGACCCAGTGGTATAAGAAGTTATCAAAGGTACCAGGATTATAATTTAATGCGCCAGACGCGCGTTTTGTCTATATCAGACTCAGCAGTGACGCTCAGATTAAAATAGTTAGAAAGTCAAACAAGTACAATGTTGAAGACCATTGAGGACCCAAAATTCCAAAAGGTGTGCCAAATACGGCCAAAGTAATCTACTCTAACTGTCATACAGTATATGGTGTTGCATTAGGATGTTCATATTGATATATTATATCGCCAACTAAGTAACAATCACGTGGAAACGATTATATCTCGTGTGGACCGATTACATCCATCAATCTGCAAGTTATCGGTTCATTGTTACGACCTAGGAAACCAGATTTGATGTAACTAATTTTTCTTTTCTGTGTCAATTATGACTGGCGTTTTAACACAATGTATATGACAATGCCTGGTTTTCGGTTGAGCAATTTATTCTATGGTAGGTGTCATCAATAGATCCCACTGCGTCTTCAAATTCTGGACACTCATCCTTCATAGATTCCCCATTTTTCAGCTGAAGGCCATGTTATCATTGATATGAAAACTGGATGGAGAATCCGCCAAATTTCATGGATAGCTTTGTGAACTAATGCTGCGAACATTAAACACCAAGCCGTTTGATCAAATGTATCATAACATCTTAACCAAATCAAAACCATCAAACGTGTGTTTTGCCAGCTTATAAGAACCGCTCCTTTATTCCTTTGTCTTGTTCTGTTTAGCACTCTCACGCGAATCATAATTAATATACTTCATTTTAACCATCTACTATTTCACCTATAATTCCAAAGAAGTTGAATTCATGTCTTATACATTTTCTGGTAAATGTCATTTTCTTGATATGGGTATAAACTTTCACAAGATGGTAACTCTTTTCTGCATCAAATGTTATATATGTTGCTGTTCTTCTCGTTGGTGGTCAAACAGCATCACATACATTGTTTTCTTTGTCTCTATAATATTTTGAAAATCGAATATACTATAAGAAATAAATATAAACATTACTGCAATTCACATTCGATATTTCCGATATAGCTTTTTATAAACATGTACCATTTACCATTTACCTCACTACTATATTTGGTTTCGGTTTCGGTTTCGGTTTCGGTATCGGCTTACGGTGAACATGTCTACGATGAAG
Source organism: Mytilus galloprovincialis (assembly GCF_965363235.1). Taxonomy (NCBI): domain Eukaryota; kingdom Metazoa; phylum Mollusca; class Bivalvia; order Mytilida; family Mytilidae; genus Mytilus; species Mytilus galloprovincialis. The sequence continues at coordinate 96,694,347 of NC_134841.1, read as the reverse complement.
CCAGCAAATCTGGAAGGTTAATGCTTCTACTACATCTTCCAAAATTCAACCGTATGTTTTAGATCGTTAGCCTGATTTTTTTTTCGTGTTCGGTTGTTCAATGTCTAACTGTAGATCTGAACTCATAGTTTATTGTCGAAATTCGCATCTGGTGCAGGAAAATTGGTACCGTTAATGTTATTCAAATGACTGTGATTGATGATTGTTTCACCTGAAATGAAATTTGTGTCCTTAAACTCTGGTGGATTGTCTCATTGGCAATCAAACTATACATCTCCTTATTTTTTTTATTTTTGTACGTCTGTCTAGAGTTTGGTCTAGGATTAGATTTTGATCTAATAAAACTGGAGCATCACTTGCAGTCATTTATATTTCATACCTTGCTTACATTTTTCAGGGTATTAGTTTCATGTAAGTATGTAACAGAGAATAACGGTAATCAAGTCTTGCATTATAAATGACTTTAAGTGATGCGCAAGTCTTATTAAACCAAACTCGAGTCCTCTGAAGATCAAACCGAGTCCTACGTAGACCGAACCCGAGTCATACGTATTCAAACTTGAGACTTGCGTACTAATATGAAAATAAAGAAATGTGGTTTGATTGTCAATGGGACTCTCCACCACAGTTTAAAGGACATTTGTGTCAGTCTGATTAAAATTAAACCTCTAAGCGCTCCCGTTTCTGATATGTCGCGAGGGTCATATCAGAAACGGGAGCGCTGAGAGGTTTGATCTTAATCAGACTGCATTGATGTAAGCTTAGGCCGTGTTCACATTGACTTAAACTCGATGTTGTGTTAGTGTAACTCACACATAAACTAAACATAAATACGTTCCCATTCATTAAACTCAATGTTTACATGTAGTTTAAATCATGTTTTGTCTACATGCAGTGGATAGTCGACGTAGGCCTTGTGTAGGTTAAGTGTACACAAAACTAGGCATTCAGAACTTTAATTTTCTTATGTATATTTCAAAAAGAAACGATGTTTATATAAAATTGATACTTAATAACACTTATTAATAAAGTTCTTGACAGATTTTTTGTCTTAACTTGATATATTTATTTGTTATAAAAACACTTTACGTAGCCTTATTAACCCCTTATCAAGACTTATTCATCATCATTGCGGATCACATAATTCATTTTAAAAGGTCTTCCCGAATCGACTGGACGTACACACTGACAGAAATATTTGCCACTGGTCTTTACTCAAACAACGATTCACATATAAATGAATTCCTGAAAAAGGGTGATGTTAATTGTTTGTTTGTGTAGTATCTCAGATCCGTTGAAATACAATTAGAAATAAAAAAAAACACCTTACCCCTCCCTTTGCCAAATACCTCTTGGAGAAAAAATACCATTTGAAACAAACAGAAAAGATAGAAATGTAGTGATCCTTCACATCGCAATTCTTTTCCTTCGTGTGTAAGCATGCTGATACAGTCTACGTTTTTAATACGTAATCGAGACATCTTTAAACTACTCCAAATCATCCAAAACGACTTTCTTAAAGGAGCAACAGCTTTACTTAAAAAAAAGGGGGTGGGGTTCTGAGTCAGAATTTTTTCTCGCGCGAAAGTTTATATTTAGTTTTTTTTTCTATAGTACCAATTCACTATTTAACACTATATGGGAAAACTATGGATTCAGAATATTTGTTCATTCAAATCATCTTTGGCCTGATTTTTTTTTTTATCAAATTGTGGAAAAAATCATCCCACCTTTTTTTTAAAGTCAAATGGTCGTTCCCTAACTGCCAGAAAAGTTGTTCGAAAATTTGAATTCGGTTCTACGTAATGAACATTTAAATGACATATAGTTTACAAGTGTGAACAAATCTTATGTACAGGTATCTAAACAAGGTGTATAGATGTGAACAAATTTAATGTGAAACTAGTGTACATTACATTAAACCAAATGTAAACATGTTTACTGTACACGGCGTTTGGTGTGAACACGGCCTTAGTCTCCTTTTAAAAGTAATGACCTTTTCGAATTACAGATAAAATAAAAATGTCTAGTACAGAAGACCAAGAAAGAGAATATTGCACTCTTGTTTGCTGGCTAATAATGACAGTAGGTAAAGACATAGTACGACATAAACTAGATGGACTTTATCTACCTGGTATTGGAGTTGGAACGCTACATCAAAAACTTAATCGTCGTAGTACAGTTTCTAAACTTAACAACTTAAAGGTGTTCAATAATTTAGATTTAAGTAGACTTTACCCATCAACTGGGGTTCTTGTGTGTTCAAAAGACTTTGATATTAGTCTTTTGATTAAATTACTGAGTAATATTTGCTCATTGCCAAAGCCTAACAATGGATGGGATAATTTACCAGTACCAGTGGACATATCATTGTCTGATGACTTAGCAAGAATCAAGTATTACAGAAATAAAATAGCTCACCATGAATCGTTCAGATTATCAGTAGACGATTTCGACACATATTGGAAAGAACTCTCTGGGGCGTTCATACGATTAGGTGGACCATCTATTAAGAACAATATTGATAAGCTTTTGAAGGAACCTTTAACCGATTATGCAAATGAAGCAAAACAAGAACTTAACCAGTAGTTTTTAAAAGATTTAGATGTGAACATGAAATTTGATAGAAAATTAGAAAAGCTTGAAGAAATGTGCAAAAGAATGGACGAAAATCGTGAAAACAATGATTCTGTACGAGAGATTCGAGATCTTTATAAACTTCTGGCAAATGAAAGCGCAATGACTGCTGATGCAATGTCAATTGAACAGAACGAAATTCACCAAATGCATATGCATTCTGTAGAAGAATAGGGGAACGAATACACAAGATGGAGAAATCTTTGGCCGAAAGTAGACGAATGAGAGGAAACAGTTTCCTTGTCTGTCCTATTTTGATGTTATCTTTATGTGCTGTAGTACCAGTCTTTTGTTTCGAGTATAGTCTAAAACAGATCCTGCTCATGTCTGTTTATATAATTATTGGAATGTTTGTAATTTTTGTAATTATTGGATGCATTAATCGGTTCAGCTTTAGACAGTTATCTCTAGGTACTGTTAATGTACATTTCAATTTTAGCAATCACAAATACCACAATTGTACACACAAACTGTTTACTAATAAGCATTTATCAAGACCTCGAATGCTATACACTTCTGAGATCAACACAAAGGTCTAATAAAGGACGACTGCATTGACGTTGTAAATCAAATAATATATAGAGATAGGTGTTTCCTTTTAAAAAATATTCTTAATACGGACTGTTATAGTCGCACATGCGTCAGGTGACAGTATTGCAATTTTTTTATTGAGTAGACGCAGTTATTAGTTCAAAATGGCATACTACTAGTATATCAAAATAAATCGCACACAACAACCTATAAAAAATATTACACTTTATTTCATTTCAATTGCAAAAGTCGATTGTATATATAACCTTTGCGATTGTGTGTAAGAACATTATCTCATGACAATTTATGTAAGAAAACATGGTTGTCAATAAATTTTTGTAACAAAAGACAATCTTTACATCATTAATAAGCTTTTCAAACATTAAATGTGAGACAAGGCCAATAATTTGGTTTTACTTTGCAATAGTTTTCTTTTTCGTTGAAAAAGGTTAATAACTTAATATAAATCAACGTTCCTTTTTCTCAAACCATACTCCAAATCATCAACAGTGTCGTACGTTAAAACTTATATCTGGTGATTCAACCATTGCTAGACAGTGTTATTCAATACATGGCCAGATGAACAATATTTGTTCTTTTTAGAGTCTCTGTTTTGTTAATGACTGCCTTACTTTCCAAGATATACACAATGAGAAAATACAATTAGTCCATGATTGTCTTATAAACTTGACCAGTATATCATGATCCAAATGCAGGACAACAGGTCGAATTAAGAGTTTGGTTTATAAAAAAAGAAGTTATACAATAAGCGTTGTTGGCCTAACTTACATTTTTCTTTGTGTTACACAATGAATATATTTAATTATACTAATTTACAATGATTGTATTCCTAATAAATATTAAATTGATAATTTTAGGGGAGAGACATATGGCAATTCGACCATCTTTTCGACCTCTCATTGATAAATTCATCGGTAGAAACGAAGATATTAGTAAAATAAGAGAAAGTCTACAAAGAAAGAAGCTGGTGGTTGTTCGTGCACAATACGGATTTGGGACGTCTGAAGTTGTTGTTGCTGTAGGACATCTGTTTAATGCTACCTCTGTTGTACATGCTGATATGTGCGACATGGGTCACACACTGTTTGGTCAGCTTATCACACTTCTAGAATTAAATCCATTACCAGACATAATTGCCCAGCTTAAATCAGTTTGTAATCACTTGAAAGATACTTTATTTATTATAGACAACATCGATTATATTATTGGCAAAGAAGATTCAAAATCAGACTTCGAAAGTACAGTAAGAGTATTAACTGATGACAGTATATGCAAAAACGTCAAAGTTTTATGTGCAACGTCGAAGAGTTTTAGTGTATTGAGGGAATTAGGAATTGAGTACAGACTCAATTCTCTAAGTAATGAAAATTCAATAAAGTTGCTGCTTAAACTTTGCACAAAACTTAGTTCGAAGGATGCGAAAGAACTGACAACCGCTTCTATGGGGATTCCTCTTGCCATTCATCTTATACACGACTTATACACATCTGGACATAAGCCAGGTATTATTTAGTCTGGGATAGAAGAGGATATATGCAATATAGAGGCAGTTGTTGGTCTTGAAGAAAAGAAACAACTAATAGCTATTAGCTTACAATACATCAGAAGACAGGAACCGAAAGTACAGGATGCATTAAAAACACTTTCGTATGTTTTCAGTGGGACTTTTGATGAATTTGCAGCAAGAGCGCTTATAACAGGAACGAAATTTACAAAACATGACTTATTATCTAGACTAAACGGAAGCTCGCTTCTAAACTTTGATCATGTACAAAACCGGTTTTCAATTCATCCTTTTTATAGAAGACTTGTTAACGAAAAGGAAATGATATCATCGGAAATAAAGCATAAATAATAAAATGACTTCTTTTAACAGACATGCAGAATACTTTATTCAGCTGATACACACAGCTTCTAATCTCTGGTTTTCAAAAAACTCTTCAAATTCAATAAAACTTTTAAGATGTGAGCATCATAACATTCTCAATTTATTTGAGATGACCATACAGAGTAATGCATATGGAATTGGCAGACCTAGTATGATGTTGCTGTCAGACACATCTGTTGTCAATACATTGTACGAATTCTTTAAAGGAGATGTTCTTTTGAAATTCTATCAAAAGATACAAAATACAGTCGAGCTCAAAGATGATAACGTATCATCTGCGAGATATTTGAATTTAGTTCTTAGCGAATGCTTAGCCCATCTTCACATAAAAGAAGGACATTATGATAAAGCTGAGTTGGCTTTACAGACTTTTGACTTTGACGACATTGTTAACTCTCTTCCGATGGAGCAAGCGATAAGATTTTTTCTTGATAAGTCTAGATTATTTACCTACAGATATAACTTGATTGAAAGTGCAAGGACATTGAGCTCCATCTTCACTTTACTGAATCAAAATATGCTACATAAATCTGCAGACAGCCTGGTCATATGTCTCGGAGAATGCCTATTTGAAGTTTTATTCTTATTTTATACATTTTTTAACAATATCAACTTAAAACACAAAAATTATTCGAAAGAAAAGGATATTTCAAGGATGAAAGAAATGCAAGAGGTAAAGGAAATGAACATGCTCATTAATCAGCTTGAGATAATACGCATACCGTTAGAATGCAAGAGTCCCGTAGAAAAAGTTATTGGTAAAGCATTTTGTAGAAGTGGTAATTTACAGAACTGTTTAAATCAACTCCTCGATGTTGCTATCGAAGCACAAAGTAAATCATTGGCCATCTCTATTCATTTGTTAGGTGATGAGCACACACTAACTGGTAACCGTTATGACCGCCTTGCATTTCTTCTTCATAACCGTAAAAAATATGAAAAATCAATAATGTTTCGCAACAAAGCAACTACAGTCAGAAAAGCCATTTTAGATGGATATCATCCAGATATAGCTTGGTCCCTTTATGGTCTAGGCAATTCATTAGAACAATTAGGAAAATTTAATGAAGCCTTGGATGCGTATCAACAATCACTTGAATTTCGTAGGTCGTATTTAGGAAATCATTATTTGACTGCCCATTCTTATTTCAAAGAAGGCCAATTATACCAGAAACTGAAACAACTTGAAGCATTAGATGCCTATTCTGCAACTGTTGAGATAAGAAAAGTAATAAACGATCATCCAGAATCAATAGCTCGTGCTTTGTGTGCATATGGAGATTTGTTGGTGTCTTCTAATGACAAAGGGCTACTGAAGGAAGCTGAAAAAGCCTACCAAGAGGAACATATATATCGTATGAAAATACCATATGATGATGCGAAGACACCACTATATTTACATGAAGATGAAAGGACCGGGCAAGGTTCACATGGCTGGGGCCATCAAGTTTTGGATACTGGTGATTTAGAACGAGACGAAAAACGTTATTTATTCATCCGCATGCAACATTCTTCGCAGGGTAAAATCATCAGTCAATGTTTTTTTTCAAATTTAGAACATGGTATAGATGGAGTACTTGATGAGTTATTGATGGGCGTCAAGTTGGTTACCTATTCCCTATTCCCTATTCGTTACCTATTCCCTATTCCCTATTCGTTGCCTATTCGTTACCTATTCCCTATTCCCTATTCGTTACCTATTCGTTACCTATTCCCTATTCCCTATTCGTTACCTATTCCCTATTCCCTATTCGTTACCTATTCGTTACCTATTCCCTATTCCCTATTCGTTACCTATTCGTTACCTATTCCCTATTCCCTATTCGTTACCTATTCCCTATTCCCTATTCGTTACCTATTCCCTATTCCCTATTCGTTACCTATTCGAACAAAGTTTGGAGACTTATTGTTTTTGCTCAGTTCTTATTATTTTTATTATTCTTCTTCTTCCTCTTCCTCTTCGTCCTCTTCTTCCTCTTCTTCCTCTTCTTCTTCCGCCACTTTAAAAATGAACTTGTCCGCAGCATTTCTCCAAAACTACTTGTCAGATTTACTTAGGGTTTCATAAAATGTTAGAATAATATGTCTAGGTGAGCCATCAATCGTTCATTTGTGCATTGGGGTCTATTAAGGGGTATTAAGGGGTATTTTGGGGGGCAGAAAGAAGGGAGGGGTTTACTATAGAACCCTATGGGATTTTATTTTCTAAAATTTCCAAATGAATATAACTTGAAAACTGTAAGTGATAGATACATGCAGTCTTCAGAAATGATTAAAGGACAATAAAACAAATCACATAAAATATAGGGGAGTCCCTGGGGGTCATCCCTATCCCCTTTCAATTCGAGAATATGCTTTTAACTTGTAAACGGTCCAGATCCCCACCCCTAAACCATATATATTCTTGTATGGGACAATAAAACTAATCAAATGAAATTAAATAAAAGTTCCTGGGGGTCATCCCCATCCCGTTCAATTTGAGAATGTACTATTATCTTGTAAACGGTTCAGATCCCCACCCCTAAACCATATATATTCTTGAATAGGACGATAAAACAAATCAAATGAAATTAAATGGAAGTCCCTGGGGGTCATCCCCATCGCGTTCAATTTTAGAATGTGCTATTATCTTGTAAACGGTCCAGATCCCCACCCCTAAACCATATATATTCTTGTAGGGAACAATAAAAATAATCAAATGAAATTAAATGGAAGTTCCTGGGGGTCACCCCACCCCGTTCAATTTGAGAATGTACTATTATCTTGTAAATGGTCCAGATCCCTACCCCTAAACCATATATTGTCTTGTAGGGGACAATAAAACAAATGAAATGAAATAAAGGGAAAGTCCCTAGGGGGTCACCCCACCCCCTCTTGTTTGAAAACTTATAAACGGTCAACATCCCCACCCCTAAACTATATATATTCTTGTAAGGGACAATAAAACTAATCAAATGAAATTAAATGGAAGTTCCTTGGGGTCAACCCCACCCCGTTCAATTTGAGAATGTACTATTATCTTGTAAATGGTCCAGATCCCCACCCCTAAACCATATATGTTCTTGTAGGGGACAATAAAACAAATAAAATGAGATAAAAAGGAAGTCCTGAGGGGGTCATCCCACCCCCTCTTGTTTGAAAACTTGTAAACGGTCAACATCCCCACCCCTAAACCATATATATTCTTGTAGGGGACAATAAAACAAATAAAATGAAATGTAGGTAAAGTCCCTGGGGGTCATCACCACCCCCTCCTGTTTGAATACTTGTAAATGGTGGAGATCCAAAAAGCAACGTTACTTAAAAATCATAACGAACCAATAACGTTTTTATTTTACGAATCTCGCTTTATTACATGAAGAAAAGTCCCGAAACGAAGTAATTATCTACGAAACAAAATATTTTCATTAACAAAATTATTCTTGGGCTGATGCAAACTTAAAATTCTATTGTATTTTTTGTTGTTGAAATTTAGAGGTTCGAGCGCATCTGATGAAACTTAAGATCGACATCTTTTGTGTTTAGATGTCGCACCGTCTCCTAGCGTTCATCATGGTAATACATGTTCTATACTGATCATAAACTTTATTTTATGACCTAAAACATTATTGATTTTCGACAAAATAATAGTTATCAAAAATATGCACATGACGGCTTTGTTTTAAGTTTTATTTAAAAAAAAATATTTCTTCAGAACGGACGCCTAACGGATGAAAATAAAAGTTGTCTGTTGACAAAATTGTTATCCGTTGGGAGTCCTTTGATGTACTGACCAAATAAAACGGACGCGTAACGAATGCATAACGGACACACACCGGATATGCAACATACGAGAAACGAAAACGTACCGGACAGAACGGACGTCGAACGTACAGAACATCCAACGGACGAGTACCACATAAAACGGACACCTAACGGAAGCGTACCGAAAGAAACGGATGAACAAGATATACGGAAAAATTAAAGGCGACAATGATAATACATGTAAATCGGATAAATATTCCAAATGTTTCTGTGTAACTGGTTTTGGTTTGTTCTTCAAAATGACGCTAAAGGGCAGTGTCTGGCCTGAATATTAAGAGCTGCTTGATTGTGGAGACGTGCCCTTACTGAATAATAAGAATTCACGAACCTCAAGAAATCTGACATACCAATAATTGTCATTTTCTACGCGAAATTTTCAATTGGCATTTATTCGTTTCAGATCTGTTCATCATCCGTTTTATCCATTATACGTCGGGTAGAAGTACTTTTCACATTCGTTCAACATCCTTTTCCGTTAGAGGTCCGTTAAACGTCCGTTGGTGAATTTATCTGCCAGACCTCCAACGGATGTATAACGGACACGTTACGGATACAAAACGGAAACGGAACGGACGAGTATCGTACAAAACGGACGCCTACCGGACGTTCAACGGACATTTCATCCGTTGGACGTCCGTTCAAAGTTTTGAACATGCTCAAAATTTCCCACCGGACGAAACGGACGTCGACGGATAAAACGGACATGCAACGGATATGGACGGACGTCTAACAGATAAGAACAGACGTCTAACGGACATGAACAGATTGAAAAAAAGTTATCCGTTATGCATCCGTTTGAGCTATCGGTTAAGGTGTGACCGAGGCTTTAGAGATCGGTATTTTTGTTATTTGATTTTTTAGTGACCAGAAGCCGTATTTGATGTAAATGTATTTTTAGAATGAAATTCAAAACAGTGTGGCTGTGGCCATTGATTGACACATTAAATTCATCCATTGACTGGGACAATTTACGTGAACGTTCGTCTGTAACGACCACTGTTCGCGACGTACCAACTATAGACATTTAAACTGTGGGGTCAAAGGTTTCTTAACGCCTTTAATTATAAAATAATTCGAAAAATTAATCAGGAATAACCTTTATGTTTTGATTTATATAATTGATATAAATCAAAACATCGTGTTATTTCTGATTAATTTTTCGAATTACTTTATTAAGGTGTTGAGAACCTTTAGTGACCCCATAGTTTAAGTTTCTTTAAAAAGTACATAGTGAGCAGTGGTCGTTACATACAAACGTTCACCTACATTGTCCCAGTCAATGGATGAATTTAATGTGTCAATCAATGGCCACAGCCACACTGTTTTGAATTTCATTCTATAACCAATCACTACGTTAAATTGCCAGACAAACTTATGTCTATAGTTAAATACACTATCAATTCTAGGATAAAATTCAGGTCGTAGCTAACGATTTTGACAGTCAAAAGTACACGGAATAGTTGCCTACCGACTAGTTCAATAAACGTAACAAGAGCGTGGGCTCCACCTGTTGATAGACAACTTTTTTCTATATATTTATGACCTGACCAAATGACCAGATTAATTTTACTACACATACTAAGTTTCTCCATTTTACACACATCGAACTGTCTACTGGCTCTTACTGTATTTATTTATATAGTTTATTGATGTGTATAAGTCATTTTAAATATTCATTAATTTAACTTTTAACTTATTTTGTTAGAATTTATCTCAATACACATTTATAAAACCAGTATATACATCCAAACAAAACTTTCTTTTCATAATGCTCCTAAGTGCTGACTACTGGGCTGGTGATACCCTCGGGGACGAAACGTCCACCCGCAGTCTCATCGACCCAGTGGTGTAAATAATTATCAAAGCTACCAGTATTAAAATTTAATACGCCAGACGCGCGTTTCGTCTACATAAGACACATCAGTGATGCTCAGATCAAAATAGTAGTAAATCCAAGCATGTACAAAGTGGAAGAGCATTGAGGACCCAAAATTCTAAAAGGTAGTGCCAAATACGGCTTAGGTAATCTACTCCTGGGATAAGAAATTCCGTTTTTACCAAACTATAACTGTTCGTGGCCAAATGTGACAAAACTTACGTATTCGTATCAAACAAAATCTAGATCTTTAGTTGGAAAATTATGTAATTATTTGAAAGCTGTCTGGCAGATTATTCACATCTAATAAGTAGATTATGTGTCTATTGTAATATCTTATTATATTGCTCTCTGTTTTTTTATTGTGTGTCACAATGTAAATATGTTTGTGTTGCTATAGCATGTAACTACTGCTTTGCAAATAAAGAATTCATTCATTCATTCAAGAAAATCTTTAGTTTTTTTTTTTTAAATTCAAAGTTTTGTAATAGGAAACGTATAAAAATGACCATATAATTGATAGTCATGTCAACACCGAAGTGCTCACTACTGGGCAGCGCTGGTGATGCCCTCGGGGACGAAACGTCCACCAGCAGTGGCATCGACCCAGTGGTGTAAATTGATGTGATAATTTAAAAGGACCATTGGACAAGACATTGACTGATGCAAGAATCAAGACCAGTATCGATAGATTGTTTTTTTAATTTGAGAAACCTTTCACCGAATCTACAGAGGAAGGTAACAATGTAATATGAATTACTTGATAAAGATTAGATGAACTCAATAAGCTTCAAGAAATGAGTAAAAGTATGAAAGAAAATTGAAACAACAAATTTAACACCAGAGCTCAGAGACCATTATAACCTTTTAGCCTATGAAAGCGACAAAACTAACGATTCAATGTAAAGTGACCAGAACGAAATCTATCAGCAACATTTGCAAGTCTCAGATAAAATTTGGAGTATTTACAAAAGATGGGAAAATCTATGACTATGAATAGAAAACTGTTGTAAACAGCTCTACAAAATGACTGGTATCAGGTTACAGATGTTTCTTATTTTTCATTAAGTTTGTGCAGTAGTTTATTCAGATTTGATGAATCAACATAATCTTATGAAAAATAACAAACAAACATATTATTTATATGACTATTTTTTTTTTCAAAAGCCAAACATTAAATCAATGATTAACCATTTAACATTATCCGTTCGACCTAAACATGCACGAACTGATTGCCACAGGATGTTAAGCAACGAAAAGTCAACCAATCTTAACATTATTTGTGAAACAAGATTAACAACTGTGATTTCCAAAGCACTTAAAAAATCATCAAATATAACAGGCTTATAATTTTGTGTGCAAGACAAGAACATCCTCTACAAAATACTCATCAGTGACACTCATATAATAAAAGTTATAAGAAAAGATAAAGTATGGTGTTGAAGAACAATTAAGGGCAAAGGATACCAAAAGGTGCAAATGTAGTCTATTCCTATGGTAGAAAATCCAAAGCCCACAAACATAAATGCCAAAAATAAAAGTCATTGCCAGGTGTTGAAAAATATTGCACAACCCTTTCCATAAAGCCAGTGGTCCAGAAACATCAATGGATGTTTATTCATAGAACCAAAAACACATATCAAACCAATCCCATCACTATACTCTTTTTAATTACATAAATGATTATAAACAATTATATCATGCTTACAAGGGGTATTTGCCAAAAATACCGGTTGAGAGGAACAAATTTCCAGAGCCGATAGGTGAGGGAAATTTGATGACCTCGAAACCAGTATTTTTGGCAAATACCCCTTGTAAGCATGATATAATTGTTTAATTCCACCAAATGTTCCACCTCAGTAAGTTTATTATAATCAGGTTTTATATGGAATTTCTACTTGAATGTATAATTTTTGTATACACTGCAGCTGTGCTATTTGCGCAGTCAAATTGCAATGACCGTATAATCATTTCTTATTATTTTTTATGTACAGTCACTAGCTGACCTTTTTATGATAATATGCTGGTTCTCGGCTCGCTACTACACTTAGTTCATCAGTTTGAGTGAAGCGTAATACAAGTGGATTCCAGTTTTATGTGACTGGCATGCGGTTGACAATTCATTTCTGTTGAGTTTTATTTATGACGTCATTAAAAGTACAGGTTCACGGAATTTTTACGTCATTCAATAATGATGCTTTTTATCATTAAAATTTCATCTGGAACCGTATATTTAGAATGACCATGAATTTGTCATATTAGAATAGAAATAATTCATTGAGTTATTTTTAAACATGGTATTCCCCATCTGCCATGGTATTTGATAGCAAATACTCAGGCACATGAAATTCCCTAATGACAAATACCCCGACAGAGAAAAGAAAATCTCAATACATAGAAATTGGTAAAAAATACCATGTCTCTCATCCAATCAAAATACAGCATTATTACATAAGGTGGAATAAGATGTTACCAGAAACACTCCCATATCAACTAACAGAAAATGTACACCTTATAATGGAACATCACTATCAGGCAATGTTTTAGTCTACTAATAGTTTTGAATATTAAGGTAAGCAATTAATAATTTTCAGTAGCGATGCTTTTTAAAACAAGTTTGAACAAAATTAATATTTAAAACAACTGTCTTGTGCAAACTCAAATATAATACTAGCATTTTTCTAATGTTTGCACTTATTTAGATATATATGTACTTTTGCTGTATCAATTTCAATATGAAACATATTTTTAATAGTTTCTTATGTCTGTTGATTTGGTTTGTTTGTTGATTTACTTGTGTGAATACCATACAAACTTTACTCAGTCAGTGGTCATCTTGTTACTCTGAGAGAAATTGACATGACAAAAAAAAACATTTTCAAAGCTGTCACTGCAGCCTTAAAATGAAACCAAGAACAATGGACAGCATGACAGACAGAAAGTTTGAAACAATTTATTTTTAGTTCAATATTGAACTGAGGGTATAATAAGCAATATCATCAACATAATCAAAGATTTACAAAACAAAATTTAATGTAGTATTTATGAACATTCATGTTGTAAATAAACATATGTTAAAGTCTAATAGCACTTAAAAGGTCACTATGTTATTTTCATCGTGTTCATTTTCTGTTTCTGATGTATCTGAAAAACAAAAAAAAATATTTGTTAAAACATTTCATCACACTGAATTAATGCCCATACATCAATCAAGTAATAAGAACACAATAATTAATTCTCAACTAATTTCTATTTGTAGAATGAAGTCATTTTGCACAGCTTTTCATGAAACTTTCAATTTTGAAAGAATTATCTTGTAAATAATGTAAACTTAAGCTTTCACATTTATATACCATTTTTTATGAACATGAAAACACTGAAATGTCTTTTTACCTGCCTTCCCCCAAAAAATAGATAAATTATATGTTGAAATTCCTTGGGATGCAGGGCTTGCACTGGTTTTAATTTAAAACATTGATTACTGAACCAAGAAAAGTAGTTCAAGATACCTTGAATTGTGTAAGAATGTATTTTTGTGTCCTGATTTTTATTGTATTTTCTTTATGTCAGTTCACAGATTAAGATTAAAAGACAGAGGGGTTGAGATATCAAACAAGAGTAAACATAAACTGTCTTGCTCACTTAACATGTATACTGTGCAAATTATTTCTTCTAAAAATTGTCATTTCATAGTAACTGAACGGAAAATGTGATATAAAAGTTATGAATCATCTAGCTTTTTTATCTTCCATAATATAAAATTTTATACAGATAGTTTATACTGCTGACTGATTATGCAGCATTTGTCACAGGTGAATCAAATATTTTTTTTTACACTATACAATTAATACATATTTGTTATCAGTGGAATGGCCTAGATATAATTTGTTGTAAACAAAATCTTACAATGTGACTATGACTTCTCTTTCTTTTTCTCTGCCTCAACCTTTGCTTCCTCAGCTTCATGGATTTTAATCAAATCTTCTACCTGTGCAGCAGGTAAGATTGTTATCTGTGTTTTGTTGTTCACTCTGGTCAATGTGGCAATTTCAACTGTTATGAGAAAAGATAACATCTTGGTTAAAGAAAAGATAATATGGTATATCAAAATAATAAATCAATGATTGTATAATGGAATGTTATACACATTTTTGGGTAGGCATGAAATGGTTTATTCAATGTCATGTTTTGCTTCTGTTATTTTTTTTTATATCTTTTCTGCATGTAATAGGGGGATATTTTAAATGTACCCATGAAAACAAACTCTGTCCAATCTAACCTCCTTCAAATAGTTAAACAGACAGAAAGTCACAGGACATAAAGTCACAAATTTGGTAGGACAAAAAGTCACAGGACAAAAATCACAAATAATCTGTTGACAACTGTTTGAATATGTAAGAGAAATATCTTGAAATATTTACTTTTTTATACATACATTTATATTAAAATTTAGGAAATGTGTCATTATACTTGAAAAATAAAGATTTATTTAATTTTAATCGTGCAAAAGAAAGAGTTCTTGGCACTATGAAGCCATTTATAAGTGCCAAGCCACTTTGACATTTTGTTTTTTTAACAATTATTTAATTATCTTTGATAAATTTTATTTACAAAGTTGGTTTATGTACAATAGTTCAAGAAAAATACAAAAATATTTTTGTAGAAATAAGCGTTTTTTATTC
Source organism: Mytilus galloprovincialis (assembly GCF_965363235.1). Classification (NCBI taxonomy): domain Eukaryota; kingdom Metazoa; phylum Mollusca; class Bivalvia; order Mytilida; family Mytilidae; genus Mytilus; species Mytilus galloprovincialis. Next base: position 96,678,908 of record NC_134841.1, on the reverse strand, counting down.
AAAGAAAATAATCAGAAAAAATGAACTGTGACTTTTTGTCCTGTGACTTTCTGTCCTACATTCTTCAAATACTGTGGATACCATTGTACCCAAACCGATTTCCAAGAAACTTTATGGGTAAGGTGGGACAACATGTTTAAATGTTCAATGAATTACAATTTTTTTGTAGGAACATACACAGACTATGTTACTACCAAAAAATTAAATACATACAAAAAAGCAAAATTCTTCAATACAATCAAAGCGCTGTAAGCGCTGAAGGCAGTTAACCAAAAACCAAGGCAACCGTTATTATGAAAACTGTTGCAATGTTGCCTCAACATTAAACATTCATGTTTATCTAATGATTTATTTATTAAGGCAAATAAATAAAGGCAACAGTAGTATACCGCTGTTCAAAACTCATAAATCCAGGGACAAAAAACAAAATCGGGGTAACAAACTAAAACCGAGGGAAACGCATTAAATATAAGAGGAGAACAACGACATAACACCGAAACGTAACACACACAGAAACGGACCAAGCATCAGACAAAACACCACGAGAATAACAAATATAACAAGAAAACCAAATACATGAATTTGGGATAGACAAGTACCGTGCCACGTCTGATCTCAATATCTCAAAAATAAGAGAAAACACAAACGACTCAACGTTAAAATGCATAAATAATTTATATGTTATCAAGGTTTCAAAAGCAATGCATATATCAATGTATATTTTTTATGGTGAGTCTGCAGTGGTACAAGTTCCCAATGATTGCAGTTGTTCTACTTGGTAGTTAACCTTGGTTTTATTTGACTGCTAGAAGTTCAATTTGACTTAGTATGAACATGTAATAGTATGAATGGACTGGTTTCCCTGGAAAGAAAACTGAGTTTGTGTTCTATAGTACAAAAGTTATGAGACACGAATCAGACAAATGTTCACTACAACAGGGATCAAAGGTGAGGTCTGACTGACCTGCCCATAGTAAATGTAAATGATTTGTTATTTTGTCCCATACATATGAGTATATATAATTTAGGGGCGGGGATCTCAACGGTTTTCAAGTTCTCAAACAGGTAGGGGTAGGCAGAGGATTTAGGGGGGCAGGGGGCCTGGCCCCCCTTTTTTGGGAAAAAAATTGGTTGCTTATATAGGGAATCACTGAAGCGTGACTGGAGGGGGCCCCTCTTAGGTCAGTCAGTGGGCCCCACTTATGAAAATTTCTGGATCCGCCACTGGGGGTAGGGTGACCCTAGGGACTTCCCCTACATTTCATTTTATTTGTTATATTGTCCCATACACGAATATATATGGTTTAGGGGTGGGGATCTCATTGGTTTTCAAGTTCTCAAACAGGAGGGGTAGGGTGACCCCAGGGACTCCCCCTATATTTCATTTAATTAGTTATATTGTCCCATACATGAATATATATTGTTTTGGTGTGGGGATCTCGACCGTTTCCAAGTTTTCAAACAGGAGGGTTGGGATGACCACAGGGACTTCCCCTATATTTCATTTGATTTGTTATATTGTCCCATACATGAGTATATATGGTTTAGGGGTAAGGATCTTGACCATTTCCAAGTTCTCAAACAGGAGGGTGAACAGTGACCTCAGGGACTCCCCCTATCTTTCATTTGAATTGTTATATTGTCCCGTACATGAATATATATGGTTAAGGGGTGGCGATCTCAATGGGTTTCAAATTCTCAAACAGGAGGGGGTGGGGTGACCCAAGGGACTCCCCCTATATATCATCTGATTTGTTATATTGTCATACATGAATATATATGGTTTAGGGATGGGGATCTCGACCATTTTTAAATTCTAAAACAGGAGGGTTGGGGTGACCCCTAGCGACTCTTCCTATATTTCATTTGATTTTTTATATTGTCAAAAACATGAATATATATGGTTAAGGGGTGTGGATCTCGACTGTTTCCAAGTTCTCAAACAGGAGAGGTGGGGTAACTCCAGGGACTCCCCCTATATTTCATTTTTTATTTATTATATTGTCCTATACTTGAATATATGCAGGGGCGGATTCAGACGGGGGAGGGTTGCAGGCTTGCACCCCCTTAAATTTGCAAAGCATGGGTTGTTCTCAGCTTGATAAAGAATATTCCGATAATTTTACCTAAATTTTTTTTAGCCTCGCTCTCCTCGTCGAAAATTTAAGTTTGCGCCCCTCTTAACCTAAAATCCTAGATCTGCCCCTCATATGGTTTAGGGGTGGGGAGCTGGACCGTTTCCAAGTTATCAAACAGGAGGGGGTAGAGTGGCCCAAAGAATGCCACCTATATATCATATGATTTACTTACATTAAGGTATATATAATATAGTTGCATTATTTGTGAAAATAAAGAAAGAAACTTTCAGCTACTTTAATTGACCCTTCAAAATTGAGAAAAAACAAATAACCCCTCGAAATTGCAGTAATATGTTTACACTTTAAAAGCATCTCACATGCATTATCATCATTTATCATTTATAAAGAAAATTTAGACTGTGACCATGACCATGTATATTGTTAGATATACTGTTCCATGCTGTCACGTTGTATTGGATTTTTAAATCAAAATTTGTCAAAAAGTAATTTTGAGTTTCTGAATAAAATATTTTTCTGCTTTTTCTTTCTTTTACATATATCTTTTGGTTTACAATACTAGTGTTTATATTCATTTACCATGCATAGATGTATTTTTTACACCTGCTTGGATTTATTTTGAAAATGATCGCCAAACCCGGAATTACCCTTATCCGCTTCCGGAATCAGATCCGATTTTGTAAAATTTTGTCTTCACGGCCGCCATTGTTATGTGTTTACAATGTTGTTTTTGTCAATCAGATACGATTTTACTCGAATTTATACAATATTTGTCGGCGATTTTCTATATAAAGCTAGCGGTTGAACAAAATGAACATCGCCGTCATGAATAATAATGATAAAAATAAGTTTTAGCTCGTTTAATTGGAGACTTTGGTGAACATGGTGAAAAGGTTTGCAAAGTAATTTCTTATTTTCTTTCAAATGGAAGGTGACTACGTACGTCGGTCGTAGCTAAATGTAGAAACCAACTATCCTAGTCGAAATTCCGCTTGCAAAAGTGGAAGGTCGCGGACCTCGGACCACCGCTAATTTGAACACCTGCCTCCAAATTGAAAAGCTACGAAAATGTCTTTTTCTAATTTGAAATTGCCGCCAACAGCATGAACAGTTGAACTTATTATATAATAGACTACTGACGTAGTTGTACTACGTATTGATGACAAACAATATTCCTACGACTTTTGTCATTTGGGAAATCTAAACTACTTGTCTTAAGAGATTTTCGGCGATTAAATATTTCATACAATTGTTCTTTGACATCTTAGCTAAAAGCACAAGTCCTAATGAACTACACAAGGATTCTTAAAAAGCACTACTTCCTATGTGTAACTTTAAAACTTTTGGATAAATCGACGATCATTTAAGGTTTTTCTGGTAATTTTTTTTGTAATCCAGAATAAAAAGTATTAAAAAAGTGTTCAATTAGTTATATATAATATAGTAGCAAGCTAGATAATAACAATGGCAAATATTTCAGGATTTATTGGGTAGAACACAAATCTAGGGTGCTCGCATAATGCAGCTTAACTGCATAAAAATGGTACCGATGAAAACAAATAAATTGGCAGTAGTTTATACATGAGATTATTTAGGTTGATGAATGAATGTTACCTTTCTCAGCTGTCAGTTTAGTCATATCTAGAGTTTTACTCAGAATTTTTATAGCTAAATTGAGGGCATCTTTTAGTTTAACTTCTCCTTCTTTATATTCTTGTTTCAACATTGATACAGCATTCTGAAATTAAACAAATACACAAACACTTTACTTTCCTAGTTCTAAATATATCCATTTATGACTATAAAAAAACATATATAAATGACAATTGCTTCAGGCTTTCAACTCTTGTTTAATAATATTTAAACCTGTTTGCTTTTGCCTAGAAAATGCATTTACAAGTTTTGCTCATCAACTTTTATTTCTAATATCTAAAAATAAATCATAGTATCACAAATCACAAAATATTCTGATTTTTCATTTTAGATTTTCCATCCATTAAACATACATTTTTTCTAAAAAAACAGATATTCCTTTCTGCCAAAAGTATCATTTCAAATGCTTGTACATTTATCTAAATATTTGTATAAATATTTAATGCAATGCACCGCATATTGTTAATTGCATGGTTCTTGCAACTTGATTTGACCAACTTCAACCTATCAATTCAGAAATTGACCAAAATTTTCAAAACATGGGGACAACTTTTATATAAATGGGCTTTTGCAGTCTGATTAGCAAATCCAAATAAACTAACTTATAATGAATCCAATATCTATTATTTTTTTTTAATTACAACATGATTTCTGATGACTTACAGCACTGTTATTTCCTATACATGTGGCTTTCCATCCACCATAATTACCACTGGGATCACTCTGATATAACTGGAATCCATAATGTTTGTCCCATCCTACATACAGTAACGATACACCAAAGGGTCGTTTACCTGAAATAAAACACATACAGTAAGCCTACACCAAAGGGTTGTTTACCTGTAATAAAACACATACAGTAACGATACACCAAAGGGTTGTTTATCTGTAATAAAACACATACAGTAACGATACACCAAAGGGTCGTTTACCTGAAATATAACACATACAGTAAAGATACACCAAAGAGTCGTTTACCTGTAATAAAACACATATAGTAACGATACACCAGAGTCGTTTACCTGTAATAAAACACATATAGTAACGATACACCAGAGTCGTTTACCTGTAATAAAACACATATAGTAACGATACACCAGAGTCGTTTACCTGTAATAAAACACATATAGTAACGATACACCAGAGTCGTTTACCTGTAATAAAACACATATAGTAACGATACTCCAAATGGTTGTTTACCTGTAATAAAACACATACAGTAAGCCTACACCAAAGGGTTGTTTACCTGAAATAAAACACATACAGTAACGATACACTAAATGGTCGTTTACCTGTAATAAAACACATACAGTAACGATACACCAAAGGGTTGTTTACCTGAAATAAAACACTTACAGTAAGGATACACCAATGGTCGTTTACCTGTAACAAAACACATATAGAATGACACCAAATGGTCGTTTACCTGTAATAAAACACATATAGTAAGGATACATCAAATGGTCTTTTACCTGTAATAAAACACATACAGTAACGATACACCAAATGGTCTTTTACCTGTAATAAAACACATGCATTTACAGTAAGGATACACTAAACAGTCATTTACATGTATAAATCATACCCATACAGGAACAATACACCAAATATTCTTTTACCTGGAATAAAACACATACAGTAACGATACACCAAATACCTGTAATAAAATATCATACAGTAAGGATATACTATATGGTCGTTTACATGATATACAAAAACAATCCAGTTACATTTAACTTGAAACAATATATGATTTTACCTGTTATACTTAAACCTCTATCATGGTCTTCAGTATGGTGTTTATAAATATTAAATCTTCCCTTCTATCAAACAGAATCATAGTGCATTTTAAATTCATTATTTATTTGTGAATCAAAATCTCTGTAATTTATATGACAAGTGAAGTCCTGAATACATATCTCAAAATTTTGCAGTCTACTGTATACTAGTACACCATATACTTAAAAACTTTAATATGTCCTTACTCAACTTAAGTTTAGGACTCCTCAATGTAAGTGTAAGGATCTCTGTAATTTGTGATATATGAATTTGTAAAACACACCTAGTGAGCTTGAAACTGTGTAATACAATACAAGTTATTTACCTCCAAACTGTGTATAAGCCTGTTTGATATCACATAATGTACTAACAAGCTGTTCACATGGTATTGGTTCTTGGTACTGTAATAAATATCTGTAATGACAAAAACAACATATTTAAGTATAAAGTGCCTGTTGTTACTTCAGTTCATCACCTTGATTGTAAATTTCATAGTCTAAGTACAAAATGTACTATTACTTACATATTATGCTAGTGACCTAATATGATATATACGGGGTCAGTAAATTCCATATGGGGTTCGAGCTTTGCTCTCTTCCCATATGAAATTTACTGACACCGTATATATCATATTGGAAGAAAGCAAAGCTTGAACCCCATATGGAATTTACTGACCCCGTATATATCATATTAGGTCACTAGCATAATATGTAACGAATTTATCTTACTGACTCTTTATTTGTTGAATTTAGATTAGAGTTTAACACATCTTCTTATTTCTACCTTAAAGTGTTCAAGTGTTCAATTTTAAGAACCTTCTTCAATTGGTCTGCACTAAAAAAAACTATTTATAATCAACAACCTTGATATAACAATATTAAACAGAACTTTCAATACTTTTAAATAATCAAACAGTGCCAAAGTTGTAAATCCACTACTAACCATGTATTGAATTAAGCCCCGCCTCCCTACTAACCTAAAATTTAATATACACGGTCTCCATGCAGATGCTTTTAATCAATCATATTCCTAGAAATGTATAGGAGGTAAGATAAATATAATTACATGGTATACTTCCAATAACAGATCAGTGAATACCATGGTCATTTCACTTGTTTGTCTTTTGAAAATTATAGATATTTCAAGTCTGTATGTAAATAAAAAGAGACAAAGGGGTATATATAAAAGAGACAACAACCCAAGGAAAAAAATTACCTCAAGACATTCAGAGGACAAAATACAGTCTTCCAAATAAAGGAACTCTTATATATAGATCAAATATTTTCATGTCAAGTCTTAAATCTCCTTGTGAATTTATTTAAACAGAAAATCTAAAATCTCCCATTACCACCCAACCTATACCATGTATACCTTATTTACTGGATACACTAAATAAATGTAAACATGTTCCAGTTGAATAGTCTTACCTCTGTGCTATAAGTCGTAGTTCATTGGTCAATACATTTGCATCTGATGTTATTCCTGCTACGCTACAGGCCATATCACTGTCAAATATAATCAAACATATGTTTGTTCATGCTTTACTTTCTTATTCCCTATTTCATGTAAAATCTAATTACAAAACACTGAAAGATTTTAAGTTCAATCACAACTGAACTAATAATAATTATGTCAAAATGACTTCAACCATAAAAACCAGGCAAGAAATATGCAGTTATTTCTTAAATGCACATATCTAAAGGTATATAAATACTTTATTATTTCATTTTCATTTTTCAAACTCATGTCTATCTAAAAAGCTATAAAAAAAAGTCTTGTACAAAATCTTTTATTCTTTTAAAACAGGATACACAGGAGAGACCATGTGTCGGTTAGTGTATGGAAACGTTTATACTATGAAATTTTTGTCTTCATTGTTTCTATATTCTATAATCTGGTATCTTTAAGTCACAATATAATTTTTGATGTGCAGGTTAAAACTTACTCATTGAGATTATAGATTTTTTCTGAATATGAGACTTCATCCAACAATTTGTTTGTGTTTCTTCTCTCTGCGGCTAAAACCACTCCATCACTGGCTAATATCCCTAAACAAGTTCCTGCATGTCCTATAGCTTCCATGGCATACTCCACTTGGTACAACCTCCCTGTATTACATAAATACTCACATCAAATCCATTCTTTTATTAAACAAAACAAATATAAAGTATTGCTTTTTTTATGATATATGCTACATATGTACAAAATGTATGAAAACATTTGTATACGAGAGAAAAAAACAAGAAAAAATTCAGATTGCATTGACATACAATTGTTATAACTTGGTACAAAGCTAAATTTGTACATTCATCTTGCATATGTGTGCAAACAATTTAATATTCATGTACATAATTATGATAGTGCAAACAGTTTAAAATGTGTTTGATTAAATATATATGTAGTATGTTTCACTTTCTATTCTTACCTTCTGGGGAAAAAATAGTTGTTCTGGAATCATATCTCCTAGACTGAAAAGAAAGAAAGAAAATAATTACATTTGAAACTAGACTAAATTATTGCTTCTATTTTCATGAATTGAAGTTTTGCACAGGTTTGTTTTGGGCATAGTACATAATCAGGTCTTCTTGTCGATGCAGTATGAAATCTACATGTAGTTTGAAGCACAGCCAATTAAAAATTAATGTAGAATGGTATGGTTTCATATCAAGTTGATAAAAGGCTTTGAGCTTGAAGCCTTCCTTTTAATTTAAAAACTGTTAGCATTCTTTGGTACTACATGCATGTTCTATGTATTGCCTTAATATAATCATTGGTTTGTTTTATATGTTTTGTTATCTTTTAGATAGTTTAAAGTGCTTGTACTGTACTGATTTGTACCTTTTGTAACGTACATGTACATTGTACATGTATATTTTGAAGAAATATAAAACAATTATTGTTAAAAACCATTCCAAAAATGGTCTGAAAAGTTCTAATCCTGCAAAACAGGAACAAATCTTATTTTTAACAGATAAAACAGGATCACAATAAGTATTAAAGCAATTCCAGGAATAAATCAAAACATGTTTTTAATCAGAATTATTTTTTCTTTATAACAGTCACACTTTCAGATTTCATTATATATATATATATAAACACTTGTTAATTAATTATGACTGAAATATACCTTGTTCTAGATTATAAGTACTGTTCTTATAATTTTTTTGTAAGTTATTACTTTGACTGTTTAGTATTATATCTTTTTCTGTATTTTGTTTTTCGTTTTTGCTTATGTGCTTTGTTTATATGTTTGTTGACACATTTGTTTGTTTTATAGTGATTAAGGTTTGTGACCCCTTCTGTAGCCATGTGAATTATGAAATTTGAAAACTGCAATAGTATCAAAACAGTAAAAATATCTTTTGTACATATTCCAAATGCAAAGGCATTATTTATTTATTGTTTCCTTGCATTTAATCATGTTAATAGTAAAAGGAGATTTTGTGGCAAATAAAAACCAAGATTTTTCCACAGGCTCTTGGGTCTATGATACAGATTTTTTTTTGTTTTTTGTTTTTGTTTTATTAAAATATTAAGTTTTCTTTATTTATAATACATATCTATCACTTCTGTGCATGTCTCACCTAGTTTCGAGTGATTAAAACGACCCAGAGAAAATACCCAATTTTACTATCCATACTAAGAAACAAAAAGGCAACTAACTCGACGCCATTTTTCTGCTATCTATAAATAAATAGATTGACCTACCTGGATTCCCCAACGATTTCTCTGGGAAAACGTGCCTTCCTTGCTGTCAGATCGCACACATATTTATCAAATTGGTATTGTTTGTAACATTTTTAGTCCATCTCCAGCATATAATAAAAAGATTTTAACTATTTTGACTAATTTCAAATTTACGTGCCCAGAAGTTGACTGTTTTTCCCGAACTTTTGTTAAAGGGAAGTAATATTTTCCCAGACTTTTTCGGAATATCTCTCCAAGTACGTATGAAAATAACAAAGTGATACGATGACTTTCGAACTAATACTATATGTTAACAAACAGATATGATGAACAACGAACAAGATCAAGCCCCTAATTCGATTATTAGTGGTCATAATCTTTTAATTTTCAAAAATCACACAGTTTTGATTTTATGTTAGAAAGGGGAACTGCAAAATTTGGAAATATTGTCCCCCCTTTTTTTTTTTTACTTCAGTTAACATGACCCATGTTTTGTAATAATTAAAACAAAGTCAATAACATTTTTGTGGAAAGAAAATATTAGTAAATTCCCTTGCACCCCCCCCCCTTTTTCCACCAAATAAATAAAATTATCAGATCAAATGGTCAATGGCTTAATTTTTTTTTAAGTCCTCTCATAAGTCAATTTTGGGTGAGTATTTGTATATTTATAAATTATCATGAATCAATGTTTTTATGAGTAACTTCCTTTGGTTGAATTGTCATCATTTCAGACTGAATATGATGACAGATTCTTTTCCGGCAATTGGAAAGTTGCGCCTTTTTGGTAAAAGTTCGGAAATCATCGTATCACTTTATTATTTTCATACGTACTTGAAGAGATGTTCCGAAAAAGTCAGAGAAAATATTACGTCCCTTTAACAAAGGTTTGGGATAAAACAGTCAACTTCCGGGCACGTAAATTTGAAATTAGTCAAAATAGTTAAAATCTTTTTATTATATGCTGGAGATGGACTAAAAATGTTATGAACAATACCAATTTGATAAATATCAACCATGTGTGCGATCTGACGGCAAGGAAGGCACGTTTTCCCAGAGAAATCGTTGGGGAATCCAGGTAGGTCAATCTATTTATTTATAGATAGCAGAAAAATGGTGTCGAGTTAGTTGCCTTTTTGTTTCTTAGTATGGATAGTAAAATTGGGTATTTTCTCTGGGTCGTTTAAATCACTCGAAACTAGGTGAGACATGCACAGAAGTGATAGATATGTATTATAAATATAGAAAACTTAATATTTTAATAAAACAAAAAAAAAAACAAAAAAACAAAAAAAAAACAAAAATCTGTATCATAGACCCAAGCGCCTGTGGATTTTTCCTGAGACAATTTATTTTATCTTTTAATATTGATTGCGGACTTTCACATTTTGAATTTCACATTCTAAATTTTCTTCAGAACAAGGACGTATGTTAGTTATACCTCCTTGTTCAGAGTATGATATTTTTCTAATTTTTGTTATTTTTGTTATTTTACTTTTTTCTACTTCTACTACTGTTATTTTTTTTATACTTGAATGTGTATTCATGAACTACACTACTAGTCAATCATTAACATTAAAGGTTCACCCTAGCAAAAAAGCTGAAGGAGAACTCAGGAGTAAAAATTAACAAAGTTATGTCCAACCGGCATAGTCCCCCCTTTTTTTCATTTCCCGTGTTAATTTGGACCTCATATTCAGAACTCCTATAGAAATTGTATTTTAGTGAATCTCATGATCATATGCATTAGAAATTTAGAAAAAAATCACTAAATTTCTGCTAGGAAAGTGTATTTTACTTCTTTTAACGATGATAAAGCAGACCTACCATCTTTGAAATACAGAGCTGTAACGTTTAGTTTCGTATTTAAACAAGTGTAAAGTGTAGATTTCTATTGTAATGTTAGTCTCGATGCACCAGAGTTATCGTTCTTACAGCCAACAATAACGTCTGGTGTCAATTGTAGAGATGTATGTTATATTCATGAGCCTCGCACCCAATTTTTGGATTTTTTTTCTAATACGCGATTGGGTGGTATTTACATGTTGGATAATAAACTCCTCCCTTACTTCAATAACAACAACGTGGTCGAAGAGCACGTGTATCGTACTGTTTTATTTTAAAGAGGAGGGTTTTATCTTTTATTCATGTTATTTAGATGCATTTAGGAGTGATTTGTGTTAAAAGCGAGATGAACAAAATATTGTCATTGAATGTGTAAAACTCCTGTATTTAGATATAAAAGAATCTTAATAAGGATTCTATAAGTATTTCCATATAAATCCTTGGTTAAAAAATAATATATATTGTTTTTGGTATAAAAGAAACATAAATCTCGAACCCATTCTCCACCTCATCAAAAGATGAATGATTGAACCATTTATTTGAAAAAGTAAGTTTTAATTTCAGCCTATTGGTGGCACCACTCTCGTTTTTTTTTTAATGCGGAAAAAATATATGGGCTGATTATATAGGGAATAACCACAGCAGACTGCATCGGCCCCTCTGAGACAGTCAGTGAAAACTTCTAGATACGCCACTCACGGCCACTTCATGTATATTGACATACACGCTTTGTGTATTATATCAACAAAATCGGGGTTTTAATGGGGTCACGGTGGGGGTGGTACACAAATCACTGATTTGTCAGTATCAATACAATAGCGAATGTATTGTGTTTATCTTGACAACAACTGATAGTGCTTTTACTCCCCCTTCCATTTCGGAAAGATGATTGATTTGTTGTTAGGAAAATACGTTATGCATGCATTTTCCAGAGGATGCTAGCTGCATGTATATGCCAAGCAGCTATATATATATACCGATTGGTCATTATTGGTATCAAAAATAATGTTTTACCTTTGATTTATTTATTTTCTTTCTTTCAAATTTCAAGATATGTATACTTGACTGTGACGTTAAACCAAGGAGTTGTATATATATACATTATCCTTCTGGAAAATGCATGCAACAAATCAATCATCTTTCCAAAATGGAAAGGGCCTTAGTAAATAGTTAAGCCTCATAGATTTAATCATATTGACTTTATTTTGTTTTCAGTTTTGCTATTTATATCCTGACCGGTAGAAATTGGACATAACTGCTATACCTCAAATTAAACATCATGGTGCTTTTTGGGGTATATAATTAAGTAAAAATAATTCGGCTGGCCGGGGGGTGGGTTGCATTTGAAATTAATAAAATGAATATTTTTCACATTTACATATATTAAGATTTAATAAAACACTTAGAATTCAATATTGTAAATCTTCTATTTTATACGGATCTTTTTTCTAAATGCTAACATTGTCTCGCTGTTTTACACGGCTAATAGTTCCATGCGATGGTAAAGGCCCTTCTCTATATCTTCGGGAAGAAAGTGGGGGGATTTATCATCACACGAAAAAGATGCAATTGTTGCTCCTTGTTGACGGCCTCACTGGTTTTGAGAAGAAAACAGTGCTGTCCATTTGTTTGTATATGGGTGAAGTGATTATCCCCCAAAAAATAGAGAAAAAGTAAAATATGACAATGATGACCAAGAAGGCAGAGTAGGGAATTCATAAACAAGGTAAAATAAATTAGTATGACCGCTGTGGAAACTAAACTTGAAATTGATAGAAAATAGCAAATGCAAGTTATTTGTAGTATATTTTAATTCATATGACATAGAAAAACGGGAAAATTTAGAAATTTTTAGGTGAAAATTTTACGGATATTGGAAAAAGGGCTCAACTATTGCTCGGTCCACAAATATCTATGAAATGACCTTGGTTAAAGTATTGTAGTCCACCATACGACATCAACGAACAATGAGCAAAATTATTACCGTATAAGTCTAAACCAGGCCGGACATAACCAAATGAATAAAAATTTTAAAAAAAGGAAAGACCAACGGAAGAATGAATGACAAAGTAATTAACGAGAAAAAGGCATGCAGCTCACCTTAGCAAATGGCATACACAATCATGCTGTAGAATATTTCATTTTTGCACACACATAAGAGCAGAAGTCTGGACCTCTCTTACTTTGGAGCATAAACATTCTGCAAGTCATATCATCATTGATAAGTTCAAAGATTAAATTAGTGAAAATTGTTACTGTAACTAATAAGACAAGAGTGCACACGCTGAAATGTCTCGCCTTCTATACTAATCATTGATATTATGTTGATAGTCCTAAGTATAAAGCTAAGTTTTATTACAACTGTCACATAAACTTAACATTAACCAAGATAACTAAACAAAGACCAATGAACCTTGAAAATGAGGTCAAGGTCAGATGAACCATGCCAGGCAGACAAGTACAGCTAACAATGCTTCTATTCAACATATATAGTTGACCCATTACTGATAGTTTAAGAAAAATAGACCAAAACACAAAATCTTAACACTGTGCAATGAACCGTGAAAATGAGGTCACGGTCAAATAAAACCTGCGCGACTGACATAGAGATCATAAAATATTTCCATACACCAAATATAGTTGACCTATGGCATATAGTATTAGATAAAAAGACCAAAACTTTGACCACTGAACCATGAAAATGAGGTCAAGGTCACATGACATCTGCCCGCTAGACATGTATAGCTTACAATCATTCCATACAACAAATATAGTAGACCTATTGCATATAGTATGAGAAAAACAGACCAAAACACAAAAATTTAACTATAACCACTGAACCATGAAAATGAGGTCAAGGTCAGATGACACCTGCCAGTTGGATATGTACACCTTACAGTTCTTCCATAGACTGAATATGCTAGCCCTATTGCTTATAGTATCTGAGATATGGACTTGACCACCAAAACTTAACCTTGTTCACTGATTCATGAAATGAGGTCAAAGGTCAAGTGAAAACTGTCTGACAGACATGAGGACCTTACAAGGTACGCACATATCAAATATAGTTATCCTATTACTTATAATAAGAGAGAATTCAACATTACAAAAATTTGAACTTTTTTTTCAAGTAGTCACTGAACCATGAAAATAAGGTCAAGGTTATTGGACATGTGACTGACGGAAACTTCGTAACATGAAGCATCTATATACAAAGTATGAAGCATCCAGGTCTTCCACCTTCTAAAATATAAAACTTTTAAGAAGTGAGATAACACCGCCGCTGCCGCCGGATCACTATCCCTATGTCGAGCTTTCTGCAACAAAAGTTGCAGGCTCGACAAAAACCACACCAGTGTCATTTATCAGGCTTTTTTTATAGATGAAGATCAATGCATGGAAGTATGGGGCATGGACTTTGGAGGAATGCTCAGAATGTGAATTAGTAGGAGACATTGTAAATGCAGTACGAATCCAGACCTCTTTTTTTTAGACTGTTAATTACATCTTTACACTTAAATCGATTGGATGTGTGCTGATTGATACTTTAGTCTTCAGAAACAGATTTTTTACAAGTTGTTATTGACTTTGAACTAGCTGTCAGTAACTGCCTGTAAATACAATACAAGTTCAGTCCTAATCAACTGATTTTCATAGTTCAACTTCATATATGGTACTGTTAAATCTTTGTCCAAGGTTAGAAGGGACTTTGGCGCTGGCCAACATGTTTAAGCCCACAACTTTTGAATTCTGAATGTGCCTGTCCCAAGTCGAGAACCTGTACAACAGTGGCAGTATATCATATTTGTATTTAATTCATTTTTAACATAAATCAGACCAAGTTTTCTCTCTGGAATTGTTTTACATTTCTATTTTGTGGCCTTTTATAGCTCACTATGCAATATAGGTTTTTCTCATTGTTGAAAGCAATATGGTCACATTTATTGAGTTATTAAGTTCCATGTCATTTGCTCGCGTAGTGGAAAGTCGTCTCATTTGCAATTATAACCGCATCTTCTTAACTTAGTTATTTATGTATAAAAAAAAATATTGACAATTATATGTAAATGTTCACTGCAAAAACTTAAAAGACTTAATAATGAAAAGATATATTTGTAAAGTTTGCTTCAAATAATATCTTCCTTACACCAATTTTAAGCAAATCTGCCATCTTCATTCTAGGACTGTTTGACTTATTTATGCATGAACCCAAAAATGCAATCTTCATGTTTATACAAAAATTGCAAAAGACTCAGACCCTATCAGTATAATATAGCAACATGAAATAAAATATTCTGCACTGAATATCTTCTTTAATTTGATCATAAATTATTTTTTTCAAGATTTGTAAAATAAGAAATTTCACCAAGAGATTGATATCTAAAACAAGCTGAAATGTGTTTCCTGCTTAAATGATTTATATTATCAGTCTAACAGATAAAAGTTTACTACAAGTTTAAAGATATTAATGATTCATAACAATAAGGTCTGACAGATAAACCAAGCCTGACAGATTGTACACCTTACATCATTCCATAAACCAAATAGACATTTAGAGGCATTTTGTTTCTAGTATCTTAGATGAGGATCCACCATTTGAAAAGTTACACTGACTTATTAACCATGAACAAAGACAGATGATGCATGCCAGCCAGACATGTAAACTTTACAATCAATCTAAATAAAAGCATCTTTGGGGTTTATTATATTTATTTACATGTAGGTAAATGTTATCACTTTTATAAAAATTGTAAACTCAACACAGTTTTAATCATTTTATAGTTCATATTTTTTTGTTTTGCACCATTGAAAATATCTACAGCTTGTTCTTGTTCAAAGAATTAACTGTCATCGTTGTATGAATTTCATCAATGCATCCAAACTTGATTAAGTCATCATCCACAGCAAATTGCAAAAATCACTCTTAGTCCTGAATCTTCTCTTTTCTACTGTTGATAGTAGAATTAGCAAGCAACAGTTGTGTAATGTAATCTTAAGGGCTAGAGTTATAGCTCTGAAGAACATTGTAAATATCAGTTTCATGTATACACTTCATGAATGGTTCTCTGCATCTTATTTCCCTACAAAGATATGACACAAGTACAGACAACTGCTTTATTAATTGGAGACAAACATTATGTATTTAAAGAATTACTGCATGCGTTTACTCTAAAATTGTTTGATATTTGACTGTAGGGAACATTAGGTTTGATTAGACAGTTAAAAAAAGTATTTTGATACATTGTATGTTCCTTTGGTTATTCTTGTAGTTGAGTTGCTGTCTCGTTGGCATATACCCACATCTCTTCAAACAGTGTAAGCTCCATGTAATGATCTTAAAAAAGGTTCATACAAAAGCTTAAATCAAAAAGGTTATTGTGTATAAATTAAGTGCTTTATTTCTTCCAATTAAAGAAATTATAAAAATGCATTGAACAAAGTTAGATCATTATATTTTTCTTAAAAATATGTCTAAATAAAAAAGTTAATTATACTTAATGTTTTTTATGGAAACTTAAGACAAGACCATATATACATATACATAATTAGTTTCTTAAAGCCTTACAATTTCAGCATTTAAAGTCTTGAAGCATGGAAAGTCTCCTGTCCTTTGACAAATGAAATTATTCTCCTTCAGTTGTCCATAGAACCACGGTAAATTTTCGCAACTCCATATGTTAAAAAGAAGTGCTAGAAAATACAATAATGGAATAATCATTAGTTAAAAAAATATAAAATTTTATGAGTAACAATTTAAAGGTAAATTTTAATATTAAGGTCAATGTATACAATGAACAATGTCTCCAGACCTGTTTAATTTGCAGGGTTGCAAAATAATGAATAATAGAAATTATGAATAAATAAAATTATATTCACTCATAGCTAAATATGGTTGTGGTTAGAACAAAAAAAAAAGATAGCAGCTAGTATGATAATATATCTTTTAATTGATAAGATCTGAAATACAAAAAATCACTGACCAGTGAGTTGTGGAATGCATATGCTTGCAGACTAGGATGAAAAATTTTGTCCTGCATTTTTTTTAGCTGTAATCTCTGTCCTGCCTTTTTATTTTTCACTCTGTTCAGTCCTGCCTTTTTTTTTTTTAGTTTATCCTGACTTTTTTTTACCTAAATTGTCGTCCTGACTTTTTTTTTTTTGCAAGTGTCTCATCCTGCCTTTTTTTTTTTTACTCAAAACTCCTGTCCTGCCTATTTTTTTCAAATTTCATCCTAGCCCTCCCCCCCCCTCCCCCCCAAAAAAAAAAAATCAAATGGTAGCTCCCTTAAAATAAACAATTATAGATTTATCCTATGATCACTAAATTTATCAAATAAAGGCAACATGCAGTTGTATACCGCCGTTCAAACAATCTTCATTTTCAGCACTCATTAGGAATAATGTCCACTTTGCTACATTCCATTGTTTGTTTTACTTTGTCTCCAAGATGTGCAAAATTGATCTGAAAATGATCTGAAAATAAAAATTTATAAATGACAAAATTGCCTCAATCCTCAATCTTAAGGCCTGTTGGCACGAATTGTCCCAATGTACGGTTTTACTCTCTGGTGCGTTTTCCTCGATGTATTTTCTTCTCTGTGCTTTAAATTTGGTATGCGCTGGTTAAGATTGGGATTGAGGAACAGCAGTATTAAATCTGCCCGTTCTGTCAATGTAATGTGCCACTGTTTGTAATTTGGCTTTTGTCTCTTCTGTGTTTTCGCCGTCCAGTCTTGTCAGCATAGTAGCTAAATTCAAGTTTCTGACCCCGACCTCTTTGGATATTTGGTGTAGCATATCTTCTCGTTCTTTTTCATAGTAGGGACACTCCAGAAGGAAATGTTGAGGCGTTTCAGGTGCTCCACAGTTGCATGACTCTATGGCGTTGGTTTGGCCTACTCGGTTCTTGTAGTAATTCAGTTCTGTATAGCCAGTTCTTAGTTGGGCGAATATACTGAAATGTCTTTTAGTTAGGAAATCATACATAATTGAGTGTTTTGTAGTTGGTATTTTTTCATAAA
This sequence comes from Mytilus galloprovincialis, assembly GCF_965363235.1. Classification (NCBI taxonomy): domain Eukaryota; kingdom Metazoa; phylum Mollusca; class Bivalvia; order Mytilida; family Mytilidae; genus Mytilus; species Mytilus galloprovincialis. The sequence goes on along the minus strand of NC_134841.1, from coordinate 96,660,826 downwards.
GGTCCCTGCCTCTCTCAGATATTTCCCATCTTCTCTGCCATTTATTTCCTGTACTTTTGTATGCTGCTTGTTTGACGTCCTGTAGTGTTATGACGTTATTTTCCGGTGGTAATTCTTTTGCTTCCTCTGCCGCTGTTTTTGCAAGGATGTCAGCCTCATCATTACCAACTATGTTGGCATGTCCTGGTGTCCATGCTACAATTACATTGAGTCCTTTTTGCCTAAGATGTTCAATATTTTCTTTTATTTCTCTTATTACGGAGATGTAGCTGTTTGGGGCCCAGTTCAGTGTAAGTAATCCCACGGCGCTTTGACTGTCAGAGAAAATTTTGATTCTTTGTATTGCATTGTAAGTGTTTTCTGTAATGCAGTATTCTAGGACCATGAGAATTGCTATGAGTTCCGCCAGAAGGATGGATCCTCTTTGTGCCACAGGTCTATGTAATCTGGCAGCAGGTTTAATGTGTTCAGCATAGATAATTGCACCTGCTCCACAGGGTCCTGGGTTCCCTAGGCATGATCCATCTGTAAACGATATTGCTTGTTCTTGTGTGCAGTCTCCCATGAGTTGGTTAATGGTTTCCTGGCAAAGTTCCTGTTGCTCATTTGTCCTTGATTTTGAGTTGCCTAGTTGACTCCAATATAAAGGTTTTGATTGAGTCATTTGAGTTTCTCCCAGTCTGTAGGTAAACTCTGGTTCTATAAGATTGATGTTTATCTTTGTCTGTTTTTCCATTTCTGCTGCTTGGCTTAGTGCTTTGCCCATTGGTGTTGGATACTTGTCATATGCGTCATGTTCTTCATACCTCACAAGTTGCTGTTTGATTGGTTCCTGTGCAGATTTGGATTTAATCTTTGCAATCTCTTTAATGGCTATTTGTTCTAGTCTCAGGTCTATTGGCATAACTCCTGATTCCACTTCTAGTGCTTCTCTGCCAGATGTTGTAGGCATATCCATGCATAGGATAAGTGCTTTTCTCTGTACTCTGTCAAGTTTTTGCAGGTCTTTTGGTTCTGCTATTTGCCAGGCCGGACTACAATATTCCATGACTGATCTGACTAGACTGTAGTATAATTGTAATAACTTTTCTGTCTTTAAGGTTCATCATAACAAACGGACAAATATGGCTGTATTTACATGCCAAAAATTTCTCTGAGTACAGACTTACCTGTGTAGTTGGAAAAGTTTTAATGCCTGGCATCCACTAGATATAATAAAGTTAAATGCATTTTGTGTTTCAGAAAGATAAAATCTCTATTGGATTTTGATGGGCATTTTTTTTCCTTCATGCAAAAGGTCTGAAAATTGACAAAGTTGTGATACAACTATGAGATGCTCCCTCAGGTAAAAAACCGGTTTGTATTGTTTTGATTGTCCTTAATTGACATGGACAAGAGGTATCTTCACAACTACAGGTGAGATAAAGAGTTCGTCTGAGTCAGTGAGTGGACAGTATCAAAGTAATTCAGGTGTTTGTTTATTTTTACACCTTCTGCAGAAAGGAAAAAAAATGCCCAGCATAAACCAAAACAAATTTTATCTTTCTTTAACACAAAATGCATTTAACTTTTATATATCTAGTGGATGCTAGGCATTAAAACTTTCCAAACAGCACAGGTAAGTCTGTACACAGAGTAGTTTTTGAGGTGAAAATACGGCCATATTTGTCCATTTGTTATGATGAACCTTAATTTGCTGATCTGTCGCACTTCTCTGCAACTGTTAAAGGGACTGTAAATAACAAACAGACGTATCTACAAGAAAGTAATGCATGTACTTGAGTATGCAGTGTTTTATTTCTTTAGAGGTAGTTCTTATTAATAGAGTATTTGAAAGTATATTTACAAAAACAAAGCTTCAGATATAATGACCTAGCTTTACAAATTTTTCAGGCATGGTGATTGCTACTTCCTCCGTTTGTTTTCATCTAGTTTTATCGCAAATGAACGATAAGTCTAGAAACATTCCGAAAATATCCAACTCGTGTGTTTGCATATTTGGACACGCCCTCACATTACAATCATTCGAACTGATTGGATCCAGACTCTACATATGCATATGGAGCGTCTGGATTATCGAGACTATTGTAGTGTCGCAACACTGAAAATCATGTTAGATAAAAGATTCTAGTTTTTATCAATGAAATTCCACATCGCCAGTCAAGAAAATTGATGTTCACTATTATGAGATATTTTATCATATTAAAATTGATGCAATATATATTTTTACTTTTTAAAATACATACTTGTTCCTTTTAAAATAATTAAGTAACCTCATTTTAGAAAATTAATCTATAACTCTATCCTTTTATAAAAAATAGAATTATATATATATAACTACTATCACGTACTATAGACACTTATTTTGTTTTTGTACAACTTTTAAATATTGTATGTTTAAGTTTTAAAACAAAAACAAACAAAAAAAACATATATATAAGACCCTCACATGTAAATACTGCTATAGTGCACGTTTCCTTTATTATAATAAAAAAAAAATAAAATAAAAAGATACAAAATAAAACAGTCTGTATATATATATAAAAACAACTTATAAATGAAAGAAAACCTCCTACATAGTGTGCTGTACATAGTTATCTACATACAACCAGAAAAAAATCTTTCAAAATTTACCCCAAATACTCTAACCCGAATAATTCAGTCCCTCCCCGTAATCGATCTCTCCTACTTGTTAATGTAGTAAGCGGAATATAACGACTGAATTATTCGGGTTACAAATACTCTAATAATATATATATTAGAGGTGTTCCTATTTAAAGGAAGCTAATACAGAGAAGAAGAAGTTGTCTTTTTTACCCGTTGTCAGTGGCCAAAATAAGTAGCAAAAACGAGAAATGTATAAATGATGATAGTATGAGGAAGGCGCTACATTAAATGTCAGCTTTTCAAGACTATGTCCTACATTGATTACCAGTTGTTGGTTTGCTTAACGTCCAGTGGCAAATATTTCATGCATGTTCAGAACGAATGTCCTACATATAGTTTTTGACAAATATGATAAACCTAAATTGAATAATAATATTCAACCTTTTAACCCATGTGTTGCTTTTTTGTAGCATTATATATTTGTTGAACTAAACTTCCTTCTGACATGGTCCCAATCTAATTAAAATTAAATCCTTTAATTGCTCCTGTTCTGATATGTCGAGCAATTAAAGGATTTAATTTTAATTAGATTGACATGGTCCCAGAATTTAAGTACTAGATAACATTATCTTATTTTTCAATGGCAGTCTTGGAACTTCGGAACGGCATGCATCATTCGAGGCCTTACAGTGTACTCATAAATATTATATATATGCAACTTATATATATCAGAGACATATATATGTCTTTGTATATATAGAATGATAATACCAGTAATGATGTTATATCCTAATGAGCCTCCTCATAAGGATTTTCAGTTGACTGATGAGTTCAGTGGCGGATCCAAAAAGGGGGGGGGTTTCCGGGGATTGGAACTCCCCTTTTTTTGGCCGATCAATGCATTTGAATGGGAACATATAGTTGGAACACCCCCTTTGTCCAAGGTTAGGACCCCCCCCCTTTTCAAAATGACTGGATCCGCCACTGTGAGTTACTATAGAAAGTATAACAGAAGAGTGTGGCATGATTCCCAATGAGACAACTCTCCACAAGGGACCAAATTACACTGTCAGATTAACCATGTCATACAGACATCTATACACCTCACAATCATTCAATAACAAAACATAGTAGTCATATCGCTAATAGAACATGAGAAACAGGCGGCAATCCACAAAATCTTAACATTGACAAATGAAACATAAAAATGAAGACATGGTCAAATGAACCCTGCCAGACAGACATGTACACCTTACAATCATTCCATATATACACCAAATACAATTGACCATGCAGTTGCTTATCATTTATGAGAAATAGACCAAACCACATCAACTAAATATAGACGGCAATGAACCATGAAAATTAATGGGGGCAAGCCAAGGTCAAATGAACCTTGTCAGACAGACATGTTGCCATGATCTTTCAATCAGTTTCATTGAGGTCTGGAGCTGGCATGTCAGTAACTGCTAGTATAGTCCTTTGTTAATTTGTGTATCATTGTCATTTTGTTTAGTTTCTTTTGTAACCTATTCTGATATTGGACTCGGACGTCTCTTCATTTGAGTTTGACTATGCGTATTGTTGTGCATTTGTTTTTTCTACATTGGCTTTAGGTATAGGCCAAGGGGGAGGGTTGAGATCTAAAAAAAAAAACAACATGTGTAACCCCGCCGCATTTTTGCGCCTGTCCCAAGTCAGTCACTGAGACTCTGGCCTTTGTTAGTCTTGTATGATTTTTAATTTTAGCTTCTTGTGTATTATTCGAAGTTAATTTAGTATGACGTCCATTATTACTGAACTAGTAACATATTTGTTTAGAGGCCAGCTGAAGGACTTCTCCGGGTGCGGGAGTTTCACGGTGCATTGAAGACCCATTGGTGGCCTTCGGGTGTTGTCTGCTCTATGGTCGGGTTCTTGTCTCTTTGACACATTCCCATGATAGAGTAAAAGGAGAAAAGCCTGATAATTGTTCAGAGAAAACTGTGCCATTTTGGAATGATTCAGTTGTTCAATACTGTATATGACGCATTGATCGGGTAATACATGTTTTTCCTGTGGTGTAGTCCGCGGCTTCTTTTGTCGTGTTATGTATAGTCTTTTTGTCGTGTTATGTATAGTCTTTTTGTCGTGTTATGTATAGTCTTTTTGTCGTGTTATGTATAGTCTTTTTGCCTCTTTGAAATCATTTACTTTGCTCTGCAACTGTTCATTTCATATTGACTTTTGTTTTCTGTTCAGTTGCTTCCAAAATGTTGGGTCTCGACCCGCACACGCTGAAATCGGTATCGGAATGTGTTTGTAATCAATTCATGCTACAGTAGTAAAAGAAAAGCAGAAAAAGGGGCACCAGACATATCTGTTTAACTAGATACACTAGGGTAACTCTGAAACTCTCACTCAATTATAAAAAAATTGAAATTGGAAGCCAATGGTGAACAAGACATAAAACTTATGGAGCTATATATGACCAACAGGAACCTAAATTGAGTAGCCTTTATCTTTGACCAACCTTGACAGAAAGAGTTAGAACCTCAGTTATTAATCCAGCAAACAATTTAGAAAAAAACCTATAAAATTTTAATGATGTCAGTACAAAAGGGCAGACTACGGAGCCGATGTCATTATAACCTTGGAGACTAACATTCCACCAGCACCGATACCGACCTGGTAGCAGTTAATGAAAAGAACTCTGTTAGATTTCGAGTGTGGCTTCGGAGCGTTTTTCTGGATATACCTTAATCATGAAAAGCACATGGTTGTAAACTGTTTTGTGTATCGCTGAAGCACTTCCAGATGAATGCGCTGAACTTTTAGTTCACTGATTATTCATGAAAAAAGAATTCAAGACACACCAACAGTAAAAAGAAAACATTAGCCGTTTTTGTTATAACTCTCCAGAATTTTCGGTTTTAAATGCTCAAATTCCTCTTTAAAATTTTGACTTAACTTTATAGCGCCAACCGATCGAAAATTGGTATTACTGCACGAGTAAACTTATCTCGAGAAACTTATATCTGGTCTTTAATAGACTTGATTGATTCAGAATCTTGTTTTGTTGTTTAAGACATGTTTTGTATCTAATGTCTTACTTCTAAGATTTGACATCAGAAATCAAAATGAATCTCTCTTTCTATATATATCATTACTGTGGAATAAAATAGGCCAATAAAATACGTTTAAATTAGAAATGTTTAACTTAATAGCTTCAACACCTCGTCAGCTTTTATTTAATCAGTTTCGTTGCTTCCTTTACCTTCTGAAAACGTTATTTATTTTGGTCAGGCTGAGTATGCAGTGATAAAAGTTGGTATATTTCGAATTGTTTGACATCTATGAAGATAGAAAATGTGCCTTTTCGTTGATGACATGTATCAAATCTAACAAATAGAATCAGGGCCGTAACTAGGGTTCGAATTCAGGGGAGGCAGGGGTTTGGGGGCCGCCGATTGAGCCCCCTTTGTGCCCCCGCCGATTTTTTTTTCTCTCAATCATTGGCTAAAAATTACCCGTTTCCCTTCGATTTCCTTACTTTAAGAAACATCAGTATTGCTTGCACCTGGAAGCAACTTTTATGCAAAAACAAGCTGAGATTGCTGTTCGGGGTGAGCCAAGGCTAGTTCCGTCTTGAAGGCTGTACTTTGACCTATACTTGTTAACATTAAATACATTGTGACAGTGGATTTTTTTCTCAAATGATATGGCTAAAATTACCCGTTTTCCTTCGATTTCCTTACTTTAAGAAAGATCAGTTTTGCTGGATCCTTGGAGCAATTTTCATGCAAACAATTATTATCTGTATTTTCTGTATTTAAAGATATTTTTTTTAGAAACTTGTAAGTTCAAAAAACATATTAAGCAAGATTATAAAACGCAAGATATTTTTTTTTATCGAGGATCTTGAATTTCAATATTGTTGAAAGATGAACAGACATGTATATATAACTACAACCAGGGACTTTCTATACTAGTCTAGTATATACTTAGTATAGAAAGTCCCTGCTACAACGAATGGGAGTGTTTACCTACTAAGGCATTGACCATAATGTTCTCTTACGATCGGGAAACTTAAAAAAACGATCCAACAGCTGATTCAGCAGGTAACGAATTTCCGATATCTTAAAAGATTCACAATACAAAAGGAACATCCTCTGCTTAAATAATCGAGCTCCCAAATAGATGTGAATAGTTAAGTTTTTATTCAAAATTATCGAAAGCAAAGTTTCATATGTGTTCTCATACGAATACTGACCCCCTCAATACTGAATAACAGACGGACGGCCACACGATAAAAAAAAATAAAACAAATACTGAAACGTTTACTTTCGATCAAAAATCCGAAAAATGACAGACATATCACGTATCATGATAACAGTGGTTGTTTATAATATAAATTCAAGTTCTTCGTGTACATATTGTCAATATTTTATTTTTTTACTTCAAAAAAAAATTTTGGTGTAGAAAATTCAGGGAGTTGCCTCCCCTGCCTCATAGGTAGTTACGGCCCTGAGAATATAATGTTATTTAAGGGCATACGATACAGTTACAGGGAAGGTAATGACGTTGCTAACGTAAAATGTTATTTTCGCGACGTCAAACTATGAAATATCGGGAAAAGATGCATTTTTCGACTATTTTTTATCATTCAAACTGATTTAATTTGAAAACGAGTGCATGGACCCCTATTTTTTAAAACGACATTTTGTTTCATTTTGCAGGGAGATTATGTGGACCAAATTTTATTAAACTGTAAATAGAGGATTTTTTTTAATTTTGATAAATATACAGCAAAAAAATACGATTTTTTCTTAATTCATGACCATTTGATAAATATGAGTTATTTCTGAATAAAAAATGCATATTTTTTTAGGATACTTATAAAATACAAAAATTACCGATTATTTAACAAAAAAACAATTTGTGTTTATCTTTTCAAACAAAAAAGTTATGTCTTTCTTTCGAAAAAGAAAATACGGATACAAATCTGAATTTTAAGCAAATATACAAAATTTCGACCTAATTTTACTCAAAAAGTAGCACATGAAGGTATATTTTTTATTACATATTTGATTTAATCAGGTAGAAAATAGCCTACATGCAAATTTTCATCAACTTGTAAATACAGGTTCAAAACTGTATCGTATGCCCTTAAGTGCAGTAATTGCTGTTCAAAACTGTGTAAGGCTAGAACAAGGATGTCAATTCCAAGTATAAATAGCCTTCTTAACTACCTTCTCAAATAGTAACTATGTCGATTCTTTCTAAGGATAAATTTCTATCAAAACGATTTCACTGTGCTTGTTGAAGCTTGGACAATTATGGTAGAATAGTCGCAGATTGCACTTCAATACAATATGGAAGGGTGAATAAATGTTTATTTGTATTACTATTTGGGTATGTCTTCTCAACTTTTCCTATGATCCATATTCATTACAACTATTTCCCCACGAGTATGTGCTTAAGAACGGGTTATTACAATTAACAGGACCGATTCCGACTTTTTCATGAAAAGAACCATGAACTATTGTAACTTGTAACCCAGTGATAGTCTTTACTTACCTGGTATCGAGTGTCCCTGTGTAACTAAAAAATGTTGAAAAGGAACCGGTTTGTTTCCCTGATCACTCGAATTAAAGCTTAAAAAGTATAATTAATCTATCACACAACTGAGTGAAGATTTTGTCAATGAGATATTAGTCTCACTCAGGCAGTACAATTTAATGATTTTGAATATGTCTTACATGATTTCTTTAAGCCATATTAAGAAGAATTTTAAGTGTTATAAAAAAGCATCACCAGAAAACACAAACCCTAAAAACCAAATATCTTAAAATGGTCCTCAATACAAATACAAATCAAACTAAAAGAAGTATGCAAAACGAACAAGTCTTCAAATTAGAAATGATAAAAAGAAAAACAAAACAAAACAGAAAAGCAAAACGCAAATCAAACAGAAATACAAAACACAAAACGTTGTACATTTTTCAGTATAAAACTTCTCCATTTTATTAAATTTGTGTTCTAAAAATTGCACTACATTGCACTACAAGTAATATTCATTATGTTAAAATGTGAATACATAAACTAATGCAGTTAAATCCTGGGACTATTATACTTAGTATAATGTTCCCAGTTAAAACTCACATTGGCTACCAACATTTAGTCATCACATGTACAGGAATTGATTATATTAATCTCCCAATATTAAAGGTAGCAGATTTTCAATAATAAATGCATCTACCAATAACATTTATGGTACACATTTTTCTACTTAAGGTTATTTTAAATAAGGTATTTAAAGCTAATTTAAAGAGGATATATATATGCAACATTAGTTGAAATACTCCTACTCTCTTTGTAGCAAAATGGATATCTTTTAAATATCTTTAAAGTTAATGTATAATAAATGCATCTATCAAATAACATTATTGGAACATATATTACTGCACCAGATGAGCATCATAAATAAATATCTATTCAGTAAGTTATTCCAAGTTCTGTATTCTCATTAGTTCCTGTTCATACAAATTTGTTTGACTGAGAAGTATGAAGGCTGAATTGCCTCTTTATGCTAGCATATAATGTTACAGTGGCGGATCCAGGGAGCAGGTTCCGGGGTCAGAAGCCCCCTTTTTTTGTGACGATCAATGCATTTGAATAGGGACATATAGTTGGAAACCCCCCCTTTTAAATGGCTGGATCCGCCCTGTGTTATAAATAGATATGTTCTACTGAAGCTATGGTAACACCACTTAAAACAAAAATAATAATAAAAAAAAGGATTTCAAGAGAATTGAACATCTTCTTTCCACTGGAAGTCCTATTTTCACCAAAAAATCAGATATATAGGTAACAATGAAGACAATTTACTACTTTGAATCATGTTTGTGTGTAATATGCAGATTTCTTATTCTAATTCTCTTCATGCTGGTTGGCATATAAGGCTGTTACAATATTAAAACATAAACATGCACAACGTGTAATACATTTGAGTCTTGCTTATATCACAGTTTAGCTATAAATTAAAATGAACCAGTCAAAGACAAAAAATGATTATGAATTCACTGATAACCAGAACAATTGTTCTAACCATAGTATGGACATGTTAATATAATCTAGATCCAAAATGAACACAAAAATACATATCAAATATATCAGACTGATTAAAATGGGTAAAAAAGTAACCCTGCCATATTTGTTGTTGTTTATGCTGTGCTTAAATTAAACTCCTTGATTAAAACTTAGTTAAATGATTCATGAATGCTCTGCTTTCGGATAAAATTTCAACCAAGAAATACAGCTGTCTGAATAATTGAAGGTAAATTTTTTTTAAATTATATGCATCAAAAGCACTTATCATGATTTACATCAGGAATGCTCAAACCCAAAGGCAAGTATGTATAAATACCTGAATATATGAAAGGGTCATAATATAATTCCCCAACCATTTAGAGGGTTGTAAAATGATAAGATTGATAATCTATCCTTCATTTTCTGTGACCATCTGATCAGAAACCGTACAACTTTACCATGGTTTACTGTCTTGTTTGCGTCCAGGTTTAGGTTCATATCTTAACATTGTCAGCATGGTCAGATTAAGATCTACTCATTCTTACCTTCCATGTCCTTATAAAACCTCTGCAGCTTAATCGAGCATGCTTTAGTAAGCTAGTATATTATTAAATGATCTGCTACGATCAACATTAATTTTCAATGCAAAAGAAATGCTCTCTCCTATAACAAATGTAATTGTGCAAAAAATTATGATCCTTAAAGCTGAAAACAGTTCCTCTACAAACCAATTTTTAAATACAATTCAGTTTTGTTTATAGGGTAAATATGAAAAGAAAAACTTTTAGGAAATGTTGCCTCAGACAAATAAATCCCCAGCAACAGTATTCTGTCACCAGGTAAAACAATTCAAAACTGACATGATTACTACATTGCTTATGTCATATAAATGAGACTAGATAGTATTTAGGTGTTGATAAGGCACTAACAATTTTGTTTAGGATTTTTTTTTTATGCAAACAAATTATTTTGTTTTAAAGAATCATGTACTTTATTATCTTGCTTTAAAATACTTTCTGAAATAATATTTAAATGTTCGAGAATTGGCTAGTCCTACTAGTCCTAATATTAATATATACAGGAACATCATAACAGCAAACTTATGTTGATGTAACCATGACACCCAACAACTCGTCAATGACCTGGAAAACAAAATAAATTTCTGATTAATAATAAAATAAACATGTTATATAAACATGATAAATAAGGCCCTTAGTTTTCTTGTTGAAATTATTTTACATTGTCATATCAGGGCCTTTTATAGCTGACTATGCAGTATGGGCTTTGCTCATTGTTGAAGGCCGTACAGTGACCTATAGTTGTTAATGTCTGTGCCATTTTGGTCTCTTGTGGACAGTTGTCTCATTGGCAATCATACCACATCTTTTTTTTTATATGAAGCTTTCTATTTCAGAAATGATAGTACACAGCATTTTATTATCACAATGACACCAATGAAGAATTTTTTTTTTAATATTGTGACTTAACTTTTACCATTGAAAGTTCTTGCTATTTTCATGACAAAGCACTGAACCATGTACATGATTCAAGTTGTGAGACATTACTGATGGTATTTTTTAAAATCCTAAATTTGAAACCACAAAAATAAAATCATAATACCAAACTAGTCAGTAGTGTATTTATATCAATTATATTGAGTTTGCTATGCTTGAAATACCTCTCTAGACTAACACTGGTCATGAACAACCAGACAAAAGATTAATATTGATTTTGGTAAAAAAAAAATGAAAATAATTATAACATATCTGGAACTCTATCATGTTTGCTATACAAAAATGAAGCCACATTTAACCTGCAGTGGAGCAAAGGTTATATCATTGATTTGCTTATCAGACGTAACATTTTCAATAAATCATACGTCTTTCTTGGATACTTTAGAAGAAATCATTGTTCTGTATTTGTATGTAATTTCAACATACCTGGAAGGGGCAGATTTCTGTGCATAAACCAGTAAATATTTAATGCGAATAACTTCATTGTTTTGTACAACATAATATTTATCTGGAACCTCTCCAGCCATGCTTCCTGTAGCCCTTGATCTGTTCTGATTATCGTCTACAATAAAGACAATCATGATGTTCAAATGAAATTTCGTAAGTATCAAGAAATGAGTTTAGATTGTTCAGGTTGTTCATATTGTCAATTTCACTCCATTCAATAAAATGCATTTAGTATAAGCAAAAGGTGAGGCTTGATTACAATGTATTAAGTTGGACATATTTTCTTGGACAGTCAATTTTGTGGTTTTATCCAAGTCTGCATTCAACCTAATAGAAAATTTGTAATTTCGTTGTTTAAATTCATTGTTCACCTGAACTGACAAAATCCAGGAAAATTGGTATCTAACAAATAATAATGAATCCACAGTACCAAAAATATTGGACAGTACAAAAAAAAACAAATATAAAAGCTGAGACAAACAATGCAACACATGGTACAGAATGTCATTAATAGCAATTATAAACAATAATTAGATATAGGAAGATGTGGTGTGAGTGCCAATGAGACAACTCTCCATCCAAATAACAATTTAAAAAAAAAGTAAAAAATTATAGGTCAATGAATGGCCTTCAACAGGGGAGCCTTGGCTCACACCGAACAACAAGCTATAAAGGGCCCCAAAATCACTAGTGTAAAACCATTCAAACGGGAAAACCAACGGTCTAATCTATAATACATGAAAAATCTTAAAGCTTCTGTAAAAGATATTCCTTGCTTAAGGATGTTTTCTTCTGACGTTCTGAAATCTCGATCTGGAATTATTCCCAAAACAAGTGATACAAGTGGAAAATATCAGTGAATTTTGAATATATTATAATCAAACATAACTCTGTTAAAAAATTGTGTACTTACAATAAAAAGTTTTTGAGTAATCCAGTTTTTAAATTTTACAACCAATCAAGTCAGTCTTTTTCAGAGATGGGTTCCATTACTTTCAATGTAATTGATTAAATTACAATTACTTTGTCATTTGTACAATTAAATTAAATTAATGATTACATCTGATTACAATGAATTTAAAAAAAAACCAACATTTTGAATGATTTGAATGAATAATTCTTTAATATACTACAGCATTCTTAGAAAGGACTATGTTTCATATATTATAAAATGATAACTTTAAACTTCATCTATTTAATAAACCATAAAAGTTTACTACATACATGAACATTGTGTCACTGGTTTTGATTATTTTGACTTCAATTGAATATAGCTTTATAAATAGTTTGCTGTTAATAGTCTTCTAACCTCTTCCAGACTTTACTTACAGCTGATTAACGATTACAATTACCCCAAGTCTGGTCTTTTTAGCCAAAATTTTGAGAAAATGGGTGAGGGGTACAAAAAAAGATTTTTGTGAATCATATACATCCCATATCATTTTTGTCTTTTCAAGTTTCTTAGATATGTATTTTTCCAATCATGTATAACAAAAAATTGAGATAATATGCTTTTTGTACTAAAAATTAAGAAAAATCACAAATTTAGAAAATTGACAGCATGGTAAATTTGACACAAAAAAGCATCAAAATATGATAAAACTTTCTTATATTTACACCTACCTATAGTTTTTTTTAAGTTAAATTCATTCAGATTGGTCCACTTTATCTTTATTGAAAGTATGAAAAATAGTTTAATTGTGGAACTTTGATTTTTTTCATGGTTATATGCCAAAAATAGGTAAAAATTGATGAAAAATGAGAAAAATCATCAAACTGAGTATTTTTAAAGTGCCATAGCAAAAAAAGAAGTGCACCACTATATGACTTTTTCTTCACCAATTATTTTTTTACAGTATTATAAACCAAAAGATCAGGATAAGAAAAAAAAGTTTAGTTCTATAAATTTTTGGCTCCTCGTAGGTGTACATCCTTTAAATTTGATGTGGGTGAAGATGAATAACCTCTAAATAATCAACTTGACATTGTAAGTTCTATACTTGCTCTCAATGAAACAAAGATGTTCTATGGAACAGATGGAAAATTACCTGTTTTTGTTTGACATTTAACAGCTGAATCATCAATCATCTCACATAAAGCCACACAGCTGATTTTCTTCCCTAGAGTACTATGTTCCCAGCCTAAACCCATAGGACTGTAGTGTAAAGACACTGACAATTCACTGGAGAGATATGTTCCTTCACCAAATACAGAAATCTAGTTAAAAAAAAAACCAGAAAAAAACAATTGATTTATTATGTTTCAAACGTATATAAGATATTTAAAATAGAAGTATAAATAGTGTTGAGAAAACTGAATATTTAACTTTCAGTTGAAGTTAAATTTGCATAACCTTCGTCTCACCAGGAGTAATATTGCTCTTAAGTCTGTCTGATCATACCAATCATACATTCCAAATTATCTCGTATGATGATAAAACATGCTTTTAGGTAATCACTTTTTTGTCTCTAATACAAATTCCAATAGCAAATACAAGTGAAATTATGTAAGTCCACTATTCACAATTAAAAAGGGAAGGTAGAGCTCACACTAATCATAACAGACATGTGTCACACTGTGGTAACATTAAATTCTGGTGCATTTAAGTGTATCCATATTACAACTTTTTGTAAAAGGTGTTACCTTATTCATATGTGAAATCAACCCATTGTGAAGTATAGAATGAAAATTTTCAAATCTACTTCCATGATATGCATACATCAGTGCTCTCCCATCTCTTTTTGCTTCAAAGGCAGCTCTTGCTGATTCACTGGGTAAAACTTCAAATATGTAGTCTGGCTTGGTACAAGTACCTGTGTCTTTGGTTAATTTCTTCAGATCCTCAAACTACAAAATAAAAATAAGTAAAATTGAAAATCTAATCTTCAGCAATCAATCACTGTTATAAATAAGGTATAAATAACCACAATTATTTGCCATTTGAAATTAAAGCCAACTGAACAGAACAACTGCACATATGCAATTGTAGTATCTTTTAAAAAATAAAAACAGCAAAATATGTCAGACTTGGTTCATGTATGGATTAATTAAGAATCTTCATACTTTATAAATCCCTTGATTCATAAATATGTGTTTAGTATAAGCATTTTGGTGTCAGCCCATAATTTCTTGATTAGTAACATCTTTACTTATGGTGTCAAAAAGTTTTTGATAACAAAATAATAACTTTACAGATGAAATAATATTCATAATATTGATCTATGGATAATGAAAATTTTTACTAACTGAAGTTATGGCCTATCAGGTGTAATACCACCATTGATTCCCCCCTATAAGTCTTGTTAGATTTGCACTTTTCAATGTAATGCATATTAGTCTTATTTAATTTGTTCTTTATTTTGACAACTTACTCCAATATCCTGTGTAGAACATATCTGAAACTGCTTATCTAATACCCACGAGACAAGGTCTAGGATTTCTTCACAAATATCAGATTTTTTCAATAAATCTTGTAAACTGGTAACTTTATCTGCACATTGCTCCTAAAAATGTATAATTTGAATACAATACATGTACAATAGTTATCAAAGGTACCAGGATTATAATTTAGTACGCCAGATGCGCGTTTCGTCTACATAAGACTCATCAGTGACGCTCATATCAAAATATTTATAAAGCCAAACAAGTACAAAAAAAAAAAAATGTACAAAGTTGAAGAGCATTGAGGACCAAAAATTCCAAAAAGTTGTGCCAAATACGGCTAAGGTACATGTAATCTATGCCTGGGATAAGAAAATCCTTAGTTTTTCGAAAAATTTAAAGTCTTGTAAACAGGAAATTTATAAAAATGACCACATTATTGATATTCATGTCAACACCGAAATGTTGACTACTGGGCTGGTGATACCCTCGGGGACGAAACATCCACCAGCAGTGGCATCGACCCAGTGGTGTAAATAGTTTTCAAAGGTACCAGGATTATAATTTAGTACGCCAGACGCGCATTTCACATGTATAAACAAGAATGTGTACATAGTACACGGATGCCCCACTGGCAGTATAATTTTCTGTGTTTAGTGGACCGTAAAATTGAGGTAAAAACTCTAATTTGGCATTTAAATTAGAAAGATCATATCACAGGGAACATGTACATGTATACTAAGTTTCAAGTTGATTGGACTTCAACTTCATCAAAAAATACCTTGACCAAAAACTTTAACCTGAAATTTGCACTATCATTTTTGATGTTCAGTGAACCATGAAAATCGGGTCAAAACACAAATTAAGCATTTAAAGTAGAAAGATCATATCATAGGGCACATGTGTACTGAGTTTCAAGTTGATTGGACTTCAACTTCATCAAAACTACCTTGACCAAAAACTTTAACCTGAAGCATGTGAAGCGGGACGAACGGACAGAAGGACGAACGGACGCACAGACCAGAAAACATAATGCCCCTCTACTTTCGTAGGTGGTGCATAAAATGTACAATGTATATAAAATTAATTACCAATATCCAGAGTTGGCGATCTACAATGTATTTCTCTCTCATATCGCATGAATATAAGATGGTCACAGATTTTAATCTAAGGTAACTTTTCATCATTAGAAAATATTGACAATTTATCACTACAGTCATGATAGTCCTCATCATGCTCACAGTGGCGGATCCAGAAATTTTCATAAGTGGGGGCCCGCTCCAGTCACGCTTCAGTGATTCCCTATATAAGTAACCAAATTTTTTCCCAAAAAGGGGGGCCCGGGCCCCCTGCCCCCCCCCCCTAAATCCGCCTCTGGCTCATTATTATAATAAATTATTTTGACTTTGGAAAAAATGTTTATTGGGAAATAAAATATTTGAAATATTTGAAACATTTTCAGATAAAAAATATAATAATGTTAAACTTATTCAAACCTATAAATTAGACAAAAAATAAACATTCATCAAAGCAGAATGTAGAAATAGGTTTGGTCTTAACAAGCAATATTGAAATACACAAAATGTACCAAATACGTAAGAAAAAAAAAAGATTTAAAAACATCACAATCTGTGAACATGGTGAACCAATACACAATCAGATTATCATCGATGTGAATATCATAACAGATAGATTCAAGCAAATTATTCATGTGTGATGCTAAAAAAGTAAGAAAATGCAGTTGGACAATGTTTCCCGATATTCTTTACACAATGTTACTGAATATAAATAAGAAGATGTGGTATATTATGTTCTGTTTTTTCGTTTTATTTTGAACATGTTTAAAACGGGGGATGTGGATTATATAAGTCAATATCAAACCATGTGATGAGTTTGACATTTTAAACTTTTATCTTTGTAATTAAACATAATTAAATGATGCAATTAATCATCTATCTTGATCAAGTGTGTTCTCCTGTCAGCCAGTGTCAGGTATGTAGATCTACCTGTAAAAGCGATTAGCCATCTTTAGCTGGATATCCCTCAGGGCTTTAAAACTGTTACAAGGAGGACACTTTGGATTTATATAATACAAAACCCCTAAGCTATCAAATGCAATTGGTAAGAAAAATGGCGACAGCTAGAGAAACGAAAATAAAATTTGGACAAAGGTGTGGATCATTTGAGGAAGAAAGAAAATTATTTGATGATAGCGGGGTCATTTGACGTGGCTGGCGGAAGACATTTTAGAGATCCCTGACCATCGTAACAGTTAACTTAATGTCTCATGTTAAAACCCAGTCATGCACTTATATAGTATTTTGAAAAAGTATGAAAACACAATATTATGATTTACCAATCGTTTGATATCCTTTTCACCATTATCTAAACAAAATGATGGTGGGAAGGGTCGGAGCACTGTGTCGAATCTGTAGCTTTGAAGAGCACCAACAAATAAGCTCCATCGCAAGTCTGCAGAAAGTGGGTCATACTTTATTTTATCTTTCAGCAACGAGTGTTTGTCAACTGTTTCACTTGACATTTTCAATTAGGCACTGGCTACGGTTACATGGAAATGTAACAATAATAAAAATATTATTGTTACATTGGAGACTAAATGCCGGAATGCATGGTTGGGTAAGGACCTGTTTAATTACGAATGTAACAATAATTATTGAGGCTACGGTTACATTGCGTTATTGTTACATGAAAAAAAGCAATGTACGATGGGACTAGTAATATATATATGTACGAAATAATAAAAGTCGAGGACATTTATTACATACATTTATAACATACAATTTATTTACTGTAATTTTTTATTTACAATGCCAATTTCTACAAATCCAGTAAGTTGTTTTTAAAGTCCGACACATTTTTGATGAACGAAATTACGTCCTCCACGGATACGTGTATAGTATACGTACATACATAATTTCTTAGTATTTAAGTAACAGTTAGCAAACTTTGCTTTTGATTATCAATTTGCGTCAAGTTATAAAGCTGTATGAAATGTATGTCTTGATATTGTTTCAGTTTCGTTTAAAACGCATCCCAAGTTTCATTTTTATTTTCACCAGAAACAAAATTGGTCCAAAGTATAATGGCAGTAATAAGAGTAGGTGTGCAGTTACAGTTCTTCTATAAAAGCATGCAAAACAAAACATTGATCAACTTGCTTGCTAGGTTTGCTTGGTTGTTTGCAAACAATAGGTAGGCGGAGTTTCAGTCTGTTTTTATATTTACTGGGATTGATTGGACAATAAGAATTGACATGAAATGAATTTAATGTTTATTGTCCAATCATATTCCAGTAAATAGTAAACACACTGAAATAGACTACCTACCTGTTGTTTACAAACATCCAAACAAATAAAGCAAGCAAGTTAATCAATTATTTGTTTTGCATGCTTTAAAAGAAGAACTGTAAATACTTTAAAAAAGTGAAACCATTGAACTATATTTTTCGCCTTTGACAGTCACACTCCTAATCTTGAGTAGTATCTTTAAGAACATCAAAACCATTAATACGTAGTTAAACTATTCAATTTGTACACCATTGGTTGAATAATAATATTTTATTATTTATCAGTATTGAATTACAAGTATTGTTTAGTACATATGAAAGAATGAAGCAATACAACTATAGAAGATTTAAGTTTAATCAATCTAGCGTACATTGCTGTTTTTCATGTAACAATAACGTAATGTAACCGTAGCCTCAGTAATTATTGTTACATTTGTAATTAATCGGTTCCTCACCCAACTTTGCATTCCGGCAATTAGTCTCCAATGTAACAATAATATTTTTATTATTGTTACATTTCCATGTAACCGTAGCCAGTGCAGAAACATTTTTTACTGTTTACGTTTACTTCGGTCCACTTCCGGTATTCGGGTAACTTCTTGAGTTTTCCATCAAAAAGGGAAAATAAGGACCATTCAAAGTTTAAAACACGCTGGAGGACATATTTTTTCTTCATTAAATCATTCTTTATATTTATAATTATTTTACATATTTTCAATTTCTTGAAATGAATTTCATTATTCAAAATATATGAAACTGATCGGGACTGATTCCAACTTTTGTTTTTATCCCGATGCACATCGAAAAAAACAAAACAATGGCCACAGATCGGCCATGTGGTCCGAACATATTGATAACAGGTACCTAGATTATATCTAATATTTCTATTTTCAATGACTTACTAGCACCTATCTTTCAATTTTCCTCTCTTAAGAGGAAATATTCTTCTCTCCTCAAATTTTTCAAGTTATATTTTTTGTGAAATTAGTTTACAACAGCCAACAGTCAACACACATGTATACAAATTTATCAGGCTAGCATATCTATTATAGTAAACTTCTATGTCAAGTACAGGTCTTCAAAAAAGTAAACTTCTAATGACTAGAATAACAAGCACCCAGTGAGTATGTAATAGGATAACAGGCATATTACAGAGCTCCAGATAAGCTGCGTATTTGCGTAATCACGCAATACAATGCAATTGCCCATTGCAGGGTTTAATAACCCAATTCATTCACAGGAAAACCCAGTTATATGCCAAAACCATGAGTGCTCAACCCTTTTATTGGCTACCGTTTGCGTTATTTACCCCCATCTGTTTACAGTCGTCGCGTAAATCTATTTTTATAATATTTATAATTGGAGATGTCCTTTCGTTCTAAAAATAGATCATTGCATCAAGTAGCTGAAATGGGTCCCTGTTGGAATATTCCGTTGCTCAAAAGGTACACGTGTTTTTGAAAACATTTCGATCTTCTCGGCGTTTATCCAATTAGCGTGTATCATGTTGTCATATTTTTCTCAAATTGCTCGGGGTTCATCATAAGATATATTGAATTAAAACGAAAGTGAAAGTTCGGTAAAAATATTGAATAGAAGTATGTTTTCAGCTTCTTTTGAATAGCTGAGGGAAAGTTATGACGATAACAAGACTCAGCCAGTGTTTTAGGAAGCGTCCATCGAACACAAGGGCGTGTGTGTGTACCTTAACGAGAAAATTGCTAATACACACGGGGTTTCGTCAAAAAAGAAATCAGTTGGAAAAAGTGAAAGGCCAAATCAATTATGACATGTTATGTAGTTGGAAAGCATCGGAAACCAATAGTTCAAATAAGGGACAACTTAATCCAGATTTATGTAAATTGAATAAAACAAAAACATTGAAGTATAAATTAGAGTTTATTTACTATTTTTTTTTTTTCATTTTACGGTTAATAATTGAATATAAAGGTATATATGTAAAATAAATTCTGAGATGAGTGCCTGTGTATGTATAGGCCTCTTTATGGAAGCAGCACTACATCATGTTGTACATAGTAAATTTTCTTGTAGGAACTCCTGGTACAGGAAAATCAACTTTGGCAGAAGAACTAGCACAAAGGGCAAGTCTGAATTACATTAACATTGGTGATTTGGCAAAAGAAGGCAACCTGTATGAAGGATTTGACCCGCAGTACAACTGTCCAATTATAGATGAAGATAGGGTAATTTGACTTGTTGATAGAATTTAAATAAGTAAAACTTACAACAGTATTCTAGCGGACTTGTTGGTTAGATAGTTTTACAAATTAAGAAAAAAATACTTGTGAGTTTCTTGTTCAGTTATCAGTCATATGCAGTATGGATCGATATCCCCTCTTGTTATTGAATTCATATACTTCATGAGTGTATACATTATGAACCTTGTATGAAGTTATGTTATATTTATTAAAATTCTTTGTATGAAACCTAATAAAAATATTATTTTAAAACTCTGAATACATTACTGTACAATGTACATGTATCTCATTTGCATTATTGGCAATAATATTGTGAGGTCAAGGTGATTTGAAGTTACTACATTTTATTGTACATTGTTTATTGTAAAAATAATAATATTAGATATACCAAAAAGGTGATGTTTATGTATTATACATGTAGCTTCAATGTATAAGCTTTGATACTTGAAAAAGAAACCATGAGGGCTTTTTGCTTGTTGACTTAATATTAGATTTGTTTGTTTACTGCAGGTTCTAGATGAATTAGAAGATCAAATGGGACAAGGTGGTAATGTCATAGATTATCATGGTTGTGAATTTTTCCCTGAACGTTGGTTTGATATTGTGTTTGTTCTCAGGACAGATAATCCTATTCTGTATACCAGATTAGAAAGCAGGTGAGACAAAATTACACAGCTATTTCTACAAATTATCACAAGTAAATTAAAGTTGAACTGATTTTTATTGTCTCAGTTGCCAAGAAAGTTGCAGAGTATGAGACATGGGGTAACAATTTATAAACTATTTGACAGCTTTATCTTTCAGGGGATAGAGGATTTTGGATGCTTTGTACATTGTCTAATAAGATAACTATATTTGGTATATTGGATCCTTGTAAGGTCAACATGTCTGTCAGACAGGGTTACCTTGACCTGGACCATATATATTCTTGATCAGTGATCAAGAATAAGTTTTTGTGGTCAAGTCTGAAATTCAGATATTATAAGTAGTAGATCAACTATATATACACAAAAAAATGTTAAATTTGGAAATAATTGCTTTTTGTTTGACTCTTGTCTGTGACCAAAGTCTTGGATGGCAGACATATGTGTTGCTTTTAAGGCCATGATGATGGCGACAGGGTCACAATTGTTAAGTTTTCTGCTAAAGTCAATATAAAAAAGAAGATGTGGTATGATTGCCAATGACACAACTCTCCACAAGAGACCAAAATGACACAGAAATTAACAACTATAGGTTACTGTACAGCCTTCAACAATGAGCAAAGCCCATACCTCATAGTCTGTTATAAAAGGCCCGAAATGGCAATGTAAAACAATTCAAATGAGAAAACTAACGGCCTTATTTATATAAAAAAAATGATAGATCATTTGATCTTTTTTTTTTTTTTTATTTATCATATTTTATTGAAATCTGTACATTTGTAAGTTTAAAAACATCATTTGATCTTAATGATCAGTTTGATAGATCAAGGATATTTAAAAAAAAAAATGCATTACTATCATAACATATAATCTGCTCCCAAGATCATGTTCCAGCAACTTTTAATTGATGAGCAATGTTGCTGTCCATTAGATTGTCTTTTTCTGAATTATCAGTCATCAGACTTATTTCTATGTCAACACTGTTTATTTTAAGAACATACACATATGAACAAATTGTGAATTGTAACTTTTGTTGAAAAACTTTATGCAGCTATAATTACTTATTCCAAAAAAATATGTGTAATAGATAGATATTAATACCAGTTAACAAGTTAATTTTCTATCAAATGGATGATAGACAGAGATATAGCCTTAAACTAATTCTTAATATGTTTATTTCAGGGGTTATAATGGAAAGAAGTTAGAAGATAATATACAGTGTGAAATATTTCAGACAATTTTAGAGGAAGCTAGAGACTCATATAAAACAGAAATAGTGCATGAACTGGCCAGTAATACTCCAGACGATATGGAAGATAACTTAGATAAAATTCTATCATGGATAGAGCAATGGAAAAATACACACTAGCAGCAAATCATTAACATTTTTGCCTTCTGTTAATTAATTATAATACCCCTGTCAAGTATGGGGCTATATTGATCAATGTAAATGTGGGGTTGTCCGTCCACAAATGTTCTGATCTGACTGGATTGTCTTGAAACTATCATGGAATAATTAATATCTATTGGCATTTATCCTCTTTCTCTTATTTTTTTTTTTTAATATAAATTTTGGATCCTTTGCATTACAAAACTGCCATATTGATACAAAAAGGGGGATATAAATTTGCAATAGTGATATAAATTTAAGAGGATATACATTTTAAGCTCTGTTCATGTTTTTCTAGTTTATTATAATTTACATGACAATATTATTGGTTTCCCACATATAGACTAATGAAGATCCCTTTTGTGTTTATGCTGGTTTGAGCTTTACAGTAAATGTTACAAGCAAAATATTATAATTTTCAGTTTAAGACAATGATATTTTAGTGCAAACAGGTTATCTTCATAACTGTTATTATGTATTTTAAAGTGTTTTCTTGAACTTGTCAGTTTTTGCTAGTACATATAATGTGTTTTAGGATATTTTTTATTCTCTCTGCAAGGAAAGGAATTCTAATATATTGAGGAATGAGAATTAATCATTCAATTTGTTTATATAATGAGCAACATCAGATAGAAGTCAACCTTACGCAAGTGCCCCATGTATACATATACATATGTGATACTTTGATTGGCTTTGGAACATTAAAATACGAAATAAAAGGTGAATGTTGTTATATTTTGTAGGGTTTTTATGTCAACTCAATTTTCAAACAATTTCAAAATTTCCATACAGATTTTTTTCAATCCACAAAATAATTAAACAGATGTATGAATATTCATGTGCATAATGTTGATTTCTATCCTATGCTGCTCAATTGTTGTTAAAGGGACTTATTTAAGCACTTGTATTAAATTTATCCTGTTTATGAGATATGATACAAAGTATAACTATTTTTTTTAACACCTAGCCCTAGGTGTGATGTGAGGTTTTGCCATCAATTGGTAATCATTTGTCAATCTCTTTATCAAAATGATTTCCAATGAATGCAATGAGCCAAGTTGGGAAAACTTTGCCCATAATTTTCACTAAAGGAGGCTGCCTTCTTTAAAAATTCTTAACTAATAAGTTGACATGGCTTCCATGACAAAAGTAATATAAAGAGATAAATCTGACATGAAATTCAAAAGAAATCTACACAAGGCCATTAAGGGCATACGATACAGTTTTGATCCCGTATTTAAAGTTTAATGAAAATTTCCATATTGGCTATTTTTTACCTGATTAAATCAAATATGTAATAAAAAATATACCTGCATGTGCTACTTTTTGAGTGAAATGAGGTCGAAATTTTGTACATTTGCACAAAATTCGGATTTGTGGCCGTATTTCGCCTTTCGAAAGAAAGGCATAATTTTTTTGTTTTAAAAGATAAACACAAATTGTTTTTTGTTAAATAATTTGTAATTTCTGTATTTTATAAGTATCATAAAAATTTATGCATTTTTTTTTTCAGAAATAACTTATATTTATCAAATGGTCATGAATTGAGAAAAAAAAACGTCATTTTTGCTGTAGATTGATCAAAATAAAAAAAATTGCACTATTTACAGTTTTATGAAATTTGGTCAACATAATCTCCCTGCAAAATAAAACAAAATGTTGTTTTAAAAGTAGGGGTCCATGCACTCGTTTTCCAATTAAATCCGTTTGAATGATAAAAATCAGTCGAAAATGCATCTTTTACCGATATGTCACAGTTTGACGTTGCGAAAATAACATTTTACGTTAGCAACGTCATTACCTCCCCTGTAACTGTATCGTATGCCCTTAAGGTGGTACCTAACACCTTGACTAAAATTAATTTGGCTCTTTAATTTTCATAAAAATTTGACGAAATTTTTATTCCGATCATATTACAAAAAAATTTTAAATTTCAAAAAATGAACCACACATTTTGTCTGAAAAATTTCATTGGATACAAAGCAATTTGGAAAAAACTTATTTTAATCATTGAGGAGCTTTTAAATAGATTGTGTTTAAAACATTCAGCTGATTTTACAGAGTTATCTCCCTGTAGTGTTATGTACCACCTTAAAAACTAGTTTTCAGGAGATCAACAGTTTTCTCTTTTTCAATAGAGTTTGACGATTTTAATAGCAAAAGTGCTTTAAAGATGTATAACATATTAAATCTGTTTCCTGGTGAGCAGTATGATCTTTTCACCTGTTAATCAACCAATCATACAGATTTAACTTTGATCTTCTCACTGAGAATACCTTTGGATTCTGTTTACAAATCTATATTTTTTGTTGAATGAAAAACCATAAGTACAAAAAAGAACAGATGTGAAATTTTAAGAGTTCATTATGTCTGCTATTCAAAATGATAGATTGGATGTTGGGATACTATTTGTATTAAGTCTAAAATCTAGTCAAGGTTCCTCCCTGCCTCTTATTTGGATTTTTTTCAAGGGGAGGAAGGAATTAACATTTTATGAAGGTGTCTGATGTTTGATCATCGTATCAACAAACAAAGGTTGAATTTGTCGCTGTGACAGTCTGGCTGACTGCTAGTAATCTTTTGCATCTGATATTGTGACCGTAAGAATATAGGTACATTTTAGTAACTTTTCAGCACTGAGCTGTTGTCACATTCACCATTATCCAACGTCCTCCATCTTCTTTTTATTAAAATGTCAAGTTGTGTATAAGGCTTTAAAAGTATTGACATGTTTAGGTGGTTCAAACATGTATTTTAGTGCTTGACAAATATATTTTCTGTTTGACAAGTTAAGGCAGCATGCATGTTGTATTTGATGAATATCTGTTATTGATACGGTTGATAAAATAATAAATTTCTCTACAAAATATATTGTGATGTTTTTATTGTCTACCTACTAATGGCAGTATGCTTACCTGTTACATTGCTATGCCGGTGACCAAGTGATGCATGATATCAAATGTTTGTCTATCTACTCAAATTGCATTAATTGGCATCCACATGTGTTTGAAAACAAAGCAAAGGAGCCTTTCTTTATATCTATCTGTAATTCATTATTCCATGTCAGAACATTCCATTTAATTACCCTTTATACTCATAAAAAAAAGATCAGGGGAATTCTAATGGAAACAATCTTTCATTAATGATTTCTGCAAAACTGTTTGCATATTTTACTAGTTTAAGTTTGTCGTTAAGGTTAG
Source organism: Mytilus galloprovincialis (assembly GCF_965363235.1). Lineage (NCBI taxonomy): Eukaryota > Metazoa > Mollusca > Bivalvia > Mytilida > Mytilidae > Mytilus > Mytilus galloprovincialis. The sequence goes on along the minus strand of NC_134841.1, from coordinate 96,635,046 downwards.
TTGAAGGGAACCACTTATCATAAGTTATGGTATTTGGTCTACAGATTTATAAGCATTGGCATTTCTCGTGTCCATGGAGGTTATTTGGCCCTGCACATTCAGTCATAGATTCTTAGTGTTGGATGTTTTAAATGAGATATATCTTAACATTTTTTTGTGAATAAATTACCAAGATATTACTTTTTATACGACCGCAAAAATAGGAAATTTTTTGGTCGTATATTGGTATGACGTTGGCGTGGTCATCCGAAGACATTTGGTTTTTGCACTATAACTTTAGTATAAGTAAATAGAAATCTATGAAATTCAAACACAAGTTTTATGACCAGAAAAGGAAGGTTGGGATTGATTTTGGGAGTTTTGGTCCCCACAGTTTAGGAATTAGGGGCCAAAAAAAAAGGTCCCAAATAAGCATTTTTCTTGGTTTTTGCACAATAACTTTAGTATGAGTAAATAGAAATCTATGAAATTTTAACACAAGGTTTATGACCACAAAATGAAGGTTGGGATTGATTTTGGGAGTTTTGGTCCCAACATTTTAGGAATTAAGGGCCAAAACAGTCCAAAATTAAACTTTGTTTGATTTCATCAAAAAATTAATTATTGTTTTTTTTTTATATGCCAAATCTAACCGTGTATTTAGATTCTTAATTTTTGGTCCTGTTTTCAAATTGGTCTACATTAAGGTCCAAAGGGTCCAAAATTAGATTTAGTTTGATTGTAGCAAAAATTGAATTCTTGGGGTTCTTTGATATGCTGAATCTAAACATGTACTTAGATTTTTTATTATGGGCCCAGTTTTCATGTTGGTCCAAATCGGGTTCAAACAAAATTAAACTTTGTTTGATTTCAACAAAAATTGAATATATGGGGTTCTTCAATATGCTAGATCTAACCATGTATTTAGATTTTTAATATTTGGACCCGGTTATCAAATTGGTCCACATTGAGGTCTAAAGGGTCTAAAATTGAACATTATTTGATTTCATCAAAAATTGAATTCTTGGGGCTCTATAATATGCTGGTTCTTAGACCACATTCATTCTGTGTCAGAAACCTGTGTTGTGTCAACTTTTTAATCACAATCCAAATTCAGAGGTGTATCAAGCTTAAATGTTGTGTCCATACTTGCCCCAACTGTTCAGCGTTCGACCTCTGCGGTTGTATAAAGCTGCGCCCTGTGGAGCATCTGGTTAGCTCTCTTTTTCTTTCAAAAACTTCACATTCGTTAAACACTAAACTCTCTTCTAGTTAACAAAGATGATAGGACCAACCTGAACTTTAAAGAGGCAGAACCAATTTCAGATGGATTTATTATTACACCAGAACCAATCTAAATAACTCTTTGAATCTTTGTTTAATGGCCTAATCACAAGTACGAGCTTCAAAGAGTACTTTGAGCCTTACATCATTATTGTTTATATATGAACATGTGTCTAAAATATAAGGACAAATAACCTAACATATGAATCAAATGCAAAATAAATATCAACATTTTAATACGCCTAAACATACTGGTAGCAGCTGACTGGTAGATGATAGAACAAATGATTTTTTGTTTGCCTGTGTCCACATCTGCGTTTATATGGACGTCTACTGCAGCAAATTCTAAGAAAATTAATACACTATTGAATATGCATCTTGGTTGTCATAAAGATCAGTTGACACAAGTTCACGACTTTGTGGCCATATTTTGTTTGTAAGCTTCATTTATAATATATAGTTTTACGTCCGAGTTCATATCTCGTATACTAGTACTAAGGTACCTTCTTTCATATAAATGGTGTTGTAATGCATCAAAGGATGTAAAGCATATAAAAAGTAGGTAACTGTGATCTATATTTGATACTTTACTTGATTTATCTCACCTGGTTCAAAGCTAGGTCAAAGACAGCTGTATTCATCACTTGGTGTCCGTTGTCCGTTAACTTAATTACTATAAAAGGTAGAGAGAAAGTGGAAACAAAAAAAAATATATCAACGTTTCAAGGTCAATAAAAAGAGTCATGAATTATATTCTAGTCTACAGTGTAAAATATTTCCATTGTTGAAGATGCAAATAGACCTAAGTGAGCGACATATGATTTTTAAGGCCTCTAGTTGGGTTTTACTTCAAGATTTCTGAAACAAAACAAATGAAAAACTCACTTGATATATTTCAATCATCCGAAGCGCTTTTATGAGAAATGTTAAATTCGAATATTTGAAAGCCAAGGATGTTTAATAAAATCATAACTCTAGAAAAGCTTTATAACCAAAATAGACATAAAAAGACATGGTTGTCGTTTGTTTTTGTGTTTCATAAGTGTTTCTTGTTTCTCGTTTTTTATATAGATTAGGCCGTTGGTTTTCCCGTTTGAATGTTTTTGCACTAGTAGTTTTTGGGACCCCTTTTGGCTTGCAGGGACCTTGCAGTTCGGTGTCTAGCATCCGTGTTGAAGACTGTACCTTGACCTATAATGGTTTACTTTTATGACTTGAATGGACAGTTGTCTCATTGGCTCTAATACCACATCTTCCTATATATATATAAAAAAAAAAAAAAAACAACTAATCTGATGTGTATGTATACGTTGGAACAGCACTATATCTACATGAAAGAGGGTGAAAATTTCATTTATTTTTTTGGCATTGCCCTCATGAACAACGCTCAAAGAATTTGTTTGGGAAATTACAGATCTGTTTATACCCTTTTTGTACTTTGAAAGTTGCCCTGTGGAACTTCTCGGTGTTAGGCGGAACACATATACGTTGACAACATCGATAACAAATGGAAAAAGAGAACAGAGGCACAAGTCAATCTTTGGTTCTGATTAAAACTGCCATTGCCTAGAGAACTCAATTGAGTTATCTTTGCATAAATTATATGGATGTAAGATGTCTGGTAATGGAAGTACATTGACGGTCTGAGCCATTGACAACCAGGACAATAGAGTGTTAATGTGTTAACCTTTATTATATTTAAACACATCATTTAAATGGTAAACATACACGGGTTAAAGGGTTGCGTAAACTGGGTACAATGCCTCACAATTAATAACAATTAAAGATACCATCTGAAACCCAACAATGGATAAAGTATCAAATTATTAACCGTAACTTTGTTTAACTGATAGTCACTAATTGATAAGTTCAATGTTTGGCGTTTGAAAATTTTGACAAATGTTCAGTTGTTTCAGTTCCAAGGTAAGACATTTACTTAACAGTCCACAAAAAATCAACACTGGCTTAATTTGGACATCTTTCTTAATCAAAACAACTTTTTTGTGAGATATTCCGGTATAAACAAGTCAAACTTTTAGATTATCCGATTTGGCTACTTGTGCACCCACTATATTGTTAACATAATCATTGAAGGATACAGTGCAATTCAGCATAATGCCAGCATAGATAATTATACTAAATGTATGTAGAAATATTGTCATTTGCCAGCTCCCAGGACCTCTAACAAAGATTTCGGTGACTGACTATAGCGTCTTCATACAGATCTATATATAGTTTAGTGATCGTTTAGATTGCAGAGAAGCTCTATCAAAAGTATATTCCGTATACGTTGTTACTAAATTGCTTCAATTGTATCATTCAATGCAGCAAAAATGAGAGAGCTTAGAACTTCCCAGTTTTTGAGAGAGAATAAAATCCAGGTCTCAAGGAATAGATGTATTAGTGTTTAAGTAAATATAAGCCGAAGTTCGCTATAACAGTATTGGCGTGAAGACATGGGTATATCCGATTGTCTCTTTTTACTGTTTTCCTTTTTCTCTCGTTGTACATGGTTGTGTCTTGAATAGGCTTACGTTGATCCATCAGTCACCTGCTAATCTTTTCGCTCTTGCTGTCTATAGCTATACAGCTAACGACACAGAAACTATTTCTACTGTTAAAACGACACACGAGAAACATATTTCATTCCTAAACAGAAAATATCTGCAAATCTTTGACACCATTAAACATTTATAAGAAATTGAAAATATGCATACCCGAATCACGATTTTCTGAAATATCTATGTTTATGGTATTTACAGGCAATAGAAGTTACAGATTCACTATCAAGTCGTGTTACATTAGGGAACAATCCTATCTACATAGAAAGTGTAACAGATGAAAGCGTAGATGATGTAACATCACTGTTGTCCGAATGTCTGCTGAAGAGGAAATATAAAAGGTAAACATTTTCGAATAGAAATGATTATTTTTTATACACAAAACGGTGATATATATATATACTTTTAAAGCTTGTTTTTATCCGACACAGACGCTTGGATCTCAGCACTGACTCCTTTATGGGTGTTACATACATTATCAATATGATTTCATTAGATCTATTTCAGCTCATATTATTTTATTTAATGTGTTTTTCGGTTGTTCCTATTACTAACACAATGTAAAATCTTACATTTTAAATAACCTATTCTGATTAGGGACGACATAAACATGATTATAATAAATATCAACAATAAATCCTCTAACTTTCATTTTTTTATTTTTCTTTCATATCCTTTTTTTATTCAAGCGTCTCTGAGAAGTCTTTCGTGTCAGTCTGTAGACGATTTTTATCTGTTAAGTTAATTGTACATATTGGAAAAGCAGTTATAGGGAAAACGGTTGAAGGAAGTCAAATTAGGAGCGCTGTGATTGGATGTAAGGGTACAATATATTTTTTATTTATCTATGAATAACTGCAGTGTGTATATTTACAATATAAATTTTGAAACCTATTGAAATATTTTCTAGAGAATTATTCGAAAAGACTTGCAAAATTTCATAAATTTGGTGCAAAATGACGGTGGGCATGGATAACATCAACAAGCTCCGTTGGAAGTTGGTCATGATACTATTTGGCTTTAATTTTTAAAACACAATAATAAAGTACTAACATATAACTGTTTTATCCAGGTTTTTATCTTAAAAAGTGGTAAATTTAGAAAATGTTAATATTGTCGCCTATGGCAGAATAAATAGTACCGTTTTCCCTATAGTCGCATGTTTTAGCCTAAATGCAATTATTGTTGGTTTCACCGGATTCGGATACAAAACAAAACGCCCTAATCGATCTATTCAATATAAAGCTTTTACAGCTCGTCTGACTTACAAAATGTTAGTCCTAGTTGGTAGTATATCTATGGTGAGTTGATTTGACACCAAAACAGTTTCATCCTTTTAAACTTCAACTGAAGAGAGAGGATACTAGTGTTTATAAAAAAGAAGATGTGGTATGATTGCCAATGAGACAACTATAAAAAGACCAAAATGACACAGACATTAACAACTATAGGTCACCGTACGGCCTTCAACAATGAGCAAAGCCCATACCGCATAGTCAGCTATAAAAGGCCCCGATAAGACAATGTAAAACAATTCAAACGAGAAAACTAACGGCCTTATTTATGTAAAAAAAATGAACGAAAAACAAATATGTAACACATAAACAAACGACATCCACTGAATTACAGGCTCCTGACTTGGGACAGGCACATACATAAATAATGTGACGGGGTTAAACATGTTAGCGGGATCCCAACCCTTCCCCTAACCTGGGACAGTGGTATAACAGTACAACATAAGAACGAACTATAAAAATCAGTTGAAAAAGGCTTAACTCATCAGATGGACAAAAAATACAAGTGGACGTGGCCGATTACTTATACATCCCGACACAAAAAGACAATGAACAGATGATCTGAGAGTTCTCGCAGTTATCTGACAGCTAGTTAACAACTAATAAAAAAATCATGCATCTAAGACTAAACTATCAATCCGTACACATCCAACATCAAATGGATTCAGTGTAAAGACGTTTGTTGTTCACGGATTCAGAAGCCTTTCAAGTTTATCAACGTTTTTATAAATATAAAATTCATCTTTTACAATATCGAAATGATAAAAAAAATTGTTCAATAGTAGTGTTAAATGACAGTATATACAAAGAAATGCTACTGCATATTTGTTCTTATACAATTTTTGATATTTCCCTATTTTAATTGATTTTTGGTCACTGATTCTGTAGCAATTTTGGAACCTCTAAATTTAGATAGATCTACTTGATATAATATTGAATTTTAGATTGATCTGGTTCCATACAATATTTTGTTATTTTCCTGAAGAAAGTTTTTTTTTTCAATTTTATTACTCAACATCTGTTTACATTTTCATCGTACTGTTGTAGAAAATCGATTTATACAGCGGAATATATACAAATATAAGTATCATCATTACCCTAGGTCAATATACTTCTTTATACAAAGACTATATTTGTATAATATAATATTGGGGGCAGTTAAAATATGCTGATCCTCCATTCTCATTTTCATACAAATAGAGGGTCCTAATTTGTTAAATAAATTGAACATATTGAAAAAGCAGTTAACCCATCATGTTTAAGCGTAAATGCAATTGTTTTTGGTGCCACTGGATTCGGATACAAATCAAAACGCCCATATCGACTTGTGTAAACTCGAAATAAAGCTGTTATTGTCAATGTCTGCTAGGCTGATTTTTTACTTTTTTCACTTTCGGACAGGGAAGACTTTTGAAGACTTTGATTATATAAAGAACACAGTACTTAGAATTTGCACATTCTTGTCGTATTATCTGTAGAAAAAAACGTTATCAATTTTAAACATATTTGCGGAAGAATCATTCCGTCAAATGGTTATTTGGATTAAAGATATATAAAATAATACAACCTTAACAGAAAGTGAAAAGCCAAATAAAATCATTACCACATAAGATATATAGTACCTTAAGATTATACTAGGTAAACTAAAATTATCAACTATTATGATTACTTTTTTTGATCAATTTTGTTCAGTTTTGCCATATGTAAGGAACTCTACTGTATAGTACCTACAGCATATGACAGACTGACAGCAAAACTTATGTTACATAAGAATGAGAACGAATCAGAACAAGACCTATGCAGAGAGCTCGCTTATCTAACCATTTAGACACATTACAAAATCATATTGTTCGGAAGTTTAAATCTTATTTATGTTTGGTCTACGTTCCATAGAAAACCGACTTAATTTATTATTCAAAGGTGTCGTTTAAATTTTCTATATCGTAAAACTGTCATTCGTTTAAAAAGAAAGCTCGATAGCATATGAAATGAATTGCATTTACAACTTTTGTATATGAATTAAGTCATTTGTGAAGTACATGCGCAAACAAACAACAAAATCGATCAACATTTTAAATCAAACATTTTTTGGCCAGCAACGGTTGAGTGACAGGTGGATTATTTCTATGCTGGAAACTTCATGTAAAATACCAATGAATTAAATTATAGGATTTATGTTGTACTCCAAGGTAAATCTTATAAGTATACTTATATACAATAGTTAAAATTGAAAATAAATATACTATAACTGAACGGATCGTAGTTGTTTAGTCGAACCACTTGGTAAGTTCAGAATGTTTGTAAGAATATTGAGTTGAAGGATTTTTGGGTCATGTAAGAGTTTTTCTTACTTTATAATGCACATGTAGGCATATATTTGGAAAATACATTTTACATGTATGTTATTGTGTACACCATGTTCAGAAACACGTTAACATGGAAACATTTTAACTTGAAGGATACGATATTTACGTTTTTTTAAGTTTTTAATCTAAATAAAATCTTGCATATTTACTTCAGTAATCGGAACAATAATACTATATATATATTAATTGAATTTCAAAAAAGCTAGAATGAACAACATTGCCTATGAAGGAAATAATGGCATGTTTTCTGGTTCTCGAAATTCGCATTCAAAAATTATTGGAAACGCAATAAAAGCCTTACATGTACATTGTTTTATATTGAAAGATATATAAATATATATATAGATGTATTGAATTTAATCCGTGCTTATATAGATTAAAGTAAGGTAGTTGTTTCGTAGGAGTCCTCCAAATATTTATGTTGCCAGGAAATTGAAACATTACTAATGAAAAGTGACAGTAAAACACAAGTAAATTACAATTATTTACTAACAAATCAATGCAGTTCTGACGGATATTTAATGTCTTTGATAGTTTTTATCAGCTCATCTGACTGAAAATTATATTGAAAATTGTTGAACCTTCATAATCATGCCAAAGAATTAGGGGGAAATCAATATAAGCAATCGATAAGAAACAAACATGTAAAGCGCATTTACAAAATTATAAGTTCAATACTCTTCGTAGTTCTTTATCCGATTAATTGATTATGAAAAAACAAGTTGAAGGATCTACAGCTTTTCTATACAAATCTGTAATCTCAACATGTAACTTTGGAAAGTCTGTCGTCTCGTCACCATAATTGAAACATATTCTCTCTGTGATTAAAAGAAGGTAGTTATAATTTTATTGTTCCCTAAAAACAATTACAAACAAAGTATGTGTACTTTACAAAGTTATTCTTTACTTTCAATATTTTAGAATGACTGTAATAAGTCGAGGGTTTTTTATTCATCATTTTTTGTGGAGATTTAATGCAAAATTCTAACTTAAAACTTGAGCAAAGATTCGCTAACACTTCAAATATCTTCTTAAAGGAAAGAAGAGAAGAGACACATTTTCCATATGATATTAATTCAACAGTATTGTCATTCCAATTGTATTCGAAAGGTGAATTTCTCTTTCATAAAGGGACTGCTGAAAGTATTTCAGGCGTTATCTCTATTAGATCTTTATTTCAGAACATCTACAATGTCATCTCAGCGATCGTCAGTGCGTCCCCCGAAGCCTAAAATGCCATGGGGAACAATTCTAAAGCCAGAATTTGGAATGGGACATCAGAAAATGACAGATTATGAAATAGAACAAACTGTTGATAGACTTTATAAAATAAAAGAATACAAAGAAAGATACTATGAACGAACAGGAAAAAAGATGTCTGATGATGAAATATCAGAAATGGTTCGTATAAAGCACTTGTTAAAATATTGTTGGTTCATTTAGATTGCTAAAGAAAATATTTCCATACGAGGCGCAGATTTTGTATAAAATATATTGTATTTAAGGATATCCAAATATTATATCGTTCAGGATATATCCTAAAACATTTCAGGACCTCCATCATACGATTCAGAATATCCATAATTCTTTGAGGACCACCTGACATATTTCAGGACCTCCACCGTTTGATATTATGATATCTTTAAATAAACTTCAGATATTCTAAAATCGATTTCAGGATATCCTTACTGAATCGAATTATGGAGGTCCTGAAATGTTTCAGAATCTCCATTAAATAAATGCGGGCCTCATCTGAAATGTTTCAGAATCTCCATTAAATAAATGCGGGCCTCATAGTTTCAAGCAACTGTTTTTGTTTTTACCGTGAACGCTATGAAACTTTCTCTACTTCAACTATAGTTCGTATAGTTTTAAGATCTTTTAACCTATATAGCATATGTATCTGGTATGATTTTTGTGAAATGTGTATAATTAATATTTATATGCACTAAATACATTATCACGAGTTTATGCATTGTTAATTGTTTTTTTTTGAATTTTTGAAACTGGAACACCTTACGTCTAAGTGTGTTTAAAATATGAGAATTTAGGTCAAACCGGGAAATATGAATTTGACAGCTTATGATTTTGTCTATTGAAGGTGTTTAAAATACGGAACATTTATATAATTATTTAATTGATAATAGTGTTTGTTTTTCAAGACTTCTATACGGAACTAATATTTGATTCAGATATAAGCCTCCCCTGAACATTGGTTGATTTATAAAATTGTTGTTTGCCTGAACACAGTAGCAAATATTTCAAGCATATTCAGGACGAGAGCAATAATTCCTCGAGTAAATATCTACAAAGCAGGGGCATATTTTATAGCACGTCTCTAAGAAATTTAGTAAGGTGGGGGAAGTTAATTTAAAAACCAACAGAAAAGAGAATACGTTGAATTATGGCAGAAATTGTCTTCTTCTGAAAAGGCTACGGACCATTCCCATGGTTGTTTCTACGGTTTTTAAACAAGCAGAGAGCATTGCACTCTCCCACTAGACTAGAGAGATCATGTATACTGTATGGGCAAATTTATAATGGCCAGTGAGGACTGGACGTGGCTGCGAATTTATTCATCTTGCAAAACTCAAAATGGGATTTACTACAGGACGGCATGAGAATTATGGTAGCCGTACATGATTTCTTTGTCCTAGTCAACTTTTGGGTTCTTAAAAAAAAAATCCTAAGTAGTTATAAATGTTCATATCTGAATGAACATCAGGTAAACATATTATTTGTTGCAACATCCTCTTCTTTAATAAATAATTGAGTCCTCATCTTTTATGTGAGTTGTAATTTTAGAACAAGGCTCCGTGTTGAAGACCGTACTTTGACCTTAAGTGGTTTACTTTTACCAGAGACATATAATACAATTGTAATTTATTCTTGTCTTTTTCAGCTAGGAAGAATGACGAAAGTAAACAAAGAGAAAATAGTTGACAGTGACCGACGTGTTCATTCATCGATATATAAAGATATGGGAATTGTTTCCTCATATGCTTGGAAAGGATATAATTGATAACAGAGAGATTTAGGATTCAACGATCATGTTCTTCCCATATAATTATCTTAAAATGATTGAAATTCATCAACTGAAAGGACAGAAAAAAGATTCAATGCAAATGACATTATATAAGTGGAACATTTTTATTTGATTTGATCAATTTATGATTGATTAAATAAATACTTCAAATATGTACACATTAAAATTTAAAGTAATCACAGAATCTAATAAAAATGTTACATCAGCTTTTTTCAATATTTGCTGATCTGTTTTTCTATCCAATAAGTACAGAATAATATTTATTTTCTCCATAGGTGTGAAAATTGGAAATAAAGTGCTACATTGCAAAAATATCACATTTTACCAATAATATTCAGTAATGGTAATTAATACTTTTATAATAAATAATGTTAGACATTGCACAAGTGTTTGTTACACCAACAAATAATAGTAATATACTTATTACTTGTGTTGCTATTAGACATGGTGTTTGTAATTTGGAGGTTTTTTCTTTTTTCAATTTCAACAATATTCTCTACAGTATTTTAAAATAGCACTAATGTGGAAAACAACCTATCTATCTTAAATAATTCATTTATAATGAATTCAGTTATAAGACTACATGTATAGGGAAGGGTTGGGATTTCCCAAAATATGTTTAACCATGCCACATTTTTTAACCTGTCCCAGGCCAAGAAGCTCTTGCCTTTGCTAGTCTTGTGTACTTATACAATTGTTAGTTCATTTGTATCTTCAGGAGTTTAATGTGTTGTCTTTTTCACTGAACTAAGATACATTATTGTAATGGGGCTAGTTGATGCCTGCCTCTGGTTTAGGGATTTTATCATAAGAAAAGACCCATTGGTGGCCTTGGGTTGTTTTCTGTTCTCTTTGAGGCATTCACCATTCCATGTTATAAGAACTATTTAGACAGCAACATGATATAACAAATATAGCACCATTGTATCATGGTGTTATAAGCATGATCAGGTCCTGGAGGAAAACACTTTAATTATATGAAAAATGAAGAAAATAAATGGGGAATGAGTCCATGTGACTCAGATGATGCCCTCGCTTCCATACAACATGATAAAGGGACATAACTATAAAACAGTAAAATTGATACTTCCTTAATTCAACCTTAATTTCTGTGTCATTTGGTCGCATGTGGAGAGTTGTCTCATTGGCAATCATACCACATCTTTTTTATATTGCATTGTGTATTGTGGAAATAAACATTGTATATAAGATTCATAAGTTTAATTTAGACAAACTAAAGTAAGAGAAAGGAAACCAGATGCTCCGCAGGGCGCAGCTTTATACGACCGCAGAGGTTGAACCATGAACGGTTGGGGCAAGTATGGACACAACATTCAAGCTGGATTCAGCTCTAAATTTGGATTGTGATTAAATAGTTGACACAGCATAGGTTTCTGACACAGAATGAATGTGGTCTAATGAACTTAAAATACTTTTTTTTCCTTTGAGCAATTCACTATGCTGTTGAATATTAATCCTCTTAAAAAAATGTTTGAAGAAATTTTCTTTTTATTTATGAAATCTGAAATGAGAAAAATTTAACCCCCCCCCCCTCATTTTTTGTTCACATCCCCCTTTCCCTTTTTCCAAAACTGATCTCAATTCAAATTTCTAATGGAGTTTGCAACAATAACTACTCATTTAAATACATCATAAAATATTAAAATGTAACAAAAGGTGCTTGTTATCACTGAATGGTAAAGATTGTTTTAATTTATCAGTTGGTAGTTAAAGTGAATATACATTGTATATTGTATAAAACAATGATTTAAGTTGATTCAACTACTATTCTGGACAAAGAAAGATAACTCCAATCAATTGAAAATTTCTTGCTATTGCACAATATTGTGCAATTAGATATTTCTTGCTATTGCACAATACTGTGCAATTGAAAATATTTGCTATTGCACAATACTGTGCAATTGAAGATTTCTTGCTATTGTGCAATACTGTGCAATTGAAAATGTCTTGCTATTGCACAATACTGTGCAATTGAAGATTTCTTGCTATTGCTGAATACTGTGCAATTGAAAATTTCTTGCTATTGCACAATACTTAATATAATAATTTTGGATCCTGATTTGAACCAACTTGAAAACTGGGCCCATAATCAAAAATCTAAGTACATGTTTAGATTCAGCATATCAAAAAAGCTCAAGAATTCAATTTTTGTTAAAATCAAACTTAGTTTAATTTTGGACCCTTTGGACTTTAATGTAGACCAATTTGAAAACGGGACTAAAAATTAAGAATCTACATACACAGTAAGATTTGGCATATCAAAGAACCCCAATTATTCAATTTTTGATGAAATCAAACAAAGTTTAATTTGGACCCGATTTGGACCAACTTGAAAACTGGGCCAATAATCAAAAATCTAAGTACATTTTAAGATTCAGCATATCAAAGAACCCCAAGGATTCAATTTTTGTCAAAATCAAACTAAGTTTAATTTTAGACCCTTTGGACCTTAATGTAGACCAATTTGAAAACAGGACCAAAAATTAAGAATCTACATACACAGTTAGATTCGGCATATCAAAGAACCCCAATTATTCAATTTTTGATGAAATCAAACTAAGTTCAATTTTGGACCCTTTGGGCCCCTTATTCCTAAACTGTTGGGACCAAAACTCCCAAAATCAAACCAAACCTTCCTTTAGTGGTCATAAACCTTGTGTTTAAATTTCATAGATTTCTATTTACTTAAACTAAAGTTATTGTGCGAAAACCAAGAATAATGCTTACTTGGGCCCCTTTTTGGCCCCTAATTCCTAAACTGTTCAGACCTCAACTCCCAAAATCAATACCAACCTTCCTTTTGTGGTCATAAACCTTGTGTTTAAATTTCATCGATTTCTATTTACTTAAACTAAAGTTATAGTGCGAAAACCAAGAATAATGCTTATTTGGGCCCTTTTTTGGCCCCTTATTCCTAAACTGTTAGAACCAAAACTCCCAAAATCAATCCCAACCTTCCTTTTGTGGTCATAAACCTTGTGTCAAAATTTCATAGATTTCTATTTACTTAAACTTAAGTTATTGTGCGAAAACCAAGAAAATGCTTATTTGGGCCCTTTTTGGCCCCTAATTCCTAAAATGTTGGGATCAAAACTCCCAAAATCAATCCCAACCTTCCTTTTGTGGTCATAAACCTTGTGTTAAAATTTCATAGATTTCTATTCACTTTTACTAAAGTTAGAGTACGAAAACTAAAAGTATTCGGACGACGACGATGACGCAAACGACGACGCCAACGTGATAGCAATATACGACATAATATTAAAATTTTTGCGGTCGTATAAAAAACAATTCAGTAATTTTTTTCGTTTGTAAAGGGGCATACCTCTAGATTTGTAAAAGTGACGCCGCCAAAATTCAAATATGAGCTATTAAGTCTGATATGAAAAAATAAATGGGTGTTATGGGGCAAAATATTTTACATTGTATTGTATGGAAAAACACCAAGGAGTCTGAACATTTGACACAGATTTCAAAACCTCACCGAAGTACATCCTTAAGGGCTTATGAGATCTCACTTTGATTCTCTGATATATTTGGCCATATTGAACAAAGTTGCCAAAGAAAAATATCATTATAAAGGCTCACAAGTGGATAAAATGATGAAATATCAATTGTATTATACACTATATAGTATAAGGGTTTCTGTAAATTGGACCTAAAGAAAAGTAAATACATACAAGTCGACAGAATTTTTTAATCTAATGAAAAAATCATATTTGTGCGCAGGGATTCAGAAAACATTTTTAAACCTGCCTCATTCTGTATGTTCCTGTCCCAAGTGATGAGCCTGCAATTCAGGGGTTTCAGTTTTCCCCCGTAGATCTATATCATGTTTTTGTTTATCATTTTGTTCATAATATCAGGTTATCAATTTTCTCATTTGAAATGTTTTAAAAGATCTATTATTTCTAGGTCTTTCATGACTTACTATAAGTATGGGTTTTGCTCATTTTTGAAGGTTGTACAGTGATTCAGAGTGTTAACTTATACTCATTTGGTCTCTTGTGAGAGTTGTCGTATTTGCAATCCTACCATCTTACTTTACATTCAACTATGTAACTGTCAGAGTTAAAATGTATCAGATAGGCCAGACAGGCACACAAATCAGAGAAAAATAGTAAGTTGCTTTTTTCTTCTTGGCAAATTCAAAGTAGAATAAGGGAAATAACTCTGCGGTCTCCCCTTATGTCAGCAATACTTCTCAATGCTGCTAAATATTTACAGCTATTTTAAGATCAAATGGCTCAAAGGTTTGGAGGCAATAGAACAGAATACTCTTGAAAAGAGAGAGATATGATGAATAACATCAAGTGATAATAATGTTTAATACAGTCATGGTTAAGTGCATGAATAAATGAAAAAAACAACCTATGTTGTAAATGTATATAAAAATACAATACACTATCACATTGCTTCTCCTTGATGTACAACATCTGTATTCAAAGTTTGGTTTCAATAAGAAGATGATTTGACACTATTTTTTAAGAATCATGATTGACTTTGTGGACAACTACAGTACTATAGCTTAATTGTCACAGCATCATAAGGATTCCAGATAAATGTCAATGTCATTTTTTACTTGTGTAAATATTTCTTCTTTGCTCATGTCTTCTTTTATAAAATCTGAAATAGATATGACAATATTTCCAGTAACAAAGATAAAGTGCTATAATTTACATTTCAAATGCAATGTTTCAAATTTGGGTAACAAAATTTGTTGTTTCGATCTGAATAAATTAGCCTATATTTAAAAACTAGATGTGTCAAAGCGACACGAATGGCCCCGTCCCAAAAAGTTGAAAAATCTGCAATTTCAATAACACATGTGGACACAAACATGGTGGTAGTTTCACATATCAAAAATCAGCTCAAAATCTGGAGGGGTATAAAAAAAATCCGTATAACTATGATTTTCAATAATTTATCATAGTCCAAAGCCTGTAATTTCAGCAAAAATTAGTGAAGTGGAACAAAACTTATACTTGATCTGTAACTCATCATAGTTAACTTACATATCAAAAATCAGCCCAATATCTGAAGGCGTTTAGAAAAAAAGTCTGTATAACTGTGATTTTCAACAATTTCTCAAAGTCCAAAGTCTGTAATTTCGGCAAAAATTAGTGGAGCGGAACGAAACTTTAACTTGATCTGTAACTCATCATGGTTAACTTACATACCAAAAATCAGCCCAATATCTGAAGGCGTTTAAAAAAAAAACTCCATATAATGGTTTGTTGCGGAATGACAGAATGACTGAATTACGGAATTTCGGAATATCGGAATTATGGAATATGGGAATTAAGGAATATCGGAATTACGAAAAATCGGAATTTCAGACAAGGGTAAAACTATATGGCACCGACAACTTTGTTGCGGAGGCCATAAAAAATAAATATCATCATCACACAGAGGAGAGTACATTAATGATACAACAAGCATGATAATCTGCTTTATCTCCCCTTTAACCACTTTGGATGCAAAAAACAGACCTCAATTTTATTTAGAAGGCAATTGCCATTCTATTAGAATCTAACAGTATAACAAGTTTCGTGTAATTGCACGAGAAAATGTAGTGCAATGACAAGGTGTGTCCAGGACAGGGGCAACATTTCTGATTTAAATGGGCATGACTATGAAAGAGAACATCTAAATACTACAACCAATGTAGGAGGAGTTGCAATTACAAGGACAGTTCTAAAAAGGGTCAAAATTTCTATAGAGAAAGGAGCATAATTCAGAATTCTGGATAAACTAAACAGAAATCCTTCACATGAAGACGTTAGCACATTATGATCAAGTATTTAAAATAAGTTATAGTGAATAAAAAAAAAAGAAGTTATTTTGGACCGATTGACAGACAGGCTGATTTCTATTTACCCTCAAACTTTGAAAATATTTCTATTTAACTCACTTATATCATCTCTTTCCATTATTTCACTGTAAGCCTGTATATAATGAGGCCAAACAACTTTGTCAAAATATCCTGGAACATCAGGAGGATTATAATCTCTTGTTCTGCAAAAAAGAATAAAAAGGATTTTCATAGATACAAAATATGTATGCTCAACTTGATACAATTAAATATGAACAAAAACGAAAACATAATGGTAAATGATGTCCTTGTAGGTCCACAGGAAAACTGCTGTAACATGTTGCAAAGAAGGGCTTTAAGTTTTGATCCTATGAGGCCGGCAGTGAGGTGAGGACATTACCTGCTTTTAACTAGAAAATTGATTTTCCTATTCTATCTTTAAATGGTACATCACAGAGATTAATGACAGAATATTTAATCTGCTGGAGAGAGTAAAAACATTTAACGAGATCAGTGTCTTTTGACATAGAATAGTCATTAAACTTCTACTAACTTAATACAAATTTTGGTAAACCAGTGGAAAGGATGGTTGTAAATATAAATAAATTAGGAATGTGTCCAGGGGGCACAGATGATGCCCTTGATTGCATATAACTTTGTAAAGGGACATAACTCAAGAAAAGTAAAGATAACAATATAAAGTATTTGTACTTGATTTGTGTTTGGAGGTAATTAGCATTGTGTTTAAGTTTCATAAAATTTTGTTGAGGCAAACTAATGTAAGAAAACAGAAACGAAAAATTCAGCAATTTTCCCATTTGTAAGAGGTCATAACTGTAGAACATTAAAAATGACGCTACCAAAATCCAAACTTGATTGTGCTTTGAGCTAATAGGCATTGTGAATATTTTCATAACATTGGTTGAGGCACACTAAAGTAAGAACCAAAGAGCAATTTTGGAACGTAGACGAACATATGCACAAGGGTAAAACTGAATGCCCTCTATGCTACAGAGGGGGCATTAAAAACACATTTTTTATTCAAAGCTAGCACTCATTGTATCTGTCAGCAATGTAGAATCTAATTTTATGCATTGAAAACAGTACAGTATTTTGTACAAAACAATCCTTTTACTTTTACATTACAATCCTGCTTTAACTACACAATACTAAGGCCTAAATTAATATATTGCTTGTTTCCCCAATCCCGACCCTGCCAAGCTAGGTGTGGGTAGGTAGGTAGGGAGATAATTTTTTGCTGGACAAATATCGGTCGATCTGGCAAGCCTGAAAATCAGAAATGAATAAAATAATATTTGACTTAGTTTTGACAATAAAATTTATGAGTCAGATTGTTTTTGCAGGGTCTGTCGAGATTGGGGAAACAAACAGTATTTTATTTTAGGCCTAATTACAATCTAATTCTATGCTTGGAAAACAGTACAATATTTTGTATACAGCAATCCTTTTACTTTAACATTACAATCCTGCTTTAACTACAAAATACTACTTACAATCTCCTTTGTTCACATGTTTCTTTTGATGTAACAAGAAAATATCTTTTATCAAACAATTCATTTAATGGCCTAAAATAAAAGAAATATAAAACTAATTAACCTTATTACAATTATGGTATGAGATATTCTGTTTAACCATAACTAGATATAAACAAAGATTGAATTATCAAATGTTTTCACATCAGTACAGATGTTACATATCAAATAACTGTCTACAACTTGTACGTTTTCCCTTTGATTCTTTTTCTTTTAAAGTAATTGTTCCATTTATTCTTTTGGTCTTTCAAAAATGTCTAATTATTAAAAGAAAACAGACACAGATTATCTCTGTCAATTTATCAATGAAAGGCATGCTATGTCATTCATAGAACTGTAAGACTATCTAAAATCATAACTATTTGGAAAAAAAAGTGAGCTTTACCATCAAGGATGACAGTTTATCAATCTTAAACTTCACCAAATATATTATATATTTACCCATAATTAAATATAGTAAAACCTTCTACCAGTAATATAGAGGGTTTATCTTGAACTTCTTCCATCCATATTTCTTTTATTTTTTTTACATCTCTGACCATAGAATCCATGTCTAATGAAGAAAACACTGAAATGAAAGAAACATGTACATGTATTCATTTTTTTTTATAGCTTGTTATGTCAGTGATAACTATTACCTGGTATATAAAAGTACTGTACCATGACAATCAAACTTTTTGTTAGGGGTTTATTTTATGTAAAAGATTCTGGGATGACTATTCTCAACAGTAATATTTTTCCAGAATGTTTTAGAATAAGAAGACTTTTAATGCTAGAGGTAGAGTTATACTGATGTTGAACTATAGAAAAAAAAATGCAATTTTATAAGATGCTAACATTATCTACAAGGATACCATATAAAGTTTGTCTTTGCTTTCACTGTGTTTATATCTCTTACAAAATAAAGAAGTATTTATTCATACTCTAGCATCTGTGGAAAGAGTACACTGTGATCGTAGATAACATTAGATGGAAAGAGTACACTGTGATCGTAGGTAACATTAGATGGAAAGAGTACACTGTGGTCGTAGGTAACATTAGATGGAAAGAGTACACTGTGGTCGTAGGTAACATTAGATGGAAAGAGTACACTGTGGTCGTAGGTAACATTAGATGGAAAGAGTACACTGTGGTCGTAGGTAACATTAGATGGAAAGAGTACACTGTGGTCGTAGGTAACATTAGATGGAAAGAGTACACTGTGGTCGTAGGTAACATTAGATGGAAAGAGTACACTGTGGTGGTAGGTAACATTAGATGGAAAGAGTACACTGTGGTGGTAGGTAACATTAGATGGAAAGAGTACACTGTGGTGGTAGGTAACATTAGATGGAAAGAGTACACTGTGGTCGTAGGTAACATTAGATGGAAAGAGTACACTGTGGTCGTAGGTAACATTAGATGGAAAGAGTACACTGTGGTCGTAGGTAACATTAGATGGAAAGAGTACACTGTGGTCGTAGGTAACATTAGATGGATTTATTTGTGTTATTTGGCTGCTCTCACACTATCACATACCTCCAGTCACCTCTAAATACCTCTCACACTATCACATACCTCCAGTCACCTCTAAATATCTCTCACACTATCACATACCTCCAGTCACCTCTAAATATCTCTCACACTATCACATACCTCCAGTCACCTCTACATATCTCTCACACTTTCACATACCTCCAGTCACCCCTAAATATCTCTCACACTATCACATACCTCCAGTTACCTCTAAATATCTCTCACACTATCACATACCTCCAGTCACCTCTAAATACCTCTCACACTATCTCATACCTCCAGTCACCTCTAAATATCTCTCACACTATCACATACCTCCAGGTACCTCTAAATATCTCTCACACTATCACATACCTCCAGTTACCTCTAAATATCTCTCACACTATCACATACCTCCAGTCACCTCTAAATATCTCTCACTATCACATACCTCCAGTCACCTCTACATATCTCTCACACTTTCACATACCTCCAGTCACCTCTAAATATCTCTCACACTATCACATACCTCCAGTCACCTCTAAATATCTCTCACACTATCACATACGTCCAGTCACCTCTAAATATCTCTCACACTATCACATACCTCCAGTCACCTCTAAATATCTCTCACACTATCACATACCTCCAGTCACCTCTAAATATCTCTCACACTATCACATATGTCCAGCCACCTCTAAATATCTCTCACACTATCACATACCTCCAGTTACCTCTAAATATCTCTCACACTATCACATACCTCCAGTCACCTCTAAATATCTCTCACACTATCACATACCTCCAGTCACCTCTAAAAATCTCTCACACTATCACATACCTCCAGTCACCTCTAAATCTCTCTCACACACCTCCAGTCACCTCTAAATATCTCTCACACTATCACATACCTACAGTCACCTCTAAATATCTCTCACACTATCACATACCTCCAGTCACAGTCACCTCTAAATATCTCTCACACTATCACATACCTCCAGTCACCTCTTAATATGAAGGCAAGCTTTCAACTGTGGTATCAATCATGAATACTTATTAAATTACTTACCTTCCCAATTATGGTGTTGGACCTCTGGTATCCAAGTTAAACGTTTATCACCTGGAGGCTAAAACAAAAAGAAACTGACCATTAGGTAGTACAAATTTTAAGTTTTATTGGTCATTTTGTCCTTGAAATATTTTAACACTGGTATATATCATGTCATCTCTCCCTTAAATATTCTTTGGCAGTATATATTTGTTTGGTATGCTTTTCCTACAATTTGCATGTGTTTGTTAATAATTGCATTAATCTCTGAACCATAATACAAATTATTTTTGGAAGAATTATTTTCTATATCCAAGAAAGTCATGTCTAAGAAACGATCAACAGGTTGAAATACCAACCCCACAGTCAATATGTCTATCCTTAAATGTCCCTCATACTCCATCTACAGATTATACTTGCATATATTTATGTATAACTAGGAACATTGTGCTATTACAATCAAATGATACCCTTGTTATAGATACATGTATAACCTGGAACAGTGTGCTATTACAATCAAATGGTACCCTTGTTATAGATACATGTATAACCTGGAACAGTGTGCTATTACAATCAAATGATACCCTTGTTATAGATACATGTATAGCCAGGAACAGTATGCTATTACAATCAAATGATACCCTTGTTATAGATACATGTATAGCCAGGAACAGTATGCTATTACAATCAAATGATACCCTTGTTATAGATACATGTATAACCAGGAATAGTGTGCTATTACAATCAAATGATACCCTTGTTATAGATACATGTTTAGCCAGGAACAGTGTGCTATTACAATCAAATGATACCCTTGTTATAGATACATGTATAACCAGGAACAGTGTGTTATTACAATCAAATGATACCCTTGTCATAGATACATGTATCACCAGGAACAGTGTGCTATTACAATCAAATGATACCCTTGTTATAGATACATGTATAGCCAGGAACAGTGTGCTATTACAATCAAATGATACCCTTGTTATAGATACATGTATAACCAGGAATAGTGTGCTATTACAATCAAATGATACCCTTGTTATAGATACATGTATAACCTGGAACAGTGTGCTATTACAATCAAATGATACCCTTGTTATAGATACATGTATAACCAGGAACAGTGTGTTATTACAATCAAATGATACCCTTGTCATAGATACATGTATCACCCGGAACAGTGTGCTATTACAATCAAATGATACCCTTGTTATAGATACATGTATCACCAGGAACAGTGTGCTATTACAATCAAATGATACCCTTGTTATAGATACATGTATAACCAGGAACTGTGCTATTACAATCAAACGATACCCTTGTCATAGATACATGTATAGCCAGGAACAGTGTGCTATTACAATCAAATGATACCCTTGTCATAGATACATGTATAACCAGGAACTGTGTGCTATTACAATCAAATGAAACCCTTGTCATAGATACATGTATAACCAGGAACTGTGTGCTATTACAATCAAATGAAACCCTTGTCATAGATACATGTACTGTAAATTCAGAAATTATTGCGTTCATTTATTATTGCGATTTTGTCATTTTAAATTAAATGCGATTTTAATTATTACGATTTTGAGAAAAGTCATGCTTAATTCAGTTAAGATATTACAAAATGCGAGTTTTAATTATTGCGTTTACAACTCTGTCGCATTATTCGCAATAATAAAAACCTCGCAATAATTTCAGAATTTACAGTATAACCAGAAACAGTGTGTTATTACAATCAAATGATACCCTTGTTATAGATACATGTATAACCAGGAACAGTATGCTATTACAATCAAATGATACCCTTGTTATAGATACATGTATCACCAGAAACTGTGTGCTATTACAATCAAATGATACCCTTGTTATAGATACATTGTACATGTATAACCAGAAACAGTGTGCTATTACAATCAAATGATACCCTTGTTATAGATACATGTATAACCAGGAACTGTGCTATTACAAACAAATGATACCCTTGTTATAGATACATGTATAACCAGGAACTGTGTGCTATTACAATCAAATGATACCCTTGTTATAGATACATGTATAACCAGAAACTGTGTGCTATTACAATCAAATGATACCCTTGTGATAGATACATTGTACATGTATAACCAGAAACAGTGTGCTATTACAATCAAATGATACCCTTGTTATAGATACATGTATAACCAGGAACTGTGCTATTACAAACAAATGATACCCTTGTTATAGATACATGTATAACCAGGAACTGTGTGCTATTACAATCAAATGATACGCTTGTTATAGATACATGTATAACCAGGAACTGTGTGTTATTACAATCAAATGATACCCTTGTTATAGATACATGTATAACCAGGAACTGTGTGCTATTACAATCAAATGATACCCTTGTTATAGATACATGTATCAGTGGATAAGTGATGTACAGGGATCTCCATGGATGAAAATTGAACGATGGAAGAACTTTCACCATTACAAACCGTGTCTACACTGTACAGTGTAGCTTGATCGGAAGTATTTTATCCCTCCATACAAGGAATGGTGAACATGCTAATTCATTGCTTATTTTAATTATATTTATTCAGTTTTTATTATAGAATTAGAAGTATCAATATTTTCATTTATTGCCGTTTTTAACCATTCAAATGCCAAGTCTTCATGGTCCCCCCTTAGTCGAGAATGACCAAAAGCTGTCATGAAGGTCCCCATGTAGATTTCTTGTATTTTTGGTAATTATTATGGGGGTTAAAAATCATATGATGTGGAGCTTATTTTTCATGGACTCTGACAAATTCAGAACCCATTACCAGTATGGCTGATTTGCAGCAACAACAAAACGATTCGTACGGGTTAGTAAAAGGTTAAAGAGATTTGTAAAGCAAACGTTGACAAAGGAAAAGGTTTTTAATGACTTTATCTGGCAAATTGATGCTGTGCAAAATGCATCTTACAGTCTTTCGAGTCTGAATAGAAACCGGAAACACAGATGTATCAATTTGATTGTTATATACGAAAGGAATTCGGAATTACGATACGATATTTCTTTACAGGAAATATTTAAGTTTTTACTTTTAAACTTTTAAAGTAATTCTAAATTATCGTTACAGCAGTACTCGAGTTATTTGCAATGAAATAATATTTACTGTTTTGCGTCTTATTTTGTACTTCTTAAAAAAGGAGGATGCTGACTGCGTAAGTCAAAATAAAGCAGGTGTTCGACTTGTTATTAAAACTGTTTTCTTTGTAACTGGATTATTAATTTATTTATTTAATCTAAATTATCATAATCATTTGCTGAAACTTAGTTGATTAATTCAACAAATGGATCGTCTATCCTCAGATAGTATTCTCCTGTCTGGTTTGTTGATCTACCTGTACAAGCTCAGGTACAAGTGATTAGTGATCTTAATCCGGACATCCCTCAGGCTTTAGAACTGTATTGATTATAACATAAAAAGCCTAAGGGTTATGCAATTACATGCATTTGATTATAATTGATAAAAAAATGGCGTCCGGCTACAAAAATTGATGAAGTTTTGAACGATGGCGGAAGACAATTTAACGATGGCGCATGACAATTTAACAATGGCGCGAGTCATTTGATGATGGCGCAAGACATTTGAACGATGGCGGGGCGCCATCTTTAAACAGGCCATGGAGATCCCTGGATGTATGTGATAACATATCACAAGGTACATACAAATGTAGCATGTACACAAAAAGCTTGTTTCAAAATTTCCAATAGCTCTAATTTGTCGTTCCTGGGATAACTATGACAAGTATTTCATGGCAGATGAATAGACTGCAGCTGCCAGAAAAAAGAAAGGATGGTTGGATACATGTATATAAACCAGTATACCTACTCTCCTTTAAATCAGGGGTACAATAAATTTATGTTTTATTCTCATGTTAGTACTATGATTCTTACATGGAAATAGTCGTCTTGACATATATGAGCTGAACCTGGCAGTGATTTCTTTAAACAGGATGTTAATGAAGTCTTTCCACTGTTAGATGGTCTGAAACATACAATTAACACTGTTAGATGGTCTGAAACATACATCTACATGAATAGCAGATTTCAAAGGAAAAATAAACTTAGTTTACATTTTAGAGATACTCATTAGGAAAATGTTACAAATTACCATACATAGTTATCAAATATTTAAATTTAATGAAATCTGCATGTATACAATAAGCATATATCATGTATATTGTTACAATATTATTCCACAATTTGCTTATCTGAATGCAGCTAGCCTATAAAATATTAACGGAGAACGTGTCCATGTGACACTGATTATGCCCACACTTATCATTAAACCAAACAATAACAAACAGAATATTGTAATCTTAAATCATTTTGAATATTATTTTAGTAACAGTCTTCATAACGAACCACAAGTCTGAAAGCCCAGACCAGTGAAAATGTTGTTCTGTCAGTAAAATTTGCCTGAAAGAGGCATAACAAGCCATAGAAATTCAAATAAGTTCTAAGGAAGACATATTTGTAGGCTTGCAAGCCAACATGTTTTTTGAAAAGAGTTTGCACAAGGTCATGTTTTTCTCTTACGGTTTCTGACATCTTTACACTAAATCCATTGGATGTTGGGTGTGTACAGATTGATAATTTAGTCTTAGATACATGATTTTTTTATTAGTTGTTAGTGGCTTTGAACTAGCTGCCAGTTAACTGCAAGTACACTTAGATCTGTTCCTAGTGACTTTTTGTTGTTGGGATGTACAAGTACCCGGCCACGTCCACTTGTATTTTGGTCCATCTGATGAGTTAAGCCTTTTTCAACTGATTTTTATAGTTCGTTTTTATGTTGTACTGTTATACCACTGTCTCAGGTTAGGGGAGGGTTAGTTTTCTCGATTGAATTGTTTTACATTGTCATTTCAGGGCCTTTTATAGCTGACTATGAGGTATGGGCTTTACTCAATACTCATTGTTGAAAGCTGTACAGTGACCTATAGTTGTTAATTTCTGTGTCATTTTGGTCTCTTGTGGAGAGTTGTCTCATTGGCAATCATACCAAATCTTCTTTTCATATACATGTATATTTACAATCTTAATTTGTGTTTTTGGCTTACTTCCCTCATTATTTTTACCCAATTTAATATGTGTATGTCTATTTTTTCATACAATTTATAAAACTTGTTCAACTTACCCTGAGATGCCAATAATAAAAACATTTTTCAGCTTTATTCCGTTTTTAAGACCTGCAAAAACAAGTCTAATCTATAGTCTTTATAATGAGAGATTAAAAGAGAAATACAAAATGTACATGATTACATATCATTTGTTCTCAGTATAAAAGACACCAGATGTAATAATTATTTATCCCAAAGGACACTCCTTACAGTTTACAGATCTTGAAAGACAAATATTGATATCTTCTTTTTAATTATTATCTGCTTCAGGTGTATGGGATGGTAATACATTCACTTCTTCTGAACTTTGGTGGAAAGTAAATTAGTTTCTCATTTGCAATCATACCACATTCATTTATTAATTTATATAAAAGTCACGGTTAGTCCAATTCATGGTGAGTTAGCTGGTAATATATATAACTTTCTTCCAATAGATAAGATTTGCTGTTCAATGTTGTGTTCACCATTGTTCATTGAAGCTATGAAGGTCTTATGATTCGTCAAAATCTCATCCTTGATATGTTTTTGAATGTGGGATTACCTGAGTGCTAATTTGTTCTTAATTCTTTAACAAGATACATGTATCACAGTATGTTATATTATGATTTACATACAAAGACAATATTAATCATGTTAATTGAAGCTTTGTCCATCAAAACAACAACATTTTAATTTCAAGTTTTTTTTGTCTCTGAAAACAGACTTTGGTCAATCATTCACACAGACATCAACTTGAAAATGGATGAGTTGAAACAGACTTTATAAACAAACCTTGACTTGTTTGTTCATGTTATTATGAATGAATTATACTGACCGGCTTTAGAAACGCAACACTAGATTATTCTTTTCAATTTTCATTTTTAATTATGCATTTTTCTGTAATCAAACTTATGAATAGAAAGTTCTGTCATTACTTAAATTTTGAAAAAAAAATGCAGTTCGAAAGTTGAATTGATTACGTCATTTTCGATGTTCAAATATTGTGGTATACACTGAAACCCTGGTTTTCCCCTTACCAATGAACGTGTCACCGTCAAAAGCAATGACTGCCTGTAACAAACGCCAACATGATTGTCAGAAAGGTCAGCCATTTCTGTTCGGCATGTTTTTGTTTCTGTTTGCACCTTCTGATTTTGCCGTTGTTCCACCCATTACAATGTGTTTTGTCAATTATGCGGTTTAAACTTTAAGGCTCTAAATGTTTTTCGGCAGTCGATTCTTTGCCAGTTCAGTTAATGGGAAACATTTATGGCATAAATCTGTGCAAAATTTCATTCATCAATTTGGTTAGCAGTTGACGTTGCGGCCGTAGATCTGTCTCACAAATGACGTTGTCTAATCAAATTCTATCGACGTTGCATTGTCACTACATGTTGATCTAGTCTTTGATGGTCTTCAACAAATCCAGTCTACCGGTATCATTGTCGGAAGGACAGTAAGACGAGTTTCTGACGTCAATTTTTTGTGTTGCAGCACGTTCACGTTTTCCTGTTTGCAGAATTCTAATGAGTTGATTCAGCTTTTAATTCCTGAGTTTTGGCAATATGGAGATGCAACATTTTTTAAATGATTAAAGTGTGTCCAAGGATTGAACGAACTGTTTCACAAAGAAAAAAAACCGGAAAAAATCTTTTATTGGCTCGAAATTTCTCTTTCTGAAATTTCGTGCGATCTAAAAAATCTGGTATGTTCAATAACCACAGGTAAGTGAGATGTTTATTTTTCGAAAGGGAAAGACATATGATGAGCATGAATAGTAGTTGTATGAGGATCAAACATTATTTTGTGAAAAAAAATCTACAAAATGAGTGTTGCGTTTTTAAAGCCAGTCAGTATATTATGAATGATACAAATTTTTTTTTCTCATGAAAATATAACTATTTTGAAAGATACATCTTAACATCATAATGTTAAATTAAAAACATTCTCAAAACAACTATTAATTCTACCCTGGGATTCAACCATTATTTGAGTACAAACAGAACCAGACACAGGGGCTTGTTAAGTGGATCAGACGAGGTTTTACTGTCAATGGCGATCGCTATCCTATATAAAACACCTATATAGCGATCGCCATTGACAGTAAAACCTTGTCTGACCCACTAAACAAGCAAATGTGTGGCGCACAAATGTGTTTTGGGAGGGAATGGACCTAATAATGTCTAAATCTGCAGCCACTTACCAGTATCAACACTAGTCTAAAAAATTATTGTGTCTTGAAAGGCTATTATGTATTTATTTTCCTTTGGTGCCCTTTCAAGACATCCTAATTAATATGGGGATGAAGTCCCCAATAACAGTAGAAAATTCAATAAAAAAAAACTCGGGAAAATTTTCCCGATATTTTCATTGTACTAATGAACTCAAAATCGTTCAATTTTTTTTGTCGCGTTTTTGAATTTCCGGATCTGCGCTTAAATCTACTTCCGTTTCCGGTCTTGTTTGCATGAGACTTTGAATAAAATGTATATTTATCAGTCTAAGAAAGGAACTCAATACTAATTCATTTTTAAAAATTGTTTGTTATAAAAAAAAAACATTACCTGATGACAGCATTTCTTTGTTTACATTGAATATGATGTCACAACTAAAATCCCTAACAACAGAACCAAAATCAGAGTTACGTTCTTTGTTTACATTGAATATAACGTCATAACGTCACAACTAAATCTCTAACAACAGAACCAAAATCGGAAACGTTACGGTATTTCCCTTTCTCTTTTTAACATGTTTGATTTATAAAATCAAAGAGCAGATTGCTCTGAGGGATACGATTGCCGTTGTTTCATTGACACATGTACATGTATACATGTAGCTGGATAATATTATTTTCAAAACTAATTCAACTGTACGTTTAAAATAGTTACAAAATAGCCAATCACGGATAAAAGTGTATGAACAATGTAATCAGGCCTATGTTTTATTTTTGTACTATCAATTCCAAATTTACTTTCCACAGCAGTCACTGAGACTCAGACTCACAGGCACTTGTTTCTATCCATTGAAAGACCCACTATCAACATATATTTACTCGTAAATATACGTTGATAGTGGGTCTTCCAATGGATAGAAACAATTGCCTGTGCTCAGACCACAGGAGTTTGAAATCCTATCAATAAGGGGGTAAAAATATACCAAAGTCGACTATCACAGTAGAGCTTCTCTCGCTTCTCTCTTCGATGTGCTCAGACTGAGAGAAGGTATTTCACTTCGTATCTTATCACCTATTTTCCTACATTAATTCTAGGAGGAGTCCTATTCCTAACTCTTTAAATATTTAATTTCCTTTGGGTCAGTGATCATGACTCCTTTCCGTACACCTTTATCGGTTTAAAATGCGATCGTTTTTAATACAACGTTTATTGACAGAACGAGCTAATACTCAACGTGTTGTTTTGATTTAGAATTCACGGAAGTTACTTCCGGAAGGGAGACAACTCGAAACGATAATATGGAAGACTCCATTTCGTCTGAAGGGGTGTTCTACGATGAGGACAACATTTATTTTAATTTAAATGATGCATATGATTTAAAAATATGCAACAACAATAACCTTCAATAGCAGAAATACATAGAAAAGATCCCATGAGTTATAAATTAATTAATTGAGTGGAGAATCCACAGCAACCATTCAATCTAAAACCCCTTGAAGTCAAGAAAACTTTACGCATGCGCATAATTTCCAAAACAAACCCTGGAGCAAGAACGTATATTAAATGTTTATTAAACGACCTAGATGGTTCTCTGTTTCTTTATGGAAGTACAATCTCAAATATCAGTTTCATAACGGTAACATATAAGAAAAACTCCACTTCAGTTCTAACATGACGGAAATAGATTTATCGGAATTCAGAGAACTCTCGCATTTTTTCAAAACTGGGAATTCCCTCTGACGTGTTTCTAAATTTATAAAAATACAAAATATAAATACTGCTTAATTCTGATTTTCCGTGTTGTTTAAAACACGCATATAAATCAAGGGAATTATCAAACATGAAGATTATGAAAAGAACATTATAGGAAAGTTGTTGAAATTCAATCCCTTTGTTTGTTTTTATCTTTTAAAGCAAGACAATCATAAGAATCTGAGATGTTCTTTAATGTTTAGAATAAAACGATTGACGTGAGGGCAATGCTCTGAGCCACCGGTATAAGTCTACAGATTGCTTGAAAGCAATCGTATCCCAAAAAATCATACAGACTTCTTCCCCATTCACAGGTTATGCCTGCCTCATATTATTTGGACCGGTTACCCAGTATCCACACCTGCTCTGAATTGATGAAGGAATTAGGATTACTGTTAAACACCCTACTCATATCCAGAATAGGTATGATGTGAAAAAGAATACCCTGACATTTGCTTCTTACTACTGGTAATTTCATCTGTTTCATCAGTTGTTTCCACCCATTCAACATCAGTTGTCCCCCCTTCCTTGTCCTGTACGTTTTCTGTCTTCGTGTTCAATCTTTCAAGGAATGCATTTAGCAATTGTTTATTTAGATGGTCAGTTTGAGTTATTTTACGTTCAACTGCACAATTATGTGAACTATTATTGTCATTTGAGGCCAAATTCTCATTAAATTCAATCCCATTATCTATTTTCTCGTTTTCATCGTCCATGTTTAATTTTCTAGAATAAATTTATATTGAATGAAACGAAACTTACATCAAGATATATATTTCTTATTTATCTTAAATGAACAAAGATTAAACAAAATAAATGTAAAGAAAAGTAAATAATGGATGTTTTTATTTTATATTCACCCTAGAAATAATCAAAACAAAAACTTAATATTAAATTCTTTTTCTTTAACAAATTGCACAACAACTGTCAATAACCAAAATTTAGGCCTGATTCAGCTGAGCCAGATTCCTTGCACTTACAACTGATATAAACGTTGAAAACAAGGTACCACATCATAATAACATAACTAGAATTCATTATATTTACAGTATAATTAATCTATTATAGATCTAACACAAATGAAGATGACACAGAGATTTAACTATTGTAAAACTGTGACTTAATATGGAATCTGCCTGTCATTCTAGTTTCACTTCCAGATCTCATGCTTTTGAGTTGTTTCGGCGAATAACCAGGTCTGTGATGAATTGTACCGGCTATACATTAGCTAGGACTATTAAAGTTTTTTTGTCCAATTTAAGTAAATTTTGTTAATATCTGTATTCATTAATTTCATGAATAAAAAAAAATGAAAGGTACATTTAAATATATAATATATTTGTATGTGATGTGATAAAAGCTCTTTATAGGGTCATTTAATTGGAAATAAAATATTGTTTATATTCTTATATACAAACATATGACATGTATGAATAGTCTTTTCTTAATGAAGAAAAATAATATGCATCCGTCATTCTATCCCATATACATGATATAGGGTAAATGGTCTGTTCAGCTACAAAATGTAGTTCCTTTAGTTATTATATTTTTTTTTATAGCAAAAATGGTTATCTTAATGTACATTAATCATGTAAGGTGTTAGTAAATATAAACTGAAGGTGTACATTTTGTCAGGACTTTGGTTTTCTTTAAATTTCCCCAAAATGATGTGTAGTTGAACTTAAATCATTGTTTAGTATTATTAAGCACACGTACAGAGTACATGATTTGTCTGGTCAACTAATAATAATAATAAATTCATTATTTTCAGACGGTATTAAATAGTAAACACAGTTAACAAAACAGTTAATCCACCCTCTGGCCTTTTAATCTACATATAAGAATACACAATTTAAAAAAAATATTACAAAAGTGTACATGTAATGAAGCAAAAACCTAATACACTGCATAAAAGAGTACAGGTGAACAAATACCATTTACTTAATTAAGAAGACCACTGGACGTTAAGCAACAATCAATCAATCAATCTTAATTAAGAAGTATATTTATAGTAAAATTGTTACATTAAAACTACAAAAAGTTCTCTTCTCCTTGAAGAGATAATTAAGCTGGACATTTGGTTGTTAATATATATAAACATTTATACTTTTACTTTATTTCAAAGTGAAAGGCAAGGAAATCCACAACAAGGTTCCAGAATACATAAATGTTCTTTTACCCCAAGTAGTTTCATGTCTTTTAACAATTATATATTATTCTGGGAAGGTCTTAATGGGTATTTATTAACAACTGAACAACCGTAAAATACATTGTAGTTCAGATAAATATTATGGTGCTAGATTATTCATACACTAGCTTACATACCATCACTGTTCTAAGGTATCAAGATAGCAATTACACATTGTATATGCAAGTTATTATTTTCAGATATCTGTCAATATTAAAAATTTCTAGTTGAAAGAATGCCAAAGAAATTTAAAGGCGAAAACTCAAAGGCTGCTGTGGCAAAAGCAAGAAAGCAAGAAGTGAGGGATGCTGAAAATGCTAAAAAAGAAAAAGAAAAAGAAGATGAATATTGGAGAGATGATGATAAACATTGTGCCAATAAGCAAAAAAGAAAGGTTGGACTTAAAACTCATCTGTTGATATGCTATAAAAATATGAATAAAAAATCAATAAGGCTTCAACAACAAACTCAAAGAGAGGTGAGACTTTCACCTCAACTGTTGAAATGAATACAAATATGAATAAAAATCTTTAAAAAGGGAGATAAAAATCAATAAGGCAACAACAAAAAGAGGTGGTACTTTCACCTCATCTGTTGAAATGAAATAAAAATATGAATAAAAAAGGGAGGTAAAATCAATAAGGCTTCAGCAATGAAGATAGATGGGACTTAGACTTCATCTGTTGAAACGATATTCAAAATATGAACAAGAAGAGGGGAGGCAAAAATTACCAAAGCAGCAAGAAAGAGAGGTGGGACTAACCTAAAATGTTGAAATAATATGAAAGTATTGAGCATTTTGGGAAAAAATTAAAGGAAAAAGCAAAGAATTGGCAACTCAGAATGATGGGAATCTCCCTATCAGTTGAAAGGATGAAAGGATATACAAATATAAAATAAAAAGATAGGATTGAATAAAGGGAGGTAAAAAGCAATGAGGAAGTGACAAAGATAGGTGAGAATAACTTTATCTTTTGAAATGTTTTAAAAATATTTAAACAATAAAAATGGAGGTAAAAAAACAATGAGGCAGCAAATCAATTATCAATGTCTTAAAAAATAAATAGTAAGCATACATGTAGGTAGGTGGTCACATATTTTGGAAAGGTAGATTTCTTCTGACATTACTACGTTGGCAAGTAAAAGTAGCACCGCAATTTTCATTATGTCTGCATGATCATGATTACATAGATAAATCTGATGGTTAAATCTATTTTTTGATAGGAAGACAAAGAGAAGAAAAGAGTAGAACAATTGGAAAAGAAGAAAGAATTACAGAAACTTCATGATGAAGAAATGGAATCAATAAAAGTAAAAAAGCCAGCTACAGTAGACAAAATGACTAGAACACAAATTGCTGAACGGTTAGAAAAAGACAGAACAGCAGCTGCAGGTAATGTTCATTTTATAGGATTGGACATCCATATGCAAATAAAACTATATAAAAGGTACATATGATCTTTGCGCCCTATGCAACACATGGCAATAACAGGAATTTATGTAAGTAAAAGGTCAATATTTAAGATTGGATATGTAAATAATACTATATTAAAAGTACATATTTAAGGGGATACCAAGCAAATAAGAAAGTTAAGTCATTTGATGGTTTTAATGAAATTATTCCTGTAAATAAAATTGTGTGGTTCAAATTTCTTGTAATTTTTATATTTTGTCAACAAAAAGCACCCGTCCATGTGGACATATGTTCCTCTTTCCTTTCTTGTAAGAGCTCTCACACCTACAATTCTTGCCAGATTTTCTGAAAACTTCTATCAAACTAAAAAAGGTAAATATATCATCAATGTATCAGACAAACTCGAAAATCAGTGCATAATTAATTGCTTTTTATGGGAACTATATGCATTTCCCTTTAACATGTAAATTATACAGAACATAACCATATTGATAAATAGCTTTTAACTGCAATATAAAACATTCATACATTTACTTGTAAATGATTTCAATTTTCAATTCACTTCCTTATAACGCTTTAATTAATTTTTCATGTCAATTAAAACTGTATGTATATGTACTGATAGATTTATACATGTGTCAGGTTGAGTTTCCCTTCTCCCTTCAGCATCATTCATTTATAGGTACTGTTACTGAAAGGGTATGCATCTTTTATTGTTTAATTTATGGTTGTATAGATTTCACTGATATTTCTTACCTGTTGAGTAAAACTGTTTTTGTTTTGCGTTCCATTGAATACATTTCTGGGTTTTAGCAAACAAGGTTTTATATTAGTTCTCATGTAATCTTGTCATATATGTTGTTGTTTCAGCTGCAGCAGAGAAAGAGAAAGAAGAAACCCATTTGGATAAACCATTGGAGGAAAATCTAAACAAACTA
Organism: Mytilus galloprovincialis; assembly: GCF_965363235.1. Lineage (NCBI taxonomy): Eukaryota > Metazoa > Mollusca > Bivalvia > Mytilida > Mytilidae > Mytilus > Mytilus galloprovincialis. The sequence goes on along the minus strand of NC_134841.1, from coordinate 96,600,973 downwards.
CAGTTAGAAGGGGAAGCAAGGAGTGTGGAAGCTGCTTTATCTGTTTTAAGGTTTGTAGTATTAAATGAATTCTAAGTGAGAATGCTGCTTAAAGGTCCAATTTGATCTCTGGAATCGTTCAAAATACAATACTGATTTTGTGATGTAAATTAAGGTCATTTATTTAAACTTTACAACTTCTTATGAAAAAAGAAACTTATTTTGTTTTAAAAGTAAAACATTCTGATTTCTGTGTCATTTGGTCTCTTGTGGAGAGTTGTCTCATTGGCAATCATACCACATCTCCTTTATTATGCTTCATAGGATAAAGTAAATTTTAACAGTTTCATTTAATCATGGAATTTTTTCCCATTTTTTTGTGACCTAAAAGGTTGCTGCATATAATTGATAAAAGAGTACTATAATAAATATAATATAATAAATTAAATAATTTCATTTCATTTTGAACATTTTTTGGACCGCATTGCAACACAATAGCACACTTATTGGCTTTTGTTTGGAAGTTATATGATTGTTGTTAATTCTTTTAGTGAAAAAGAAGCTGCAGTTGATCACCATCCAGAGAAAAGAATGAAAGCTGCCTATAAGAAATATGAAGACACTAACATACCTATCTTAAAACAGGAGAACCCAAATATGAAATTATCACAATTAAAACATATGTTGTGGAAAGATTGGATGAAGTCACCTGATAACCCACTCAACCAATCAGCAGAATCTTAGCGTTACATAATGGAAGAGAGGAATTAGTTACAAGGAACCATCATAAAGTTATACATGAAACCATCCACCTGGATATGAAATTTCAGACGGACTTGAACATGCAATTAAAAGATTTATGTGTTGCAAATGTCTGGATACTATTCAGTGTTATCCCAAAATATTTAATTTAGCATCCTGGTAAACAGTGGAAATTGAAATACCATCTTGTTTCTAAAAATTATAGCATCACATTCATAACATAATCTGTAACAAAAACATTTCAGATAGCATCACATTTAAGATTATAGCATCACATTACCATGATGCTAAAAGGCCCTGGGGAGAACACTGACTATTTTCATTGCTTTACTGTTTATAAATTATGATATCCTCTGTCATTGTATGTGTAAAAAGTCTTTTACTGTTATGAACACATTAATTGTTAATTATCAGTCAGGGGCGTTACTTAAACAAGTAACTTTTTTTTAGTTACTTATATAGGTAATTTTTGTTTTTAAAATATATAAAATTACTCAATAGAGTTATTTTAAATTTCAATATAAGCAGGTACTAAATGTAGTTTTCATGAATTTTTACATCATTTTATATCATAAATTTAAGAATTTGTAAGATTTGAGAAGAGAATAGACATAAAGGGTTACTTTAAAAATAATGACAAAAGTGTTACTTGGATAAGTTATTTTGTACATCTTTGAAAGAATTAGTAATAACACTTATTTAAGGAACATATGTAATTGTTTTGGGTTACAAATTATAAATAACTTTAAGTCTTAATTAATTCATAAGTTTCTATCTATGTATATCTGTCTACCTTCAAGATTTTGAAGGATAACGATATTTTAATAGTCCGAAGAGACCAATCTTTGACCAAGAAGCGTCGATATCAAAGATAAGTGCGTCAAAAAAGCAATTAGTGTTTCAGAAGGATTAGATTTTATATTTCATGGGAAAAATAACCAGATGACTGTAAAAATTTGTTAAAACTAGTAAAATTTGTATAATTGGTCACCTATAAAAATAATATTTAGAAAAGTTACTTATATAAGTAATTTTTAAAATAGCCTCGTTTTCAACATTACTTATATAGGTAATTTTAAAAGTTACTTGTTTAAGTAATGCACCTGACTGTTTATGATGAGTGTATACAATGATCTTAAACATCACTTGTTCCATTCATTGACAACATTTGATTTTGTCACTTTTAATGGGATTCCTCCATTTTGCATTTACCTTTGAGTTCAGTATTTTTTGTTATACTTTTTGTTAAGTCATATTTGGTAGTGCTTATCAGTTACATTTGGCAAATTTTATAAAGGAGTAGGTTCAATAAGGTCCTAAAATGGCCCCCTTTTTTAGCGTAAATTTCAAAATAGGATTTATTGACCAATATCACAATAAATTATAGCTAATACAGTGACTAAATAGGAAATAAGCCACTTTGTTGAAAATTTGTGTTCCTGCATATTATTATGACGTCACAAGTTGTACTCATATTGATTATCCACGTAAAAATTAATGAAAATGGGTAGATTTCCATTGATTATTGAACAGGAAACATAGAGCGCATATGTCGACAACAAAGATCTTTTAAACTAATGTTTGTGAAGACATTTCACATGTCTTATTTGAATATTTAGCTTGTCAACGCCTGCTCTCTATGTTTCCTGGTCCTAAATTTGGTTGAAATCCAACTGATTTTACCAAATTTCACCAAAATCTCCTATCCTTACCTTTTTGGGATGTAAAATTTAACTTATTAGAATTAAACTTTGACAAAAATAGGTCAATTTAACTTTTTCACATGTCTTGAAGTCAACTTATAATAACATTTTTTGTCTTGTTATATTGAACTTTAAAATCAGGGCCAAATATGGGCCTTACCGAACTTACTCCTTTACATCTGGATCATAAATATTATCATTGCTGATGATATGTAATATTTGGATCTTGCATCTACAAAATTCAAATCCTAAAGTTTGATATCATGTACCCAGGGTATGTTGCTTTAAGGATGTACACCTCTGAGGAGCCAAATATTTCTAGAATTAAACTTTTTTTAACCTGATTTTGGGGTTTATAAGACTCTAACAAAATAATTGGTGAAGAAAAAATCATATGGTGGTGCACTTCTTTTTTTTACTACAGCCCTTTAAAAATGCCCAATTTTGATGATTTTCCCCTTTTTCATCGATTTTCCCCTTTTTTTGGGCTATTATCTTGAAAAAAATCACAGTTCCACAATTAAACTTTTTTTCATACTTTCTTTTTTTGAAGTGGGCCAATCTGAATACATTTGACCAAAAACAACTATAGGTAGGTTTAATATAAAGTTTTATCATATTTTGACTCTTTTTTGTGTCAAATTTACCATGCTGTCAATTTTGTATTTTTGGTGATTTTTCTCAGTTAAGAACAAAATGAATTTTATTTCAACTTTTTTGTTATAAATGATTGAAAAAATACATATCTAAGAAATTTGAAAAGAACAAAATGACATGGGATGTACAAGATTCTGGTAAAATCATTTTTTGTATCGCTTACCCATTTTCCCAAAATTTTGGCTAAAAATACTGACTTGATTGGTCGTAAAATTTAAAAACTAGATTACTCAAAAACAATTCATTGTAAATACACAATTTTTTCACAGAATTATGTTTGATTATAATGTTTTTAAAATACATTGATATTTTCCACTTGTATCACATGTTTTGGAAAAAATTCAAGAACAAGATTTCAATGAGACTGAATGAGACTGAAAAGTCAGAAGAATACATCCTTAAAATGTTTTTTCTTTGTATGATGAAGATAACATAATTTTATTCTGATCTTAGAATATGATGCATATAATCATTGTTGAAGGTTGCACAGTTACCTAAAGTTGCTTACAGTGTGAGTAAATTGGTCTCTGGTGGATAGTTGTCATATTGGCAATCATATAATATATCCCTACTATATAAGTTACAATGTTTTTATACGACCGCAAAATTTGAAAAATTTTTCGTCGTATATTGCTATCACGTTGGCGTCGTCGTCGGCGTCGTCGTCGTCCGAATACTTTTAGTTTTCGCACTCTAACTTTAGTAAAAGTGAATAGAAATCAATGAAATTTTAACACAAGGTTTATGACCACAAAAGGAAGGTTGGGATTGATTTTGGGATTTTTGGTTCAAACAGTTTAGGAATTAAGGGCCAAAAAAGGGCCCAAATAAGCATTATTCTTGGTTTTCGCACAATAACTTTAGTATAAGTAAATAGAAATCAATGAAATTTTAACACAAGGTTTATGACCACAAAAGGAAGGTTGGGATTGATTTTTGGAGTTGAGGTCACAACAGTTTATGAATTGGGGGCCAAAAAGGGGCCCAAATAAGCATTATTTTTGGTTTTTGCACCATAACTTTAGTATAAGTAAATAGAAATCTATGAAATTTAAATACAAGGTTTATGACCATAAAAGGAAGGTTATGTTTGATTTTGGGAGTTTTGGTCCTAACAGTTTAGGAATAAGGGGCCCAAAGGGTCCAAAATTGAACTTTGTGTGATTTCATCAAAAATTGAATAATTGGGGTTCTTTGATATGCCGAATCTAACTATGTATGTAGATTCTTAATTTTTGGTCCCGTTTTCAAATTGGTCTACATTAAGGTCCAAAGGGTCCAAAATTAAACTTAAAGTTTGATTTTAACAAAAATTGAATCCTTGGGGTTCTTTGATATGCTGAATTTAAAAATGTACTTAGATTTTTAATTATTGGCCTAGTTTTCAAGTTGGTCCAAATGGGGGTCCAAAATTAAACTTTGTTTGATTTCATCAAAAATTGAATAAATGGGTTCTTTGATATGCCAAATCTAACTGTGTATGTAGATTCTTAATTTTTGGTCCAGTTTTCAAATTGGTCTACATTAAGGTCCAAAGGGTCCAAAATTAAACTAAGTTTGATTTTAACAAAAATTAAATTCTTGGGCTTATTTGATATGCTTTATCTAAATATGTACTTTGATTTTTGATTATGGGCCCAGTTTTCAAGTTGGTCCAAATCAGGATTCCATATCAAGTATTGTGCAATAGCAAGAAATTTTCAATTGCACAGTATTGCACAATAGCAAGAAATATCTAATTGCACAATATTGTGCAATAGCAATTAATTTTCAATTGGAGTTATCTTTCTTTGTATAGAATAGTAGTTGATAATATATGTTGGAAATTTGCCAGACATGACTATGATGTCATTTTCTATTTTTATTTGCCAATAACTTTATGTAAATAACTTCATTGGAAATTTGCCAATATAAAATGTTGCTGATGAAGCTTTTTTTCCTTATCTTATCTAAAATGTTTTTAGATAATGTATGTTGGACATTTGCCAGACATGACTATGATGTCATTTTCTATTTTTATTTGCCAATAACTTTATGTAAATAACTTCATTGGAAATTTGCCAATATAAAATGTTGCTGATGAAGTTCTTTTTATTTTTTTATACAATAAACAATGTATATTCACTTTTACTACCAACCAATCTTTACCATTCAGTGATAACAAGCACTTTATTTTACATTTTAATATTTTATGACGTATTTAAAAGAGTAGTTATTGTTGCAAACTCCATTAGAAATTTGAATTGATATCAGTTTTGGAAAAAGGGAAACGGGGATGTGAAGAAAAAAAATGGGGGGGGGGGGGTTAAATTTTTCTCATTTCAGATTTCATAAATAAAAAGAAAATTTCTTCAAACATTTTTTTGAGAGGATTAATATTCAACAGCATAGTGAATTGCTCAAAGGCAAAAAAAAATTTTTTAAGTTCATTAGACCACATCATTCTGTGTCAGAAACCTATGCTGTGTCAACTATTTAATTTTAGATTGAAATAAGTTTGAAGAAGAAATCTTTAATTGATTTGTAAAATCTTGACATTTGTTTTGTGTAAAAAAAACCATGTAATGTCAAAAATTTGATCACAATCCAAATTCAGAGCTGTATCACGCTTGAATGTTTTGTCCATACTTGCCCCAACTGTTCAGGGTTCGACCTCTGCGGTCGTATAAAGCTGCGCCCTGCGGAGCACCTGGTTCTAAATTAAATTACTATCTGATTTTATGTGTCTTGACTTATGCATTTTGAATCTCTGACCCTTCTTTAATTAACATTAATAATTTTAAATGAAAATAAAGCTACACATCCTTTGCTCTTGGTGAATAAAGAACGGCTGCCTGCTTTGTTTGAAATTGATCTTTTTAATTTTAATTTATTATATATGTTGCAATGAATATTACATTGATTTCCCAGTTAGATAAAAACCATTAATTTGACATGTGAAAAAAACATGGTTATTTTACTCTCTGACTTCATACAACAATAGGCGTTGTCAAGACATGGAAAACATTGATGGACAAAATAGTAATCTTATTGTCATTAAAGTTATGATTGCCTTGTTTTTATAAATTATCATGCCAATATACTGCTATCAAATACATATCATATTTATCACATATTGATACATAGTAACTCATTTTGATGAGGATATTTTCAAGTTGTAACAAGCTTGATCAGTGTATAGAAAGATGTTATGTTTACTATTTTAAGTGCTATTATTGTGTATAAGTGTTAAGATAATGTATGACTGAATAAATTACACTTGTCTACTTTGTAGTTAAAAGTCTGATTTGTTACTTAGAATGGTACATAACAATATATGATCTTCCAACTCACTTGGTTTAGGTCCAGTATGAGTTATTGGTACCAATTTGCAGCTGTTGCACATCAATCAGTATGCGGTTCTGCATGAGTCTTTTAAACTTGCACATGTTAATCATGTTTATTATTGCCTCTAAAACTCATTGGTGAACTGAGTTGAACTCACAAGAACATATTACAATGAGACCCCCGTGATACCAATATACGAGCGCAAATTTTGTTGCGGTCGTATAATAAGGGGTCAAAAACTAGCATTTTTGTAGTATCTGGACAATAACTTGTGTGTAAGTGATCTCTCTGACATTGTACCACAAGGTTCAATATCACAAAATGAAGGCTGGGATTGAGTTTGGGGGGTAATTGCTCATTATATGCGGGAAATAGGGACCAAAAACAAGCATTTTTATAGTTTCCAAACAATAACTCCTTATAAGATTATGGATCTCTCTAAAACCGTACTACAAGGTTCCATACTACAAAGGAAAGGCTGGGTTTGAGTGTGGTGGTAATTGCTCCAAAGGGGGTTTCAAAAGGTTTGGGGGGGAGGGGGGTTCCAATTTTTTTAAGGGGTTCAATTTTTTTTAAACTTTCAAGAAGAATCTTTAATTGCACAGTATTGTGCAATAGATTTGTAAGATCTTGAAATTTATTTTGTGTCAGAAACCTGTACTTTGTCCAAAATTTGATCATAATCCAAATTCAGACAGAATCAAGCTTGAATATTGTGTCCAAATTTGCCACAACTGTTCAGGGTTCAACCTGTGTGGTCGTATCAGGCTGCGCTCAGCAGAACAATTTATTGTCACCTATGCAGGTAGCAGACAAAAATACTAGTGTTGTCAACGACCGAATACCAAAAACGCTAACCGGTTAACCGGACTTTTTTTTAAAAATTTTGATTTGATATAAATATGTATTTAAATTATTAAATAATTATGTTTCATTTAAAAATTGTCGTCGTGGTAATTAATTTAACAGATCAATTGTCCAATATATTGATTGCTATTGTTAATTCAAAAAAACATAAAATTAATTAGACATTCAAAGTTGTCTCTCAGGGGCAAGATCCTAAGGAAACATAATTAGTATAAATGTTTTTTTTAACAGTAACTTTAAATCAGTAATACGATTAAATTAAAATACTAGTCCGACCAGTGCATTATTTTTTTTTGTATGAAGCTTTGTATTTCAGAGACAATCGATCTTATTACTTCATATTTTGTATAAAGATGGCTTACAATACGAACTATCAATCTGTAACATGTTCTTTATCCTTGATCTTAATTTCGATGGTTCAGTGAATGCTTAAACAGCATATTGTTTTTCTCGCCGGAACTCTCCAGGTTGGCATTCGTCAATCAAATCCTCCTTTTAATATCAGAACAATTTAAGTTGGGGACTATCTTATAAAGAGAGTGACTTGGGTCTACATAAATGCCTGTACCAAGACAGATCTGCATTCTTTCGATGGGTTTAAACGTTTGATTTTACAATTTGTTAAGGGATTTTTTTCCGTTAATAATTTGCCTTGGAGATGTTTTTTTGTTGTTATTTCACTTTTTGTCAAAACATATCACCATTCATCATTCATACTGGTAAATTGTGCCAATATTTACCCAATATGATGACATTGCTTTCTAACTGATTTAAGATTTCCACTCATCTTAACCTGAACCTAAAAAAATCCCAAAATAGGAAGCGACATTTGGGGGGAGGGGATACATGATAAGTATCGTACAAATTGTTGCATTTGGCGTCCACTGAATACTGATATCATATCTTATAGAGAACCTGATTTAAACGATGGATATATATTTGCATTAAAACATTGGTCAACTTTCAGTATCAGGATAATCTGTAATGTGATTATTTGATAAAGGCAACAGTAGTATAACGCTGTTCGAAATTCCTAAATCGATTGAGAAAAATAAAATCCGGGTTACAAACTTAAACTGAGGGAAACACATTAAGTATAAGAGGAGAACTACGACACAACAGAAACACAACACTAAAATGTAACACACACAGAAAGAAACTAATATAACAATGGCCATTTTCCTGAACTTGGTACAGGACATTTTAAGAAAAAAAATGTTGGGTTTAACCTGGTTTTGTGGCTAGCCAAACCTGCTCTTTTATGGCAATGTTAAATATAACAGTAAAATGACATCACTACATAACAGGAATACAGTACAACATTCAGGACAGAGAATTATAACAGATTTCTCATTATGTGGAAACTGCTTTCCTTCAATCTTGGATAGTTTTACAAGTATTACAGAAATATCGAACTCCAAGATCAATTCAAAGAGAGAGGAGCCTATATAATTGACAAAAACAAATAATTGTCTTAATCCAGACTAAGTAAAGCCATTTCTCGATGACAATGGTGTGTAACATGGTTTTATAGCTAGCTAAACCTCACACTTGTATGCCAGTTGTTTTTAAGTGTTCCGTTTTGTTGACTAAAGTCGGCGAGCAACCCAAACAGATACAAAAGGTAAATTTGACAAAAATTTGGATCCACCAGCGAAAAACTGTAAACATACAACACCAGTTGCTAAAAGATTTAAACAAACTTACAAATAAATCTACCAAAGATGCCAACAAAACTGTTTTATTTTATCTCACAGTAAATAAATGCAACAGAATTATACCGCTGTTCAATAGCATAATTCGATAAAGCAAACACAAATCTGTGAAACAAAATAAAACCGAGAGAAAGCACATCAACAAAAAGATGAAAACAACGAAACAATAGAAACACCGAACTACAACAAAAGCAAACAATATCATACATAGATGCAGACTGTAAATTTGACAAAGATGCCAACAAAAAAACTCTGGGCGGCAAACCTGATTATGTAGTGACTTAAGGGAAAACTGAAACTTAATTCCTGATGGAAAACCTTTTTTGTATTGGTAGGAGTTACAATTTATGACAAAAATCAGCATAGACCCATTGAAACAACATCTGTTACACAAATTTAATAATACTTTTAGATATTTGGATGATATTTTGGCTCTCAATAATGACGACTTTAGTATGTAATGACACAGGTTATGTTCTTCTCATGTATTATCTATTTATTTATGTACTATTGTCATTTTGTTTATTTTCTTTGGTTACATCTTCTGACACCAGACTCGGACTTCTCTTGAACTGAATTTTAATGTGCGTATTGTTATGCGTTTACTTTTCTACATTGGCTAGAGGTATAGGTGGGAGGGTTGAGATCTCACAAACATGTTTAACCCCGCCGCATTATTGCGCTTGTCTCAACTCAGGAGCCTCTAGCCTTTGTTAGTCTTGTATTAATTTTAATTTTAGTTTCTTGTGTACCAAAAAGTAAAATGTACAATTTGGAGTTTAGTATGACGTTCATTATCACTGAACTAGTTTTTATATTCGTTTAGGGGCCAGCTGAAGGACGCCTTCGAGTGCGGGAATTTCACGCCACATTGAAGTGACCATCTGCTGTTGTTTGTTTTATGGTTGAGTTGTTGTCTCTTTAACATACTCCCCATTTCCATTCGCAATTTTACTTATCAAAAAATGCGGGTAATCATGGTAATATATTTGTAATCCCAAAAATGGACAGCCAATATATTAATCTATTCCTTTCAAAAAGGATCATAAATAGTAGCATTTAGATTCGCCGTTTTTTAGCAGTCCGTCCTTTAGGTATGAACAATCTCGGCTGTCTTTATATGGTCAAGATTGTTATCCCGTGTTTTTTAGGTAATAGGCTGAGCGAATGTGTTCATGAGACTTGTAGACTGATTCTCGTGAATTTCTTCAATAGCCAAAGCTTTCACGGTACTGAGTTACCTGCTACATTGAAGACCTGTTGGTGACCTTCTGCTGTTGTTTTTTTTTCTCTATGGTCGGGTTGTTGTCTCTTTGGCACATTCCCCATTTCCATTCTCAATTTTATGGTATTACCATAAAATAATTAGCTATGAAGTTCAACTGTAACATGTTATAGAAGTATCAAGTTATTGCAAGTATTTTCCTGGTGGTATAAACACTATTTGTCTGACTACATCGAAACGCACACGCTATAATGTTTTGTTACTAAGATCCTTTCCAAGCACATGCAACATGATTTTCAAAAATGCTCTGCGCCTTAAACAATGAAAATGGTTCAAGTTTGTAACAGTTTTTTCGTCAACACGATCAAGTTCAACGAATCCAAATTTAAAAATGTCTTCTCTATTTGGTATGAAGTAGACGGGTAGTGATTGTGACACAATGCGGTCATCAAAGTGACGCAAGATTTTGACAGCTATATCGATTGTATACTGTTTTTCTATCGACAGATCTATGTCTTTTCGAAGAAGACCCTCTTTCTTACAGTCAGTTAGAATGTGAAAGAAACAGTTTTTAAGCATATAGCTTGTTATTGAATCTTCTGCTTCGAACAAAGGAAAATAATCTGAGGTCGAATCAGGATCCATCTGAGGGCACACGGATTTGTGACGTAATAATTTGCATAATCGGTAACTTTCCCGGATGTATACTGGCAAAGACTGCATTAAACAGATTTCTGCAGGAGAACACGAAATTCTCATTAGTGTATCGTCCTGAAAGTAAGGACTCTGCAGTAAAAGTAAACAACCCTCTCTCCGGATTTGCTCTGTCACCATATCTAGCTTTGTGAAATCGGTATCGGATGGCCACCAACCAAATTGTCGAACAGCTGGTACAATATCGAGACTTATTTCTTCATCTTTGTACATCTGTCCAAACCATTTCAGTTTCAATGTGAACACAGGTCTGTCATACTCTTGTAAATGCATTACGTCTCCATCGAAGAATATATTTGGAATATCCCACGTATTTTTATCTAACACAATTCTTTTCAGAAGTTTCGAGAATACTAATCGTACTTCTGTCGCATTTAATTTTTTGTTACTGTCAAAGAACGTATGGTATTTTTCCGAAAAGGTGTTGACGGCTTTCAATTCAGCAAACCCCTTTTTATTTGGAACTTCCAACATTTCGCATAATTCTGAAAAATTTTGAAGACAAAATACAAAGTCAAATTCTGTTGGATCGCCAATTTTCGTTCCCTCAGCAGAACTACCAGTTCGAAAAAGTGTGCAGCGAAATCTTCGGTCGAGTGTACCCATTGAATCACATAAGTTTTCAGCTAATTTGACAATAGTCTGTTTTATTTGTTCACTTTCTTTCTCATCCCAAGATCCTCCAAGGCCAGGTAAGTTTAAAATTTCGTATATATCTTCTATCGTTCCCGGTTGGTTAACAACATTGGATAGATCTCCGCTTTTGTAAATATCAGTAAAATGAACAATATCGACTTTTTTCAAAACTTTCTTCCGCATGTGTTTTTCGTGTAACATAGTTACAGTTTTAGATGGTAAACGTAACTGTAAAATACTTTCAGGTGTATTCCCCTCATTATCCTTGATGCCAAGTGTCGCACCATTCTTAATGATTTCATCAAATATATCTTTTTGACGGAGAATTGCGGCATAATGCAAAGGTGTGGATCCAAATATGTCTGGTTTTTGTAACATAGTCGGTTTCATTTTTGAGATGTAAAATTTGAAAAGATAGTTATGATTTGGCATGGATAAACTTGAGTGCAATAATGATCGACCACATCTGTCACTTATATTGAGGCTGGCGCCATTTTCTATAAGCATTCTGATTACTTCGATATCATTTGCAAGAAATAATGGTGGTCTACCAAAAATGTCTGGCTTGTTCACATCGCTGCCGGCACTTATCAAGGTTTTCATAATTTGCCTTTCGTTGTCATTTTGTTGTTCAACAATACCTTTCTCGAAATCGCCTAAATACATGCCTTCTAGAAGTCTACTTGGAACAAATTGTTTTGCTGTAATTTTGTATAATGGTGTTATTTGCAAATTGTCGGCAATATTAACATCACAACCCAATTGTGTGATCTGCTTAACAGTTTCCCAGCTTGGATCCATGGTAGATAGATACTCCAATAATGGAGTATTTCCGTATATATTTTGCTCATTAAGTAATGGCGCTATTTCATTGGTCGATATTTCTGATAAATATTGTTGCAAAACAGCTTCTATTTCTTCTTCACAGTCAGCATTCATCAATATTTCATGAAGGATATTGTTATTTTCATTATCAAATCGAGCTTCCGCCATGCTTCGGTTTAAAAATCTACAAGTCAAATATATAATGTAGATTAGTAAAACATTTTTGAAAGTGTTGTATATATATATAGTTTGTTCCTTAATCGATTAAAATAATGACAACATGTTTCAAGTGCATAGTTATGGGTGTCACATTAGAATTTCCTGGGTCATCATTAGGAACAATTATAACATTTTTATAATTCTTTCCCCTTTCTAACACTGCTTAGATACACAATTAACTGAATCACTTACATTTTAATATTCAGAAAAAAGTTTGATATGTATGATGACCGTTTACTTTTCTGCTATCTTCACAAACCTGTGATCCCTAGTGATGGTATAGCATGCAGTGAATCCAAAATATAAAAAAAATCTCAATAATTCTCTTTACCTGTATGTAAAGTTATTTCATATTTTTCTACACTTGATTCATATGTCAATTTCGGAAAGCATGTTCAGTAGATACTGTATGTTTTTGTCCAACAGTGTTGAATTCTCATTAAAATAACTTAAGTACCACACAACAGAGCCGCCTAAATGACTGAATATGAAACCTCCGTGCCACCTTCATAAGAAGCAATTAAGTTTATCAATGTTCAAAACTCGTAAATACATTTTGAATATACAAACGAAACGAAGGAAACACGTAGTGTGATCGAGTAACCTGATATGTTTGCATCTATCATCCGAACTAAGGCACAATTTCGAAATAGAGTAGTTAAGTCCTGTTTTATTTTGATAAGCATTAAAATGTCAATGTTGTGTCTTCTTTGTTCTACGTGAACAAGAGTACTTCGAATTGGGTATATGTTTTGTGAAATGTCTATTATCTAAGGTTGTTAAATATATTTATATTTTCTTTGACTCAGTTACAACTAATTTTCTAACTTTCTAGCAGAAAATAAATATTCACCGAGATTACACAATTACGTAACTTGAAGTTCGTATTTTTTTGCTTTCTATTTTGAAGCCATCATATTCTCATTTTGGTTCACTCCACAACTCCTTTTTATAGCACTATTAAATAAATTCAAGCCACACAGACACATATTTGAATCCGTTTCTTAAATCTACTGTAGTACAAATGGTATATAAAAGAACACTTATTTTTTTTATAGATTTATGAAGGAAGTTAACCGCTTTGGTACACATTTATTTGTTAAAATATTCCCGTTCCTGTTAGTAATACCAATTTCAATGCATGAATGCCATTAAAGATCATCAAATGTTCAAGACAAATATTCAAACACATTATTGAGCACATACCTTAAAACTTTCTACTACAGAATCATCTCCAAATATATTTTCGTTGAGTTAGTTGGAGTCGCCAGTTACTTTCTAAATTTCAAGCAGGAAATAAATATTCACCGAGAATGCACAATCACGTCACTTAAAGTTATTTATAACATTTATAACAGAGAAAGAACGGTAATATTTAAATATCCCCGTTATAGGTACAGGTATTGAATGGTAATGCAGACATGTTAAGGTTTCAATGTACTCAGTTGCAAGGCAAAAGAAGAAAAATACCAAACCCGAAGGAAAATTCAAATCGGAAAGTCCCTTATCAAATGGCAAAATCAAAAGCCCAGACACATCAAAGGAATGGATAACAATTGTCATAACCCTTACTTGGTACAGGGATTTCCTTTTGTAGCAAATTGTAGCAAAACTTTTCTTTTGTAGAACAGTTGAATTCAATTTTATTATATTGACAACTATGTGTGAACAAAACAAACAGACACATCAGGTAAAAATGTCAGAAATGGAGGTACAAAAGTCAACATTGTGTTTTGGTTGCTCTGCTGATAACTTCCCATTCCTTTACATAAACAAGACAAAAACATGCAAGAGTAAACAGTGGGAAGCTTTTGTCTGTTTCCGAAGATTATAACTTAATTCAAGTTTTTACCGAAGATTATAACACAATTTGTAAATTTATAGTTATTAAAGTTACCAAGATTATAATTTAATACGCCAAACGCGCGTTTCGTCTACATAAGACTCATCAGTGACGATCAGATCAAAATAGTTATAAAGACAAACAAGTACAATACTTTTTTAATTTTCCAGTTCAAGCTGCCGAACAAGTCTCCTTGCTATACATTCTCCGTTAATCCTTGCTGCATATGTATATGTTTTGTATTATTTTATATTCATGAAACTCTCTGGAGGCTACAATTATTATTCCAGTAAAACATTAAACAACAAACTTACGGAGCCACGCTAGGGACATGCAAAGAAAAAAAAATATATTGTGCGCACAACTTAAATATATTGTGCGCACAAAATAAAATAATGTGCGCACAAAATGATATAATGTGCGCACAAAATAATATATTGTGCGCACAACTTAAATATATTGTGCGCACAATTTAAATATCTTGTTCGCACAACTTAAACATATTGTGCACACAATATAATATACTGTGCGCACCAAAATAATGTGGTGTGCGCCAAAAATTAGGAAAGCAGTTTTCCCTTGACCATGCATGACCTCATTTTATGGATCATTGAAGGTTAAGTGTTCGTGGTTTAGACGTAAACTTAGATACCAAATGCAATAGTTCTTTTATATTTGGTTGTATGGAACGATTTTAATGTCTAAATGTCCACTTGACAGGTGTCATATGACCTTGACCTCAATTTGAGGGTTAAGTGGTCCGGCAAAGTAAAATATTTATGTTTTGGTGTATTTCTCGGATACTGTTAGCATTTAGTTAGATATTTGGGGTATGTATGTTTGTATGGTGTAATTATGTATCTTGCAGTAATATTAATCTGACCTTGATTCTTGTTTTGTCTGTTTTCAGATACTATAAGGAATAAGTGACCTGTATTTGTTTTATGGAATGATTGTAATGTAAATATATTTGTCTGGTCGGTATCATCTGACCTTGACTTTATTTTCATGGTTTGTTGGTCAATGTTAAATATGTCAGAATTTGTCTATAATTTTCAGATACGATAATAGAGGTATAGTTTAACTGTATTTTATGTACACAATAATTATAAGGCGCGCATGTCGTATAAGGTTTGTTTCTCAGATACATTTGGTTCTTCAATACACTAAGAAAATCCCGCACCCAAAGGCGTGCTTCAGCTGGTCCATAAACAAAATGGACGTCATACTAAACTTATTAAGTGTTTCTTGTTTCTTATAAAGATTACATTAGACCGTTGATTTTCACGTTTGAATGGTGTTACACAAGTAATTTTGGGGATCCTTTATAGATTGCTGTTCGGTGTAAGCCTTAGCTACGTGTTAAAGACCGTACTTTGACCTATAATGGTTTACTTTTCCCTTCCGTTAGGTGTTGAGTATCATACCATCATAAAAAATATGAGAAGAATATAACCCGTATTTGTATGAGCTATGGTGTATATGTATATTGTTGTCTCATTGACAATCGCATCGATCGCGATCAATCGGGCCACAAATTTTTGAATAAAAATGATGCCCCAAAACGGAACATATTTGGAAAAAATGAATCATAATTGTTTTGTATGTTTTCGAAATATTCCACTGAGGCATACATGTTCATTGACTATTCTTAATCAGAATAAAACTATAACTTGACCTGAAACATTTGTACACAACTATTAAACATATTAAATCATAAGACGCATACTGTTCTATATCGGGAGCTTGTTATTAAGTGATTGTCGTTTTTTGGTGTGGTTCATATTTGCTTATCGATTTGGTAGAGCCTGCGACTTATGTCGCAGAATGCTCGACATAGAGATAGAAATCCAGCGGCGGTGGCGGCGGCGTTAGCTATCTTCTTTAAAGCTTTATATTTAAAAAGGTGGATGACCTGGATTCTTCATACTTTGTCTATAGATGCCTCATGTTACGAAGTTTCCGTCAATCACATGTCCAATGTCCTTGGCCTCATTTAAGGGGTGTTCGCGGGTATAAACCAATTTTTTTTCTTAATATAGGATTTCGCTATATTTTTCTAAAAATGAGCTTCATCTTATACTAAATCGAAAAAAAAAAAAAAAAATGAAAAAAAATGGGGTCACCGTTCATTTACGCTCACAATTTGCCTTCGAAAGACGCATACATTTTTGTAAAAGTGCTTTTTTCTGTTGAACTAATAGGTGAAATATAGGTAATATCGAAATAAAAAAGAACTAAATTACAGAAATCGCTAAAATTTTACAATAATTTAGTTTAAGTACAGCTTATTTGAAAGTAACAATAACAAAAAATATAGGTCACCGATGAGTTCAAAAAGATATTTCAATTTTAATGCCAAAAAATGGCATTTTTGCACCAAAGGGAGATAATTTGAAGCTTTTTCAATGATACATACATTTTAAAAGTCATCTGGGGCCTAAACGAATTGATTTATTTGAATGATTTTTGTACCATATGATAAAGTAAAAACTAATAAGGTAATAGATAAGATTTGTAATGAAAATAGAAATGTTTAATTTTTTTCTGAATCTTTATACCCTCGACCCTCCTTAAATCGTTCAGTGACAACTTGAAAAAAAAGTTTATATTTTTTTTAATGTTTAATTCTCTCTAATTTTAAGTAAAAGGATAACTTTATCTATTATATGTGTACCTTGCAAGGTCATCATGCCCGTCAGACAGTTTTCACTTGACCTCGACCTCATTTCATGGATCAGTGAACAAGGTAAAGTTTTGGTGGTCCAGTCCATATCTCAGATACTATAAGCAATAGGTCTAGTATATTCGGTGTATGGAAGGAATGTAAGGTGTACATGTCCAACTGGCAGGTATCATCTGACCTTGACCCCATTTTCATGGTTTAGTGGTTATAGTTTTAAGTTTATGTATTTTGGTCTGTTTTTCTTATCTGTATGCAATAGGTCTACTATATTTAGTGTATTGAATGATTGATTGTAAGGTGTACATGTCTAGCTGGCAGGTGTCATCTGACCTTGACCTCATTTTCATGGTTCAGTAGTCAAAGTTAAGTTTTTGAGTATTCGTTTTTTTTTCTTATACTATCTGCAATAGGTCAACTATATTTGGTGCATGGAATTATCTTATGAACTATATCATGTATATGTCAGTCGAGCAGATTTTATTTGACCTTGACCTCATTTTCACGGTTCATTAATCAGTGTAAAGGTTTTGTGTTTTTGTCTTCTTTTCTTAAACTATAAGCAATATGTCGACTATAGTTGTTGTACAGAAGAATTGTTAGCTGTACATGTCTGCCTGGTATGGTTCATCTGACCCTGACATAATTTTCATGATTCATTGGTCAATGTTTAGTTTTCTTGGTTAATGTAAATTTTATGTGACTGTTGTAATACATCTGTATATTTAGGACTATCATTTTAATATCAATGATAAAAAAAAGAAGGCGAGACATTTCAGCGTGTGCACTCTTGTGTTAAAATCATTTCGGGCCTTTTATAGTTTGCTGTTTGGTGTGAGCCAACGCTCCGTGATGAAGACCATACTATTAACAATAATTGTTAACTTTTAATAAATTATGACTTTGATGGAGAGCTGTCTTATTGGCACTCATATTGCATCTGCTGATTTATATATGTACTCAGTTTTATCTTTTATTTGATCACAACTTAATGGTGAATTTCTTAGACTGAACACACACATCACATTTCAATAACGAACAGTACATTTTAAGTCAAAACCGTATTTAATCTTGATCAAACATAGTCATATTAAAACAAACTTGTACGTGTAACGGACGTAAAGACTTTTAAATAAAATGACCATCTCCATCGTTGATGGAGCATAACAAAATCAAAGTCGTGAATTGAGAAACATGCCAGTCTTGTGTCAATCAACTTAAACAAATCTTGAGATTTTCAGACATAAAGTATAATGCATAAGTGCAAATAGTAGTTTTATATTTGGTACATGAAAACAGGTAAAATCATATTATCAACGTCGACATAAGATCGATAGTGTCCTCGCTGTATTGCCAAGTCTGTTTCAAACCGTTCCAATAAACTATGATAGAAAGTGGAGGCTTCAAACGAATCTGTTGGTCAAGTTTCAGACGAAATAAACGTAACTTCTTCAGTATTCATGACAAGGAGTCGATACAAATGTACTAATGATTTTTTGCTAGAGTATTTTCATGTATTCTAGCCCCATTGCAAAAGAAAACCTTATGCATTTCTCCATTATGTCACAATAAAAAGGAGACATTGAAGCCCCGTACCATGTGTAAAGTTAGAGAATTTAACGCACACTATATCATTTTGTGCGTACAATATATTTAATTTGTGTGCACAATATGTTTAAGTTGTGCGCACAATATATTTAAATTGTGCGCACAATATATTATTTTGTGCGCACACTGTTTGTTTTTCTTTGCATGTCCCTAGCGGGGCTCCAAACTATATTTTTATACTTTATACTGTTGAAGTTAATCTTCTGGTTTCTGTGTAGTGTTTTGCAGATATAGAAATAAGGAGCTTTAAAGGGAGCCAACACTTAGTCATGAGAACGTTTATTAGCATGATAATATTGTGCCGTCAAACTAAATTTATAGCTGTAAAATATTTAAAACAGACGACATCTTTAGTTTTTGATGTTGGTTGTTTTTGGGCAACATATTTCCTCAAGTTTGAATTGTAAGTTATTTTTCTTCATCATTCTATGATAACAATATTATATAATAAACATTATTGATACCTCTTCAACCCTTTTGTATCCCTCTTAAGAAGATTAATATCACATAGGTTTTTAATGAAAACTTCCTACTCCCGGATACGACCTTTTGCGAAAAACATAACTATGCATTTCAAAATGACAGCATGTCACATGAAGATTACGCCAAGAATTGGATAATATTTTCGCTTTTCCAAGTCATAATGACACTTTAATAGCGTTTTAATGTTTTTGAAACAGATGGGATGTTGTTTTTATACAAATGTTAAAACTACATGAACGGTGATCATTTATTATAAAGATAAGAAACATTGTTCGAATAAGACTCATTAAAATACCAATCATTTGAAAATTATTTTGTCCTGCGAAAAGATATACTTCTAGTTCAACAATGAAATATAACATTTTCTTCTTTGTGATTGTGATTATTTCATTTCGAGAATGTCATTCATGGTGCAGAGCGGAGCAAGTTTCAGGTAGTTAGTTTTGTTATATACATATGTGCTTTCGAATATTAATTAGAAACAAGTGTAACTAATCAATCTATCTTATTTATCTAAAATGTTATGAATAACTTAAGTCGGCAATGTGAAAACATGTCACCGTTAATTAATATAAATGTAAATAAACTTCTCTAATAAAAATTTAAAATAATAACTGAATATTTTTTGAGTGTTTAATATGCGTGTATAATTCTTTTCTTAAAGATTAATTTAATAATATGGACATTCATTACTTTTCTAGTGCTGTAAATTTGCCAAAAGAAAACTACATCTGTAATTGAGTCTTCGTCTGAATATTAAAACTGATTTAAGGTTTATCACATGATAGATCAATATAATACATAAGAACTGGAACTCAGAATAAGTATAAAAATTTTAACTAAATGTTGGGCCTCATACACAGGAAAATACTTATCTAATACCAAAGCTATAACAAATTTTCAAGCACAAGGGTCACATGGTTATAGAAGATATGTGTTGTTTTATTCGACACGGCAGTAAACACCTTGAAAAAGTGGGTGTCCTTTTGGCTATGCGGGATGTATAATATGTAGTCGATATGCAGCACCTACCTGGTACAATTTTTGTTAGATAATTCCCGTGGTAAACATGCATGAAATATTTGCCACTTTCGTAAAGCAAACAAACACTCAATAAATCAATCGAAATTTTCAGTTAAGATTTGTCTGTGAAAGTGGGCTATGATGAACGAAAATCTATGACTAACGGGACCATTCAAACTTCCCAATTACGAATTTTCTATTTCTCAGCAGTAACATACACTAATACATATCGTATGGATTTACATATTTCAGTTGATATGTTATGCTCGTGCGTCTGGCGTACTTAATTATAATCCTGGTACTTTTGATAACTATTCACACCACTGGGTCAATGCCACTGCTGGTGGACGTTTCGTCCCGGAGGGAATCATCAGCCCAGTAGTCAACACTTCGGTGTTGACATGAATATCAATAATGTGGTCATTTTTATAAATTTCCTGTTTACAAAACTTTGAATTTTTCGAAAAACTAAGGATTGTTTTATGCCAGGCATTAATATTATATTATCGGGGCCTTTTATAGCTGACTATGTGGTGTGGGCTTTGCTCATTGTTGAAGGCCGTACGATGACCTATAGTTGTTAATTTCTGTGTCATTTTGGTCTTTTGTTGATAGTTGTTTCATTCGCAATCATACCACATCTTCTTTTTTATATAGATTACCCTAGCCGTATTTGGCACAACTTTTTGGAATTTAGGATCCTCAATGCTCTTCAACTTTGTAATTGTTTGGCTTTATAAATATTTTGATATGAGCGTCACTATGAGTCATATGCAGACGAAACGCGCGTCTAGTGTACTAAATTATAATCCTGGTACCTTTAATAACTATTTTCCCTATACGGATTTCATGTACAGGTATATACGCAGCAACTGAGCCAACAGAGTTATTAAAAGGAAAGATTAAAAACGACATCCAGTAAATTTTATGGACACCATCATGAATTGGTTGATCTATACGATATGTCTGTTTCTAAAGTAGCTAGACATTTTTACCAAGTAATGGATTGTGGTTTACCATCTTTGTCGTTTGTTTTTTTTTAGGTAGCGAGCGTGACCTATTACTTTTTTGTTGAGTGTGAATTTGCATTGCTATTAGACATGTATCGGTATTTGTACATCCAACATTCATGTATTTAGTTTAGAAGTTTTATTTGTTATTATGATTTGATATTGTTTTATGTCTTATATTTTGTGGTTTTAATTCTACTTTTGTTTCTCTATGTATGTAAATAAAGGCAACAGTAGTATACCGCTGTTCAAACTCATAAATCCATGGACAAAAAACAAAATCGGGGTAACAAACCAAAACTGAGGGAAACGCATAAATATAAGAAGAGAACAACGACACAACATTACAATGTAACTAACACACACAGAAACGGACCAAGCATCAGACAAAATCCCACGAGAATAACAAATATAACATCAAAACCAAATACATGAATTTGGGATAGACAAGTACCGTGACACGTCTTATCGCAATGTCAATTTACACTCAAAAATAAGAGAAAACAAACGGTAAATATGATTAATCACCTATTTTATTTAGATGATTTTGTAGTTTTTATAGCAACTATGTGCATATGATTATTTGTGTTTCAGCAGTTTGATGCAGAAGAAAATAATGGATAATTGGTATACAACTAGTAGAAAATATGCCAAAAAAAAGTAAAATCACAAAAATACTTAACTCCGAGGAAAATTCAAAACGGAAAGTCCCTAATCAAATGGCAAAATCAAAAGCTCAAATACACAAAACGAATGGATAACAACTGTCATATTCCTGACTTGGTACAGTTACTGCTCACACAATTTATTCACAAAACAACATTTTAAACCAATTTTAGACTGGAGAACTATTCGTACATATATTAATTTAGAAATTAAATTAAATAAACTCATCATAGATATCAGGATTTATATTTTGTATTAAGGCCAGACGCGCATCAGTGACGTTCTTATCATAAACAGTTTATAAGGCCGAATAAAGTACGAAGTTGAAGAGGATCAAGGACCAAAATTCCTAGAAGTTTTGCAAAACACGATTCTTAGTACTTTTGTTTTCGAATATCAATGTGACGATCAATGTTAAACCAAATGTGCGTCTTCAGTTCTTCCTGCTACTTAAACTAGAGATAAAGATGGTACTATGTGAGTTTTGAATTTTTAGTTTAAAGGAAAGCTACACGTAATCTCTATTCAGGCAATAAATGCATGGGTTGAAGGAAATGGATTATGGACGTAACTCTGAAAATCTAAAACCATTTATACCCATACACTACATCTTACATTTTATTCAATTTAATTTCGTGTTATATATATATAATGTAATTTGATTAATAAAGGTTTGTTTTTCTTTTTAGAAAATTCCTTGGGTTGTTATTATGAAGGTAACTTCATACGAAAAGGCCAGACTATCAGCCTTTTTCCACAGTGTGTAAAGTGTACTTGTTCTAAAACAACATTGTCATGCTGTTCGTAAGTCTTTACACTCATCGACTCTATTATCAAAAATCTTGCAATTAAAAATAATCACAAGTCATAACTTACAAGTGAAAAGTAAACTCACAAAAATACTCCATTCAAAACGGAAAGTACATCCTTAATCGATGGCAAATCAACAGCTCAAACACATCAAACGAATTGATAAAAACTGTCATATTCCTGATTTGGTACAGGCATTTTCTTACGTAAAAAATGGTGGATTTAATCTGGTTTTATAGCTAACTCAATTGATTTTGTAAAGGGTCGCATGATAGTTAACTATTATAGTTTTGATAATCTTAATTTTATGGATAAGAAAATGCTGTTTTTGTTTTACTTACCGACAGTTAATAAACCATTAATTATCTATTTGCAACTGGGCTTAAACAAGTCGTATATAGTTTTTGGATGAAGAGTTGTCTCATTGTCACTCCTGTCGTTTGTTTTCTCCTACATTTGAGTGTGAATTCACATTACTATAAGACGTGTCACGGTACTTTTCTATCCCAAATACATGTATTTGCTTTTGATGTTATATTGGTTATTCTCATCGGATTTTGTCTAATGCTTAGTCCGTTGCTGTGTGTGTTACATTTTAATGTTGTGTTGTTATTCTCTTCTTATATTTAATGCGTTTCCCTCAGTTTTAGTTTGTTACCCCGATTTTGTTTTTTGTCCATAGATTTATGAGTTTTGAACAGCGGTATACTACTGTTGCCTTTATCTGTCACATCTTTTTATTACTACTCTTGTATTTGGATTTCTAAATAAATTGGGGATTTTACTGACCTATATTTTAAGCATTTGTGGAAATTTACTATCTGTGTTCCAATAGTTTAATAAACACGTTCTTGGTTTATTCATGTATGGCATTTATGAACCTGTTAAAAACTATATATTACGTTTTTAAATAATTATCTGGATTATGACAGAATATTTTAAAAAATAAAATACATGATATTTCATTCAAAAAAGGATAGTAACAATTCAGATTTGTAACAATAAATGTATAATATAAAACAGTAAAAGTAAAATCAGCTAAAGCTTTTTTTCTAATTCAAACCAATTTGTAATGTTAAGAATTTCAAAACCAGACCATTAACGAGTAAAAGAAATACAAAAAAATAATAATCTAATGATAAAACAACAAATATAGAAATATGAACATATGATATGATTGCAAAATGCAAATGAAAACTCTCTACTTAAGGCCACATCATTTATTAGTTTGAACCGTCCGAAAAAGTTTCAACAATGAACAAAACCAATACTACATAGCAAGCTATAAAAGGCACCAACGTGACAAATGCAAAACAATTTATATGAGAAAACAAACAGCCTGATTTATATATAGAACAATAAACGAAAACAAATATGATATACTGTAACAAATGACAAACAATGGAATACTGGTTCCTGCTTGGGAGAGGCAAATACAGAATGTGGATGGTTAAACATTTTCAGGGCCCTAAATTTTCATTTTTAAAGAGATTTGTATAACGATATAAGAACATTCAAAGCCCCAAAACGACTAAAAACATTAAAACACGTTAAGTATAGATTTAAGAATACTCGTAGCTATTGATAGTTATCATAGGTACCAGGATTAAAATTTAATACGCCGGACGCGCGTTTCGTCTACATTTGACTCATCAGTGACGCTAAGATCAAAATAGTTATGAAGCCAAACAAGTACAAAGTGGAGGAGCACTGAGGACCCAAAATTCCAAAAAGTTGTGCCAAATACGGCTAAGGCACAGTCGCATGAAGATTTTATAATTAACGAAAAAATGGGGGAAATGAAATATTTTTAGTAGTAATATATAGAATAATATTTTTCCATATAATACTACTAAAAATATTTTGTTTCACCCATTTTTTATATTATTCTATAAAATACTACTAAAATTATTTTATTTCCCCCATTTTTTCGCTATATTTATGAAATTTTCAGGCGACTGTGGCTAAGGTAATCTATTCCTGGGATGAAAAATCTTTAGTTTTTCGAAAAATTCAGAGTTTTGTCAACAGAACATTTATAAAAATGACCATATAATTGATATTCATGTCAACACAATGATAGCCATTTCAAAACCAATAAAGACAAACAAAATAAAACTATGTATCTAAAATAAAAATATTCATCATTACATACCCAATGGATTTAGTTGAAAGACTGCATAAACAGTCAAAGAAAAATATGATATTGTGACATGCCAACATATATGTATCAACAGAATATAGGATAACATTATTTTCATAAATTATTGTGAACTGTTTTTTTCAATTTATTTCGTCTTAATAGAAAAAAAAAAGATTTTTGATGTTTATAACTTTTCCATATGCTTTATAATAATAATACAAAGCAAATTTCATGAGTGTCTTGAACTGTGATAATTTGAAATATATACATTAAAAAATTTGAAGAAAAACCCAAAGGGAGAATCGAAACTCTTCAGTGAAATTCAGCTACAAAATCCTAGCAAATTAGATAACGGAAAGAAGAAAAACGAAAAAGAAAAACAAACAAGCACCGTCTACAAAACACTACCCAAAAATATTAAGACTATGCAATACAACTCCTTCCGAAAGGTAGACTGATTCTACTCAATGTGTTGGATATCCATCGTTTCAAGTCTACATTTTTTTAATACAACTTGTATTTATATATAGACCATGATCAACGTCTATTCAAACAATATATGGAAAATAAAAATTGTAAAAAGAAATTTGAATGTATATATCATTGTAGAATAGGCATTGAAATTACAAGCGTGGGGCCAGAATGTAAAATTATTCAGGAAGAATGTGGTCAACGAGCAGTTTTGAGGTCGGATAGCAGTAAAGAATGCACTTCAATAGGTGGAGCAGTTGGCAAGTAAACCAGTGTGATTCTTATTCATTATTGGTGGAAGCGTTGTGGTATTTTGGAATTAAACCATGTTCCAGACCGTATGACATTATTACATTATATATATATATAATGTATATATTAAAGGAGAACTTGTATAGTTTTGTTGGAATATATTTTTTAATCATGACAATTAATTCGTTTGATATGTTTTATCATTTGAATTTTCCATTTGATTAGGGACTTTCCGTTTTGAATTTTCCTCTGAGTCAAGTAATTTTGTTATTTTACTTTTTATAACAGTAACCTCACAAATTTGTTCTTTCCTCAGACGTGTGCCCCATCTTATATTGTTCCATATACGTGTAACATCTTTATCTTTCACTTTTCAAAGCTTTGTCCTTTTCAGCAAGTGATGCTCTGTGTGTTGATATCCGAATTAACAAAATGTCTCCAAGGAAACATTATGTTGGATGTAAAATAAATCTATAGTTTATATATTCGAATCAAATTGATATCAGTTTAGGCCACTGGAAATTGTATAAGTGTTTACATGAGATTGTTGATAAGCCCAATTAATATTACTTTCTATTTTTTTGGTATTGCTTAATAATTTAATTTTGGATGTAACGCGTCTTCTGATTGGCTGACGTTATTTTGTTATGAGCCCATAGACATAATTTAGTCATGTGACCGTGACGTCATCAACGTTTTTTCGTGGTTTTCTACGGTTTAAAATGGAATTTAGAATTAAATTATAAAAAATGACTGTAATATTTTTTCTGTCTATTCGAAATAACATAAAAAATATTACAGTCATTCCTTAATTAGTGAAAGCTGTCCGAATGGTCTTCTCCTATCTCAATATACACATATTAATCAAAAGGCTTTTTGGTGGTTCGTCCAATAAGTAACATAGCTTTGGACACGAAACGTTTAAATTGATCCGAGAACTCTAAGATCCTGGACTACATATATTTGGTGTATTTATTTTGCTTTAACACCTTCCTTGACAAAATAATTACGACGTTTTGACTTTTTTGTTGTTGTATCTATGATGAAGTTCGTTTAAACGTCTGCGTCAATACCACTGATGGTAAATACCAGTCCAATAGTCAGCACTTTTGTGTTAACATGAATTATCATTAAAATGATCACAATTACAAACATCAAAAAACTTGCGAAATACTAAGGATTGTCTACGACAAGATTAGATTATCTTAGTTGATGGTTTTTTTTCTTCGTGTCTTCAATACTCTTCAACTTTGTACCTTATTTTTATTTATTTTTTTGTTTCAAGCGTCACCGATGAGTCTTTTGTAGACAAACCTTGCGTATGCATTACTCAATTTTTATTCAGATAATTTTGATGAGTTTATTACTTCGTAGGTCTAATTTTTGAATTCTGCCAAAACGTTTAATTCCATTATATTTTAGTAATACCTTTTCTGCATCCATTGACATTCATCTTCCAAGAGATCGAATAAAAATGTATGCATTTCACCCCTTTTTCTATTTTCTTAGGCATGATATTTTGACCCCTCAACCATGCAAAATTAGTGAAACCCCTCGTGTTATAAGTCAACGTTTAAATTGAAATATCTATTGCTCCAATAAGTATCTTGAACGCAAAATAAAATTGGAAAATATTGTTCAATACTTTAACATAGCCATGGTATTTTTGATTTTTTGCACTAGTTTAAAAGTTGTAACAATAAGTATCATGAAATAAAACAAAATTTGAAAGCTTCTATTTCTCTTTTTTGAATGAAAAACACATTTTTGTAGTTTTAAAAGAGTTCATAACACTTGTTTTGAGCAATGATATTTTGCCGTTAATGTTGCACCAGCCACTAATTATTTCCAACTTTTGAAAGGTTAAAACGACAAACACCGCCTCGTCCAGGGAAGATCAAACAATCAGTTATTTTATTTATTAATATTACTTTTACTGTTAAGTCTGTTGTGATGTACATTTGACGTGACTCTGTACTTATGTATCCCGTCATACTTTGAACCAAACAATTACTTCATTTATTATCATTACTTTTACTGTTAAGTCTGTTTTTTGTTATATCTATTTTACGCGGCTCTAATTTTATGTCTACCTGTGCGAATTTCAAACGCGCAATTTTACACCAGTACTTAAAACCTTCCATCCTTTATGGGTGGATTTTACATAGATAAATGAAATCGTATAATATAAGCAAAATGAGGATGTTAAATTTGATGTTTGCCTTTTTGTGCTTCTTGGTTACATTTGTTTTTTTTATAGTGATTAAGATGATAACACAATGCTGACTGTTGTACCCCTATTTTTGACATTTTTACCTATTGTGTCCTTTTAGTTTTGTTCACGCATCGTTGATAATATAATGGAATTTGATGCGACTGTCATAATAGTGAGAGGTTTAGCTAGCTATAAAACCAGGTTCAATCCACCATTTTCTACATAAGAAAATCCCTGTACCATGTCAGGAATATAACAGTTGTTATCCATTCGTTTGATGTGTTTGATCTTTTGATTTTGCGATTTGATTGGGGACTTTCCTTTTTGAATTTTCATCGGAGTTCAGTATTTTTGTGATTTTACTTTTTCAGTCGTCACAGTTGCTTCAGTCATTATAGATGAATTTAGGATTAATCTTGGAGTTAGCCGAACCAGTAACTAAACAAGGTCCAAAATCCAAAGTATATGGTTTTAATTAAATAAATAACAGAATTTTGAATGTACAAAGACTAGGAAACTTTATATATTTACGTCAGACATGGATAGTCCAACTTAACTTTAAACAGTTGGCAACTACTCTTAAGCTGGAAGAAGTTTGATGTTCTAATTTTTGTAGATTTTTCACTACAATCTATACATTTATAGACCTATTTTTACAAATTCTTAATTTATTGTATCTCTAGAATATAAATGTAGTACATTATATTTATCATATTCAGAATTCCTTCTAAACGTCATAAGCAGTCTGAGCAAGCCATTTCTTGTGCAATGCAAAAAAGGTGTCGACAGGCTGAAGAATCATACGTGTTCATGAAAAGATATCATAACAGTGATGCACAAACTCATTATTAATTAAATATTCGTTAAATGAC
The DNA here is from genome assembly GCF_965363235.1 of Mytilus galloprovincialis. Classification (NCBI taxonomy): domain Eukaryota; kingdom Metazoa; phylum Mollusca; class Bivalvia; order Mytilida; family Mytilidae; genus Mytilus; species Mytilus galloprovincialis. The sequence goes on along the minus strand of NC_134841.1, from coordinate 96,572,265 downwards.
CTTAAACTATTTTGTACCAAGTCAAGAATATGGCAGTTGTTATCTTAAAGTTCGTTTCTATGTATGTTGTATGCTATTTGTTTGTTTTTTTTGTGCATCAATTTCCTGTTGTTTCGTTGTTTTCCTAATCCAAGTTAGGAATATGACAGTTGTTATCCATTCGTTTGATATGTTTGAACTTTTGATTTTGCCATTTGAGTTGGGACTTTCCTTTTTGAATTTTCCTCGGAGTTCAGTATTTTTGTGTTTTTACTTTTATAGTTGATATGTTGTCCTCGGTTTTAGTTTGTAACCTGGATTTGTTTTATCTTCTATCGATTTAGGACTTTTGAACAGCGGTATGCTACTGTTGCCTTTATATATATGAAGCTATATAAACTACATCACCGTAAACATCAATATATATGACATCCCGTTATCTACATCGTTTCGACAGGAAGAGCCAAAACGTTTAAAGAAAATATGTGTATCTATAACAAAAACTAAGAAATGTGTTAGGTAAATTGTGTACCAACTATTTGTATTGTGGCGGTCCCTGTCATTTGACTTTGATCTTTTTTTAACCTCTATGTATCTTTTTATCCTTCTTGATTTTTACAATCTTCGTTACATTGAAATACACATATTTAAAACTATTGTACTAGTATATTAAATTCAACTTAGGTCAATCAAAACACTAATATATTAACATAAGCGGTATTTTTTACCTTGGCATATATGTGGGAGTAGTTATCAAAGGTACCAGGATTATAATTTAGTACGCCAGACGCGCGTTTCGTCTTCATAAGACTCATCAGTGACGCTCAAATCAAAAATATTTATAAACCCAAACAAGTACAAAGTTGAAGAGCATTGAGGAGGAGGCTTGGCTAGTCATAAAACCAGGCTCAACAAAATATTCTGTCTTAAAATGTTCTGCCAGGAATAAGGCAATTGTTTCCAAATAGTTCAGTGTATCTGCCGTTCCGTTGTATATTCTTATAGTTGATGTGTTCCCTCGGTTTTTATTTGTGACCTGGATTTGTTTTAGCTCAATCGATTTATGAATATTGAACGGCGCTTTTGTTTTTATGATAAATGTATTGAAATTTCAGTGGTCGAATCAGGTTAATTTGGATGATATTGCTTTTAATTGGCAATTTGTATATTTGTCCGTTATCTTACTGCCTGATATTTGTTACGATCATGGACAGTACTTGATACTCGGAAATATTTGGCAATGACATCACTTATCAATCCAGCAACAACACATCTTCAGGTTCACTCCCGTTAATGTATCAAAGAAATGCATGACGACACACTGTCGATAAAAAGAATAATGAATGTTTTAAAAATGATGAGTAACGGAGACATAACACTAAAAAGGGCCAATACTTGGTAAGGCAACATAACGTTGCGATGTGCATTGTGTTTAAATGTAATATCAGTTTTAGTTCTATTATAATCTTAATTCAATCCTATTTCTATCTTATTTTTTAGAAATAATTTTTCAAATATGACGTCATATTTGTGCTGTTTCAGCAATTCAAATGTCTGCATGACGTAATATTGTATCTTTTCAACACTTCGTATGTGACGTCATGGTTATGATTTTTTGCGTTCAGGCCTGGTTTGTCACTGAGTCGGGTGTGTCTATTTTCTGTGTTGGTCTTCAATGCATTATGTATTATGGTTTTGTTTTCTGTAATTAGTTAACGTCAGTTTGACCATGTAAATCTTTTATATTCATTTGATAAAATTTACTGTTTGCAATAGCATAAATTGTTCTATATAATAAGGATGTTTTTATCACAAGCAAAAAAACCCTAGCCGTATTTGGCACAACCTTTTTCAACTTTTGATCCTCAGAGCTGTACAGCTTTGTCCTCCTTTTTTTGACTTTCGAACTTTTATATCTGGGCGTCGCTGGTGGGTCTTGTTTGGACGAGTCGCGTTTTTGACGTAATGAATTTTAAACCTGATGCCTTTTGTTATCTATTATTCATGTGTTTCTATGCCTAATACGTTCTGCTATTTATTTGTATTGTAGTCCTATATTATTATGTTGTCATTTTAATGTTATATTTAACAGTGCCATCAAAGTGCGAGGTTTGGCATGCCACAAAACCAGGTTCAACCCACCATTTTTTTCTTTAAAAATGTCCTGTACCAAGTCAGGAAAATGGCCATTGTTATATCATAGTTCGTTTCTGTGTGTGTAACATTTTTACGTTGTGTTTCCGTTGTGTCGTTTGTTTTCTCCTATTTTTGAGTGTTAATTCACATTACTATAAGACGTGTCACGGTACTTTTCTATCCCAAATTCATGTATTTGGTTTTGATGTTATATTGGTTATTCTCATCGAATGTTGTCTAATGCTTAGTCCGTTGCTGTGTGTGTTACATTTTAATGTTGTGTCGTTGTTCTCCTCTAATATTTAATGTTGTGTCGTTGTTCTCCTCTAATATTTAATGCGTTTCCCTCAGTTTTAGTTTGTAACCCCGATTTTGTTTTTTGTCCATAGATTTATGAGTTTTGAACAGCGGTATACTACTGTTACCTTTATTTAATAGCATGACTATATTAAGGGGGTACAGGAACACATAAGGGAGTTGATTCTACAAAGACACCTGACTTTTTAATCACATGCCAACATACATCTGATGAGAGGATTGTCTCATTGACACTCATATCACACCTTCTTATATCTATATAAAAATTCTAAGCTGCCAAGTTTTGACGCAGACGACATGTTTAGCCTTTGCTATTAATTATTTTATGTGTAATACATTGGAACAGTTTTAAAAAAGTTTCAATTACAGCATGTCACAAGAAGATTAGACCAATAACTGTATCGTATTTCCGCATTCTCAAGGTAAGATGACATATTAATATCGTTTTAATGATAAAGAAACAGATGGAATAATTTTTTTTAAAATAAAACAATATTAACGTTGATCATTTTTTATAATGTTATGACGAATTGTATGAATAAGTATATAAAAATCGCATATTTCAAAATACCAATCATTTGAAAAATATTTTTTCGAGCGCACAGACTTCTAGTTCAACAATGAAATATAACATCTTGTTCTTTATGGTTGTGATTCTTGCATTTAGAGAATGCTATTCTTGGTGTAAAGCAGAGTCAGTTTCAGGTAATGTTTTAATATAGAAATATACTGTTGAAAATTACCAGATCAATCTGATACCGATTTCCTTCATTTTGAATGGTAGAACTTACTTATCCGGTTATGTGGAACAATTCTCCGTTTACAAATGAGAATGAACTTCCATATTAAAACTTCAAAATTATAACTTTTGTAATTCATTTTTTTTTGCGGGTGTTTTATAAATAATAGTATTTCGTTTGAATTTAGATCATGGAAAATTGATTATTTTTTCTTTGTCAAAACAACTGCCTCTTTTATGGAGTGTTTGTTTGATTTTATAACTGATTTAGGGTTAATACCTGCTAGTTTGATTAAGCGTTAGGCTACATACACCGATAAATGGAAAATGGAAATCTATTTCCAACGCTATTCTAAATGGGGAATAGAAGTATGGTCACTTGTGGTTTTCATACATTCTCGTGGTTAGAATGCTTGATATAATTCCACTTTCATACAGTAAACAACTAATTTATCAATTAATCAATCTAAATTTTCAGCTTTGTTTTGTCTGTGGAAATCTTGTACATGTGTTTTATGTGGAAGTTTGTTAAACCACATCCAGCTCACGATGAACGTAGTCAAACAGAATGCTTAATATAACTCATTTAATAATGAAAGAAAAAGCACCGCTTAATTAAATTAGTCCAATGACAGCCTAAACACTGTGACATTAAAAAAAATAGAAAAATGATCTTATTTAATTCGAAATTATCTAACACCAGTGATGCATTTATTTCTTTCTAAAAAAAAAAACGTTTCTTCTCTTTTGGGGGACAAGGGGGTTGGAGGTGTGTGGGTTCGCCATGACAACTCTTATTTACAATGACATCAATATACTTATATAGAATTTGATAACATAATGATTATTAACATCAATAAAAACACACAGCAACGAGTCTACAGAAAACCTGTATAAAAATTTTAACATCGCATATTATCCATGTTAACTGGATTATAGAAAGTATGAAGTTTTGTCGCCTGTTATAACTAGCGACTACAAAAAATAAGAATCAAAACAAAAAAAGTAATTACGCATATTGTTGGTATACTTAAATATCAAGCATCTGCAAAAATATCAATTTTTTAAATATAGAAATGAAAATAATAGCAAGAAAATCTTCAGTAATTTTTTCTACGTAAACGAGAGATAAAGATATGACTATGGGGTTAAGCCGGACCTTTTATTGTTGACTATGTAGTACGTGCTTTGCTCATTGTTGAATGCCGACGGTGTACCAGTTTTTGATTTCTGTGTCATTTGATCTATTGTAGAGAGTTGTCTCATTGGCAATCATACCACATTTTTTTACTTGACAGAGCTTTGTTTTTCTTACAGAAAATTCCTACGGATGTTTCTATGAAGGTAACTTCATACGAAAAGGGGAGACCATTAGTTTTTTCCCACAATGCGTAAAGTGCAGTTGTTCTAAAAAAACGTTTTCCTGTTGTTCGTAAGTTTAAAACTCAACGACTCTTTTAACAAAAATCTGGCGATCAAAATTTCTCGCAAGTCATAACTTACAAACATTCTCACTCAATTAATATTTTGGTCACATAAAAACTATGAAAATCTGGAAACTCTAAATTTCACCGTCAACTGTCATCATCGATTTGCAACTGGACGTAAAGCAAATAACAAAAAATCAACTAGTCTTCTTGTATTCAAGTAGTTTTATTGAGATGATTTGGGGTTTTTGAGACACTGATGATGAATTGCAAAGTTTATATTAAAAAATATGCGGAAGAAACCAAAGGGAGAATCAAAACCACTAAGTGCAGATTCAGCAACAAATTATGGTGAAAAAAATGAGAAACGACGAAAAACAAACAATGGTCTATAAAAAACTAAATAAAAATATAAAGGGCTAATTTATACGAACCCTTCGGAAGATAGACGGATACTACTGAACATGTCAGTTACCCATTGTTTCAAACCAGTGATTATTTTCTAAATACAACTAGTATTCATATATTGTCCATGATAGCCGTTTATTCCTATGATATATGTAAGTAAAAATTGTGAAATAAATCTGTGTGTATATGTCATTTTAGAATAGGCATTGAAATAACAAGCGTGGGGCCAGAATGTAAAATTATTAAGGAGGGCTGTACTCAACGGGCGGTTTTGAAGTTGGATAGCAGTAAAAAATGTACTTCGGTTGCTGGAGTTGGCAAATAAACAAGTGAGCAATGATTCGTTATTGGTGAAAGTGTTGTGGTTGTACAGGATTAAAGTCATGTTTAAGTGTTTAAGAACAAGACAATTTTAACATTATAAATATATGTATAAGAATATATTAAAGAAGAAATTATATTGATTTTTTGGAATATATTTTAAGCATGAAAAGTAATTTACAACGGTGACCCGAAATATGTGTTCTTTCTTCAGACGTGTGCCCTGTCCTATATTGTGCCATATACGTCAAATATCTATGTTCGTTCTTTTTTCAAATCATTGTCCTTTTCATCAAGTTATGCTCTATGTGTTGATATCAGAATTAACAAAATGACATCACTGAAATATCATGTTTGTTGTAAAAAACATCATTAAGACTAGCTTGATATCATTGTTGATAAAGGCAGTACCAAACACAAAAATGCCGTTATTCCATTTGTTATGAATCTCCAAATTAAAATTTCAAAAGTTATTGTGTACATGGTATTAAATTTGTAAAAAGACACAAAGTTATAAAATTGTATCTTAAGTTTTTTCAATGAAAAGAGAAGAGTAAAGGAGTATCACAGTAAAGGGAGCCAAGAGTTGTTCAGTCAACGAAACATCAAATAGCACGACTATATTAGGGGGATACAATACACATAAGGGAGTTAACCCTTAGAAACTAGTTGAACGGTTTAATCAGTAACCAATCAAGTTTCTTAATGATGCCAATTTGTGTCTGTCAAACTGATATATGTCAAATTAAAATCTTCCTGTAAATTTTGTGGTCAAATGCATTGACTTTTGTCAACAGGTCAAAGTTGATATTTAGTCAAAATCAAATAAATTAAACGAACCACTATTGTTATTTAAAGTGTTTGGTAGCCTCTTAAACCGTCTTATCAAATTCAAGATGCAAAGTTTCGATGCCGACAACATCTTTATTTGTTTGCTATAAGTAATCTTATTTGTAATGCTTTTGTTCAGTTTTGATAAAGCTGCCTTTCTTGACAATTAGATGATTAAAATTTTTTATAACAAGCTTATTGGGAAACCTTTTAAACCTGACAAATGCCAGCCTCTGATAATTACAGCATGTCACAAGATTATACCAATAACAAGAATGCATTTCCGCATTCCCAAGGTAAAATGACATATTAATATTGTTTTAATGTGCTGAAAACAGAGGAATATCTTTTTACAAAAAAATAAATAATATTAACACTAATCATTTTTTATAATGCTAAGACGAATTGTACAAATAAGTATACAAAATCGAATATTCCAAAATACCACAATCCTCTAAATGGGAGCTTTTTGTTTCTCGCAATAAAAAAAGTACTGAAGAAATGTTATTCAGTGGTTTTCGTTTGGTGCTGTGTATCATTGATTGTTTTTTGTTCATTATTTTGTATATGAATTAGATGGTTATGATTTGTTTATATTTGTCATATCGGGGCCTTTAATGTCATTGCTGTCAATGCGGTATGGACCTGGTTCAATGTTAAAGACCATAGACTAGGGAACTCAACTACATAGCTGTACGCTCGAATAGCCTGACCTTAACTTAAAACAATTTGCAACGTCTCTTTTTCTAAAGTAGGAAAAAGTTAGCTTAATTGAAAAAAAAATGGAATTTTTCGTTGTTTTGTAAAGACTTTCTATACAAGTTTAAGCCTATTTCACAAATTCATTGCTGTATAGTCTAGACCGCAACTCTGAACCTTACATAAATTGTCATCAAATTTGTGATAGTGGTAACAAGAATCATAACAGTTGGTTTAATCTTTATTTCATAAACATGGTGGATCTTTGTCATTCCAAATCTCATTTACGGAGTAAAATTAATATCAAAATCAAGCAAAAGCTGGGTTACACTGAATTGGTTACTGTTGTTACTTTTTCACAAATGTTATCCTGACATTCCTTAGTTCAGTAACTTGGTTACAATAAAAAATATAATGGAATCATCAACCAACTACAAAGACTTAATTATACGGGGACAAGCGCACTAAGTATGTACCGGAATTAATAAAATAGAGAATGGAAATTTGGGAATGTGTCATAGAGACAACAACCCGATCAAAAAGTAAAAAACAACCGAAGACCACCAAGGGGTCTTTAATGTAGCGAGAAAATCCTACACCTGGAGAATAAAACATGTTTTTGATGGCTGAACTCCCTCCCCTTACTTAAAAGGTAAAGTAAAACAAACCATAAAATCAAACTACAAGATCTGTTTGAAAGGACTCGACTCATCATATGGGTATAATGACAAAAAACAAAGAGCAGAAAAACAGAAAACAAAGACAACAATGTACTAATCTAATGGTACCTGCAGTTACTGAGGGCTACTTTTAAACCTAGTTTCTACTAAAAAAAATAATCCCAGACTAAAAATATATCTTCGACGGGTTTAGTGAAGAAACTTCATAAGCAACATGAGACCTTGAGCAATGTTAAGTATAAATATCGAGAGCCTGAAAGACCCAACTATTTCATAAATGGATATTATAACATTTTTGGTGATGAATATATTTATCAGAAATAAAATCAACGTTCAAAGATCTTAATACAATGTCAAATTGATAACCTTCAATTTGTAAAAGTCTTTAAAAAATATTGTTATTTTGAAACAGAGGGGCGAACACCTTTTTCAAATAGTGATGATGGCACTATGTATTGTGATTCTTCTAAACTTCATTTCCAAGGTTGAAACAGACGAGAATTAGAGGAGCGAACACCTTTTTGAAACAGTGTTGATGGTGCTATGTATTGTGATTCTCCTAATCCAATTTTCCAAGGTTGAAACAGAGGAGAATTAGAGAAGCGAACACCTTTTTTAAACAGTGATGATGGCACTATGTATTGTGATTCTCCTAAACTTATTTTCCATGGTTGAAACAGACGAGAATTAGAGGAGCGAACACCTTTTTGAAACAGTGCTGATGGTGCTATGTATTGTGATTCTCCTAATCCAATTTTCCAAGGTTGAAGCAGAGGAGAATTAAGAGGATCGAACACCTTTTTTAAACAATGATGATGGCACTATGTATTGTGATTCTCCTAAACTTATTTTCCAAGGTTGAAACAGACGAGAATTAGAGGAGCGAACACCTTTTTCAAAAAGTGATGATGGCACTATGTATTGTGATTCTCTTAAACTTATTTGCCAAGGTTGAAACAGAGGAGAATTAGAGGAGCGAATACCCTTTTTAAACAGTGATGATGGTGCTATGTATTGTGATTCTCCTAAACTTACTTTCCAAGGTTGAAACAGGGGAGAATTAGAGGAGCGAACACCTTTTTTAAACAGTGAAGATGGTGCTATGTATTGTGATTCTTCTAATCTAATTTTCCACGGTTATCGTGAACATGGTATTAAAGTTGGAAAAAGACTTAGAAAAGAAGAACTGCAGCTTACATTTTTTAAAATGAAAAGAAAAGAGTTATTGGGTACATGGCACTACAATCAGCCAAAACTTGGAAAATCAGTTGAACGTTACAAATATAATGGAATTTGATGCGACTGTCATACAAGTGAGAGGTTTAGCGCTATAAAACCAGGTATAATCCACCATTATCTACATAGGAAAATGTCTGTAACAAGTCAGGAATATGACAGTTATTGTCCTTTCGTTTGATTTTGCCATTTGATTAGGGACTTTCCGTTTAGAAATTTCCTCGGAGTTCAGTATTTTTGTGATTTTATTTTATAATAGCATAGCAAGTTGTTTTTTCTTCAGAAGTGTACGATTGAAATCTTTTATATCAAACATATTCGTTTCTATTTTTGTTACCGACTGTCAGATTGGTCCAAAGCTTAAACACAACTAACAGAAACAAAGGTTCGCAACGTATCGATATATGTGTTGTGTCGTTACATGTAAAGAAAACTAGGTCAAAGCCTTATTTCATCTAACAATAGAACTATTCATAGACTAAAGTTCTAAAACAAAAGAAGAGTTAAGGAGTACATAGTTTTTTTTTTAAACTGGGTAAGTCAATAGAACGTAAAATAGTTTTGGTTTGTAACCCGGATTTGTTTTTTTTCCCTTAATCGATTAATGACTTTAGAACAACGGTATACTACCGTTGCCTTTATTCTGTAACCTCTAAAAAGATTAATATGATATTTTATTTTAAATAAAAACTGTCAACTCCTTAAATTGAATTTTTGGTCAAAACATAAATATGTATATGAAACTATTAATGAAAGTGAAATATCAAGAATACCTAACTGCACTGAAAATTCAATACGGAATGTCCTTTATCAGCACGTCACACGAAGATAAGGACAAGGACTTGATCCTATTTCCGTTTTCACAAGGTAAATTTAATATTAATATATATTGCTGCCTATGGAAAGAATTGTTGATTTTTTTATCCATCTCGTCTAGCTTTTTTCATATTCAAAATTGGCGTCTTTATGTATTATAGAAATTGACATTAGTAAGTTAGGAATGTGTTTGTCAAGCAATATTCTAAACGAATGTTGCATTCAACTCCTACAGCAAACGATTCTCGTCGTTTCTGTATTTAAATACATATAAAAAAATGTTATGTTATAAGTTTGCATATGAAAGAACCTGTTCTCTTGAACTTGCAAATAAAAGCGTCTGTGCAGTGATCGTGCTAAACACAATTTAAAAAGGTTCCGTTTTGTAAGGACAATAATATTTGTGTAGCTCTGGATTTAACTGTTTTTTCATCAAAGTTTTCAAAGACTCTCATGGATTGGTATTTATTTTAGTCGTTATTGTACATTGAAAAGACAAATAAGCACTAGAGATATGACGCCACCGTTCTATTTATTACCCTTCTTGAATTAAATGTCAATGACCGGTGTTGTCGCGATCCTTTTTTGATTATAAATCGGTGTTATGTAGTGCTTAACATATAAATGTATTGATAAGACACTTTCTTGTCTAATCATGAGCACCAATGTTGATCTCTATATGGATCCGTGGTCGCTATCATGTACCCAATATCAAATGTTCAGTATTGATATGATAATGGATGTTTCTGCATAACTTTTCGCTTTTGATTTAAGGGATAATTATTTGGTCGTATCAAGGTAAGTCCTCGAAATGTAAGTTGCATATGTATATGGTCCACCTGTCATTATCACAATTTGCTCCCTTTTTCAATTTTTATAACGATCCTCCGGAAACGACTTACAACTGGTGTTTTTCTTGCCTTAAGCATCACAACAGTGCAACTTATAGTCAGGAAGATCACTCCCGTACGGAGTTCCAAAACTAACGCCCTATCATTTTTATCATACGATTTGTGTAGTTATATGTGTAATATTTGTAAAAAGGTCAATAAGAAGATGTAGTTGCCAACGGTATAAACCGATTATAATTCGAAATTGTTATACACTTCGATGTTTGTAGAGGCAATATTGTAGCGAAAACTAACAACTGATTGTAATGATACTGCTTATGGTGCAGATAGCCTGATTGCATCAAAGGGCGAGGATGTAAAAACTACACTTGACCGTATGGTTTTCAAGAACGAAAAAAAAACGTTGAAAGACAACAATCAATGACTAAAAGGACATACAGTATGTAGCGGGATCAAACATTATTTTTAGGGCTTAACTTCTTTACCTACCTGATAGGTGCTGATATAGTTGACACATTAATATCGTTTTATCATTTTTGAAACAGATGGGACTTTTTGTATACAAATAATAAACAATATAAACGTTTTATGATAATATTATGGCAATTATTAAAAATATGGATACATCAAAATACCTACTATATGGAAATATTTTTTCAGCCAACAGATAAACCTCTAGCTCAAAAATGAAATCTTACATCATGTTCCTTATGGTTGTGATTTTGTTATTTAGAGAGTGCCATTCGTGGTGCACAGCGGAACAAGTCTCAGGTAGTTAAATTTGTTTGATATATATATACTTGTATTGTTGTATACAAAATCAATCTCATCTTATTTATTCTAAATATGAGGAATTACTGAATCCGGTAATATGAAACATGTCACGGTACATATGAAAATGTAAATGAGTGTTTGTCTGATTATAAAATTGATTTAGGGTTGAAACATGATAGTTTAAAGAACTCAAACTCAGAATAAGTAAAAAACATCAAACTAACTTTAGGTCATTTACGAAGAAAAATAGAAAAAATTGAAAACCAATTGTTCAGAGAACAATTGAAGGTCTTTCCACCAAAAACAATGTATTTTAATATGAAAGTAGTAAAATTAAATTTTTAATTTCATTTCAATTGTCAAATGATAGCTTATTGTACGCTGATTCCAAATATATAGGGTTTCTATACAATATTTTTAAAATAAGGGAGATAATTTGTTACTTCCGGTTCGAAAATGTTACTTCCGGTAATATTGAATATTTACTTGACACTGATTCCAAAAATATCTGGTTCTATATACTTTTATATTAATAAAGTACAAAAAAAATAGCTACTTTCGGTTTGCACAAGGTTACTTCCGGTTGTTTTTTTCAAGGTTAAATGGTTTGATATCTCCTGCCAAAAGTCTCAGTGCTTTATCATGTAAAAAAATGAGGTAAAACCAAAGGTCAAAATCTAAAACGACAAATTAAGCTATGACCTTGAGATCAATTTCAAGGTCATGAACCAAGGACCTCAAATCAAAAGACCATAGGTCTTAATTATATTTGATTAATGAGTTATATCACCATACGCATATTTTTAAATGCAATCAAAATTTACGTGTTACTACATGTCGCGACTAACAAGTTAGTAAAAATAATTTGTTGATATCTTAAACGGTTTTTGGAAAAAAGTCAAACTAAGCCAAATTTAAAAAAGTAGAATATATATTTACTCACCATATATTTGAAATACAAATACGCTCCCTACTAGAACCCTTGTCATGACTCTTTGAGAGACCCGTAGATGGCCTGATGGAAGGTGATATTGACATACTTATAGAAATAAAAATACCCTCATTTCCCAGTGGCAGTCTAAAAAAATGTAAAATAACAAAAATACCGAACTCTGAGAAAATTCAAAACGGAAAGGCCCTTAATCAAAAGCTCAAACACATTAAACAAATTTACCGTCCTTCATCCCGGACTTCACCTACACCCTCAGGCAGATTTGGCCTTGGAAAAAATAGGCATTTATTCTAGGTCATTTATGCTAACATATATCTTCAACTGTTGAGGCCCTCAAATATTTGACTTTGATCGTTTCTGATAGACTGTCTCTGTTTCAATGACAGCTATACGTAATCTGTATACCGGTTAAGGGAAATATATTATAGATGTTAACACTGAAAATCTATAATCAGGTATAATATACATATGTTTCATAATACACCAATTTCGTTTCGAGTTATGTAGAACTTATTGACATTTAACAGAAGTTCGTTTATCTTTTAAGAAAACTCCCTTGGATGTACTTATAAAGATAACTTTATACCAAAAGGAGAGACCAAAAGCTTTTACCAGCCTGAGTGTGTTAGGTGCAGCTGTTCTGAAACATTGCATTCCTCATGCTGTTCGTAAGTCTTTAGACTCTTTTAAAATAACATCTAGCGATAAGTAGTTGTTGATTTCCAATGAGACAACAATCTTAAGAGACCAAATGACTTTGAAACTTGTACTCACCGTACAACCTTTAACAGTGACCCAAACCCATACAACATAGCAAACTATATAATGTTCTGAATTGACAAATGTAAGATAAATTTAGACGAGAAAACACGACCCAATTTATGTATAAAACAATAAATGGTATTCAAATATGATATACATCAACAAACGCCAACCACTGAGTTACTGGCTCCTGACTTGGGACAGGTACATACAGAAAACGGTGGATTCGAACATGTTTTGGGCGTCCAACCTTCACACACCCTAAATTTGGACAGTGTTGCAACAAAAACGTAGAACATCATTTACAAAACATTAAAAGGAAAACAAATATTATTTATAGCAACAAACGACAACCCATGAATTACATTAAGACAGGCATCTGCATAAAGCAGTGGTGTTAATAATTTTTAGGGTACTTAAACATCCCCTAACGTAGGAAATTGGTGTTACAACACAACATACAAAAAATATACAGATCAATTGAAATAGGTGCTTAACTTGATACAAAGTTCAAAAACAAATAACAAACAAAAAACAAAAGACACGAAGTGCATATCTGAGAGTACCTGCAGTTACTCAAAGCTAGTTCAAACCAAACAAAACCAACATTTGTGTAACAAGCTTTAATAATCAATCAGTACACAGTTAGCAGATTTACTATAGATAACTCATCAACAGTCAAAGAAAAGCATGATATTGTCCGATGTCTAATGTTAGAGAAATGTCTGTTGATTTTCGTTTTTTTTAATCAATTAATTGCTTTAACTCTGTTAGACCTTATAGAAGTCTATTTGACGACCACTTCATTTTCTTGGAGAGGTCAAGAAAGCTTTTTGAGGGTTTATATTTTGACATGTCATGCATGTTTAGTTTTTTTCCGCTGTTGTTAAAATTATTTCCTGTATTTTGCGTTGAAGAAAATTCCTTTTCATCCTGTCTTGAATGAAACATTTTGTTTAAAGTTTTCTTACCAGGTCTCCCTAGCAAATGAAATGGTCGTCCTTTTACTATCATTTTGAAAATCTTTTCCGTATGGTAAAGGTATAAAACAATAATACAAGGAAAATACTCATTAGTGTCTTTAGATGTGTTGAGACAATATAAGATCTTGGAAAAAAGTCAACAGTAGTATATCGCGGTTTAAAAGTCAATCATCGATTGAGAGAAAACAAATCCGAGTTACAAACTAAAACCGAGGGAAACACATTGACTATAAGAGGAAAACAAATGAACAACAGGAAGACTGAAGAGCAACAAAAACAAACAGCAACAAACATAGAAACGAACTATTTGATAAAAACTGCCATATTTAAGACCGGGTACAGGATATTTAAAAACAAAACGTGGGTTGAACCTGGTTGTATGGCTAGCCAAACCTCCCACTAGTATGACAGTGTTAAAAACATATCGTTACAGAAACATAGCACAAACACACACAAGAACGCCCATCACAGAGAAACGAATATACAAATAAAATGATAGTCGAGACAACATGCAAACCGCAGAACAACAACGAATATCTTCCATCAACAACAGATATCACAGTTACGCACTTATGCAACAAATATGTAATCTTGCATTTCATACAATAATTTTTATACTACTAGTCCGAACTATTATCATGACAATGACGGTATTGAAAAGCTATTTCATAATTATTTGGACTGCAAAAGACATAACACATTATCCAACAGAAACCATAACAGAAACATAAAAAAAAATACATGAATGTTGGATGCATAAAATACCGAGATACGTCGTATTGCTATGCAAATTCACATTCGATAAAACAATCATATTCAGGAATAGGTCACGTTCGGTACTTAACCGACAGATGATATAGATGTTAAACCACAATCTAAGAGTAGACATGGTAAAAATGTAATTAGTTAGTTTAGACACAGAAGCATCGTATAGATCAAGTAATTGGTGATGATTACGACGTATGATATCTGTTTGAACCGTTCAACACAGATGATCTTTTACAATGTACACACAACGTATTCATAGAAGTTGGCGGAAGAGGGACCAAAAAAATCATTGCAAAAACGAAAACGATCAATTAACAGACACACAATCGTCAATTAAAAAAAAAAATATTCCTATCTGGAAAGTCAAAGAAAATGTGAAAATAAATCTTTATGGATATTTCATTTTAGAATAGGCATTACAATAACAAGTGTGGGGCCAGAATGTAAAATTATTCAGGATGGTTGTACTCAACGAGCAGTTTTGAAGTCGGATATCAGTGAAGCATGTTCTACGGTTACTGCAATTGGCAGGTAAGCCAGTTGGACCCTGATTCGTTATTAGTGGAAGTGTTGTAGTATTTATAATTAAAGCCATGTTCCAGACAGTATGGGACTTTCAGCATTATAAAAACAATAGATATTAGACTGTAGTATATGTTATTAAAGAAATTGTATTGTGTTGTTGGAATTTTATTTTGCTATAACAAGTTATTTAAACGTTATCGGTATATATTTGTGAGTGTCAAATCTATGTCCAGTCTCAAATATGAGTCATGTCCTATTCCCTATTCTATATTGCGCTATATACTCCAAAAGATATGTGTCTATTATCTTCTCAAATCTGTGCTTTTGGGGGTTCGTCTATTAAGTATAAAGAAGCCTTGAAGATTAAACAGTAAATTTGATTCGAATACTTCAAGATCGTATTTCAAATAATAACGAAACCTTGGAAGGCTACGTAAATTTTTATTTGTGATGCCTTCCTACGACGTAACAATCATTACGTCTTTACAAGCCAATTTATTTAATGTTCCTATAATTGAGCCTTCGTACGTCCAGAAAAATGCAGAATTTCAATAAATATTTATGAGACCTTTTCTGAAACCATTGAATTTCATCTTTCAAGAGATTAAATAAAAAAAAACATATGCATTGCACATTATTTTATCCTTTTTTTGTCATGATATTTTGACTCTGACTTAATCGTTCATAAAGAACCCCCCCTTTAATAGATCAGATTTTTAAATTGATCATAGTATTTACACTACTTTAAACAGTTATAATGCTGCAAAAAGCAATAAGTATCTTATATACAAAAATAAAAGTTGAAAATATTTAGTAACACTTTTACTTAGTCATTGTATTTTGACACCCTACAGCAGAAAAATTTAACCCATACCCTAAAAGTTCAACAATCTATTTTATGATTGCATTTGCATTACTTACACTGCTGCATTTTGTATCTTGAATGAAAATAACATTAGTTTGGAAAGAAGTTTAGTAGTAACTCCACAACATCATAGAACGTCACATCTGGTTGCATGCGAAAAAGAGTCGAAAGAAATATTCCATTGAGTTTGATAGTTGTAGGAAATTAGTTTTACATTGGATTAAATAATCTGAGTCATAAACATATATCTTAGGTTTCTCAAAGCTTCAATCTTTTTTTATTTTGTGTTTCTATAGAATATTTGGAAAATTTGAGATTACATGGTTACCAGTTGGATAGTTGCCTCAGTCACTATAGAAGAGGGACGAAAGATACCAAAGGGACAGTCAAACTCATAAATCTAAAACAAACTGACAACGCCATGGCTAAAAATGAAAAAGACAAACAAACAACAGCACACACGACACAACATAGAAAACTAAAGAATAAACAACACGAACCCTACAAAAAACTAGGGGTGATCTCAGGTGATCCGGAAGGGTAAGCAGATGCTGTTCCACATGTGGCACCCGTCGTGTTGCTTATGTGATAACAAATCCGGTAAATAGTCTTATTCGGTAGGTCACATTCATGAAAGGGAAGGGGATTGTAGTTACGACGTAAGGAACGTATCCGATATCATTTGTTAGAGGTCAAGGAAGATCAAACAATGAGGCATACATACACTGCTTCTTGTTAAGGACAGTCCAAGACTGGAATATCCTACCAGTCGACACACTTGCCAAGGAAGATCATACAATAGGGAAAACAGACACTGCTTCTTCTTATGGACAGTCCAACGCTGGAATATCCTACCAGTCGACACACTTGCCTCAGTGACTATAGAGGTCAAGGAAGATCAAACAATGAGGCATACATACACTGCTTCTTGTTCAGGATAGTCCAAGACTGGAATATCCTACCAGTCGACACACTCACCAAGGAAGATCATACAATAGGGCAAACAGACACTGCTTCTTCTTATGGACAGTCCAACGCTGGAATATCCTACCAGTCGACATACTTGCCTCAGTCACTATAGAGGCCAAGGAAGATCATACAATAGGGCAAACAGACACTGCTTCTTCTTATGGACAGTCCAATGCTGGAATATTCTACCAGTCGACACACTTGTCTCAGTCACTATAGAGGCCAAGGAAGATCATACAATAGGGCAAACAGACACTGCTTCTTCTTATGGACAGTCCAACGCTGGAATATACTACCAGTCGACACACTTGCCTTAGTCACTTTAGATACCAACACCGGCACGTCCAAGGAATATAAAATAATGAGACATAGAGACCAACATCATCTCTCCAAAAGAATATAAAACAGTGATACACAGAGACCAACTTCGCCGTGTCTAAGGAATAAAAAACAATAAGACATACTGATACTCCATCTTAAGGGCAGTCCAGGGCTAGAATTGTTACCAGTCATCACAGTTTTTTTAGTCAACATAGAGGAGTTAAGGATAAGCCTTTGGGATAGCCAACCAGTTACTGGCCTGAACCCAATTCATATGGTTTAATTGTATAAATAAGAGACGTTTTGGATGTACATATTCTAGTAGACAAAATTTGTGTACACCTGCCATAAGTAGCCCAACTTAACTTAAAACAGTCGACAGAAGTTTTAAAGATATCTAAAGTGCATATTTCCCTCCCCTTTTAACTAAATTTTATGCATTTATAGACCTATTTCACAAATTCCTAATTGACTTATATTTTAATGTATAAAGGCTATTTATATCATTTTTAATATTCAGACGCATTTTAACGAGTATTTACAAGTAAAAAAAAATAAATAAAAAATACCGAACTCCGAGGAAATTTCAAAACTGAAAGTCCTTAATCAAATGGCAAAATCAAAAGCTCAAACACTTCAACGAATGAATAACAACTAACATATTCCTGACTTGGTACATACATCGAAATTCAGAAGAATCCGGAACATAGCCCAATAACATACACTTTGCCTTAGTTTAGACCGAAATAAATGCAGGAAAGTTAACACGGTTTGCATGTCTGGCGCAACTACAAAATTGAAATCATGGTATCTATGATGAGTTTACTTTTAATGTTTATTTCCTTCCAAAGTTTATAATATGGAATCAAAGGGCTACACTTTAAATCCGAATCAATCAAATGATGAGTGACATTGCCTACTATTGTTACTTTTTTCATAAGTTACACCATTCCATTCCTAAGTCTAGTTACAGAGGTGGAATGGGGGGAATTATGAAAGACAGCAAGCAACAACACCAAAAAATTAACGGGCTCAGTACAAAGGCAACAGTAGTATACCTCTGTTCAAAAGTTATAAATCAATTGAGAGAAAACAAATTCACAAACTAAAACCGAGGAAACACATCAGCTATAAGAGGAAAACAATGAAACTACAGAAACACTGAAGTGCAACAAATATTTAACGACAATACACCATACATATAAACGAACTATTAGATATCAACTGACATTTTCCAGACTAGGTACAGGAAAATTTGAGAAAAATGGTGGGTTAAACCTTGTTTTGTGGCTAGCCAAACCCCTCTCTTTATGGCAATGACATGACGGAATACAGTACATATAAATACCACTCAGGACAGAAAAATACATAAATAGATAAAAAGTTGAAAACGTCCAATTCGTCATAGATTTTAGTGTGGAGTCGTCCATCTGTGTCAATATTGAGGAAGAGATCAAGGTATGAAGATCTCCCTCTAGTATCAGAAGTATCCTGAATTTCAGTTTACTTGGATATATGAAATGTAAGTACTGGCTGAAATATGGGTTATTCGGTGATAGGACATCATCAATATGTCTGAAAGTAAAATTAAAGAATGTCGCATGGTGCTTTTTCTTTTCTTTTAGAAGAATCTGAATTAATTCTGCTTTATACGAGTACAAAAACAAATCGACCAGTAGGAGTGCATAATTAGTACCTATTGGAATAACGACTGTCTGTTGAAACATCAATATCCTCCAAACTCAACAAGTATATTGTCGACCAAAAAGCCAAGCATTTTGATAATATCATATTCAGTATATTTTCTGATAGTTTCTGTCTCTGTTTCTGTTTCTACACCTGTCTAGAATGTAACGGGGTTAAACATGTTCTTTCATTGACTTAACTGCCTAAAAAAAAACTACAAGTATGTTGGAAAAGACTTGACTGATCAGATCGGTACAAAAAATAACAAACTCAACTAACAGAAAACAAAGAACACATTGTATCGACTTAAAAGTACTCTCAGCTACTGAAAGTAAAGGCAAATTCCAAATTTCAACGAGTATAAAACAAAACGTTTTCTCAGACTTAAATATCAATCAATACATCTTCAACGGTTTTAGAGAAGAAACCTCATACACAGGTTGCGAAAAGTATGTGCAAAATCAAAGTTTTTAAGCAATTAAGTTACAACATCCACCAGCAGTGGCACCTACCCAGCTGTTGCAAATAAACACATCATAGATACCGGGATTAAAGTTATGTAAGTCATGGGAGCGTATTGTCTACATTAGACTCATCAATGACACTCGAATAAACATTCTAATATAAATAACTACAGGTCAACAAACAGTTTCAAGAACAACACATAAGTAGAACCATAAATGTTCATAAACTGATATCATATTATAGTCATAAGCGTATTAAATCAATGAAAATAAATTCAATGTTCAAATATCTAAATACAATGTTTTCAAATACCTTCAAGGGTAAGTTTCTTCAAAGGATCCATACGTTTAGATTAATCGTTTCTGAATTGACGAGCTCTTTTAACTGTATCAACATAAAAGTTAGGGTATGGTGTTCCGTTGTTAATATCTTCCAGTGGACCAGAGCAGGTTTATGGGGATGATGTTGCTATGCATTATGAATCTCCAAATCTGTCAAAAGTTATTGCGTACATCATATCAAATAAACTCATCATAGATGCTCGGATTTGATTTTATAATTAGGCAAGACGCGCGTTTCGTCTACAAAAGACTCATCAGTGACGCTCGAATCCAAAAAAGTTAAAAAAAAAAAAAAAAAAAAAAAAGGCCAAATAAAGTACGAAGGAGGACTAAAATTCCTAAAGTTTTGGCAAATACAGCTAAGGTAAATCTATTCCTGAGGTAGTTTTACTTAAAAGACGTTAAGAAATAATACGGTAACTTTAGTTTCTAAACAAGGAATAGAAAAGAGTAATGAATCAATGAGCAGAACTGAAAGCAGTCAAGACTTGGTAAGCCCACAGAACGTTGAATAGTACGACATCATTAAACCATCTTATCACATTTTGAAGATGCAATCGAAGGCAAACAACATCTTTCGTTTTCGTTTTTGTTATTGGTTATCTTTTATGTAATATATTGGCTCAGTTCTAATATAGTTGTTGTTATTGACAATTATACGATCGGAATTTTATAAAACAAACCTATTGGATACCTGTTTAAACCTTTTGGATACTCTCTAAAATAGAAAAATAATATAACATATTTCTTTTTAATGAAAACTGTCGACTCCTTTAACACCATACATGTATCGATATATTTGATAACAATTATAGCATGTCACGCGAAGATTACACCATCATATTTCCGCTTTCCCAAGGTAAGATGCCATATCAATATCGTTGTAATGTTTTTGAAACAGATGGGTAATATTTGTTTTTGAAACAGATGGATAATATTTGTTTTTAAAACAGATGGGTAATATTGGTTTTTGAAACAGATGGGTAATATTTGTTTTTACAAAAAATAAACACTACTAACATAATGTTATGACGAATCGTACAAACAAGTATACAAAACTCGGATACTTCAATTTACCAAAACATATTCCAGAGCACAGATAAACATTTAGACCAACAATGAAATCTAACATCATGTTCTTCATAGTTGTGACTGTTTCCTTCAGAGAAAGCCATTCTTGGTGCAGCGTGATACCAGTAGCAAGTAATTGAGATTTCTTTATATACGCATGCATTGTCGAATATTCTAAATTTTACATAAACATATAATTATTCATAAAACATGTTAATCTATTTTCTTTCTGATTATTTATTTTGATTTAACAGTCCAAGTTTTTTTTCAAGGATATCCTTTCAGACTTCCTGGATGCATTTATCAAGGTTATGTTATGCCAATAGGACGGAGCAGAACCTTTTACCAGCCCAAATGCGTACACTGCAGCTGTTCTAAAACAGTGATGTCATGTTGTTCGTAAGTCTTTAGACTTAGAGACTTTTAACAGAAACTATTGCTTGCTTGTCATTTTAAAGTTATATTTGACAATGCCATCAAAGTGCGAGGTTTGGCATACCACAAAACCAGGTTCAACCCACCATTTTTTTCTTTAAAAATGTCCTGTACCAAGTCAGGAAAATGGCCATTGTTATATCATAAATCGTTTCTGTGTGTGTAACATTTTTACATTGTGTTTCCGTTGTGTCGTTTGTTTTCTCCTATATTTGAGTGTGAATTCACATTACTATAAGACGTGTCACGGTACTTTTCTATCCCAAATTCATCTATTTGGTTTTGATGTTATATTGGTTATTCTCATCGGATTTTGTCTAATGCTTAGTCCGTTGCTGTGTGTGTTACATTTTAATGTTATGTCGTTGTTCTCCTCTTGTATTTAATGCGTTTCCATCAGTTTTAGTTTGTTACCCCGATTTTGTTTTTTGTCCATAGATTTATGAGTTTTGAATAGCGGTATACTACTGTTGCCTTTATTTGTCATGACTTTTTTTAAAGGGTAAGAAGAATAAAAAAAATTGTAGATGCTCCATTGCATGGATAAAAAGTTGTGTTTCTTATAAAATGCAATAACATCAATAATCAATGTTTATAACTCATGGTAAACATTTGAAAGCTGAATCCATACTATCTCCTAATTCAAACCAATCCATAAACATTCAAAAATTCAAAAACAGACAACAAACAATTAAGAGACATTAAAAGCAAATATATTTTTTAGATATAAAAACAAATATGAAAATAAAGATATGTTGTGATAGCTAAGGATATATATCTCCACCAGAGACACAATGACGTAGAAGTTAGCAACTGTATGACACATAAGGGTGACTTTAAGCAACCAACCAACAACTACTCAACCACTTTAGGGCATTCAGTAATGAGTAAATCCCTTTCTTCAGTATAAACGGTTCATTTAATGCATAAGACAATAAAGTGAATACACGAAAAACAAATATAATATACAGCTACAAAGGACAATCACTGAATTACAGGCTCCTGACTTGTGGCAGACACTTCGTGACATAATGTGGCGGGGTTGAACATGTTTGCAGGCGCATAACCATTACCTAAGACAGTACAATACAAGAACTAACTATACAAAACAATAATCCATAAATGAAATACAAATACGACTCACTGCATCAAACGACAACCACTGAGTTACAGGTCTCTAACTTGGGACAGGTACATATTGAATGTGTCGGGGTTTAACATTTTTGGGGGCACATAACCCTCCCCTAGCACGAGACAGTGGTGTATTAAGACAAAAAACGAACCATTAAAATCAATTTAAAATTGACTCATTATTGGATTCATACAAACAAAAATACTAAAGACACAAAAACAGACCTGAGAGTACATCCAGTAAATGAAAGCTAATTCAAAGCAAATAGCACCAAATAAAAAGTATGTTTCTAAGACTAAATATCAATCAGTACACATGAAGTTGAATTAGTTCAAATGCGTCATAAACTGTCAGAGAAAACATGATATTGTGCAATGAAAAAATATAAGTATATTATAAAGGTATAGGTATATATCGTAGGATAAAGTCATTTTAATACATTTTGGAGGTTTGCCTTCCAGTTATTTATGATTTTGATAGTCGTTGTTACATCTGCAGAAGTCTTTTCAATTTCCTTCTTTTATCTTATTCGTATGCTTTATATAACAATTATACGAAGTAAATGTTTAGAATTAATTGCATAACAGTGTGGTCGACAGTAAAACGTTTGTAGGTTGTAACTTGTTTGTCAACGGCTATGATTTTATGCTCACCCAGTCTGTCAGAGGCCTTCCAGTGGGGATTGAAATATTCACTTGAATACACATTCCGATACATAAAATGAAACTTTCTTTTTACAAAGCTTGAAAGGAATTTGTTTTAAATATTTATTATAATCATCACATACAACCGTGTCATTTATAAGAATAATAATGTTCACAGATGATATTATTTAATAATAATAAAAAAAAATAGGTTTATCCATTGTAAAAAAACCTATTAAGTTGATGGGGTTAATTCGCAAAATATCTCATTGATTAAGAGCACAACTACTTCTACGGTGTGATCATTTAAGAATGGCCTGCTATTTATTCAATGCGTATACATGTGGGTTTTGTTTGTGAAGAGTTCTGGATAATTAAAAAATCATTTGATTTCTTTGTTTAATACCATAAAACGATTCATTCTTTCAGATATTTGTCACTTTGCCTTATCTTCAAGTCCAACACAATTTCTCACGTTTCTTACAAAACTTATATTCTTGTGATGTATTCTTTTGTTGAAAAAAAATGTATAGATATAGATAGATATAGGAAGATGTGGTATGAGTGCCAATGAGACAACTCTCCTCCCAAGTAATAATTCATAAAAGTAAACCATTATAGGTCAAGGTATGACCTGCAACACGGAGCCTTGGCTCACACCGAACAGCAAGTTATAGAGGGCCCCAAAACTACTAGTGTAAAACCATTCAAACGGGAAAACCAACGAGAAACGAAAAACACATATGAACTACATAAACAGACGACATCATGCATTGTAACTTTTAAAGCCAATTAAGTAAAACCAATAATCTGAAAGAACGTGCGATATCATAGTAGGAAAATTGATGGTCAAACCATAACAAAAAATCAAGTAAAGAATTTTAAGTATTCAACCTTTATAGCTTTCTGTTCGGTGTGAGCCAAGACTCCGTGTTGAAGGCCATTTTTATTTATTTTCAAATTACAAAGGTTATTCCTGATTAGTATTTTTAATTATTTTATTTAGGCGTTTAGAACCTTTGGTGACCTCACAGTTTAAATTTCTATGATAAGTACGTCGTGAGCAGTGGGCATTACAGACGAACGTTCACCTAATTTTCCCCAGTCAATGAATGGCCATAGCTACACTGTTATGAATTTCATTCTATTAGTTTTTAGGGTGTGTTGGATAGAAAATTTGGGGTTTTTGACGCGTAATATTTGTCTCAAGATTCCCCTAAACACTAACGATCATTTGCAGTGTATAAAAAAATATATGGCGGATAAACCAAAGAAAAATAATTTTCTGCATTGAAAAACCAACAAAATCATGACAAAAAAAAAAAAACAAACCCAAAAAACGACAAGAAACAAACACAGTCTAGAAAGCACTATGTATATATAAAAAAACTAAAGACTAAACTATACGAACCTAGTTCTGGAAAGGTTAAAAAATCCTGCTCAACAATACGGACGCCAATTATATCAACCCGATCATATTTTTTTTTAAATACAACTAGAATTTGCAGACAGGCAATGTTAGTCGTTTTATTAAAAGATAGGTCTGTATAAAAAAAGTTATAGAAATATATATATCGTTACAGAATAGGCGCTATTATAGTAAGCTTGGGGCCAGAATGTAAAATTGTTCAGGTTGGTTGTACTCAATTAGCAGTTTTGAAGTCGGATAGCAACATAGCATGTTCTTCTACAGCTGCAGTCGGCAAGTAAACCTGTTGGGCACTGACTCGTTATTATAGAAGTGTTGTGGAATCTAGAATTGTAGCCATGTTCGTGATTATATGACAATTTTGACATAAATGGAATGTTATATGATTAATATTAAAGAAGAAATTGTGTGTTTTTTTTTTGTCGAATCTAATATGACCATTACAAGTTAGTTACAGTTCCGGTATGTATCTTTAAGATTCAAATCTATGTCCGGCCTCAAAATTGTGTCCTTTCCTCGGAATTACAGCCTTTCCTATATTGTGTCATTACTATCAAAAACCCATGTCCTTTCTTTGTAGATTGAACTAGTTACAATCAGTCTATTAAAAAAGTTTAAAAAAAACACTTTTTATCTTAAAAACAGAAAGTAGCCTTATTTCCATTTTTATTTTATTATAAAAAACCGTTTATAAGTGAAAATGAAAGCAGTCTGTTTTTTTTTCAAATGCATGATGCATCTTCTTCTTTCCCAATCCCACAGTTTAAAAGGTTATCACTTTGGTACCAAGGGTTAGGCTTAAAATCCAAATCAAGCAAATGTTAGTTTACATTGGCTACTGCGGTTATTCGTTCTTTTTTCATTAGTAGAGCGTCTAAGTAACTGAGTTATAGCGCTACTATGGTTATACTATGGTTACACTGAGTTATACCTAAAAGACAATAACAATCAAAACCAAGGAGTAAACAAAGACTCAAAAAACCAAAGGACATTTACATCAACAGTTATAAATAATTAAGAAACAACACGAACTCCACTAAAAACCGGGAGTGAAATCAGGTGCTCCGGAAGGGTAAGAATTTCCTGCACCGTATACGACATTCTAAAAATTAGAATATACAAATGATGGGTTACATAAGTATTATTCATATATATATATATATATATATATATATATATATATATATATATATATATATATATATATATATAGTCATTTTGGATTATTTTTTTACAACAACGGTGGCATTCCCTATTCATTTTTAAACATTTCATTGTGGACGAGTATTAGGTTGCTAACAGAATGCAAGCAGTTCATAAGACGATTTTTTTGGACTATAAATGATAACATGAAATGGGACTGCAGCGAAATATTAAGCAGATAGAAAGGGGTAGTACAACAAATTAATAATCAACTATTACTCAAAATTATATTAGACTGCTCAGCACTAGACATAATGAGTAATCAGCCAATAGACAAATTGCTAGATATAGAAAGGAAAACACAAGACATATGCTACCATTTACACATGAAGCGTACACAACTTTTATGTGATATCAAGTGACATGTAAATATAACAGTAATATTTAAAAAAGTCTAAACAGTCTGCATGGGATGCCAAGCTAACTAGTTTAGTCTACGAATATCAATATACAAAATAATATGATATAATTTAACATTTGCCTTGGCAGGAAACCTATTGACTAGAAATTACTAGGTTGTAAAAATGTATTTATTCATACAACCATGCCACGTTATGGATGTATGTCAAAATCTAAGAGTCTATAGTCTAGTGATTGATGTTGCTTGGCGCCGTCTGTCATATTTTTTTAGTCTGAATCAGGACGGTATCCTTTCTCTTTTAGGGTTGTTTTAAATTTCATCTTCTTGAGGCATTTTGGTCTTATATATACATCTGAAAAATTCACGAAATTCTAGTGCACAAATCCTACAACGGTCAAGGCTGATTGAACGGTTTCCAAAACTCGATATTTAAATTCAGTCTTTGAGAAAATACAAATGATTGTATGGTCAATGTGTGTAGAACGCAAATACATCCTTGATTTAAATGATTTAAAAGCATGTACACGCATTAAACGTTTCCTTTTTTTAAATATTTCATCATATGAACGGAACTAACGATATAATTTTGTGCAAACTTTCCAATAGCATATGCCATTTTAATTTAAGGTGGTAATATTGGTCTAAACTTTGCGGAATTATGCCTAAGCTAGAAGCCAGTGTACAGCAAATAATTATTTTCAAAAATCATTCCTCTACACTTTTTAATTAACCAATACATTTATTGGAATAAAGTAAATTGACAATATATACCAGAACTTAATATGATATTTTTTAATTAAAATTTGCACGATTCCCCCATCACAACATAATCCCTCCCCATTAAGTATTTGAACCACCAATATTCTTAGTATAAATCATATAGCCCTGCTAAGACATGTACAGTTAAAACGTACTTGCACTGCCCTAAAATTGGTCCTCCCATTTTTAAATCATCCTTAAATGAACGGTGCTTGTCTTTTGTTGCACTCACCAAGTTTTCAGAAAAAAAGACCCCAACAAATAACCCCCTAATTATTTGCACGAAAAAAGTATCTGCCCTGTACATATCTGTACCAGTCCCACCCCGAGACTGATAAATGTTGCAGTCTTTAAAGCTATCCCAAACCATTCTTATTTGTCGGGGTTTTGCTATCTCACGATTTACTTAAATATTATCGGACACAAGAAATTGAAGGGTGGTTTTATTTGTAAATCCTAAATAACAGTATCACAATAAATGAACGGAATGTAACCAGTTACAAGCTTTATAATCATATATATCCTGAGTAAGCGTTTGTTTTGTTATCGAGTATCGTGGCTTACGCGTCAAGAATTTAATGACGTAACATTATCCGATTTACATCTATCATTTATTAGCAGTTTCATCAATCCAATATGGAAAACATTGATTTAGTATTGTCACGAAAAGCGACAATTGATTTATAATGGTGGAAGCACCGTACTAAATTATTTCCATGATATTAAGTACGTTAAAAGTGTGTGTTATTGACTTTCGATCATTTACACATTCTCTGGTCAGTAATGATAAAGCAAGTTCATTTTTAGAAACTCAATTAATGTGAATAACATACAAATCTGAGCACATTCCTTGTTTTTTATATTAACAAATGCATTATAAAATAATATGAAACATTAAATATATGTCAACAAAGAGAGTCGCGTATTTGTCAATAACATTTCTCGTTGATGAACAACTACTGTATCGATCGAATCAATGGCATCCGTGTATTGCCTCAGCCAGTAAGCATCCTCTATAATACACTGAAAGAAATTTATTTGTATCGCATGCAAGGAGAAAATTAATTCCCGTCAAAACTGTATATTATCGTCATGTCATGTTACCATGACGACACATAGAGACTTTACCACAATGGCTGATAATACGGTACCCGGAATAAGACTTGGAAATGGTGTGATTAAAAAAACAATGCAGCAATGTCTGTAACGTCTATAGAACTTCAACTGGAAAGTGAAAATTTGGTTTATTTCTCTGGACAGCGTGTTAAAGGAGCATTAATTTTACAAATTGGTCTACCCGTAATTATAGCAGGTAGGTGTCAATTAAGGGTGGGGCATTTGAACAAAAATTAAAAAGATCTGTCAAAAAAATCATATTTGTATTCAAACAAAGTATTTTAATTTTCAAAACAAATGAAATTGCATTGATTTGATGTCATGTTACATTTGTTTAACAGAAGAATCACGTTTCAAATGTGTTTACCCTATACAATCATAAATACTGTTGTGTTAATAAGGAAATCAAAACAGGGTGAGAAAATCGACATTCAAATACCAAACAAATAGTAGGGGGGGGGGGGGTATCTCAAATCATTGGTTGTAATTATCCTGCAAAATGTTCGCAAATAGATGTACCGTTACATGTATGACGTCCATTATCTTATTTGTGTATTGTAGAATATATATACCTGGCAGTAAAAACTTCATAAAAAATATAAATTAATTTTCGCTTAATCAAGAACAGTTACTGAAGACAGAGAACTAACAAGTCGTTTACTTTGACAATATTTTTCAAAGCAAATCCAATTACTTAACAGATCAATAAGACATCTTATTTTGCACGGCTTGTATCACTTTGTTGTAATGAGGCAACATAAATGTCTTAAGAGTACAAGTCATAAAAGCCCGAGGTCAAACGAGGAAAAAATTCTGTGAGTGCACGGAATCAATATTCTGTCGTGAATACATATCTACTTTCTATGGTAATCAAAATTAGACAACGTTTTTACGTTTCCACTAGCTATAAAGTTAGCTTTTAACGAAAGAGACTTGAAATGTTAATAAATAGACAGAATATATGATTTCACTTTCTTATTCATCTTTATACAACACGTTGATTGCCTTTTCAAAGAAATTCCATGCAATTAACATCAAGGATTATACTTCATGAAGTAACGAGTAGAATCCATAACGCTCAAAGCACAAAATTTGTAAAAAAAACCAAGTGATATATGAAGAATTATTGAAAACGAATATATATATTATATGTTCTGTTAACGAGATCAAATATACATTGAGCTATTTAAGTTTGCAACAAACCATTTAACTGAAAACAAAGCAGACAGAATTGTTACATTGCCAATAATTTTTTTTCAAGATTTTTATCATAGCTTTGATTGTTACACGTCAAATTCAATTGTTCATTTGATTTGAATGCAATGAATACATTTTGGAAGCTTGGATTTTCAAGATGAAGAATGACAATATTATCGCTGTATCTTTGATAAAAAAAAATTTCAAAATATTTATGATATGTTAAATTTCTCTTTTCAACGTGTGACAGGGGCTTGTCTTTAACATTTTTGCTTGTTTTAGATGTTTAAGATAGTTTCCTGCAAGTCATCATTGTGCATTGTGACAATGTGTTTGCAGTTGTTATGGCAACATAATCTTTTGAATTGCAACTAGTGATGATATCCATTCTTATAAGAATGACCTTACTAGTGGTTTCACATTTGATTCATAAGTGCATCGTGACTTCCTCAAAGGAAATGTGTACCAGTCATACATGCATGTAAACATCATATAAAGTACTATTCAAGTTGACGCTAGGGGTCTAACTATATTAGATATGTTCTAGTGTTTCATGAAATATGATTCAAATATTCCAACAGACAGTCACAGTAGGGCTTCAAATCTACTTATGTTAAATTTCTGTAATAGTGCTTCAAATGTGTTATCTCTCGTTGATCACTCACCACATCTGACATGCTTTTAATGATCAACTTTATTTTACACTTTTAACAGACCGAATTCCAAAAAGCTAGAACAATGGTAAAAGATAAGCGTAGTTCTCCAAAGCATATACCTTTTATATGAACTGCAAACAAATCTCGCATGAATTCCATTTCAATTGTATTTCCTTCACGGATGATAACTCTGTAAAATCAACTAAACGTTTTAATTACGTTGTGTTGTTAAGGGAATATTAAGCTTCTAAATGATCAAAATTAGTGTTTGTCAAACTGCTATATAACCAGTGTATTTTTTCTGATAAAATGGTTGGTTCAAATGTTTTGTAATGTTCAAGGGTCAACGTAAATACTTTGTCAAAATACACGAGATGTATGAATAACGCACAAGGTCAAAAGGATATTAACAAAAAAATGGATGTACAGTAAGGGTCAAGATAAAAAAAAAAAAAAAATATGAAAGAACACTTTACCATTAATCATGCAAGTTATCATATGTTTGTGCGTTAAAGGCATTTATTTATCCAGCATTCAACAAGATGCAAAAAGAAGAGAAAAGCCAGTTACCTATCGAAATAAATCATTAAAAAAAAGACATAAACAGAACTATAGAATTCAAAATTTCGTAGCCTTAACACGCGCTTTAAAAAAAGGGGGAGGTGGTAGTGTTGTAACCAATCTGCAAAGATTTTATTCATATTAATATTTCACATAGCCCATTTATTCATGTTAATTCACCGGATGGTAGTAATGAAAAACTACGCTTTACATTGGCCAAGAGTAAAAGCTTGATACAGACTTGTATAGCAACATGAGACACAACATACCAATGTAGATTTAGTACATTAGATGATAAACTTGAGAATGGAAATGGGGAATGTGTCAAAGAGACAACAACCCGATCAAAGAGCAGACAACAGCCGAAGGCCACCAATTGGACTTCAATGCAGCGAGAAACTCCCGCACCCGTAGGAGTCCTTCATTTTCTACATTTGAAAATGCCTGTACCAAGTCAGGAATATGACAGTTCTTGTCCATTCGTTTTTGATGTGTTTTGTCATTTGATTTTGCCATGTGATTATGAAATTTCCGATTAGATTTTCCTCTAAGTTCAGTATTTTTGTGATTTTACTTTTTTTTAAGCTGACCCAAAAACAAATATGTTACTAGTTCAGTGATAATGGACGTCATACTAAACTCCGAATTATACACAAGAAACTAAAATTAAAAGTCACACAAGACTAACAAAGACCAGAGGCTCCTGACTTGGGACAGGTACAAAAAAGCGGCGGGGGTTAAACATGTTTTTTGAGATCTCTACCTACCCTCCCCCTATAACTCTAGCCAATGTAAAAAAAACAAACGCACAACAATACGCATAGTAAAACTCAGTTTAAGCGCAGTCCAATGTCAGAATTGGTAACAAAAGAAACTAAACAAAATGACAATAATACATAAATTAACAAAGGACTACTAGCAGTTACTGACATGCCAGCTCCAGAGAGCCCATCTTCTGAAAAGAATACACTGGAACTGCAGAACAGGGGACACCCCATGAAAAGTAATTAATTAATAATTCTCAAGATAAAAAAGAAAGAAAAAAATGCTATTGAAAAACTAAAAGGTAAGTTGAACTGCAAAACGGGTATCAATTCGAATAGCATCAATTATTGTTATAAAAAAAACATTGTTTTAAGTTACTGAATAATCTAAACAAGTTTCACACATAAGCCTTTTTGGAACAGAAGTAATTTACTTTAAATTCACTTCCATAGTTGAACATTTCTTAACAAAAAGTAATTTCCATCAAGTATTGAAGTCGGGATAGTTTGGAAATTTATGTAGTTTGTTTGTGTTTTGGTTGGTTGAAGCACATGCACTTGACGACTTGATACACGTGTCTTACACACCAACGTAGTTCTTATCACCAACTCTATAAACAATTATCCCTTTACAATTCTGAATACCCATTCAGAGCACCTAAGTTCACCCGTGATTCCAGTGGAGTTCTTGTTTTGTGAACTTATTTCTTTTTTTTTTGCAATGGTAAAGTCAGTATTCTTTGACATATGAGTTTTGAAAGTTCTCTTTTGATCTTTCGTCTTTATTCTCTACATGCATCTAAAAGTACATAAACTAGCTGCATTTATTTTAACCATTCAATTAGATTTATTAGTTTGATTTTATTTGTTAAGTGTTATTTTTTACATTTCTTTAACCGTTTCTACTCCTTGCATTCCAGCAAATTCAACCATAAAATAATTCAATGTCGTTTAATTACTGCAATTTTGAGTGCTTGTTTTTTAATACTAAAAGCCCTTGCGTTGAATTTAAAGATAACATTACTACATCGTTTCCGTAAAATCAATACAAGCCTGTTGCTTCACGCTTGTAATGAACAGTTACTGTTGGAGCAAACTGAGAGTTTTATTTGAACCTAGTACATTTTCTTAGGAATCTGGACTAGTTTAGAATTCAATAAATAATACAGCCTCTCTACTTCATTTAAACATAATGTGTGAACAGGACATCTAATTAGATATATTTTGAAGAGCTATACTAATAAACCGTCACCCTCGTTAAAATCTTACTTAATTGAAACATTGAAGTTATGTATTGACAATATCACACTGACGTTGTATTTTAAAAGCAAAGTGCGTCACCAAAGATATCAATTTTAATTAATTCAATGTTGAATTTTCTAATATGTTATAACGGTAGTATTGATGTTATGCAATTCCAAAAGTTAATTGAAACACAGCTTTTTACAAAAACAGACCGATTGGATAGTTACGAAATTAGCATATTCCTTCTTTAAACTTATTTTATTGATTTTTGTTTGAAATTGCGGTGTGTGTTTTTTTTAACCTATCAAACTTGGTGATAATACCATTTGCAAGACAATTAATAGCTGATAACAGTGAAATAATGACATATTTATGACAAAAAGTAATAATCATATGAATTATTAAAAAGAAATTAAAACGTGAACATTAAACACCGGCTTCATAGTAACAAACCTCACTATCAGTCATGTTCATCATGATAGGTTTGAAACCAACAAATAATGTAAGGGATATTTATAGAACAATGTCTCTCGTTTATATCGATTACACTTATCACTACAAAGTCTTTTTATGAAATTATACAAAACGTATTATCATAATTGAATGTTGAAGACAGAAGGCTGCCAGTATTGATGCATTAGATTACTGTAATCGCGTTATCTATATATAATATATAATATATATATATAGACAGGAACATATGTCCTGTCCGTAACCGAGAAGAAAGAGTTATCAATATTTTTACGCAAATATAAAATATGGATATGCAATGAACTAGTTCAGTGTTAGTTCTCATTAACCAGTTACACAAACATTATACATTTCCACAACGACATAACATATTGTAAACAATAATATATTGCATTAGTCGCCACCTGTAACTTGTTCGTGTCACAATCTCTCCCCCACAAAAAAAATCCCCCCAAAAACAGATAGATAAATCAGTATGTTTGATTATAGCAAGAAGAAAAAAACGTCGACCCCTGTTTTTTTCCATTTTCTGAAATCATTTTATGATTGCTATCTTCCAATGTTAGATTATAAATGTCTTTCTTTTCTGGGAATAGTACAAATAAGCACCTCGAGATAAGCACAAGTTTGCGCACCTTGTAATAAAATTAACACAAAAACAGAAGGCAAGTTGCTTTGAACAAGACGTTTAAAAGGAGTCATGGATGTTGGAATACAATTTGTTAAGATGTCTTCTAATTGTTTTCGAATTAATGATTTGTTTCGTTCACGCATCATTGTAAATATAAAGTTATTTGATGAGACCGTCGTACAAAGTGAGAGGTTTAGCGCTATAAAACCAGGTTAAACCAACATTTTCTACATTTGAAAATGCCTGTACCAAGTCAGGAATATGACAGTTGTTGTCCACTCGTTTTTGATGTGTTTTGTCCTTTGATTTTGCCATGTGATTATGGACTTTCCGATTTGGGTTTCCTCTGAGTTCAGTATTTTTGTGATTTTACTTTTTTTCCATATAGATTGAGTCATCAGGGATATTTGATGACGTCATAACATTCAAATCGGCATCTTGGTATGATGCCGATGGGGCTGTAAATATAAAAACGAATCAATATGGGCATAAAAAAAGTGTGAACAGAGACACAAAGTATGAAGTGAAGTGCTGCATTTCAGTATAATGTGCAAAACTACCCTATCCCCCCTAAAAAAAATCAAATGCCTATTAAAAAAAAAATTAAAAGAAAAGTACAATAAAGGGCTGTTGAACTCCGCATTTCAATAAAATTGGCCAAATTATAACTGAAAATAAAGTAAGAAAAAGAGTTATAGATTAGAGTCTTAATCCACCATTTTCAACATGTACCAAGTCAGGAATATGACAGATGTTATCCATTCGTTTGATGTGTTAGAGCTTTTGATTTTGCCATTTGATAACGGACTCTCCGTTTTGATTTTTTCTCGGAGTTCAGTGTTTTTGTGATTTTACTCTCCAAGTGGTGGAAGATATAGTCAGCTAACTGTTCAACAAATGTTTCTTTTTAGTAATAAATATATACACTTATTTTGCAGTTTTATGCTGCTTTTATTTCGCCCTTTCAGACTACTAAAACGATATTTTATCTACTACAGTATTTGTAATGCTTTTAAATCTATAGGGCCGCAACTGTTTGTCTAGAACAAGAGATTAAATTTAGTCATTAACTAGCAAAACTTGCAAACACAAAAAAAATATCTGTCGTTTGTCTTTTGGGATATTTGTTTGTTTGTGAATAATTACTTCTATTGCACTGTGTCCATAACGATTCATTCAATTGTCCATTAAATATACAATCCGACCTCGACTTAATACCATAATCGATAACAGCTATTCCCATATGACACAAAATGATACTGGCTATCTGGTTGTAAAATATATAATTAAAGTCGTCATACACAAAAATACATTTAGACTGTATATAATACTAGATTGCTGTCTTTGGCACTAGTCTGTTTCCTGTTGTACAAACGAAAATCAATGGTCTTACGTAATCAGAGGGTAACATTACATGCTATTGCCCTGTAAAAACAACGAAGGTGACAATTAAATTCCAATCCAATTTTAGTCATTTGAATTTTATTCAGTTGTCTGC
Source organism: Mytilus galloprovincialis (assembly GCF_965363235.1). Lineage (NCBI taxonomy): Eukaryota > Metazoa > Mollusca > Bivalvia > Mytilida > Mytilidae > Mytilus > Mytilus galloprovincialis. The sequence continues at coordinate 96,537,240 of NC_134841.1, read as the reverse complement.
TAGTTTGATCAAATGCAGAAACAATGTTATTAAAGAAAACCATTTTGTATTTGTAATCAAGCTAAAGTTATCAATGATGAAGTTTATAATAATTTTATAACAGTATTAATGTTTTTTTTTTACAACAATACTGTATCATATTAACATTTTCAAAAGTAAAGTAACTTTTTTAATTTTAAAAGGCTCACTGTTATCTTGTGACCACAATGACTATTTATCGGGGAAAAACATTGGCTGTTTACCTGATTTCTTTTCAATGAACTAACATTGATGCTAATTTCAGGGAACTACACAAAATGTCTTTATCCGCACTTGGGTAAACAAAACATCTTTTATATGCAAAAATGTTGCCACATTCCTTGACAGAGACACTTTGGTCGAACTTTTAGGCAGCCATTTGTGTTTTTATTGTTTGGTATTATTATGTGTTTTGGTCTTTGACCTATTATACGTAGTGCCGGCACTTTTCACCATTTCTTATTTTCGTGTGTTTCTAATACGAATAAAAGAAGAAGACCATATAATATCTAGACGGATTCACACGCTCCTCCACTATGAATAATTGTCTCCAATCTGACCATATCGGTTAACGGTTGAGGTCTTGCTGATCAGTGTTTAATTTTCTTATTTTGGCATGCTTTTACCGATCTCTCCGATTTTGAGTTTTGAATCTTCCTTTGGTTAATGGTAAATGCATCCTCTCTTTGTCATAGTCGTTCCGAGTCTATAAACGTTTGAACAATTTAATCATGCAAATGGTCGAGTTCCCTCATCATTACTTCACTGTTGCCTCATACAAAATACATAGATATGCACATAGGTATCTATATATACTTTGTCATTTAGTTGGTTTCATGAAGCATAGTATCTCTTGCTGCTTGAAAGAAGGTACTAGATTTACTACATAGTTATATCAGAGCTAGGATTATAAAAAAAACTTTCTACATTTACAGGGGTGGAGGTGCGTTTCCGTGGAGCAGCACGCGCAAAATGGCGAGAAACAGTTCAAAATGGTACACATCGAACAGATATAGAACATGAAAAAGAGGAAATATATTTTGATGATCGCTTTTGTTTATGGGGGAAAGGTAAGTAATCATAATATATTAAAGATAAAATAGAAACGGGCTTGTATCTATTCTTTGATAACTATTTACACAACTGGGTTGATGTCTCTGTTGGTGGACGTTTCATTCCCGAGGGTATCAGCAGTCCAAGTAGTCAACACTTCGGTGTTATCATGAATATCATATGGTCATTTTTATAAATTTACTGTTTGCAAAAGTATGAATTATTCGAAATACTAAGGATATACGTATTCCAGGCATAGATAACCGTAGCCGTATTTTGCACAATTTTTGGAATTTTGAGTGATCAATGCTCTTCAACTTTGTACTTGTTTGGCTTTCTAACTATTTTGATCTGAGCGTCACCGATGAGTCTTATGTAGACGAAACGCGCGTCTGGCGTATTAAATTATAAGTCTGGTACCTTTGCAATTGATAACGATTGGACCAATTTCCCCTACATTTGTTTCACTCACATTGTCAAGTTGAATATTTGTTGACACAATTCAGAATTTTGATATAACATATTCTATATGATATATTCAAAATATTTTCAACACTTCTAAATAAATAATATTTAAAATGAAATAACTTATTCAGCGCTACACAATGATGATGAAGATAGTTTTCAAACAGTTTTTGCTGATTAAGATTCTTCAAAGGAGGATATTTTTTACAAATATGAATTAATTGCAGCTTTTCTTCTGATCGGATGTTGGCTTTGTTGAACAATTTTCTTCTTCTTTTTTTCTTGAAAATTCGCGGAATTTCTAAATCCACCAAACATAGTAGATTTAAGACGTTAACTTGTTTTTTATAATGTTCAGAAATTGTTCCTTTAAAATTTTTTGAAATATAAGATGTGATATTGTAAATTTGACCTTACGATATCATAGTGTACAACCTCTTTGTCTTTAAATAGGTAAACACCCAAAGTAAAAAGAAAAGAATATATAAATTTTGTTATTGCGTTCGTCCTGTCCTGAATGAGATGGTCCGGACTTGTAAAAGATTGTCATACAGATAAATTATCTCATGCAATTGCCATGTTGGTATTGTTTATCAAGGTGTTTAACTGCTTGTCATTGAAATTTTCTTCAGTTAATGGTTGGACATATTATTTTTGGTCAGACAACTCAACATTTATTCTTGCATTTTAACATACAAACTTAGCAAAATAGTTTTTGAGTTGCTGTTTCTGATGACGATACCACCATGTGTTCAGATCTTTATACAAGTTTTGCTTTTGAAATATTTGAGTTTTAGTGTTACTGATGGAGGTAAAATATATATATATATATATATCTCTTGACACACGAAGTGTAGAAAAAAAGTTATTTAAAATTGTAAGCATTCGTAATTATCGGCGATTTTTGTTTCACACATTTCGTTTTCTTTTACTTTTTCTTACTCCAGGTTTATTTTTGGTTTTTATACTCGCTATAATTTGAATAATAATAAAAACTTTTGAAACTAGCGTCTACGAAGTTACTTAAACGAAAGAAACCAACATTGACAATCAAAGGATAACAGTAATTAACCTGTCTGGTTGATTAAATTAACAAATATAGACATAATAGATATGATAATAAATCACCGTTTAAATATTACAAGAACGAAGAGGATATCTACTGTGATTCTGGAAACGTCACAAAATCAATATTGCATATAAAATTCAAAAGATCCTAATGAAATCTTGAAAATCTAATGTTAAGTTGACAATTTGATTGATGTGTTGCTCTTTACGATTGGTCAATAAGGCTACGTCGGTTAGAGAATATTCCAATTAATTCTAGCATGGAGGATAATAGCCATTATTTACCAGTTGTCCGTCGTATAACTCGATAACCTGATGATAATGTTTTATCCAATGTTGTCTGACAGACAAATTACATAGTCAGACACTAAGCACATATCTTTCTTACTTATTAGTTCTATGGGTAGGAACAATTGGATTTGTATTCCAAGGTGTTAAAATATTTCAATATTTTTTTTATTAAATTGACAACAAAACACAACAAAACAGAAGAAAAATGTTTTACGCAAATGTGATGAATTATAATCCTTATATCTACGATTGTATTAAAAAACACGTTACTACTTCATTTTGGGCAGAATAAATGTTGAACAATCAGCTCTGGTGGCAGCTTCTTAGTGCTTGCATCAAGCTTTAAAAAGAGGTGACAAGGATTTCGATGTTCAAATTTTGTGAATATATTTAACTTTAAATGACAAATGTTTCATGTTTCTTTTATTAGTGAATCATACTAATAGATGGGAGGGACGAGAGGTGCTACAAAGAGGTCGTCATATGTTTCCATTCCAGTATAAAGTACCCGAATGTGTTCCATGTTCATTTGAAGGCCCGGATGCTCATATTCGGTATAGTGTCCAGGGAATTATCATACGATACAACGGAGAGTGTATTAGTTCACAAAGAATTATAAACGTGCTCAGAGAATACGACCCGAGAAGAGAACCGAAGGACTCGGCAGCTAATTCAGTAAGTAACCTCATTAAGCAATTGTTCAAACATCAGTGGTACATATCACCATGGAATAAAGGCAGCAGTAGTATACCGCTGTTCAAAAGTCATAAATCAATTTAGAGAAAATAAATCGGGGTTAAACACTAAAACCGAGGGAAACACATCAAATGTAAGAGGAAAACACAAGAACAGCAGGAACACTGAAGTGCAACAAAAACAACAACACCAACATTCATAGAAACGAGCTACTTGATAACAACTGCCATATTCCTGACTTAGTACAGGGCATTTTAAAAGAAGATGGTGGGTTGAACCTGAATTTATGGCTATCCAAACTACCCACTTATATGACAATATTAAAAGAATCGATAAAAGTACAACACTTCAAAGACATTATTTCAATTTTGTAATTTACTTGATCATTTTGAAATAATTACATATAATTTTATTACATTGAAACGTAAAATAAAACTGTGTTGTTCCACATATCTTATCTTACTTAGAAGTATATTCTTGAATAGACACACAATTATATTGTCGATCGATTCTAAAAACCATTTGAGTCAGTTTTGAAATATCAAGTATGTCAAATATAGGCAACAGTAGTATATCGCAATTCTATAGTCATTAATCGATTCAGCGACGAAAAATCTTGTTTAAAATCTTAAACCGAGAGAAACACGTTAGCTATTACAGGAAAACAACGGAAAAACAGAAATACTGAAATGCAGCAAAAATAAACGCCAACACACATAAAACAGACTATTTGATAACAGATCAGCTTAATTGGTACATGACATATCAATAAAAATTATTTATATTTAAAATAAATAGTCTCCTGAAAACATCACCTTTCAGGCCAATATTAACACATAAAATCAAGCTATACGTTTTCACATTCAATATTTATATATGTATATATTTAATATTTAGTCATGATGCAAACCTTATTTTAACTTGCAGTCGCCTCATCGGTTGGAAGATCATGCTGAGAGGTCAGTCAGCACTCTTTGTTGTCGTCCGGGGAGAGTTTCATGTACTCTATCTTTACCGAAGCGTGCCTGTGTTCCGGGTGAAATTCTCAGAGCCGAAATACTCGTTCACAATATGTCCATAAGAAAATCTGGTGCTGTTAGTTTACAATTAAAACAGGTATGAAACTTAAAACAAAGCTATAGTTGGTAATTTAGTCGTATCAGTTTTAAAAAAAATGGTAGCTACGCTGCGAGTGCATATTTGAGAAAGAAAACGCCTAATATATATCACAAAATTCGGATATTGAAAAAATGTGTATTTGGAGAGGTAGTCTTCATTTGATGTGACTGCATTACAAGATCACATAGTATGCTTCATACTTCATACAACAAGCTGCCGTAAGACTTTTTTTAAGTCATCTTTATGAGTACAGTTTTATCACAACATAGTTTTAGTTTGAATGAATTGACCATAATCAAAACTAACAAATTATGCATTGTACGCTCAGTTTTAAACAGAAACTGAAGTATGTTGATACTACAACTACTGAAGTTAACTTGCATCATATTAGTTGTTGATAATATTAAACTATATTTGACTTAGATAATAACCTACGGTGGAGTCCAAACGAAAATACTTCTACTGAAAGAGTATAAAGTTTGTGATGGACTTAGACCTGGTCAACATCGACAATGGAAGGAATATCCACTTCGTGTTCCACCTCTATGTCCGTCGAGACTTCATATGTGTAAAGTCTTAGATGTTAGATATTGTATATCAGTAAGTATAACCAATAAATACATTCATAGATACCTCATATGTGTAAAGTCTTAGATGTTAGATATTGTATATCAGTGAGTATAACCAATAAATGCATCCATAGAAACCTCATATGGGTATAGTTTTAGTTATATACTTTATATAAATGAACATACTCAATAAAATACGTCAATATAGACTCTGAATGCTAAGTCTCAGATGTGTCAGCTGTTAGAACCTATATAAACAAAACAAAAGTTAAACATTTCGCGAAATCACTTGTCTGCTATGAATTTTAAGAAATGTTAAATGAAAAAGGAAAGGTGTTAGAAGTTTCATTTGACGGTCCCATTATTAAAAAAAAGTTTATGTTTTGATTTGTTAAAAAGAAATCGCCCGACCGATATAAGTAATAGTATGTTTATGTTATTATATAGCAATTCAATGTTCATGGAATTCTCAAATCAGACACCATTAAACATCAATCAAAAAGCAAACTTCAGATGTTCCCTGTAAATTAGTATATACTTAACAAATGTACCAGGCTTATAATTTCATACGCTAGACGCGCGTTTCGTTTTCACAAGACTCATCAGTGACGCTTAGTGATTTAAAATACATATATAAGAGAGTAATGAATGCGGTTGTTAAATTTAATAGATGCTTTTTTGTGCTTCTTTGTTAAATATTTGTTTGTTTTTGTTCTAATTGAGATTGTGACACGGTGGTGAGTGATAAAATCCTACTTTGACACTTTTACCTACTGTGTCTGTTTTCTTCACGCATCATTGAAATTGATGCGACTATCATACAAGTGAGAGGTTTAGTGCTATAAAACCAGATTCAATCCACCATTATCTATATTTAAAAATGCCTGTACCAAGTCAGGAATATGACAGTTGTTGTCTATTCGTTTGATTTTGCCATTTGAATTTTCCTCGGAGTTCAGTATTTTTGTTATTTTACTTTTTAGATCAAAATAGTTAGAAAGCCAAACAAGTACAAAGTTGAAGAACATTGATGACCCAAAATTCCAAAAGGTTGAGCCCAATACGGCTTAGTTTATCTTTGCTAAGGATAAGAAAATCCTTAATATTTCGAATAATTCATACTTCATAACAGTAAATTTATAAACATTACCATATAATGATATTCAAGTCAACACCGAAGTGCTGACTACTGGGCTATTGATACCCTCGGGTACGAAACGTCTATCACTAGTGGCATCGACCCAGTGGTGTAAATAGTTATCAAAGGTACCAGGCTTATACTTTAATACGCCAGACGCGTAGATGCATGTTTCAGTAATTATGTTTCTTATGTACTTGCTTTAGGGCTTCAACCTTCTAACAATAATACAAAATTGTAAAAACTGTCAAAGAAATCTTATTTGGAGATCTTGTTAAAATTATGACAAAGTGCGTCAATTTTATCAACAATCAAAGCCAGGCTATTAAGAAACTGCATGTTCTAGAGAGTTTTTACCCCAATTTCACGGTCCATTGAACATCGAAAATGATTGTGCGAGTGGGGCATCGTGTACTTGGGACTTGGGTAAAGAGATTTAAAGATTTACAGATTTGTTCCACTTATTTTTGTTACAACCTTTTTAAGTCCTATTGAATATACAATTGTCTTTCGTTTTTATATATTGATCTTTATACCAGAAAAGAGCTAAAAAAAATTCAACTTACATACTAGAAACAAGTTTTAATTTGAAATACATTTTGAACATATATGGCTCACTGTTTGCATAACATGTGTTATGAGGTACTAAGAAATTTATTCAAAAACAAAACCATGAATAATGATGTGTAAATTACTATTGGTGTTAATTATTCATGCTTTGAGCATCCTGTGGGAGTTGTTGACTAAGATAAATGTTTGAATGAATAGAAAACCACTAAATTCTCATGTAAGGAACTAATATACTGTAAATAGGTCTACAAATATATTAATAGTCAATTAGTTTTAGTAATATTATGAATGAAGGAGTGTAATCGCAATCATTCTAAACAGTTTGTTAATAATGATAAAGTAACGTATTGTGCAGTCATTGTCATATTAATATATAGACAGGTACGTTAGGTATACGTCGATGATATAACAGTATAACTACAAAAAAATATTCAACCAAAGTTATTTTGATGTAAGTAAGGGGACTAAGAAAGTAAACACGTGACTGTACAATATGGAGACTACAAAAGAAAATTACTTAACTCCATGAATGATGGTTAATGAATTAATTGATCGATTAGAAAAAGGTTGATCAGAGTCATTTACCAGACCATTGTTTCGTGATGCATATTCAGTTAATATAACTCATCAACATGTCCTGTGGTATCCGCCGCCTCTTTTCTCCCAATACATGCTGTAAAACAAGGGGTATCTAGAACTTTATAGTTTTAATCAAAGAAAAAGTGTTTCATACTACTTATGTAGTTTACGTTGTGTTATCCCATGCCTTAATTTATAGCTTTCTAAACGGTATGTAATTTGTTCATAGATGAATACCTGTGTTTCTTTGCATCATTGTCCTTTGGTCTTAAATTGCTGACACCACATATCATGATTTAAATAATAAGCATAAGTTACGAAATGCACTGGAAAACGCACAGAAGCCTGACCATAAACAAAAAGTATACAAGCACAACAACTATGATTAATATCATATCATAAGATTATCACAGACAGTTACTTTAATAAACAAGATCAAACGTATATATATCGGCTGATATAAAATCATCCCATGCTAAACTATTTTATCTTTGGGTTACCTTTCATTTGATAATAATAAAAAGTAAAATGACAAAAATACCGAACTCCGAGAAGCTCTATAAGCCAATGGCAAAATCAAAAGATCAATAACATCAAATGAATGGAGAACAATTATCATATTCCTGACTTGGCATATACATTTCATAAAGTGAAGTTCTAAATGATCTAGCAAAAAACGGTATAATGACCGCAGTAAATTTACATCGAGTATCAATACACAAATAAAAGATCATAATACAAAAAGAAATTAGTACCAAAATACCTCATATTTAATGTCATTTTTTGACTGATTTTTTGAAATGTCATTTTACTCATCATTTTTCTTCTAAACTGCCTTAACTAAGTCCGGAATAGGACAGCGGTTTTTTATTCGTTGCGTTGAATGATTTGGTCGAGCGCTTGGTTTTGTCATGTTGAGCATCACAAATGAACATCATTGCAGTCAAGTAGAAATACATACTACTGACAATAATTCAAAATATACATTTTGTTTTATATCATGTTTATCCCGTGACGCTGAAGATAAAAATTTAGGGTAATTTTACTCATGCTTAGACTTCATTCATGATTAACTATGTATATATTGATAACATTTACAGTAGAGTCATTATTTTTGCCTGCATTCACAATTCTATGTATATAATACAAATATTAACTCTAAGTTGTAATTAATGTTGTGTAATTTCTTCTAGGTAGAAGCTACTTTTGCTGATATTATTTTATATTCTGCGGTGCCAATCATCATAGCGACGATTCCTGATAATTATTTAGAATTTTCTAAGTGGTCTTATAAAGGTAATTTAGATTTAAATTAAACTTGATGGTTCATTTGATCTTTAATATATACTGCTCCAAAAATACTTTGGATCACTACAATTTGAAACAAGGATATCGTATTTTACCACCCTTTTAAGGAGGGACAAACGATACTATAGGGACAGTCAATCTCATAAATCGAAAACAAACTGACAACGCCATTGCTAAACATGACAAAAAAGCAAACAGGCAAACAGAAAGGGAAGGGGATTGTAGTTACGACGTTACGAACATAACAAACTGACAACGCCATTGCTAAAAATGAGAAAAAAGCAAACAGGCAAACAGAAAGGGAAGGGGATTGTAGTTACGACGTTACGAACATATCCGATATCATCTGTGAAACGGTTATTCAATAGGGGATTGTAGTTAAATTAAGTGTACAATAATTATTATTCATTTTTTTCAAGGTTTTCTTTTGATTCTATCTGGACCACTTGTGATATTTTATAATGACAGTTTCCAATATTGCATTTTGTATTCACAAAATATATTAAAATCTATATCAAGTACTTTTTTGACCAGTTTCATATTCGTGTATCAAATTTGATGACAAAATAAGGATATTTATTATCCCTTCTTCGAATAGTAAAGTTTGGGTTAAGGGAATACGACATTGCTTCCCTTGCTTTTAGATAATGAGAACGTACATTTAATGTGCGAACTTGGATCACTATAATTTTCAATTTTATAATTCAATCTGAATCTCTGACAGTTAGATGGAGATGACGTGTTGTCATCATTGTCCTCATTTCCCCTTATTATTGTCGACTTAATTGAAATTTTCAAATAATTTAAAATCTCTTCATCGATTACATTTGTCCTGTTGTAATCTCCATGAGCTGATTTACACAGATCATTTATTGTAAGAAATCTTAATGCAGTTGAAATGGAAATAAGTTTTGATGATCATTAACTTGTTTTTTGTTCAGTTTATGTATCATTATAAAAAAAATGTTTTCTCATTCATTTAATGCAACATAAGCCATCTACGTTTTAACAAGTAGATTATATATTACTTAAAAAATTAACGATTTTACTCTATTCTGTTATTTACCGAACTTTAAATTTCATCGTTGTTTTCAGTTAGTACGCCTTCTTTAATGATGGACGATACATTGACAGACTGTTATATTTATGGATGTACAAGAACTGAATCAGAAGAAGACGAATTTAAGCCAAAATATAAATACTTCGAGAATATACGAGACCTGAGTAGAGACAAAGATATAATAGTAAAATTTAGGTACAGTCCTAGTTTGAAAAGAAGAAATAAGGAAAAAGAAAAGAAACAAGAATTGGCGAGACCAACCGTTAAGTTGAAATCTGAAGAAATTACGTCATCATCATTAGCATGATATATCTTTAGAAGAGAGTTTCTACGTTGTTCCAAATACATTCCACGATTGACTTGGAAGAGATTATCATTTTCAGCCAACATGCAGAATATTAATTCATTCCATAATATAAGAAAATATATATAAAAGTGGTGTGGCCAGTATCATGATTATTCGTTTTCCCTTATAAAATATGTCCAATCTTGGCATTGCATTTGAATAAATAAATTTCTATATTTCAACTAAGATTTGAAAAGTATTTGGAAGATAAGTATCAAATCTAACACTATGTCATTTTTTATGAGCTTTGTATTGAACATGTATTTAATGGCCCTTTTTAATTAAAATTGCGTTATTAAAAATAGAGCAAATGGTACTTAACATTCACACGGTTCAAGAAATATCAACAATAGATGATATTCGTCCATAAAAGGTATGGATATGTTCAGTAAACGTTTAACAAAGGTAAGTCACTCAACATGTACAGTGACTTTTAGTGTAATCTAATTTGAAATGATATATTATAATGTAAAAAGACCATTTGTTTTTTATGTAACCATTGTATCGTCGCACAAGTTTTATTTTGATCGCTGGCGATCTGCGACGTTTTGTCTGAAAAAGATAGATGTAATTAACTTCATAATAAACATACATTTTAACTATATATATCATATACCACAAATCAAAACCAAAACTAAAAACCATGATTTCTTTCATTCCCGTTCTGGTCACATTAAAAGGATAGTCAGAAATTAAAGGAATATGTACATATTTTAAAAGATAAAGTCGAAACGTAAACAATTTTAAAATACCATCAACACTAAGAAGATGAAACATAGATTTTGGAGCACCAAACCATACAATTCAGCTTAATTATAAAGTATTTCACAATTTCACAACCAATAGTGGAAAGCCAGTGTTTTCTTATGTCTACATATATCGTATGTACCAGTCATTTTTTTTGGGATGCAAAAACATTTTATTTTATTACATGGTCATATTATAAGACATTCGAAAATTTTAAAAGGAACGTTTTCAGTTACAAGTCAGTTAAAATCACACAAAAAGTAGCAGAAACTAACAATGAATCAATGCTGATTTTGATTGGTAATTGATAAAGTACATAAACTATTGTGTAAAGTCCCAAACTTTATTGACGTACTCTTTTTGCATTAAAGACCAATTTTGTGCTTTTTTTTGTTGGTTTCAAAATATTAGTTCTTTACAGTTTTAGAGACACTAAAAACAATCTCGTCATGAAATCTTAGACAATGTCATCGAAAATATACGACAATTGAAATGTGACAACCGGTTTTTCTACGATTACCTAATGTGTTTAATTATATTTAAACTAAGATACAATTTGTCTAACAAAATGCATAATCAAACAGTAAAAGATTATTTTTATTTTGAATGTTGCGATGGTGATCTAATCATCGTACAACTATTACCAAAAGTGATTAAAATAATAAAATATTATTATGATTTTAAAGAGGTATTTTTGTTAAATAAATGTTGTATATTTAAATGACTTATTTATTTATCTTTCGTCTTGAGATTGGACTCCATATAAAGACAATTATTTCAGCAAAAAGGGAAAAGAATATTGAGTTGATTCTCTTATTATTACACGTAATGGTGGCTACTTATACTAATTTTGACAGCTATAGGAAGGTCATAATTATGAACTGAAGCGGGAATCTTAATGCGCATTACAGCTCTAAGCATTGAATAAGATTGAAAACTTTAGAATTATATAAATGCGCTACATAATTATGTTATTAAAGAAATATGCGCAAAAAATTTAAAACAAAAGTTGCTCAAAATTAAATTCAACAACCATACAAAGAACAGATAAGCTTACAATCATAGGAAAGCATCAAGTCCATTATATACAACTCATCAAAGATAACAGACTTGTAATTTCTGTCTCCCATATTTTAAAAGTAATGTACCAAAAACCACTAAGGCCATCTATACCTTAGGATAGAAATACGTTAGTGAATCAACAACGACCATTTCAATAATTGTTCATGTCATTCAACACAAAGGGCGTGACTAGTTTGCTGGTAATACTCTAGTGAACGAATCGTCCTTTAGTAGTCGCGTCGACCTAGCTTACTCTTATCGAAGATACCAGAGGCTCTTTTCACAACAAAATCTTATGATTTGAATAAATTGTACGACATACTGAAATGTATTACTAATTTATTATGACAGGTATTTGTTCTCCTCATATTGTTTGGTGAAATATGTTCCTGACTTATAATTTGATTAAGAACGAGGTGTGTTTCTACTACAGAAGACTCGTCAGTATCGCTCTTGTAAAAAAAAGTTGAGGCCAAATCAAATATGAAGTTTGTGTGCAATGGCAAAATGTTGAAATGAATTTTGGAAACGGATGGAATGGGTTTTTGCCTTAGGGTATTGACTTATGCCACATATATCTCTTAATTCATATGCATTTTTGGTTTTCAAAGTATATCTTTACCTGGAACAAATCGTTTATTTTCCTTTTCTGATTTTGAATAAAACCATAAGATTTATTTTTCAAATAGAGTGGGGTGCTCATTTTCGCCATATCTTTCCATGTTTTCCACAGTTTATGTTCAGGTCTATATGTTTTTGAAGTATACTGATATTTCTATATGAAGATAACTTCAAATAAAAAATATTCTTAAGCTTGAAAACGTGTTTGATTGAAAATAATCATCTGAAAAGTTAGATTAAAGGGTGTTTGAAATTGCCTGATGTTTTGTCAATGGGGGACACATATTCGCCGTTTTTATACATCTATTTAAACCCAAATAACTGCAGCTTTAACAATATTTTTCAAATCAATTTCATTATAGATGACAATAGCAGACATTTTAAAGGTGTACAGAACTGAAATTTAGGGCAATCAGTCAAAGATTTACTAAGAAATACTTCTTAGAAATCGTGTTATTCATTCAGAAAATTGGCCGAAAATCGTTATCCGTTTTTCGGTCCTTTGCGGTAAGTGTCGCAATTTTGTCGTAGTTTAAAATAAAATCATATTTGTTATAAAAATCATAGTTACCGGCATATTTCTTCCATTTCAGCCATCTTTTGAAGTATTTACAACTCAAAATTATAAAACGGCGAAATTGTGTCCCCGGCGAATATGCGCACCCCACTCTAGGACTTTGATTTTAAATGAGGATGGTTTAATTTTCCTCTTCTTCAAAGAGAGAAATAGTTGTTTTGGTTCTATTAAGATACTGCTAAAGCAACTGCACATTGCAAGAAAATTTAGTTTTAAATATGTGGAAATTCCTAAAGGTTTCAACAGAAATTGTCTGTATGCACTGACCATTTGTAATAATCGTTCTAGAACACTCGGTCACCAGGACTTTCTGTGGCCTATTTTAACCTTTCCTCGCCAGTAGAATCTAGAGTTGTAACACAGTGCATGATTTTTAAGGTGGAATGAATTGCAGATTTTCTCAATTATCTATCGCAAAGGATCGTAAGATTCAGTTACAAGGAAAACTATATATCACTTTGTCTAAACAAGTCACAATTCTACGATAGCTCCATCCATTTGATCACCAATGAAGGTGATACACGGCTGGATGAACATATTATATTCATAATAGCTCTAAATATCATTGCAACAATGTTGAATCTTCTAATTTGCGGAGGCAAATTTTTGTTCTTCTCTCGCCGGCCGGATTTGCGCTCATGCTATATTTTCAGCCGTGTATCAGCTTCACATCCAATGGATGGATCTGTCGTAGAGTTTTTTTACTTTTTGTAGATTGTAAATATCAGCACAATGTTAAAGCTGCAAATTTGCGAAAGCAATTTTATTTTCTTGGAGATCGAGACAACACCACATGCATTGTGTCCAGAGCTCTAGACCACACGGCCTCCCAGACTGAACTGCAGCTTTCGGCGGCTAAGTTTTACCTTTCCTCTGCAGTAGAAACTACAGTAATAAAACAGTACATGAAATATTAGACATGAAGATGTAATTGATTGCAGATTAGCTAAACATCTATCGTAAAGGATCGTAATATGCAGTCACAGAAATAATTTTGATAAGTATACCTAAACAAGTAACAACTCGGCGCCAGATCCATGATCACCAGTGCAGGTGATACACAGCTCAAAACACATAATATATCAATAATTATTCTAAGTATCGAAACAACAAGGTTAAATCGGCAAATTTTTGTACTTCCCTCGCCTTTATTCGAACTCATGCTATTGGGATATCGCGGAAACATCACCTGCAATGGGCTTTGCGCGTTAGACAACACGGCCACCTATAGGATGTCTAGTTAATAGAACTATCATAAGTTTTGAAAAAATTCGATTAAACAAACAATGTTTGCAATTTCAGCGGCCATATGGTAGCCGTTGTCAAGTTGTAGTACTTCCATCATTTGCTTCTTGTATTTTATTAGTGGCAACAGTAGTTTGCTATCTTCAAATCTCGTAAATCAATTTAGAATACACAAATGAAGAATGATTAAAACTGAGGGAATTGTATGGACTCAAAACAGATGGAACCTAATGTATTAATGGGTTGTTAAGCGTCATCTGCTACGATTGCATCAATTGCAATGCGTACAAGTACTAGTATTAGTACTATGATAAAATATCCCCATCGAAAATAGGATACATAAAGACAACAGTAGTATATCGCTGTTCGAAACTCATAAATCGATAGAAAAAAAAACAAATCCAGGATACAAACTACAACTGAGGGAAACGCATTAAATATAAGAGGAGAACAACGACACAACATTAATATGTAACACACACGGAAACGAACTAAGCATTAGACAAAATCCGAGGAGAATAACAAATATAACATCAAAACTAAATACATGAACTTGGTATAGATAAGTACCGTGACACGTCTTATAGCAATGCTAATTCACCTCGAATTTGACATACACAGTCATCTTAGTACCAGAATCTATGACAAACGAGACGATTTTGATTTTGAAATTATCAATTTCCCCCACCTTAGTAGCAATATACCAACTTCACCTGCATATGGAATATACATTTCCCAACTTATTCTGTATTCAAGAGCTTGCAGCTCCTACTCAGACTTTGTAAAACGTCACCAATGTCTGAGCAGAAAGTTAATGAACCAGGGGTATGTCAAAGAACGTCTCGTCTTTTTTCTAAAAAAAGTTCATCGGAAGGTACCCAGAACTTGTTGATAAATATTCCGTATCAACTTCACAAATAATACACGATGGTCTTGAAGTATAGATTTTGCGTACTGACGTTGTTTATTATCTTAATAACGTGTTATATTATTCTTTTATTTGTCTTTATTAATATTACTTTTACTGTCAAGTCGGGTTTTTTTTTTAGATATCCTTTTTGACTTAACTCTGTGCTTATGTATCCCATCCTACTTTGAACGACAAAATTATTTTATGATGTGACTCTGTACCTATGTATCTTGTCATACTTTGCATGACAAAATTATTTTATTAATTAATAGTACTTTTACTGTTAACCCACTTTTTTGTGATATACATTTGACTTGACTCTGTACTCATGTATCCCGTCATACTTTGAACCACACTATTATTTTATTTATTATTACTTTCTACTGTTAAGTCAGTTTTTGTTATATCTATTTTACGTGACTGTATTTATGCATCCCGTCATACTTTGAACGACAAAACTATTTCATGTCTACCTGTGCGAATTTCAAACGCGTAATTTTTGCACTAGTACTCAAAACCCTCCTTCCCTGATGGGTGCATTTTACATAGACAAATAAAATCGTATAATATAATCAAAATGAGGATGTTAATTTGATGTGTGCTTCTTCGTTACATTTGTTGTTTTTATAGTGATTAATATGATAACACAATGTTGACTGTTGTACCCCTATTTTTGAAATTTTTGTCTATTGTGTCTGTTTGTTTTGTTCAAGCATCGGTGACAATATAATGGAATGTGATACGACTGTCATACAAGTGAGAGGTTTAGCTAGCTATAAAACCAGGTTCAATCCACCATTTTCTACATTTGAAAATGCCTGTACCAAGTCAGGAATATGACAGTTCTTGTCCATTCGTTTTTGATGCGTTTTGTTATTTGATTTTGCCATGTGATTATGGACTTTCTGGATTGATTTTCCTCTGAGTTCAGTATTTTTGTGATTTTACTTTTCACACTCAAATATAAAAGTAAACAAAACGTTAAAATATAACACACACAGAAACGAACTGTAATTAACAATGGCCATATTCCTGATTGGTACAGGACATTTTTTAAAGAAAAAAATGGTGGTTGAACCTGGTTTTGTGGCATGCCAAACCTCCCGCTTTAATGGCAACGTTAAATATAACATTAAAAAGACAACATAACATTACAGGACTACAATACAAATAAATAGGAGAACATATTTGACAAAGAAACACACATACGTATTTTTACAGTTCAGACAACCATTCTGGTATATACTGATCTAGAACCTCGGATTTCATGTCGCATCAGATGCTTAGCTGGAATAATTACACGT
Organism: Mytilus galloprovincialis; assembly: GCF_965363235.1. Lineage (NCBI taxonomy): Eukaryota > Metazoa > Mollusca > Bivalvia > Mytilida > Mytilidae > Mytilus > Mytilus galloprovincialis. Next base: position 96,520,494 of record NC_134841.1, on the reverse strand, counting down.
CATGTGATTCAAAGTCATACATAGTAGTACATAGCATGACCAATCAGGTGATATATTAGATTGATGACTAATATCAATGGGAAACGGTAACGATAGCCGTCATTCGATATGCAAGAACAATTTCTGTTGTCTTCATAGAAATTTTAGAAACACAGATAATATATAAAATAATTTACCACGATTATGAGGAAGAACGAGTCATCATTTCAAACTTTTTACAACAGTCCTCACAAACTGGTACACAATTTATTCAATGCAAAATATTCTTTGTCTTAGACTGATTAAATGATTATCCAAATCCAATTTCAAATAAATTTTATTTTCAATCATTTAAAGAAATCCCCTAAGTTCCCTATACCTTGAACCATGTTTTTTTTAATTCATTACATGAAATTATTGTAGTATTGTCCAAGAGTTGTCAGTGTCGGGGAATGTTGATGGAGAAGACTAACAGCTTTTGTTGTATGTGCGTTTCCGGTTCGTCTACTATTAAACCACGAATATCGGAAGACATAGGTTGCAGCTTCTAATTTCGGAAGAATCTCCTTCATAAAATGTAGTTGAGTAGTAGTTGAAGTGCTATATTGACAAGCGAATTCCGTCAGCCATATGGGTTTATGATATCTGTCCCATAATTGTTTTAAATAGTTCATGATCTGATCAGCGTGACACCAATACGCGTGAGTAGAAATATGATCAACTTTGCAACCATTGCAGTGTTGGAAGAATTGATCTAGCCATTCAAACGGATTCATATTACAATGAGTACAGGGCGCTACTGCTGGAGCCACTAATACTTTACCATGGGCTTTATTTTCTATTGTCTTCCAATGAGTTGCTGCATCTTGTGGAGATATGTTGGACTGTTGCGGAAAGTTCGGTTCGTTGAAGCCTAGTACATAATGTGCTTGATCCAGTATGTAAACTGGAGTATCAACATGTGGACGAATTCCCCATACCATTGGTACGTAGCCTGATTTTATAGTATTTGAACAATTTAGTTTATGATGTTCCCATGGTGACATGTGCCAATCGTACCTAAAATTAGATAAATTTGAGACTTACTATAATTTGGAATTGATCTCGAAATGCAAAATTGAAAATAATCATGCACATCTTCATATTAATACCATTTCCATGTATAACCTTGGAATTTTTACACAAATTACAGATAGCCAAAATAAAAGTTCCCTCATGCTGCTACTGCAGCACCGGTTGCTTATCCATTTATTGATATTATTTAAAACTAAATTATCCATTATCATTTAATAAACTACACGTGATCATTATGTTATCTATTACCAAAACCAAGAGGTTGACTTCGGCATAAAAATATGAATCCTCATGACTCTCCTGTGTAACAAGTGAGTCAATCTGTTTTGAAGAAGATAATGTCCGTTGCATTTTTGAAGTTTTGGTTTTGCCATTTGATTGGGGACTGTCCGTTTTGAATTTTCCTCTGAGTTCGATATTTTTGGTATTTTACTTTTTGCAAAATACTTGATTTGCATAAACACAGAGTGATCTTTATTTGTTTGTTGTTTACATTTTTCGACTAGTGGCGATTTAAACTTGATAGATTGTATGCACACATAATTATTGTTGACCTTTAATACGATAAATTATGTTTTACCCAAGTTTATGATTCAAAAGTAATAAATTGGATTATGTGAACCATGCTTACTTGTATAATAAATACCTACGTTTTAATTTGCAAATATTTAAAAGATATAATCGAGCTAAGAATTAGTATTTTATAAGAAAATAGTGTTTTCAATTCTCTACTAACCACCAATGCACATTGGTTAAAGCAAACTCATCCCCGCACATGTATGCACTACCGCCGGAAAGTGCCAACCCCTTCTTTGAAGAAGCATTAGATATATCAAATATCAAAAGTAAAAGTAAAATGGTCAGCATTAATCTCTTCATTTCTGCAAAAAAGAATGTTGTATTTTTGTTTTCGAAGATTTAATGATTCGTCTAAAAACAGGTGATGAAATCATGTTTATATTTCAACTTTACTGTTATATGTATCTACCAATGAAATTGGTATTTTTCTTTGGTTTTCCTTTTTTATATCAAGATTATAACACAATGTTGACTGCTGTATCCAATTTGTACTTGTTTGACTTTATAACTATTTCGATCTGATTGTCACTGATGAGTCTTATGTAGACGAAACGCGCGTCTTGCGTAATACATTATTCATGTTATTATCTTGGTACCTTTGATGTTTTACCTATTATGTCTGTTTGTTTTGTTTACACATCGCTGTCAATATAATTTAGCTAGCTATAAAACTAGGTTAAATCTACTATTTTCGTCATAAGAAAATGCTGTACCAAGTCAGGAATATGACAGTTATTATTCCATTCGTTTGATGTGTGTGGGCTTTTGATTTTGCCATTTGATTAGGGACTTTCCCTTTTGAATTTTGGTATTTCTGTGAATTTACTTTTTACTTATTCATTTAGGCCTACAGAATTTAACTGAGCTTTTTTGTTTATTTCTATATTTGCAATTATAAAATTTCTTAAGCTCAAAATTTATGTAAAAGTTATAAATGCAATTCGTGGTGCGCTTGGTACCTGCTTCCGGACTTATCTTCCACCAATACTATTAATGCCAAAAGAAAAGTAAGCAAAATAATATATTGACTTTTAGAGCACAAAATATAAAAGGACTAAACAGTAAATCAGATCTATTTAAAGTTGTTTGCACGAGGGATAAAAAAAAATAATTTTCCGCAAAACGGAACTTAAGTTCTTTTTACGTCACGAATGAATGACATGAAATGCTTACCATCACAAAAGTACGAAAATTTACCAGATTTGAAGATAGATATTTCTCTATGTTAAAGTTTATCATGATTCTATAATGAGAAGTTTGATAAGCAAAGGTAATTTCGTGTCAAACTGTTCATACGTGTATCAGATGACTCGCGGTTAACAATTAAATTTGATCAAAATTAGAAATAACGTTCATTTTATATATTACCCATGCCTGTCTCCTCGACCAGTTTGTAATTTATAACCTGGTATATATAATGAGTTTATATACATGATATATGTGGTATTTCTTTAAAAACTATGTTTATAAACAAAAACTTCTTTATGTATGAAATTGTTAAGATATTGTTTAAGAGTTGTAAGCGTTGCAGAATGTTGATGTAACAGACTTGCAGATGATTTCACTAAGACACCTCCCGGCCATCTACTAACAAACCAAGCGTATCGAAAAAAAAATGACGCTGCTTCTAATCGAGGTAGTATTTTTCTCATGAATTGTAGCTGTACATTAACAGAACGGGTTTTTTATACAGGCATATTCTGTGAGCCATATTGGTTTACGGAATCGATCCCATATCTGTTTCAAAAACGACATAATTTTATCAGCATTGCATCAATAAGCATGTGTAGCAATGTGATCTACTCTACAACCGGTGCAAATGCCAAAGAATTCATCTAGCCATACAATTGTATCGTATTGACAATGTCCACAAGATGCAGCTGCAGGGTTAGCCAGGGGCTCTGGTCTCAATAGCTTTCCAGTGTCTCGCAGCTGTATATGGAGTCATATCAAAAATTTCATGATTGGGCTCGTTAAAACCTAAGATATAGTGGATGTCGTCTAAGATTGAATTTTGTGCACCTTTTTGTTTATGTCCCCACACTAAGGGAACGTATCAGGGCTTTGGTTTATTTGTACAGTTCGTCAACTGACGTTCGTCTTGGGACATACGCCAATCATACCTAAAAAGATAATTAGGTTAAAGCTATCACGTCGCATAAGTAGTAGTAGTAGTAGTAGTAGTAGTAGTAGTCTCATTAAAATAATAACATTTATAATATGTGTGCTTTCCATGCGCTATTGTGGATTAAGAATGTATTAAACAAAAACTCAAAAGTGCTATAATCCCTAAATACTAGCCAAATTCAATTACGCTTAACTTTCCAAATCCCTCAGAATGAATTTGGATATTTGGATATTTGTTTAAGTTTTTTTTTTTGTCATAAAACAAATGATAGTTGTTTAAGGTCTTATATATCCTTGTCTTTTATCTATTCGGCTTTGAGTGTTCCTGAGGAAAGTTATACAAAAATGGGCTTCGGGCGCTTAGAATTTATTACGTGTTTGTTTTTTACAGCACTGGATCAATACCTCTGCTTGGAGACTATCAGTCTCTATGGTTGTCATCAATTCGATAGTCATTTATTATTTACTAACATGATTCGCCGTTGTAAGAAAATATAGGACTATGGTTACTAGTACATATAAAATAAAAATTTGTATACGATGTTTATGCTCTTATATAACGATTCCAACAATGTTCATGTTAACTGGGCATCAAATATACGTTATATTTTATATGATCTCAAGACTCCCACAAGCATAGTTGAACTTGAAATAATTCAACTATTTTTTTTTATTTTTTTTGGTTCTCACTAATCATATAAATTTTCGGCTGTTTCGGTTCTTATGCATCCTTAGCTCTCAAATAATCGGCTTAGATGGTTCCTGATAAAGGTACATCCAGAATAGCGCTTCGGACGCACGATATTTATAGTGTTATTTTCATATTTTGCTGGTGTCTTTTTTCCAAATTCTTTATTGCACTATTTAATTGTTAATAACTGTCTATAAATGAACAATCGTTCTTTAGAGATTGATATCAATCTAAAGCATGTAAAATGAACCAGGGTATCGACTTGACGAAACGCGTTTTTTTCTTTGTTAGAGTAATCATTGCATTATTTCAATTATTACTACTTTGGGGATACTGTTTCCTCCGTTTAAATATAAAAAAAGAAGATGTGGCATGATTGCAAATGAGACAACTCTCCACAAGAGGTTAAATGACACAAAAATTAAGAACTACTAGTATATGTCACCGTATGGCCTTCAACAATGAGCAAAGTCCATACCGCATAGTTAGCTTTAAAAAGCCCCGACATGACAAATGTAAAATAATTCAAACGAGAAAACTAACGGCCTTATTTACGTACAAAAATTGAACAAAAAACATATATATGTACCACATCAACAAACGACAACCACTGCATTACAAGCTCCTGACATGGGACAGGCACAAACATACAGAATGTGGCGGGGTTAAATATGTTAGCGGGGTCCCGACCCTCCAGCTAACCTAGGACAGTGCTTTGATAGTAGAACATAGGAACGAACTTTAAAAATCAGTTGAAAAAGGCTTAACTCAAAAGATGGATACAAATAAAAGTACATGTAACAAAAACACAGAGTGGACATGGCCGGGTACATGTAGATCCCAACAACAAAAAACACGAAGTACATATCTGAGAATTCTCCCAGTTACTGGCAGCTAGTTGAAGCCACTAACAACTTATTAAAAAATCATGCATCTACGACTTAATTATCAATCGGTACATACAAATATAGTATGTACCCATATTTTCACTATGTTATTAATTATGTCTGTTTTGTTCACGCATCAATATAAATATAACGGAATTTGATGCGACTGTAATACAAGTGAGAGGTTAAGCGCCATAAACACAGGTTCAATCCACCATTTTAATCATTTGAAAATGCCTGTACCAAGTCAGGAATATCTTTGACAGTTGTTGTCCATTCGTTTATCTGTTTTGTCATTTGATTTTGCCATTTGATTAGGGACTTTCTGGTTGAATTTTCCTCGGAGATCAGTATTTTTGTGATTTTACTTTTTGTTATTGACAGTAGGAGTTTCTTCATTAATGTTTCTTTGTCAATGAAGAACCTACGAACAGTTTGTCAAATTAATTATATATTTATTGTTACATTTGTTTGATATTTGCTTAGTTAGTTTTTTTCATCACACCTGGTTATTTTCCTTTACTTTTTTTACCATGTCGCTTATGTTGCTATTTTATATTATGCTATGATACACAAGAAACCTTACCACCAATGAGCAGTTGTGAATGTCTGTTCGTCCCCACAAATAGACGTTTCACCGCCTGCTATACTAATCGATTTCTTGTTGAATCCTTCTACAGCTACATTATTCTTCTCATTGTGCGAAAGAATTTCGAAGTCTCGACAAAAACTGTGATGCATTATCAACATTTTGTAAATGTGAAAAATCGGTGTATCAAAGGACTGATAATATGGATTATGAAATGATATATAATTGGAATAAATAAAGGCAACAGTAGCAAAACTCGTAAATCTATGGACAAAAAACAAAATCGGGGTAACAAACCAAAACTGAGGGAAACGCATAAAATATAAGAGGAGAACAACGACACGACATTAAAATGTAACACACGCAGAAACGGACTAAGCATTAGACAAAATCCGATGAGAATAACAGATATATCATCAAAACCAAATACATGAATTTGGGATAGAAAGTATTGATTGTTCTTGGAACATAGATTAAAGAAATGTTATCAACTTACCATTCCCAATTAGTACGGATACAAAATCGTTTAATTAATCGATAAAAATTGTACACCACTCTACCTTATTCGTACAGTCACGATAGTATAGCGATATAATACGACTTTGATGAAGTGTATTCCAAAGATCTTTTAGAGTACATACAATCTAACACTCTCATTTTGTAATAGTATTAAAACATTTGACTTTTCTACACTTTATACAAGTATTCCACATTCCAAACTAAAAGACAAATTGAAAGAGTTGGTATTGCTTTGTTTCATAAAAACAAATGGCCAACGAAGATACACGTATCTTGTCTTAGGAAGGGATAACTCCTACTTTGTAAAGGATCACTCTGATTCAAACAAAAAATTCTCTGAAACTGACATTTTCAAGATGCTTGATTTCTTGATTGTTTTTAACAGACTATCGGCATTCCAATGGGAACGAATTATACCCCTTCTTGTCAACCTGTTTCTTTATTATTATGAGGCTGACTTTATGCAGGAACCACGCATCTATCCCATTGAACTACAGATAAAGGATACAAGAGATACAGTTAAGTCTGCCTCATATCTTGACTTACATCTAGAAATCGACAATGAGGGTCGATTGAAAACAAAACTTTACGACAAAAGAGATGATTTCAGCTTTCCAATTGTGAACTTTCCATTTCTAAGTAGCAACATTCCAGCAGAACCTGCATACGGTGTATATATATCTCCCAATTGATACGATATTCCCGTGCTTGCATTTCCTATCATGATTTTCTTGATAGAGGGTTGTTGCTCATAAGGTAGCTAATAAATCGAGAGCTCCAAATGGTGAAGTTGAAATCTTCTCTTCGTAAATTTTACGGACGCCATCACGAGTTGATTGACCGTTATGGAATAACCGTTTCACAAATGATATCGGATATGTTTCTTACGTCGTAACTACAATCCCCTTCCCTTTCATAAATGTGACCTACCGAATTAGACTATTTACTGGATTTGTTATTTCACAAGCAACACCATGCATGGGTGCCATATTTTAGAGCAGGATCAGCTCACCCTTCCGGAGCACCTGAGATCACCCCTAGCTTATGGAGGGGTTCGTGTTGTTTATTCTTTAGTATTCTATTTTGTGTCATGTGTACTATTGTTTGTCTGTTTGTCCTTTTGATTTGGCCATGGCGTTGTCAGTTTGTTTTCGATTTATGAGTCTGACTGTCCCTCTGGTATCTTTCGTCCCTCTTTTTCAATCTATATATATGTACGTCAACCCAAATTAGGAGTATAAGTGACATATAAGACCATGAGTTTATATAAAGAGGCCTCCTTGTCGACCTCTACTTATTACCTTATGAATCGAAGTTCATTCGGACACATGTCAAAACCAAGAAGATCAATAGTTATCAAAAGTACCAGGATTTTAATTTAGTACTCAAGACGTGTTTAGACTTATCAGTAACGAGAAGAAGCTAGACCATTTAATTTCACATTTACATAAATTGATGATGTTCTTTCCATTATCAACGGAGACTTTTCTGATTGGGTTCCATTAATATATCATCCACTCCCTGGAAATTAAAGAAACAACATACACGGCTTCCTCAGTCTCTATTTTAGACTTATGCCTCGAATTTGACTTAAGCGGTCATCTCAGTACCAGAATCTATTACAAACGAGACGATTTTATTTTGAAATAATACCCCCAACCCCCATTAGTAGAAATTTACCAATTTCGCGTGCAACTCATTCGGTATTCAAGAACTTGTAGCTGCTACTCAGACTTCAAACATCGCATATCCGATCAGAAAATTGATGAACCAGTGGTATGTCAAAGAACGACTCGTTTTTCTAAAATAGTTCATCGGAAAATACCAAGACCTTGTTGATAAACATCCCGTGTCAACAGAGTGTTCTAGTATTTTTTATGTGTCTTTGTAAATTATCACTTTTACTATCTATACTACTTTTTTGGTAATATCCATTTTGACGTGGCTCGGTAATTATACATCCCGTCATTGTGTTATTGTGCTATGGTAAAATTTTGTATTTTTGTCTTTCTTTTATTTTGCTAATGTGGTTTGTCTATATGTCTTTTTGGTGGGGCTTTTTTTCGAAAAATGTGTTTGTTTTTATAGTGATTAAGCTTATAACACAATGTTGACTGCTGCATTCCTAGTTTTGACATTTTGTAACTTGAACGTCTGTTTTTTTTGTTCACACAAAGTTATTAAGATAATGAAATTGTATGCGACTGCCATACAAGTGCGAGGTTTAGCTAGCCTAAAAACGAGGTTTATTCCAACATTTTCTACATAAGAAACTGCATGCAGCAAGTCAGGAATATGACAGTTGTTATCCATTAGTTTGATGTGTTTGAGCTTTTAGTTCTGCCATTTGCTTAGGGATTTTTCGTTAGATTTTTCCTCGGAGTTCGGTATTTTTGTTATTTTACTTTTTACAGGTATTATATATCTTTTAATACTGACAAATATTTAGAATACTAGTATATATATATCTATTTATTTATTTTTTAATTTAAACGATGTTTCAATTTTTCTCTCAATAGTTATTAATTGAAAGTTTTAAAAAGCGTGCACCTTCTATTTGCAAAGCGGTATAATTCGTTTTTAACGGAAATTTTATGGCAACTTCTTTACAAAGATCTACCTTGTTATTTCAATGTGTACTTGTTGTGGGTTACAATGGGTTTTTTATCATACATTGTCGGATTTATATCAAACAATTATAATAAGAAAAAATAAGCAGTTGGTAAATGAGTTATGCCTGACCTTTTAAAATTACTTGATTAGCTATCAAAACTACCAAGCGTATAATTTAATGCGCCAGACGCGCGTTTAATCTTCATAACACTCACCAGTGACGCTCAGATCACAATATTTATAAAGCCAAAAAAGTACAAAGTTGAAGAGCATTGGGGACCCAAAATTCCAAAAAGTTGTGCCAAATACGACTAAGGTAATAAATGCCTGGAATAAGAAAATCCTTAGTATTTAAAAAAGTAATCATTCTTTTGTAGACCCTATATATCGTGTGTCCTTGGTACTAGTATATTCCAATTGGTAGCACTTTTATTTTTAGTTCCTTCATGTCCCTAATTTTTTTGCATTTGCTACAAATCTGTTACAAATGACGGGTGATGCATTTAAAGTGTAAGCTGAACCGATCGACACATTTCGTTGAACAATTTGGATTGTTTTTCTTTACAGTAAATCGTATACATTTATTAGGCAGAAGCGATCGTGTTGCTTTATGTGCATTTTTTACTTTCTATCACTGGGTTGATACCGCTGCTAGTAGTTGGACTACTTGTCCCCTAATGTATAATAAACACAATCGTCGGTGTTCCTTTACCGACATGATTTACATAATACCTTCTTTGATTAGCTCGTTGATTTAGAAATTACTAAGAAAACTAAGGTTCTGATTCCATCTTGAGTTGTTTGGCTTTTTGTAATGTTCCTTTTGGTCATATAGCTCTTTAGCGTATTCAAACTTTAATAAATTGGGGTTTGAGCGTTCTTGGTAAAGCTCACTCAAGAAAAGTGATTCAGACGTACCAACTTCAAATAGCGTTATTTTTATTGTTCCAGCAATGGTTCGACAATGTTACTAGTGTGCTACACCAGCTCAGAGGTTATAGTACTTCGAGATTCAAAACATACCTTTCTTAAAATATCACGTTGATAAATTTGGATATTATAAAGAAATTCAATGAGTCCAAATTTTCCTTTGCGGATTTTACTGTTTTTCTTGTGTCCCGTTCAGCCAATTAAATAAAATACTGAGTCAACCTTGGCTTTCATAGCTTATGATATGAGCAATCCTTATGAAGATGAATTAGAAAGATACAAGAGAAGCAAAATTAAAAATATCCAAACAAGCCTAATTTTCGATTTGTTTCCCTTGTCCATATCTTATAAAAATGTTTAGTAGTACTAGTAATATGCATTCTCATATCTTATAATCATATAATCAAAGGGAAACATCATTGGTCTATTATTTTTTGGGGTATATTTGCTGTTTATAAGAGCTTGAATTTTGGTAACATTTAGGTTTACTTCCCCAAGGTATTAATTGCTTAAGCCTCATTTAGTACAACCTTCTTGAATGTTATTCAACTTTGATTATGCATTCTGTTTGGGTTTTTTTTCGGGTACTACTGGTGAGTCTATGTATAAGAAACGCGCGTTATGCGTTATGCGTAAATTTACAAGCCTGATATTTATTATGAGTTTTGGATATACCAGATATAAACCGCTGTTACAATTTTCAATACAAAAAGTAAGTGAAATTATCTAGATTCTTTGATGGACTTTCAAATGTCTTTTTAATACAAGTTTGTTTATTTAACAATCTAACAGTCAATGAATGAAATTGTTGTAAAAGTGTCCAAGAGTTGTAAGAGTTGGAGAATGTTGATGTAACAGACTTGCAGATGATGTCACAAAACCATCTCCTGACCATCTACTAACAAACCAAGCGTATCGAAAAACAAATGGTGCTGCTTCTAATCGAGGTAGTAGTTCCCTCATGAATTGCAACTGTACATTTACAGAATAGGTTTTCATACAGGCAAATTCTGTAAGCCATATTGGTTTATGGAATCGATCCCATATCTGTTTCAAAAACGACATAATTTTATCAGCATTGCACCAATAAGCATGTGTTGCAATGTGGTCTACTTTACAACCGGTGCAATTGCGAAAGAATTCATCTAGCCATGCAATAGTATCGTATTGACAATGTCCACAAGGTGCAGCTGCAGGGCTTACCAAAACCTTGCCAGGGGCTCTGGTCTCAATAGCTTGCCAGTGTTTTGCAGCTGTATATGGGGTCATGTTAACCTGTTCTGGGTGATTCGGCTCATTAAAGCCTAAAACATAGTGGATGTCGTCTGTAAGATTGAATTTTGTGGCAGCCCACTGTCCATGGCCCCAAACTAAGGGAACATACCCAGGCTTTGGTTTATTAGTGCAGTTCTTTAACTGATGTTCCGTGGGTTTGATACGCCAATCATACCTGAAACGATAACTAGGTTATAGTATTTATGCTGTATAAGTATATATTACATTCGTTTAAAGTAGTAAGCAGTAGTACCAGCATTTAAAATAAAGGTATCACCAAGAATCGTTATTTTTGTAGAAGATTGATTTGTTCGCCTTTTAATTCTGTTCTTGCATCTTTTTTTTTTTTTTTATATAAACACAGTTTTTGTTAGATGCCATTATTACTTTTTGTATCTAAAATGACAATCTTTGATAATCTATAACCTTTACCACCAGTGAGCAGTTGTAAATGCCTGTTCATCACCACAAATATACGTGTCAGCTCCAGCTATACCAATGCCTTTCTTGCTGGATCCTTCGGTTACACCTAACATGGCTAGCATCACAGTTACAACTATTATTCCTCTCATTTCTGTGTTTAAAAGTAAGTTCTAAATTGACATGTAAAAAACTCCACGTTGCATTCATTTAACGACATGTTATCATTATATCTGAATTACATCTTCACTATTCAATCCTCACGTGCATGGATGTGTAGAAAAGAAATTATTTCAGAGATATGTTAAAATTTAAAACTTAGCAACAATATAGAAAGATGTAGTACATGTTATCATTATATCTTAATTAAGTCTAAACCATTCAATCCTCTCGTGCATGTGTATAAAAATAAGTTTTTTTCAGATTTTAATGAAATTGAAAACTAAGCAACAATATAGGAATATGTAATACTTGTTGTCAGTTTATATCACGCAACGTTTGCTTTTGATAGAAAGGGGATCTCAAATCTGTAAAATTAAAGTCAAGATTGAGCGTTTCCGTCGCATGCATAAATAATGCACAATGTTCCTTGCAATCATACATGATCGTCAGCAGCAAATAATACAATACGCTCTAGTCTTAGAGGTACTTTAGAGTATTTTCCTTAAATATTGCATCCGTCGTATTTTTTCGTGAGAAAAGGCTACATTTTTAATCTCACTCCAAGTTTTAAGCAAGCATATGTTAACTATAGTATGTTGTGGTATCAGTGAAACAAAAGATGGTTTAAATTATATGACATGAAAGGATATAATTGGACATGAAAATGACCACAGATAAAAGAAATATAGTCTACTTGACGTTACCAGTTGGAAATTACACAAATTCTGAAGTAATTGATGCATTCTAAATATGTTATATTGTCCTAACTTACTTACTGTTAAAGGCAGGTTATAGTTCTATATTATGTATTTGGAGAAAAGTGTGAAGATTATAAATGGATCTAATGTCAAGTGTGAAACTAAATTCAGATTGCACAGATATAGACATACAGATAAGAATGCGAGTTCATTTACTAATACTATATATCCTATGTACTAGTAGATCTTATACATAAAAGTATTTGGAATATTAAATATATTGGATTCAGATTTCTTATCTAAACGATCTCTGATGGGTTTATTTAAATAAATCAAACATGTTTCTATCAATAATTCAATAACAAATTATTCGATTCATTTAACATAAAAACTATGACAAAACAATGAAATTCGTTTATAAAAGTGTCTGATTTAAAAGTTTTGGAAACTTGTGCGACAATTGACTTCAATAGACGTGCTCCAATGGGTACTTATTGTACATGTGCCTCGGCTTACAAATTGGGCCATTCCAGTTAATGTCTGCTATAGGGGGATGGATGGTCCTTTCTGGGGGGTGTAAAATTTATACATCTTATGGGTGTCTTTTTTTCATCTGACACATACAATTATACGCAAAAAAAACTTCTGAAGGTCTTACAGCAGTAGGTCATTTTTTCCCATTAAAACCCATCTGCCAAATATATGTATAGCTCATATAAATTGGAGGCAACAATAGTTTACCCTTGTTCAAATTTCTTAGATCCACGAAGATTGTACAAATGAAAGTAAAAAGAAATTAATGGAGAAGGCCGTTATAATGTGACATACCTCAAGAAAGAACAGTAAAGGTGACGCAACCCAAATTCGACATCGATCTGTGTGTTTTTGATAAGGATTGTGTATAAATTTAATAACATTTGGTGGAGGCAAATTTAAATTGGAGATCAGAATGTAATATAGGAAGAAGTTGGCAAAAAGAGTACAGTTGGTTCCCATGGAAATGGCGATTTTTATTTTTTGGAATACACGAACTCAAACAGTCACAAACATGTTGTCAATCAAAACATCAAGTATCTTGATAATGTTGGTTTCAGAGAAATTATGGTTTGAGTGAGATTGTTTGTTTACAAAGTAGGATTGATACCTCCCTGAGAAAAATAAGCTCGTCATAGATACCAGGATTAAATTAAAAGATACTTATATCTACATTGGCCATTACCATTTATGAAACTAAGCAGGAACGACTCTTTCAATTTGTCTTTTCGTTTGGAATGGGGAGCAAAAAAGTGTAGAAAAGTCAAATGTTTAAATACTATTGCAAGATGAAAGAGTCAAATATGTTCCTTATGTTGTAGTTACAATCCCTTTCCCTTTTCACGAATGAGACTATTTACCGGGTTTGTAATACCATGAGCAACACGACGGAAGCCACATGTGGAGCAGGATCAGCTTACCCTTCCTGAGCACCTGAGATCACTTCAGTTTCTTGGTGGGGTTCGTGTTGCTTAGTCTTTAGTTTTCTATGTTGTTTCTTGTGCACTTTTATTTGTCTATTAGTCTTGATAAGCCAGAGGGTTGTCAGTATATTTTCGATCTATGATTTTTACTGTCCCTCTTGTATCTTTCGCCCCTCTTTTAAATTGTGTGTATTTAAAAGATCCTTGGAATATCTGATTGATGCCATCTCTATAATAGACAATTTTACAATAACTTTGAAGCCATGCTTTGATTGCTGATACAATTGAAGTTAATAATTCAGAAAGAGGTTTCGTTAAGCAATTGGAAGACCCAGCAATATATCTTTATTTCTCAGGACACTTATGTAATTTAAGTAACCAATACAGTGCATGGAAGATCCAAACCAGATATTTTACAGACTACAGTTTTAACATTAAGAAATAAAAGCATTGCATGTACATTTGTTTTTGTTGTTGTTTCACGGATTTCTCTTGTTTGTATAAAAACATATACAGACTACAGTTTTAACAGTTAAAAATAAAAGCATTGCATGTACATATGTTTTTGTTGGTTTTTTTTGTTGTTGTTTCACGGATTTCTCTTGTTTGTATAAAAACATATACAGACTACAGTTTTAACAGTTAAAAATAAAAGCATTGCATGTACATATTTTTTTGTTGCTTTCTTTGGTTGTTGTTTCACAGACTTCTCTTATTTGTATAAAAACAGACTACAGTTTTAAGTTAGAAATAAAAGCATTGCATGTACATATGTTTTTTTTATTCAATCGTACATATTCTCCTCCATTACATGCAAATAAATGAATGCTGAATAAAATGAAAACTTTTCAGGTAGAATCTTACAACTGTTGCATTATTCTGATCATGATATTAATTGCACATTATGAAATCAACACTGAAAACCACTGTTTAATAAAGTTAAAGAACAAGCATTTTAGCAATAATTATAAATACATATGTTATATGAAATAGTTCAATATCCAGACTCTTATGATAACCTCTTGAACCAATACTTTCTTAAAAGCTTAATGATTTTGAATAGTTTTCGTGTACGGTGTATGAACAATGCACAGTTGTAAAAATAACTTGACAGTTTACCATTTTATGTTAAGATATATATATAATGTTATAATCACAGACATTTATGTGTAACACACTAACTACACATCCAAATACATTAACCTAGCACTACTGGTTCCAGTCTATGGTGAACTCTGATTGCTATTGTCATTTAAATAATGAATAACGTTATATTTTTGTAGAATATTACCCTTGAAATGTCATGGTATTATACACACTCGTGTCGTTTCATGTGTGTCAACTTAATTATCATGAAAATCAATAAAATGGCCAGATTGGCAAAACAAATGTTTGCCTCTTACAGACGACAAAAGTAAAATTTCCTCTACAGAAATTGTGTGCTACATTACTGTTCAAATTATAAAAATGCTACTGATGCACACACATAAATTAGTAACAGCACAAATTGTAGTAGTCAACCTTGTTTTAAAGGGCCTACATTCACAATGAAATATGTGTAATAATTTAGTTTTAAAATCAATTTTAAATACACTAATCTGAATATATAAACACACTACTCTCAATATAGAGCTCTTATCTATTCTGGCACTCAACTTGGCAGCATACATAAATTACTTTCAACTATCTATATGTTTTATAATGTACAGTTTTTATTAAAATCAATTAGGCTATGTTTGCAACGTTTGAACAATGCTGAATATTAGTTTATGAACAATGCAAAAGATGCAAGTCATAAAGTAGAATTAATACACCAGACTTGTTACACAAGACAAGACTAGATGATACCATTCTCTCTAAAACTTGTATTACAAGATAATCAGAATAGTTGTATTTGTTTCAAGATCTAAATGAGGATCTTCACAATGCTTAAATAACTTTTGGTTTTTTTTCTCCTAGTTTGCAATGTGTTTATATTAACTGATTGGTTATGAACAATATGCTAAGTGTTTTTCTGGGACTAAAACTTCAAACTTTATAGATTGAATAACATAACAGAACATTTTACATAACTTCATATCTCCTGAAATCACATTCCAGTTCGTATACAATAACTTCCATAATCCTTAATGCAAGAAAATGTTTTCAAGAAATATGTTTTAAAATGATATCCTATATATGAGGTTGATACAAGACCATATCAAACTCAAAGTGGTATATTGACTTTCAATGTCAATTTATCCTTGTATCAACCCCCAACAAAATACAGTTGTTAAATTACTATTGTTAATTAGCCAGAAATAGAGCAGAAATTTATTTGATTGACTGTTTCAATATTGAGGTTTTATAATTTCTATATTTATATATCTACAGAAAAAACTATGCAATATCTCTTTTTCAATTTGCTGTTTTTGAGTATACTTTACAGTGGAACATGTGACTTTTTCTGAACATTAGATTAAGTAATATTATATATATATATATATAAACAAAAGCAAAAGTTTCATGCAAGTATACAATTCTTTAATTTTTTTTCGTCTTCTTAAATTTGAAGTTTCCTATAAAGACCATCAGCATAGTGTTTTAATTCTTCATAAAAGATATTCAAATGATGACTAGAAATTCTAATAAAATATATATTACCTACCAATAAATAACAGAAGAAACAAATACATTTTACTCAAGTCCACAATGAATTTATTTATCACTATGATATTCTTTACATTATCTGTTTATATAGATTACAACATAATTTCATTATAACATCTACCTAGAATCTACTTAAATCACCCGCAACAAAAAATACCCTTAAAACTGATTTATTTCGAGACAGAATTGAAATAATCACAAAGCATGACATAATAATGTGCTTAGTTTATTTAATATGTTTTCCAAATATATATATTAATAAGACCATACTGTAAAGTGGAAATTTTTCGTGAGGTGTTTATTTTTTTAATTTGTGATAATTACTCGTAAATATGACCTCACTTAAATATTACCCTACTAAAGATCAAAACCAGTTTGTAGAATGTGAAAACTCAAGTTTTTATGATCTGGTATAGCTCTAGTAATAGCAAAATTTAAAAAAGGCCAACATATACCACTTTACAATATATCTTTGTCATGAAAGAAATCACATCTAGAACCTCTTGTTATACTGTAAATACAAAAAAGTTCTGATGGTCCACTTGGACTCTAATTTCTGGGAATGTATTATTAATAAGATGTCTAATTTTACAGTAAATCTTATAATTGTGTGCTTTGATCTGGATGGGCCGCTGCCCCTGCTGATTTTTGTGTGTCTCTTGGATAATATTTTGCCAAAGTTGACTGTGGAATACGTTTTAACATTTCTTTTGGGAAAATACGCAACAATTGCCATCCAATATCTAGAGATTCAAAAATTGTTCTGTTTTCGTAATGACCTGCAATGACAAAAAAAAAGATAAATGTATTACTACAAATTCTAAAATTCATTTCTTCTTTTAAACAAGAAATATCTTGTCTATTTGTATATATTACAAAATAAGATTTACAGAAACAGTTTAGAGAATTTATAGATGATTGCAAATAACAAATTCTGGTTTGTATCCAACCTTGTAAACTATAGCTGTTTTGCATGATAAACTTCCACTATAAAATTACAAACTTTCTAGTAGTAATTTGGTGACAAAATAATGTACAAAATGCTTGATTTCAAGATAAATATAGTACTAAAATCAACAAAAGTTGCTTACACCAACGTCATTATTAAGACTTTGGTGGATAGTTGGCATTCCACATCTCCTTATGTTCATAATGAAAGTGAAAATGCATTCATTGTCAAGTATAAAAAAATCCATTTAAACCTTAACAATTTTATGATTCCCTTTGTTACCTCCCCTTACTTTGGATTAAGTTAGCAATTTGTTTCCATGAAAATACTATGACGTCTTCATACATGTCATAGCTCCTTTCATGCGTATTCATCAATTATGATAGATTATACAATAGTGTCAGAATTGTTCTGTTTCATACAGTGATCACAGAACTCTCCCCTTCTGTAATTTCCTCTAGAAATATAATTGAGCAAGACTATATTTTTACCATTTAGTTTGGTTTGAGAGGTGAAAAAAAAATTGAAACTTTAAAAGTTCTAGCGTGTCAAGTCAATATGTTATATGTCACTTACCCTGTGATATAAAATTCTTCTCAAATTTGGTTAAAAATTCTAAATACAACAAATCTTCTGGAGTTAAAGCCTCCTCTCCTACGACAGCCTTCATAGCTTGTACGTCTTTACCAATAGCATAACAAGCATACTGAAAAGGATTAATTAAAATACATATCGATAGAAATGTTGATTATTTTGCAATGAGCACATTTTTTAATGCTTTTTTTGAAGAAGAATGGACAATTTACAACCTTTCTCAAAAAGCATTCCAGTGTCGATTAAAAGCAATACATGCGTACAGAAAACTATAAATACATGTATGAGATGTTGAATGGGTGTTCTTTTTATTGTATAGTGTGTGATAACATTGTGTGAGGGAATTCGACGTTTGATGTACCACTGTTCACTCCAGTGCAATTTATGACAATACAACTGCATCAATCAGAATTATTTTTTTTGCAGTGTTTTAAGAAATGATTTTGCTTTGTTGTCGCGTATTATTTGTGAAACATTCAATGTTTTAAAAAGGCGAATTTTCTTTATAAAGTCAATGATTATGTTGACTTTTGAAGGCCAAACTTTCTACAGCCTTAAATACGCTAATGAAAGATCCAAAAACTATACCAATACATAACGACATGTTTATGAAATTATAACAAATCTATTGGTTAACAAATTTTTACTCGTTATTGCAAAATAATGAACTTAATATATCTGACATTTTCTCCCTACCCAGTTTACCCCTATACATTTTTATGATGTGGACTGGTCATTGTTATTGAATCGTAGGCAATTTGATTGGATTAAGTTGTTATTAGTTTACCTTCAAACTTGTTTATGCTTTTCATACATGACTATTGATTAATTAGAACGTGCATGAATGTGTACGGTAACTAAAATGACCTTCAAACTGGACACTGGACGAGTCAATATTATGTTTTATCAATGAAAGTTAAGGTATGAAAGGTAAGAATTGCCACTTATTCCATTTTCACAAAATTTTCGGAATATACAGTTGAAAGGTTATTTTTTAAAAGCCTATTGTGAAGAGTAAAGAGAAAGTTTACAAATAATACGTTTTGTTCTATTAAACAAGTCATTTTCGTAAGAGAAATACCGAAATATATTTTACGCACGACTACGGCAGGTAAAATTATTATTTATCATAATAAAAAAAAGCATTTTTCAGTCTCATTGGAATATGTTAATTACAATTAATCCCAAACTTAAGAAGTAAGTAACTAAAGTCAAAATATGTCCGATCTGCCTATTTCTGCACATCAAAAGTCAATACGATCGTTTTAAAGTCAATTTCGTCTACCTCACAAAATCTTGTTAGGCACTATAATACTCACTCAGTTACATTATTCTAAAGAATATAAACAATAATTTCTGAATTTACAGCATCATGAATCAAAGGATGAAACTGTCCAAGTTACAAACCCTAAAAAAAATTGTTTGACAAAAACACAAGGCATAATTACTGTATACATTCTGCAAATGGTACGCTGCTGATTAGACAAAACAAGAAATTTCTGTTACTTTTCTTTTCAAAATGCATACAACCCCATTAGGCAGAAATGAAATGACACTTCGGAGAAAAAAATATATATTTAAGGCGCAGTCTTTTTTAACTGGTATTTTAAACAGTTACTTACCAATTGATTAGAAACATCAGAGTGATCTTCTCTTGTCATGCCTTCTCCAATAGCTGACTTCATCAATCTGGATAGTGAAGGTAATACGTTGATTGGTGGATAGATCTGAAATGGTAAACATTAGTTTGGGATTTAAACTATAAGTTTAGCATTTTTTTCAAATGGCTATAACTAGTATCACATTATATTCTGTGAAATAGTTAATTGTTGATATCATTCTTTTTGTAAATATGTTTTCTAATTAAATACTGTTAGAATTGAATCACGCTTGATAAATAAATGACCTATCAAATCATGCTAAACACTGATAAATATATGTATATATTACATATGGTGCTACATTCTACTGTTTTCATTGGATATCACGATCATGTGTTTGAAAGGTTATTTCACTTATCCAAAGCCTTGTTTTATTTTTAAGTATATTGACGCTATGTTATGTTTCTATTTACATGTATACTGACGGTCAATATAAAATACAATCTTGCAAAATTAAGATTCATGACAACACTCATAACAAACAAAGAGGAAACGCCGCGGCAGAAAAGAAAATTTGCAAGTTTATCTGGAGATTTCAAGAGTTTCTTGTTAAATGCAGACACTAATATTACAAGAAAAATAATGCAACAAGCTTTGAAGTTGTTAAAAGAAAAAATATATATTTTCAATAACATGTTAAAATTTTTGCAAAATATAATTCAAAAATAGACAAAAATAACATTGAACGCCATTTTCTTAATCTCATGGATACAATTTTTTGTGAATTGCAAAATATTGTATTTTCCAGGATATTTGATTTCGTTATTTTGCCATAGTCTGCATACAAAAAACACTGCATTGAATTTTTAAATTTATGGTTTACCTTTACCAATGGAATCCATGAAGATTGGTGTCTTATAAATATTAATCTAAAGTATACATTAACAATTAGTTATTAGACAATAGAGATAACAAACCTGTCTATTATGTAATTGTCTGTCTACATAGATCTGTCCTTCTGTGATATAACCAGTTAAATCAGGAATAGGATGGGTAATATCTGTATAATTATAAATAGTAAACAATTAGTGTATTACCACAAACTGATCTTCATTGTGTTTGTTTGAGTTTAATTTTAGAACTGGTTTTTACAAAATTTTCATTTTTAAAAATTGTTCATAGGAATCTTCCATTTAGTTTATTTTTTTAAGCAATTTCAAATACACTGATCTATAAACTATGGTGTGTTGTTTATTTTGTTTATTTTTATTTTTGTCGGAATGAAGTACAGTATTTTCTGTCATCTATGAAAGTCTAGCAAACAAATCTTGTCTTTTTTTGCTATTTTTGTGTAACTCGTCAATAATAAAAAATACTCATTCACTACATTTCTTTTTAAAAATTGGAATAGTTGAAAATTTACTTTTCACTGACTTCTGGAAATCACAACTTTCAAGTGGCAAATGTGTTGTCTGTTTTTAGTGGTAAAACATTGATAAAAATTATCTTGCCAGTTGGTAAATGTGAAAGCAGGTATGAAATCTTTATTATGGTTTCTATATTTTTCCATGTTCCTTCTAATTTAATACTATTAATATTGTTGATAAACATCTGAAGGTCTCAAGTTATCTCCCTTGATATAACTGTAAACAATGATAAATAAACATGATAAATTACCATCGTTAGGCATAGTTAAGATAGGAATCTGTGTAATGGAACCATTACGTCCCTCAACACGACCAGCTCTTTCATAAATAGTAGCTAAATCTGTGTACATGTAACCTGGGAAACCACGACGACCTGGTACCTCTTCTCTGGCAGCTGATACCTGTAAAACACAAAATGATTGATTAAAATAAAACAACATAAGAACTTGTATACTAGTAACATAAAAATATTCTTCGTTTTTACATTTCATGAGCAAATTTTCATATTTTCATATTGAAAAGTTTATAAGCCTGGTATCTTTGATGAGTTTGTATCAAATTGATATATTTAACTTTTGTTCATTGATTTTTTTATGACATGAATAAACTTAAATTCATTAATGTTGAGTTCAAACTGAATGTAGAAAACCAACCTCTCTCAAAGCATCAGCATAAGAGCTCATGTCTGTTAAAATGACCAACACGTGTTTCTCACACTGGTAAGCTAAAAATTCTGCTGTTGTCAAAGCAATTCTAGGAGTGATGATACGTTCAATGCTGAAATAAGACAATAAAAAGTTTTAGTTATAGGCAACTGTAACAATTTCCATTGTTTGTCAAAATATCAAAAAGTATTATTTCCATTACCAACCTTTCAGTGTTTTTGTTTCAATGATTTGTTCTAATTTGAATACAGCTTTATTAAGTACTTACGTTGGATCATTAGCTAAGTTCAAGAAAAGACACACATTTTCCATAGAACCATTCTCTTCAAAGTCTTGTTTGAAAAATCGAGCAGTTTCCATATTGACCTAAAAGACATTGTACGAAATTTCAAAATTAAAAATAATCTCACAGTGTTTATAGATCATTTCTTTTTTTATTTCTATTGAATGACATCAACATTAGACATGTTAGAGACTGAAAATAAGTTTCATAAAAAAACTTCGTATCTATATTCTCACAATACTTGAAAAAGCAATTGGTGTTATCTCTACATTTCCATTTTCAGCTAAAATCAAGTAATGAGTTTGTATATCAGATGTAATACTTACACCCATAGCTGCAAACACAATAGCAAAGTTGTCATCGTGATCATCTAATACACTTTTCCCTGGAACTTTGACAAGACCACCCTGTCTACAAATCTGTGCAGCAATCTATAAAAGCCATTATAACAAATACACATCGTACTATGCAGCTAAATAAAGTTATAATAAGGAAAGTTTGCAAAATTTAACAACTTTAAACTTAGAACTGAAAGGCAAACTGATTGTCATATTTATAACTATATCAAATAATCATAGACTTGTAAATTTTCTTTGGAGTTTGAGTTGTCTCCCCCTCGAGCTCCTAAAGCCCAGAAATAAGAAAAAAATAATTATATTAAACTGTATTTGATTTCTTTTGCTTGTTTTCTGCTCAATTATATAACATTCAATTTTAAAAAAAATATTCCCTGTTCATTTCTGAATCTGTTAATTTACTTATAAATTACCCCTAACATTAAAAACAATGTCATAGAAAGCTATCAACGTGACTCTTACTTCATTGTGAGGTAAACCAGCAGCAGAGAAGATAGGAATTTTCTGTCCTCTGGCAATACTGTTCATACCATCTATAGCTGATATTCCTGTCTGGATCATTTCCTCTGGGTAAATACGAGACCAGGGATTGATAGGTTGTCCTAAAATAAAAATAAAAATAATATAGTATGAACAGTGATCATGGTTTCAAAATATGGGAAAATACAAGACCATGGATTCATAGTGTGTCCTAAAATATGTGTATAAAGTCAAAAATATAAATCATTTTATATGTTTAAATGTTTATAAATAGTTGTGCTTTTCCAACACGATTACATTATACATGCTGGTAGATTGTTTAGTTACTTCATATTCTTTCTTGATATTCTTAGGGATTTACTGATATTACTTACTTTACATATACCCTTAGTTGTGAATGTATACAAATTTTACTTAGGAAGCAGATTCACTAAAATTTGGAAGTGGTTACAGGGGGTTCAAAATAATAAGAATTGGGCTTTGACATTTTCTTCTTTTTATCTTGGGTAATGAGAAAAGCAGTTAAAAATCTAGTTTCATTGAATATGAATAGTGACTTTCTCAAATCATACTTTCATATAAAATCTGTTAAGATTCATGACCTTTGGGTCTATTTTAGAAAAAAGCATTCTGTAGTTTTCATTTTCATTATCTAATAAAACTAAAGATTTTTACCTTGAATATCCAAGAAGTCCTCTGCTAATACTGGTGGTCCTCTATCTATAGGTTTACCTGAACCATTGAATACACGACCTGAAAAAAACATGAAATAAAAACATATACATAAGAAATGTTTGTTCAATATCAAATAGCTTTACAGTCTCTGTTGTTAATTTTTATTTAATCTTTGAAATTCTAAGTTTCACCTCAAATGCTAGCTATAGGCTAAACAATTGTACATGTGTACTTTTAATATTTCTATATTAAGGTAAGGCTTCTGCATCAATATATTTCTCAGTAAAGCAATGTTATACTCCAATGTTATCAGTCTCACCCAACATGTCCTCTGATACGGGAGTTCTAAGAATATCTCCTGTAAATTCACATAATGTATGTTTGGCATCAATTCCAGAGGTTCCTTCAAATACCTACAAAATATAAGTAAAAAGGTTCAAAACTAATTTAAACACAGCTTTATGTAGATTCACATACATTGTGGAAAGAGCTAAAGTGGTAATGGTAGTTACACTGCCTCAGTATGTATAAATTCAAACCAGATATTCCTGATTATTTGGGACTAGGGTCACTGCCAATCTGGTGAAAAGGAGTGGCACATTTTTTAATAACTTTCCCATTTGGAAAACTTATAATTTTTCTAAAATAGACCCAAAGGTCATGAATTTTAGTAATGAACAAATCTTTAACCTTTATAACATCAATTGAACTATATTGATTTATTCCTAAAGTTCTGGAAGATTCATTTTTTCATATATTTCATTTTATTTGTATAACCAGATGCTCCGCAAGGCGCAGCTTTAAACGACCACAGAGGTTGAACCCTGAACAGTTGGGGCAAGTATGGACACAACATTCAAGCTGGATTCAGCTCTAAATTTGGATTGTGATTAAATAGTTGACACAGCATAGGTTTCTGACACAGAATGAATGTGGTCTAATAAACTTAAAATTTGTGTTTTGCCTTTGAGCAATTCACTATGTTGTTGAATATTAATCCTCTCAAAAAAATGTTTGAAGAAATTTTCTTTTTATTTATGAAATCTGAAATTTCAATTTTTGCGGTCGTATAAAAAACAGGATTTCTTCCTGTTAAATGATAGGCCGTGTCTTATAAATGACTTTTTTCATTTTAGAAATAGTTTCATAACCAGAGAATTGTATTCAATGTAAGAGGACAATTTACCTGAACAATGGCTTTAGAGCCAGACACTTCCAGAACTTAAGATAATTCACCTGAACAATGGCTTTAGAGCCAGACACTTCCAGAACTTTAGTAAGTTTACCAGAACAATGGCTTTAGAGCCAGACACTATAGTTTACCTGAACAATGGCTTTAGAGCCAGACACTATAGTTTACCTGAACAATGGCTTTAGAGCCTGACACTATAGTTTACCTGAACAATGGCTTTAGAGCCAGACACTATAGTTTACTTGAACAATGGCTTTAGGGCCAGACACTTCCAGAACTTAAGATAGTTTACCTGAACAATGGCTTTAGAGGCAGACACTTCCAGAACTTTAGATAGTTTATCTGAACAATGTCTTTACAACCAGACACTATAGTTTACCTGAACAATAGCTTTAGAGCCAGACACTTCCAGAACTTTAGATAGTTTTAAATGTACCTGAACAATGGCTTTAGAGCCAGACACTTCCAGAACTTTAGATAGTTTACCTGAACAATGGCTTTAGAGCCAGACACTTCCAGAACTTAAGATAGTTTACCTGAACAATGGCTTTAGAGCCAGACACTTCCAGAACTTGTCCACTTCTGACAGTTCCATCTGCTAACGTTAAATGTACAATTTCTGCAAACTTGGCAAACTGAAACAAAACAAAAATATTATTCATAGACTAAGAATGAATTGGTAGTCGGTAACTGTCAAAATACTTTCCCTTTACACCCTGTAGACACTTGCAATTATCATAATGTGTGACATATTGCAAATCATAAACACAACTAGTGTATATTTTGCTTTCAAAAATATGGTTTTAAAAGAAATCAAAAAGTATCTTAATAATTATTAATACAATACGTGCCACAGGAAGTTAAAATACCAATCAAACACATGCACATCCTGGATCCACAAAAAATCACTCCTTTTTTATCAAATATATATGTGTTTTTTCAAAGAAAAATATAATGAGATTACTCAAATGCCACAGTAATTCAAATTAGTCCACTTTAACTATATCTGTTTCTTAAGCATTTGCTGAACTTTTTTGAATAGCTTACCTTTACATCATCCAGGATAACCAAAGGTCCATTTACACCGGACACGGTTTTATATGCTGAAATAAATAAAATAAATAATCAGCACACATGTTACAGACCAACTACTGTCTTTTTCTGATAGTAAAAAAGAAACTGAATTTTAGATCAAAGGTGATCATGGTGATTGAGAGTAATCCCTAATGTGACACTGACCAAATGCAAGCCCAACAACACATGTACAATGATGTATGTCCACATTTTGAATTTTTTTATCCAATAGACACAATGTTAAATTATATTTAGCTCAACATCATAACCTTCATTTTATCCAAATATATAGCATAAGAGGTGTTAATAATTTTACCTCTGACATTATAACTTATAAGTTGCAAAGTATACATCAAGATCAGGGTTTAAGTCTCTAGGATAAAGCATGGTTCATAATCATAGTTAAATTATAATAACATGATATGTTATCTTTGTAAATATATATGCAAGTCATTTGGGTAAAACAAATTAACTATCTTCCTTTTGTGTCATCTTAATCATGTTAATAGGGAGTCAACTTTTTAAAAGTCAGATGAACTTTTAATCACATACCAAAAGAAAAGAAAAATCAAGCTTCTCAATGAGCAAAACTTGTGTTTGTCAAACTGCTACACATCCATGAAATTATTCCTGTAAATTGTATGGTTCAAAATTCTTGAAATTTTCATACTTTTTGTCAACAAATCAATGAAAATATTTTGCCAAAATTTATGAAAGTTTAATGAGCCAAATCTATTATAGTCAAAATGTTGGGTTCCCTCTAAATTGCAAATTTTAAAATGTATATCAAAAGCACATCATTTTTCGATGTATGCCAAGTGCAAAGAAAGGAACTATGAAAACCACAATTTTCTTTGGCATCATACTTGTCATAGGTAATGTAATGTCATAAAAGTATTCATGATATACAGAATACAAATCTAGATATTTTCCGCTAGTTCTAGTTGACCTTCTGTGCTATAGCCAATGAATTGGTTTTCCTGGAAAAGGGGGTATAATACTATTAATTGGTAATGTCAGGAATGTGTTACACATTCTTGATTGCCATTCAAATGATGAAATCAAATAAAACAGTGATTGATTGTTGGTTGCTTATCTGATCCAGCTTCAAATATTTCATGCATGTTCAGGATGATCAAATTAAAGACATTTCTCAAACAGAAAGGTACTGTCATTTAAATCGTGAATTTAATGTTATTGACTTAATCACATATTTCACACTGCACTGCACATCATTTGCACATGAATACAATTCAAAAAGAAACTTGTCTAATGACAAGATATTTTTTAGCACCGGAAATTAATGAAATTCAATCTAGAATAAATCATTGAATCTGTTTCCTATCATCCATCACTCCTACCATCAAAATACCAAGTCAGTGAGAGAAAAACAGTCAATAAATTTCTAAACAAGTCAGGAAACAATCACTAATTAATGGTCTGTCATGATTGTATGGTTGTTCTAACAAAACATAAACTGTCCAATCAATAGGACAGAAATCAATGGATGCTGTACTGGGATCAATATTCCTTGTCTGTATTTAAGTCTATACAACTATTTGCTTGATTCATAATCAATAGCTTGGGAGTAAAGAGAACTCAATTTGCATGCAACTGTCACATGTACATGATGTAGAAAGACAGCATTGGAAAAGTCAATGTTTAAATAAAGATGTGACCATTTTGTCTTCATTTTAAAGTCTAAAATCACAACCAAAATAAAATGCAATACTGTAACTTAAACATGAGCACGTTAAACATGTACAGTAATTACTGCATAACAAAAAGATTAATAAATACTTTTATTAATTTATAGAACCGTTCTGTTTTTGTTTTGTAAACTCTGAAGGCTCTAAAGAGCCTGTGTCACTAACCTACTTACAAAATGTATTCCACAATGACCACTTTTTGGTAAATCATCGTGATTAAAGAGGCAATAACTCTTTGAACTTACAATGCCATATTTAATTTATAGATCTTGTCTTGCTGATCATTTTTGCTTTTTAAAGGTTCTATGGTAACAAGAGTGCACACGCTGAAATGTCTCACCTTCTTTACTAATCATTGATATTACGGTGATAGTCCTAAATATAAAGCTTTATTTCAACTGTCACATACATGTAAACCTGACATTAACCAAAAAACTAAACATTGACCAATGAGCCATGAAAATGTGGTCAAGGTCAGATGAACCAAGCCAGGCAGACTTGTACAGCTAACAATTTTTCATACAACAAATAGTTGACCTTTTGCTTATATTTTAAGAAAATCAGACCAAAACACAAAAACTTAAAACTGAGCAATGAACCATGAAAATGAGGTCAAGGTCAAATAAAACCTGCATGACTAACATACAGATCATAAAATATGTCCATACACCAAATATAGTTGACCTATTGCATATAGTATTAGAAAAAAAGACAAAAACTCAAACCACTGAACCATGAAAATGAGGTCAAGGTCAGAAGACACCTTCCAGCTAGACATGTACACCTTACAAACTTTTCAGAGCTGGTTCGTTACAACTTAGAGTTGAAACAGGTCAATATGCTAGACCACCAGAACCTCAACAAGACCGTTTAAGCAAAAAAAAATATACATATGTCTGTTTAAGGTTACATGCTTTAAAAAAATAGGGTAGGTAGGTCGGTATTTTCAATTTATTTTCTTTTTTGTGACATGATTTTGAGTGTGTGGTTTCGTCTTGTTGTGGTCAGAGTTGATCATGGGCAGAGTTTACCTGTAGTTTTAATGATTGGATTATTTCCCTTTGTTATTGATTGGAAAAAAATTACGGCAAAATGTTTATTTCATCACACGAGTCGCGAATTTCCTTTAAACAGCTATCATATTCATGATTATGAACATTGGGATGTATCAGGCAACACTGTTTTTACTTTCAACACGAGTTCAGTTTATTTTTCACTTTACGACGGAAATAATATTGCTTAGGGTTGGCGCTTAAAATAGGCTCGAATTTTTTTGGCCTGGTGTATTTTTTGTGATAGTGGCCAAATTGAAGACGAAAAACACTTTGTTTTTAATTGTTGTTTTTACTCTGATATCAGACATGAATTATATGCCAAAGCCTGTCTTTTAAATGTTGATTTTGAGTATTAATGTGATATTGAAAAACTTCGTTATCTAATGTGTAATGAGAATATGGTTCCTCTTTTAGCTTGTTCCCTTTATTATATGTTTTATCAACGAAAACATGTCATCAAGAAACTATATATATTTTAGCTTTTTTAATTTACGAAATAATTTTTAAACATGTTAAATGTAACAAATTTGTCCTTTTATGTATGTATTAGATGTTTGTTTTAATGATAGTGTCTCATAAGTTGTTTTCGGCTGGCATCCTTTTACTAAATGTTTGGTTCTTATGACTTTATGTGTGTATATATATATAGATACTGTAATAGATGGTAACACTTTAATAAAATAAATCTTATCTTATCTTATTTAACAATCATTACATACACCAAATATAGTAGAGCTATTGCATACAGTATAAAAAAAACCCAGACCAAAACACAAAAACTTAACTATGACCACTGAACCATGAAAATGAGATCAAGGTCAGATCCTCTAAAATATAAAGCTTTTAAGAAGTTAGCTAACACCACCGTAAAAACCAATGGATCAAATATCCCTATTTCGAGCTTTCTTTTTTTATGCTGAAAGACATAATCATGATACATATAAATTTTCACCACCATTATCCAGATCACTATCCCTATGTCAAGCTTTCTGCAAGTAAAGTTGCAGGCTCGACAAAAATGTTCTGAATTTTAGAGAGCATAGATATTGTAATACTGATCATTTTTGCAGTTTATATGTTTAGCAGTTTTCAAAATGACAGAATAAGAATGTAAAACATATGAATGAAGAAATAATTCATGAGCAATAACTCCAAGACTAGTCCAGGTTAAAAGATCTTGTGTACTGGTCATTTTGCAATTTAAACTTTTAAGATACATGTAGCATCTATATTTTTTAGTCAAAATATGGATATTTTAGGATAACTACAATATAGGTGTCAGAACTTGTATTACCATGATTACATCAATAGTTGGAAGGCTTAAGATAGACCAAGGATAAAAATATCTGTTTTCAAATTTCACTTCAATTATTTTCAGGGTACATTCCTCATGTTCCTGATTAATAAAGGATGGTTTCCTTTTTATAAAACCAGGAATCACAGCATAAACATAATAAATGAAATTGTGCATTGTACCTTAAATACATTTTTGAACGTTTCGTATGAAGTTTTATTTTTTTTCAAGAAAATTGTAGACAGATTTTGATGAAAAGATATCCAAACTGTGACAAAAATACCTTCATATGTTTGTCAAACGAAATGCAAATAGTAATCATTTGAGAAGTTTTAAATCATAATGTGAACTGTCCAGAGAAAACAATTTTGTTCAATTCACAAAACTACAAAATCACCTTGAAGTCGTTTGAGAAATATTGAAATTCCAATGCTCACTGACTGATTTTAGTGGGGAAAATGGTCAATTATGAACATGATGAATCATTGATAATTATGAGATTATTAAATGAATATTAAATAATAAATAAATGGATAAGTGACCAATACGATGGCTATACATGTAAGCGGATCACCTGTTAATCACAACTTACAGCAGGGATCTCCATGGATGAAAATTGAACCATGGAGGAACTTTCACCATTACAAACCGTGTCTACGCTGTACAGTGTAGCGCGATCGGAAGTATTTTATCCCTCCATACAAGGAATGGTGAACATGCTAATTCATTGCTTATTTAAATTATATTTATTTGAATTTTCATTATAGAATTAGAAGTATCAATATGTTCATTTATTGCCGTTTTTAACCATTCAAATGCCAAGTCTTCATAGTCCCCCCTTAGTCGAGAATGACCAAAGGTGTCATGAAGGTCCCCATGTAGATTTCTTGTATTTTTGGTAATTGTTATGGGGGTTAAAAATCATATGATGTGGAGCTTATTTTTCGTGGACACTGTCAAATTCAGAACCCATTACCGGTATGGCTGATTTGCAGCAACAGCAAAACGATTCGTACGGGTTATGTAAAAGGTTAAAGAGATTTGTAAAGCAAATGAAAAGGTTTTTAATGACTTTATCTGACAAATTGATGCTGTGCAACATGCATCTTTCGAGTCTGAATAGAAACCGGAAACGCGGATGTATCAATTTGATTGTAATATACGAAATGAATTCGGAATTACGCTACGATATTTCTTTACAGGAAATATTTGTAAGTTTTTACTTTTAAACTTTTAAAGTCATTCTAAATTATTGTTACAGCAGTACTCGAGTAATTTGTGATGAAATAATATTTACTGTTTTGCGTCTTATTTTGTACTTCTTAAAAAAGGGGGATGCTGATTGCGTAAGTCAAAATAAAGCACGTGTTCGACTTGTTAAACTGTTTTCTTTGTAACTGGATTATTAATTTATTTATTTAATCTAAATTATCATAATCATTAGCTAAACTTAGTTGATTAATTCGACAAATGGATCGTCTATCCTCAGATAGTATTCTCCTGTCTGGTTTGTTGATCTACCTGTACAAGCTCAGGTACAAGTGATTAGCGATCTTAATCCGGATATCCCTCAGGCGTTAGAACTGTGTTAGATTATAACATAAAAAGCCTAAGGGTTATGCAATTACATGCATTTGATTATAATTGATAAAACAAATGGCGACAGGCTACAAAAATGATGAAGTTTTGAACGATGGCGGAAGACAATTTAACGATGGCGCAAGACAATTTAACGATGGGGCGAGTCATTTGACGATGGGGCGAGTCATTTGATGATGGCGCAAGACATTTGAACGATGGCGGCCATGGAGATCCCTGCTTACAGTATATTTTTTTTACTTCTTCAAGTAACTAAAAACTTGTGCAAGTACAAATGTAGTACCCCTGACTGACTTATAAAACCTGCTGTAAATGTTAATTAGCTAAGGGTCATAAACTTCTCAGAAACATGGATTCAAGTAGATTTATAGAATTTTTATCAAAATAATACCACAATAAAGCCATGACTTGCGAAAAAAGGACTGAGAGTCTTATGTACAGGGAATCATAACTAGAGGCTCTCAAGAGCCGGTGTCACTCACATGTATTTACTGATGCTTTCAAATTGGAAATCATGTAAAATAAGGTTAAAATCATAATTCACAGTATTAGATAAAATTAGAAACAATAATACATGTATATCTAAGATAATAGCAAAAATCTGCCAAATTTCTGTAAAAATTACTAACTCATTGGCAGCAACCCAACAATGGGTTGTCAGATTTGTCTGAAAATTTCAGGGCAGATAGATGTTGACCTTATGAACAATTTTAACCTGTCATTTTTGCTCTAAATGCTTTGGTTTCATAGATATAAGCCAAATTATACATTTTACTTCATGTTCTATTTTTAGGCATGGTGGCCATCTTGGTTAGTTGGCCGGGTCACCAGACACATTTTCATAACAAAATACCCCAATGATGATTGTGGCCAAGTTTGGTTAAATTTGACCCCGTATGGACCGTAGTTTCAGAGGAGAAGATTTTTGTAAAAGTTACGGACCATGACCATGGACAACAAGTGATGAGGAATTTGGGTTGGCATACAGCCCTGTGAAAACTATGCAGCTGGAACACTAAGAGCTGTGGCATCACACAAGTTTTCTAAGAAGCTGTCCCTGGATTCATTAGTCACATGTCAGAATATTCCACACTACGGCTGCAGAGTCTTTCGAATTCCCTTACTAGGAAGAAGTAGTATGCAAATTCCAGGGTGTCCCCTATACTCTACACTAGTATTCTAACAGTTATTCCCAAGGTCCCTCAAACATGAAGCACTGACTCTCCACTAATAAATGGTTTGGTGCATTTAGTTCATGAATTTCTGGACCAAATGACCAGTATCAGTGTAGGTGTATTGTAGAAATTTATGGAATACTTAGAATAATGTATAATACACCTTATCGCTATTTGTCTGCTATTACTGGAGATCACACAGGTTCCCGTAAAATTTTGACGTCATCAAACAAAATATCTGACGCCACAATGGAAAAGTGATTGTTGTATGCGTCAAAAGTTAAAGCGGCCGGGTCAGGGGGGATTGGATAAGGTGTATAGACTGCTTAAACACTGACTGGACCAGTAAGGCTTGAACAAATCTGGACCAAATGACCACTGAGGTCCAAAAAAACTTTGGAACCTCTGCTCCACATGTAAAAAAAAACATTTTCTATACAAATGATTTATACATGTATATGACAGATAAAATATTTGCCGGTTACATGTTGAAGCCAGAAAACAAATAGTAATAAGTGGGTTGTTTTGAATGACATTCTTACTTATCCTAGGTTGAGAGATGTAGTCTCTTGTAACTGCAAGTTGATTTATCTTTCGTGCAGCAACATCATTTAATGGTCCGTTGAAAGAACTCATGTCAATAGTTTTCGCCATGTTGACCAATATTTTCAACGGTCATGTGATATCACGAGGAAGTGCTCATCAATCCTTGGTCTGATCAAGGGTACCATAAAATAAATATTTTGAAAAATACATTTTATCTCAATATTCACATCTATTTTGAACTTATATCTCTGGTCTCACTGTGGAATGATTTATGCTATTACAATGCAATTCCTTAATAAGGACGAAAGGAAGCATTTATCCTAAGAAAATTGCGCATTGAAAAGGGGTACAATTATTAAAACCGGATCCCGAACAAACAGCTAATATTTCCGGATAATTAGGCTATAAGGATTTTGTAAAAATAGTTTAAATCATTACAAGTATAATGATGTCTTCCCCCACATTAACATGATATTACATCAGATAAATAAATACATAGTATGTATGACACAATATCAAATCAAAGGTTAAATGAATAAAATTACAAAGATTCAAAGCATACTATTGACTTAATTTTTGGTCTGAAATATCTACCCTTTTTAATCAAAAGAGGGTGGGAACTAATTTCTAATTTTGTAAGATTTCTTGTTAGAAATACATATATTAATGAGGGGGCATTAATAACATGAATAACTACGTATACTCCCAATTTGAAATTTGGGATTTCAATGATACGTTTGTACTTTTAATATTTCGACCAACATAATTTCTCAACATAGTCTCTATAACCCTTTTTATATAAGCCGCTTGGGGAATGGGCCCCCTTTTTTATCATATTTTTGACCATAATAGCCTGCTTCCCCCCCCCCCAGTTAATAGTAAAACCAAGTAGCTTATATTACTAATATATGTCATTGGTTATACATTTATATATTATAGTGGCCTTCTTTTACTGGATCTGAGGAATATACTGTTTTAATATTCAAGAGATATGAATAAAATTAAGATATGCTTTTTTTTTGTGTTAGGAAAATCATATTAATGAAAGCAGACATATATGTGTATATATGTCTCTGATGAAAGTGAAATAATTTTAGCAGCCAGCTGTTTGGTTTAATTTTGTCAAAATAGGCATTTGACACATTCCCCATTTCCATTCTCAATTTTATTGCACAAGGTCCGGCATGGTTTTTTTCTCAGTGCCTGTTTATTACGTCTGTACACTAAATCCATTGGAATACACAGATGTTGGAAGTGTACTTATTGATAATTTAGTCTAAGATGCATGATATTTTTTATTAGTTGTTAGTGGCTTTGAACTAGCTGTCAGTAACTGCGAGTACTCTCGGGACTGTACGTAGTGTCTTTTAGTTGTTGTCCGGGATATACAAGTATCCGGCCATGTCCACTTGTATTTGTATTTTTATCCATCCGATGAGTTAAGCCTTCAAGTTTAACTGATTTTTAGCGAACCTGGCCCAAAGGGCCTAGTGAGCTTTTCTCATCACTAGGCGTGCGTCGTCCGTCGTCGTTAACATTTACAAAAATCTTCGGCTTCTCTGAAACTACTGGGCCATATACAACCAAACTTGGCCACAATCATTATTGGGGTATCTAGTTTAAAAAATATGTCCGGTGACCCGACCAACCAACAAACAGTCAAGCTATATCTGCCCTGAAATTTTCAGATACATCATACAACCCATTGTTGGGTTGCTGCTCCTGAATTTGTAATTTTAAGAAAATTTTGCTGTTTTTGGTTATTATCTTGAATATTATTATAGATAGATATAAACTGTAAACAGCAATAATGTTCAGCAAAGTAGATCTACAAATAAGTCAACACGACCAAAATGGTCAGTTGACACCTTAAGGAGTTTTGGCCTTTTATAGTCATGATTTACCAATTTTAGTCAATTTTTGTAATCTTTTACAAAAATCTTCTCCTCTGAAACTACTGGGCCAAATTTAACCAAACTTAGCCACAATCATTATTAGCTAGGGTGTCTTGTTTAAAGATTGTGTGCGGTGACCCAGCCAACCAACCAAGATGGCCGCCATGGCTAAAAATAGAACATAGGGGTAAAATGTAGATTTTGGCTTTTAACTCTGAAACCAAAGCATTTAGAGCAAATCTGACCAGGGATTAAATTGTTTATCAAGTCAATATATATCTGCCCTGAAATTTTCAGATGAATTGAATATCTGGTTGTTTGGTTGCTGTCCCCAATTGGTAATGTTTATGGAAATTTTGCCGTTTAATTTTGGTTATTATCTTGAATACTATTATAGATAGAGAAAAGTTGTTAACGTCTGTGTCATTTTGGTCTCTTGTGGACAGTTGTCAATCATACCAC
The DNA here is from genome assembly GCF_965363235.1 of Mytilus galloprovincialis. NCBI lineage: Eukaryota > Metazoa > Mollusca > Bivalvia > Mytilida > Mytilidae > Mytilus > Mytilus galloprovincialis. Next base: position 96,484,814 of record NC_134841.1, on the reverse strand, counting down.
ATTTTTTTTTTATTTGTAAACAGCAATAATGTTCAGCAAAGTAAGATCTACAAATAAGTCAACATGCATGACCAAAATTGTCAGTTGACCCCTTTAGGAGTTATTGCCTTTTATAGTCCATTTTTAACCATTTTCATTAATTTGGTAAATTTTTACAAAACTGATATTTTCCTCTGTAACTAAAAGGCCAAGTTTATTACAGATAGAGAAAATTGTAAGTAGCAAGAATGTTCAGTAAGGTAAGATCTACAAACACATCACAAAACACAATCTTGTCATGAATCCATCTATGTCCTTTGTTTTACATGCACATAGACCAAGGTGAGCGACGAGCCTCTATAGTTATAGTTCGTTCTTATATTGTACTGTTATACCACTAGTCCACCGGTTAGAGGGGATCCCACTTACATGTTTAACCCAACCACATTCTGCATGTATGTGCCTGTCCCATGCCAGGAGCCTGTAATTCAGTGGTTGTCGTTTGTTTAGGTGTTACATATTCGTTTTTCGTTCATTTTTTGTGTAGACAAATTAGGCCGTTAGTTTTCTCGTGTGAATTGTTTTACATTGTCATTTCGGGGCCTTTTAAAGCTGACTATGCGGTATGGGCTTTGCTCATTGTTGAAGGCCGTACGATGACCTATAGTTGTTAATTTCTGTGTCCTTTTGTCTCTTGTGGAAGGTTGTCTCATTGGCAATCATACCACATCTTCTTTTTAATGTATAAGCCTGAAATGTCACTGATGAATTATTCACTATAGCAAGTGAATTCGTATGATGTTGGTTTATGTAATATATCCGTTTCCCCCCCCCCCCCCCCTGTAATTAGTTAATACTTCAGTTTTAATATGTATATCTTTTATATAGTTATTTTATAAAATTTACTGTTTGCAAAAGTATAAATTATTCTAAATAATAAGGATGTTCGTATCCCAAGCAAAAAAAACCTGGCCGTATTGGATCAGCTTTTTTTTTTTTAACTTTTGCTGTTTTTTTAACTTTTGCTGTTCAACTTTGTACTTGTTTTGGCTTTCGAACTTTTGTAACTGGGCGTCACTGGTAAGTCTTGTGTGGACGAAACGCACTCCTGGCGTATTAAATTTTAAATCTGGTGCCTTTTGTAAGCTATTATTCGATTGTTTCTTTGTCCAATATGTTCTACTATTTATTTGTATTGTAGTCCTTTTATCATGTTTATGTTGTGTTGTCATTTTAATGTTATATTCAACATTGCCATTAAAGCGGGATGTTTGGCATGCCACAAAACCACGTTCAACCCAACCATATTTTTCTTTAAAAAATGTCCTGTACCAAGTCAGGAGTATGGCCATTGTTATATTACAGTTCGTTTCTGAGTGTATTACATTTTAACGTTGTGTTTCTGTTGTGTCGGTTGTTTCCTCTTAAATTTTAGTGTGAATTCACATTACTATAAGACGTGGGACGGTACTTTTCTATCCCAATTTCTTGTATTTAGTTTTGATGTTATATTTGTAAATCTCATTAGATTTTATCTAATGCTTGGTTCGTTTCTGTGTGAGTTTACATTTTAATGTTGTGTCGTTGTTCTCCTCTTATATTTCCCTTAGTTTTAGTTTGTAACCCGGCTTTGTTTTTTTCTATCGATTTATGAGTTTCGAACAGCGGTATACTACTGCTGCCTTTATTTAGTATGGCGTCAATTATCAACAATTATAACTAGTACACATTTTTGTTTAGGGGTCAGTTAAAGCACTATAAGGTTTTTTTTCGCTGTGTTTAAGACCCATTACTGCTTTGCTTTCGGCTGTTTGTTGCTCTTTGGTCGGGTTTGGACGAACAGTGAGTCACCTTTAGATGCATGTAAACTTCAATTTCAGATGACAAATTGGTCTCTTGTGGCATGTGTGGAGAGCTGTCCTGCTGAAAATCTTAATACATCTTCTTATTTTATATAATGTGAATAAGACGTTAATACTACTTATTGAAAATTCAAATTATGCAAGTCCGAGTGCTCGAAAGAGAGTCAAGTAGTCAACTGTTTGTAGCCCCTGTTAAATTAATTTATGTTGATAGTTGTCAAGTTTTTTAGTTTCTTCTGTAACCTATTCTTACATCGGACTAGGGCTCCTTTTTAAATGAATTTAACAGTGGGTTTTGCTGTGTATATGTTTAGTCCATATTGCATGGCTAGATGTATCTATAGAGGAAGGGTTGAAATCTCGAAAAACACATTAAACCCCGACGCATTTTTTGCGCCAGTCTCAAGTCAGAAACCTCTAGTCTTTACTAGTATTGTGTTTCGGATTTTTTTTTGTGACGTGAATTTCGCTGAACTAAACTGTACATTATTGTTTATTGATACCAGCTGAAATCCCTATATACAGTTATGGATTTATATCGCTGCATTGCAGACGTTTTAGTAGCCTTGGCGGCTGTCAGTTTCTGCTCTTTGGTCGGGTTGCTATCTCTTTAGAAAATTTCCCGTTTCCATTCTCTATTCAATATTATATTGCCTTATTACGTTTGAGGGGCTTTTTTTAAAATTAATTTGTTTTGTTTGTAAACACAAACTGAAAACTACCTTAACAAAAAAAAAAAACCAATCAAATATCTTTCATCTTAGTTTCTCAGTTTAAGTAAACATTCTACTATGTTTCTGTGCATTTAATTGTTTTCTTCTCAACAATTGAACAATTAATTTCATATTGCTGTTGACTATTGTTATAAATCTGATGGAAAAATGGACTTTTTAAAAGAAAGTTTTAGTTAAATGATGTTTCGTTGTTTTTGGACAAAGCACACGTTTTTGATGATCCATTCAACTCGATTAACACGTATGTCTTTTTGAACCAGTACATTGCACTTCAAAACAAAGCTATATATTAAAGAGAAATTTTCTCAATCAATTAATAGGACTTTTAATTGATCCGACAATCTAATTGCAATTCATATACAGCCTTCTGCTCACGGTAGCGGGGAAAAACAAAAACATATGCGAGATATGCTTACTAGAACTGTGACTAAGATGATTAAAACAGTAAAGTTTCTCCTTCAAGATATTATTGTTTATTTCAGCAAAAACCTTAATCGACAGGTATTATGAGTTTTCCAATGGGCACTAATAGCTCACCTTTAACTCAGCCCCAGACTTTCATTTGACTTGGTGTCAGTTTTTTGTTGTGGGATGTATACTGAGTACCATATCACATCCACCATATGTTTTTGTTAAATGTATTCTATTTGTGTCCATCTCATATACTGAATCGTGTTATTTGGCCTCTGCCAGTTACGGTAGGAGAGCTGTCTCATTGCGGAAACACGGCATATACCGTGACTTATTTTTTATTGTTTAATATTGTTATGAATCATGGCACAGTATCTACTCTGGCTTAAGTCAATAATGACTGTCTGAATCAAATGTCATTCGGATAAATTAAATACAATTAAATATACCTCGATGATATTTTTGCTTTGAATAATCAGTATTCTGTGGAAAATTTCATAAACTGAGACAGCAATTTTTGTCCAGTTTTCTAGATTTTGTCATTTTAGGTGCAAACATGAAATCCATAAATAAAAATCATCCGTATTACATTTTGCATTGGTTTTGAAATGGCCAAGGAAAAGTCTCACTGGGAAGAGACTTCCTATACTAAAAGTTACTAGTATAGAAAACCCTGCACTGGGTGACTTCAATTTTGACTTAAATTAACTTTTGCCGGAAAGACCACGTGTCTGGTTCCAATAAAGTTTTTTGCTAGCTGGTACCCATCAAAAAATTAGATCAACCAGTTGTTATAAGTCAATTAAATTTAAATATATATTTTTTTTACTATCAAAATTCCAAAAAGTTTTTTTCTGAATATTTGTCTGCCCTAAAAATGGTTTGTTTTATAAAAAGAAAAGAAGAAATTTGTAGACTTTTAAATCTCGCGAGATGCAATATGGCGGCTATGTTTCAAAATTTGGCAAATCAATAAATGTATATTTAATATTTATTGAAACAATAAATTCCCGTAATGTCAAAACAGGTACAGAGATGCCTATGATGATAAAAGACCAATAACCAATATGTAGAATCTGTTATTGATGTTAAATGAATAACAATTCCATCTAAAATACACCCTTATGCTGACCTGTCTGTTTGTTTACATTTTGACAGTTCAAAACATGTTCTAACACGTTGCCCGCCGACGCGAGTAAAATGTCTTACATACCTGGAAAATAAGGTTAATTATTTTAGCATGTTTTGATTGTGTTTGGTAAGAACGTTTACAATGACAATATGTCGTGTTGGCAATCACTGGCTATCAATTTATTATTTTTTTGTACATGTATAAAAAATAATATTTCAAACTGACAGAAGAAATAACTTAAGAGTATATAAGTAAATAATGAATGAACACATTGGTAATCCTTAGCAAAACAAATGGGCCTGATGTCCAGGTGAACAATAAATTATAGCATATATATGCATCTTTAAAATTTATTCCTATTTTTTTGTATGTAATGTCAGAACAAGTGGAAACACTGTAATTGCTTTAAAACATTATTTTTTCAAAGTTAAAAAATAACTTAAAAAATTTGGAATCCGGGTCTGTTCGCGCCCAATCACGTTCGCACCCTTCCACATTCGCCCCCATTCACTTTCGCACCCCACATGTTCGCACCAAAATTTTGCGAAAAGTTCGTTCGTACCCAATTTTACCAATTTTTTGGAGGTGTATTGGTATAAATATATATGCCATTGTTTCTAAATAATTCGAGATACTGACAAGTTTTTTTTGTGTCATGACAAGTTTATAAAAAAAAAAGTCCTTGTTTTTAAGTCAGATTATGTTATTCTGACAACAACTATTTCATTTGTGTGTTGAATAATTCTTAATCGTGTTTTGGTTAGTGTATTGAAATAATTTGTTTTTCACTGTTTCTAGTCAATTAAGTGCGAATCTGCCAACATGTTGAACAACTGGTATGCATGGTAAGTGTACTGCTATAATTAATATTTATTTTATTAGTATTTACATCAAAGCAATTTAAAACAACAATCATGATTTATAAACAACAGTAAACAATAACACCAAGTTAGGCTGTTTATAAATACCAATTAGCAATAATCATACATAATCAACATTTAATAATTAATCATCAGATTGATAAAAAAAAAAAATCTATTCAATAAATTCTCAAATTTTATTCAAAAAGAATACAATTATTTGTTATATTCATATGAATAATTTCTAACAATTTAACTTAAATTTTATTAAAAATTGGGCGCGAACATGTAGGGTGCGAACGGACGTGGGGGGCGAAAATGTGAGGTGCGAACGTGTAGGGTGCGAAACTATATTGGGCGCGAACGGACCTGATACCAAAAATTTGATGCACACTGGATAACTAGTGCACTTAATTTCAAATTTCCACTTAATCATGTTAATCATGAACAATCTTGGACCATGCAAATACCTAACTTAACATTGCTGAACTCTCTATCTTTTATACTAATTATTTTATCATGGGACCTGGTCCATCGTTGTCATGATTAATCTGGACAGAACCAACTTGCAGAATTAGTTTTGATGGAACAACTTGATTCCATATATAGAATCATCATTGAAGCTTTAAAGAATTAGTTTTGAGAAAATGTTTTTAGAATTAAGTACTTTTGTTTTATTAACATGATTTTTAGGAGAACAAATGTATATTGCAGAATAATACAAAAAAAAATCATTTAAAAAGAACTTTTTAAGTGTCAGTTTTATGTAATATTTATTAAAATTAATGACATCATCTACACATTCGTAATTACTTGACCTTTTGATTATTTTTACTTTGGCAGGTCTGGTTTCTTTTACCTGAACAGGAAACATTGGAAGATGATTTAACAACTGTATCTTGGTCTAGCTCATTCTCACATCAATTACAAGAAAGCATGTCTGACAACAGTCCACAAAATAGTCAAGTTGTTCCAAGACTAGACCTCAACATTAATCAAGTAGGTACCATATTTTAAAAAGTATTTTTGATAAATTGTTCATGTGTTTTATTGTTCTTTTGCAATAAAGACAGCATTTGTGTGGAAATCCAAGGCTCCATTTTCAATATTGAGATCATAGACATTTATGTGAAAAGATACATGTAGTGTAGACATCATGTCTTTGAAGTTAGAAATTCAAAAAGAAATTCTGAGTAATTCCCTTTGAAATATAGTCTTGACAACACTCTCATATATATTGAAAAAAGAAGTTCTAAAATGAGTGCCAGTGAGACAACTCTCCATCCAAGTCATAGTGTGCAAATTTGAAAAATGAATAATTCTAGGTCAAAGAATGCCTTCATCATGTAGTCTTGGCTCACACTATACAGGAAGATATAAAGGGCCCCAAAATGGCTAGTGTAAAACAATTCAAATAAGGAAACCCAAGTCTAACTATAAACTATATAAGAAACAAGAAGCACTTACTGGGAGAAGCACCCCCCCCCCCCAAAAAAAACAACAAAAACAAACCAAACCAAACAAACAAAAAAACAAAAAAAACTGTTTTTAAAAAGAAATATTTACATCAACATGAAAGCAAAGCAGGATAATAAGAAACTGTATTTGTAAGTTTAGCCTGTCATTTGTAAAACAGTTTGCCTACTGTGGATTCTTTAGTATTTGTTGGATACCAATTTCGTGGGTTTTGTGGGTACAGGTGAAGCAGAAATTCAAATGTTAAACGAATAATATATTTTCGATAGGCTTTGTATACAGAGATTGGCTAAACCACAAAATCAAAAGTCCATGAATATGCAAGTTTTCAGCAATCCAGGAAAATTGATAACCACGAAAATAGATGAATCCACAGCAATGACCAAAAAAAAAAAAGTTGATGCTGAAAGACAGTGATTTGTCAGCATTACTTTATACAAATGCATGGTTAAATGAAACAATGATTTAAACCTTTCCCACATTATTCTGTATTGTTCTATTTTCTGCATCTAATGGTTTACACCTGTATAAAGCATACACTAGATTTGCATTTTACAATTTTTTATCAACATTTTATTTGATCAGCTTACAATATTGTGCATGGTACATGTACATTTATTTCACATGTCATGCCTTGTAAATTATGTTAACTTTAGAATTATTCAAAGCCAATGCATGTTGATAGACCAGATGTTTGTGTGCTAATTAATTTAGATTATGTAAAATTGGAATGTTTTTCTTCTTAATCAAGTAGGCAATATACTGGACCATTGATTTCTTTAGAACATTTTTAACCGGATTTTTGTGACAAAAATGTCGGTTATTGATTTGGGGATGTACAGCGGTTGGGTGGCCGGGTGGGCGGCAGCCAAATGTTGTCCGTGCATTTACTCATGAACCTTTCAACCAAAGCTTTTAAAATGTTGTTACTGACAACAAAATAAAGGTCAAGTTCAATAATGACTATTTTGACTTTTACTATTCAGGAGTTATGGTTCTTGAAAGATTGAAAAATGGTGTTTCCAGTTGTGTTCGTGCATTTACTCATGAACTGCTCAACCAAAGCTTCCCAATTTTTAATATGTTGTTACTGATGACAAAATGGAGGTCAAGTTCAATTATGATGATTTTGACTTTTACCGTTCAGGAGTTATGGTTCTTGAAAGATTGAAAAATAGCGTTTCCATTCATGTTGTTGCATTTACTCATGAACCATTCAACCTAAGCTTTTCAAATTTTAATATGTTGATACTGATGACAAAATGGAGGTCAAATTTGATATTGACGATTTTCACTTTCACTGTTCATTAGTTATGGTTCTTGTGATATTGCCAGGACACTAAAAAATGTTAATAAATCCGGTTTGTTGTTGTGACAGCCTCTTGTTAAACATGATTTCAAAACATATTTATATCAAATTTACTAAAATTGAAAAAGCATTGATTAACCAGTGAAGTTTTTGATTTGATAGTTCGTCCTCCTGTCAGTTATTAATTGGTTTACACAATAACTGTTGACCATACTACTTATAACAAATATTTTCTCTACAGATACTAATTTTTTTTCAGACAAATTCTCCAAGTGATAGTAGAGAGTCTACACAAAATGACATCTCCTCGCCATCCATGCACAGAGGATTCTCTTCTGATGATAATTCTGGTTGGAAGTCGGAAACCACAGAAACTTCAGAAGGTAATTTTTATTGTTCTTAATTTTATTAGGATCTATTTTTTTCTGATTCTATTTTACAAATTTAAATGTACATTGAATTAAGATGTTAACATTGAGACTCAGTCTTACCAAGTTTTGAAAAAAAGATGGATAATTTTAAAAATGAAGCTATGTGCCATTTCAATATTAATGAAGAAATTCACTTCAAATTTAAGATTTAATACATGTTCTTCAAAGAATTTGAAATGTTCATTTCCTTATATATATAAATGATGTAATTGTAGGAAATTTGAGTTTGTCTCAGTACCCCTTAGATGATCCATCATGTGGTGAGGAGTCTCCTCAAGAGAATAACAGTCTTCATGAGGAAGCTTTGACATCAGCAATTACAGAGGTTTCCAAAGATTTTATTTCTGGTAACTTTTCTCCTGGAAAATATCCACCAGTAGAAAGTGACAGTTCTGATGGGGATCACCATTTAGATGGACATACTGGAGCTGTTTATGCCAGATATCCAGAATCAGCTACGGGAATGTCAGATTGTGAATGGAATCCCTATGGCACAGATAATGATAACGAGACACCTAGGTCTTCTGCTAGTGATTCAGAGTTTAGGAATATTCAGGCTTTTACTGCAACAAGCTCAATGAGACAAAAAGACCCTGAGATAAGGATACCAACAGGTTCTATGAATAATGGGGACTTAAATAGAATGATTTCAAACCCTACGGTTACAAGGGATTTTGTCAGGATACCAACTGACACAATAAATGAAGATAAGACGAGGGATACAAATGCTGAAGATATCAATAGAGATTTTATGAGGATATCCATTGATAAAGATGGTATACCCACTATGAGTTCATTGGAAGGTAGACAATTCAATAGAAATGAAAATCCTTCTACCTCAGATAAAAGAGAACAAGTACCATATAGACCAGCTGGTATTTCAAAATCAGATGGACAGCAAAGTCAAACAAATAAAGAGACATCTAATGTCCTTCCTGCTTCACGTAGACTAGCAGCCGATATTGTGAAAGATTCCTATGCAATGTATTCACCAGAAAAAGAATTTGGTGCAAGATCTTCTGAAAAGACTGACAAGACATCTACAACATCTAGTACCTTACTAGGATCAGGTGACAGGACATTCCAGCTAACAGCTAACCAGTATATACCAGGTAGTCATAGAGAAATGTATGGTACACAATCGTATAACCAGCTCTCTCGAAACACTGAATTAATGCCCAAAGCATCTACCTCTGAAATAAAAGGGAATGTTTTGTCAGGTAGTTCCAGCACTACAATTGTTCCAGATAGTCAGGACACAGTAGAAACCTTGGTATCTAGCAGCATGTCTTCAGTTGACACTGCTAGGAGAGAAAGTGCCAGTAAATATGGGTCTTCAAGTTCTTCTAAACCTTCTGACGCTCCTTATGTGCCTGTCGGTGATAGAGCCAAACTTTTAGGCCTACCTGAGGATTTCTTGGATCAGCCCAAACCTACTGCATCTTCAGATTTTGCTGTTCCAAGGATTACAGACCTCCCTCTGCTATCCAGAGTTCAGATTCCAGAGAAGGATACAGATTCACCCAGCAACTCTAAACAAGAAAGCATGTCTCAAAGAGTTTCTAAACTTTTAGAAGATGCAAGTCATTTAGGAACTACTCTTCATCATCATCTATACAGCAGAGAAGCACTGGGACTTGAAGGTGATAGAGAACCTACTGTTCTAAGATCTTACTCACCCTTGAGAAAAAGTGACAATTTTGTACAAAAATCAACAGAGAGGTCTCAAGGATCTGCTCTTCTCACTAAATCTGGTGAACAGAGTGTAAGGTCTTCATTAGGTGATGAGGTTGCTAAATTAATGACCAAAAGTAATGAAGGAACTGTAAATGATATAACTAATGTCCCATCAAACTCATCTTATGTTCCATTGAAAATCAATACCATTCCATCAAGTGAGACCATGAATGTAATAAGTGCACAGACTTATCCATCACTTTCTATTGCTGCTGTAGGAGGTGGACCTGGCTCCACTGATAGTCAAGAATCGGCAGACTCCTTAAGTCAGAGAGTCAAGAAAATCTTATCTGACACTGCATATGCAGATAGAAATAGGCAGAGTACGGCTGCACCAGGTGGTTCAGTACCAACCAATTTTGATTACTCTCGTCTACAAAGAGATCTACAAGAAATTCAGAGCAACTTAGATCCTGGAATTGATTATAATATGAGGATTTCAAATCCTTCTCCAGACTTTTCAAAAGCAAGTGATAAATCTACTGAAAGTTCTAAAGCACATAAACTTCTATGGGACCATGGGGCTGATTTAGGATACGACGATAGTTTGTCAGGGAGATTTTTTGGGACAATGAAAACTGACACAGAAACAGAATGTGACAGTACATACTCTGGAAAGGGCTACAATGGGTTGTCAGATACATTAGAACTTGTTAACAAACCTCAAAAGGACACTGCAGAAGTTGTGTCAGATCAAGTTGAGTCTGACTTTGAAGACAGATCTTTGAAGGTTGCTCCAGATGTAGAAGAGATTATTCGCAGGTATCAAACAGAGAAACCAGATAAGTTAATGGATTCAGGAGATAGCTCTGGTTTAGCATCAAAAGTAATGAAAATACTATCACAGGAACCTCCTAGAAAACAGGCAATCAGTATTTTAAAATCTGCAAAACAGGAAGAGCGAGAAATGATAAAACGTATGGCTGATAAGCCAAAGCTGGATACAAGCTATGATAGTAGTCAAGAATCAACCAACAGCAGCTTTGTCATTCAAGATAAGGATGTAAGAAAACAGCTAGAATGGTCTCAAATGAGTGGAATTGACAAATCTATTAATAATTCTTATCTAAGTGGACTTAAAACAGAACCATTCAGTGCTCTTGGTAATGCTAAAACATTCTTATCATCTCAACTGGCCAAGAATGCAGATCGGACATTTAACCATAGCATTGACATAAAGACACCTTACAGACATGTACTTGACTGTTATCCTGTTTATGGTGTAGAGCGTACCAGAGGAGCTGCAGAGGTGGACCAGTTTGGAAGGACAGAGCCTGATGGAGTAAAGGAAGCATGGGCTGATGGTGCCTCTAGTCAGGAGGTTCCAGCAGAATTACTGTTTGGTGCAACTAGGTATTTAAATCTATAGCATTTCCGTTTTTAAATATACACTTGGTACATACATGCTCAACAGTGTTCTACCTAGGATTTTTTAGGGCAAACAAAGGGACACAGTTTACAGATGAAGGATATGTTAACACAATTTCTAGTTGGGAAAGGGGCAACTTGATCATTTCAGTAGATTTTTTAATAAAATTATTTTGTTTTGAATTTCAAGCATATAGGAAAATGTTGCATTGAAGATAAATTTCTGTAAAAAAAATTACCTCAAATGTCTGTAATAGAACCTTCTCAAAACCAAATCACCTAATTTGTACTGTAACTGCTAAGACATAGATAGAATCATACCCCTTAATTGAATGAAACTTTCAATATTTGACTCCGCCTTTTAAATTGTAAATTTTCTAAATTTTCTAAATTTCTAAAAATGAAAAAGTCATTGTGATTAATTCTAATTGATATGTCTTGTAATACTGTGAACTAATTTATGTTGGTCTATGGAAATAATTTAAAAGAAATAAGAAAATAATGTGTAAATAATTGATGAAGAAATATATATCTTTGATTGACTGAAATAATTAATTCACATTATTTTCCATTTATAATATCTGCACAGTCACATGTTTCTTACTTTCAGTTCTGACACAGCCAATGTGAGACCAGGGTCCAGAGATCATCAGAGGACCTATAGTGATCCAAGAGAACTGTCTCCTGAGGCAAGATCTGACAGGTAAATATGATATATTATAAGTTGAAATAAGATATTGTTTCTGACACTTTAATATATCTATACATTTTACTGCAGCTTTTATAAAGGCAATAAATTGTTAATAAAGAAAAAACTTCTTTGCCTTTATACTCTCTTTTATGCAATTAAATAGGAACAATAGATATACTGTGAAAGTACTTTTATTCGTGGGGTACCAATTTTCGTGGTTTTCGTGGATGACGTTATCCACGAATTTAAGTGTCCAACGAAATAAAACAAACATTGTCCAAATCAAGACATGGAAAGATCCCATGTAGGTTTGACTACTGATATGATCTAGAGAATATATTGAATAACGCCAAATCTGAAAATGCTATATAGTAGTCATAGGGCAAACGCGCTATGAACTACAACTCCATGAAGGAGTATACCCATTTAATCTTTCAGAACATTAACTGTACAACTTTTGATCTTTTAATTCTCATAAAAATATTTTTGATCGATGAAAGTCAGATTTCCGGTATTGGTATGCTTGTATGATAAAGTGTTCATTTTATATCCTCAAAATTCTCGTACATATCGAAAATAATAATTTTATGCTGAGCTTAATTTTGATAAGAATTATTTAACATTAAGATACGTTTATAGCATTTGTTTTTGTGTACTGTTTTCTGTAGGTGACATGTTTATGGCCTAATTAACACCTTTGATGGTCTTAAATCTGTTGATCACTTTATCTAGGATTAATTAGTGTTGTCACTACGATTTACCATTTTACCGGGTCAATGTTTACTTTGCAATTTTCCTCAATCACGACAATTTGTAACCTTCCTTTCTAAAGCTTCAATTTTCCAAATTTTTTTTTTAGAAAACTAAAATCCACGAATTTAAAAACCCACGAACATGTAAATATTTCTCAAACCACGAAAATTGATACCCACGAATTAAAGTACTTTCACAGTATTTTACTCTGGTAAGATTATTTCCAGAAACATGTATACTTAGATGGCCGGTGTGTGATTAGGGACTTGACACATTTTCTATACATGTACAAACAAACATCTCTTCTATAAACTTAGTTATTATAGATTCCCTCTGTCCTATCATTATGTAACTAGGTCTTTTAAAATCATTCAATGGATTTCATTCAGAACTTAACTTGAGATTTTACACTGTAAATAAATGTGCATGAGCCAAAAATTAATAGAAGTATGCTAAGACACAATGAAGGGGAGATAATTATAGAGATATTTGAATGTCATAAGTTATTCACCTGTAAGTTCGCTGTATGTAATGGATTTTATTGAAACTTCAAATGAAGATTCATGTTGAATATATGATTTCTTACAAGGGGAGATAACTGCATATAAAGAGTTTTATAATTCATCAAATAATATTGATGTTGAGAGAAAAATTTCTCCTTATCCCATTGCCATGGGACAGATTTCTTTGAAATTTTACAACACAATAGATAATAATTTTGTTAGCTTGCTCTCAGACAGTACCTCAAATTTGTACTCATTTATATTAAAGTAACAGTTTTTCTGTGTTATTCTATGTACTAATTTATAACATTAGATATCATACATAATTATTGAAATTGATACATATATGCAGTTCAATGATACATGCAATGCCAATAGAAGAGAATGTCTCATTCAGATAGCCCGTTTGATGACCAATGTTTTAAAGTTTTCTTTACTTTAAATCAAAATGTTTTTATGCCCCATTTATGGGCATTATGTTTTCTAGTCTGTGTGTCTGTATGTCTGTCCATTCGTTCGTCCGTTCGTTTCATCCATTTGTCCGTCTGCCCGCTTCAGGTTAAAGTTTTTGGTCGAGTTAGTTTTTGATAAAGTTGGAGTCCAATCAACTTAATAAACATGTTCTATATGATATGATCTTTGTAATTATAATGCAAAATTAGAGATTTTATCCCATTTTCACGGTCCACTGAACATAGAAAATGATAGTGTGGATGGGGCATCCTTTATTATTACATAATGGTACATTTTGAATCATTTACTTTATTAATGTAGTGCTACTGTTGTGACTGTGGAAGTTGCTACAGAAACTGAGTAAGTGACCTCAGTGTTATATGGTATCAAGGTCACTCACATTAAATGTTGTGTGTTGTTAACCTATACATGTATTAACTTTTTGTGATAGCAAAACACTCAGTGCATCCTTTGCACCCCTCACATGTTTGTAATACACTTAACAATGGGAATGATGGAAAGATAAAATATTTCAGATTGAAAATGCTTCTACCTTATACTTATATAATAGTTCTTTAAAAACTGGTCATTATTGTGATATATGGACTGCCCACAGGACAGTGGTATTGACTAAGATAGTGATAATGACTGAGCCGAAGGCGAGGTCATTATCGCTGTCGCAGTCAATTCCATTGCCCTACGGGCAGTCCATGTATCACGATAATGACTAGTTTTTCAAGAACTATTATGTTTATTTCATTGAGAAACCATGTTTTGGAAAATTCTCATAAATTCAAAATGCCTACAGCGAACTCAAGTAGTTGTAAGAGTGAAGACCAGTTGTAGTAATACTGCCACAATGATTCATTTTAGTGCAATTTTTCAGTAGATAAATACTTATTAATCAAGTTATCTTTAATTTTATAATTAACGAAAACATATAATAAACAATTCAACAACTTAAATATAATCATATATTAAAAACAGGAACATGTTTTATAAAACTTACATCTCTCTAAAAAAAGAGACCACGCCCCACCGGTCATTAACAGATAAATCACGCCCCAACTGTCATTATCAGACAGAAACCACGCCACAACGGTCATTATCAGACGGAAACCACGCCCCACCGGTCATTATCATGTAAAAGTTCGTTAACAACCGGTTTTCTGGTCCGTTTTTTTCTGTTAATGACCAAAGGAATTTATTACTGAAGAATAATGAATGTCATGTTACCCCTTTTAATCCAATAAGAGAATCTTATTCTCAACCAATATGAAATAAATATTATTCTTGCAAATGGTTTAATTCTTTTCTGATTTCAGAAATGATTACAAGTTCATTTCTCAACATTACTCATACAATACACTGAATCTGTAATACATTTATCGTTCAACTCAGAGTTTCATTTATTGGCAATTTTGAATTCAGCAGATATTATGAGTTTTCTTTTAAGGCCTTAATTATATTAAAAAGGTCAAAACCAGTTGCAAGACATATATGTAATGTTAGAGTGTTTGCACTGTAACTTGGTGTGGCAATCATTTGGAATGTATACACGTATGTTACACACTTCCCTAAGTTGAAAAGTTAAAGAGTTTATAACTCTTGCTGTTACTGTATTTTCTTTTGTAAATGTCCATGTGCATATTTTAGTAAGTGAATGTATAATGTACTGCATTCTCCATTGAAGATGAAAATTCTGCTTTCAGATAAAAAAAAAAAAATTGCAATTAGAATGACAATTCTGATATAAAGTTCAAAATTGTGTAATAACACCAAAAGTCTGCAATAAAGATAAAATAATCTGCTTTAAAGATTAAAATTTTCTGCATTGAAGATTAGAATTAAAGATTAGAATTAAAGATCAAATTTGTGCATCAATGATTAAAATTCTGTATTGAGGATGAAAGATCTGCATTAAAGAGGAAAATTCTGCCTAAAAGATGGACATTTAGAATAAGAACTGAAAAGTCATAACATGTTTGTTTTCCTCAGAGACTTTAAAGAAAGAAATAAGTTCAATATCAAGTCACAAAAATAGAAAAATGACTGTCTATAATATTTCAGACCTTGACCTTAAAAATTTCTGTGTATTTAAAAAGAAATTAAGGATCCCAGCTTTTACATTTATAGAATATTTAATTTTGTCATAAATTTATATTAAAAATAACCTATTATCATGAGTGATCCTTAAGCTTGGTGGGAAAACAAAATACATGTTTGTGCAAGAAAATTGAAAACTACAAATGATAAAATTTAAATGCCTTATTTTTAAAGTTATCAGAAATTTAAATTGACTTTGAATCATAATGGTATAATTTGTAACAGAATTATCAGTGTAAATGATTTACATGTACATTTTTAATGATTTTTGTTGACATTTGGACTTATTGAATAGAATGTTTAATATGTGTATTTCATGTTTGTGCCTGACTTAGAGGAAAGTGTTATATATTGTGATAAAGAAATGATAAAGTTTTATGTATTGAAATTGAAATGGATAACTCTCAAAATGGCCTTATAAACAGGTATGTTAATGCTATATTGTTAAATAAGATGTTTTTTTGGTTGCAAAAAATAATTTTGAAGCCTGAGATGAAAGTTTCAAAATTAAATATAAGAAAATAAAACTTGTTGACTTTTTAAAGATAAATGCAAATATGTTGCCTTGGATATGATAGTATGTCATGTATGACTATTTATTATATTAATAATTGCACAGTTATTAATGACCTGTCTTACTTGCTTATAAGATCAATGTTAAGACAAAACACCTAATTTACAAAAAGAAAAATACCCATGTCTTAATTTTTACCATCTAACATGATCTAGATATATAGATTAATTCTTTTATCTGGTTATCTTAACTGTAACTAGGCACCAACAACTAATTGATCATTCAATTCCAATATAAAAAAAAAAATA
Organism: Mytilus galloprovincialis; assembly: GCF_965363235.1. Classification (NCBI taxonomy): domain Eukaryota; kingdom Metazoa; phylum Mollusca; class Bivalvia; order Mytilida; family Mytilidae; genus Mytilus; species Mytilus galloprovincialis. Next base: position 96,468,187 of record NC_134841.1, on the reverse strand, counting down.
AGATATTAATAAAAGTGCTTAAAATTTTCACACCAAAAATTAACCCTTACTTTCTTTCATAAAATAAAAAACACAAAAATTTCTTTATACCAAAATATCCTGATATTTGTATTTGAATGTAGAACATTCAAATTGAGGAAAAGTCTTTTCTTGTAATGATATGATACTAGTCAGAGGAACTTATTTCTATGGTTTTATTCTAAGGTAAATGTTTTCAATCGTTGAAGTTGATGCTATGTATGAATTTTTATATGTATCAACACTGTGTTTACAGAGATGGACACACAAGAAGTAAATCTGAGGAGCCTAGATATGGGGAAGAGCTACCTAGAGATAGATTTTATAACTTAGAACCAGCTGTTTCTGCTACAGACAGAAGAGCAGCATCATCACCTCATGGGTAAATAGAAACAGTAAATAGAAGATGGAACCCAACCAAAAAAAATGATATGAGATATGAAGTTCACCTAATGAAAATAGCACCCCACCCCCAAAAAAATTCCTACAAGATTATTTATTGTATTAAAACATCCAAGCAGAAAATATAAACTTGAAAAATCTGGAATTAATAAATACCTATAACTTCAAATAAAGTCATCATAGATACCAGGATTGAAATTTTATATTCACGCCAGACACGTGTTTCATCTACAAAAGACTCATCAGTGACGCTAGAATACAAAAAATGTTAAAAAGGCCAAATAAAGTACGGAGTTGAAGAGCATGGAGAACCAAACATTGAATAGTATACAGTTTGTCAATTTATAATTCTTTAATTGTAGGAACGAGAAAGAAAAAGAGAACTTAGTGGATGTCAGAAAAAAGGAAACAGTGACAACACCACCTTCCGGTTAGTAAAAAAATCTTCTACCAATAACAACTGACCGACACAAAATAGGGCAAAAGTGCTGAAAAAAAGATTTTCCTTAAATACCAATGAATCAGTCAATCCATGTTGTATTGATAGATATGATTATAAAAAAACTGTATCTGATAAAAAAAAATGAAGGAAACAATACAAAGAAATATTACAGAGAAAATGCAATCATCAAAATGTAAAAATTGTAACTAGTTCATTTTACATCTGCTATTTTTTTTTTATATATATTCCATGTTGAATATTACATTTGCAAATTCTTATAAAAATTATCTACCCAGTACAAGTTTAATTATACTTTTGTAGTAACCCTTTTGTAGTTTCTATGTATTGAAAATTAAATGAATGTGAAAACACACACACACACAAATATACATATGATAGATATTTGCTTCATATAAAATAAAACCTAAAAATATTAGAATCTCAACAAATATTGAACAGTTCAATAAAAAATCACCAACCAACATTTAACTCATTTAAAACTCATGTGTAAAGAAATATGGAGTGGTTACCCCAGTTAAAGTGCACACAAACCTCTTCTGTTGCCTACATCATATATAGACCATATGTCATGAGACATAATTAAAACGAATGCCGTGAGACTCAAACATATTCAAAGTTATAATTACAATTTAGATAAAATTTTAGCCTCTTGTTTTTATTATTATCATAAATCATAAATGGTTAACCACTACTTAGTACTATGTGCAATATACAAATTCTTGAATATGGATTTCAGTATTTAGACGACCTCGTTTAAAAAATTACCACAGTTTTACTAGATTCTATAGAGGAGGTATATTATGTGATTGCTGTGAATATATAACTTGCTTATGTCATTGTTGCATCATTTTTTATTTTTAGAAACATATACTTCATTTTAAAGGGTTTACTTACAGTGTACTTGTACATTTTGTAGATACATGTATAATGTTCTTTTTTTCAACAGATTTTCTAATCCATTTACTAACACAAAACTCATAAAACATCATGGCTTCTGTGTTGTATAGTAATAATATGTTAAACGTGCATTCATAATTGATTGAAACTGGTGAATTGAAATGTAATATTTGGGAGAAGTCTCATTTGTGTAACAATTAAAGTGTTAACATCAAATTTATTGCTGCACCATATAGCTACATCCAAACACAGTTTAATTTGATAAAAAATCATATATATATTTAAATGCCACTGGTGGTCAAGTTTGTCATATATATGACTCTATATGAAACTTTGATTTAAAGAAGTTAAATAATTGAATGCTTTCTATTAAACTAAGAAACAATTCATTTCACTAGATATTGTGGTACAATATACAATTATGGCCTTCTGAGGAGGTGAATATTTAAAATTGTCAACCAGTGTAAATCGGAGTAAGGGAGATTCAATGAGGGCTTTAGCATTGTGACATATTCTACTTGCATTGATGGTGTTGTCACAATATAGAAGGATTTTATTTATGATGTGTAAATATTTATACTCTGAGACTAAATTTATTTTATCATTAAATATTTCCCTGACTTTACAGAATCAAGTCCGAGCTCAGTAGGACAACTGTCTGATTCAGACAACAGTTCCAGAAGAAGAGATGCTGCACGACTGAGACCTTACAGGTTTGTGTGATTATTTTACTGGATATGTTTCCATAACTGCTAGTCAGTGTACAAAGTCATTAAATATGTTCATTGCGTGTATGTTATTGTGTAAAGTTAACCGGTACTGGATAAATGATTAAAATATAAGAAAAAAGTTTTTTTGATTTTTTTGTCTGGCCTGAGACGTCGTAGAAAGTGTGATTGCTGTACTGGTGGCTGATGCGGTGACATTGTCAACAATTGTTTAGTTTTATGCTTAGGTCAGTTTGATGGGAACTACTTGTGATAGATCATTACATATTTTTCTCTGAATTTTAAGCAGACTGGCAGGACATATCTCTGTGTCAACAGTTTATTTTAAGTATGATTTTGAACTTACATATGAATTGGGTTTATAGTAGATATACTTTTATTTTGTTATTTTAACTTATTCAACTTAATAAGGCTAAATATTGTAAATTTTTATCATTATATATTATATTATAGACCACATGGTAGTCGTGAGTTGTATTACACAGAAGATGGAGAAGATTCTTTGGCAGAGAGTATCACCACTGTAGAGAGCAATCATACAGGTATAAAACAAGTTATACCATTTATAGTCATTAAAATGACAATTTCTTTCAATACAAAATGTTTAAGTTGAGAATTGAACACATACTACTTCTAAAAGGGTGCATGTTCCAGTAATTTTATACACATCGATATTTTGATATTTTAGAATTGTTCATGAGAGGTTTAATTCTTTAAATAGCAATGGAATATAAAAATTAGCTTGAAAGCTAATTCAGATATTTGTAAAATTTCTATTTAAAATTCCAAAGTGAAATAGTTCAAAAGATAAAGCCAAGTTACAAGAATATTTAAAATTTACTATGGATTCATTTATTTTTGATGGGAACCAATTTATGTGTATTAAGGCGAAGTGTACATAATTAAACTACACAATGGATTTTTTTTTAATTTTACATGTAGATTCTGCTTGTAAAAATAAATCGGAAAATAAAATAAAAAAGGGGGTAACCGTTTTCGTTTTTGAGATACGAGCTGTTGAAGTTAACAGCATCATACACCAAAATTACAAAGGATATATAGGGAAAATCGTGAAATTCGGCAGGAATTGTTACATTTCCAAGATTTTCTATTATATTAGACAATCGATTTTTTTTTAAATTTATGAGACGATTCTAAAATGTCTGAGGAATCGATTGGTGCAAAGAAAGTCCTTAGCAACCGTGCTACTTTTCAAGCTATAACCTGTTAAAGTTGAATCTTGAGTGTAAAAAAACAAAAAACAACGACAACGTTATTGACGTCGCCGCAACAGTTACGACGCTTCATATAGTTCTATACTTGTATGAAATATATACCGTTTTGTTGGAGTTTGTGTTGCTCGGTCTTTAGTTCTTTATGTTACGTCTTGTGTACTATTGTATTGTATTTGTCTTTTATATTCGGGTGCGTGCGGAGATCGCCAAGCTAGAAAACGGTCTGGCACAGGATAACAAATCAATATTTAAGCAAATTTAAGTTGTGTGGTAATTCTTAGTACATTTGGGTAAATTAATCTTATCTTTGTGCCGCATAAGCGACTCTATAATTCAACACATCCCTGAGCCACGACATTATATATTTTATGCATTGCATGTGCTTCTTTTTATCACAATCCAGACCGGCTAGTAACCGTTGTATAACTTTACACGTCTAAAGACGAATATTTGCGTGAAACATTTTTGTATGATTTTTATTTCTGGAAATCAATCTGAAATCTACAACAGTCCTTTCCCGAAAGTAGGGCTGGACCTTTACTTTTATGTGCATTCGGGATTTACACAAATTGTAACCCGAATAATTCAGTCGTATTATTCAGCTAATGTACGAATACTCCATTTCTCGTGTGGGAGAAAATCGGACATGGAAAGGGCTTGAATCATTCGAGCTACTCAAATTGAAACTCGGGAATATATTTCTAGCTGTTCGGAATTCGCGGAAACAAATGATTGTTTTTCGGCATTACGGTATTGAATCAATATGAGAGATACCAATTTTTTTCTTTTAACAAATTCGAATACTAGTCAGTTTATAGGATTTTAGTTTGAAATAGGGGCGGTAATCCATTCATTTTATCCAATCAATTTTTTTTTTGGGGGGGGGGGGGCGGGGGGTCAACATTGATAGTCAAAAAGCCTTGAAATATTCGATAAAAAACGTTGAATGTAAATTATATGAACTCCAAAGTCTCATATTATAAGAATAGTAAACCACAGGCTTCTCAATTCTTGTATGATCATGAACTTGGTGAAAACCTATAGCTGACCGAGTGCGAGATCCTCATTGATAATCATCGAGGTCGTTAAACACACCTTGCCGTAAACTTGGGTTAAATTTTAAAAAAAAATGGAATTGTAATAGTCTGAACACATTTCACCTCTCATTCCACTAAATATCAAATTGCAGTTACAAGTATTACAAAACTTCCCTGACCTCTTTTCTTTAACCATAATAGAGGGAAAGGGGGCGGAGGGATCCAGATCCCGTAATCCCGGGCTTAAAAACACGACATCCGGAGGTTCTGAATTAAAAGAAAATTAAATCCCGACTACCCGAAATTCGGAAATAGAATTCCCGGATCCCAAAAGGGTCAATCCCGTAGTCCCGAGCTTAAAAACACCCGATCCCGGAGTTATGATAAAGATCCTACCCCCCCCCCCTTTCCCCCCGTAATTCTATATTCTATTCATTCATAATCTTGAATTGAGACTTGATACTTCAAAATTACATTCTCTAATTTTGAATGATGCACACAGCTAGACACAATAAAAGAAAACAGATTTCGCTATATATCTCTTCGAAATTGGAATTTGTGAAAGAAGAAATGACATGTTATATTTTATCTTACATGTGTACTTTCAATTTCAATATGGTTCTTAATTTAGATTTAGTTTTCCCATAAATTGCGGACGGAATAGAAGACACCTGTTTACTTTCTGCACATGTAGAAAAAGTTGAAAACTGGGAATTGAATGACATAATTTTTACTTACTTTTAAGATAAATGTTAGAGTGAGACAACTTTTAAGTTACTGAATAATTTTTGGGGCCTAATTTGTTTATTTTTTCAATTGCACAAAATACGAATATTTCAACGTCTTTTAAATTAAACAATTAAATACACACGTCTTTCATTAATTATTTGTAACCTATTATAAAACTTTACGTTAAGTACTGTGTTTTCCGTTCAAGACTACGGCTTTTTAAAACAAAATTGTTGGGTCAATTCAGGTTCATTATAATTAATTTGATATCAATAGAAGAAAATTGTTACATGTTTATTTGTTTATTTGTTTATAATTTTGTTGTGAGGCGTTTTTTTCTTTCTGTTGATATCATAAGCACGAAATGCCTTCTCCTATGCGTCTAAAACAAAAAAAAAACCAGTGTTTTTAAATAAGTCAAGCTGCACACAGAACAACGTACAGAATGATTTGTAATTGGAGTATTTTTAGATAATTTCTATGAGGTTTAAGACAGCATAGGAGTGCTTGTTGGATTCATTATAGACCGCAGAAAGTAGTTTCTCTTTTGTGTGTCCTTTCTTGGAGTAAGGGAGATAACTTGCGTAACTAACGACGAACGTTTTTAATCCCGTATTCCGCTAGAGGCGTGCAATTACGTACACTTCGCCTTAAAGAAAACTTATATTTTTGTTGATGCTTGATTTTGTTGCTTTGCCTAAGTTGACATACAAGCCTGTAAGAAGTATGTTCTTTTTTGAACATTTGAATTTATGGTTTACTTATATGCACAAAATCTATGATAATTGAAGAGCAGAAAATCCATTTTCAGGCTGTCAGGATTTGGCATTTATTTTTTGTCAGAAATTGAGGTTGGAATTTACATCAATAGTGACTTGGGAATTAATGATTAATATTTTGGGATCCAGGAAAAAATACTTTGGGTGGAATTCAGGATGACACCCCCTCCTACTGAATTGGTATCCCATAAATCATGATTAATTCACAGTAACACAATTACAATAATTTCAGTGGGAGGTAATTCAACCATGGAAAGTACACACTCAGGTGAATTATTTCTGTTGTTCAAACATTTTCATTATTTAATGTGGTGTAGATTTCACTGTTTAGCAGTTATTTTTGTTGTACACTAGATTTCACTATAATATTTTACATTCGGAATAGCATTTATTTATATAATTTTTGGCTTTTATTGAAATATTTGCTTTTCTTAAATTATTTGTAGAGGTAAATTATTGTTACAACCAAGGGATAAAAAGTTTAATTAAATCTGTTGTGGATGTCGACCATAAATATCTACTGGGACATAGTCAATTACACATATAATACATTTGAGTTTTGGTTTTCAGCACAAAGAAGGGTCACATGGAACCCTAGCACATATTACCTAGGTAACAAACAGCTGGTGCTTTATTGCTGTATATTTGTATTCATTTAACAGTTTGTTACAATTATGGAATGATTTGAATGTTTTAGTGTTTGATTTATTTTAAAAATTTTTTGTTATCCTTTTATGAAATTTGGTTTTATTTAACTACAGATACATACTTCCAGGTTACTTTCAATGAGTGATTTGGGTTAGAAGTTTTAAAATAAAAGAGATTTAATTTTTTTAGTGTACATTATGGTCAAAACATTTAGCATATAAGAAATAGAAATTCTGTTAAAAAATTCTCCAAATATCTAGATCACAAAAAATAAATAATCATTATTGAAATATATACTTTTAGTACAGAAATAAGAATTATTCAAATACAATATTTTGTTTTCAAAGTGTTTCTTACAGAATTCAAAATTTTAGTTTAAAAATTTATATTATTTGATTAAAGTATTGAGGATTAATAGTAAGCTTTTTAATGCAAGCTAAGCGCATAATGGCTATATTGGAATTGTACATGTTTTATAAGAAATAAGCATGGAATTTTTATTTTAAATTCAGTGAATCCGTCACTGTATTATTATTTTTAAATGCATATCGAAAATATAGGATCCAATGAACTTGGAATGACATTATACAGAAAGGTTTTTAGCTCAAACTAAAATTGAAATTTTGCATGTTAATTAATATGACTGACTTGCATGAATTGTGAAATTGTAACATGACCAACATCTTGTTTCACTGACTAGGTTTTTAGAAACACATGGAAGTTAAGAGAATCATAAAAAAAAGATGTGGTATGATTGCTTATGAAACAACTCTCCACAAGAGTCCAAATGTCACAGAAATTAACAACTATAGATCACCGTCTTGAACAATGAGCAAATCCCATACCACATAGTCAGCTAAAAAAGGCCCAGAAATGACAAATGAAAACAATTGATATGAGAAAACTAAAAGCCTAGTTTATGTACAAATAAATGAATGAAAAACATGTTACACACCAACAAACGACAACAGGAATTACAGGCTCCTGACTTTGGAGAGGCACATACATACAGAATGTGGCAGGTTTAAACTTATTTGAAGGCACCATCCCCCCCTCTAAACTGGGACAGTGGTGTAACAGTACAACATATGAACAAACTATAACAATTAGTTGAAAAAGGCATAACTCTTCAGATGGATACAAATAAAAAAAAATATGACAGTGTATACAGAGATAGTTTTCAAGGGAGACAAATCTTATTCAAATTACTTCTATAAAAAATTATCTACAGTATTTCAGATATCTGTTATTGCCTAAACATGCTTAAGGTGCTACAGATTTCATCATTGATGCTTGACAGGATTTTAATAATGAGATCTTCTTCTTTCAAAATAATTGAAATTGACTGTTCAATTACATCCAATCATTAGTCAAAGGATAAAATAAAAACGATGTGCCATGCATGAACTAATTTTGCTGTTGTATTAAAAATTATTTTCATATCAAATTGCTAATCTACAATCACAACATAAATTAAAATATATGTATAATACCTTCATCTGATTTTCAAATATTTAGTTAAATTTATTTACTTTTAGATTGCATATTAAAGTGGACATATACTGTTCCCATGCAATAATTTTGTTGTAAAATATATAAATTAAAATTTACAGTATGACGATATAGACACTTTTGCAATTTTTAATTTGTAATAAAAAAAGTCAAAGCTGAGTTGTTTTTATTTAACAGGAAAATATAATTTAAATTCAATATGATGTTGTTTTATTGTTTTAGGTTCTGATGATGCCACTGCTCCATCATTCCCAGTACAATACCTAGGATCCAGGAAAGATGTCCCTTCTACCTCTGGAATTTATGGCACCAAGAATCCAGGTCAAAAAGACACTTTATCTACAATTGATGAAAAATCTTTAGCTGTAAGTCTGTAAAAGCATTGTGAAATTCCATTCTGTTACTAGATAGGAATAAGAATTGAAATTTTTTAATTCATTAAAGTTCATATTGAAAGGTTGTTTTTATTAAATGAGTATGCAAAAGTTGTTTACATATATAAAATATTTTTGTACTTGAGACAATTGTACAACCAGGCATATTGGTGTTTTTCTTTTTAAATGCTATATTGATGCAAAAGTAAAAACATATGTATTATTTTGTAGGATGACAAAGAAAGGTCTGGTACAGATAGTGGAGTAGATAATCCACGAAGTGACTTAGCCAGTTCTCATGGTAGTAACTTGTCCTCGTATAGACGTGACATGGGAAACAGGGAAGATTTCACTACTAGCAGGGTACCAGGTCAATATGAAGATAGGTTAACTCTCAGTACTAGGTCTGATCCAGGGGACCAGTATGCTACTCCCAAACGGTCAACCAGACATGAACATTCTGATCCCAGAAGTGATAGTCGGGTATACAGGGACACTTTTGAAAGAGAACAATATGAACCAAAACCAACAAAATCTAGATCTGAAACAGATTTAGCAACACTGCCAGATGTTGATCATAAATATTCCTCTCCAATGTATGGAGATCGATTCATGGAACTGTCTAGCCAACCATCTCCTATCTATTCTCACCACACTTCAATGGCATCACCAGCTGTCTTAGCAAATGGTGCCAACCAAGGAAGATTAATTGATGAAAAGCTGATGGAAGACAGGTTAAATGTCAAACCATTAGAAAAAGGACCAAATTTCATAACCAGACAAGAGGAAACTAGTTATGATAGAATGGCTGAGTTTTCTCAGAGAGAACTTGGAGATGGTATAAACAAAGATGATAAACCAGGTTCCACTCCTTATAATAAGGCTTACGATAGACCTGGGGATGATAGCTTCCCAATGAGAACTATAGCATGGAGAGAAACAGAACATGATAGATTAGAACCTAGATGTTCAGGTCTAGAACCAGGCAGTAGAGAACCAACTAGATCTTTGGAATCTGGAAATCTTGAAATGGATTTAAACAGAGAACCACCTGTACCTAGTGATAGGGGTCAAGATTATAGACCAAGAGTAAGCTCTTCAGAATCCAGCCTTCGTGAAGTGGTCAGACCTTTAGACAGAGGTTCTGATTTCACATCAGATAGACAACCATCAGAAGAAAATGTTAGACCTCTTGACCCGGGACCAGCACTACCACTAGGGTTGGACCCAGGTCCACACTTAGACACAATTAACCCAGGTTATAGACAAACTGACAGAGTTATAGACTATGTGAGGGATGAAAGGCTTCTCAACAGAGGACCAGATACTGAGCCACCAAAAGAAAGAAGAACATTAGAAAAGGGACAGAATTATTATGATATGTATAGACCCCGTAAGGAACCTCCCACTAGGACGGGTATGACTCATCACCAAGTGTTAATTGATGATGATACAGAGGAACTAGAATTCAGAGAATTACCAAGGGTAGGTTTATTACTAGCATCCAAAAATAAGTCTATATTAGATAGGAGTCGAATTGATCATAATAGTAATGTTCAGATTATTCTGTACAGATTTGGTTTGGAAAATATAAATACTGGTTATTATTGTTTAAAGTTTATAAAAAAAGAGAACACATTTTGTTTAGATAAATATGACAGAGATTTTATTCTTAACATTTAAAGATTAAAATTAAACTTTCAAACAGTTTAGTAGAATGTGATTGTTGATTTAATCTCCTTAATATACTATAAACTTGAAAGTTTTCATAAAAGTTTCGTACAATCCTTCAATGTTTCTGTTAAATTTTATAAAGTAAGCATTATATTTACAGCGCTGTAGTACACCTTACAATGTAAGTCTTCATTGTGTCAGCACATGATTCACATTTATTACGTACACAAGTCTTGATATCATTCATGTGGTCATTAAAATGCATTTCACCTTAACTTGACATTGTATTGTACAATTTTATGGTTTCTTTTATTTAAGTGTTTACTGTCAATTAAATGATAGTCTTGATTAGCTCACAATAAGTTAACACTTGGAACATCTGATTCAGATTACAACAACTTTCCTCATGCAACAATCTAAGGCATGGGAAGCACTTATAATGTCGCTGGCAAATATTGTACAGTTGTTCACCTTATTTGAATTTATGATCAATGGTTGTGAACTGGCTCAAGACATGAACGTATAAACTTTTGATTTTAATAAAAGTGTGACAAGTTTTTGACAGAAAATTTGATTTACAGCATTTTGACAGGGAAAGAAGGATTAAATTAATTATTATGTGCTAGTTTTCACAATAATGTAACAAAAGTATATTTGGTTGTAAATTTTTTGCATCTAACTCGATTTCTGGAAATATAGTTTTATTACAATCGATGTTTTGAATCTTACAAAATTATATGTTGACATTATAAAGTGTGAGCTAGTGTTGTGTAAAATGATTTTGGTTGAAGTAATTAATAGCAGACATAATTGCGTTTTCAGTGTCCTGACCAAGATTTCGAAGAAATGGTGAAAGAAGAAAAGGCAAAAATTCAGATTGAATATGAATTACAAAGAAGGTAAAATTACAGTTTATTTAGATAAAAAAAAATGAGGACATATACTGGTACATTGCAATTGTGGATATATACCGGTACATTGTGGATATTTACCGGTACATTGTGGATCTATACCGGTACATTGTGGATATATAATGGTATATCAATTGTACTATGTATTTAGATTCCTTCATATAAATTACAATAATTCTACACGTAAGAATGAATAAACTATTTTTCATATTGCTTTCAGTTGTTTCAGATTGTAAACAAAGAGTGTCACTGTAAATGAAGAAACACAAAGCATTTTCTACCAATATTTCTCAACTTCATGTTGATTTACTTGTTTATAAATGTTAGCTTATTGAATTCTTATATACTGATACATAACCTGGGTTTTCTAGTGAAATACTTATTTTGATTTAATTATTAAAGAGCTTACTTAAAAATGTACACTGTAAATGATTAATTTTAAGAGGAAAATTATGTATCTAAAAAAAAGATGTTTTATGATTTGCAATGAGAAACCTATCAACAAGGGTTCAAATAACATACATGCAAGCAACTATAGGTCACCATGCGGTCTTCAAAAAGAAATAAAACCCATACCACATGATCAGCTATAAAAGGCCTGGACATGACAAAATGTAAAATATTTCAAAGTACAAATGGTTTTGATTGCTTTTATGCTTCATTGTTTTCTCTTTACAGATTGAAACAGAAAGGATATTTACAGAATTCCACTGATGAGAAAGAATTTGGTGCAGAGTATGATCATGTGCCTCCAAATGAAAGGGCAAAGTCACTACAGAGAAAACTTGAACAGGAATCACACAGAGAACTTCCTCCAAATATAAACGATTTATGGCTAAAATTCCAGGAAATGAACCAGAATGAAAGTACAAGCACAATAAACTCATCTAGAATGGAAGCCATCACTGATCTGTTGAAAAATCCAACAAAACATATAGTGCAAAAAATTACTGATGAGAGAACTTATGAAAAAGCTAAGGAACGTAGAATTATGCAAGAATTGTCAGAAAAGTCTCGTCAAGAACAAAGAAAAGACTCAAGAAGTGAAAGAAAAAGACAGGAGCTACAGAATTTAAGGAGATTAAGTGAGGAAGAGAGTAATGGAAGTTATGCGGACATTCTACAAGAGCAACAGAAGAAAAAACTGCATGGAAAACATAAGAAAGAAAGTAGAAATCCTGATTCAAGTGTTGAAGAAAAACAGAAGAAAGAAATGGAAAATAAAATGAAAGGTTCTAAGAAGGCCAAAGTTGATATTCCAGTTCATGGTGATAGTATTGACACCTTGTATTCAATAGCAGAGGATGCAAGTTTTGAGGCTACTCCAAGTAAAGCTGAGGATTCAAACCAAGGAAAATCTAAAAAGTCTCGACAAAGACATGTGATAGATCCACTCATGAATAAACTCAAGGACAAAATTGAAAGTCAAAGAATAAAAATTGACAAAGAAAGAAGAAAAGAAATTAAAAGACTTGACAAATTGAAAAAACTTGAAATGCTGCTTACTGCTAAGAAGAAAGGAAAATTATCTGATCAGGCTATTGACGTTGAGTTAAATTATGTCTCTACAACATCTGCAGCAGCTAGTTCAGAGTCATCTACTTTATTTGGAAGTGAAACTACTATGAGTGTGGAATCATTAGATAACAATAAGGATTCATTTGACTCTGTGGCTAATAATGGTGATACTACATCAACTAAGGATAGCAGCATTGAAATTCAAAAAGTTCGAACAAAAAAGGTTAAGCATGGCGGAATGTTAGATGCTTATATGGCTTCCATTGGACAGGGAGGAAAAGCAGATGAATCTGAGGCTTCCACTGAAGATTTACAAGTTGTTCGAAAAACTAGAAGTTCAAAACCTGGGAAATCAGATAAAAAGAAAACAAAAGACCAGCAAAATCAAATGAAAACTGACTTTGTAGACAAAGAAACACTACGAAGAGAAAGATCAAAGTCTCCAAAATCAAGAAGATTGAAAGATGCTTCCACTAATGTGCCATCCCCAATAATAAAAAGTCCTGTAAGTAAGCGGAAAGTTCGAGATGTCTATGTAAGATCAGAAGCAGTACAGACAAGTCCATGTAGATCATGGTCACCCCCACGGGAGGATCAGGGCGTTATATCTGTCCCTTCAATGTCATCATCTTTCAAACGCAGTGTTAAAACTTTCGATTCAAGGCAGCAGAGACAAAGATCATATTCACCAATTGATTCCTTTTCTTCTACTTCTCCTGACAGAACACTAACAAATAGGTCTATTTCACCACCTCAACGCCAAAAGAAAGCAGGACCTGGACGTAAGACGAAAAGATCCAAGTCACCACCAAAACCTCGTATCTGCCTTCCAGAGTCTGATGAAGAGACAAAACAAATGAAAGTGTCACCTCCACCTAAATCTCGAATGTTTACACCAGAAACTCCAGATGATGATTTAGCTGGAAAACTCCAAGACAGTCCGAATGGTAAGATATCATAATTTTTATTTCTATACATGGAGTGAAGTGTTTTGCTTCTAATTTCTTGCTGTGTTGTGATTATTTGTTCTTATTGTTACTCTGGCACACAAGTGTCTCCTTGTCAGGTGACAAAAATTAAGCATTGGAAAAATATTGGAAATTTCTAGTACATTTATTCTGTCTTTAAAATTAAATTTGTTTTATTGGCAATGTCCAAATTCATTTGTAAAATTTAATATGTTAGAATAATTATCAATAATTTTATCTCAGTTAGATAGATACACTCAAAGTCATGAAGGTGATATTTTAAAATTTAATTTATTATAAACAACATATTCATGTTAGTTTTTAGAAGTTTTTTTCTTTTTTAAAAAGTCTTTGAAACAAGTTAAAAATCTACATTGTTTTATTGTTTTATAGCTGAAAATACCCAATATATAAATTTTAAAAAAAGGAATTTCGAAAAGTTTGCTATTCCTTCATTGTCTTGATTATTACTGTTTGATGTGCTATAGATAAAAAACAAAGGTTGAAAAGAAAAGGATTTCGTACGGGTAAGACGCAACCAGGTGTAGGTTTTAGTTTAAAATGATCAAGAATTCTTAACATTTAAATGATGTTTATAGTTTCAATGTATTAAATTAAATTCTAGAAGGTTCACTCTACACATCATTGTTTTGATTGACTTTCACAAACACGACATCTAGTAATTTCTGTATTTTTCATTTGGTGCTTAAATTTGGCTTAAAAAAAGATACAAGAATCTTGATCATTTTCCAATTACAAAACAGTTTAGAGGCATGATTATTTATTCATTTAGTCATTTTGTCATTTATTCATTTATTTTCTTTTTTCTTTTTCTATTCTTTATAAATTATATATTCTTTAGTTTAGTTTCGTTCTTGTTTATATAAATATTTTGTTATTCACTACCCAGTCGAAACTTTATCCATTTGAAAGTTTTATCATTTTTATCTGTCAAATAACAATATATTTAAGCAGTCTCCAAACAGTTGTTAGCTTAATGCTTGTTAATACCTTGATACATGTAGTGACACCATACAAAGCTGTACAGCTGAAAAGATAAACAATAGACCCATAAATTTTAATAGACATTACTACAACTGCTGGTGCTTTTAAAGGAATAATGATGAAGAAGAAACATTTATGTACTGTCACTAAACCATATTGTACATAAGTGCAATTAAATTGTATTTGAGACATTTTTTTGTAACATTTCAAACATTTATATGAAAAGGCTATTAATATGAAGTAATGATCTCCCGAAGGTTGTTTTGTGAATGTTTGTTTTATTTATAGTCTGTGGTAAATTGTTTATGCTCCTTTATGAAGTTTTAAATTCTTAAAAGGAAAGAAAACAGGAAAAAGTTTCATCTCTGCCAAGAAATTGAAGGTCTTTTAGCATATTAGTGATACAACTGTAATTTACCCTTATACGATTGATACACCCTATGATCAGAAATAAATTAAGTTTTTCATAGAAAGAAGGCAAATTCTTACTTTTATATTAAATTGGACTCAATAATTTTATATAAAATATATATTCTACACTGTCCAAATCCTTGCATGTAACAAACCTTCAACATTTAATTATATATCTGTCATAAATCTTTCCATTATATATTAGAAAAGAAGTCTGCCAGGTCCATAATAACACTTCTTATTAGTTTACTAATCATGTGTAGCCTGTACACTATCCAAATTAAATCACCCACAGAATATATATGTTTTTTTGTCAGACAGTTGGGAAAGAACATTCCAGATGTATAGGTGTAAATAAATTATATCAAACATATATAATTTAGTTTAATTATGTAAATAATGTATTGACTGACAATTTTTCAGCAACATTTTTTTCATAAAATAATTTTGTTTACATATATGCTTTTATGTTATAACTTACAAGTGTCTATACAGTGGTATACACTTGTGAAGTGAAAGTGATTGTCTGCTTTGAACTTAAGACATCATAACCTTTAAATAGCCCTGGCAAAGTGTGATTAATTCAGGCTTCTAAAATTTGTACAAAAAAAGAGGTGACAGAAATTTTTGAAATAACATTTCATTTGCACAGATCCAAACACATGAATGTATAAAGAGACCTGCTATGATTGGGATCATACTAAGTAGTGTATTAAAGTTAAAAAGTATGACCATGAACTTCTGTGTCATTTGGTGTATGTCTGGTGGGGAGTTGTCTCATTGGTAATTATACCACATCTGCTAATTTGTATATGTACTTAATAAGAGTTTGTTATTTTTAGGTGGTTTAACTTGGTTTGTTCCAATGGGCCAGTCCAAACCATGGAGGCAACCATTAAAAGAAAGACAAGCTTTTGCTGTCAGTCAAGAACCATGGCAACCAAAGTCTGTTTCCTCTACTGCATGGAAGGATATTGTTGCTGATAATCCAGTCAATAAATCTATAGGGGAGAGTTCTAAATTTGACCTTGACACAACAGGTCATTATAAAGATCTGGATGAAGAAAGATCTGATGAAGAGAACTTTGACCCTAAACCTTTGTCAAGGTTAACTCTACAGGTGAGTAACAGTGTGGTTGGAATTTATTTTCATTTCAATCCAATTTATTTAAAAAAAAAAAAAAAACACTAAATATGCCTGGAAAATGGTGGTGCTTTGGTAACAATAACTTTAACATAGACATAATCAGCCTTATAATTTACTGTGAGCTGGGTTTTCACATCCATTGTTAATGAACTCCATATCATGTTAACCAAATGCTATTATGGGGTGTCATGAGTTAGGAATAGTAGTACATCTTGATTTATTTCTAGTTTCTCCATTATATATTTCTTTTAAATTTCAGGAAGCATTCGAAACCTACAAACAAGATGCCATTTCCAAGTTAAGGGCCAGACAAAAAAGAGTTGCATTAGCTTCAAAGGAAAGAACATTACAGGATATGCTAGAAAAAGAAAGAAATAGATTGTTTGCAGAAGAAAAGAGAAGGAAAGAGGCAAATCCAGAGGCACATCCATTAAGTGGTATGATTATAGAGACTATTTGTGACATACTGTGAATTCTAATTATTTGTTAAATCATAAAAAGGCAATTTCAGAAATAAAAATTTGTATGGAGGGGGAAGGGACACTTAAAGTGACTACATAATGGGATTAATGTTTTAGTGGAAGATACAATGACCTGAAACAAAAAAATTTGGAAGTATTTTCTTGTTTTATTCAGTGCTATAAAACAAAATTGATGCAACTACCCAGGAAAAGGTTGAATGGAAAAGAATGGACATTTTGAACATCACTTGCATTGTTGCTCATCTTGAAAGTGGCTGGCTGGTCTTTGCTTATTAAATATTCTCGAATTATCATCGATTTTAAATCATTTGTTTTAAGATTTGATCTTCTGTTAAGTTTTGGATTAGCTTTAGTCAAGACAACTTTTACCATATGGACACATATTTACTATTTATTTAAAAATAAATAGAATAAAGGTATATAACAGCATATAATGATAGTGATTGATTTTATGTTTATTTTGCAGAGAACCTTCATAAACCCAAAAGACGGGCAATCTCAAAAGGTGAAATGATAGAACAAACTCAAAAGTAAGTATTGATGACAGAAGAATAAAGCTTTCACATATTATATGCCCTTGGAAGTCAGTAGCTAAGTCATTTAGTGTTACTTTGGCCATCATTCTTTTCTTACCAACCGTGCAAGACTCATGGGTTGTCAAGGTTGTCAAAAACCAGCCTCACCATCCTTCTTTTCTTCAATCATTTTCCTGCCAAAAATCCAATCATCGTCTCATTTTCACCTGTGATGCTTGTTTTATTGTGTTGTCAACTACACATAATCAAACATCTGCTTGCAGAGGAGAAGTGTTAACAAGATGTTATGTAATTGTTTATAGTTAAAATACAGAAAGTTTCTCATTACTAAACAGTCAAGTGCAGAAATTTGTTTTGGATTTGTATACAAAATAATATTCTGTTAAGACAGTCATATTATACTTGAAAATTAAATGGATTTTGATAAAAACAGTAGTGAAACACAAGATAATAATTAAATATCAGTGCATGTTACATAAAATTAAATAACAATATGATGATTGCATTGGCGGATCCAGGGGGGGGGGGGGGGGGTTGTTCTGGGGGTTGGAACCCCCCCCTTTTTTTTGACGATCAATGCATTTGTATGGGAGCATATAGTTGGAACTCCCCCCCCTTTTTAAAATGGGTGGATCAGCCACTGGATTATGTTCCAAACTTGAGGGGATGCAAACATTAAGTTTTATATATGTCTATTGAATTTCAAATTTGTGAAATTCCATAACTTACATAAACCTTGAAAAAATCGCATAAAACCTGAAAATTTTGAAAGGGACAATTGAACATAGTGGGAATAAGATTTCCAATTATAATTTCTTGAACCCAGTCGTCTGTTATGGGCAGAAACATCAATGTTTAGGTGCACATTTTCTTTGTTTTTCTGTGTAATACATACTGATTTTATTTTTTAGGCTATATAAAAAGCTACCAGAAGTGCAAAATCAGAAGCTTCAGGAGAAAAGAATGGAAGATTATTCATTAAACAGACTGAGAGCCAAAGTTTTTAATAGGGTAATTATAAGTTCACTCATTGTTTAGTCAGTTAATTTGAAAATAGTTTTGATTCATGATTTATATTAAAGATTTTGTTTTTGAATTTAGAACTTCAATAAACATTATAATATAAAAAAAAAAAGAAGATGTGGTATGATTGCCACGGCAATGGACATTTGAGCGCATTGACAGGACATTTGAGCGAAAAAAAAAGGACGTTTGAGCGCCAAAGTATAGGACATTTGAGCGCCTAAATTTTAGGACATTTGAGCGAAAATAAGAATAAGCGTAGGACATTTGAGCGAAAACAAGTCTTGGATAGAGAATTGTCTTATTGGCAATCATACCACATTTTCTTACGAATATAGTTCATTAAATGAGGAGTTTACCAACAAAAAGATTAAAACATATTTTAATTGTAAAAAACAAAGCACTAAAAACAAAGCACAGTCATAAAACAGGAGTTTACCAACAAAAAGATTAAAACATCTTTTAATTGTAAACAAAGCACTAAAAACAAAGCACTGTCATAAAACATAAAACTCGGCAATGGCATTATTTACAAGTCTGTTCGGGCTTGGAACTTATATCCCAGGCTTCTGACATAAAAATCCCTCGTAATTTCCTGCTGGCAGTATTTCGAATGCAAATCCCGGAGATTCTGTTCCTTCTCCTTTTCTGTTCGGCTCTGCGGTGCATCAATGTTCAAACTCCGAATTTTTATGTAAGTCACAGATTGCAATTTGATAATAGTGTCAAGGAAAATATAAATTGATGGATGACTGTGATAGAACTGCTCGTTATAATGGGCATGAAATGATTCGGGCCCATTGTTAGTACGTTTTAACGAGGATGGAACTTCGGCCCAGAGATGAGGGGGAAATAACGATTCATCTGTTATATAAGTATCAGTCAGGTAATCTGCAAATTCTATACAAGGCTTGTCGTTAGGTACAACGGCCATAAAATCTTCTACGAAACAGTCGGCTACTTCGTCTGGAGCTAAAAAGGCTATCCCAAAAATCCCTTTAAGCCATTTACTAATGTCTGAATCAAGCTCTTTGTATTGTTGACTAAGTCCAACTTTCTGGATTTTTCGCCACCAGGCTTGGCCTAAGTGAAACCTACAGCATTTGATCTCTATAGACGGGAAAAAATCCTTCATAACTTTCATTACCCGTTCTTCAAAATCGACGTGTACTGCTTTCGGTTGAAGTGTGTGACCTTGATCGGAACATAGCTTGACAATTGAGGAAAAGCAATTCACGTAAATTTCTTCAGACTTTCCAGGAAGTAAGCAGAATACAAGAGGGACATAATTTCCTTTGTTATAGCCATGAATAGTATATAACTGTTTAAAGAACTTTGGGCAATATTTGTAAGTACCATCCATAAAAATTTCCGGCACACTGCATAAACATTCAAGATTGGTTGGACACGTAAGAATAATTATACCAGTTTGTTCATCATTAAACTGCACAAAATTTTCAAATTTATTTGACTGAATATTAATCTTCTTTAATGATTGATGTGTTTCCTCTCTAGATTTAGGAAGTGCAGGGTGAGATTTACGCCTCTTTCTATATATAGCCTTTGAAACGCTGCCAATGTCTTCAGACTTTAGATTTGCTTCATCCATGTTCTGTAACTCTGTACGGATAATTTTTGAAGGACGTTGAGCAATATCATCATCCGCTTTTCTTTTTGATCGTACCCGCAGCAAGTGACGTTCATTGTCACGATCACTGGTATCATGGTTATGAGTATTTTTCTGTTGAATTATAACGGTTCCGGTACAATCCGTCCTCAGTCTTGCTTTGCAACCTTGTGCCTGAAAAATATTGAAAGGACAAATACAATTGAAGTGTTTAAATGCTTTTTCATTTGCTATTGCAAGACATAAAAATAAGATGTAGTATGAAATGAAATGAATAATATAATGATATAGATATAAATCAAAATTAAAAGAAGTTATGGAAGTTGAAGCGTAACAGACGAACAAGTAGTTTACATTAACATTAAATTTGTAAAAAAAGGTACTTACTGTACATCTCCAGGATATTTCTTCTCCTTTTAGTGTTTTGTCCACTCTATATCGGAAACTGTCACAAACAAGGCTTCTTTTTCCCTTATTAGTCTCGGTCAAAATAATATCCATTTTAACACGTACATGTATTATTAGTATTAAGATTTCAAGTGCCAAGGGACATTTCACTTAATAGATATATATATAAGAATTTTAGAACAAAGAAAATTTGCATAGCCAATGAATTATAGTAGAATTGATTGGTAAATAGAGATCAACTTAGGATTTCACTTACATAAACCAGCCAGAACCGGTCGAATTACTCGGGTGTGAAATAAAATAAAAAATATTTATAACTAAATCTTACTTTTTTTTCTTACTTTTAAAAAAAAATCTTAATTCGTGTAAAATTATCAGGGAAAATTTCGCTCAAATGTCCTGTCTGAAAACTCAGGTAAGGTTAATATCCCGGCGCTCAAATGTCCTATGAAGTCGGCGCTCAAATGACCCTATGTGCTTTTTTCTTTTTCGCTCAAATGTCCTATGCCCGATTGCCAATGAGACAACTCTCCACAAGAGACCAAATGACACAAAAATTAACTATAGATCACCGTACGAACTTCAACCATGAGCAAGGCCCATACTGCATAGTCAGCTATAAAAGGCCCAGAAATGACAATGTAAAAGAATTTAAACGAGAAAACTAACAACCTTATTTATGTACAAAAAATGAAGGAAAACAAATATGTAACACATAAACAAATGACAACCACTGAATTACAGGCTCCTGACTTGGGACAGACACACACATACAGAATGTGGCTTGGTTAAACATAGCGGGATCCAAACCCTCCCCCTAGCTGGGACAGTGGTGTAACAGTACAACATAAGAGCAAACTATAAAAATCAGTTGAAAAAGGTTTAACTCATAACTTCTTTTTTCTTTTCTTTTTTTAGATATACTTACTTTATAAAAAACATTGTATTTTAATTTTTATCACTAAAAACATTGCTCACTCTTTAAAAAACATTCTAGGATATTTAAAAAAAAAATAGTCATAAAAAAGGTTAGGGATAAAGACTATTTTTCATCTATAATATTGCAAACCCAAAAGTTAAAAATTCAATCCTGACAAGCATTTAATTATTTTATAAGTTATTCTACTTGCTCATTATTTCAATAGTAAAATGCAGGTAACTTATAATTAACTTTTTGTTATTTCAGAGAATACAAAGAGATACTCTCAAGAAATGTGAAAACAGAGGAAAGCGTTCTCCTTCTAAAAATATCCACTAGTAGTTCTATTTATATATTTATTTGACAGTATTGTGTCCTTAGACTGTGATATAAAAGTAGATCTCAATATATTATGTAGATCTGAGACGATTTAATATATATGCAGATCTCAGACAATTTATTGTATATGTAGATCTGAGAAGATTTAATATATGTGCAGATCTGAGACAATTTATTGTATATGTAGATCTGAGATGATTGAATATATATGTAGATCTGAGACAATTTATTTTATATGTAGATCATTCAAACTTGAAAGAAAGTATAATCTTATAACATTGTTGTTTCACTGCACAACACAGTTTTATGAATGCCATTGTTTCACTTTAAGAATACTCATACAAATACCTACTTATTTGATCTTTTCACATACATTAGGTTGTGTTATATATATCTTCAGGTCATAGCAGTGGCGGATCTAGAAATTTTCATAAGAGGAGGCCCACTGACTGCCTAAGGGGGGCCCGATTCTGTCATTCTTCAGTGATTCCCTATATAACCAACCAAAATTTTTTTGAAATAGGGGGGGCCAGGGCCCCCTGCCCCCTAAATCCGCCTCTGCATAGTGTGCCAAATAATAATGATCACTGTTAAATTATCACTAAGTGTTTATTACAAATCTTTATTATTTTCTCAGATGTTTTAAAGTATATTTGGTATGATAGGCTGTCAATGTTTGGTAGGTTTTATTAACTCTCTATAATTGTTTTGTATAAAATCTTAACACAATTTTAACTAAGTTTTAACTAAATTTTAACTTGTTTGTTTGTTTTGCATTAATGTAACTGCATTTTAGTAATTGGAAAATTTACATGCATTATACTTTTTTTAGAAAGAAAATAAAACTAAAGCAACAGAATAATTTTGATGGGAACTTTAAAAGTTTTATCTTATTTGAAAAGAAGTGGTTGCTATCTGTAAAAGGTAGAATGTTTTCATTTGATTCAAAATGACATCTATTTCATGCTATTACTTATATCTTTAGGTTGTTTGTATTAAAATATTTTGTAGTAGGGATGTAATGGTGTTTAATAAGTAATAACAAAGAATTTGTAGTATTTTGGGAATTTCTTGCCACCATAATTGTACAATATATATTTATGCTGGCTGTAAGGCCTTAGATGGCATTTATATTTTGTAATAAAATATATATACTTGGATTTGAATGTCTTCTTATTGTTTGTGGGAATCTTGATAGTTCATAAGTACCATATAACTTTTTTGCTTTTCAACCTATGACATCTAATTGGCAGAATATCCATAAAGTTCACTGTTGTGCACTTCACACTTTGTGTACATCTTCAGTCAATCATTTGTCATCCTTGTTTGTTAATTTTTAAAAAGAAAGCCTTCTATGAAACTTCTGAACCATTTAGCTACATCATTTGGGTATTTAGTTTTCAAATGTGTCTAATGGCCCTTGCCAACCAAAATGACTTGAAATACAATGTAGGATTAAAATGCAGGTTTTGCTTATTATCTAGAAACTGCTACATACAGAGAAAATCAGACATAAAAAAAAATTCAGAATGTTGAGATCTCCCTACCGTCTACTTACATAAAAACTGTCAGAAGACTTCTTATAAATGTTACTATTTATCAGCAAGAAAAAGATTAATAATTAAAATGACCCCATTCATCAATCGACTCTTTATTGGAGTAATTGCCCTTTAATGATGAATTTTTAACAATTTTTAAATTGATTCAATGCAAAAAAGTTGAATTATTTACATAAAAAAAAACATTCAAATTTATAAACTAGGTCATGCTTACCTAGAACTCCAATTTTCTGAAACTAAAATGGTGTACATATTTTTCAAACAAATGTTTTTAAATGACTTTTAGCATGCAGTATTGTCAGTGATGGTGTTTCTCAACAATGAATGGTATTTTCTGTGTGTATTGGCTATATTGATGTGCATATATTCTAATGCACCCAAAATTATACAAGTACTTAGAATTATTCTTTTTACAAATACATTGCAAGAAATGAAGTTGGTGTGGAGTCAGCATTTTTTATCTGACCACTATTCAACATTAAAGAGCAGATAAAGCCAAACAGGACCAAAAGTAAAGCCAAAATAGGACAAGGAACCAGAAGTTCAGAACTATACTTTATAAATAGAAGAATAAAGAGATGTGGTATGACAGGCAATGCGAACTATCCAACATGCTATGATAGGCAATCGTATGGCTTTTCAACAATAAGAAACAAAAAAGACACAAAATACAGATATGAGGGTACGCACAGCTACTAATAGATAGTTCAAAGCCAATAACAACTACCTTTGGCTTTCTTCCCTTTTATTTTTAGCGTTCTGGTCTAGTTTTAAACGTACTCACTAGTAAACGAATTTTAGTCTAAAATAGTCATTTCAATCTTAACTTCATTTGAAAAGATTGAATAATAAATTATGGCAGTGGCTATTTGACCGGCACCGGCTAAATAGCAAATTTGCTATTTGACCGGCACCGGCAAAATAGCAAATTTGCTATTTAGCCGGCACTGAATAAAACTGTTCATTGATGTGATTAATAGAGAATAAAAAAGATTAATAATAATTTAAAATCATTTTATCATAATATCAAGCATTAAAAATATAGTATAATAAAAAGAATTATTGAAGATGTTCATAAATAAATAATTTATAACTTTATAATATCAATTAAAAGCATGAAAACACATTTGTATGTAACATTACTAAATATATTTTTTACTAAAAAATATTTATAAAAAATCTGTACTACATCACTACTCCACATTACCAGATTTTGCTGAACACTTTCTGATCGCCTTAAATTCTTTGCGAACAGAACGAGACCTCAAGACAAGTGGTATATTTCAAAAGAGGACTGTTTCAGCATTCTCCGGAATGATTCACCTGAATACAGATATCAAGAGTTGGTGACACCATATGCTTGGGCATATATCCTGAAACAGTTTTCACTCAGGTCTGAAGTAAAACTGGAGCAGAAAGAGAGATTATATGGACAGCTACAACAAGCCAAGGCCAAATGAGGGTCAATTCAAAAAGTTACTCTTGTATCTTTCATCAAAGTGTGCTTCTCCCGTGTAGGCATATACTCAAACTAAGAGAAGTTAATCACGAAAATTTGTTTGTTGAAGCAGTGTCAGATCGTTGGAAGATTAACACAGTCAGGACATCACATAGATTATTTGATGATACCAGTCAGAGGCAGATTTAGGGGGGGGGCAGGCCTCCCCCCTTTTTGGGAAAAAAATGTGTTGCTTATATAGGGAATCATTGAAGCGTGACTGGGGCGGGCCCCCTCTTAGGTCAGTCAGTGGGCCCCACTTATGAAAATTTCTGGATCCGCCACTGCCAGTCATCAGTGTGCTCTATCATATGTACACCAAAAAGAGTGAGAAAAATTTCTCAAAGCACAAAACACAGGGAGACACAAATTCAGTTACATGATGATGATATAAAAATATGAAGAAACGTGGAAGGCCAAAAGGTTTGACCCAAACTGTCATCGGTCTTCAAAAAAAGAGTACCCGAAAAAGCAATTGTGTGCCATTTCATAAGAAAAGTTCCAAAGAAATCAGGGCATTTTATGAAAAAATGGTGGGTTGAACCTGGTTTTGTGGCATGCCAAACCTCCCGCTTTAATGGCAGTGTTAATTACGTGGTTAATTATAACATTAATATGACAACATTACACGACAGGGTTACAATAAATAAACAGATAAATAGGAGAAAATATAGGACAGAGAAACAAACAAACAAAAGTCTTAAAAAGTGTGTCATAATAGAATCAAATCGGTAATTGGCAAATGGGCTATTGTAAACATTGATTTAATTATTGTCGAAAAGATGCACGAGAAGCTATTAAGAGCGTTTATAAAGAGAAGAAAAAGAACCCTACCTACATATGCAACATATGCACACATGATGCAGATTCAAAGGAAGCCAGTGTAATGTGAAGTTCCTGTTTGGAGTGGCAACATTTATCTTGTGCTAGATTAAAACAACTTCCAAAGGCAAAGAATTGGTTTTGTAACAATTGTAAATGTTAAATCATGTGTCCTTTTGAAATTCGTAGCAAACAACTTTTAATATTGTCTTTTTTAAGATGTACGGTGTAGTTTTACATAACACTATTTTTATAGCATGGCAGGATATTTAAACCATAGATTTTACACATCTTCAATATTATTATTTTTTATTGTACTGTATTTTTAATGCTTGATATTGTGATAAAATGATTTTAAATTATTATTAAGCTTTTTTATTTTCTACTTATTACATCAATGAAGTTTTATTCAGTGCCGGCTAAATAGCAAATTTGCTATTTTGCCGGTGCCGGTCAAATAGCAAATTTGCTATTTAGCCGGTGCCGGTCAAATAGCCACTGCCATAAATTATTAAAGTCATGTTCAGTATTTCAGGGGCCTCGGTGGCCGAGTGGTCTAAATGGGTTATTTCGCTAGATCTAGGTAGAAAACTGCTTACAGTCGATTTGAAGGTATCGACAAAACATGAAAAGTGTCTCATTCGACCATGGTTTCCCCTCCTGAATTTACCACAGTATATTTGTTAGAAAATTGACTAAATAGGTGAAAATGACTTCATAATGTATTGTTCAGTCCTTTAAGACCTGTTCAGACCAACATTACCGTTTCAGACTAAAATGTATTTGCTAGTGACTGATCGTCCAAATTAAATGGATTTTCGCTCAGAAAAAAAATAATTAATCCGACTTTTATTTATTAGAATGATAAATATACAGATCTATAGGTAAATAAAATAATACTTTTTTTCTGACTCGCGCAAATGTAATATCCACCCGATTTCGCTGACAAACTGCTAGGTTATTCTGAACCTTAAAAAAAGAAAAAATAACCAATCATCTATTTTATGACGTTTTATTATATAGGATTTTGACTCATAACATGTTAGTATACGACAAGAGTTACAAGATAGGTGTCACAAGAAGATTAAAAGCTGTGAACCTTCACAATCAGGATCATATAATTCGATTTCTGGTATCTTTTTTTTCATTTCTCCGGCATTTACCTAGCGATTATACTTTTTATTGTTATTCCCATTTCAACTACCAGTTCTATTACTGACGCAACATTGACCGTCTTTTCCGACCTTTCCCCTAATTTCCCATGTCAGTTGAAATGAACATCTCGATCGTTTTCTTTCTTCACATTATATCTGCACAAACCCGAATGGCTAATGATTTAAAGCCCCGATATTCCTTCACCCCATTAGATCGATACCGGTCCCATTGTCCGACACCATGTTAGTTCAGCACCATAATCGTCCGTCAAAGGTTCACTATCGAAATAGAAAATCTACTTCAACGCAATATGTGAACTACTCTTGTTGTGCGTATATTAAAGTCATATGAAACGAGTTTCTTGTAAATTTAATGATATAAGTCCTGTATGCAAGTTTTTTTATATATATTTATTAAGAATCTATAACATATTATGATCAAATAATATTTCACTCAGTGATTGTTGAACACGTGACAAATAAGAGAATTGATAGAAATATGCAATTTTTTTTTTAATTTACCATGTGTTCCCATTTAAACTTTTTCAAAACAGGTTTTAAATGATTTGTTGTATTAAATTTGTTCTTTAAGAATCAGTTATACTATTTACCTTCAACACGGGTATCATTCGGTTTAACGAGAGAAATGGTCGTGAAAGAATATCTAACGGCGGTAAAGTATTGAGAGACGATCGTGAAAGCTCTGGTAACGGATCGTGAAAGACATTTAATGAAAATTCTAGGTCAGAATCTTTGAAAAATCGCTTAATTTTCAAAACGCGGAACAAATCCGAACAAAAAAATATGTCTGTCAAAATGGTTTAACTTCCTCAACATAACTGTGAAATAAGATAGAGAAAATATGTAGTACTTTTAATATGAAAAAACACAAAAGGCGCAATGCATGTTTATGAAATTAATTGCAAATAACACACTTTTTGTACCTATAATGGTCATATTTCAGTTTATCGTTATATATTTGAAATTTGATCTTTGGTGTATCAGATAGTACAGTAAAATTAAGGTATGTTCTTCTCTTAAAAGCATTAATTTGTATATGAAAACCTTGAATTTGTTGAATATCCATCAAACTTGATCGTGAAAGATCAGGCAACGCATTGTTTTGATGGTGAAAGATAATGCGTGACCAGACTTATTACTACTAATCAGAAATCAGTATTTCTTTTACCATTTGATAAACCTGCAACTGGTTGAAGCCTGTAACTATTTTGATAAGGATGAAAATTAAAGCTATTTTTTTTTTATTCAACACTTTACCTCGAAAGTTAAAAAAACAACTAAAAACGTCTCTAAATAAGTTTGACAGATTCAGCTCTGAGAATCGGTCAAGTGCAATTCAGGCAGACCGACACTATTTAGCCAATAATATGGATATGATAGCCAGACATAAACATCTTACTAGCATTCAATATATCAAATACAATTGACGTCATCATGGTCATATATGAAACATGCAGACAGACATGTACACCATACACGAAATACCATGGCGCTATAGCATACAGGTATATATCCAAAAGGCTAGACAACATAAAACGAGCATTGTCGAATGATGCATGATAATGAGTTCGATGTTATTTGAAACCTTGCAGAGGTCGAAAATGTACACCTCACAATCATATCAACAGACAGTTATCCTAAAGCTTAACGAATCCGCGATACGGACTTGACCACAAAAATGAATCTTCATCCATGAAATAAGGCAAATTCGGGGTCAGGTGAATCCTGTCTGACGTACATGTAGTTTAGAGGATCCAATATACAAAATGTGGGTATCCTATAACTCGTGATAAGTGAGTACTTCACATGACAACAAAAGCTTCATCCTACAATCATCCAACTATTTTACATTTCATTTTCTGAAAATATCAATACTTTGAAAAGCTTAAACCTATTAAGGATGTTGACCTATGTAGCTTTTCTCAATACCAATAACAAATATTAATTATGATATAATTGGAGAATAATTTGAACGTCTTCGTAGCATCAGATCTTTCACGATCCTTTTCACGATCTTCAATAATGCGGTACGTGATCTTTCACGATCCGAAAAATCAATTTTTGTGTAAATAGTTCTTTATTTACCAAGTTTCAGATTATGTTTATACTAAATAACTATGAGAACCATTTGATTAATTCAAATAGAATGCCCCTATTCGTATTAAAGTAGTTTTTCTAGTCGAATTTGTGATAAAAATCATGTTTGTTAATGTTTACATTTTTTATGTCATTGAAATGTCGAGAAGCAATCTGCCTTTTGTTGTTTTGTAATAACTATGTACTTTTAAAACTGGATATTCTCACATACTGATCATAATGTTGAACCATGGAAGTAATATTACTTCCATGGTTGAACCATTTTGACAGACAGTTTTATTTTGTCGTAAATTTGTCTGTGTAATTAATTAAATTAGAATATCTATTGACCTTTCATATGTCTTCTCGATTAAATCTCTTTCACGATCCGTTACCAGAACTTTCACGATCGTCTCTCAATACTTGACCGCCGTTAGATGTTCTTTCACGATCATTTCTCTCGTTAAACTGAATGACACCCGTGTTCAAGTGCACGTTCGCACGGTTTACATTCTTTTATCACGGTTTCCCCTCATACATGTGCTGTCCGATGGCCGAAGTTCTAACAGAGACATATATACACATATATGTATATATGTCTCCGGTTCTAACGAGAGGTCTCGTATAGTTAAGGTCACTGCATACGGAAAAAATATCGACGAATTAATGTACGGGAAGACAATAATCCAATAGTAGTATATTGATGAAGATTTTGATTATATAAATGATTTTCTTGACTTTTACACTTGTTTTATAGTAAAACCAGAGACATATGCGTCTCTGATAAAACTTAGCCATTCAAGAATATAAAACATATTCAACCTTTTTCTTTTAAATTTGAAGTTTCATATGACTTTAAAGAAACAAATAATACAGTGGTGGATCCAGCCATTTTAAAAAGGGGGGTTCCCAACCCAGGACAAAGGGTGAGGGGTTCCAACTATATGTCCCCATTCAAATGCATTGATCGGCCAAAAAAAAGGGGGTTCCAACCCCCGGAACCCCCCCTTTTTTTTGGATTCGCCACTGTAATATCATACCGCTCATCTGATATCTAACAAATGAACCATTTTTTGGCCGATCAATGCATTTGAATGGGAGCATAAAGTTGGAACCCCGCCCCCCTTTTACTCTGGGTTGGGACCCTTTTTAAAATGGCTGGATCCGCCACTGCTGTTTTGCGCAGCGTTCTTCCCTCGTCGATATTCGAACTCATGCATTTGGGATATTGAGACAATATATATATATATATTAACAAGAACACAAAGATAATTGAAAATGAATTTGAAGTGCATATTATTTTTGAATTGTGATCGAGACTACTATAATAGTAGTCTCAGATTGTGATAAAAACTATGTACATATATATAGGCTAATAATAAATTAAATGAATTTGACAATGTGATTAAAACTATGTGCATAGGCTAA
This sequence comes from Mytilus galloprovincialis, assembly GCF_965363235.1. Lineage (NCBI taxonomy): Eukaryota > Metazoa > Mollusca > Bivalvia > Mytilida > Mytilidae > Mytilus > Mytilus galloprovincialis. The sequence goes on along the minus strand of NC_134841.1, from coordinate 96,437,839 downwards.
TACTAAATTAAATGAATTAATTGTTTAGAACAGCTGTTCTCTGCAAGGGTCGACTTTGGTGACTGTATGGATGGGCAGTAAATTCCATTGAGTTTATATGGTGTATGTAAATACTGAAAAATTATATGTACAGTATCTTTTTTGATTGAAATATGTCTGAAAGTGAAATTATGATTTTTGCGGGTTCTACTGTCTGATGGTACGAGAATAGCAGATGGGATTGCTACGATTTGAAATTCTTTTTTGTGGAATACTATTAACTGATGTTAGGAGGATAATTAGCCTAGTTCTCATCATGAATAATTTATTAAGGTAGCGGAGCTCAGAAGATAAGTGAGGCCAGAACTTGCTTTTAATCATTGCTTTTTTTCTTTTTAGAAAATGACATTCATGTGTATACTTTAGCTAGCTAATAAAAAATCGATATAATCATGAGCGATTGTACAATGATTTTTTTCTACGGCCTCGCTCGTTCACCTCAATATTTAAAAAAAACCGGATTATTTTACATTTCCGGTCTGTTCCGTCATTTAGAAACCAAGTCACCTAAGGGAAATAAGCAAGTAAGTTATCCAAGGTTAGTTTGGTTTGTAACTTTTTTATGTACTCTTTAAAAGACTATGATCTGAAGCACAGGCACTTGCTATTTTCAATTGGGGTTTACTATCCACACTTGTACCAAAAATCACGTACAATTATGGGTATAGTTGTAAACCCATTCGTCATTGACAGAAACCTTTAGCTGCGGAACCGTAGCTCTTAGGTCCTTATTTTTATTTTTGACTATTTGCGGATCTATCATTCTATGGTCCGCAGATAGTAAAAAAATAGCATAAAGACCTATTAAGAGCTACGGTTCCGCAGCTACTGTGATCTGAGCCTGAGGTATAGTGGTATGATTGACAATGAGACCACTCTCCACAAGAGACCAAATGTCACAGAAATTAACAACTATAGGTCATCGTGCGGCCTTCAACAAGGACCAAAGCTCATTTTGGTTACATTGTCTTTTTACAAGCGTTTTTTTCACTTTCAATTAAAATCTAGAAATTTCTGAGTTAAAATGGTTACATTCACTTTCAATACACCTTTAATATCGCTTTTTGTCCGTCATTACTGGATATTACACAGGTTCCCATAAAATTTTGACGTCATAAAACAAACTATCTGACGCCACAATGGAAAAGTGATTGTTTTATGCGTCAAAAGTTCAAGCTGCCCGGTTAGCCGGGACTAGCGATAAGGTGTATGTTGCTGATACAACCCAGGTGGGAGGAATCCGGGACCGCTCGCCCTACATGTACCCGATTGCCAGGGTCTGTTCAGTCTCACTAATTAAACAATTAGCAACAAGAAGCACAGAGAAGTGACAGGAAGAAATAAATTAATGACAAAAAGACAAATTGAGCGACAAAAAAGTTTCAATACTATTAAAATTTATATTGTTTTTAAGGTACCTACTGTACAATCATGAAAATATATCTCTTTTTTTCAGAAAAAACAGAAGACACTTAAAATGGGTATAATAGGTCAGAGCATATGTCTTTTATGTCATGGAATGAAAACACCTACAAAACAGTTATTAAACAAAACTTCACCGTCACAAATGTATACATTGTATAAGGCAAAGCAGACCATTCCCAGTGTTAATCTCATCCCAAAAAGATTGATGTCATCAAAGTTTAAAAAAGATAAGGAGACTGTCCATAGGAAAGATGCTGCATGCATAGGTGAAGGTGACAAGATGTATGAACCACAGTCCCCATACAGGGAACATTGGCCAAGACGTTATGGATGGGATAATAAGTTGTTTGGAGGAGGTAGGTTTCATCGTTATATCTTTGATTTTAAAATTCACCTCAGTTTTATGATATAATTAATCAAAGGAATGATAAGGGCATAATTTCAACTACATTAATGATGTAAAATACATTTACCATGTTTACCGTTACATCTTGAGAGTTTTAAATTATTATTTTCTCTGGTCTCACAGTATGTGGCAGATCCAGAAATCTTCATAAACGGGTGGCCCATTGACTGCCTAAGAGGGGGGCAGATCCGGTCATGCTTCATTGATTCCCCTAAATCTGTCTCTGAGTAATCCAAATTATGATTATGATTATTTTGGGGGTTTTGCAAAAAAGATTTTAAAGAAATCAAGATCTATGCTCTTTATTTAAGAATTGAATGCTTCTTTTTGTAAATTTATTGGGTGTAAAAGCATTGACCGAAGTACATTTTGTATGAAGCGCGGAAGCGCTTCATTCTAAAAATGTATGCACGGTCAACGCTTTTACAACCCTATAAAGTTACAAAAAGAAGCATTCAATACTTATAATTACATTTTTTAGCTATGATCATGAAAACACGAATTTTATATATTTTATTATTTAATTCACCTGTGTACTTTATTGTTGGAGCACGTGTTATCATGAATGAAAAGTTGTATTGAGCAATGCAACTGCTTACGGAATTACACGTGATGTGCAGTTAGCCAATCAGAATAAAATATTATAATGAAACAGACATCTAATGCAATTATAAATACATGTTATAATGTATCTAATGTATCCTATATGATTATTAAAGAACAATAGGTTAACAGCAGTCAATAAGTGAATGACTGTAATACACATGAAAAAATATAATCTGCATTTAACATGTTTAAATTAATAATACTGTGTATACTTTCAATTATCTATTGTTGGGCAGATAATCTGACACACTTTTATAATACCAACTGGACAAGAATTATCACTGTTTCTAGTAAATTATATTTAATGATTCCATTAAGGGGTATTCTGAACAGATATATCATGTTAAGGAGGGGTATTTGCGAAAAATACCAGTCGAGAGAATGTTAAATTTCACGAGCCGTAAGGCGAGGGAAATTCATTCTCAAGACTGGTATTTTTCGCAAATACCCCTCAATAACATGATATATCTGTTTAATTACACCGAATGTTAATGTACTAAAACGCATTGATGATCGTGACGTTACAAACGTCCAGTCGGATAGAGTATTTTTGGCAAATACCACGGCAGAGAGGGTAAAAAAGGCATATCCTTTTAGCAAATACCCCGGCGGCGTTAAAAATGAACGATATTCATTTGATAACAGTAAATTGGTGAAAAATACACTGGCTATTAACCAATCAAAACCCCGAATTCTTACATAAGGTGTAATTATTTTCAATAACATTCTTACAAGAATTTTTGATTCCTTAAGTTGATACATGTACATGTTATATGGATCTGATTACAGGTGCTTTACCAAAGTTGGATGAACCATTGAAGTTTGCATTGAAACAGAAGGATAAGGACTATTGGGACAAAGAACATGCTTTGTTTGGACAGAATGATTATATTGGTAAATATTTATAATACTAAAATATCCAGGTCCAATAAGGTGACAATAAGACAATACGAATACTAAAAATCTGGACTTAAAATAAGGCCTATAACTATATAAATTAAATGTTCACAGTTTATACAATAGATGAAGCTTTCACTGGAAAAGAAAAATGTACGAAAAACGCTGCCATGCGACATTCCAAAAAAGTAATCTTTTAAGAATGAAAAAAAAAAAATGTTTCAAGCATCCATTTAAAATAATGAATAGTGAGCATGTACTTATATTTGAAAAAATAAAACAAAACATCTGTTATTCTATTTTTAATGATGTGAATTTAAGCATGGATGCAATTTGGGTACTCCTCTGAGTCCTCATTAGGGAATCATGGTTAGTTTGGATGTCGATTCAAACCCATTTTTCTATGACTAAATATGGATTAAAAATCAAATTGGTGTATCTATACAATAAAGAAGGACATGGCTACAAAATAAACACAGAATGGAAATTTTTGTCTTCATCATAAAAAAACGTAGGTGAAAAAACTGTCAAAAAGGTGCAATTTGGGTAATTTTACGACTCTAAATAGGAAGTGAAATTCGGTCCATAAATATGAGTGAGTAAAATATACAAACTACTGCATGACATTACTATTAGGTAACGTAACAAGTTGTTACTATTAACGATGATAACAATTCGTCTGATAAACTGTAGGAGATGCGGTGAAAGCGCTAACAGAAACAATGTTCGATTTATGATGTGATTTTTTGTGTTTTTTATTTTTAAATATAATGATTATAACATATATGTAAGTATATTCCTAACACTTTTTTCTTCAGATATATTAGGTGATGGAAATGTTAGACCAGTTGATTTAATGAAGGGTCCATCATGGATTCGTGGTTTTAAAGGAAATGAAATGCAGCGCATCATCCGTAGATTACAGTTTGATGGACACAAACTTCAACAATTATATCCAACAAAGTTTCATATGATACAAAAAAGATTGGATTATCTGTACAAACATTATAACCTATGTCGTTCTAATGCCATAGGAAAAGGAATAAAAAGAGTTCAAAAATAAAAATAATATTTCTTGCCTTTAGGAAATTAAAAGAATTTTTGACTTCATCTGTTTTGTTTGAGAACAATCCCAGCTGACTTTGAAGTTCCAATGAAGTACCATGTTCACTTAACTTTCATCATACACAACTATCAGAACTCAAACCACTTTCACAAATGGACCAAATGTGGCCACTATAAAAAAGAGGAGATGTGGTATCATTGCCAATGAGACAAATATCCAACAAAGATCAAATGACAAAGATGTACCGGTATACAACTAAAAGGGCCTTCAACTTACATGATATAGCAGACACTTGGAGCATGACTCAAGGAAAAACATGATATAGCAGACACTTGGTGCATGACTCAATGAAAAACATGATATAGCAGACACTTGGTGCATGACTCTGACAAGAAAAAACTCTGAACCTCAATAGAATGTTAGGTATTTGATACAGAAGGAATAGTTTCACAATTTAATTTACCTCTGATCTATTCCACATATTATGCTGTAAATTATGTCCAAACAAAAATGGAACATTCCATTTGACATCAAACTGGGTTTGAATATTGTGTAAAGACAATTGTTGGACTTGATTAGAAAGCTGGTAATGTGATTCAAATTTTATCTATGCTTAAGTTATGACTAAAAACAAAAATATTGAACTCCAAGGTGACTTCCATAAAACAGACATAATCAAACATTATTAATCAAGGAACTGAGTGAGAAAAAAACCTGTCATATTCCTAATTCGGTACAGCATTATTGATGTATTAAACCTAGTTTTATAGCTAACATAACCTCCCACTTGTGTGACAATTGTGTATAGTTAAGTTCAGTGGCGGATCCAGAGGGGGGGTTCCGGGGGTTGGAACCCCCTTTTTTTTTGGCCAATCAATGCATTTGAATGGGAGCGTATAGTTGGAACCCCCCCTTTACTCTGGGTTGGGAACCCCCCCTTTTTAAAATGGCTGGATCCGCGCCTGAAGTTGGATACATAAATAAATAGATTCTATACAACAGTGGCACTATATGTACATCTATAGAAAATTTGTTGTCACTCATGAGTCCAAAAGCATTCCAGGTACCACTTTCAACACTTTCAAACGACAGTAAGTGCCATTTCACAAAAAAAACACTCCAAGGACCACAACTCCTGAACAGCAAAAGTGAAAAACGCCAATGTGAAAATTAAACCTACATTATGTCATTAAAAATACCTTAAAATTTGAAAATCATTAGTTAATGCACAGATACAGTTGAAGCTTTCAGCCAGTCCTCATGCTGTACAACCAAAAGTTAATAACAGAAAATCTGTTTACGTTATAGTGTTTATACCCCTGCAGTAACGGAGGGGGCATTTTTAAAGAAAATTACATAAGTTAACTTGTGCAAGGTGCAGGTATCTAATAACTGTTCTGTTCCAAAAATATCTGAATACTAGTATTCTGAATATTCTGACGTAATCTTTAAAATTGGAGTTATCTTCCTTTAAAATTGAGAATGGAAATGGGGAATGTGCCAAAGAGACAACAACCCGACCATAGAAAAAAACAACAGCAGAAGGTCACCAACAGGTCTTCAATGTAGCGAGAAATTCCCGCACCCGGAAGGCGTCCTTCAGCTGGCCCCTAAACAAATATATACTAGTTCAGTGATAATGAACGCCATACTAATTTCCAAATTGTACACAAGAAACTAAAATTAAAATAATACAAGACTAACAAAGTCCAGAGGCTCCTGACTTGGGACAGGTGCAAAAATGCAGCGGGGATAAACATGTTTCTGAGATCTCAACCCTCCCCCTATACCTCTAGCCAATGTAGAAAAGTAAACGCATAACAATACGCACATTAAAATTCAGTTCAAGAGAAGTCCGAGTCTGATGTCGAAGATGTAACCAAAGAAAATAAACAAAATGACAATAATACATAAATAACAACAGACTACTAGCAGTTAACTGACATGCCAGCTCCAGACTTCAATTAAACTGACTGAAAGATTATGATTTCATCATATGTCCATAATAATTGGTGAATCAGTTTTCTATGTTGTGTTTAAGTGTAGTAAAGTTAATCTTTTTAGCCATGGTGTTGTCACTTTATTCCGTCTTATGAGTTGGAATGTCCCTCCGGTATCTTTCAACTAATGCTTTCCTAGCATTCAATGCAATGTTTAATTTTGCTTTCCTATGATCACAGGCGCTTGGGTCTAGGATACAGTTTTTTTTTTTTTATTATTATAATTTATCCATTTTCTATATTTATAACACATATCTATCACTTCTGTGCATGTCTCACCTAGTTTCGAGTGATTTAAACGACCCAGAGAAAATACCCAATTTTACTATCCAGTATGATTTAAACGACCCAGGGTCGTTTAAATCAGACCCAGAGAAAATACCCAATTTTACTATCCATTAGTATGGATAGTAAAATTGGGTATTTTCTCTGGGTGGATAGTAAAATTGGGTATTTTCTCTGGGTCGTTTAAATCACTCGAAACTAGGTGAGACATGCACAGAAGTGATAGATATGTGTTATAAATATAGAAAATGGAATATTTTAATAAAAAAAATCTGTATCCTAGACCCAAGCGCCTGTGCCTATGATGGATTAAAAGCAACCTTTACTCTCACTTCTTGAACAAGTACTTTGATTAAATTTCTGTCTGTCACATGTCCGTTGTTCCTGGCTTCATTTTCATAGTTTAATTGACTGTCTAGCAGTCTTAATCTGTCCTTGACCTCATTTTATGGTTAATTGGTCAATTTTATCACATTAGGTCTGTTTATTAGATTCTGCCTGTAAGTAATAGGTCAACCATATTTCACTATTTTTTTAAAAAGTACATGTATAATGCAAAGTTTAGAATTTAACATTAAAAGCTTATCTACACGAAGAACAGTGCCATTCATTCTTGTGTTGTTGAAGTCTCTTGAATTGTGAAAATATGTATACAGAGGAGCAGCTGCAAATCTTAAACTTTTATAATTAAGCCTTGACCTTTAATGGTTTAATTTATAAATTGTGACTTAAATGAAGAGCTGTCTCATTGGCACTCATATCACATGTTTGAAAATGATATTTTATAAAACGGAGATACCGTAAGGATTATTCAACGCAAGTTCGGTTGAAACTGATGTAATACTATCAGAGGATAAATCTTTACAAAATTTACGACGGGAATTTACTTTTATAAATTGGTATTTGGATGGAGAGTTATCTCATTGGCACTCACACCACATCTTCCTATATCTATGACTGAAAACCGTTTTCAAACAATTTGTAATAACGAATGAAGGGTTTATCCAATGGTTTCAGCTAGTTGTTTACCGTTTATGTAGATCTTTAATGCTGGTTATTTTTGCTGTTTACCCTTCCTACCTTTCTATTATGTTTTTTCAGTAAAAGGCAAATCACTGATCTGATCAAACGAAAATGTCTTTTAAGATTGTACTTATGTGAAATTTAAAAAATCAAGAAATTAAAATTGATACTACATTTTGAAGGAGCAGCAGTTAAGCCTTAGAACAAAATAAGCTAAAAATATTGATAGGTCATGGACCTCCTTTTAGAGATATTTGAGTTTTTAAACACAGCGGGAAAGGGCTGACTCGGACTTTTACCTTACATTTGTATTGGTATTATTTGGGTCTCAAATCCAAAGAACAAAAATTCAGAAATTGCTTAAATTTTGGAAAATGGCTTTTTATGAGCTATTAAAGTCTTTTATACAAAGAAAAATAGGTGTTATGAGGCAAAATATTTTACCCTGTATTGATAGAAAAATACAGAGGAGTCCGAACATTTGACACCAATTTCGATAATTTTGTTGAAAATAAGAAATATGTTGATCTTTTTTCTTTTTAAAATTTCGTTATTTACATCAGTTGCTTGTAACATTGTCTTCAACGGACTTCAACAAGTCTCCTCGTGAAGATCTAGAATTAATATAAATTTCAATGCTATTATATTAATAAATAAAACATCAATCTAACATAGGCGGATCCAGGGGGGTCCTCCCAACTTTCGTGAGAAAAATTTGGTTGATTATATAGGGAATCATTGAAGCATAACTGGAGTGGGGCCAACCCCTTAGGTCAGTCAGCCCCCCCTCCCCCCTTTAGGAAAAGTTCTGGATCCGCCACGGTTAAAGATTCTAATATTTGTTTTTACATTAACTAAGAATTTAACTTCTTCTATCTTATTTCAAGGTAAGATACATTTGTTTTGCAAATTCTTAAATTTTATGACTTGTTAAAACATATGTATAGTAATACATTATATTGTTGTAAAACAGATGGATTTATTAGTGAATCATTCCATGCTAATTTAGGGGTGAAACAGGGGGACAGTCTTAGCCCCACCCTTTTTAATATTTTTGTTGATGACATCGATTCCTATTTCAACCCCGTTTTGTCTGATCCAGTTAATTTAAATCAGAATAACTTTAGTCATCTTCTTTATGCAGATGATTTAATCTTAATTTCAGAAACACCTAATGGCTTGCAGCACTGTGTGGATGCCTTACAATCTTTTTGTATTGATTGGGGCCTAAATGTGAACACCAAGAAAACCCAAACTATGATTTTATCAAATAGTAAAAATAGATCTTTATTAGATAAACATTATTTTTATTTTGGTCCCCAACCATTAGAATCTGCTAAAGAATATAAATACTTGGGTATAGTCTTCAACAATAGAGGTAAACTTAATATAGCAGCTGAAAATCTTGCTGATAAAGCACGTAAGGCATATTTCGCCTTGAAATCAAAATTACCATATTCTAATTGTATTGCAGTGGAAAAATGGGTAAGACTTTTCAACTCATTAATTTCACCAATTATGACTTATGGATCTGAAATTTGGATCTCAGATTTTAATATAAATCTTGACACTGCTGATAAACTGCCATTTGAAAAGGTTCAGAATATGATTATGAAAAATATTCTTGGTGTTCATGGTAAGGCTTCCAATTTAGCTTTACGTACAGAACTTGAGCTATATCCAGTGTGTTTTATATCATATAAACTAATGTTTAAATACTATGCTAGATTAACTGACATTGAAGTTGGAAACAACCCAAAATTTGATTTATTAAAATCTGCATTCATTGAAGATAAAAAATTGTATACACAAAAGAGCTCTTGCTGGGTACAATCATTACATAAACTAAAAAAGTTAATCAACTTTGATTCACTTCAAATATCACATAATGTGTTTGAGGACTCACTCAAAAACTTTTATAAATGCAAGATTTTGGGTCAACTTCAGCATATCAAATCTAATAACACAGGTAAACTAAGATTTTATAGTAAAATGTGCTCATCTTTTGACTTAAAAGCTTACTTAAGATTTGATATTAAGAAATATGATAGATCACTGCTTACAAAAATTAGAATAAGTGCACATTCACTTGCAATTAAAACTGGGAGATATAGCAAACCAAAAATTTTAGCAAGTGAAAGATACTGCAAACTTTGTAAAGATAAAGTGGAAGATGAAGTTCATTTTCTTTTATATTGTCCTCTATATAAAGACCTTCGAGAGAAGTTTGATATTTTCAATAACCTTAATAATGATGATAATATTAAATCAACGATTTATTTACTTAACCCAGTAAATCTGGTTGACACCAAACAAATATGTAATTATTTAAGTCAAGCTTTTGAACTTCGTAATAAAAATCTAATGTCAGTTGGTCTACCATAAGTATAATACTGAGTAATACTGTGATATTATATATATAATTGGTACTTGAAATGTTTCTTTATGTTGTATTTGCATAAATTGTCATGTTTAATGTGTTTGTATCTTGGAATACGCATTGTATCATATGTGCTTTGTCCAATAAAATATTTGAATTTGAAATGAATTGACAAAATACACCAAGCCAGTCTTTCTTTTTGATCTGATAAATGGTAGGATTTAATCCAATAAGTGTAATGGTAATTCATTCAATACTAGTTCGATGTCAGCCGCTATTTCCTATCAAATTTTATCTGAAACCTTTTTTATCTTTGTTGTTTCGAAGTCTCAATGCCAATATTTCAACAGATGTGACAAAAAGTAGAGCTGATAACGGACACACTTGCCTAATTCATCTTGAATTCTTAAACAGTCCGAAATCCACCCATTATTTATAATACATGTTTGAATATCAGTATACAAAGTTTTAACCCAATTTATGAATGATTCATGATCCAAAGTGATGTAAAGTATCTGACATAAATTTGCATTGAAAAGTGTCAAAGGCTTTTTAAACTCAACAAAAACAATAGCCCCCTTCTTTATCATATAACTGCATTATATATTATATCTTGTATTTGCCTTAAAATATGTCGAACAGTTTTGCCTTTTCGTGTTATCTCTGCCGATTGTGGTTTTCACGACATAACGACAAAAAATGCATTTTACCCTCATGGTCTATATATTATCATTGCTACCAGATTTGTGAACAAACCGGAACAAACAGCCAAAACTCAATACTAGATGCCATAAGAACCATTCCCCTCAAATTAATTTGATATTTGGTTAATCAGTTTCAGAGAAAATCTGTAAGAAAACTGCTGAAGGACGGTCAAAAGATAACGGATGACGACGAATCCCATGATGCCAAAACCACACGTGACCCACATGCACTCGTCTCTAAAATTATATAACCTATAGACTTTAATATAAATGACACGTGTCTGTGACTTGTCCTTAGGGAGTAGGAACCTTACTTAATTATTATATACTAATTTATTACGCGAACATTTTATCATATTTATAAAAGTGTGTTAGTATGTGATATAATTCATGTCAGTACGAAGACGTCAATGTGTTCATTCATATAACCTAAATAATAATCACGTCATGAGAGGCTGTCTTTTTCTTTGTTTTTTTGCGCTATGACGCACACATGATTTATGTGTCACAGCATAAAATTAAAATTTAGTCTTTGCAGACGTCATATTTATTTTATTATTATTTCGACTACATCTTTGTCTGAACACTTTTGCTGATCATCCAAATGTCAATATTTGATGTATTGTATAACTGCACTTATATGAGGGGGAGGACAGGGGTAAGGGAGACAGGGAGAAAGGGGGTGGGAGAAAGGAGAAAGGGGGTGGGAGAAAGGAGAAAGGGGGTAGGAGAAAGGAGAGACAGGCTGGGAGAAAGGAGAAAAAATAAAATATCTCTCCTTTTAAAAAAATTTCTAATATTTCAAAAAAAAATATCTCAAAAGGAGATGTTTTATTCTAATGGGAGAAAGGAGAACGGGGGTAGGAGAAAGGAGAAGAGGGGTGGGAGAAGGGAGAAGGGTACCCCCCTGTCCTCCCCCTCTTACATATATAAATACTTAAAATAACAATAATCAAACTATTAATCAAATTGACAAAATACCTTTATATAGACACCCTTGAGATATATAACTTCCGTTTGTTTTAACTTGATTGAATTGTGCATATAATTAATATATATATATATATATATATATATATATATATATATATATATATATATATATATATATATACTATTCCAATTGTCATATCAATTAGGTCAACCATGCATTGCTGTATGGAATGGAATATAACTTTTACAGGATCGACACCTTCATATTAGTGATCATACATTAATTTTCTTTAGTGTAAATTACATATTAAAACAGTTAGGATTCTACTTCGTCAAAATTATCTCCCCATTACGCCAGCTTAAAAATGACCATTGTAGTGATGACGCGCTGCCAATTTTGCTCTTGAAAACCGTTAAATTATTCACATGGCACCATCACGATCCTTAAATGTCAGTTGTATTTTAAAAAGACAAATGTATCTACTAGCTAATGAGCATCAGTTAATGATCTTGCCTGCATTGGTTTAACTAAAAACTATTGTCTGATCGGTTGTCAGGTGGAATTTTCGAAAATTCATAAACATTTAAAAACATTCTAATTCATTATTTCGTGGAAGGGCAGACTAGATTTTTTAGTGGTTGAAGACTATACACATTAGTTACAGCCCGTAACAGAGTAGTGATCGAATTCGCGTTTCTTTACCGTCAGAATAAGTTACGTTATCGACAAACTTATTTCAGAAGTGACATAATTTAATTTTCTTCATCGACAAAATATTTCATGTCCAACGTGTAAATCTCCGAAATTTCTATCATTTGTTATGAGGAAATCATTATTCAATCGAACATATGTCTTTGTTCATGACACATATTATGAAATACAAAGGAGTTGATGTTTTAAGGAACTGTAGAGGTCTCCACAGGTTTTCAACAAGGGTAGAATTCAAAACCTTGAATATGAAAGTCTCGAAATCCATGATACTTTTTCTGTGCGTTAGTTATATCTACAAAATCCAATCATGTACACGACATAAAATACATGTATATTCATACGTTTCCCCTACATGTTTTAAAAGTCAAAGAAAAATGTTTTCCCTGATACAATCGTTTTAAGAACCAGCTTTGTGTAACCTTTAGACAAATTCGACTGGATATAAGGAAGTTAATATGTTTACTCTGATTTGAAATTATCTTTTAGAACTTTTTTTAGTAATTGAGAACCTATGTTGTTTATGGGTAATAGATGAAATGTTGCATGATACCTTAAAATGACAGCAAGCGCAGTTTTCCGGACGATTTTCATTTGTACACTGCTAAAAACTGTCAGGTCCTGGCCATGGTATATTTTGGAGAATTTTTTTTTTTACTGATTTTTACAAAAAAAAAATTATTCTCTGTGTGTGCCATTGCAAGACATAGTTTTGCTCGTTATTTTGTCATATTAAAAAAAATTCTCAACAGATTTTTCCCGTTTAAACTGTACTAGAAAAAAGTTGGCATGTGAAACGGACGAAGACATATTCTAACAGAAGTACATATGAGAAAACATTTCAAAGTTATTGATTGAATTCAAATCCATCACACATACGGTACACATTGTAGTCCGAAAAAATAAAGGACATGATTCCTATCAAACACCTTTTTAATTGTTTACCAGTATATTTCTTTTAGTTTTGGGTAAAATTGTAAAGGAAATAATACTATCAAGACGTCCTTCCGTAAATCTTTTTTTTCTGTTCTGACTTTGAAGAAATGACTACTTTTCGCCCAATCGAAATGGTCATGGACATATTTTGTTTCACATTATTAGAATTATTTTCTATATTATCGGTATTAAACTTGATTATCGACACATGAAAGTTTGTCAGCATTGTCAATCTTTTTAACGTTAAAGTACCAATAGTTCGGTCACTACTCAATTAATGTAAGTTTGTCGATAACGTAACTAATTTTGACGGTAAAGAAACATCAATTCGATCACTTCTCTGTTACTTTTCTCGAAGATATGCATTTTCATTATCCAACTTGAAAGACTGTCGTCAAATATTTTTAGTTAAACAATATCTATTCGAACACACCTACTCTGTTTTTGTGATTCATTAGATATGTATTTCACTTGACCCATATATTTCATCTTTTAGTTCTGTGATTTTTGTATATTATAAAGTCAACTTGTAGCTTTTATATATAAAAATTATAGAATCTGAAGCGAGATGACGTATCAAATATTCTTGCTTTGTACGATTTCAAGATAAAATATTCAACTCAAACACGCCCTAACATAAAAAGGTGCACTCGATTTTCAATTTTCGATATACTTGTTGCCCATTTTTTGATTTTTTTACTTGAGCCACATAATGGAAGGGCAGACACAAAAATTACTGAACTCATAGATTGATATTTTCTCCGTCCTTGGTAAAAAAAAATTATATCGGAGGTTATGCATTTTCTTCGTCCAACTTGATAGATACCCATGTCGTCGACTTGAAATCAAATTGTTCTGCTTAACTATGTAACCAATACTCAACACATGAGGATCGTCTAACAAACGAAAGATACAAAAATTATAATAACAACCGAGTTAACAATATTCAACTCCAACCAGAGTTTCCACAATCACCACGGTTTCCGCAATCACAACCATTCAACATGAACAATAGTCAAGAACGACCACCGTTTCCACAACCACAACAATTCAACATGAATACTAGTCAACGACAACCGTTTCCACAAACAACAACATTCAACATGAACAATAATCTACACAGGACGCCATTCCTGCAAGCACCACCAGTCAACTTACCGCCTTTGCCGTTTTATCCGTGGCCATGGGGCCCATTTAACCAACCAAGTAACCAAAATGGCTTTTCAAATTATCCGTAAACATTTGTTACAATCAGTATTATTAATTGGATAACAAAAGCTATACATGTTATAGTTGAAAAACAATTGTAATTTGTTGTACTTATTTGCCTGATAAGTCAAGATATGACTAAAAATCAATGTTTTGGGGTTTTTTTTTTTGTTGTTGTTTTATTTGTTCTTTTCAAATATATATATATATATAAAGTATGAATATTCATAGTATAAATAAGAAAGAGGAAAAAAAAACACCATTGTTTCCATTCTATACTGTTTATAAAAGGAAAAGAATTTTTTTTCCCCATTTTTATGTTATATGATAAATCATAAAAAGAAAGAAACTTCTATTAACCATTTATAGTAAAAATACAAAAATGGATCATTTAATTCATTGTAATTTTAAAATTATCAATTCCTTGACAAAGGATCATCCAAAATCAACTCCAATTTTGTCCTTTTAACTTATACTTTAAACCATTTTACTAAAATAATGCCAAAACTTAGTTCTACTGAATATAACCTTAACATTGGCATGTGGAATATTCAAGGTTTAAATTCAGAAAAAATTCCTGATCATGCATTTGTAAATTTTGTATCAAAAATGCATATTATTAGTCTTGTTGAAACTTTGAGTGACAGTGGTAAACCTGTTGATAATATTCCTGGATTTGATTTTATATGTAATAGTACCAGGAAAAAACATAAAAGAGCCAGACGTGGTTCTGGTGGTATTTCTCTGTATGTCAGAAGTTCTATATATAAAGGTATATCCAAACTAACTTGTACTCATAATAATGCTGTATGGGTTAAACTAGATAAACATTTTTTTAATCTTAAGAATGATATTTTTATGGCTACAATATATTTTTCACCAGAATACTCTTCTGGTTGTACAGAAGATATAAATGAAGTTTTTTCAAAGTTGCTAAGAAATATTGAGCACTATAGTCAACTCGGAGATATTGTAATTCAAGGTGATTTTAATGCATATACCAATACTATTCCAGATTTCTGATGAAGCAAAATTCCCAAAATCAAAAGACAATGATTATTCAATTGACTCACATAATTTAAGAAATAATCTTGATTCAAAATGATCTGCAAATAAGAGTGGAAAGTTATTAATTGATTTATGTAAAGAATCCGGACTCAGAATACTGAACGGAAGAACTATTGGAGACCCTTTGGGCAAATGTACATGTATAACATGTATAACATATAATGGTTCCAGTCTTGTAGACTATACACTTGTGTCTTCTAATTTATTACAATGCATAGGAAACTTTATATGTAATAGTACCAGGAAAAAAAGTTAGTGATTTTACTCCAATATCAGATCACTGTCCTATCAGTTGCTCTTTACTTACTTGCTTTCAAAAATGTAAAACTATAGAGACAAAATTAGATCCTCTCCCTGGTAAATTTTTTTGGGATAACAAGGCAATTGATTGTTATACTACAAACATTCAAAACTCACATGTAAAACAAAGACTAGATGAATTTGTAAATGATAAACAGATTGATTCTAATTCAACTGTTGAAAACTTCAACGCTATTTTGTGTGATACAGCACTTTTATCCTCTAAATTTGTTCAAAAGAAAATCATGAATAGGCCTATTAAGAAAAATAAAAAAACCATGGTTCTCAGACTCTTGTCATGACCTCCATACTACAGTTAAAAAGTACTGTTTACTTGTAAATAAGTTTCCAGACAATGGATCCTATAGAAAATCATTTTACTCATTCAAATCAAAATTAAGAAGAAGGTGTAAACAAGAAGAAAGAAGTTACAAGAGTCAAATCTGTGACCAAATTTCACTAAATATGAAAAAAGACCCAAAGACATTTTGGTATTTACTTAACAAATTAAGTTCTCTTTCAGAAATAAAAGAAGAAAACCATTTTGATCAAGAATTATTTATAAACTACTTTAAAAAAATGAACAGTACTTCTAATATCCAAAACAATAAATTCCATGACATAATTATTGAAAAATTAACAGCCTTAAAAAACACACTAAAATACTTGCAACTCTGACAACGAATTTAATAAACAAATTCAGCCAGCTGAAATTTTAAATGCAGTTAAAACACTTAAAAATGGTAAATCATCAGCTGAAGACTTAATTTCTAATGAAATGATTAAATGCGGTATGCCAGTATTATTAGAACCCCTATTAAAACTTTTTAACCTAGTATTTATGAAAGGCAGCTTCCCAAAATTATGGAACAAAAGTCTGATTACTTTAATTCATAAAAAGGGGAACAAATCTGACCCCTCTAATTATAGAGGTATCTCATTGACTTCTAATTTGGGAAAATTATTCAATAAAATTATACACACTAGACTTTTAAAGTTTATTAACACCAATAATTTGATAAGTGAAAATCAGATTGGCTTCAAAGAAAAAGCTAGAACAGCAGATCATATCTTCTCATTAAAGTCTATTGTAGACAAATATAAAACTAAAAAAAAGAAAATTTTTGCAGCATTTATAGATCTGCGAAAAGCCTTTGATACTGTCTGGAGGGAGGGTTTATTCTACATTCTACTCCAAAACAGACTTCCAGGCAAACTTTTTAACGCCATCCAATCAATGTATAATGACAACAAATGCAGAATTAAATTTCAAAATGGTATTAGCCATGAATTTATATCAAATTGCGGAGTAAAACAAGGGGATGTACTTAGCCCCACTTTGTTTAATATTTATATAAATGGCCTTGTAAATGACCTTAATCATGCAAACACTCAACCAATTATTATAGATGTTAAACTAACATCATTATTATATGCAGATGACATTATTTTATTGTCTGAAACCCAAGAAGGGCTACAAAATGCACTAAATGAGTTAACTAAATTTTGTTCCCTATGGAAACTTGATGTTAACAAACAAAAATCAAAAATTATAATATTCAATTCTAATGGAAAATCTCATTATAATTATTTTAAAGTAGAAAAAGAACATCTTGAGACTGTTAAATCTATTTGTTACCTTGGAATAACTATAAATTGTTCAGGAAGTTTAAATCATTCAAAAAAAAATCTTATGGAAAAAGGAAGAAAAGCTTGGTTTAAAATTAAAAAAACAGTCTCTTTAGATAATTCCTGCAGTATGCTTGAAAAATTATTTGATACTTTAGTTGTTCCAATAACTCTTTATGGAAGTGAAGTTTGGGGTGTAAGCCAAGTGTTTAAAGATTCAGATCCATTTGAACATTTACATATTAAATTTATTAAAGAAATTTTAGGAGTACAGTGCAAAACAACAAATGTAGCCTGTTTAACTGAGACAAACAGAATCCCTTTGTACTTTAAAATCCACCTTTCAGCTATAAAATTTCTAAACCACATTGTAAACTCGCCTAACACTTTAGTCCATAAAATATATAATAATGTAGAGAAAACAAGTAAATGGGTTAACATTGTAAAAGACTGGTTGAATAAATTAGGTTTTGGTGGTCTCACTTTTAATACTTTTAATTTAAAATATCACATAAATAGTATCCAACAAAGAATCTATGACCAGGCTTATCAAATTATGAATTGTTCTATCAATAAATGTGAAAAATTAAATTTCTTTTGTCATACTAAAAGAGTTAGAAAAAGGCCCCCATATATTGATATATGTAAATTCAAAACCGACCGATCAGTTTTCAGTAAATTTAAACTAAGTGCGCATTCCCTAGCAATTGAAAGAGGGCGTTATACCAACATTGAAAGAAGTAAATGCATTTGCTTATCCTGTAACAGACAAGAAATTGAGGATGAATACCATTTCTTCTCAATCTGTCCATGCTATAAATCATTAAGGGATACCTATATACAAAATATTAATAAAAATCTTAATTTCAATTTTATTAAATTGCAGTCCACTATAACACTAAATCATTTGACTGTACTTTTAAATAGCAGTCTACCAGTCATTATAAAAATCACCATAAAGTATATTAATGATTGTCTTTTATTAAGAACATCTGTATAACTTTTTTTAATATGCAACCTAATTTTTATTTGTGTTCTTTTTTTAATTGTTCATGAACATTAACAATGTGTTGATATTTATAGCCTTTTTCTTCTTTGCTGTGAATACCACTGTCACTCTAATATAATTATAATCAATTTAACTATTGTCAGTTTATTGTCTTAATTTTGTATGCCATAACCATTTAATATAAATGTGTTTGTGCGAATAAAATATTGTATTGTATTGTAATTGATAAATTGAAAACTTGTGCAAATGTAACTCGAATAATTCAAGCCCTTTCCGTGTCCGATTTTCTCCCACACGATGTAGCCTTCGTAGATCAGCGGAATATAACGACTGAATTATTCGGGTTAGTGCAAATGGTGTTTTAAAATAAAACACTTCGTTATTGAGAATAGTTTCCGACTGTTACCTTTTTCGACATACGTTTCATTAAAATACATAAAACATTCAGGAAGTGTTTCGCTTAGAAGATTAGTACACGTAATGCCATTTATTAAAGTAACTAGTATCTCTCTTTAACATTTACAACTTTCTCGTGTATATACAGGCGCGTAGCTCCCTATACGCTAACACGCAGTTGCGTGCACATCGATTCGGCATGCAAAAAATAATTGGCAAAATAAAAATTTATAGATTGAATGTTAAAGGAAACACCTATGTTGTCACTTTTTTAATTGATGAAATATCATTAAATAACGGCATTTGGTTTCAAAATAAAAGTGTTATTGGAGGTTATGACTAAATCGGACAGTAACTTGTATCTTTTACAAGATTTGAATTTGTAATACTCAGTCTAAGACATGTAGTTTTTGGAGCACATTTTACAGTGTACGGTTCATTAGTTTGGAATGAGATGTACCAATCGGCATTAGAATTATCAGAACCCTTCGATATCGTTGAAAATATGCCGAGGCGATGTGGGCGACAGACTACCAGAGCCAATCACCCTGCAAACACGCCAAAACAGTATTGGAAAGTCTCATTATTTTTTGCGTATGTTGAAAACAAATGTACGATAAACACTGAACGACGACAGTTACTAGCATTACTGCATATTCATCGGCATTTCAGTGTGAATATTGACAATTAAAGTAATAGAGAAGTTTGTTTCTGCCTAGACCCGAAGAGCAGATTTTGGTCAATTTTGAGTAAATTCTGTATCACAAATATGTGTTGTTTATGTATTACTCTATTTAGAAGATTTATTAATAGTTTTACATTCATAAATTTTTTATAAGTCCTATCTACATATAGCTCCCCTTTTAACCGTCCTCTGACCGAAAACCGGAAAAGAAAACATTTTTCTGCATAAAAGGGTCCCAAAAAATTTTCTGCATAAAGGGGTCCCAAAATTTTTTCGCCTCGCTACGCTCGGCGGTAGTTGCTTGCACATGGTTTCTTTCTAGCTACGCCCCTGATATATTACATCAATATCCATCCAGTTGTTCAGGAAATGCGCTTAAAAGAGATACATTGATAGACAAATAGGGTGCAATATGCCTGCAACGTAATCAGACGCATACAAATTCCCATTTAGGTTGGACATTCCAAAGCAGCCTCCAATAATTTCGATTTTTGACAAATTTTAATCGGAAACGGTCCTGTCAAGGTAGCAGTAAAAATCGTGAATGTGCAGTGGCGGATCCAGGGGGGGGGGGGGTTCCGGGGGTGCGCACCCCCCTTTATTTTTGCCGATCAATGCATTTGTATCGGGACATATGTTTTGCACCCCCCTGCACCCCCCCCCTTTTGCCCTGGGTTAGCACCCCCCCTTTCGAAAATTCCTGCATCCGCCCCTGAATGTGTGACCCCAGCTGAACTCTGATGCACAACTTTTCCCGATGATTTTTTTTTTAAGTATAAATCCAAACTATAGAAACGCAGGATAATGTGTGAAAAAACGGTGAATTTTTGTGAGACTATTAATGCAATTTTGTAAGAAACCAATTCGTTTTGAAATAATTGCCGAAAAACGCTGCTTGCAAAATAGAAAAATAAAATTGTTTTAGAAAATAATACGGGATCTGATTTATTGGAAATACATAGAACAAGCAGTCGTTGAAAATCAGGCAGAAAATGATTTTTGGAATGGAATTAACAAACCTGATAAATAAAATTGTCCTTGAACTTGGTTATTTTGGCGCACAACTTTCCATATATGTTCCAATTGTAACCAGTTTTGGAATATTTTTGGACTGAACAGACAATATGGTCCCGGAAGCTTGTAAAAAATACTGTAATCGTATAAGCGCAGTTTACACAGGACAGCAACATCGGAATGACGGAAAAGTTAACAAAGGCCTGTCATTTTGGGATGTCAACACTTAATGCGCACCCGTTGGGTTGAAATAACATTAGATCATTCTGACCCCGTTTAATATTTTTCTTTCAATTCCGTATTTCAAAAAATATTTCTTGAAATTTACAATCACACGATTCATTAGATTAAACCCAGTGTCCAACAATAAATGAATAATCGGAATTTTGGTGAAGGTAAACCCAGAAAAGCGCTCCGAACGCCAACAAAAAATTAAAGAGATATGTTTGTTTACCTATATTTCTTCAAATGCAGAAACAAACTGAAAACACTTATATTTTAATATCCTTTTGGTTCATGTTAATTTACACTTGGGTGTAAAGGGATGTGTGTTTTTTTTTGTTGAGTTGGCCATAATGTACTGTCGAGATTTCCCAACTATATTCCACTATGAGCTGCTTTTTAAAATAGAACACAAACATAAATGCTTATTATATATTTTGGTCCCTCAACAAAATACCACGAGCATACTGTTTTATCCGTGTCCATTTGGCCGCCCGTCCCTCACTCAATCGGTATATAGGATGTAGCTTAATTGGGGTTTATTCAACTTATTTCGAAGTGCTATATTTTTTATGTAAACTTTAATATCAATATATATACCAAAAGTGCGCATCCCTTACAAGACTCTACAGGGATATCCTAGGATTATTATCCCAAGACCTTCCTGGGACTTCCTGATATATTTTCTTGGGATATCCCAGGACTTCCTGAAAATAAATTTCAAGACTTTTCAGGATTTTTAAGGAGAGTATTGGAACAGGAATTCCTGGGATATCCAGGGAATCCTGATCCTAAAAAAAATATAGGACCAAAATGAGACATTTCAGGAATTTTCAGGACTAATAACCCTGAAATATCCCAGGATTATTCTGAGAAGTCCACGGGTTTTTGGACTTCTCAGGACTAGTAAACCTGAAGTATCCTAGGTTTATCCTGAGAAGTCCCAGGTGTTTTATTGTTAACCTGGAATATCCAAATATTGTCTCTTGATAACATGGACCCTTATACTTTACAAAATCTATGAAAAGACAGTATTCATTCTTCTGAATTTTTTTATCACGACACATTTGATGGCATTTTCAAAATCAAATTTATTTTCTATAGTACACTACAGTCACTGTTTTGTTCATTGTTATCTTCAATTCTCTCAAATTTTCCCAAAAACCCTCTTGACTTTATTAAGTTGGTCATAGAGTTTGGTCCTCACTATAGATTTGCATAATATCAGAGCTGTTAAAATATCAGGACAACAGATTTCAGGACTTCATGGGACCTCCTGGGACACTTGAAATATCAGGATTTACAAAATGACCAGTGCTTGGATTTTTCTGGATATCCCAGGACTTCCTGAGGATATCCCGAAAGAACAGATTTTTTTCAGGACAGCATTTTGCAGGGGAATTATTCAGTCAAGACTTTTTTAAATGACAGGTTGCTAAATTTGGTATTTTGAAAATATATAAAGGGACACAGAGCACAGAGTCCGACTTCCTCCTTCTACAGTGTACAATTTCAAGGTGGAACTTTTATAATGCACGAAGTGTTTAACTTATAGAGGATGCATGTATGTTCTCAGATTTTTTTTATTGTATCATTTTCACGAATGACAGAATTTTGAACTTACATTTAATACAGTTTGCTAAGTTTGTGTGCAACTATGCACACTACCCAAACGTTGGTTTTTTTTTTTTTACATCATACAGAGAATATACTATATTAAAACATGTATTAATTTATCTTTCATTTTTACAACTGACGGAATGTTTTTATTCGTAACCTGTTTTGATGACTGCATTAGAAATGCGTCTTTTAGACAAAACAATTTCAAATTGTATTGTATCGTCCTGAACATGCCCGAAATATTTGCCACCGGACATTTGCAACCTCAAATCAATCAATTCTAATTGTACTTGAAAATCACTGTTCACTAAATAACATTTTTGAAGCTGAATGTGCACCTGTTAGTTGGAGATAAAACTAAATCAGTAGAATTAATAGGAAATTTACGAAACCAGACAGGGAAATGAAAACAAAATAACAAACACCATTCAGATCCCGTTACATATTTTTTCAGTATCTCAGTCTCAGAATAAACACGTTTATTAAGTAATGTCATCCCTTTTCTGCCAAATAATATGAATATCGGTTAATTTTGACGCAATTTATCTATAAAAAAAAACAAGGATGGTGACATGTGTCTCTATACATGCACGGGCTCACAATTAAATCCTGGAAATTGTTAGTTCAAGTTTTAGTCTTTCTCCATATACAAACGTATAAGAGATCGTAATGAATTAGTGACGAGGTTCGGAATATTATTTTCGTTACTATACCATTTTGGGGGATTTTCTGCGACTGCCATACAAGTGAAAGGTTTGGCTAGCCACAAAACCATGTCCAATCCACCATTTTATACATAAGGAAATGCCTGTACCAATTCTGGTTATATAACAGTTGTTATCCATTGTTTGATTTTGCAGTTAGATTAAGAACTTTCCGTTTTCTATTTCCTTGAGTCGTTTTTTGTTTGTTATTTTACTTTTTATTAGCACTTTCTTGAATCTTTTGTTAAATAATTGTTTTCTTGCTAAATTTTAATCATTTTATTATACATAATTTGTCTCCTTTTTTACCCCCTTTTCTCCTTTCTCCCGCCCCTCTCTCCCATGCTCCCAATACCCTGCCCAGGTACTATTTCAGCTGACAGTGGCGGATCCAGACAGGGGGGGGGGGGGATCCGGGGGTTGGAACCTCCCTTTTTTGGGCCGATCAATGCATTTGAACGGGGACATATAGTTGAAACCCAACCTTTGTCCCCCCCCCCCCCGGCTGATATGAGATATGATTTCTTTGGGAAATATATGTTACATAGGTAGGGATTTTACAATTATTCAATAAATGAAAGTGGGTTATTTCTTTAATCCCAGCTGCACAACTGCACCTAAAATCAAATGTTGAGACCCCTGTGGTCGATACACGATCTAGTTTCTCGACATTGAAGGGAAACCCCCTATATTTGACCTTGAACGACATCAACCATGCGTCAACATGTTTACATCACAATTTAGTTGAGTTTTGGATTGAACTGGTTTGTGTGGGTGGTAGTGTTTGTAAACAATGCTATGCTCCAATGAGTGCATGGCTGTATATAACTGAAAAAGAAATTTTCCGTCTGAGCCGTTTAAAAAATTTCATATCAATGAACTGTTATATATAACCGTTTCCAGTTAATAATAATAACAATTATTTAGGTCAAAGGTGAAAAAGTGGAACATTCTTTTAAGACTCATCAGTAAACCGAAGAAAATGTATCAATGATATAAAACACTGTAAAAAAGGAACGAACGGCAGAAATGATCAAAATTATTTGCCAAGAAATTTGTTACAACTTTCTAGGTCCTAATTGATGAAAATAACCACATTAGACCAAGGACGTATAACTAACAAAATCTTGTTAGACTCCGTCCATCTTCAATTTTTTTTAACAATATTAAGATATTTTTCACAACCAAAATTTGATTTAAAGGTAACATATGTGCATAGTTTTCCTTCTGAGTGAGTTTTGAGATTTTTTTCCCAAGCTTTCAACATGGCATTTCTTAGTTTTCTGTTGTCAATTGGTTTAGTCGTGTCTGAGGATATTTGATAATTATTAATCAGTGAAAGAAGTTTTTCAGATGACATATACCACGACGGTTTCTTTGACTCATACAATTTTTTTCATTCTATAAATGCATTATATAACAATGGAAAGTTAGTGTCTGATTTTTCTAGTCTGTAATAGTATTTAGTCATTGCTTTAATCATGTTAAAATATATTGGTAGTCTTCCCAACTAAGTTAATACTGCAAAATTGATGCTTTTTTTTGGAGCTCCAAGAATAAATTTACAGAATTTAGTATGAAGTTTTTCAGCAGGTAATTTAGAGTAAATATGGTCAAATGAAAAAAATTAATTTCTATATTTAGATGACATTGGATTAAAGGCACCCCATATCTCACAGCTGTATAATAGGATGGGTTTGATGGTATGATCAAAAACATGCATGCTTGTTTTGACTGAAGGATGCAAGGATAAAAAATCTTTAGATAACTTAAAATAGGCTTTTAGTGCCTTTTTATACAATTCATCCTGGGCTACTGTAAAGGAGCCAGATGCACAAAAATGTATACCCAAATATTTATATGAATTAACACACTCTAGTTTTACACCATTTATTATAAAATCATATTTGTTAATCAATCTACCTGCCTTGTTGAATATAAGAACCTTTGTTTTGTTTGTATTCACACTTAAGCACCAATCATTGCAGTAATTTTGCAAAATGTCCAGTTTTTTTTGCAAACCATTCGGAGATGTTGACAGTAAAACAATATCGTCAGCATACATAAGGCAGTGTAAATCTTAAACATTTATTGAAACTGGGTCTTCAGAGTGTTTTAAATAGTTTGTCAAATTATTAATAAAGATCTTGAAGAGGTTTGGACTAAGATTGTCTCCTTATTTCACCCCCAGGTGCGTTGAAAAGGAATTTGTTAAGTTTTCATTTACTTTTACACATGATTTACTTACTTCATACATGCTTTTAATGATGTTGTAAAAAGAAGATCCCACCCCAATATCTAGTAGTTTCAATTTGATTCCAGTGTGAATAACAGTATCAAAGGCCTTTTTAAAGTCAACAAAGCAGGCATATAGTCTACCACCAGGGTTATTACAATATTTATCAATAATTGTCTTGATTACAAACATGTGGTCAGAAGTCCTAGCTTTCTTTGTGAAGCCAATTTGGCAGCCATCAATTATTTTGTGTTCGACTAGAAATTTGTCAAGTCGGGAATTTAAAATAGAATTAAACAATTTTCCTATTGAACTAGTTATGGTCAAACCACGATAGTTATTAGGATCAAGAATATCATTAGCCTTATGTAAGGTTGCAATATATCCTTCTGCCCATTTTTCAGGATAAATGCCATTACTCAAACAAGAGTTGAATATTTTTTTGAAGCAACCAACTAAAATACTTTGGCTGCATTTAATCATATTATTTGTAATATTGTCCAACCCAGGGGATTTATTCCACTTTAATTTTGAGATGGCAGTGATAATTTCATTATCAGTTATTATAAAATCTAATTCATTAAAACATTAGTAGAAATGAAGAAACTTAGACGATAAAATACTAAACGGGACTTTTCGTCTCTTTTTCCAAGTTCCATTTATTCATCAAAATTTTATTTTGAGGGTAGTTTTTGCAAACATCTGTAACCCGTGTAATCAACCAGAAACAATTATGTTTTGTTTTTTTTAATTTAACCATTATCCAACATACATTATTTCTTATTGATACCATTTTTCCAACTAGAAACAACGAGGGATATATAAAGGCCGTTACTAATACATTTTCATTCGAATGCAGAACTTTGCGGCGGGATCATTTTGAAAAGGTGAGGGGATTCATACTCGCCGGGCGGAACACCACGAAACCGGTTCTGAACCGTTCACATGTATTGACAAAAAGTAGATTGTTTTTTTTTCTTAGCAAAGGCTCTATAAATGACTTTCTATTATTTAAAATTTATTATACTGAAGCAGAAGGGTATAACTCACAGCTGCACCAAAACTTCTTTCTTTGTACAAATTGTTTTAGAACTTGCATTTTAACAAATTAGAACGTACAGATATTTCTAGAACTATTGTTTGTCACATACCTTTGAAACATACATAAGGCAAACGGAGAAACGAATCGCGAACGTCCCATTCCAACATTCTAGTATCGCCCGTAAATTTATTACTAGTATATATATCTCCAAGTTGATTTGATAGATGACTGCTTTATACATGTAAGATATAGAACCAATGGTTTTTCTTGGTAAAGATAAAGTCAACTCTTTTAAAGAATTATGGACGCGGCCATCGTGATATGGTTGACCATCATGGAATATCTGTTTTACAAATGACCACGGATATTTTCCAATGAAATAGACAATTTCGACCTCTTTTCCTCGATTATGATATCACTTAATAAAAAAAAAAATCTCTGTGGAGGATTTTGAGGGTCATCCTGTTTCAAAGAAACACGTTTCATTCTTACAAATTTAATATGCATTTTCCTTAATAATTTTCCGCCATCCTTTAGTCGGTCTCCATTCGGCTTTTTTGATACAATGTATCCTATTTCGCAACTATTTATAGGAGTTACCTGAATAGTAACTTAATGTACCTGGTTGGCCTTCGTAAAACGTAGACATACTACTGTCGAAAATTGAGTTTATCGCGTCGCTAGAGCTCTAGGTAAACGGATATTTGCGACAGCAAAATGATGTTTCTAGAAGATCAAGCTTTAAACATAATTACAGTTATCTCCATTCGTATGCCACATATTAAAATAATTTCCATTTAAGGAAATATTTGGCTTTTATTGATGTTCAACCAAATAGTAAAACACTGAACAAAATATAGTAGGTAGTCTCACGTATATATAAAAATGACCAGACTGAGTGAGAATGGGTTTTATTGACGACTAAAAAGTGACTGTTCATTTTTCCTAGTCAGTGTTGAATAAATAGTATGAATATTGTCAATTGAAATGATGTTGTGGACATCAACTGTACGTTTTGATTGTAAAATAATATGTTAAACAGAAACTGATGGGCAACGTGTTTTTTAATTGACAAATTTCTTGCAAAAGTTGTCAGAATTGATAAAAAAAGATCACTTATATACAAATTCAGCTGCCGGCTCACATGTGATATTTGGATTATTAGTAATTCAATTTTAAGATATAATTATATATAGAACTCAAAGCATGGCTAAGTTTTATAGTCAACATACAACATTAAAGAAGCCTTGATTGGTGATCATGGTATTAGCCGCTTCCGTGTTGTCATTGATCTTTTACTCGTATTTTGACATGCTAAACAAGAATGTGTCCATAGTACACTGATGCCCCACTCGCAAGTTATCATTTCCTATGTTTAGTTGGCCGTTAAATTTGGGTAAAAACTCTAGTTTTGCATAAAAATTAGAAAGATCATATCATAGGGAACATGTATACTAAGTGTCAAGTTGATTGGACTTCAGCTTCATCAAAAACTACCTTGACCAAAAAACCTTAACCTGAAGTGGGACAGACGGACGAACGAACAAACGAACGGACGCGTAGACCGAAAAAAAATGCCCCGCATAAAAAGGACATCACAATGTACTATAAGAATTTTAATTTAGATGGTCAGTTAATAAGACAAACAATCCTATGTTTGCAGATATCAAATATAATGAACTAAATGGTTTCCTCGGAATAATGTTAATTTGAAGAATGCATAATCAGAAAGTCGTACTTGGTACTGTCACGGTGGCACAGGATGCCAGAAAAGGGATATCAGATACCACAGCCGAATCACATGCAAAATGTTATTTTATATCGGTTCAGTTCTTATGTAAAATATAGATGTTTCGCGGGAATAACTTTAAACCCAATATGTAACAAAAAGTTTAGTCCGAGTTTTGAAATGGGAAACTATAAAAAAAAAATATTCGCACTTATCTTAATTTTGTCTCAGAGCTGCTAACTCGAATAATTCAAGCCCTTCAAGTTCCGTGTCCGATTTTCTCCCACACGAGGATGTAGCATTCGTAGACCAGTGGAATATTACGACTGAATTATTGGGGTTACAGAGATGCCGTCTCATTGGCGTATATATACCATTATATAATGAACAGAGGAAATTATTATTTGATAAAGTTATCACTTTTTGTACTAATTTTAAAGACCTACCTAATGATAAGAAATATTTCTGGCTGTTCACAAATGAGCATTTACCAACTCTCATGTGCCTAGGAAATTACATTATTAAAGGTTTAGAAATAAGATCCAGATGTAAACAAAATATATGAAATAATATAATATTTTATTGTTATAAGATTTAATATAATAGTTATATAAAACACATGAAAGCGTCTTTGTTCTAATTGCTCACTTGGTAAAGTTGAAGATGAGCTTCATTTTTTATTAGAATGCCCTCTTTATGATATTCAAAGGGACGATTTTTTTCAAGACATTTCTAACAATTGTTATAATTTTATAAATTTAAATAAATCTTCTAAATTTGTATGGCTCTTGACCCAAGAAAATGTTACTCTTATGGAAAAACTGGGCTGTTATATTTGTGACTGTTTTGAATTAAGGAGATCAGGTATGAACACTGACACTAAGTCAAGTAAATAATTTGAGAATAAATACATATACATGTATAATGTAATTTTATTATTCTTTTATTCACAATATATATGTGGTTCTTAGCTTGATTCTGACCAATGCTTATATTCCAAATATATATGTATATGCCTCTATTATTGTTGTTGTTACTAATTATGTAAATCAATTGTATCTGATTTTATGCCCTTTATGGGCCCTGTAATTTGGGAAATACAAATATTCTATTCTATTCTATAAAACACATGTGTGTTAGGCTCTGATCCTGTCCATACCGTTATAGTATGGTATTAGTTTTCTTATTTGCTTTTTCCAATCATATTGTGTTGTAAAATGATGCCCTTTATGGGTTCTTGATTAGATTAATAAAATTCTTATCTTATCTTATCTTATCTTATCTTATACCCTGCCTTAACACCATTTCACTAATACTCACGAGTTTATAAAATATAATTCATTACAGAGGGCCCTCATGGGGTTTTTGATTATGTGATTACTTGGCCGTTTTTTTAATGATTATTTGATTATTAAGCCAAATATTTCATGATTATTTGATTACCTAGGACTGTATTTTTAGTTTATGATTATTTGATTACTAAAGATAAGCAAATATTTAATGATTATGTGATTATATTGGCAAAAAAATGGTGATTATGTGATTACTAGGACCCCCCCATGAGGGGCCTCATTACATAGCGGAGTCAAGTCCAAAGTTTCATTTGATTTTTAAATTGATTGAACACACAAAACAACGATAGATCTATTCTAGTACAAAACACATTAAACAAGACCTATGGGAAACTTTCATTCACCCACTCATATTTTGTAATACTCTGTGCTTGTTGTCTCCCATTTCCTGTATCGCAATTTTCGAATAAAAAATTTCGTCACAATTATTTGTACACTTTAATTCAGTTCGTTGCCAGTGCTGTCTTGATTTAAAAATAAAATGTGTTGTTATTTTGTTGTTGTTGGTTGATTTTGTTGTTGTTGTTCAAAGTAAATATATGTTAATTTATGACGTCCATTATTATCTAATTTTGTTTGTGTTCTTTTCGGTGATATGTTGCTCTGATTTGATTGGTCATATCGACTGACTATGTCATTGCATCACGAGACCAAAGTTCCCGTACTTTCCATACCAAAACAAAGCTCCATTTTGATGGAAAACGTAAACAAAATTTTACATTACAAATTTTGAAGTCCAGGATAGTTGACATTATATGAAAAAATTGGAATATAGTCTTGGGACATTCAAGTTGTAAGTAGAAATTTACTTGATTAAATATCTTTATTTGTAAATGTTTTAAAAAAGAATGCATGTGATATGTTGGCCTGTGGTTATGAAATCAAAACAAGTTGTTTACCAAATAGAAATGTGTGGTTTTAAACTGTTGAATCTGTTGGGAAAAACGGTAGTTGGTTCAGTAATAAATTGGGTTACGTGAATAAGAATGAGTAATGGTTTTATTGCCTGAAAACATAAGGGATGGTGATGAAATCTGTCATAGACGTGATGATCAGGGTTGTTTAAGGTCAAGGCTTTGTTTTTAGTATGTGTATGGCTGCTCAAAAGATGACAGGATATTTTGTCACATCATCATTTAATTTTAAAACCTCAACTGTCAATCATTTGTGTGTTTTCTGATAGGGCCTAATAGTATGTTAATTGGGTTGAAATTTACGTTTTAAAAATAGGAGAAAGTTGAGGTGTGCCAAGTGAGGTTATCATTATTCTTGACACTTGACCACTCACATATTAAACTTGCATCTAATTTACTTTCATTTCAATTGGGAATTTTATCAATTTTTGAGAAATACTGTGAATAAACTTTAAAAATAAACCATGGAAAAAAGAAATTTCAATTGTATACCTTGGTTTGATCTAAATAGTTCAAGGAGATTTTATATGTATAACAGGTAAGACAGTACAATATGTCTTTAAAAAGAACATTTATTGGAACATCCATATACTTATTTTAAATATTTATCTATTAATGCAATACATTGTGTACGTTTAGCTGTATTCACAGCTACTTAGAAATATACAACACTTACATATGTATACTTATCATGCTTATAGTTATACATTGTACTTTATATTACACAATGTCTCAATTTGTCCATCAAATTTAAGTCACAAGTTTATTTGTCAGTAGTGTATTAGTTGGGAAATCAGTTACTAGTAATCTGTATGACTCAACTTTTCTAAATTTTAAACATTTGTAGGTAAGAAGTAGAAACTTAAAATTTCATTTAATAATAAAAGTTTAAGGAAAGAAGATTAATTATACACTGAACTATTTTTTTCATTAGTATTTGCAGTGGCTGATACAGTCATTTTAAAAAGAGGGTGGGGGTTCCAACCCAGGATAAAGCAGTGTGTCAACCATATGTCCTAATTCAAAAGCATTGATAAAAAATAGTAGGGGGGGGGGGGAAGTACATCCCTCCCCCTGGATCTAATACTGATTTGCAATAAATTTTCATAGTTTTAAATAGTAGATACATGCACATCATGTAGTTAACATATTTTAAATTCAGTTTAAATGGAGCACTGGCTGGTGTCTATGTACATGAATTTATACCATTTTATACATGATGAGGGAGGGAGTGGGAAACAACCAAAATTACAATATACAAATTGCTACATGTAAGTATCTAAAAAAGATTGTTCTAGAAACAAAAATTTGGTATGGAAGGTCCAGTATTGTAGTGAATAGACCATGCTGCATGATAAGTTTGATTTATCTTACATTGATTGATAATACAATGTACACATATGTACCTACCTTAGTTAACATGTAATAAAATGTACAAGCAATTTGTTTATTTTCCAGTTTTGGTTACCCATACTCGACTTGTGGTTGTTATTACAATTGTATGCCATATACACCAGTTCAACAGATGACCTTTGGTTACAACCAGGCCCAGCAACGGGTAAAATTATGTTTTTGAAAATCGATTGCATGAAAAATCTAACAGGTTACAATTTTTTTTTTTATCTTTCTTCTCTTCAAGTGCAAGATAAGCCTGAAAATGAATCGGTTTTGTAAAATTACAGATATATATATGTATACATATACTTACGTGTCCATGCAATCATAGATATTTTTCAAGGATAGAGGTTAAATTTGGAAGATATACATTTGCGCAGAAAGATGTTCGCTTCAAAAATTTAAGTGTGGCCTTGAAAGGGTTTCTTGATCACAAGTCTGGTAATAACACTTCCTCACTTTAAACCATGACCTTTTTGTAGACGGATAATTAACTGGACAAAAAATGGGGCAGGAATTGATGAGTATATGCCTAGACAAATCAACTTCCTTTAGTATTTGTTGGTTGTCTAAGTCATTTGTAATTTAATAAGTAACATGAATTATAGATGCTTATTTATAAATGAGTTATACAAAATGTACATTATTAACAAATGAAAACAAAAATTTGCTTTTTAAAGTTAAATAGAAGTAGGAAGTAAATGAATTAAACTGGATAAAAAAGTAAAATAGATCCACTTCACACCACTAGGTTAAGGAGCAGGAAGTTGTAATGTCCTGCAGTGGTGGACCTAGGGGAAGGTTCAGGGGGTTGGAAACCCCCATTTTTTCTGACGACCAAGCATTTGAATGGGGACATATGGTTGAAACCCCTCTTTATCCTGGGTTGGGAACCCCCCTTTTGAAAATAGCTGGATCCGCCCCTGTTCTGAAGGAGTCTTTGAATACAGGGGACCTACATCATACTTTAAATTTATTTAGATGGTAGTTGATTAACCATGCTGAAACCAATGCAATATTCCTTGACACTAGAGCTATGTTTTTTTAAGCAAGCTAATCTGACTCTATGTCACCACACCAGATTTGAAGATGGGAAACATTTCTGAAAGGCATAGAATATCTATAATACTAAAATAACGAGGTCCAATTTGTCAGCCGTCATGGGGTAAAAAACGACAAATCAAAGAATTCAACTTTAGTTTATATAAAGCAAATATAGGACAATGGTGTAGATTAACCCTATTGTAGTATTTTAATCAGTAAGACTTTCTAAGATAACAATACGAATACTAAAAATCTGGACTTAAAACTAAGTAAGGCGTATAGGTACAGTTTTCAATTTGTTAGCGGGCATGACGTAAACAATTCAATTTTATTTATTACTAATATATAGGACAATGCTGTTGATTAAAACATAAAAATAATTAATATTACCAATAATTGATAAGTTCCAGGTCGACGGGTTCAACCAGAAAGATTTTGAAAGCAGAGAAAACTGTATCTTATAATCGGCATGACTTTATTAGATGACAATACCAATACATGCAATACTAAAATAAGGCTTACACATACATGTAGTTACATGTATATACTTTAATTCAGTCAAGGGCCCGCAATATCACGGGTGTGTTCTAGTTTGATATAAAATCCTTTAATATTTATTACCTACTGTCTGTCATATTTGTTTTTTCATAATTAGTATATTTTTTTTTGTATAAAGGCCATTTGTTTTCTTGTTGGAATTGTTTTACATTTTTCATGTCATCTGACTATTTAGTGTGGGTTTTCTCAATGTTGAAGACTATCAGGTGACCGATGCTTGATTGTGGTCTCATTGGCAATCATATACCACATCTCATTATTTTATATTTTATTGATTTAAGATATGAAATTCAATGTTAGTTGTATATTGATCAACTGACAGCTGTTTTCTATAATTTTACAAACACATACAAAGGGAGACAATTCTAGCAGAAATTTCTAGAATATGAAATTAAACCTATAAAACCAGTGTTGCATAGATATTCATTTCAGTATATTTAAAAAAGTGCATCTAACAACTGCTTTGAATAAAACACTTGTAATGAAATGATTAGATGTACATGTAAATATTTTATGAGCATTGGTACATTGTTTTTTGTCATCATGTCTGAAAGCTTTATATGTACAAATTAATTAATGTTTATCTTGTATTTTTCAGCCAAGAAGAATGGATCCATATTTAAGCAGTGTATATGTAACTGAACAATCATTATATGACCCACCTATAAGAGACAAAACAAGTTTGGATACATCAGTTTATGCATCTAGTCCAAATTCATTATTCATGTATGAGCAGGAGAAAGCTGATATGCAAAGTTCCCTTGGGAATATGACATGTAGTAAAAAGAATGAGGACTTTGACTTAAATTCTCAGTTGGAAACTTCTTGTGATATTGCTCTGCCTATGTCTAAAGGTTCACCAATGTTCATAGCAGAAACATCAGAGTCTCAGCCCAACACATGGCCAATGGACACAAAAAGTGATGTGGATTTTCTAAATTGTGATGTTTTTCAAATGGATGAAGAAATGGACAACCCAACTTTAGCTGAACTGAATGCTTCAGAATCACTATTAGATGATTTAGCTAGCATAGTTGGTCCAAATTCTAATGTCAATAACAAAAATAAAACATGGAAACAAGAAAGTGGGTCAGAAATCTCTGAACAAGTTCAGCAGTTGAAGGGCAATTGGTCTTCAACAGTTCAGCTGCCACAAACATCACAGCAAAGTTCACTTGCTAGACCTGTCTTTTGTGGGAGAAAACCATCAGCAACTGTTACTTCAGAATCTGATAATAACACTGTATCAACCAGAATGAGTCAGTTGCTGCATATTCAAACCAGTCCTACTAAAATTGAATCAGAGTCCACTACTAGTCCAGTTCAAAGTGTGCCTAACCCAAAGATTCCGACAAGTCCTGCAAAACGAAAACAGAGTATTAGCAACAAAGAGGTTGATGAAAAGTGGGAAGAAATTAAACATTATATACATGATGATGATGAGCAGGACGAAGACATACCACAACCAAAACAAACAAGACTCAGTACAGGTAATTATATAGGGCATTTAAATGTATTTATAACCTTTTCATGTTTACTCATCTAAATTGTAGTTCAAAATAACAATTTTCAGAAAATCTTTTCCCAAGGTCAAAGTCTGACTTAAAATTCTTTTAAAAGGAAACATCTAGATATCTCTTTACTTTAAAAACAGAAAAGACGATTTTAAAAATACTTTATGTTTATGTGACCATTATACATTTACTAAAACATTGGAACATAATTGTTTATCTCTTCAAAGATAAGACATGCAGTAGTACATGTACACTTAGTAACATATTGATGTTTATTGTTAAAAAAATGAAAAAAGTAGGTGATATTTTTTTTAAATTCCTGATCTAATGTGCATGTACACATACATGTATACATGTACATGCATATGAATGATTATAAAGCATGTTATAACTACAAATTCCTAGCGGTAACAGTTGATTATTATTCTTTTGTTAGACTCTTACAAGTCTGTTGTAACATCCAATGATGAATCGGACATGGAAAGTGATCGTGAATCTCATGACTCAGGTAAATAAATATACATTGGTTGTTGTTGGTGTGTATAAATGGAAAATTTAGATACTCAATCATACATGTATATTGTATGTATTATTTGTAAGCATCAAACTTTGATTGAATTTACACCAAAAAAACACCAAAAGCTTAATTTGATACTTGATTTTACCCAGTACACTTTATTAGAATTTTACCAAACATTACTTACAAGTATTCATATCACATTACATGCATTACTATGATTCTAAGTAAATTATAAAATGATATCCATACAATCATTTTGATTGTATTCTCTTAAAATAGCTAAGCCATGAAATAGAACAATATACATGTTCTTGTCCTTTATACCTGCATTAGTGTCAATCATCATGATCATAGCTACATACGCTTTTGCAGGAAATTTGGTTCGTGTGAATATAAAAATCTAATGTATCGTATTCTTTGTTTTGTAGATTCTGATTATGATGACAACAGTCAAGATTCATGGTCATATAAACATGAAACCGACAGCTCGCAGAGAAAGTCTCGACAGTATTTCTGGCAATATAATTTACAATCAAAAGGACCTAAAGGTGCCCGTGTTAGTTTTGAACAATTAGAACAAGATGATCCACATGTTGTAAAGGATTTTGAAGATCCAGTATTTGATCCTGTTGCAAGTAAAAATGTTGCTGGAACGACAATACGTCATGGCGGTAAAGCTCGCAGAGGAGACGGAACTGATGTCTCTCCGAATCCAAAGAAACTTTATCAGATTGGACAGCAAATTAATAAGTTAAACAAACAAATAGACTCTTTTATTCCATTGAGTGAAATGCCAGTCTCAAGTCGGAACAAGTCCAAAAAAGAGAAAAACAAGTTGGCTTCCAGGTAAGTTGCAGAATTTAATCAAATTTATTTTTGTGAGAAAAATTTGTTTTAAAAATAAAGGGAGAGAATACTGTAAAAATTTACTTATTTATGTGTGTTTACTTACTGGTATTATCTCTGCCATTCTGTATAATATAATTCAAATATAATTTGGTGAATACTGATTTAATCTCTGCAATTCTACACTTTATGCATGTAAAAATTAGGAAGAAAAACAAAGCTTAAAAAAAAGTATGAGACCTTTTAATATTTCCAATCTAATAGTACATTATGCGTACATAGTTCCAATCTAATCCCTTTCAAGGATTTCTATAGCTACATGTTAATATGCTCGTTTACGGACATTACCTCCTGTTTGAAGAAAAAATGTAACATCATGATATGGTGAGTGTGTAAAAGAAAAAGACAAAAAATAAAAACCAAAAATTATAAAACACCAAAGGCATACAATGAGAACTCATCAAATTAAAGTAAACTTTTTTTTAGTTGGCCATGACAAACAAAAATGTATTACTAAAAGTTATACTGTACCCCACTTGGATGAATATATTCATATTTCATAATGAAATTTTAATTATTCATATCTGGAGTATATTTATTTAATTAACTCAATTGTCAAATAATTGAAATATAACATTTCATATAAAGAACACAGACAGCTCCAACTACAATGCACAGTGTAGCACCAGATGTACATTTCAACAATTAATGTCTAGTCAGCATGTCCAGTGATGATCACTTAAATAAGAAAGAACATTTCTTACAGTTGATTTTTACCCCAGTACAAGTTTAGAAATAAGTACCATTGACTCATTTAGATAATATACTGCATTAAAGGAGATAAAAATAGGGCATTCAAAGCTCATGCGTCGGAGAGAAACTAGCAACACCATTGCAAAAACAAAATATGATGAAAAGACATCCAACTCCACCATTGTTGTCCACAGTGAAATGTTATTTTGTGTATAATGTAATGAATACATTATTTTACCAGTGGGTTGCTAACAAATTTATATGATGTGAATGTACCTTCTTTTTTCCAGAGCTTGTCGTCTAAAGAAAAAGGCCCAGCATGAAGCTTACAAAATCAAGTTACATGGCTTAGACATGGAACATAAGCAGCTGCTACAACTTACACAAGATATGAAGCAGAAATTTACTCAAGTCCTTCAGAAAACTCTACCAGAAAGGAAAATAGTCAAACAAGAAGGCACAGATGAGCTTCAAATGACACAGTACTTAGAAAAAACAGCAGAAAAGGCTTACAGTAAGTTCATAATACATTTGTGTGATTTATTTGAAATAGGTGCAATTATAACATGTTTAAAATATTCAGTTCTTATTTAAGCTGATTTGATTTTAAACCGGAACTATTTTCTAATGTAGTGAACATTTGATAAGATGCAAATCCCAATTATACCATAGTCAATTTCTTAAATAAGATCTAATTGTGTCAGATTTTTACGGAAGTCTCTCAAAAAATATAAGATTCAGAACAATTATTTTCTATCATCAGAAATTTGAATTTGCATTAAATCATTCTATTCTTCTCTTTTCAGCATACAAAGTGGCTGGTGATACATCGGAATTTGTAAACAGAGTGCTCTGTAAGGTAGAGGAAGGGGATCCTACAGGTGGTCTAGATCAATCATAGACTTGACATTATAAACTAAATAGACTATAGTTCCAAACACTGTGATGACTGTTCAAAAATTGTTGTTTTCTTGGAGCTAGCCTTTAGTGATAACTTTGTGATTCTGACAATTACTACTAATGGGTGTGTATCTTCATGTTGACTTCAAATTACAATATTGGTGCAGACAATGCAAAAAAAAAAATAGTTTTGTTGTTTTTCTTTGAATGCTCAAACTGTTGACCTAATTGTTGCAGAGAATGTATAATCATGATAATTGCTTATGTTTTGTATATAATGGTACATTTTATGTGTACATCACTGTATATACATTGTTATTGTATTCAAACAAGGGAAAATTGTGTAAATATTACATATATAGACTAGTGTGATTTTATGTAAATATTTCATTTGCTCATTTTGAAAAACAAATATGAAAAACTTGTAATTTGTTGATTAAAAAATTAAATGCAATAAAGTTTGATGTTTATTTTGTCACTTAAATTTGAATAAGAAAAATAGTGTCTTTTTTTTTCTTTGGCCTATAACATGATTTAAAGAAAAAAAGAAAAAAATGTATGCAGTTATGGCTTTAAAATGTTTATAAATCGTCAGTTTTATGATTTTACTAGTCAAAAATTTCACATGTAAATACAAAAAAGTTAAGTAATCCATCAATTATTTGCTAGTCAAACATTAGAATTGTTAGTATTTC
Source organism: Mytilus galloprovincialis (assembly GCF_965363235.1). NCBI lineage: Eukaryota > Metazoa > Mollusca > Bivalvia > Mytilida > Mytilidae > Mytilus > Mytilus galloprovincialis. The sequence continues at coordinate 96,399,076 of NC_134841.1, read as the reverse complement.
ATTGTAAGATATCAAATCACTTGTAAATATGTGGAAAGTTCAAAATTTGAAGAAAAAAAGTTTTGACAGTCTTTCCAGTTTTATAAATTCATAAAATTAAACAATAGAAGTATGTTAGTTTATTTTTTATGTCACTGTAATCTTTTGAAATCCTTATGTATTATACACCGTAGATGTAATCAGAGTCCATTTTATTTGTTGTTGTTGTTGTTGTTTTTGTTTTTTATTTATTGTTTGAATTATTTATTTTTAGGAATTGGTTACCCTACTGCTAACATTTATTTTTGAAACACTATTATTAGTCATTAGGAACTTTTTTTTGTTGATTTTGTGGGTAAAAGTAAACCATGAACTTACTTGTTCCACAAATAAGTTTTTCAGTAGGTCTTTGAAAATTTGTTAAATAAAAACCCACAAAAATTGGTACCCACAAAATAATAGAATCTACAGTTTTGACAAATGTTGATTGTAGTTTAAGTTCACATTCACACCCGTATTATTAGAATGTGGGTATATTTTATTTGAAATTTCTGAACACATTCTGTAACATACATTTGGTACTTAGGTATCAGGACAAGGCATTCTTAAAATTCACCAGATGTTAGTGTAACCAATGTTAATCTTAGGGAATTATGTGTAGAAGTGTGTTTTTATATATTTTGATATAGTGCCATAGTAGATAGAATTGTGTATTTTTACATGTTGTATATAGTATATCAATAACTGCTTTGATAGGAAATAGTGCTTGTATTATTGTTAGGCTTAAGTTTAACCCTATAGTTATTGATGCTGAATATCTTTCAGCAGATATATCATGTATATCTGTTAGAATTTGTTGTATTTTGGCTTTTTTATATGCTGTGTTGTCATCTCTATTTATACCCAAATCTAAAAATGTATAGGATTTTAACTGTATTATTTTGAATGTTAAACACATAGTTTTAGTAGAAGCTACCTTTTTTTAAAGGAATTATTAAAAAAAAAAAAAAAAAAAAAAAGACCCCATTTATATGACAACTTGCCTATATCTGTAATTCTAAACAAATTGACCAAAAAGAGTTAACATGTTATCATTTCCTCCGAACCAAAATTATTACAAATCTTCCATGCAGTTTTTAGTGATTCATTTTATATAATTGATCCACCATGGTATATCATAGCACTTTTGAGATGGCAACACTTTACTATAGTTATTGTCGAGCCTGCAACTTTTGTTGCAGAAAGCTCGACATAGGGATAGTGATCCGGCGATGGCGGCGGTGTTAGCTCACTTCTTAAAAGCTTTATATTTTAGAAGTTGGAAGACCTGGATGCTTCATACTTTGTATATAGATGCTTCATATTACGAAGTTTCCGTCAGTCACATGTCCAATGTCCTTGACCTCATTTTCATGGTTCAGTGACCACTTGAAAAAAAAGTTCAAATTTTTTGTAATATTGAATTCTCTCTTATTATAAGTAATAGGATAACTATATTTGATATGTGCGTATGTGTGTCAGACAGTTTTCACTTGACCTCGACCTCATTTCATGGATCAGTGAACAAGGTTAAGTTTTGGTGGTCAAGTCCATATCTCAGATACTATAAGCAATAGGGCTAGTATATTCGGTGTATGGAAGGACTGTAAGGTGTACAATTCCAACTGGCAGGTGTCATCTGACCTTGACCTCATTTTCATGGTTCAGTGGTTTTAGTTAATTTTTTGTGTTTTGGTCTGTTTTTCTTATACTATATGCAATAGGTCTACTATATTTGTTGTTTGGAATGATTGTAAGGTGTACATATCTAGCGCGCAGATGTCATGTGACCTTGACCTCATATTCATGGTTCAGTGGTCAAAGTTAAGTTTTTGAGTTTTGGTCTTTTTATCTATTACTATATGCCATAGGTCAACTATATTTGGTGTATGGAAATATTTTATGATCTTTATGTCAGTCGCGCAGGTTTTATTTGACCGTGACCTCATTTTCACGGTTCATTGCACAGTGTTAAGTTTTTGTGTTTTGGCCTATTTTTCTTAAACTTTAAGTAATGGGTCAACTATATATGTTTTATAGAAGCATTGTTAGCTGTACATGTCTGCCTGGCATGGTTTATCTGACCTTGACCTAATTTTCAAGGTTCATTGGTCTTTGTTTAGTTATCTTGGTTAATGTTAAGTTTATGTGACAGTTGTAATAAAGCTTAGCTTTATACTTTGGACTATCAACATAATATCAATGATTAGTATAGCAGGCGAGACATTTCAGTGTGTGCACTCTTGTATTATTATTAAGAACTACTATGGCTCATTAAGGTTAGTATGTAGTCATTAAATTTGATGCTGTTGTGTTATGTATTGGACTTATTTAAGTATTGTTAATGTACTGTATAATACAAATACAAAATTGTAGATTCGTTCAAAATTGCAAAGGCCATACAAAAAATCTACTTTGTGAAACATTTCCCCTGTAGTTTTACTGCAAATTAATTGTTTTATCATTTTCAGTACTTATCTTTAAAATTACAATCTATCTTCCTTAGTACTTTAGTATTGTATCCTACACAACTAATGATGGTTAATAACTGGTTTTCATGTTGATCATTCTAAGACTGTTTTTTTAAAGTGGAAGCTATACAAGTTTTTATTTATTTTTTGTAAATATTGCACTACAGATGAGATAATTAGAACACCTAGTCAGACTTGCAAATATTGCATTACTGTATATATTAGAATATTGTCATGTCACCCATATGGAGAGAAAGTAAAGGACAGGAGAAGGATTGAGTGTAGATTGAAGTGTTTAATTAGATTTTGTGATGACATCTTAGAATAATTATGTACGACACAGAATGATTGCCTTTTACAAAACAAGAATAAACATTTAAAAACACATTTGCTTGGATCATGTATATATACAATTAGCTTATCACACTAATATTTTTGCAATATTTATTTGTAGTAATGATATGTCAAAGACTATTTCATAAAATTGGTAACTTTAAGTCTTAATAATATCACAGTTTCTATGATAAATGTCAATAAAACAATTTGTACTATAATTCAACATAGACTGAATACTCTAAGATCTTAGAAATCTCTTGTTTTATGAAAAATGGAATTTTTCAAATTTTGATATTAAAAGTTATAATTTTAAAATTGTTTTATGGAATAGTCTTAAAAATAGGATGTATTTGAAAAGTACAGAACCTTAAGAAGCTGGCCATGATTTCTATAAAAAGTTTGATGAAGTTGATGCTAACCAGAGAAGTTTTCTTGAAATCATGGTCAGATTGTACATAAAGTAAGCGGGTAAAGCTGTAAATCCACAAGTCTTTCAGAATAAGTAGGTTGTATGAAGAATTGTTAACTTTTGTAAAGAATTGTTCCATGTTAAAGTTTTGTTAACTGCATCAAATAAAAAACTGTAAATAACATTTGGTTTTATGATTATTGAACAGAGATGAACATGAACAACTGACAACTTGTTATTTGATTTTGCCATGTGATTATGGACTTTCCGAATTGATTTTCCTCTGAGTTCAGTATTTTTGTGATTTTACTTTTTACCTTTAAAGACCATATGAGTTCATCTATTTGTCTCACTAGAATACGGACCCTTCAGTACCATGCTTGGTAATGTTCCTGATCTCTATCTTTCATTAAAGCTCATTTATTGCCGAGGTCATCGTCTTATTTATATAACCAGCTAGTAGATTTGTGGAAGAAGTACATAAGGAAATCCATGTTACTTGTTACACTAATAGATGTGACTGAATGTTAAGCAAAAAACAATTCAATTTTGATATACTTTGAACTTCAGAATTTTAAACTTTAGTCAACACCATATTGTCAGTTACAATTTGGCTTGTTTTCGTAGTTTACTGCTGTTTATCTTTTCACATCATATCATTGAATTGACAATTTGTAACTGTATTGATAATTCCTTATTGCATTGGAAAGGGAATGTCCTGGATCAGATTTGAATATCTTTTTGTAGGGATCTTGGTGAATGAAACATACAATTACAGGTCACTGTACAATCTTCAGCAATGAGAAAAACTTAAACTGTATAGTAAGCTATAAAAGACTTAGTATGATAAATGTTTACTACAGCTACACTTATTGCAGACAAGAATACAAGAGCCAATGCCATTCACTGGATAACAGAATACTGACTCAAACAGGTGCACAAACAATGTGGATGTGACTCGAGCAGACGCACAAACAATATGGATGTGACTCGAGCAGGCGCACAAACAATGTGGATGTGACTCGAGCAGGTGCACAATCAATGTGGATGGGACTCGAGCAGGTGCACAAACAATGTGGATGGGACTCGAGCAGGTGCACAAACAATGTGGATGTGACTCGAGCAGGTGCACAAACAATGTGGATGGGATTTATAAGGGTGTTGGGCTCAACTCCACTAACAATGGACTGGTATGAAATCACTAAGAACAAACTAAAAAATCAAATGAAAGATGTTCCATCGTAATTTGCACAATACAAAAAGGCACTAACAAACTTCAAGTACTCTCTTTAATAAAGGTAGTTAGCCCTAAGCACAATTTCAAATTGTAGGTGACCATGCTCATCCAGATTGGAATGTTAATCAATACACCTACACTTTTAGATCACAGATTTTACAATGTTTTTTATGTCTTAATTCACCACAACATATCATCTGTAGATACTGTATAGTACTGAAGCACCATTTTACCGTTTTACATCAATTTTTATACGACCGCAAAAATTGAAAATTTTTTGGTCGTATATTGGTATCACATTGGCGTCGACAACGACATCGTCATCGTCCGAATACTTTTAGTTTTCGAACTGTAACTTTAGTAAAAGTGAATAGAAATCTTTTAAATTTTAACACAAGGTTTATGACCACAAAAGGAAGGTTGGGTTTGGTTTTGAGAGTATTGGTCCCAACATTTTAGGAATTAGGGGCCAAAAAGGGCTCAAATAAGCATTTTCTTGGTTTTCGCAATATAACTTTAGTTTAAGTTAATAGAAATCTATGAAATTTTGACACAAGGTTTATGACCAAAAAAGGAAGGTTGGGATTGATTTTGTAAGTGTTGGTTCCAACAGTTTAAGAATTAGGGGCCAAAAAAGGGCCCAAATAAGCATTATTCTTGGTTTTCGCACAATAACTTAACTATAAGTGAATAGAAATCAATGAAATTTTAACACAAGGCCTTTTTTTTTTAATTAGTTGGTTTACGGACAACTAGTGTCAAAGGTTAGGGTCGGAGGAGGTAAAAAAAATAAAAATAAAATAGCAATCTTAGATTTTTTTTTTGTTCACGTATAACTGTTCTGAAAAATTTGAGTTGGAGGAAAAAAAAAAAAAATGCTGTTCATTCATGACATTACAGGGGTTGAGGAGGAGAAATAGTTTAGCTCTTATCTTGATATGCTTTGCATTTGATGGATGGATGGTCAATTGTTGTTTAATGTCTAGTGGCTAATCAGATGCATAATTAGGATGAGAATATGATAATGAGAAATGAAATGCTAAACTGACACACTGAGCCAGAATTTAAATGTGGTAGCTCACAAGGTAACAGTTCCCCCAAAGATATGTTACCTTACCCAAACACATTATTCTGACTCCTTTAATAATTGCAATTGCAGCGTGCTTGGCGAAGAAGCAGCAGATACCAATTTTTAAGTCTTTGATTTGACCGGGTCAAGGTTCAAACCCAAGATCTCTCACTCTCCAGGTGAACACAATACCATCACATTTAAGGTGCACGTGGTCTTCACGTATGAATATATGTGCATGTTTGACCCAAAAATCTTTTGAGGACAATATACTTGACATAAACAAATTTCTTTGATTTATGAAATGTTTGATAATCAACTGTGTTCATGATCCTATCATGCTGATGAAGAAATAGCAATGTACCAAAGTTTGACTAAAACACATATTTTGTACAGACAAGAAATTTGTTAGCATCTAAATTATGCATGAATCCCGTTCGCTGAAAAGTGGAAATGGTGGCAAAGAAATAAAAAGTTGAGATCAATGTTTTTTGCCCCAAAGGACGCAAGCACTTCTACGGGTGTACTGGTAGGGGTGTCTGCCCTAGTTTTGTTTGGTGGCGAAACTGTTTGTACCTTGACAATGGCAACATTTTCATCAGCCATATTGTCGAATATGGCATCGCCGATTGTTTGCTTAGGTTTGCATTTGATAAAAGTGCTCTCAGTACGTTGACCATCAAAGTTAATATTCAACTGAAAGTAGATGAAGCCGTCAGACTCCATGGTCCTCCCTCGTTGGGTTTTTGAATTCGTCTGCGTCATTTCGAAGCTTTTCAAAATACGCCGTTCACTACAAACGCTTTATTGACACAGACAAAACGTTTTGGAACGCCTCGGATTTTTTTATTCATAGCACTCGAAAAATCGGGTCGGCGGAATAAAAAACAACACGAAATCAAAATTTTAATTTTATTTCACTTTTAAACAAAATCGGGTCGGCGGATCCGTAAACCAACTAATTAAAAAAAAAAGGCCCAAGGTTTATGACCACAAAAGGAAGGTGGAGATTGATTTTGGGAGTTGAAGTCCCAACAGTTTAGGAATAAGGGGCCAAAAAAGGGGCCCAAATAAGCATAATTCTTGGTTTTTGCATCATAACTTTAGTATAAGTAAATAGAAATCTATGAAATTTTAAACACAAGGTTTGTGACCATAAAAGGAAGGTTGGGTTTGATTTTGGGAGTTTTGGTCCCAATAGTTTAGGAATAAGGGGCCCAAAGGGTCCAAAATTGAACTTTGTTTGATTTCATCAAAAATTGAATAATTGGGGTTCTTTGATTTGCCGAATCTAACTGTGTATGCAGATTCTTAATTTTTGGTCCCATTTTCAAATTGGTCTACATTAAGGTCCAAAGGGTCCAAAATTAAACTTAGTTTGATTTTAACAAAAATTGAATCCTTGAGGTTCTTTGATATGCTGAATCTAAAAATGTACTTAGATTTTTAATTATTGGCCCAGTTTTCAAGTTGGTCCAAATCGGGGTCCAAAATTAAACTTTGTTTGATTTCATCAAAAATTGAATAATTAGGGTTCTTTGATATGCCAAATCTTACTGTGTATGTAGATTCTTAATTTTTGGTCCCATTTTCAAATTGGTCTACATTAAAGTCAAAAGGGTCCAAAATTAAACTAAGTTTGATTTAAACAAAAATTGAATTCTTGAGCTTTTTTGATATGCTGAATCTAAACATGTACTTAGATTTTTGATTATGGGCCCAGTTTTCAAGTTGGTCCAAATCAGGATCCAAAATTATCATATTAAGTATTGTGCAATAGCAAGAGATTTTCAATTGCACAGTATTCAGCAATAGCAAGAAATCTTCAATTGTACAGTATTGTGCAATAGCAAGAAATTTGCAATTGCACAGTATTGCGCAATAGCAAGAAATCTTCAATTGCACAGTATTGCGCAATAGCAAGAAATATCTAATTGCACAATATTGCGAAATAGCAAGAAATTTTCAATTGGAGTTATCTTTCTTTGTCCAGAATAGCAGTTGAATCAACTTAAATCATTGTTTTATACAATATACAATGTATGTTCACTTTTACTACCAACTGATAAATTAAAACAATCTTTACCATTCAGTGATAACAAGCACTTTTTTTACATTTTAATATTTTATGATGTATTTAAATGAGTAGTTATTGTTAGGGGCCATTAGAAATTTGAATTGAAATCAGTTTTGGAATAAGGGAAAGGGGGATGTGAAAAAAAAATTGGGGGGGGGGGGGGTCAATTTTTCTCATTTCAGATTTCATAAATAAAAAGAATATTTCTTCAAACATTTTTTTGAGAGGATTAATATTCAACAGCATAGTGAATTGCTCAAAGGCAAAACAAAATTTTGAAGTTCATTAGACCACATTCCAAATTTAGAGCTGAATCAAGCTTGAATGTTGTGTCCATACTTGCCCCAACCGTTCAGGGTTCAACCTCTGCCGTCGTATAAAGCTGCGCCCTGCGGAGCATCTGGTTGACTATTTTATTAACTTTAATCACCAATTTATCACATTACCAAGGCCACAAACAAGAGACGCCATCTTGAAAAATAATTGAAAATTAACTTTTTCACGATCCTGGCTGTGCAAAAGAGACTTTTAATTTAGTAATGTTTAGCTCACACACTAGATAATCCACACCCACTTTGAGCTCACGTTGGACAGAACTTTTATGGAACTTTTAATGCGTTTTTAAACATTATTCCACGAGCATCATTGTCAAAGTCTTCAAAAATACTGAATTGGCCAGTACACTGTATATATAAACATTTTTATTTATCATTTGTGTTTTTATTGACATTATAAAATATCCGCATAATTTTAATAGATGTTTTAACCGCTATCAAGGGGTACAATCAAAATCACGTGATGGATATACACACACCGGAAGTAACAGTCGAGCAGACCGCTTGAAAGATAAGTAGTCGTATTTACTTGTTTATATCAATAAAATTTAATAAATAAGGTAGTGCACCGAATGTAGGATACTATCTAGTTTTGAAATACACAATTATCCTTGCTGGAAAGCGTGCAGTTAATGCTAACACTTCGACACAGTTCCAAAATTTCACCGTCGAAGTGTTTGCAATAACTGCACGCTTTCTAGCAAAAACAATTGCGTATTTTAAAACTACATACTATCCGACATTCGGTGTGCCAATTATTTAATCAAAATTTAATTGATATAAACAAGAAAATGCAACTACTAACCTTTCAAGCGGCGAGTTCGACTGTAACTTCCGGTGTGTGTATATCCATCACGTGATTTTGATTGTACCCCTTGGCTATTGACCTCTGGAGATCACATAATCCTTAGTCACTCATATTGAACATGACAAAGGAAATAAAAGCAAGAAATAGAGGTTGTAATGAATTAAGTAATGAACGAAAAATTAGCACAAGGTATACAGCACGAAAGAGAAACAGCTTATCAACAAATGATCAAAGTGTGCCATCCAAACAATCAGGAACAATACAAAAACCTGTCCCATACACAACCAACCTTTTAACCTCCATAATGAAGGAAAATATGAATCGGAGAGACAAGTTGTTTTTAGATTTTATCCATGAGTTTCAACTTCACATACCAGAAAGTAATGAATGCGACACTAAGTGGGAAATGTTCGTCAAGAATCGACTACATATTTACAAAGTAACCATCATATCATTAAGGTAGCACAATACAAAGATTTTATAACTCCAATTCCAAAGTTTTAAAATGCTGTCACTTTCTTAATAATGCTTTAAAATTTATAAAAGTGGTAGTTTTGGATAGCTAACAGATTACTCTTTCAAATTAATGCAATGCTAGTATTATGCAACAATTATGTAACCAATTATAATGTTAACTGTGTCTAAAATATTTTTCACCAAATTTTCACTTTTAAATGAAATTAGCTTCTTCATAGGTATCCCTAGAGGGTTGATTTTTTAATATATGTTGTTCCTATGTCCATTATCTACAAAAGGGTGTCTCAGATTTCAGTATAGAACAAATTTTACACCTAATCAAACATTATCTTCTTTTATGTGGTTAGGATGTTTACACTAATTAGAGATTTATGAGATAATGGAATACCATAGAGACAATCTGAGACACCCTTTTGAAGCCCATGATGTGTTGATTAAGATTTCGTTAAAATTTTCTGTACAGGTAAAGAGATGATAGAGCTAAATTCATTCAAGTGAACTAACCCAGATTTTGCCACTAATTACATAATAATTGATTACATAATGATTGCATGATAAAAATATTGCATTCATTTAAAAGATTTATCTTTTATCTATCTATATATATCTCTTTTGTTATTTTTTTATGCATTCATAAGAAAGTTACAGCATTTCAAAGGTTAGTGATTGGAAGTAAAAAAAATCTTTGTATTGTGCTACCTTAATCAGTTTGTCAACTTGGAAATAGACTATATGAACACTTCACAACACGATCCTGTCATGGCTCTTGTTAAAGTGAGTTACAGCAAAACAACCATATTAACTCGAAAAAGATTAACTGGGAAAAAGTAAATCTAACCATGGAAGTATTATATTGACAGGAATATAATACTTCCATGATCTAACAAAGTATCAATCATTGTTATATGAAAAACTCAAATATTTGACAGCGACAATCTCGATATTAATATTAGCAATGTAAATATCTTCACAGAAATGCTCTATAACATTATAGACACTTCAGCTAAGGGATGTGCAAAACCAAATAAGCTAAAATCTCGTCCTCGAAAGAGATACTGGCCTGATGAAATCAAAAAGGCATATTGCGAAAATAAACACCATTTTTGGAAGTGGAAGATGGCTGGTCGTCCAAGAGATCAGGAGAACATTCACTTTAGAAACATGAAGAATGGAAAACGCAAACTTAGGTCAACTCAAAGGCAACTAGAAGCGGTAGCCAGACAACAAAAGTTTGAAAACATAATGACAGCTAGGGAAGGTGACCAAAAACTCTTCTTTAAGTTAGTAAATGATCAACGAAGAACCGGTATGGAAAAAACAACACAACTGAAATTTAAGAATGGTATCTATGACAACCCTGATAACTCAATAAGGAAAGGGTGGGCTGAGTACTTTGAGGAACTAGCAACACCTTCAAGCTCTAACTACGAAGATGTTCTATATAACAACCAAGTAGAGATAGACTGTCTTTTGTTTGAAGATACATATATTTCAAACATGCAAAATAGTGAAAAAAATTCTGTAACTGAAAAGCAGGTTGAAAAGTTTATTAACACTTTAAAGAGTGGTAAAGCAGCCGATTGTGCAAACTTGACAAGTGAACATTTAAAGAACGGAGGCCAGACAGTAATATCAGCAGTAACAAAACTAATCTATATGATCTTTGATGTATGTTCAATACCAGATTTACTTAAACTTGGTATAGCAACGCCAGTATATAAGCGTAAAGGGAAACCACTAGATGACCCAAATTCTTATAGGAAAATAACTGTTACCAGTATTCTAAATAAAATACTTGAAAAAATATATTTAGAAAAGAAAGATGAAACACTCAAAAATGCACAGAGCCCACTTCAATATAGAGACTCAAAATCTAGGAAGTTATATTGGACCAATTTATTGTGGTACACCAACAGTAGCAGATGATGTTTGTCTGGTGTCAAACAACCCGGAGGATCTACAAGCAATGCTTGACATACAAGGGGATTATGCAAATGCAGAACATTACTGTATTAGTAAAACAAAATCATCTGTGGTTCAATTTAACGACAAACAACATAGGAACTTCACCATGAACTCAGAAGAGATTCCAACGTCACAATCTGCTGTGCACCTAGGTATTGAAAGAGATAATTTATCAAAGTTTTGCACAAAGAATGTTAGCAATGCAAGGATCAGTGCTGCAAGAAAGGCAACATATGCACTAATGGGAGCTGGCCTCCACGGTCTGAATGGGTTAAACCCTACTGTATCCATCCATATTATCCGTATATTTATAATTCCAAGACTCATACATGGACTTGAAGTAGTAAGATTAATGGTTAGTGATATAAAAGCTCTGTCATCTTATTTCAAACAACTTTTAAAATGTATTCAGCATCTACCAGAAAGAACAGCTGATTCAGCAACTTATCTTCTGTCTGGCCAGATGCCAATAGAAGCAGAAATTGATAAAAGAACTTTATAACTTTATTCGGAAATATCATAAGAAATCCAAATACAGTGGAGTTTAAACTAGCACAGAGACAGTTCGCTATCAAGAACAGAAACTCAAAAAGTTGGTTTATTTATGTGCAACAGTTATTGGAGAAATATAATCTTCCTTCTTCATCAGTACTTTTACAAGAACCACCAGGAAAATTCTCATGGAAAAACTTAGTATCTAAAGCTGTAAAAACATATTGGACTAACAAAATACATCCGGAAGCCCGTGAAAAATCATCTCTACTATATATAAACTTTGAACAATTAACCTTTGATAATCCACATCTTGTATGGAAAAGTGCAAAATTTGAACATTTCTCAATCCAGAGGGCAGGTATCAAATGCAGACTTATTCCTATGGGCACCAACTGTGCCCCTTTAATAGCAGATTTATTTCTATATTGCTATGAATCTCAGTTTATGACCAAACTCAGTAAAGACCCATCATTGTTACATTTGGTTGATACATTCAAAAATACCTACCGTTATCTGGATGATATTTTTTCGTTGAATAATCCAGAGTTCTCTAAATATACTTCAGAAATTTACCCAAACGAACTTATTTTAACTAAATCTAACATAAACAGCAGCAGTTGTCCTTTTCTAGATTTAGACATTTCAATTTCAAACGGGAAACTTCACACTAAAATTTACGACAAAAGAGACGATTTTTCATTTCCTATTGTTAATTTTCCTTTTTTAGACGGCGATGTGCCTTTGGCTCCATCATACGGTGTTTATATATCGCAATTCGTTCGGTTTGCCCGTGTGTGTTCTGATGTCATAGATTTTAACGAACGTAATCAATGCATCACTGGTAAATTGTTGTGTCAGGAATTTCGATACCATAAATTACTTAAAACTTTTACTAAATTCTTTCATAGATACAAAGATTTGATTAGTAAATTTGGCTATACCTGTAGAAAGCTTATTAAAAATGGTATTTCACATCCTAAATTTTATGGTAATATTGTACTTAAAGCGAGGAAATCACTATGTGATCCTTGTAAACTCATCGAACCTTTAAACAAACTTATAAGTAAGGGTTATCGTACCAATATTGTAATAAGATCTCTGAATATAGTTCACATTGGCACTAATATTGATATTGTCATTAGCAAATTAAAACATAACTAAATTTCATTATCTTTTGAGGCGAGATGTATAGAGACACAGACACGTTAACTTTTATTTCTATAGAAGTCGCTCTTCACTATACTACTACCTGTCGATACATTTATTTTTGGCATTGCACAAGTCATGTCTTCTTTGACTATTAATGACGTTAAAATACTAAATCCCTGTGATGTGTTTTAGTCGATTTTAGTCTCTGATGCATGATTTTTTTTATTATTAATTGGTTTTGGCTTTTAACTAGCTGTCAGTAACTGCGAGTACTCTCAAATCGTATTTTCTTGTTAATTCGACCTTTTGATACTGTTTATAATGCTTTTTTGTTATTTTTATTTATATGGATCTTGTCTGTACAACAGCTTTGATTATTTGTAATATCTTCAATTTTTCACTTATTCTTACAACATTTGTATAAACTTCAAGATTATAAAAAACCGGTTTTTTTCTAAAGTGAACATTGATTGGTTAAATATTTCTCAGTCATGTCCTGTTTTTGAATTTGTTTGTTAGCTTTTTGGTCATGAATGTTTGTCTCTAATATTTAATTAACTGTGCATTTGTATTCAGATATCGCAGATCAAATTTATTCGTTCATTGTTTAATCATACGTTTTTTGATTGAGTTAAGTCTGCCAATTGATATTTTATCGTATGTTTTTCTTTGTTGTGATGTTATGCTATTGTTTCAGAAAAAGGGAGAAGGTTTGGATCCATTAAAACGTTTAATCCCGCTGCAAATGTTTGCACCTGTCCTAAGTCAGGAATCTGATGTACAGTAGTTGTCGTTTGTTTATGTAATATATACGTGTTTCTCGTTTCTCGTTTTGTTTATATAGATTAGACCGTTGGTTTTCCCGTTTGAATGGTTTTACACTAGTAATTTTGGGGCCCTTTATAGCTTGTTGTTCGGTGTGAGCTAAGGCTCCGTGTTGAAGGCCGTACTTTACCTATAATGGTTTACTTTTTAAATTGTTATTTGTATGGAGAGTTGTCTCATTGGCACTCACACCACATCTTCCTATATCTATTATGTTAGACACTTATTTACTTCAAATACAGAAACAAAAATTTAGTATAAATAAGTATGAAGTAGATTCAACCTGTTTATTATGTCATAATGGTGCTGAGGATAGGAAACATTTCCTAATTCAATGTGTCGCTCTTGACAGTATAAGAAGTCCATTCTTGAAAATACTACGTGTAAAAACCACTGAAGTAATAAGAGATGTGAAACTCACTGATGCAATTTTTGAACAGCCGGATGAGTTGTTGTCTTTGAGTGACGGAAGATTATTGATCTCATTAGAGGAATTAAATAATAATTTTAATTCCAGGATCTATATTTTATTTTATTAATAAGAATCTCCCCAGACGATTAGATGGTGTTTCAGTCCATAATTGAAGAACAGTAATGGACGTATTACGTTTTATTACCAACAGTTCTCCAAGATAGTGGAGGAATACTACAAAAACAGAACAGAACAGAACCTACAACGGCTTTATTGTTGTGACGTCATGAGCTGTGTGGAAAGAAGGACTGAAATGCAAAAAAAAACAACAAGTAATTACACCACATAGGATCTGCAAAATATAAAAGGTACTTGATATATAAATGTTCTGTTCAACATGAAAAAATTAAAATCACCAAAATACTGAACTGACAGGAAAATCTAATCGGAAAGTTCATAATCACATGGCAAAATCAAACGACAAAACACATAAAAAACGAATGGACAAGAACTGTCATATTCCTGAATTGATACAGACATTTTCAAATGTAGAAAGTGGTGGATTAAAACTGGTTTTATAGCGCTAAACCTTTCCCTTTGATGACAGTCTTATCAAATTCCGTTATATTTACAATGATGCGTGAACTAAACATGCATAATAAATAAAATAGTCAAAATATGGGTACATCAGCCATCATCGTGTAAAATTTTAAAAGGAACAATTTAACAGAACACAAAAACATCTATCTACAAACACAGTCATTGATTCGCGTGTCTGATGTCAGAAAATTGTATACGTCACATAAATTTGTCGTTCAATGTATATACAAGCAATTTTAAAATTTCACTTGGGCAATATTGGCATACAAGGTTAAACAAGTGAAACTGCGAGCTACTGCTCACTGATGATACCCCCGCCGCAAGTGGATAATATTAATAGTGTAAAAATATGCAAGTGTTCGGTAAACAGGAAGTTGTGGAGTGATGAATCTGAAAACGCATCACACGGTATAGCTGACTTATATAAATCCTGAAACCAAATTTCAGAAATCCTTGTATTGTAGTTCCTGAGAAAAATGTGACGAAAATTTTCAACTTGGCTATCATGTGTAAAATCATACAAGTGTTCGGTAAACAGGAAGTTGTCAAGTGATCAATCTGAAAACGCATCACACGGTATAGCTGACTTAGATAAACCCTGAAACCAAATTTCAGAAATCCTTGTATTGTAGTTCCTTAGAAAAATGCGACGAAAGTTTCATGGGACGGACTGACTGACGGACGGACGGACTGACGGACAGACAGAGGTAAAACAGTATACCCCCCCTTTTTTTTAAGCGGGGGTATAAAAATCAAAAGTATGTAAGAAGTAATTTCAGAAATAAACCGTTATTTAAAATAATCCAAAAGTTATATAGAATTTATGAGAATCCAAAAATAGTTCATTTCACTGTTACCTGTTACCTATTCTGTATTTTCCACCTTTACCAGATGAACCACTTCAGTTGGAAAATCCTCTTGAAGTGTAGAATCCCTTAATGTTGAATGTTCACATTTGGATTAAAACATCTTCTTTATACACTTATATACACCGCCACCACACTTATTTTCAAAAGTATTCAAACTGTATATACAGTCATATTTTAAAATCTAAAACTTGATAGATTCATCCACTACGTGATTGAATAATTTTGACGTTTGTGGTTCAACGTATTTTCAAATTCATAATAGAACTATATCATAAGAGCATATAATAGGACAATATCATACTGACGGGATCTTTTAAATTACAGAGTCAAGTTATAAGAACCAAAAAAACACAAAAAGTCGCATATACAAAACACACCAGCAAAAAATGAAAGATAATACAAACACATTGACGGGATGTTTAAGTACCGAGCTACGTTAAAAAAGAAGGACGAAAGATACCAAAGGGACAGTCAAACTCAAAAATCTAAAACAAACTGACAACGCCATGGCTAAAAATGAAAAAGACAAACAAACAACAGCACACAGGACAAACAGACAAACAATAGTACACACGACACAACATAGAATACTAAAGAATAAACAACACGAACCCCTCCATAAACTAGGGGTGCTCTCAGGTGCTCCGGAAGGGTAAGCAGATCCTGTTCCACATGTGGCACCCGTCGTGTTGCTTATTTGATAACAAATCCGGTAAATAGTCTAATTCGGTAGGTCACATTCATGAAAGGAAAGGGGATTGTAGTTAAGTGGATATCACATAAAACAATCCAACAGTAAAATTAATATTAATAATAGATCAAAGACAAATGAAAGAACAATATAACACGTTGTTAAGATGATAAACAACATCAGTACACAGAACAGAATCTATACACCAAGACCATCATGTATTATTTGTGAAGTTGATACGGAATATTTATCAACGAGGTCTTGGTACCTTCCAATGAACTTTTTAGAAAAAGGACGAGACGTTCTTTGACATACCCCTGGTTCATCAACTTTGTACTCAGACACTGATGACGTTTTACAAAGTCTGAGTAGAAGCTGCAAGCTCTTGAATATCGAATAAGTTGGGAAATATATATTTCATATGCAGGTGAAGTTGGTATATTGTAACTAAGGTGGGGGAAATTTATAATTTCAAAATTTAAATCGTCTCGTTTGTCAAAGATTCTGGTACTGAGATGACTGTGTAAGTCAAATTCGAGACATAAGTCTAAAAATGAGGCGGAGGAAGCCGTGTCTGTTGTTTCTTTAATTTCTAGTTCTGGGTGATATATTAATGGAACCCAAACAGTAAAGTTCCGATTGTTTTTGGAAAGAACATCATCAATGTATCTGAAAGTGAAATTAAATAATCTGGCTTCTTTGATCTTCTTGTTTTTGATAAGTGTCTGCAGGAACTCCGATTCATATGAAAATAAGAAGAGGTTGGCAAGAAGAGGCGCACAGTTTGTTCCCATAAGAATGCCGATAGTTTGTTGGAAAAGTCTCCCTCCAAACTCAACAAATATGTTGTCGATACGAAACTCCAGCATACTGACGACTCGTTCTTTTGTGTAGCATGTTTTACCTTTTTGTTTGTCACTATTAACTAAATATGCCTTATGATATCCCAAAGTAATAAATTTATAGCATATGCTACCATTTGTATGTTGAAAAGCATTGTGGATTATTTCTTTCAGACGATTTTTCAATTTCACATGGGGAATGGTGGTATACAGGGTTGAAAAATCAAAAGATTTGATAGAACTAATTTCAGAAAAAGACCGAGATTTGAAATTGTCTAGAAGTTCTTTAGAATTTTTAAGAATCCACATTTGGTTAATACCACTACGCGAGTAAACAGTTTCACACTATCTGGAGACCCTCTTTCACTTCGGATAGAATTTAAATCAATCTAATGGACAATTCTTTAGTGGAACATACACTACGATGAGACAGCATACCGTTGTTTGTACGGAATTTTATGAAGCTTTGGTATCCAATACAAACAAGGAGAGTCCTCCGATTTGGTGTTCAATGTAATGTTAATTGAAGCCATGAAGGACTTATGATTTGCTAAAATCTCATCCTTGTCAAATTATATGTCTTTGTATGTGGGATTACCTGAGTGCTCATATATACCTAATTCTTTTACAAGACATTCGTAGTAATACGATTTACATACAAAGACAATATTATTTGAAGCTTTGTCTGCAGGAACAACAACATACTTATCATGAAGAGATGATAGACATTTCATGGCCTCTTTGTCTCTGAAAACGGACTTTGGTTGATCGTTCACACAATTTTTCAACTAGTGAATGCGACGTTTTATCAGAGACCTGATACTTTTAACCCATTCTGACAAAGTGTCCAGATCAACTTCTTCTCACTTAGCATTATGCTCTGGCGTAGGCCTCAACGGAATCCATATTTATTTTGAAGTTATGATTCCAATTGATGTTTTGGGGTTCTCTTAACTAAGGACCATTAGAAATCACCTTTCGGATGATTGTGCGAAAACACAATCAGGTTCAGCTACACCGATATCACCAAATGTTTTCTATAAATACCTAAATAAAAGCAATAGTTGTATACCGCTGTTCAAAAGTCTTTAACCGATTGAGAGAAAACAAATCTGGGGTAAAAACTAAAACACTGGAAACACATTAACTACAAGAGGAAAATAACGAAACACCTAACCATCGCTGGACTGAGATCTTAGGAAGGATTTTACTTTAATATCACTATATCTACTACGCACCTCTCACTCTGATTTTATATTTGATTTTCAATATGCCATTTGATCTGTTCTTACCCAGGAACATATATTTTGACTTATACTGTTCCTAGTCTTACTTAGGTACATTTGATTAGAAGTGACCTCCATACCATACCTATACAGTTGTTGTTTATATTAATAAAAAAAAAACCTCACCAAAGATGTCAGGTTTAGCATTTATTATGCGAGACACGCGTATTCGTATTTATTTCTTTTACTTGCATTGGATTGACACTGCTGCTTTTGAATGGTTAATCTTTGCGGGTATCATTAGCTCAATAGTCAGAGCGATTAATAACATAGAAGTGTACTAATTCAAAGTGCTCCCTTCAGTATGAATAAAGTCTAAATAACTAAGGTTTTAACCTTATCTGGTAGTTAACCTATATGCATTTTTGCTGTTCTGTTTATGTCCTTTTTGGTCATATATAGTTCTTAATATTTACCTATTTCTTGTTACCAAATGTCTAGATTTGAGTGTTTCTATAATATGAAGGTAAATCCAGAAAAGCGTTTCAAAAGCACGAAATTTGATAAAGTGGGATTATTTTATTGAAACAGTTGTTTACAATCTGACGATAAAATAATGCCAGTGATGGTTAATATGCATTGACCATCCATTTAATTAATCGTGTTAAGGTTAATAAGAAAACAATCTTTTTATTCATACAAATGATTTCATTGTTGTACATTTACCACTAAATGAAATTTATGACAGGTAGTTTAAACAGTACTTCATAGTTATGTAATATACATCTCTAGTCAATCATAACCCTCTACTTCCCTCAATTATTTGGTTTCTGTAATGACCATTGAGAGATGACAAAGATTTATCAGTTATTTAAGACAGAATATTTTTGACGCATCGTTGTAAATATAATGAAATTTGATGCGACTGTCATACAAGTGAGATGTTTAGCGCTATAAAACCAGGTTCAACACACCATTTTCTACATTTGAAAATGACTACACTAAGTCAGGAATACGACATTTGTTATCAATTCGTTTGATGTGTTTGATATTTGATATATTGCTATTTTATTATGGACTCTCCGTTTTTAATTTTTCTCGGAGTGTGGTATCTTTGTCATTTTACTTTTATTGTTCTTAGTATGCATCTCCATATTGATTTTGACGATTCGGTCTGAATTATGAGAAGTTTTTAGGTTTCCTTGACTCTTTGGCATAAAAAAAACCTAAAAGTCTTCCTCTCTAGTTTCATAAGTTCACTATCATGATGAATCTACAATGATTTTTTTTATGTAATGAAAAATCATGTATAACGAATAGAAGGGCAAACACAGATTTTCAGTAGGGATTGTGTGATTATATTCTTATGCCATGAACATTATTAATAACAATATCTGCCTTATGTGTATTTGACAAAACCTTTCAGAATTTTGGGTCTTCGGTGCTCCCCAACTGTTTATTATTTTACCTTTTTTTAACTTCTACTATTCGAGCGTCCCTGGTGAGTCTTTTGCATGCGTGGTTCTGTTGTGTTGTTTTTTTAATGTGCTGTCCTAGGTTGTTTTAACCGTATTTGGCACAACTTTTTGGAATTTTAAGTCTTCAATGCTCTTAAACTAACTTGATACTTGTTTGGCTTTTTGACTAATTCGATCTGAGCGTCACTGATGAGTTATATCTAGATGAAACGCGCGTCTGGCGTATTAAATTCTGAGCCTGGTACCTTTGATAACTAGAACCATGTCGAAATGTACTATTGTATTGTTTATTTATGTATTTCTCTGTCCTTAATGTTCTTGCATTTATTTGTATTGTAGTCCTGTCATGTAATGTTGTCATTTTAGTGTTATATTTGATATTGCCATAAAAGCGCGAAGTTTGACTATCCACAAAACCATGTTAAAAAAATAACAATGTCCTGTACAAAGTCAGGAAAATAGCAGTTGTTATCTTATAGTTCGTTTCTGTTTGCGTTACATTGGCGTTTGGATTTTTGTTTCACTTTAGGGTTTCTGTTGTTTCGTTGTTTTCCTCTTATAGTTGATGTGTTTCCCTCTGTTTTAGTTTGTAGCCCGGGTTTGTTTTTTCCTCAATCGATTTATGACTTTCGAACAGCGACTACTGTTGCCTTTATTGAATAGATAGTTTTAATCCTGGTATCTGTAATGAGTTTATTTACAACCACTGGTTCGATTAAACTGCTGGTGAAAAATCCCTTCCAAAAGGTATCACTAGCCCAGTGCTTAGCATTTTTGTGTTCACATGAATTACCATTTGATATGGACATCAACTTAAATTAACTGATAATAAAAACTACGAATTTTTCGAGATACTCAAAAGTAAAAAGAGTATCAAATGGTATTATCAAAAGCTCAAACACATAAAACGAATGAAATAACAACTTCCATATTCCTGAATTGGTACAGACATTTCCTGATGTAGAAAATGGTAGATTCAACCTGGTTTTATAGCAAGCTAAACCTCTCACTTGTACGACAGTTGCATAATATATCATTGTAAACAGTATGTGAACAAAGCAATTAGACATAATACTAGTAGGTAAAAAAAAGCAAAAAATAGGGGTACAGCAGTCAACATTGTGTTATAATCTTAATCATTATAAAAACAAACACAGTAATTTCTACCCCATTAATAAACAGTCTTAAAAGTACTTAAATAACCTGTAGAGTGGGAACACAGAACAAGAGAACATAAAACAACATATGGGATAAACATCAATGAGACAGCAACTCAATGGTATATAAAATTAAGACATTGAGACGTCAGTATATAAAAAAAAAATCTGTAACATAACAATAGACATATATTGAAACACCTGTCAGTCTAAACAAAAAGATTATGAATGAATTTAACATAGACGTAAAACTCTATTGTAACTGAGTCAAGAACTTAAAATATTTTTTATCAAAAGACAACATTATTTCTATGTACTTTTACCAATATTTCAGAAACTACGATCTTTCTTTCTCACGGTGATATTTATCATTGTTGTATCATTGTGATTTTTTTTGTCTTTTGTTATATGGACATTATTGATTTAAGTGTTTCTTCTTAACTGATTTATCATTTTCTCCTCTATACAGTTTAATTTTCCACAAACAGAGATTACAAATATGGCAATTTGTTTACAGAAAAACTGGATTTACTTCGACTCAGGATGGTATGCGTGTCTAAAGTCAAGAATATCATCTGGTCTTCTTTGTATATGTTAGGCACATGCTAGTCACGTTGTTGTCGTTTCAGTAAATTTGGGATACATGACAGACCTTTGGTAGTCTGTCTAGCACCTGGCATATTAGAGCATTTGCATTACTGAAGATCGTATATGCTGACCCTGTGATGATCAGGTTGTTAATTTAAACCTAAATGACTGAAATCATTCTCAAATGTTGGTGGAGTTCGTGTTGCCAATTCATAAGTTTTTCCTTTTTTTCTATTCATTAGTGTCATTCATACTTAATGTCTTACTGTTGTGTGGATGTATAAGTTCCTGTCCACGTCTTCACTGTTTTTTTTGGTGTATTATCATTGGTATCTATCCGAAAATTTAAACCTTTTTCAAATGATTTTTTTTAATTTTGTTCTTATGTTGTACTGTTACATTACTATTCCAGGTTAAAGAGATGATTGGCGCTTTCAAACGAGTTTAACAACGCCACATTCTGTATGGACATGTCCTAATTAGGACCATGTAATGCAATGGTTGTCGTTTGTTGCAGTGCAACATATTTGTTTTTCTTTCATTATTTTGTACATAAATTAGGCTGTAAATTTTCTCGTACAAAATTGTTTTATATTCATCATTTCGGGGCCTTTTATCGCTTACTGTGCAGTACAGGCTTTGCTGATTGTTGAAGACTGTACGGTGACCTATAATTGTTAATATATGTGTCATTTGGTCTCTTGTGAAGAGTTGTCTCATTGACAATCATACCACATCTTCTTATTTTAATATTTCAGAAGACAGGGTTGTTCACTTGATCTGAGTTTAGGTAAAGGTACTTATATAAAAGGGCTTTCAGGCTATTTGGCATCACGGGAAAAAAATCAAAATAGCTGTTCAAGATGTCAAATTATTTGTTCTACTACACAGCATGTATGAATACTACAACCAAGTTTTCTATCACACCATATGTATCTTATATGTATACACTAGCCACACAACGTTTTCAAAAATGTATCAAAGGAGTCACAGAAAAAAATTAGAATAGCCTTTCAAGACGTCATAATTATTTGGACCAGTTGGTAGTTGCCATACTGCTTATGTGCAAACTATATTATGTATGATTTTACGTGAAGGAATGGGTATCAGAAAAACATGTTTCCCCAAATTGTGGAATATCATAATAATAAAACAATTAACATTATAATTAGAGCGTGTGTACTGGTAATATACTATATCGGTGTCAACACACAAAAGTGCATCCAAGGTCAAACACAATAATTCAGGAAGTAATGTTAATAGCCTCTCGACAAACGGTGTTGTTGGTGTTTCCCTCAAACAATACTTTGATTTATTGAGAATAATACATATGTTAAATAGTTGATTTTACATAAGTCGGACCTTGTTATTAGTATCTGCTAGCATTTATTTTACAGATTGTCTTTTTCGTGTGGAGTCATGTTTTCGCTCCGTTTAATACAGAATCTGATCTAAATCTTTGAGCTATTATGACTTTTTCAGTCTTAAATTTTCTGCTTAAGATAGTTAGATATGAAATAAAGGTAAACGGATCCCAAATATCGCATTACATGTACATTGAATAATTTTGGCCTTTTTGAACTTGTTGCTAATGAAAGATAGTCTCTAATATTTTGCAGCTTGTGCATGTGTGTTCAGTTAAATTGTCCCTTTTAAAATTGTTATACGATGATGACTGATGTACCCATATTTTGACTATTTATTTATTGTGTCTGTTTAGTTAATGCATCAATGTAAATATAACGGAATTTGATGAGACTGTCATCAAAGTGAGAGGGTTAGCGCTATAAAACCAGGTTTAATCCACCATTTTCTACATTTGAAAATGCCTGTACCAAGTCAGGAATATGACAGTTCTTGTCCATTCGTTTTTCATGCGTTTTGTTATTTGAAATTGCCAAATTATTATGGACTTTCCAAATTGATGTTCCTCTAAGTTCAGTATTTTTGTGATTTTACTTTTTGCCAAGTCCTAAATATTTCTGTTTTATCCACATCGGCTCCCTTTTTTACTTATCTAAACCGGGTGCAATCTATACCATGTCAAACTCTTTTTTCCGTTTTACTATAATAATAATAGCTATTTTGTTGACACAATCTTCCATCAAAATATAATTGTTCCTACAGGTCACCATACGACCTTCAATCAAAAAATCTTGCCGCAAGAGTCGGTTTATTAAATTTTCACTTCATTCTACAGGGAAACATAGGTTAATATAAGTATATTAAACTTATTTTTTTAAAAAGAAAAATACGCTGTTTAACTTTAAACATCTGTAATACAGAAAATGGCGGTCCATATTTCAAAATACCAAATAGCGTTTGGGAGAAAATTGTTGCGAAAATACTTGTAAGTCATGAACAACAATTTTTATCATAAGATATTTTTGCGAAGAAAGCCCAAGATATAGATTAAAGTTAAGAGCTATATATTTTTTTAAAATCTAGAGTGCTGGCCTTACATTTGCAGCGCTGGAATTAATATAATATTATTATTACGTCGGGTCGTGTGTTTTGACACAACGACCTATTTTTCTTATCTAATCTCAATCTGTGTAACTTGAAATGGCGTGTAATATTCTTCTAATTTTGTTTGGTAAGATAATTCAAAGTTTGTTATAGTTATAAACTTTGCTGTAAATATTAGTTTGAATTGAATTGAATTGAATTGAATTGAATTTAAATATGTTAATGCTATAGTTGAATCTGTATTGTTACACAGCGCAGGAGTTGTCCGCTCCAAATAGAATAAAATAGTGTTAAATGTGACGAAACAATATTCGGCTTATTCTTTTCAGTACATACGTCCTGGTATAGTAATACACATGATAGTAGTTAAGTGCATTCACCGAAAGGAGATAAGGAAATATAGTTTTATTCGAACGTGAGTATAGTCATTTTTGACTTCCGACAAACATTGTCAAGGGAAAAGTTATTGTTTACTGCTTTCTTTCCGTTTTATTATCCGGATTATGTTCTTATATTGATGGTTTCGATTTCCAAAAATCCCCTTTCTTTTAGATTTTTTTTCTTTCTAAGTTTACATTTAAATCCTTGATTATGTAATAATTCTAATTTCTAGTTGCCTGTGTCGGTGTAAAAGCCAGCTGTCCTGATGGATTTATTGCGAATGGACAATCTTGTTATATGGAGTTGAATATACCGTCGACATGGGCAGAGGCTTCCGTGAGATTTTACTTATATATAAAACAATTACAATTCTAGTCACATATTATAGGAGTTCAGTCATCTCAACAAAATTTAGGTTCATCTGATATGGGACTATAATTATGTCCCAGATCAGATCCATATGGTCTCGTAGTACATAGGTAACCTCTAACACGAGGAGAATTGAGTTGGGTCCTAGGTTATGTTGTACTTGGTATATATTCCTCCATCTTCGTCATGTTGTCGTGAATATGCATGTTTTCAATCTATCATACCACATGCATAAATATAAATAAAAAGTTATATTTCACATTTTTCAACAATAGTTTTGTATTACTCTGAAACAATAAGGAATTGTCCTTTTTTTTGGCTTAATAAACGTATTGATAAAGTTTGTTCAACCATCGCGTTTTATGTTTCGTCTTATATTTCGTTATGTTATCATTAATTCGTTAACTTATTATTTGAAGCAAGACTTCAACATTTCTTGTTGATATTTTCTAAATAAATTTACTGGGGACTGCAAACAATAGTTTGCTTTTTGCCGGGACCGTTCAAGAATTATTGCCTTCTTTATCTTAACAACAAGTTGAAATATGAGATTAAGTTGTGTTTCTCAATGGTAATTAAGGTACAACCAGACATTATATAATATTCGTTTACGATGGTTTTCAGATTTTCATGGATTCGACATTTACTGTCCAAGAATAATGCCCTTCAAGTTAAAGTCATTTTAAGCAATTCCAATCTTGATGACAATATTCAATATTTGAATATCTTTTTGATTGTAAACACAATTGAATTGAGCAAATAAATTTGCAAGCTCAATTCTGTTAGAATTAAATGGTTTTTTTTTCAAGAGTGTCAACATGGTCTAATGCTACATGCAGGTGTGGCTGTAGTCGATAGATGGTCTCATTGTAGTGAACGTTAACTCACTACCTCCCCTTTCTTTTTATTCATAAAATGCAACAAATACAAACCGATAGACGTTCATAGGATGTGGCAGTCAACAAATCTACACTTAACTAGGTGAAAACGTGTATTATAATGATAAAAAACACCCAGATAACAAACTGAAATGATCATAGAAGTAAACTTATTTTACGTTATAGTGATTAGACATTGCAAGATGTCCGACATATGTCATTAGTTTTTTAAAACTATATTGCGGATTGCAACAAATAATGCGAACGCACACACATTTGAATATTAAAATTGTTGATATAATGTTAGCAATCTTACGAAGGTCTTTTTTTCAGACTGATTCTTACTTTCTCTAACATTTATATTACAGTTTTATTGCACTCTTTTTGAGTCACATTTACTAACTATAGATTCGGCAGTAGAACAAAACATTGTTAGCAGTTTGCTGTCAAGATTTCCTGGACGTATGTACGTTTAGAATTTATTATTCTATATGAAACATTCTTCTTCCTTTCAAATTTTGTATTTGCACTAACCTACTAATGCTATCGTTTTAAATGGATATCAAGTGATGTGGATTTGTTCGTTTGTGAATTTAGAACAAATCCAAGTAAAACCTATGACATCGTGGTAAAATCTTATATTTTCTCATTATGAATGGCAATGTATGTTATGGTCATATCAATAAAACTAAGAATTAAAAGTTCAGTTATATAAAGATGACTTTGTAAATTCGCTAAAAATAAGATTGCAACTCTACTTAGGAATGCAAGGCAGTTCTGAAATATTCCATTCTGTGTTGAATCTCCTTACATTTTCAAGCGTATCTGATTAACAGGATCGTGTTTTTTTTTCTTCAAATAGACTTCTGGATTGGCCTTACCGACATGTTTCAACCTGGTACTTGGATCTGGTCAACAACTAGGACGACTCCAATGTATTCCCACTGGGCCTTGGGTCAACCAAATGATTTTAATGGACAACAGAACTGTGCTTCTATGGACAGGACTCATATGTTCAACTGGACGGCTTTATCGTGTGAAACTAAGGCAGACTTTGTTTGTGAAGCAATGTAAGCAACATAGTCTTATAAGCTCATATTTCCAAAATTGTACATATGCATTGAATTTTCTTTCAAAAGCATAAGTTGATAATGAAAACTATAATATATTAAAAAAAACTATTGAAATTGTTCTAGTGTGAAGGAATTGTTGTTTATTTTGGGAGATGTTCAATCTTAAGCTTTACTTTTCCTGAGAATGTTAAGAAATCATATAAATGGTATGACATTCGAATCCCTTAACCATGATGAGATTTTTCTTGTTTGACACTTCAATATAAAAAAATATATAATGGAATTTACTATTAAACTTGAGTTAGTCTACTTATGTATTATTATAATACAAATCCTTTGTCATTCGTTGTTTAAAATACACTTTTTTATAAAATCGTAGAAAATATTGAAGGATACATTCTAATATGCTTTTTCTTGTAATTTCAGAAAACAAGGCGGAGGCTCAATTATTGGATAGAGCTATATGAACCAATGACTGTATGAAGCAAGCTATCGTAATACAATAATAAATTTCCTAAAAAAAGAAGGCTTTTTTCAATTATTTGTAGGACTTCAAAAAAAGAGACATAGACTTACATTAGAAGGGGTCTATATAGATTGATTAACTATTATTCGCATAAACTTTAATGATGTAATAATTAAGCTTACTTTTAAAACAAATTCACTTATACTTATTTTGTTTATTGAGGTTCATCAACCTTTGTTGAAGAGATTTATTGATCCCAAATATTTTGTCCTTGTGAATCAAGTGCGAGAAAAAATACTGTCTTTCGAAATATACAACAGACTAAGTACTATTAATCTTTATAAAACACTAAGTACTGTTACCATTATTTATCTCGTGGTGATGATTTCAAATTATAAGTGTTCAAGAGAGATACGAGTATCAATTGTAGGTGTGTGAAACTATTTCTGAATAAAGCACATGCTATTAATGGGAGAAGTAATGACGTCATTGTGGAACATCCAAAGCTTTCTGGAATGTATCGAGATCGTATGTTGACTTATTTCACATTTGATCAAACAAAGCAATGACATTCAGATTATGTGTGATATTCAGTATACACTTGAGTTTTAGTATACTACTCTTCTTGATACACTAAGTTGTTGTATACACGACAGAATATCTTATTTTATCAAAGGAAACACAAATTAAATCAGATACACACTTATTCCTACTTTATTTTGAGATTTTTTTTTGCAACGACCTTCATCAGATATTAGGTTCTAGCAATGACATTCATCAAGTAAGCTGCACTGGGTTTCTGTAATGACCTTAATTTTGAAAGATCCACTGGGTTCCTGTAATGAGCTCTACAGTTATGAATCAGCTATGCTACACCAAGTTCCAGCAATGACCTTCATCAGGTAATCTCTATTGGGAAACCAAATAGATAAAATTTTACAAACAGAGTAACAGACCAAATGGACATTTTTAAAATAGAACCAACTTTGCCTTAGTGAGTTGTAGGGTTAGTTAAAGTAAAATTACATAGTCAACACACTGAAGCTTCCAGATCATAGATATGTGCATCAAATCCTTAAAGCAAGGTTATTCTATAAATAAAAAATAAGTTAACATTGCTCAATAATAAACCTGGCTTAAAAAAAATTAAACTAAGAAATAGAAAATAACACAATGTAGTTGCCTGTCTCAAGCCAGGAACCAGTAATGCAGTGGTTGTCGTTGGCATTTGATTTTCGTTCGACGTTGCTGTATAAATCAGACGTTACCCCCCGTAAACACAATCACAAGGACTTTGTTGCGTCGAGATAAATTTGACTATTTATAAAATATGGTATAAATCTAGATTTTGAAAATAAACTCATCATAGATACCAGATTAAAATTTTAGAAATTCGCCAGACGCGCGTTTTGTCTACAAAAGACTCATACAGCACACCATATTAACTTGGCAAACTATTAACATTAGTTGGATGAGCTTTACTCATCAGAATGGCACTTAGCCCATAAAAACCTATAAATAACAATAACAATAAAGCAACAAACAAACAAAACACAATTGTTAATGTACTCATAATTAGTGAAATCTAGTTCAAAGTTCGACAAAAATACCAAGTAAAAGAATTTTGTTTTATAAATCCTCAGGCAAAACGAAAAAAATACGTCTTTATTGTTAAAGTTTTATTTTAGGTGATTTAAAATGGATCACTGGTAGATGAAACATTTTGTATCATTTCATACTTGTACAAATTGAATAAATTATTATTGTGAAAATATCAAGATCTATAGAATTCATTCCAGTACAATTTTACAAAAAATCCAAACAAACAAGTTTGAATGAAAATGGTTTCAGAATGTTTAGAATCTACAGTTTCAGGGCAGTTTTGATTGTATGATTATGCTGCACATGATGTTTAAAAAACTGTTCATGGTCTATATTTCCGTACAAGTTGAATAATTCAGCATATGCTTTATCGAACTTATCTTATCATGAAATGAATTTAGCTTATGATAAACACAATTTATTAAGCCTAGGTTAAAATCAAGTAACATATGCTAAAATCAACAACTATGACCTTGATTCCACACCATAAATACCAGAGAATATGGATTTATATAAAAGTATATAAATACTTGAAGAGATCATCAACGTCTATATTTGAATTGAGACCATCTTCCTCTGATTAATCATTATATTCAATTAACTTTATTCTTTGGCGAGAAGTTCGATGTATTAAGATAGACACATATCTTTTGAAAGTCAACTGAAAGTAAATTACCTGTAGCTGGTGCTTCTGAAAATAGATAAAACAATTACATGTTGCTGTAAATAAACATTCTAAAATAGGACTGATTGAAAAAAAAAACTGTGAATAAAATATGTCGGATATTATTATGTCTATAAAAGGATTGAAATTTTTGATAAGCGCCAGACGCACGTTTCGTCTACAAAAAGTAAAATCACAAAAATACTGAACTCCGAGGAAAATTCAAAACGGAAAGTCTCTAATCAAATGGCAAAAGCAAAAGCTCAAACACATTAAACGAATGGATAACAACTGTCATATTCCTAACTTGGTACAGGCATTATCTTATGTAGAAAATTATGGATTGAGCCTGGGAAAGCTAGTTAAACCAGTCGCATCAAATTCCATTATATTGACAAAACACTCATAAAAGGTAAGAATTCCAAAAAACATTAGTCAACTTTGTGTTATTATCTTAATCACAAAAAAGCCTTTGTAACAGCTAAATGAAGTACGAAGTTGAAGAGTATTGAGGACCAAGAGTTCATAAAAGTGTTGCAAAATTTGGCTACGGTAATCTACTTCTGAGGTAGAAAAGCCTTAGTATTTCAAAAATTCAACGTTTTGTTAACAGCTAATTTGTATTTATGACCGTATCAAAAATAATTTATGTCAACACAGAAGTGGTGCCTACTGGGGTGGTGATATCTTCGGAGAATAAAAACTCCACCATCAGTGGCATCGAGCCAGTGGTTGTAAATAAAATCGTCATATATATCAGGATCGAAATGTTGTACATGCGCCAGACGGGCGTTTCATCTACAAAAGACTCATCAGTGACACTCTAATAAAACAAAGTTAAAATGCTCCAAAAAAGTACGAAGTTGAAGAGTATTCTACGTGACTGAAACTCTGCCAAATTCAAATATATAGAATGTTTAGAACAGAATTCAATTTCAAATCTCAAATATCGTTGATGTTGGGTAAAAAGAGAAAATGAACAATTCGTGAATATCAGTAGATACAGTATTCTCTTTCTAACATTAAACTTGAGTTGTCCTTCCTATTATACATGAACAACTTTCTTTTATAGCTAGTTTCAAAAATCTGTCAGACCAGATACTGTGACCTATGTTGACCTTCAAGAGTATTTAGTTTGAAAGATAAGATGTCTTCTGTCTACAGAGTACTGGTTTGTTTAGTGGTGAATATAATCAGTACCGGTAAGTCTACAATCTATAATTCAACAGAAATCAGAAACAATATAAATATGCTATTCATTAAACAAGTCTTTTATTGAAAAATAATAAAACAAACAAACAATTGATAACATAAACAAAACGATTCGAGCACATTACTTACAAAAACATTTGAGCGCCTAGTGTGTCATTGTCATGCCCCTCTGTCATTATGTAATGTGATATTAGAACAATATATATATTGTACACCGTTTTACTTGTAGCATATGGTGATTGCCCGGATGGATTTCTCGTCCACAAAGAATCATGTTATAAAGAATTTGGAATTAGAGCTACTTGGGCTGAAGCATCCGTAAGTGTGTTTAAAAATCATTTTCACGCCATACACTGTTGGTCCATAATGCCCCTCCCCCTGAATAACAGTTCCCAACACACTGATTTCAGCATAAGGTACAGGGGAGAAAATTAAAACCTTTTTAGATGTTCAACGTCATAGAAAGCTGTGGGAAGTTATGTAGTCGTGTGACGTTTTAAACAATACATGTGAAGACTTTCAATTGATTACCGCTTTTAGCTTTATTTTCAAAGACCTTTTGTCATTACTTTTTATTGAATTTAAATGCTTATGCAGTTTACGGTTTAAACTTGTAAGTCCCACTGTAGATATAAGAAGGTGGGGTATGAGTGTCAATGAGACAACTATTCATCCAAGGAACAATTTTAAAAAGTAAATCATTATTAGTCATTGTACAGTCTTCACAAACACGGAGCTGTGGCTCACACCCGAACAGCAAGATATAAATGGTCTTTAAAATGACTAGTTTAAAACAATTCAAACTAGAAAAACCAACGGTCTATTCTGTGCTGACATGAATTATCATTGATATGGTCATATTCTTAAATTAACTGTTTACAAAACTTTTGATTTTTTGGCAAAACTTTTAGGAATTTTGGTCCTCAATGCTCTTCAACTTCGTACTTTATTTGGCCTTTTTAACTTTTTTGGATTCGAGCGTCACTGATGAGTCTTTTGTGGACGAAACGAGCGTCTCGCGTAAATACAAAATTTCATCCTGGTATTTATGATGAGTTTATCCATGTAAAATTTAAAAAAAAACAAGAAGCGAGAAACACTTATGAACCACAATAACAACCGACAGCCAATGAACATTACTTTCCCGACTTAGAAGTCGCGCAAACACATGCAGCGAGTTTAAACGTAATAATAGGTACTAACCTTCATCCATACCCGAAGAAACAGTGTAACATCACAAAACAGTTGACACTGTCTCAAAATTGCTTTGTTTAACTTAATTTTATTTCTTAATTTCTATACAATACTGCCATTACTGTGTACAGTAAAAAATAAAAGTGTCTTCAGCAAGAAATGAACCCCAGCAGGGCCGTAACTAGCCCCTTTTAATACTGAGGCAAAATATATTCGCCAAGCGTAGCGAGGCGAAAAATTTTTGGCGAGGGGTCTGGGGGCCGCTTAAGGCCCCCAGAAGCTCTGAGAAAAATAACGCAAAATCGTGCATTCTGAGCGTTTCCCGGACTCTTTTTTACATAGAAACGCAAATCATTTTTAGCTATTTTTTCGACAATATTCTGGTCTCAAAGCAAAAACATAGATTCATTGTTATTTAAGACTTTAAAGTTTTAGGGAAATTCAAAACATTAAAAGACCGATATGTAGGATAAAGCTAAAATCTTAATTCTCATAATCATTAATACCGGATCTGTCTGTCTGTTCTTGTTTGTATTGTGCTGACTTGAGATTTTTTATGACTAGATTTAAATATAGTGACAGTCATTAGTGCAGTAATATATATACGTTAAATACTGGTACTGCTCAAGTCGACACTAGGGACCATGTTGACCTCGTTTTACGGTATTTATGATTCTTTCATTATTAAAGACCCTCCAGCAACTATCAAGATGAAGAACAGGAATAAAAACTTTGACCATTGATCATTTGTATTTTTTTCTATACATTGACATTGTGTGCGATCAGCTCCTGTGCACGTGTACTTCATATTCCTTTATTTTCTGTTCAAGGGTCTGAACAGAACGTAATGCAAATTTAACCCTTGAATGTAAAAGGTCATATGGCAATACATTGATGTTTTTTTCAACAAATGATTTGATACCGGGAAATTGGTGGTCTTACTTTAATTTAAACCATGTCAGCTATCTACTTTTATCCACAGGCGCTTGGATATATGATACAGTTATTTTTTTTAATTTTGTTGTTGATTAAGATATTCAATTTTCTATATTTATAATACATATATATCACTTCTGTGCATATCTCACCTACAGAAAATACCTAATTTTGCAATCCATACTAAGAAAAATTGGGTATGGTTTTATATACAAGAAAGGCAGTTTCGTATTCTTTGATATCAAGTTCAATTCTCCATACAGAAACGACCACTTTTTTCTGTGTCCAGTACACTACAAACTCCTCAGAGTCTGAATTGACCAGTTTTTGTGCTCGACCAGTAAAATCGAGCACACATTTTACTCGACTAGTCTCGACATTGTCTCGACTGTACTTAACTGTACTTAAGTGTACTCGACTAGGTCTCGACTTTACTTAATTAGTCTGATTCAGTACTTGATGATCTTTGTGTAGTCTGAAATGGTCTTGACCAAGGCTCGACCTGTCTCGACCTGTCTTGACTAGTCTTGACCTGTCTCGACTAGTCTCGACTCAGTCTCAACCAGTCTCGACCTGTCTCGACTAGTCTTGACCTTCAAATTTAGTTTTGACTGGTGTAAATCAGCCCATCTAACTAAATTAAATATTGATCTTACAAAATTCAAGCTTATTAGTTAGTTTAATTTATTGCTGTGAAATGAAAGAATTTAATTTTACAATATGTAAAAAAAAAATGATTATATAAAAATTCAGATAGGCATCTTTAATTTTTTTTATAACTTTTTCAAATCAACTTGGATTTTCTTCAAACTATGCAGATATCTTAGATATATATCAAGCTTATTGAATCCCATTTCATTTAGTTTTTTGTTGTATTGCTGTAAAATTTAAGAATTAAAGTAATTTTGGTAAAAAAAAGGCTAGGATTTGCAATTCGGACAAAATAGAGATAGTACACTTTAATTTTTTTAATAACTTTTTCAAATCAACTTGGATTTTCATCAAACTATGCAGCTATCTTACACATATATCAAGCTTACTGAATCCCATTTCATTTAGTTTTTTGTTGTATTGCTGTAAAATTTAAAAATTAAAGTAATCTTGGTATAAAAAGCTAGAATTTGCAATTCGGACAAAATAGAGATAGTACACTTATAATTTTTTTAATAACTTTTTCAAATCAACTTTGATTTTCATCAAACTATGCAGCTATCTTACATATATATCAAGCTTACTGAATCCCATTTCATTTAGTTTTTTGTTGTATTGCTGTAAAATTTAAGAATTAAAGTAATCTTGGTATAAAAAGCTAGGATTTGTAATTCGGACAAAATAGAGATAGTACACTTTAATTTTTTTAATAACTTTTTCAAATCAACTTGGATTTGCATCAAACTATGCAGTTATCTTACATATATAACAAGCTTACTGAATCCCATTTCATTTAGTTTTTTGTTGTATTGCTGTAAAATCTAAGAATTAAAGTAATCTTGGTATAAAAAGCTAGAATTTGCAATTCGGACAAAATAGAGATAGTACACTTATAATTTTTTTAATAACTTTTTCAAATCAACTTTGATTTTCATCAAACTATGCAGCTATCTTACATATATATCAAGCTTACTGAATCCCATTTCATTTAGTTTTTTGTTGTTTTGCTGTAAAATTTAAGAATTAAAGTAATCTTGGTATAAAAAGCTAGGATTTGTAATTCGGACAAAATAGAGATAGTACACTTTAATTTTTTTAATAACTTTTTCAAATCAACTTGGATTTTCATCAAACTATGCAGTTATCTTACATATATAACAAGCTTACTGAATCCCATTCCATTTAGTTTTTTGTTGTATTGCTGTAAAATCTAAGAATTAAAGTAATCTTGGTATAAAAAGCTAGAATTTGCAATTCGGACAAAATAGAGATAGTACACTTTAATTTATTTAATAACTTTTTTAAATCAACTTGGATTTTCATCAAACTATGCAGCTATCTTACATATATATCAAGCTTACTGAATCCAATTTCATTTAGTTTTTTGTTGTATTGCTGTAAAATTTAAGAATTAAAGTAATCTTGGTATAAAAAGCTAGGATTTGCAATTCGGACAAAATAGAGATAGTACACTTTAATTTTTTTAATAACTTTTTCAAATCAACTTTGATTTGCATCAAACTATGCAGTTATCTTACATATATATCAAGCTTACTGAATCCCATTTCATTTAGTTTTTTGTTGTATTGCTGTCAAATTTAAGAATTAAATTAATCTAGGTCAAAAAGCTAGAATTTGCAGTTCGAACAAAATAGAGATAGTACACTTTTAAGCTTTTTAATAACTTTTTCAAATCAACTTGGATTTTATTAAAACTATTTAGCTACCTTGGTGATCTTACTAAATCCCAGCTTGTTATGAAGTTTTAAAATATTTTTTTGTCAAATTTAATGACATGACACTATACATGATTTAATTACATCAGTACACGTGAGTTTTACAGGTAAAAAGAAAGCCCTACTTTTCTTAAACTTGTGTATTACTTATCTAGTGAATTAAAAGCCCAGCGATTTAGATTTAACAGGATGTTGCAACTTTGAATAAATGTTATTTAGAATTTAAAACTCTTTGGTAGATGTGATCTTTTTAATAAGTTTGCCCCAAGCAGAAGGTATTGCTTTATAAATCACCACAAATCAGAAGAACTATTTTAATAATTTCTAATGTTTCATCCCTTTTTGATATATTTATATAGTGTATATCAAAAGGAATAAAACATTAAAGGAATTATATTAATATTTTATATATACTTTTTCCCAAATTATGAGAAAAGATATATTTCTAATATCGTAGCTTTTTGACCTAGGTTAATTAAATTCTTAAATTTGACAGAAATACACCAAACAAAATAACAACCTATGATTCAGTAAGATCAATATATTGCAAAGATATTTGTAGAGTTTGATGAAAATCTAAGTTGATTTGAAAAAGTTATGAAAAAAATTAAAGTGTACCATCTCTATTTTGTCAAAACTGCAAATTCTAGCTTTTTTTTACCTAGATTAAATTAATTCTTAAATTTTACAGCAATACAACAAAAAACTAAATGAAATGGGATTCAGTAAGCTTGATATATATGTAAGATAGCTGCATAGTTTGATGAAAATCCTAGTTGATTTGTTAAGTTATTAAAAAAATTAAAGTGTACTATCTCTATTTTGTCCGAATTGCAAATCCTAGCTTTTTATACCAAGATTACTTTAATTCTTAAATTTTACAGCAATACAACAAAAAACTAAATGAAATGGGATTCAGTAAGCTTGATATATATGTAAGATAGCTGCATAGTTTGATGAAAATCCAAGTTGATTTGAAAAAGTTATTAAAAAAATTAAAGTGTACTATCTCTATTTTGTCCGAATTGCAAATCCTAGCTTTTTATACCAAGAAATGGGCAAGATTACTTTAATTCTTAAATTTTACAGCAATACAACAAAAAACTAAATGAAATGGGATTCAGTAAGCTTGATATATATGTAAGATAGCTGCATAGTTTGATGAAAATCCAAGTTGATTTGAAAAAGTTATTAAAAAAATTAAAGTGTACTATCTCTATTTTGTCCGAATTGCAAATCCTAGCCTTTTTTTACCAAAATTACTTTAATTCTTAAATTTTACAGCAATACAATAAAAAACTAAATGAAATGAGATTCAGTAAGCTTGATATATATCTAAGATATCTGCATAGTTTGATGAAAATCCAAGTTGATTTGAAAAAGTTATAAAAAAAATTAAAGATGCCTATCTGAATTTTTATATAATAATTTTTTTTGTACATATTGTAAAATTAAATTCTTTCATTTCACAGCAATAAATCAAACTACCTAATAAGCTTGAATTTTGTAAGATAAATATTTAATTTAGTTAGATGGGCTGATTTACACCAGTCAAAACTAAATTTGAAGGTCAAGACAAGTCGAGACAGGTCGAGACTAGTCAAGACAGGTCGAGACAGGTCGAGCCTTGGTCAAGACCATTTCAGACTACACAAAGATCATCAAGTACTGAATCAGACTAATTAAGTAAAGTCGAGACCTAGTCGAGTACACTTAACTACAGTTAAGTACAGTCGAGACAATGTCGAGACTAGTCGAGTAAAATGTGTGCTCGATTTTACTGGTCGAGCACAAAAACTGGTCAATTCAGACTCTGAGGAGTTTGTAGTGGTAGCATCGTATATTCTTAAAACATTTTCTCGCAAAATGCCTGGACATAGGTAGACATGCAACATTACACAATGTGACACGTTTACAATTGAAAATCAACACTCAGACTAGTCATTAAGTAGGACAATAAATAAAGAAAAGACAAACCCGGGACACAGAAATACAAACAATAGACCATCAACTCTGAAAACCAAAAGTAAAATAGAAACATGGATTACAAAAAATATGCAAGGGCGACATCAGAGAGTGAAGAGAACTTGCTTCTTGCAAGACACTTTCAGTGAAAACAATTTGATATGAAGACAATAATATGAAGACAATCTTTTGTTTTAATTTTTTTTTTTTTTTTTTTGGAAATTTAAAACATGAGGCATTTGCCTCATTTGCCTCAATGTAGTTACGGCCCTGCCCAGAAGGAAAATAAGCTGATCTATATATACAAGTCAACCACTAAGTAAAAGGAATACTATAGTGACGTAAATCACACTATTGTCCAATGTAGTAAAATCCTACGTATATCACAACACAATGATAACTTTGGTAAGAAATCACAAGAATAAAGCTTTTTATCTTAGAAAAGTTAAAAGCTATGAAAACTCACTAAATATACCGAGGTCATAATGTTTTACGTTAGGCTCACTTTTCTTATACATAAGACTCATAAGTAGCGCTCGAATCAAAATATTTTGGAGACAAAATCAAAAAAGTTGAAATGCATTTTAAACCAAAATTTCCAAAAAGTTGTTCAAAAGACTCCATGACAATCTATCAAACCTGCCAACATTTCAAAATGCACATGAGGGTTTTACGTGCAAGATGGGCCTTCAAATTTATTTTTATGTTGTGTATTTGCTTCTTCATACTTTTACAATGCTTTACCAATGCCATGGTAAACTTGATTGTTTGGTTTTAAATTGAAAACAAAATTGCTTATTCAAAATATCCGATTGGGAGTCTCCATGACTCCATGGGGGAAACCCCCGTAAATTGTGACAGTTGGCAAGTATGATCTATGTCTTTGGTTAAAAAAAAACCCTAAGTATTCCGAGTAATTCAACATTTTATAAATATTGTTGTAAATTTATTGAAAAAAACTCGTACCAATTACCAAAATTTGTATATTTTAGATGATATGCAAAGTTTATGGTGGGTATTTAGCTAACATCGACACTGACCAAGAACAACTTTACGTTGCAAGCTACTTAGCAAGGTTAGGGAAAGGCAAGTAATCTAAATAAATCTAAAAAGGCATGGGTACATGCTTTAAAAAGACAAACTAGAGGCTTTGTAGAGCCTTTGTCGCTCACCTGGATTTATGTTCATCTTATATAATGGTTACTTTCTAACATTGTAGACTAGAATACCAGTATTAATTACGACTTAAATCTCTTTTTTGTTTCTCATTTACTGCTAATGATATTTATTGTTAATAGTTTCGGTCTATCATTTATAATGTTTAAATGAAAAAAAAGATATTTAAGTAAAGTAAGAACATTAGACTCTTATTAACTGTTGGCAGAAAATTTCGCCTTAAGTAGTACTTTTTTGTTACTTACAATTTATCTTTATCCACCAAAATGTTCACTTAAAGTGACAAATGACATCAAAGGTAAATCTAGACAATTAAATTGTGGTTTGAGTTATTTCCCTTTAAATGTAAATGGGTGATGTTTTAATCATTATTGAAACGGATATATTTGAATTAGAATGCTGATTATTTGATAATTTGTGATGAATCTATTTACCAATTTAAAGTGCAGTTACTGGAGGAAATAGATGCGAGGTTATGAAGGAAAATACAAAGTCTAAATCTTTATTAGATTTAGCATTTTGAAATCAATTTAAAATTAATTTTGCACCCTAATTTTTACCCACTTAAAGCACAGCCAAAAATACAAATTCTAAATACACAATTAGATTTAGAATATCAAAGAACCCTGATATTTCAAGATAACTTAAACCCCATTGACATTGGTCAGAAATAAGGAATTCAATCAGAGTTTCAACAAAAGGCTGTCAGATTGACAGCAAACCGGATTTCACTGCATTAAAATAATATTTGCAAATCTAGACTCCCAAACAGGATCTAAGTAAATAATAATAAAAAAAAAAATACTTCGCTGAGAACAGCTGGATATGACCGCAGAGGTCCAACCCTGAACAGTTGGGGCAAAAATGGATACAATATTCGCGCTTGATACTGGTCTGAATTTGGTTTGTAATTAAAAATTTGACACATAATAGGTTTTTGGCACAGAATAACTGTAGTCAAAGAACTTAAAATTGGTTATATGAATCGAATTTATAAAAATTCAAATATGTGCCTACCTATCTAAAATAAAATAATATGACAGGTTAAGGGAAACAAAAGGTATATTATAGATAGGCTTAAACGTGCGTCTGGCGGACTAAATTATAATCCTGGTACTTTTGATAACTAATTAAACGAATGGATTTGTCCATTTATGAAAAAGAGGTAGTCAATTTTATTGAAAAAAATATTTAATTACCTTTGGTTGTTCCAATTAATTTAGATGCATTCACACCTGGAAAGTTCTGGTTAGGAGGATCTGATATTCAGACAGAGGGAATATGGGTATGGACACATGGTAATGACCAATTTGTTTTCACTAATTGGCAGTCAGGAGAACCAAGTAATAGTCAAGGCATAGAGAATTGTGTGGAGTTCGAATTTTCTACTAACTTTAAATGGAATGATAATGACTGTCAGGATAGACTTAACTTTCTGTGTGAAATACCGTAAGTATGACTATCCACATTAAAGTTTCTACGTGAACTATCGTTAGTACACGCAATAAACTTTCTATGTGACCCAGGTGAACTATTTTTATTATCAATACTACACTTTCAATGTAGATTACCGCAAGTATCAATACTAGTCTTTCAATGTAGATTACCGCAAGTATCAATACTAGTCTTTCAATGTAGATTACCGCAAGTATCAATACTACACTTTCAATGTAGATTACCGCAAGTATCAATACTACACTTTCAATGTAGATTACCGCAAGTATCAATACTAGTCTTTCAATGTGGATTACTGCAAGTATCAATACTAGTCTTTCAATGTGGATTACCGCAAGTATCAATTCTAGTCTTTCAATGTGGATTACCGCAAGTATCAATACTAGTCTTTCAATGTAAATTACCGCAAGTATCAATACTACACTTTCAATGTAGATTACCGCAAGTATCAATACTAGTCTTTCAATGTAGATTACCGCAATTATTAATACTAGTCTTTCAATGTAGATTACCGCAAGTATCAATACTAGTCTTTCAATGTAGATTACCGCAAGTATCAATACTAGTCTTTCAATGTAGATTACCGCAAGTATCAATACTACACTTTCAATGTAGATTACCGCAAGTATCAATACTAGTCTTTCAATGTAGATTTCCGCAAGTATCAATTCTAGTCTTTCAATGTGGATTACAACAAGTATCAATACTAGTCTTCAATGTGGATTGAAGTTGATAATTTATAAATGATATATCCCATTATTGAAATTATTTTTTTTGTGGGTAATTGTAACAGTGTTTGTTAATGCATACATTTATTCCAGTTTTATAACAAAATTTGTGAGCTATTAACAAAATGAATTTAAAACATTAAGTACAAAACAACAAACAATTCAATTGGTCATCAACAATTGGTAAATTTCATTGACTCGACCTTATTAGTAAATATAATTTTATAATTTAACAGGTCAAACCAACCACAGATAATTGGATGATAGTGATGTATTGGCCTGACAGTCAACAGCTATTTACAATTTATATACGAAAACACTATTGAAATTAAACTTTATATAAGTACTACACAAACTTATTTGAAGGATTGTATTTAGGTTCAAAGTTAGATTTTGACAAAAATGGTTTAAACTTAATAACTTTTGGCAGGTTGGGATAAACATAGTCTCTAAAGGTTTTTCCTTCATTGTCTCATAGATATCAGGACTGAATTTTATATATACGCCAGACGTGCGTTTCGTCTACAAAAGACTCATCAGTGACGCTCAAATCCAAAAAAGTTTAAAGACCAAATAAAGTACGAAGTTAACGAGCATTGAGGAACAAAATTCTTAAAAGTTATGCTAAATACAGCTAAGGTAATCTTTGCCTGAGGTAGAAAAGCCTTAGTTTTTCACACATTCAAAAGTTTTGTTAAAAGTTAATTTATAAGAGAGGGACGAAAGATACCAAAGGGACCGTCAAACTCATAAATCTAAAACAAACTGACAACGCCATGGCTAAAAATGAAAAAGACAAACAGAAAAACAATAGTACACATGACACAACATAGAAAACTAAAGAATAAACAACACGAACCCCAACAAAAACTAGGGGTGATCTCGGGTGCTCCGGAAGGGTAAGCAGATCCTGCTCCACATGCGGCACCCGTCGTGTTACTTATGTGATAACAAATCCGGTAAATAGTCTAATTCGGTAGGTCACATTCAGGAAAGGGAAGGGGATTGTAGTTACGACGTAAGGAACATATCCGATAGCATTTGTGATACGGTTATTCCATAACGGTATAACCATATCAATGATAATTCATGCTAGCACAAAAAGTGCTGACTACTGTGCTTGTGATACCCTCGAGGAATTAAATCTCCACCAGCAGTGGCTTCGTTCCAGTGGTTGTAAATAAACTCATCATAGGTATCAGGATTAAATTTTCTATATACGCCAGACGCGCGTTTCGTCTACAAAAGACTCATCAGTGTGACGTTCGAATCCAAAATCCAAAAAAAAAATAATAAAAAAAGGCCAAATGAAGCACGGGAATATCGTATCAAATGTATCCGTTTTCATTCTGTAGTTAGTCATCACTTCGGATTTATCATGTGTATCCATTATATAGTCATTTTATGAAATTTACTGTTTGCAAAAGTATGAAATATTCTAAATAAAAAGGATGCTCTTAACCCAGGCAGAAAACCCTAGCCGTATTGGTCGAAACGTTTTGGAACTTTGGTCCTCTTTATACTTTCATTTTTGTACTTTTTCGATCTTTTTTCATCTAAGCGTGCGACACTGTTTAGTCTTGTGTGGACGAAATAAACGTCTGGCGTATCAAATTTAAAATCTGGTATCTTTTGTTAGCTATAATTTGTGTGTTTGTCTGTCATATATGTTCTCCTTTTTATTTGTATTGTAGTCCTGTCATGTAATATTTCATTTTAATGTTATATCGAACATAGCTTTAAAAGTGGGAAGTTTGGCATGCCACAAAACCAGGTTCAATCTACCATTTGTTTTCTTAAAATGTCCTGTCCTTGTGTTTCTGTTGTTTCGTTGTTCTCCTCTTATATTTGATGTGTTTCCTCAGTTTTAGTTTGTAACCCGGATTCTTTTTTTTTTTTATCTCACTCAATTTATGAATTTCGAACAGTGGTATACTACCGTTGCCTTAATTAAATTGTGTTTATATAAGTAATTGTTTAACAAGACT
Source organism: Mytilus galloprovincialis (assembly GCF_965363235.1). Lineage (NCBI taxonomy): Eukaryota > Metazoa > Mollusca > Bivalvia > Mytilida > Mytilidae > Mytilus > Mytilus galloprovincialis. Next base: position 96,356,599 of record NC_134841.1, on the reverse strand, counting down.
TGAATCTCAAAATTGTTGTGTTTTAGATATTCTCAAGTGCTTAAATTATTTGTTGAATATAATCCATTTAGAAACTTACAGAAAGCAGATCATTTTTAATAAAGTTATCTTACAAACGAATCTTAATTCTCGAAATAACTTTTCTTCAACAGTGACTAAGATTTTGACAAAACTGTTAACAAATTTCTGCCATCTTAGATTTGCTTCTCATTCGTTTGTATTATTGTATAAACAATTGTGATGAAAAAAAAATCCGTGTGAAGTAGCGTATGTGTCTATACTACATTTTCTATGTGAACTAGCGTATGTGTTAATACTAAACCTTACAGGAAACTACCGTGTGTCATTACTACACATTCTGTGTGAACTAAGGTAAATATTAAAACAAAGCTTTCTACGTGAACTACCGTAAGTGTCAATACTTAATTGTCTGAGTGAACTACCGTAAGTGTCAGTACTAAATTTTCGGAGTGAATTACCGTAAATGTCAGTAATAAACTGTCAGAATGAAATAGCGTTAGTGTCAAAACAAATTTTGCATTGTGATCTAACATGAGTATCAAAGCTGACCACGTCTAAACTACAATCTGTACCATCATAACGTAACCTTGACTTCAATTGTAGGGCATTGAATTGTATTGCACAAACAACATATTCTTCTTAAAATTGTATAACCTGATACAGGATTTGACGTTAGGGGTGGCGCAGAATAAAATTTCGCCGAGCGGAGCGAGACGAAATTTTTTTGGAGGTTAAAATGATCAAAGTTATTGAAATATTCTTCTAGATGGGTGCAATGTAGATAGATATCTTGCCAAGCGAAGTGTGGCGAGAAACATTTGGGGTAAAATGAGTTCCTGTCAATATAATACTTCCATGGTGAGACGAAGCAAATGACGATAGCTCATCTGACCAATATAAGATATTGAAAATGAAAATTATTACTGGTACATTTATTGTTATGCGTTTACTTTTCTACATTGGTTAGAGGTATAGGGGGAGGGTTGAGATCTCACAAACATGTTTAACCCCGCCGCATTTTTGCGCCTGTCCCAAGTCAGGAGCCTCTGGCCTTTGTTAGTCTTGTATTATTTTAATTTTAGTTTCTTGTGTACAATTTGGAAATTGGTATGGCGTTCATTATCACTGGACTAGTATATATTTGTTTAGGGGCCAGCTGAGGGACGCCTCCGGGTGCGGGAATTTCTCGCTACATTGAAGACCTGTTGGTGACCCTCTGCTGTTGTTTTTTATTTGGTCGGGTTGTTGTCTATTTGACACATTCCCCATTTCCATTTTCAATTTTATTTGTCAATTCATAATACGTGTTTTTATTTTTGTTCTATTTTCGGAGGTCGTGCTAGACTTTTTACATACTGTAAAACAAAACAAAATGGCCGCTAACCACTAAAATCAAAATGAGATCCTTAAAAAATTCATTGTGCTTATTTTCTTGGGATCCCATGTAATACGGTAGTACCTACGGGTTTGGGTCTAGAACATTTATGCATGCTTCGGCAAAATTAACATGTTGCAAGTGAGAATCATATATTGTCACAGACATATTAAATAATGAGTCAAATTAACAAACTAACCTCTCGCTTGAACCATAATGTTTATCTTTCCTTAAGAAAGAATCTTAGACTCCTTTCTTGGTCGTGCCATGATGAAATAACCAACTGGTTACCTAAATAGCGGGTAGGGCACGTCCACCTTCTTCGTGGGAAAGTGATGTAGGGATGTTTTTGAACTTCGATTATCAAAGAAATTGTTTAATAAAACTGCAACTGCAATGTCACAATTGTTTTATTCTAACTGCTAAAAGCCTATGATATTTGTCATCAAACGCAGTACCGCGTTTGACACCTTCCTTTGAAGTGTAACATGTTTATAGAACTTAAATAAATAAAAGGTCAGTTGATTAGTAATCACGTTAAATGGTTCTGTTAAATTACTGTTTTATATAGTAATACTTGTTTGAATGTTAAAACAGATTGAATGCGACGACATTAGCTTTCGTCGGATACTTTATTACGTCCGGACAACCCCTGCTTTGCAAATTTTAGGGGGGGGGGGCGCACGCCCGCCACGCCCCCGCCTAAATCCGCCCCTGGTATAAACAATAATTCTAACCAACTAATTGAAATAAATAAAATTAACGTTTTCAATAATATTGACACTATATTCCTTTATTCATTATCATTTTCTTCAAGATCGAATTTTAGTACCTTAAGGTGTCCATTAAATACAGTGCCGATGGAGAAGTGCTTACTGAGCAATAATACATCAATACCACAAATGTTGATATATTTGTTGCATCACTAGACATAAACCTTCAAATCGTAGCATTTAAGTTGAAAATTTATAATTAGTTATCAAAGGTACCAGGATTATAATTTGGTACGCCAGACGCGCGTTTCGTCTACATAAGACTCATCAGTCACGCTCATATCAAAATATTTATAAAGCCAAACAAGTACAAAGTTGAAGAGCATTGGGGATCTAAAATTCCAAAAAGTTGTGCCAAATACGGCTAAGGTAATCTATAAATGATATGGTGACATTCAATGCGTTATGGTTTAATATATTATTATTTGATAATCCTTTGTATGTAAATGTATATATATTAGTCCACAGCAGAAACTAAGGATCCCAATTGACCACCAAATTTTTGGAAAGTTGATTTGACTTTACCTAATGAGGGAGGTCTATTTTAATTTTACAAGTCAAATCAACCACAGATACTTGGATGATGGTGTTATTTGAACGTTACAGTGAACAGTTGGTCAATCATGTTCGAATTTTGTTAATGAAGCACTAAATGATATAAAATAACAACAAAACCAAACGGAAATTCCATTCTAAGTCATGATTTACCTAGCATTTGTGTGTTTCAATGTTATATTTTACAATATGGCTTTCTTCGGCAGCTTTAGAAACAAAAGAACGCACACACTGAAATGTCTAGCCTGCGGTAATACCATAAAATATAAAGCCCTAAATATAAAGTTTTACTACAAGTATCACATAAATTTAACATGACCGAAGGAGAGGAAGTCAAGATCAGATAAAACAAACAAAGAATACATGAGAACTTCACAATCATTCTATAGATCGAATATAATTGGATTATTGCTAATAGTATACAAGAAATAGACCAATCTATGAAAACTTTATACTGACAAACGAACCATGAATATTGGGCTAAGATCAGGTGAACCCTGCCGAAGACACATGTACACTTTCCAATCATTCCATGGATCAACTTTAATATCTAAGAAACAATGTTTATGTCTTATGTAGACGAAGATATTAACTGGCATATTAAATTATAAGCCTTGTATCTTCGATAACTATTTACCAGGAAAACATGGACAATGAAAATGAGGCAAATGACATATGATACTTGCCAGACAGACATATAAACCCGGCTTACAATCATTTCATACACCAAATATAGTCGACCTATTGCTTATAAGGAATATTGAAAAAAACCAAAACACAAAAACTTAACACTGAGCAATGACCGGTGAAAATGAGTTCAAGGTAAAAATTAAACCTGCTCGTCTGTACATCAAAAATTAGGTCCATACAACAAACATAGCAGACATATTACACAATATATGAGAGAAATAAACCAAAACATAAAACTAAACTTTGACCACTGAAACTTGAAAACGTGGTAAAGGTGAGATGCCAGTTAGACATGTACACTTTACTATCATTACATACAAACAATAAGGTAGACCTATTGATATTGCTCATAGTATCTGAGATATGGACTTGCCCATGAAAACAAAACATTGTTCACCGAAACCATACAAATGAGATCACGGAAAAAGGACATATGACAGACGGAAACTTTATCACATAAGGCATCAAAATACACAGTATGATGCATCCAGGACATCTTCCTTCTGTATTTTGAAGTTATTTAACAACTCCGTGGCCACATCTCCAAGATAACTACACCCATGTCAAGCTTTCTGGTGTAGACTCGACAAAAAGCACGTTCTAAATCAATTTACACATGGGCTGCATGTGATTGACATCTCAATAGAAAAATATCATCAAAGAAACAGTGAAGTTAATTTTAAATGAATATTATCAATTCGGCTGCATCAAATCTAAAAGGCTGATTTTGAAACATGTATTATAGGTCAGGTTTTATAAACTTTCCTATAAGTATCGATGATGATGATGATGGATGGATTCTTAACATCCAGTGACAAAATATTATGCACATTCAGGATAAGAACATGTTAATTTTAAATGAATATTTACCCTTCTTTGTTAAAGAACATCACTCCGAAGAAGATTTTTAATATGCTAGTTTAAGAGGTTTAACAGTCAACAGGCCGACATGTCACCTTTCCAGGACACATTTATGTACCTATGTATCTTGTCATACTTTGAATGACAAAATTGTTTTATGATGTGACTCTGTACCTATGTATCTTGTCATACTTTGAATGACAAAATTATTTTATTCATTAATATTACTTTTACTGTTAACCAACTTTTTTTGTGATATACATTTTACGTGACTCTGTACTTATGTATCACGTCATACTTTGAACCACACTATTATTTTAAATTTATTATTATTACTTTAACTGCTAAGTCAGTGTTTGTTATATCTATTTTGCGTGACTGTATTTATGCATCCCGTCATACTTTGAACGACAAAATTATTTCATGTCTACCTGTGCGAATTTCAAACGCGCAATTTTACACCAGTACCCATACCCTCCTTCCTTGATGGGTGCATTTTACATAGACAAATATAATCGTATAATATAATCAAAATGAGGATGTTAATTTGATGTATGCCTTTTTGTGCTTCTTCGTTACATTTGTTGTTTTTATAGTGATTAAGATGATAACACAATGTTGACTGCTGTACCCCTATTTTTTGACATTTTTACCTATTATGTCTGTTTGTTTTGTTCACGCATCGGTGACTATATAATGGAATTTGATGCGACTGTCATACAAGTGAGAGGTTTAGCTAGCTATAAAACCAGGTTCAATCCACCATTTTCTACATTTGAAAATGCCTGTACCAAGTCAGGAATATGACAGTTCTTGTCCATTCGTTTTTGATGCGTTTTGTTATTTGATTTTGCCATGTGATTATGGACTTTCCGAATTGATTTTCCTCTGAGTTCAGTATTTTTGTGATTTTACTTTTTATCTGATTTAGAACCGACCAGTCTTTGCTGTTTCTTTTTACTGCCCCATGCTACTAGAGAAGCAGCATATACTATAAAAGCCTTTGGTATGACCCGTCCGGGTTCAAACCCACAACCTCTGAGATTTCAGGTGAACATACTCCCTCGATACCACTAAGGCGTTTTAGACATAGGCTACATGAGATTGGCATCTCAATTGAAAAATATCATCAAATTCCAGTTAGACATGTACACTTTGGTATTTATATTTCTGTGAGTGTTACATTTTAATGTTGTGTTTCTGTTGGGTCGTAGTTCTCCTCTTACATTTGATGCGGTTCCCTCAGTTTTAGTTTATAACCCGGATTCTTATCTCAATCGGTTTATGAATTTCGAACAGTGGTATTCTACCGTTGCCTTAATTAAATTGTGTTTATATAAGTAATTGTTTAACAAGACTTGAATCTCAAAATTGTTGTGTTTTAGATATTTCTCAAGTGCTAAAATTATTTGTTTAATAGAATCCATTTAGAAACTTACAGAAAGCAGATCATTTTAAATAAAGTTATCTTACAAACGAATCTTAATTTCAAGAATTAACTTTTCTTCAACAGTGACTAAGATTTTGACAAAACTGTTATCAAATTTCTGCCATCTTAGATTTGCTTCTCATTCGTTTGTATTATTGTATAAACAAATGTGATGAAAAAAATCCATGTGAACTAGCGTATGTGTCTATACTACATTTTCTATGTGAACTAGCGTATGTGTTAATACCAAACCTTATTGCACCCCTTACCAAACAAATCTTTAAGATCTTATTCAAAAAACATACTCTTCTCTCCAATATTGAAAAAGTAACATACACAAAGGTGAGCAACACATGCTCTTTATAGTCTCTAATTTACTTCTGAAGTATAAAAAGTAAAAGAATTAAAAATCAAATTTGAATCTGTTGATTCAGTTTGCATATAAAGGACAAGGTACGATAAGGCCTGTTTTTGGCCCCCCTTTTTTCTCATTTTTCAAATTCTGTTTTTAAAATCTACTTATTATATTAAAATATTCCTAAATGCTTGAAATTTGTTAGGATGAACTTCAAAACCACTAATTATAGCAACTGGGTGAAGTGAGGGGAGTAAACTCTGTTTATTATTCAAATATTGTAATTATTATTCACTTTTCAGGTGTTTTGCACAACACTATTTTTTGTTTTTAAGTGCCTGCACCAACGTGGCCCAGGAACTTTTTCATTGCAATGTCATTAGCACTGTTTTTTACTGTCTAAATCGACATAATTTTCTTTGGGTCACGTAGGCACACCCTATTAAATTTTAAGAAACAATGACCAAAAATTGTTATCTTTCCTTCTTTTGGCGTTTTGAAATTAATTGTTTTGAAGTTCAGCCAAACAAACTTCAAACCTAAGGAAATATTTTAACGCGATAAGTAGCTTTCCAAAACAGAATTTGTAAAATGAGAAAACAAAGGGGGGGGGGGGGGGGCAAAAAACGGGCCTTGTCCTACCTTGTCCTTTAATTTGTATAATGTATTATAAACCTGTATCTTCTGTCATAGGGAGAAGATACAGACCCAGCTTAAGATATCAGAAGTACTTACCACAGATATGGATAGAGATGCTCTAAATAATGATGGTTTTCTGTAATGTTTGTTTTTATGTCCAATGTATGGGCATATATGGGGCATTATGTTTTCTGGTCTCTACGTCCGTTTGTCCGTTTGTCCTGCCTCAGGTTAGAGTTTTTAGTAAAGTAGTTTTTGATAAAGTTAAAGTCAAAGTAGTTTTTGATGAAGTTAAAGTCAAATCTACTTCAAACTTAGTACACATATTCCCTCTGATATACTCTTTCTTATTTTAATGCCAAATTAAATTTTTGGCCCGAATTTAACGGTCGATTGAACATAGATAATGATAGTGACATGTACATTTACAGTGCTTCCATACACCGAATATACTAGACCTATTGCTTATAGTATTTGAGATATGGACTTGACCACCAAATTTAACCTTGTTCACTGATCCATCAAATGAGGTCGAAGTCAAGTGAAAACTCTAACGGGCATGAGGACCTTGCAAGGTACGCACTTACCAAATATAGTTATCCTATTACTTATAATAAGAGAGAATTAAACATTACAAAAAATCTTAACTTTTTTTCAAATAGTCACTGAACCATGAAAATGAGGTCAAAGACATTGGACATGTGACCGACGGAAAGTTCGTAACATGAGGCATATATTTAAATATAAAGCTTTTATGGAGTTAGCTAACGCCGCCGCTGCCACCGGATCACTATCCCTATGTCGAGCTTTCTGCAACAAAAGTTGCATGCTCGACAAAAATGAGACCAACGTTAGACGTAGCATGCAATGCCAGACGACATGTACTCCGTCAATCATTTCCTACACCAAATATAGTTGACCTATTACTTACAGAAACACAAGATTCAAACATCAACTGACCAATGAACCACGGAGAGACAAGTACAATTTCCATGGATCAAATACAATATCTAAGAATCAAACTTTCCCAGGAAAACTTAACATTGACCATTGAGAATGGATATGAGGTGAAGGTCAGATGATACCTGCCAGACACACATATAAACCTTAGTCATTTCATGCACCAAATATTGTCGATTTTTTAGACCAAAATACAAACATATTACACTGAGCAATTCAATGAACAGTGAAAATGAGGTCAAGGTCAAAATATAACCTGCCAGTCTGACAATTACATCGTATATTATTTGCATACAACAAATATAGCAGACCTATTACATACAATATTAGATAAAACCAAAACCCCAAAACAAAACTTTGACCGCTGAAACTTGATTTCATGGGCAAAGTGAGATGAGACCTGCCAGTACGCCTTACAATCATTACACAATATGGTAAACCTATTGCTTATAGTATCAGAGATATCAACTTGCCCATGAAAACTAATCCTTGTTCACTGATCCATGAAATGAGGTCTTGGTCAAAGGAAAACTGTATGACAACATGAGGACCGTGTGAGGAATGCACAAACTAAATATAGTTATCCTTTCACTCATAAGTGAGAAATTGACATTTTAAAAGATCTTAAGTGTATTTTCAAAGTTAACGGACAATGAAAATGAAGTCAGGGACAAAGGACATATGACAGACGGACAAATCATAACACTAGGCATCAAAATACACAGTATGAAGCATCAAAGACTTTTACCTTCTGAAATATTAAAGTTAATAAACACCTCCGTGGCCACATCAACTAGATCACTACCCCACATCAAGCTTTCTACACGACTTAACAAAAACTATGTTCCTATTCAAATTAGACATGGACTGCATGTGATTGACATTTCAAATGAAAAAATATCGTCAAACGGTGAACTTTTTCTAACATAGTGGCTTCATCAAATCTAAATGCCTGTTTTAAAAAACGTGTATTATAGGTCAGCTTTTGTGAAAAGAAGTTACACTTTCCCTATTAAAATCGATGATGATAATGATGGATAGAGGCTTAATGTCCAGCGGCAAATTATTATGCACATTTAGGAAAGAGAACATTTTAATGTTAAAATGAATATTTATCCTGTTTTGTACAAGATATGTTTAACATACTAGTTCACGAGCTTTAAACGGGAATGGAAATGGGGAATGTGCCAAAGAGACAAAACCTGACCATAGAAAAAAACAACAGCAGAAGGTCACCAACAGGTCTTCAATGTAGCAAGAAATTCCCGCACCCGGAGGCGTCTTTCAACTGGCCCCTAAACCAATATATACTAGTTCAGTGATAATGAACGCCATACTAATTTCCAAATTGTATACAAGAAACTAAAATTAAAATAATGCTCATTTAAACATTGGAAGGCATTATATTTGGCTACATTTTTCATCTCACTATCAAGATACTAATAAATATAAAACTTTTATCTCAAATATGCACTCATGATATTGATCAGGCATTATTTATGAATATGAACTTATGAACATTAAACTAAGCAAGAACAACTGTCCTTTGTGATAGCTTTTCTTAATTTGATCAATACACACCTTTTATCCTAGATGTAGAAAAGAAACATACTGGTACTTAGAAATAGCCAGATATACAGTGTAAGCTTAAGGTATGCAACATTTAAGTCTAGTAAAAAGTCAGCTGTCATGTAGATAACTTTCCTATACTTTATTAACAGGAGAAATAAATAACAATGTTCAATAACTAAGGAGATATTTATTTTTCTTTATTCTCATTGTGACTTTTATTTCTTTTCATTGCTCTGTAATCTCCTTCTTGATTGGCTAGCAATCCATATAACTGTTTCACTTTCCTCTTTCTCTCATCATCCCTGCAAAAATAACAAAAAAATCCATATTTAAAAAAATAGTCTTTTTCTAGTATAAAGTTTTATTTTAAAATAAACGTCAAGGGGCAATTATTCAAACAAAGAGTACACATACCATTTTTGCTAAATTCTTCTAATTTATAGATAACGTCTTACTGGTCAATTAGTTGATTTCAAGTTAAAATTTACCTTTTATATTTTCAAGATTGTTGGCATTAATGAGATAAAAGGTAAAATTCATCATCTAAAGGTAATAACTACTATTGGAGATAGTCAATACTAAATGTTCAATAGATAGAGCTCAACATTCCAAACATTGTCGATACTAAATGTTCAATAGATAGAGCTCAACATTCTCAACATTGTCAATACTAAATGTTCAATAGATAGAGCTTAACATTCTCAACATTGTCAATACTAAATGTTCAATAGATAGAGCTCAACATTCTCAACATTGTTAATACTAAATGTTCAATAGATAGAGCTCAACATTCTCACCATTGTCAATACTAAATGTTCAATAGATAGAGCTCAACATTCTCAACATTGTCGATACTAAATGTTCAATAGATAGAGCGCAACATTCTGAACATTGTCAATACTAAATGTTCAATAGATAGAGCTCAACATTCTCAACATTGTCAATACTAAATGTTCAATAGATAGAGCTCAACATTCTGAACATTGTCAATACTAAATGTTCAATAGATAGAGCTCAACATTCTCAACATTGTCGATACTAAATGTTCAATAGATAGAGCTAAACATTCTCAACATTGTTAATACTAAATGTTTAATAGATAGAGCTCACCATTCTGAACATTGTCAATACTAAATGTTCAATAGATAGAGCTCAACATTCTCAACATTGTCAATACTAAATGTTCAATAGATAGAGCTAAACATTCTCAACATTGTCAATACTAAATGTTCAATAGATAGAGCTAAACATTCTCAACATTGTCAATACTAAATGTTCAATAGATAGAGCTAAACATTCCAAACATTGTTAATACTAAATGTTCAATAGATAGAGCTCAACATTCCCAACATTGTTAATGCTAAATGTTCAATAGATAGAGCTAAACATTCTGAACATTGTCAATACTAAATGTTCAATAGATAGAGCTAAACATTCTCACCATTGTCAATACTAAATGTTCAATAGATAGAGCTCAACATTCTAAACATTGTCAATGCTAAATGTTCAATAGAAAGAGCTCAACATTCTCAACATTGTCAATACTAAATGTTCAATAGATAGAGCTAAACATTCCAAACATTGTCAATGCTAAATGTTCAATAGATAGAGCTAAACATTCTGAACATTGTCAATACTAAATGTTCAATAGATAGAGCTAAACATTCTCACCATTGTCAATACTAAATGTTCAATAGATAGAGCTCAACATTCTAAACATTGTCAATGCTAAATGTTCAATAGAAAGAGCTAAACATTCTCACCATTGTCAATACTAAATGTTCAATAGATAGAGCTCAACATTCTAAACATTGTCAATACTAAATGTTCAATAGATAGAGCTAAACATTCTCAACATTGTCAATACTAAATGTTCAATAGATAGAGCTCAACATTCTCACCATTGTCAATACTAAATGTTCAATAGATAGAGCTCAACATTCTAAACATTGTCAATACTAAATGTTCAATAGATAGAGCTAAACATTCTCAACATTGTCAATACTAAATGTTCAATAGATAGACTTAAACATTCTCAACATTGTCGATACTAAATGTTCAACAGATAGAGCTAAACATTCCAAACATTGTCAATGCTAAATGTTCAATAGATAGAGCTAAACATTCTCAACATTGTCAATACTAAATGTTCAATAGATAGAGCTAAACATTCTCACCATTGTCAATACTAAATGTTCAATAGATAGAGCTAAACATTCTAAACATTGTCAATGCTAAATGTTCAATAGATAGAGCTCAACATTTTCAACATTGTCAATACTAAATGTTCAATAGATAGAGCTAAACATTCTCAACATTGTTAATACTAAATGTTTAATAGATAGAGCTCAACATTCTCAACATTGTTAATACTAAGTGTTCAATAGATAGAGCTCAACATTCTCAACATTGTCAATACTAAATGTTCAATAGATAGAGCTAAACATTCTGAACATTGTCAATACTAAATGTTCAATAGATAGAGCTCAACATTCTGAACATTGTCAATACTACATGTTCAATAGATAGAGCTAAACATTCTCACCATTGTCAATACTAAATGTTCAATAGATAGAGCTAAACATTCCAAACATTGTCAATACTAAATGTTCAATAGATAGAGCTCAACATTCTCAACATTGTCGATACTAAATGTTCAATAGATAGAGCTAAACATTTTCAACATTGTCAATACTAAATGTTCAATAGATAGAGCTAAACATTCTGAACATTGTCAATACTAAATGTTCAATAGATAGAGCTCAACATTCTAAACATTGTCAATATTAAATGTTCAATAGATAGAGCTCAACATTCTCAACATTGTCAATACTAAATGTTCAATAGATAGAGCTCAACATTCTGAACATTGTCAATACTAAATGTTCAATAGATAGAGCTAAACATTGTGAACATTGTCAATACTAAATGTTCAATAGATAGAGCTCAACATTCTGAACATTGTCAATACTAAATGTTCAATAGATAGAGCTCAACATTCTGAACATTGTCAATACTAAATGTTCAATAGATAGAGCTCAACATTCTGAACATTGTCGATACTAAATGTTCAATAGATAGAGCTCAACATTCTGAACATTGTCAATACTAAATGTTCAATAGATAGAGCTCAACATTCTGAACATTGTCAATACTAAATGTTCAATAGATAGAGCTCAACATTCTGAACATTGTCGATACTAAATGTTCAATAGATAGAGCTCAACATTCTGAACATTGTCGATACTAAATGTTCAATAGATAGAGCTCAACATTCTGAACATTGTCGATACTAAATGTTCAATAGATAGAGCTCAACATTCTGAACATTGTCAATACTAAATGTTCAATAGATAGAGCTCAACATTCTGAACATTGTCAATACTAAATGTTCAATAGATAGAGCTCAACATTCTGAACATTGTCAATACTAAATGTTCAATAGATAGAGCTCAACATTCTGAACATTGTCAATACTAAATGTTCAATAGATAGAGCTCAACATTCTGAACATTGTCAATACTAAATGTTCAATAGATAGAGCTCAACATTCTGAACATTGTCAATACTACATGTTCAATAGATAGAGCTCAACATTCTGAACATTGTCAATACTAAATGTTCAATAGATAGAGCTCAACATTCTGAACATTGTCAATACTACATGTTCAATAGATAGAGCTCAACATTCTGAACATTGTCAATACTACATGTTCAATAGATAGAGCTAAACATTCTGAACATTGTCAATACTAAATGTTCAATAGATAGAGCTCAACATTCTGAACATTGTCAATACTAAATGTTCAATAGATAGAGCTAAACATTCTCAACATTGTCAATACTAAATGTTCAATAGATAGAGCTCAACATTCTGAACATTGTCAATACTAAATGTTCAATAGATAGAGCTCAACATTCTGAACATTGTCAATACTAAATGTTCAATAGATAGAGCTCAACATTCTAAACATTGTCAATACTAAATGTTCAATAGATAGAGCTCAACATTCTGAACATTGTCAATACTAAATGTTCAATAGATAGAGCTCAACATTCTGAACATTGTCAATACTAAATGTTCAATAGATAGAGCTCAACATTCTAAACATTGTCAATACTAAATGTTCAATAGATAGAGCTAAACATTCTCAACATTGTCAATACTAAATGTTCAATAGATAGAGCTCAACATTTTCAACATTTTTGCCTATGTCTCATTTCCTGTATAGTAGTTTTCAAAGGATTAGACAAACTTTTGCATTGTATTCCTATGTTCTATTTTGAGCAATGTCAGCATTCTTGGTTGGCAGACTGGGTCATCAGATAATTTGGTAGACTAAATACCAATATGATTATTGTGGCAAAGTTTGGTTAAACTTGGCCTATTAGTTTTAGAGGAAATGGTTTTTTTTTTTATAAAAATCAACAAACCACAAGGATGGATGGTAGAAACAACCTTGATGAGAAAAGCTCAATAGGCCCATTAGACCAGGTGAACTTAAAATGTTTGCAGTTATGCCAATTTCATCAAACAAATTTATAGTATATTTGTATTTGGTTGAACATTTGAATTCATACTTCCATTATAACCACTTTATTTTGTACCCCATTGATAATAACAATAACACAGTAAGTGTGAGTAGAAAGAATGATGCATACTTTTCTTGTTGTTCCTGGAACTGTACTTGAGCTATCATATAGGAATCTTTTCTTATTTCTCTGATAGCTCCCTTCATCTCCTTTTTGTATTTATGTACAAGTTTCTGTTTTTCGTTTATTTCCTTTGATCCACCCTTCCTTTTTTTTCTATCATCAAACCTAGTAAACAAAAGTATATATATGAAACAGTGGTACATTTTTTTTAATCTGAAACAAGAATATATCACAATGATTATAATCTACGTTAATGTTTTTAATTCCCTTTTCACTTTTCAAATTCGAAAGTTAAATGAATACAATGGTACTCAGTAAAGGGAATACTCTGAAGGTTTGTTTTCTATGTGAATGTGCTGGCCGTACATTGACCTATAATGGTTTACTTTTATAAATTGTTATTTGGATGATGAGTTGTCGCATTGGCACTCTATCACATCTTCCTATATCTATTTGATATTGATCAAACAAAAACAACGGAGACAGTGGTATGTATTTTTGTTAATTTGATAAATGAGTTTCACAATGATTATTTTATTATTAATTTCAAAATGCCCTTTTAAAACCGTATAACCAATATATGCATGTCCAATTTTTGTTTAAAGTTCACTTCTAACAGTTGAAAAGTTACATAAATACAATTGTACTCAATAAAGGAAGGGAATACTCTGCAGGTTGTTTTCTTTGTGAATGTGCTTTGCTATTTACAGTAATGAGTAGTCTTAGTCCCAAATGAAGAGCGACAAAAGATACCAACTAGAGGCTCTTTAGAGCCGGTGTGCTCACCTTGGTCTATGTGAATATTAAACAAAGGACAAAGATGGATTCATGACAAAATTGTGTTATGGTGATGGTGATGTGTTTGTAGATCTTACTTTACTGAACATTCTTGCTACTTACAATTTTCTCTATCTATAATGAGCTTGGCCCTTTAGTTACAGAGGAAAATATTTTGTAAAAATTTACCAAAAATTATCAAATTAATGAAAATTGTTAAAAATTGACTATAAAGGGCAATAACTCCTTTAGGGGTCAACTGACCATTTTGATCATGTTGACTTCTTGTATATCTTACTTTGATGAACATTATTATCTCTATCTATAATAATATTCAAGATAATAACCAAAAACCGCAAAATTTCCTTAATTTGTGGGCAGCAACCCAACAACCAGATGTCCAATTCTTCTTAACATTTCAGGGCAGATAGATATTGACTTGATAAACAATTAACCCATGTCAGATTTGTTCTAAATGCTTTGGTGTCAGAGTTATAAGCCAAAATCTACATTTTACCCCTATGTTCTATTTTCAGCCATGACAGCCATCTTGGTTAGTTGGCTGGGTCTGACACCACAACATGTTTTAAACTAAATAACCTAATAATGATCGAGGCTAAGTTTGGTTAAAATTGATCTATTAGTCTCAGAGGAGAAGAATTTTGTAAAAGATTACCAAAATTTACAAAAAATTGGTAAAAAATGACTATAAAGGGTAATTACTTTTTTAGGGGTCAACTGACCATTTTGGTCATGGCAACTTATTTGTAGATCTTACTTTGCTGAACATTATTGCTGTTTACAGTTTATTTCTATCTATATTAATATTTAAGATAATAACAAAAAGTGGCAAAATTTCCTTAAAGTTACAAATTCAGGGGCAGCAACCCAACAACAGGTTGTCCGATTCATCTGAAAATTTCAGGACAGATAGATCTTGAATTGATAAATAATTTTACCTTCATGTCAGATTTGCTCTAAATGCTTTGGTTCAGAGTGATAAGCCAAAACCTACATTTTACCTGTATGTTCTATTTTTAGCCATGGAGGCCATCTTGGTAAAATTTGGCCCAGTAGTTTCAGAGGAGAAGATTTTTGTAAAAGTTAATGACTACAACAAACGGCGGTCGCCAAGTGAAGAGAAAAGCTCACTTGGCACTTTGGGCCAGGTGAGCTAAAAAGTGAAATTTACAAAAATGACAAACACCAAGTAAAATTCAAAATGGAAAGTCCCTTATTAAATTGCAAAATCAAATCAAACATGTCAAACAAAAAGAAAACAACTGACATTTTATGTTAATTAAAATAATAAATGATTTCAATATTTTGCTCTGCAAATTGCTGACATTCTGTATTCAGGTCATGTACATATCTATCCCCCCCCCAAAAAAAAAAATTAACTGTTTTATAATAATTTATGTATACATTTGCAATCTCAGTAAAAATATGTTTCTAACTCTATAATCAAAGGTCTTAAATAACATACACTTCTTCTATTTTTGGTTCAAACATTTTCAGTGGTGGTGGTTTCTTTTTCTGCATGACTAATGGCTTTCGTTGAGTTTCCATCCCTTCAGTAATATTATTTACAAGTCTTTGTATTTGTTTCTGCAAGGATTCTGGGTAATTATTGACAGGAAGTTTACCACATTGACATTTGATTGGTGAAAATATTTCTAAGTATGATGGGTAATTATCATAAACTGCAGAAAATTGTTCCAGTAACACTGCTGTTGATGATATTACAGATAACCTGAAAAAAAATGATAATGAAATTATTTGACAAACATGTTTGACAATTAGTATATACATACATGTGATTTTCCTAAAAGGTTTCTGACACAAAATAAATATGGTCAAATATGTTACAAATCTATTGTGCAATATTGTTCAATTAAAATTCCTTCTAGAAACTTTTTAAAAATTTGAAATTTGTATAAATTTGAAAAAAAAATATAAATCCCCTAAAAAAATAGGGGAAAAAATACCCCCCCCTCTAACTTTTTGAAACTCCTCTTGGAGCAATAACCCTCGAAACTCAATCCCAGTCATTCCTTTGTATTGTAGAACCTTGTAGTACAATTTCAGAGAGATCCATACACTTAAACACAAGTTATTGTCTGGTAACTAGATTTTTTTGGGTTTTTGGCCCCTTTTTGACCTAATTCCTATACTGTTGGCCCCATAAACCCTTATTATAAATGAATCCCAACCTTCTGCTTGTGGTATTGAACATTGTGGTACAATTTCAAAGCAATCGAAATACTTATACACAGGTTATTATCCTGAACCTAGAAAAATGCTTTTTTTTACCCCTTATTCCTAAACAGTTGGGACCATCATCCCCAAAATTAATCCCAAACTTCCTTTTGTGGTGATTAACCTTCTTAAAAAAAACATAGAGATCCATTCACCTAGACTAAAGTTATTGTTCGGAAACCAATGTGTCTTCAGAAGACAACATCATACCATTATACGATCCCAAAAATATTTTTGCGGTCGTATAAAAATCCCATTGACAATGATTGAGGTCAAAAATGACAAGATCCCAATTATAAGTGCACGCAATAATTTCTGAATTTACAGTACCTTTCCTATTTTTTTCAAAGATTTAACAGGAAACACACATTTTTTTTGCCTTAAAAATTCTGGTTTTATTTAAAAAGTTTTATTTGTATTTTGTAAGATTTGTTTTATTGTTTAATTTTGTTTAACACTACAAACTATGTCATTAACTAGTAGAATATGATCATATCATATGGAACATGTGTACTAAGTTTCATGTTAATTGAACTTCCACTTCTTCAAAAACTACCTTGACCAAAAACTTTAACCTAAAGCGGGACAGAAGGATGAATGGACGGACAAACGAACACACACACCAGAAAACATAATACCCATAAATGGGGCCTAAAAACAAACGTTACCTAAAACCATCATTATTGAGAGCATCTCTGTCCATATCTGTGGTAAGTACTTCTGACATCTTAAGCTGGGTCTGTATCTTCTCCCTATGACAAAAAATACAGTTTTATAATACATGTAAAGCTGTAAAGAGCCTGTGTTGCTTACCTTGATGCATGTTACCTTTTCAATATTGAAGAGAAGAATATAAACTATGAATAAGATCTTACGATTGTTTTTGGTAGGGGGTGCAATTTTGCCTAAAAAAATTACCAATTTTAAAATAACATTCACTGAAATGCAGTACCTTTAGTTATATAAACGTTTAAGAAAGAATGATCTATTAATCCTTACATAAAATATGACCCAGTCTTATATAATAAAGCACTAAATCTAAATCAACACTCATAATTCATAATTATACAGCTTCCCTTGAATTTTTGTATATGAATTGACTTTAAATGTTCATTTGGAAACTTATTTAAAAGATGAACTTTCAAATAAATTGATTTAATCTAATATAATAATTGAGTATCAATAATGTAAAATTCTCATTCGCATATTTATATATAGTATATTTTGACAGACAGACCTGTCTATTCACTGAGCATGCAATGAACACTATTTCTCTATTTTAGTGAAAAAATCTTCTCTGCTATGTATCTCTCCCCAGTGTATGTATTGTAATTCATTTTTATTTCGATAGAATATGAATTTTAAAGTACCACAGTTAAAAATTATTCAAGCAATAGTTCTATAATGGAGACACATGACAACATTTTAAATCAACTGACACTATTGATAGCCAGGTAATCTATAATAATCAATATAATTTAAATGTTCAAACAAAATGTACCTACAATTGGGTATTTAAAAAACTTGACTAAACATAATAGTCTTCCATGACCCACAAAATCAAATAAATTATCAAAAAAGTATTTTGTATAGGTACAAACCAGGACGAAAATATGTCATATATATATTAATCTAAAATGGCATTTTCTCAGTCTGTTATAAGAAGTCAAGCCCCAGCCAAATGTGGAATATGTGAAAATGACCGACCAATCAAGTGGAAGTGTATTGACTGTAGTAAATTACTGTGTAATCATTGTAAAGAAAATGTACATCCACAATTCCAAAATGCCAAGGATCATCATGTAGTAAACATCAAAGATATGGGACAACCAACTGTTGTAGAACTGAACATCAATAAACAATATCAGACTAAACTAACTGCAGTAAGTCGTATATCTTATTATTATGATGATTCACTGTGGATAGGAAGTGTAGTAGATGGTGTATTACAGAGAGTAAAACCAGAAGGAACCAAACTGAACATACTATCCAGATTTAATATCCCGGTCTATGATATGGCTGTTACTCAATCAAATAATCTACTTATATCTAGAGTGGAATCAAGACTGAAACAGATCAGTAGTAATACAGGTACACTAACAGACTCAGTATATAATGTGTCACCATTCCTTTCTATGGCAGTCTATATCACCAGTGACAATAAAGTTCTAGTAGGAAGTGTTAATAGTGACTACCCTAAACCAGGAAGAAGAGTTGTAATACTACTGAATCAGAATGGAGACCATGAGAGAGTGTATGAACATGATCAACATAAACAACCTATATTTACCCTTCCCTATAGAATAACCTATACCAGGAATGGGAATATACATGTGGTAGATAAAGTAAGTGCTGACAGATATAGAGTAGTAGTGTTAGGATGGGGTGGTGATATCATCAATATCTATACAGGAGATACAGAGATCAACAAGGATGAACAATTCTATCCAAGAGACATAGCAACAACACTTAAAGACAATGTTATTGTAGCTGATGTAAATACTCATACACTTCATATCCTAAACAATATCGGCCTGCTGATGACATGTTATAAAACAAGGGACATAAACATAATATACCCATGGTCTCTTGCATTCTCTCCAACAGGACAACTCTATATAGGATGTAGTACACCAGAAGACAGTACAACAAAGGCCAAGATATATGAAGTTTAATACCATATCAGGATGTTAAAACATATAACATTAAGTTTTATATAAAAACATAGAAAATTTCCATATATGTCTCTTGCATTCTCTCAAACAGGACAACTATATATAGGATGTAGTATACCAAAAGACAGAACAACCAAGGATGCAAAGATATATGAAGTAACAATATCAGGATGTTAATAATGTGAAACACACTCTTTAAACTTTGCATTAAGTTATCTTTGATCAGTTTAATGTTTATAGTTAGGGGTTAGACAGGTCATATATTTACTAATGTGGACTCATTTATTTCGTGGGTACCAATTTTCGTAGTTTGAGATAAATTTGCATACTCCTGGATATTTGATTTTGTGGTATGCATACATTTCTTTTGAAAATTTGAATTCGTGGTTCTCTTGTACCCAAGAAATCAATGAAAATAAGTATCCAATGAATATTAATGAAATCTGAATATATTTACATGAATTTTGATATATATATAGATACTTTCATTAAATTTACATATAATATTTATAACATCTTTTTAAAAAATCATTGTCCTTCTTTATTCTAATGACAGTTTGTTGTGAATGTTGACTTTTAAGAGACAAGGTACAGGAAAGTATTTTTGGTCCTCTAAAAATTCTATGAAATTTGATGACGATGGTTTGGAGAATGTGATTTTAATTGGGATTAAAGTAAAATTGAGGTAAATATTAATGAAACATCAACCCAACAACAGAGGATCATAAAGACATACTGTTAATTCAGAAATTATCTAAAATGTTTTTTATAAACGCCAACACTGAGGGTTGGTAAATATTGCAATATTTATAATAAGAACTCACATTCTGACATCTATTACACAATACATTGTTTTTAATGATGATTAGAATCCATTACCAGGCAACTTCAATCAAATACATGCATCCATGCATGACTAGACCCTGTATTGGTTTTTATCATATAAGACATAGCTTTCTTATAAAAACAAGATGTGGTAAGATTGCAAATGAGACAATTCACCAACAAAGACCAAATGTCTTAAGTCAAGAACTGTTTGCAACCATATGACCTTTAACAATGAGCAAAACTTAGACTGCCTAACATGCTATAAAAGTTCTAGAAATGATGTATAGAACTATTTCACCTGGAAAACTAATGGTCAGTTTTATGTTCACAACAATGAAGGAAAACAAACAGGATACAGCATGACATGGGACAGACAAAAACAAAATGTGGAAAGATTAATCATGTTCGCAGGCATGCCAACTTTCCTCTAACCCCAGGACAGTGGTGTAACAGTACTACATAAGAACAAGCTTAACAAGATTGTAGCTGAAGTATTTTGCCTGCTTTGATTACTATGATAGAATTTATGTCTAAAGTGTGTTACATGAAAGTTTCACTACAATTTTCAAATGAAATAAGCATTCTCAAAGATTATTGTAAATGAGGTCAAAGTAAAAAAAATCCTGCAAGACAGACATGTACACATAAAATCCTACCATACACCAAAAAAAGTTAACCTACTACTAATTAAATCTAAGAAACAGACCTAATTACGAAAATTGAACATTGACCAATAAACTATGAAAATGAGTCAAGGTCAGATGAAGCCATGCCAGACAACATGTACACAATACAATCATTCCATACACCAAATATAGTTGACCTATGACTTCATGTACTTACAGAAACAAAAATACAGACATCAACATAAAAACTTTACTTTGATTAATGAGCCATATGAAAATGAGTTCAAGGTCAGAGGAACCCTGCATTACAGACATATACACCTGACAATCATTCCATACTCAAAATATAGTTGACTATAGCTTATTGTATACTATAAACAGACAAAATCATTAAAACTTTGAAGTGACTAATGAACCATGCAAATGAAGTCATGGGCTGATGAATTCTACAAGACAGGTTTGAACAGCTAACAATAATTCAATACACTCAATACACCAACTATAGTTGATCTATTTCTTATAAAATTTGATGAGCAGACATGAAAGCTTAACATTGACTTCTGAACCATTCTACTTGTATCTGAGATAAGACTAGACCACTAAAATTAACCCTTGATCACTGATTCATGAAATGAGTTCGAGTTCAGGCGAATAATGACTGAAAGACATGTAGGCAATGGACACGACAAAAACAACTTACAAAGACACAAATGACACAAAGTGCAGATCTAAGAGTACTAGTAGTTTCTAAAATAAAAAAAGAAGATGTGGTATGATTGCAAATATGACAACTCTTTACAAGATACCAAATGACATAGAATGAAGGTCACTGTACTGCCTTCAACAATGACCAAATCCCTTACCACTAAGTCAGCTATATAACCCAGGGATGACAAAGTAAAATAATTCAAACAAGAAAAAGACATGCCTAATTCATGTACAAAAAATATTGAAAGAAAAACAAATATGGTTTAACACTATTTATTTTTGGGACCCGTTATAGCTCACTGTTCTGTGTGAGCCAAGGCTCTGTGTTGAAGAGGGGCGTAAAGGGGGGGGGGGGGGGGGTATCTGCACGGAAGAACGAGAAATAAAATTGCCATTTCACGATGAACGAGCAATTAAAAATGTCTTTCACGTTGATCTTTTTACCAATTTCAGGAAACACGGTGAATAACAAACCTTTTTTCACGGCTGTATATGAAATAAAAATGGTAAAACACGTTGCACGAAAAAAAAAACCTTTACCACCCTCTTTGAAGTCCTTATATCTAATTAACACTAACTGACTGTTATGGACAAATATTGAAGGGATTCTTCTGAAGGCTTTTAATCTTTTCTAATGTCATAAAACTGAGAGGACATCATTTAAACATCAGGGGTCCATTTCACAAAAAAAACTTACGACTAAAATTTATCGTAAGTATACTGATTTGTTCATGACTTAAAGCCCCAGTCCCACTAGTCCATGATCGCACCACGCTCACCGCAATCTATAATAAATTTAGATCGTGGTGAGGTCGCGGTATGAGCGGCATGAAAATGTAAATTTTCGTTGCTTTCACGATGTTACTACGTCCTCTCTACGCTTCTACAAAGATCCCGCTACGATTATACCACGTTCTCACCGCGTTTATTCTGCGACCTCACTACGCTTATCAAGATCTTTCTACGCTCTTCACGTTCTCACTACGACCATACCCTGAGTTATCCGATTGCAACTCGATCTTACTGCGATTATAACACGTTCTTACCACGATTACACTACGTTCATAGCGCGACCTTACTACGTTCTCAGCAATAACGTCAACATCATGTTCCATATCAATATAGTTCAATTCCTTCTATTTCTGATTAAATCGTAGATTTCTCGGAAACAATACAGTCATGCCACCAAATTCTACCAGAACATGTGGGCATGGTGGTAGGAGTTGATGTAGAGGCAGAGGGACGAATCCTGATCAAGCAGAGATGTCGGACCGACCAATCCAACCTAAATTACAACCTATTGCTGGTCCATAAAGCTCAATGATGATATTTTAGTGAACGATAGCAGAGATGACATAGATGTATCAATATATATAGGAAGATGTGGTATGAGTGCCAATGAAACAACTCTCCATTCAAGTAACAATTTATAAAAGTAAACCATTATAGGCCAAGGTACGGCCTTCAACAAGGAGCCTTGGCTCACATCAATCAGCACGCTATAAAGGACCCAAAATATTACTAGTGATAACGTCGCTGTGCGATCGTAAAGCAGTCTCTCCGAATAGAATCACGCTTTCGCTACACTCTCGCTACGATTGTACAGCGACCTTTGTGATCTTACTACGATCTTAGTGCTCCCTCACTACGCTTCTACTATGACATGATTTCGCCACGACCACACCACAATTGTTTTGAACATGTTCAAAGTTGGCCAAGCTCTTCACGATCTTGAAGACCTCACCAAGACCTACCAGGCTTATGATCTGATCATGATTTACCTAGCATTTGTGTTTCAATGTTATATTTTAAAATGACTTTCTTCGTTTGCTTTATACACACAGAACACACACTCTGAAATGTCTAGCCAACTTTCTTATCATAAAATATAAAGCACAAATAAAGGCAACAGTAGTATACCGCTGTTCAAACCTCATGAATCTATGGACAAAAAACAAAATCGGGGTAACAAACTAAAACTGAGGGAAACGCAGTAAATATAAGAGGAGAACAACGACACAACATTAAAACACACAGAAACGGACTAAGCATTAGACAAAATCCGATGAGATTAACAAACATAACATCAAGACCAAATACATGAATTTGGGATAGAAAAGTACCGTGACACGTCTTAAAGTAATGTGAATTCACACTCAAATATAAAAGAAAATAAACGACACAACGGAAACACAACGTTAAAATGTAACACACACAGAAACGAACTACAATATAACAATGGCCATATTCCGGACTTGGTACAGGACATTTTTAAAAGAAAAAAATGGTGGGTTGAACCTGGTTTTGTGGCATGCTAAACCTCGCACTTTAATGGCAATGTTAAATATACTAGTAAAGTTTTCCTACATGTATCACATTAACTTAACATGATTCAAGAAGGAAAATGAGGTCAATGTCAGATAATCAAATCCAGAAATTCATGAGAACTTTACAATCATTCAATAGATCGAATATAGTTAACTTATTGCTAAAATTATGCAAGAAATAGACAAAACCATGACAAGTTTATACTGACCAATGAACCATGATATTGGGTTATGATCAGGTGAACCCTGTCGAAATAAAGTCATCATCGATACCAGGAGAGACATGTACAATTTCCATGGATCAAATAGAATATCTAAGAATCAAAATTTTCCAGGGAAACTTAACATTGACCATTGAAAATGGATATGAGGTCGAGGTCAGATGATACCTGCAAGACAGACATATAAACCTTAGTCATTTTATGCACCAAATATTGTCGACTTTTTAGACCAAAATACAAGCACATTACACTGAGCAATGAACCGTGAAAATGAGGTCAAGGTCAAAATATAACCTGCCGGTTTGACAATTACATCGTGAATTATTTGCATACAATATTAGATAAAATCAAAACCCCAAAACTAAACTTTGACCGCTGAAACTTGATATCATGGCCAAGGTGAGATGAGACCTGCCAGTACGCCTTACAATCATTACACACACACAATATGGTAAACCTATCGCTTATAGTATCTGAGATATGAACTTGCCCATGAAAACTAAACCTTGTTCACTGATCCATGGAATGAGGTCTTGGTAAACAGTATGACAACATGAGGACCGTGTGAGGTATGCACAAGCTAACAAGTGAAACTGCGAGCTACTGCTCACTGATGATACCCCCGCCGCAAGTGGATAATATTAATAGTGTAAAAATATGCAAGTGTTCAGTAAACAGGAAGTTGTCGAGTGATGAATCTGAAAACGCATGACACGGTATAGCTGACTTATATAAATCCTGAAACCAAATTTCAGAAATCCTTGTATTGTAGTTCCTGAGAAAAATGTGACGAAAATTTTTAACTTGGTTATCATGTGTAAAATCATACAAGTGTTCGGTAAACAGGAAGTTGTCGAGTTATGAATCTGAAAACGCATCACACGGTATAGCTGACTTATATAAATCCTGAAACCAAATTTCAGAAATCCTTGTATTGTAGTTCCTGAGAAAAATGTGACGAAAATTTTTAACTTGGTTATCATGTGTAAAATCATACAAGTGTTCGGTAAACAGGAAGTTGTCGAGTGATGAATCTGAAAACGCATGACACGGTATAGCTGACTTATATAAATCCTGAAACCAAATTTCAGAAATCCTTGTATTGTAGTTCCTGAGAAAAATGTGACGAAAATTTTTAACTTGGTTATCATGTGTAAAATCATACAAGTGTTCGGTAAACAGGAAGTTGTCGAGTTATGAATCTGAAAACGCATCACACGGTATAGCTGACTTATATAAATCCTGAAACCAAATTTCAGAAATCCTTGTATTGTAGTTCCTGAGAAAAATGTGACGAAAATTTTTAACTTGGTTATCATGTGTAAAATCATACAAGTGTTCGGTAAACAGGAAGTTGTCGAGTGATGAATCTGAAAACGCATCACACGGTATAGCTGACTTATATAAATCCTGAAACCAAATTTCAGAAATCCTTGTATTGTAGTTCCTGAGAAAAATGTGACGAAAATTTTTAACTTGGTTATCATGTGTAAAATGATACAAGTGTTCGGTAAACAGGAAGTTGTCGAGTGATGAATCTGAAAACGCATCACACGGTATAGCTGACTTATATAAATCCTGAAACCAAATTTCAGAAATCCTTGTATTGTAGTTCCTGAGAAAAATGTGACGAAAATTTTTAACTTGGTTATCATGTGTAAAATCATACAAGTGTTCGGTAAACAGGAAGTTGTCGAGTGATGAATCTGAAAACACATCACACGGTATAGCTGACTTATATAAATCCTGAAACCAAATTTCAGAAATCCTTGTATTGTAGTTCCTGAGAAAAATGTGACGAAAATTTTCAACTTGGCTATCATGTGTAAAATCATACAAGTGTTCGGTAAACAGGAAGTTGTCAAGTGATGAATCTGAAAACGCATCACACGGTATGGCTGACATATATAAATGTTGATACCAAATTACAGAAAGGGTGGATGTGTAGTTCCTGAGAAAAATGTGACGAAAGTTTCATGGGACGGACTGACTGACGGACGGACTGACGGACTGATGGACGGACAGACAGAGGTAAAACAGTATACCCCCCCTTTTTTAAAGCGGGGGTATAAATATAGTTATCCTTTCACTCATAAATGAGAAATTGACATTTCAAAAGATCTAAACTTTATTTTCAAAGTCAACGGACAATGAAAATGAGGTCACGGACAAAGGACATATGACAGCCGGACAAATCATAACATTAGGCATCAAAATACACAGTATATGAAGCATCCAAGACTTTTAACTTCTAAAATATTAAAGTTAATTAACACCTCCGTGACCACATCCACCAGATCACTACTCCACATCAAGCTATCTGCATGACTTGACAAACACTATGTTCTTATTCAAATTAGACATGGACTGCATGTAATTGACATTTCAATAGAAAAAATATTGTCAAACGGTTAACTTTTTCTATCATTTTGGCTTCATCAAATCTAAATGGCTGATTTAAAAACGTGTATTATAGGACAGC
Source organism: Mytilus galloprovincialis (assembly GCF_965363235.1). Classification (NCBI taxonomy): domain Eukaryota; kingdom Metazoa; phylum Mollusca; class Bivalvia; order Mytilida; family Mytilidae; genus Mytilus; species Mytilus galloprovincialis. The sequence goes on along the minus strand of NC_134841.1, from coordinate 96,329,810 downwards.
TTTTGTGAAAAGAAGTTATAATTTTCCCATTAGAATCGATCATGATAATGATTGATGGAGGATTAATACGGCAAATTATTATGCACATTGAGGATGAGAACATTTTAATGTTAAAATGAATATTTATCCTGCTTTGTACAAGATAGACATGCTGAAGCGGATTTTTAACATACTAATTTACGAGGTTTAAACGTCAACAGGAAGACATGGCACCTTACCAGGACACATTAATCTGATTTAGAACTGACCAGTGTTTGCTCTTACTTCTTAATGTCCCATGCTACTAGAGAAGCAACATATACTATAAAAGCCTTTGGTATGATCCGTCTGGGTTCAAACCCACAACCTCCGAGATTTCAGGTGAACACACTACCACAATACCACCAAAGTGGTTTACTAGAATGGAAATAATGACATGTGAGAATTATTCCCATAATATCAGAATCAAAATAATTCTATCATGTCATGCTCTATGCTCATTTAAACATTGGAAGGCATTATATTTGGCTACATTTTACACCTCACTATCAAGATACTAATAAATATAAAACTTTTATCTCAAATATGCACTCATGATATTGATCAGGCATAATTTATCAATATGAACTTAGGAACATTAATTTAAGCTAGAACAACTGTCCTTCGTTATAGCTTTTCTTAATTTGATCAATACACACCTTTTTTCTAGATGTAGAACAGAAACATACTGGTGCTTAGAAATAGCCAGATATACAGTGTAAGCTTAAGGTATGCAACATTTGAGTCTAGTAAAAAGTCAGCTGTCATGTAGATAACTTTCCTATACTTTATTAACAGGAGAAATAAATAACAATGTTCAATAACTAAGGAGATATTTATTTTTCTTTATTCTCATTGTGACTTTTATTTCTTTTCATTGCTCTGTAATCCCCTTCTTGATTGGCTAGCAATCCATATAACTGTTTCACCTTCCTCTTTCTCTCATCATCCCTGCAAAAATAACAAAAAAATCCATATTTAAAAAAATAGTCTTTTTCTAGTATAAAGTTTTATTTTAAAATAAACGTCAAGGGGCAATTATTCCTACAAAGAGTACACATACTATTTTTGCTAAATTCTACTAATTTGTATATAACATCTTGCTGATAAATTAGTTGATTTGAGGTTAATTTTTACCTTTTATATTTTCATGATTGTTGGCATAAATGAGATAAAAGGTAAAATCACCATCTAAAGTTAATAACTATTATAAGAGATAGTCAATACTAAATGTTCAATAGATAGAGCTCAACATTCTCAACATTGTCAATACTAAATGTTCAATAGATAGAGCTCAACATTCTAAACATTGTCAATACTAAATGTTCAATAGATAGAGCTCAACATTCTCAACATTGTCAATACTAAATGTTCAATAGATAGAGCTCAACATTCTCAACATTGTCAATACTAAATGTTCAATAGATAGAGCTCAACATTCTGAACATTGTCAATACTAAATGTTCAATAGATAGAGCTCAACATTCTCAACATTGTCAATACTAAATGTTCAATAGATAGAGCTCAACATTCTGAACATTGTCAATACTAAATGTTCAATAGATAGAGCTCAACATTCTGAACATTGTCAATACTAAATGTTTAATAGATAGAGCTCAACATTCTCAACATTGTCAATACTAAATGTTCAATAGATAGAGCTCAACATTCTGAACATTGTCAATACTAAATGTTCAATAGATAGAGCTCAACATTCTCAACATTGTCAATACTAAATGTTCAATAGATAGAGCTCAACATTCTGAACATTGTCAATACTAAATGTTCAATAGATAGAGCTCAACATTCTGAACATTGTTAATACTAAATGTTTAATAGATAGAGCTCAACATTCTGAACATTGTCAATACTAAATGTTCAATAGATAGAGCTAAACATTGTCAACATTGTCAATACTAAATGTTCAATAGATAGAGCTCAACATTCTCAACATTGTCAATACTAAATGTTCAATAGATAGAGCTCAACATTCTGAACATTGTCAATACTAAATGTTCAATAGATAGAGCTCAACATTCTGAACATTGTCAATACTAAATGTTCAATAGATAGAGCTCAACATTCTGAACATTGTCAATACTAAATGTTCAATAGATAGAGCTCAACATTCTGAACATTGTCAATACTAAATGTTCAATAGATAGAGCTCAACATTCTGAACATTGTCAATACTAAATGTTCAATAGATAGAGCTCAACATTCTAAACATTGTCAATACTAAATGTTCAATAGATAGAGCTCAACATTCTGAACATTGTCAATACTAAATGTTCAATAGATAGAGCTCAACATTCTGAACATTGTCAATACTAAATGTTCAATAGATAGAGCTCAACATTCTGAACATTGTCAATACTAAATGTTCAATAGATAGAGCTCAACATTCTGAACATTGTCAATACTAAATGTTCAATAGATAGAGCTCAACATTCTAAACATTGTCAATACTAAATGTTCAATAGATAGAGCTCAACATTCTGAACATTGTCAATGCTACATGTTCAATAGATAGAGCTCAACATTCTCAACATTGTCAATACTAAATGTTCAATAGATAGAGCTCAACATTCTGAACATTGTCAATACTAAATGTTCAATAGATAGAGCTCAACATTCTGAACATTGTCAATACTAAATGTTCAATAGATAGAGCTCAACATTCTCAACATTGTCAATACTAAATGTTCAATAGATAGAGCTAAACATTCTGAACATTGTCAATACTAAATGTTCAATAGATAGAGCTAAACATTCTGAACATTGTCAATACTAAATGTTCAATAGATAGAGCTCAACATTCTGAACATTGTTAATGCTAAATGTTCAATAGATAGAGCTCAACATTCTGAACATTGTCAATACTAAATGTTCAATAGATAGAGCTCAACATTCTGAACATTGTCAATACTAAATGTTCAATAGATAGAGCTCAACATTCTGAACATTGTTAATGCTAAATGTTCAATAGATAGAGCTCAACATTCTGAACATTGTCAATACTAAATGTTCAATAGATAGAGCTCAACATTCTGAACATTGTCAATACTAAATGTTCAATAGATAGAGCTCAACATTCTGAACATTGTCAATACTAAATGTTCAATAGATAGAGCTCAACATTCTGAACATTGTCAATACTAAATGTTCAATAGATAGAGCTCAACATTCTGAACATTGTCAATACTACATGTTCAATAGATAGAGCTCAACATTCTGAACATTGTCAATACTACATGTTCAATAGATAGAGCTAAACATTCTGAACATTGTCAATACTAAATGTTCAATAGATAGAGCTCAACATTCTGAACATTGTCAATACTAAATGTTCAATAGATAGAGCTCAACATTCTGAACATTGTCAATACTAAATGTTCAATAGATAGAGCTCAACATTCTGAACATTGTCAATACTACATGTTCAATAGATAGAGCTAAACATTCTGAACATTGTTAATACTAAATGTTCAATAGATAGAGCTCAACATTCTGAACATTGTCAATACTAAATGTTCAATAGATAGAGCTCAACATTCTGAACATTGTCAATACTACATGTTCAATAGATAGAGCTAAACATTCTGAACATTGTTAATACTAAATGTTCAATAGATAGGGCTCAACATTCTGAACATTGTCAATACTACATGTTCAATAGATAGAGCTCAACATTCTGAACATTGTCAATACTACATGTTCAATAGATAGAGCTCAACATTCTGAACATTGTCAATACTAAATGTTCAATAGATAGAGCTCAACATTCTCAACATTGTCAATATTAAATGTTCAATAGATAGAGCTAAACATTCTCAACATTGTCAATACTAAATGTTCAATAGATAGAGCTCAACATTCTGAACATTGTCAATACTAAATGTTCAATAGATAGAGCTAAACATTCTCAACATTGTCAATACTAAATGTTCAATAGATAGAGCTCAACATTTTCAACATTTTTGCCTATGTCTCATTTCCTGTATAGTAGTTTTCAAAAAATTAGACAAACTTTTGCATTGTATTCCTATCAGGCATGGGGAAATCATAATCAGTAATCGTAACCAGCTGTAATCAATTAAATTTTGCAGTGTAATCCTATGTAATCAGTAATCATGCCATTTCTGATTACAAGTAATCGTAATATAATCGATTACATTCCCAAAAAACAGGTGTAATCATGATTACTTTAAGATTACATTCATATGATTACTTGCTGATTACAAATCTTGTATACTGGTATAGGAAAATAGTATTTGATAGACAATATGAAAATGTAAAGCATGAATAAAAAAATCATAAAACTAGTGTTCGATATGATTGGAATTTGTTTAATGTGATAAAAATTGTCATCTATATAACAAGTTTTGTATAACCAAGTGTTTTATTTTGTTAACAGCTTACTAAAGGAATTTTCTTTCCAGAGTTTGTGAGATTGAGCTCTTATGATATAAGAGTATTTCTTGAAAGCATTTTTAATCATTGATTTAACATTTCGAATATTAACTCCAATTTCATATAAGTATGAAAATTGACTTTTTCGTAATGATAAAAAGTTATTAGAAATTCTGCAATATTGCAATATACAATGTAATCATAAGTAATCACAAGTAATCATGATTACTTTAAAGAAAAGTAATCTAATGTAATCAATTACATTTGAAATAGGGTTTAATTGTAATGTAATCGATTACATTTTATAAGCAAAGTTATTGTAATTTAATCGATTACATTTTAAAGTAATGGACCCCATCCCTGATTCCTATGTTATATTTTGAGCAATGTCAGCATTCTTGGTTGGAAGACTGGGTCATCAGACAATTTTGAAAACTAAATACCAATATGATTATTGTGGCAATGTTTGGTTAAACTTGGCCAATTAGTTTTAGAGGAAATGATTTTTTATAAAAATTAACAAACCACAAGGATGGATGGTAGAAACAACCTTAATGAGAAAAGCTCAATAGGCCCATTAGACCAGGTGAGCTTAAAATGGGTATGCAAATTTCATCAAACAAATTTATAGTATATTTGTATTTGGTTGAACACTTGAATTCATACTTCCATTATAACCACTTTATTTTGTACCCCATTGATAATAACAATAACACAGTAAGTGTGAGTAGAAAGAATGATGCATACTTTTCTTTTTGTTCCTGGAATTGTACTTGAGCTATCATATAGGAATCTTTTCTTATTTCTCTAATGGCTCCTTTCATCTCCTTTTTGTATTTATGTACAAGTTTCTGTTTTTCATTTATTTCCTTTGATCCACCCTTCCTTTTCTTTCTATCATCAAACCTAGAAAACAAAAGCATACATATGAAACAGTGGTACATTTTTAGTAATCTGAAACAAGAATATATCACAATGATTAATTTATGTTAATTTTTTTAATGCCCTTTCACTTCTAACAGTTGGAAAGTTAAATGAATACAATTGTACTCAATAAAAGGAATACTCTGAAGGTTCTTTGTGAATGTGCTTCGATATTTACAGTATTGAGTAGTCTTAGTCCCAAATGAAGAGTGGCAAAGGATACCAAAAAGTGAAATAACAAAAATACAAACACTAAGGAAAATTCAAAATGGAAAGTCCCTTATTAAATTGCAAATAAAATCAAACATGTCAAACAAAAAGAAAACAACTGACATACCAAAGGGTCATTTTATATTAATTAAAATAATAAATGGAATAAATTTTTGATTCAATATTTTGCTCTGCAAATTTCTGACATTCTGTATTCAGGTCAGGTACATATTTATCCCCTCCCCACCAAAATAAAGAAAGATAAACTGTATTATAATAATTTATATATACATTTTCAATTCTCAGTAAAATTATGTTTCTAACTCTATGATCAAAGGTCTTAAATAACATACACTTCTTCTATTTTTGGTTCAAACATTTTCAGTGGAGGTGGTTTCTTTTTCTGCATGAGTAATGGCTTTCGTTTAGTTTCCATCCCATCTGTAATATTATTTACAAATCTTTGTATTTGTTTCTGCAAGGATTCTGGGTAATTACTGACAGGAAGTTTACCACACTGACATTTGATTGGTGAAAATATTTCTTGGTATGATGGGTAATTATCATAAACTGCAGAAAATTGTTCCAGTAACACTACTGTTGATGATATTACAGATAACCTGAAAAAAAGAAATTTTTGAAATTGTATTACTATTCACTATTTGACACTCATGTTTGATAATTAGTATAAACATACATGTGATTCTTCTAATTTGTAAACCCTCTTCTCTCCCTCCCATTTATAATCTTATTAAAGTTCAATATTTGACAATTAGTATATAGATTTTGTTGTAAAGGTTTCAACAAAGGGTTTTCTGAATGTTGGCAAGCTATCAAATATTTTTTATAATGCATGCAACTTGATGCAAGGAAGGTTTTTAAAACTTCTTGATTGAAGACAGAAGATTCATGAAGAATTTAAAACTATTTAAGTCTCAGTCAATTCCTTCTTTTGTATACTGCCCACATTCAACACATTACGCCAAAAAAAAAAAGGATGTGTGCTTCATATTCAGTACCCACCTTATTTTTTAAGCTAAAAGTTTTTTTTGTCATTTATAAATAAGCAATGTTTAATCATGATAAATCATACTTTGTAAAGAATCATTCTGATTCAAACAAAAAATTCTCTGAAACCGATATTATCAAGATGCTTGAATTCTTGATTGACAACGTATTTGTAACATTCGGAGGACGTGTTTTCAACAGACTGTCGGCATCCCAATGGGAACAAACTGTGCCCCTCTACTTGCCGATTTGTTTCTTTATTATAATGAGGATGACTTCATGCAGGAACTTCTTAGGAAGAAAGATAAGAAGTTAGCAATATCCTTTAACTCTACTTTCCGGTATATAGATGACGTTCTTTCACTAAACAATTCAAAATTTGGTGACTATGTGGAACGCATCTATCCCATCGAATTGGAGATAAAGGATACTACAGATACAGTTAAGTCGGCTTCATATCTTGACTTGCATCTAGAAATTGACAATGAGGGTCGGTTGAAAAAAAAACTTTACGACAAAAGAGATGATTTCAGCTTTCCAATTGTGAACTTTCCATTTCTAAGTAGCAACATTCCAACAGCACCTGCATACGGGGTATATATCTCCCAATTGATACGATATTCCCGTGCTTGCATTTCCTATCATGATTTTCTTGATAGAGGGTTGCTGCTCACAAGGAAGCTATTAAACCAAGAGTTCCAAATGGTGAAGTTGAAATCATCCCTTCGTAAATTTTACGGACGCCATCCCGAGTTGGTTGACCATTATGGAATAACCGTTTCACAAATGATATCAGATATGTTCCTTACGTCGTAACTACAATCCCCTTCCCTTTCATGAATGTGACCTACCGAATTAAGACTATTTACCGGATTTGTAATCACATAAGCAACACGACGGGTGCCACATGTGGAGCAGGATCTGCTTACCCTTCCGGAGCACCTGAGATCACCCCTAGTTTTTGGTGGGGTTCGTGTTGTTTATTCTTTAGTTTTCTATGTTGTGTCATGTGTACTATTGTTTTTCTGTTTGTCTTTTTCATTTCTAGCCATGGCGTTGTCAGTTTGTTTTAGATTTATGAGTTTGACTTTCCCTTTGGTATCTTTCGTCCCACTTTTAAGTCAGAATGCCTCTTCCTATACTCAATGTAAACAAGAATGTGTCCTAAATACACAGATGCCCTATCCTCACTATCATTAACTATGTTCAGTGGATTGTGAAAATGGGGTAAAATTTCAAATTTGGCATTAAAATTAGAAAGATCCTACCATAAGGAACATGTGTACTAAGTTTCAAGATGATTGGACTTCAAGTTCATCAAAAACTACCTCAACCAAAATCTTTAACCTGAAGCGGGACAGACAGAAGGACAGGCAGACGGACGAACGAACGGATGCACAGACCAGACAACATTATTCCCATAAATGGGGCATGAAAAAAATGTAAAAAAAAAAAAAATCCCACCTACCTGCCCTAATTATTTTCAAAGATGTAATAGGAAATACACATTTTTTGTTTGGCTTAAATATTCTGGTTTACATTTACAAAGTTATGTTTGTATTTTGTAAGATTTGTTTTAGCCTTGTTTAATGTTGTTTACTCTACACACTGGAAGAATATGATTAAGCTTGTTAACATGAAATAAAAGGTAGAAAACATAATTAGAACAAGAATGTGCTCATAGTACATGGATGACCCAATGCAATCGCCTTATCACTTTCTCTGTCAGTGGACCGTGAAATTAGAGTAAAATCTCTAATATGGCACTAAAATGATCATATACTAAGGATCATATGTACTAAGTTTCAAGTTGATTTGACTTCAACTTCATCCAAAACTACCTCGACCCCTGAAGCGGGACAGAAGGACAAACAGAAGGACGGACAGAAAACATAATGCCCATCAATGGGGCATAAAAACCAACATTACCTAAAACCATCATTATTGAGAGCATCTCTATCCATATTTGTGGTAAGTACTTCTGACATCTTAAGCTGGGTCTGTATCTTCTCCCTATGGCAAAAAATACAGGGTTTATGATACACTATACAAATTAATATGAAAACTGAACCATCTGATTCAAATTTGATTTAATTTTTTTTTTTTACCTTTTATACTTAAGAAACAAACAAGAAGCTGCTAAAAGCCTGTGTTGCTCACCTTGGTGTATGTTACCTTTTTAATATTGAAGAGAAGAATATAAACTAGCTATGAATAAGATCTTAAGATTGTTTTTGGTAGGGGGTACAATTTTGCTTGAAAAATGTACCCATTTTAATACATGTATATCATTTACTGAAATGAAGGCACTATAGTTATATATAAATACAAATATTTAAGAAAGAATGACTTATATATACATACATAAAAATATGTAAAATATGACCAAGGTTTATATAATAAAGCACTAAATCTAAAATTAAAATCATCACTCATAATTCATAATTCATAAATATACAGATTCCCTTGAACTTTTATATATAAATTGACTTTTAATGTTCATTTTGAAACTTATGATGAACTTTTAAATGAATGGATTTAATCTGATATAATAATTGACCATTAATAATTTAAAATTCTCATTCTAGTATATAAACTAGGTATGTATGTAGATCACAAAACAGATCAATATACAGTTATCAAACATAAATACATTTTGATATAGGATCACATTAAAACAGAAAGTAATTTTTATATAAAACGTTTCAAAATTACGACCCATAATTTATTATTCTAAGCCAAACATTTTTTTTTTACTAAATAATTGGCCGAAAGCACATAATCTTATATCCATGATATCAATTTGAAAGTAGATGCATACTCAACATCCCAGATATACTTATACAAAATTTATTCAAGCATTATCAACAATCAGACTATTTACCATTAATTTAGAACATTTCATATACATCTATCTAACTTATATTGAAATCTGGTTTAACCTACAAACCTGTGAATGCAGCAAATATGTGACTCCAAAAATTGCTAATGACAAAATGTGAATTTAGATATAAATAATAATTTGACAGACATACTAGGACCTGTCTATTCACTGGGCATGCAATGAACACTACAGTTAATATAATACCATTTTTCAAATACTGTCAACATGATTTTTTTCATCTTTTTTGTTGTTGTTATATTCTAAACATTGTACAACACTATTTCTCTATTTTAGTGAAAAATGGAGTAAATCTTCTCTGCTATGTATCTCTCCCCAGTGTATGTATTGTAATTCATTTTTATTTCAATAGAATATGAATTTTAAAGTACTACAGTTAAACATTATTCAAGCAATAGTTATATAATGGAGACACATGAAAACATTTAAACAGAAATTGAGACTATTGATAGCCAGGTAGTCTATAATAATCAATATAATTTAAATGTTCAAACAAAATGTACCTACAATTGGGTATTTAAAAAACTAAACATTATAGTCTTCCATGACCCACAAAATCAATTAAATTATCAAAATAGTATTGTGTATAGGTACAAACCAGAAAATATGTCATATATATTAATCTAAAATGGCGTTCTCTCAGTCTGTTATAAAAAGTAAAGCTCCGGCTAAATGTGGAATATGTGATAATGACCGACCAATAAAGTGGAAGTGTATTGACTGTAGTAAATTACTGTGTAATCATTGTAAAGAAAAAGTACATCCACAATTCCAAAATGCCAAGGATCATCAGGTAGTTAACATCAAAGATGTGGGACAACCGACTGTTGTAGAACTTAGCATCAGTAAACAATATCAGACTGAACTATCTTCAGTACATTATATATCTCATAGTCATGATGATTCAATGTGGATGTATAGTTACACAGATAAAGTATTACAGAGTGTAAAACCTGAAGGAACCAAACTGAACATACTATCCAGCTTTAATATCCCAGTCTATGGTATAGCTGTTACTCAATCAAATAATCTACTCATATCTACAGGGGGATTAATTCTAAAACAAATCAGTAGTAATACAGGTACACTAACAGACTCAGTATATAATGTGTCACCATTTCGTTCTATAGCAGTTCATATCAACAGTGACAATAAAGTTCTAGTAGGAGGTGTTAATAGTGACTATCCTACACAAGGAAGAAGAGTTGTAATACTAATGAATCAGAATGGAGACCATGAGAGAGTGTATGAACATAATCAATATAAACAACCTATATTCACTTATCCCTACAGAATAACTAGTGCCAGTAATGGGAATATTTATGTGGTGGATCAAGTAAGTGGTCAAGAAGACAGAGTAGTAGTGTTAGGACAGGATGGTGATATAATCAATATCTATACAGGAGATACAGAGACCAACAAGGACATACCATTCATGCCAACAGACATAGTGACAACACCTAGAGACAATGTTATTGTAGCTGATATCAATAGTCATACACTTCATATCCGAAACAATGATGGCCTACTGATGACACATTATAAAACAAGTGACATAAACATAATGTTCCCAATGTCTCTTGCATTCTCTCCAACAGGACAGCTATACATAGGATGTGGTAGTTTAAAGGGCAGTACAACTAAGTTATATGAAGTGACTATATCAGGATGTTAATAATGTGAAACAAACTCTGTAAATTTTGCATTAAGTTATCTTTGATCAGTTTAATGTTTATAGTTAGGGTTTAGACAGGTCATATATTTACTAATGTGGATTCATTTATTTCATGGGTACCAATTTTCGTAGTTTGAGAAAAATTTGCATACTCCTCAGGGATGGGGTCGATTACTTTAAAATGTAATCGATTAAATTACAATTACTTTGCTAATAAAATGTAATCGATTACATTACAATTACACCCTATTTCATATGTAATCAATTACATTAGATTACTTTTCTTTATTGTAATCATGATTACTTTAGATTACTTATGATTACATTGTATATTGCTATATCAAAGTTTTTTTATAACTTTTTATCCACTTATTTTGGTGATTTTTTTTAAAAGCCTTAATTTATTCATCTTTTAAAAGAATTTATAGACAAGACAGTTACAGTTACAGTGTAACATGTTTAATTTTATAAAATAGCTATAGACAAGTGTCCTTTCTCTATGTAAAAGATGTAACTTAATTTTTAACTACAAATTGTAACCAACTGCCTAATTAACAAAAGAACTGAAAATAAGGAAAAATTAATTAAGTATAGTTTTATTGTCTGTTGGGACATAATTGACACATCCATTAATGTTTTTACAGGTGTTAATCACTACTTCCATTTCTTTAAACAAACAATGGGTGGGCTTGGGTATTAAAATGTTATTGTCTAAATAACGATATAAATAAAGTTAAAAGTGGTTGATTGTCATTATTTGTTTGAAAATTTTTAATACTTGATCTAATTGAAATTAATAGAATTATTGTCAGGTGAAAACACAAAACAGTTTTGTAACTTAGGAAAGATTATACATTTCTCTTTATATTAAGCAACAGTTTATTGTATTGATGAAACTTCTGACGTCACCTTTTGTTTACTATGCATATTGTTTGCAATATTTATGCCATATGTATACACTGTACATGTACAAAATGTACTTGTTTATACTGGTGAGCCTTAAGGCTAATAAATTTAATAAAGAATAAAAATAAGAAAGCACATATTATACACGAATTTATGGCAAATAAAATTCATTCAATATTGTCAATAAATGAAACCTGGTTTTAACTTCCATTTTCAATTAAGTGGGCTTATATATTTATGCCGACCATCAAAGTCAAATAGGAACTAAATGTTTTCTGCATTTTAATTTCAAGGTATTTATGTAAAAATATTGGGTAACATAATATGAACATGATGAAATTGGAGTTGATATCAGAAGTTTTCAATCAAGGAAAACAAATGCTTTCAAGGCATATTCTTGTATCATAAGAGCTCAATTTCACTAAGAAATATTGGACAGTAAATTTCTTTTTGTAAACTGTTAAAACAAAATAAAACACTTGGTTATACAAATTTATTATATAGATGATCACATTAAACAAGGTCCCATCATTGTGATTACTTAAGTTTCATGATTTTTCATTCAAGCTTTACATTTTCTTATTTTCATCTTGTCTATCAAAAACTATTTTCATATTTATACAAGATTTGTAATCATCAAGTAATCTGATGAATGTAATCTTAAAGTAATCTAAAAGTAATCATGATTACACCTGTTTTTTGCCATGTAATCGATTACATTATGATTACTTGTAATCAGAAATGACATGATTACTGATTACAAAGGATTACACTGCAAAATGTAATCGATTACAGCTGATTACGATTACTGATTACGATTACCCCATGTCTGATACTCCTGGATATTTGATTTTGTGGTATGCATACATTCCTTTAGAACATTTGAATTCGAGGTTCTCTTGTACCCAAGAAATCAATGAAAATTAGTATCCAATGAATATTAATGAAATCTGAATATATTTACATGAATTTTGATACATTTTGTACAATTACAATTGGTTATGGAAGAAATTTTCTAATTCTTTTTTTGTCCTATACAACCTATACTTTCATTAAATTTACATATAATATTTATAACATCTTTTTAAAAAATCATTGTGGTTCTTTATTCTCATGACAGTTTTTTGTGAATGTTGACTTTAAAGAGACAAGGTACAGGAAAGTATTGATGACGATGGTTTAGAGGCTGTGATTTTAATTGGGATTAAAGTAAAATTGAGGTAAATACTTATGAAACATCAACCCAACAACAGAGGATCATAAAGACATACATTGTACTGTTAATTCAGAAATTATCTTAAATGTTTTTTATAAACGCCAACACTGAGGGTTTGTAAATATTGCAATAATAAGAACTCACATCCTGACATCTATTACACAATACATTGTTTTTAAGGATGATCAGAATCCATGTACTTTCTGCAGTTACTGAAGATATTGAACACATATTTTGGACATGCCATAAAATAGCAGATCTGTGGATAAGACTCATGGACTGGATTTATAACCAAACACAAATAATTATTCCATTTAACATGGATATAATTTAATTCGGAAATTTAGGAAAAACAGAAAATAATAAAATAAAAAACTTAATAATACTTTTATCAAAATTCTTTATCTATAGATCAAAACTGTGTGAAAATCAAGTAAATTTTGCAGGGCTGAAAAACTATCTAAAAGAAAATCTAATACTAGAAAAGAATACATTTTTTAAAACAAAGCCTCTTCACATTGCCAACCTCTACTGGGACCCCTGGCTTCCATTATTAGAATAATTTACACTTAAGCAACTTAATTAGCATAACCCTATGTAATGTTATTGTGCATTTTATTTTAGCCTTCTCACACCAACATATATGTTTTTATATCATATAATATTATATGTTGTTTATTGTCTTTTGTTCTTGTTTTGTGCCTAAAAAATGCATATACATTCTTTAATATCTGTTTTGTGTTTGTATGAATTATTTACAATGGAAAACCAACTTTGCCAAATTTATTTAATGTTGTATCTTAAGAAAAAAATACTGCTGCCAAATTCCAAATTTCAAGGACTTTTTATTTTTTATTTTTATTTTTTTGTTTTTGTTTTGTTTATTTATTATTTTCTCTTCTCTTTTCACTTTCTCTCTTAAATAAAATTCTCACTTTATTGATCAACATTGAAATAATTGATACACAATAATATACTGTATATATATATTTTATAATTTTGAATACTAACAATTACTAACAATTTTTCTAAATATACAAACTAATAGTTAACGAGGCCGGGATAAGGTACCGGTACTTTCTGTATCAAACTAACAAATGTGAAAGTTTTCACTTAAGTATGTATAATTTAAAAAAAAAAAAAAAAAAAAGGATCAGAATCCATTATCAGGCAACCTCAATCAATTACATGCATCCATGCATGACCAGACCCTGTTTTGGTTTTTATCTTATAAGACATCGCTTTCTAACATGTCTAATAAAAATAAGATGTGGTAAGATTGCAAATGAGACAATTCGCCAAATGTTGTCCGTCAAGAAATATTTGCAACCATATGACCTTTAACAATGAGCAAAACTCAGACTGCCTAACATGCTATAAAAGTTCTAGAAATGATGTATAGAACTATTTCACCTGGAAAACTAATGGTCAGATTTATATACACAACAATAAAGGAAAACAAACAGGATACAGCAACAAACAACAACCACCATGACCATTGAATAACATGGACATGGGACAGACAAAAACAGAATTTGGAAAAATTAATCATGTTTGCAGGAATGCCAACTTTCCTCTAACCCCAGGACAGTGGTGTAACAGTACTACATAAGAACAAGCTTAACAAGATTGTACAAGCTGAAATATTTTGCCTGCTTTGATTACTATGATAGAATTTATGTCTAAAGTGTGTTACATGAAAGTTTCACTACAATTTTCAAATGAAATAAGCATTGTCAAAGATTATTGTAAATGAGGTCAAAGTAAAAAAAATCCTGCAAGACAGACATGTACACATAAAATCCTACCATACACCAAAAAAAGGTAACCAACTGCTAATTGAATCTAAGAAACAGACCTAATTACGAAAATTGAACATTGACCAACAAGAGTGCACATGCTGAAATGTCTCGCCTTCTATACTAATCATTGATATTATGTTGACAGTCCTAAGTATAAAGCTTTATTTCAACTGTCACATAAGCTTAACATTAACCAAGATAACTAACCAAAGACCAATGAACCTTGAAAATGAGGTCAAGGTCAGATGAACCATGCCAGGCAGACATGTACAGCTAACAATGCTTCTATACAACATATATAGTTGACCTATTACTTATAGTTTAAGAAAATAGACCACAACACAAAAACTTAACACTGTGCAATGAACCGTGAAAATGAGGTCAAGGTCAAATAAAACCTGCGCGACTGACATAAAGATCATAAAATATTTCCATACACCAAATATAGTTGACCTATGGTATATAGTATCAGATAAAAAGACAAAAACTCAAAAACTTAACTTTGACCACTGAACCATGAAAATGAGGTCAATGTCACATGACATCTGCACGCTAGACATGTACACTTTACAATCATTCCATACAACAAATATAGTAGACCTATTGCATATAGTATAAGAAAAACAGACCAAAACACAAAAATTTAACTATAACCACTGAACCATGAAAATGAAGTCAAGGCCAGATGACACCTGCCAGTTGGACATGTACACCTTACAGTCCTTCCATACACCGAATATACTAGCCCTATTGCTTATAGTATCTGAGATATGGACTTGACCACCAAAACTTAACCTTGTTCACTGATCCATGAAATGAGGTTGAGGTCCAGTGAAAACTGTCTGACAGACATGAGGACATTGCAAGGGCCGCCGCCGCCGCTGGATCACTATCCCTATGTCGAGCTTTCTGCAACAAAAGTTGCAGGCTAGACAATAAACTATGAAAATGAGTCAAGGTCAGATGAAGCAATGCCAGACAGTATGTACACAATACAATCATTCCATACACCAAATATAGTTGACCTATTACTTCATGTACTTACAGAAACTAAAATACAGACATCAACATAAAAACTTTACTTTGATTAATGAGCCCTATGAAAATGAGTTCAAGGTCAGAGGAACCCTGCATTACAGACATGTACACCTGACAATCATTCCATACCAAGATGTGGTATGATTGCATATAAGACAACTCTACACAAGATAACAAATGACATAGAATGAAGGTCACTGCACTGCCTTCAACAATGATCAAAGCCTTTACCACTAAGTCAGCTATATAACCCAGGAATGGCAAAGTAAAATAATTCAAACAAGAAAAAGAAATGCCTAATTCATGTACAACAAAAATGTGTCCAATGTACATGGATGCCCCATTCACTTTTTCCTTTTCCATGTTCAATGGACCATGAAATTGGGTAAAAAATCTAATTTGGCATTAAAATTAGAAAGATCATACCATAGGGAACATGTGTACTAAGTTTCAAGTTGATGTAACTTTAACTTCATCAAAAACTACCTTGACCAAAAACTTTAACCTGAAACTCGCACTTTCAGTTTCTGTGTTCAGTGGACTGTGAAACTGGGGTCAAAACTTTAATTTGGAATTAAAATTAGAAAGATCATATCATAGGGAACATGTGTACTAAGTTTCAAGTTGATGTAACTTTAACTTCATCAAAAACTACCTTGACCAAAAACTTTAACCTGAAACTCGCACTTTCATTTTCTGTGTTCAGTGGACTGTGAAACTGGGGTCAAAACTTTAATTTGGAATTAAAATTAGAAAGATCATATCATAGGGAACATGTGTACTAAGTTTCAAGTTGATGTAACTTTAACTTCATCAGAAATTACCTTGACCAAAAACTTTAACCTGAACTTCGACTATCATTTTCTATGTTCAGTGGACCATGAAATTGGAGTCAAAACTTTAATTTGGAATTAAAATTAGAAAGATCATATCATAGGGAACATGTGTACTAAGTTTCAAGTTGATGTAACTTTAACTTCATCAAAACCTACCTAAACCAAAAACTTTTAACCTGAACTTCGCACTATCATTTTCTATGTTCAGTGAACCATGAAATTGGGAGTCAAAACTATAATTTGGCATTAAAATTAGAAAGATCATATCATGGGGAACATGTGTACTAAGTTTCAAGTTGATTGGACTTCAACTTCATCAAAAACTACATTGACCAAAAACTTTAACCTGGAGCGAACGGACGCATGGATGGATGCACAGACGGAGGCACAGACCAGAAAACATAATGCCCCTCTACTATCGTAGGTGGGGCATCAAAATAATGAAAGAAAAACAAATATGGTTTAACACTAGTTATTTTTGGGACTGTTATAGCTCATTGTTCTGTGTGAGCCAAGGCTCTGTCTGTGTTGAAGTCCTTATTTCTAATTAACACTAACTGACTGTTGCGGACAAATATTGAAGGGATTCTTCTGTAGGCTTTTAATCTTTTCTTATGTCATAAAACTGAGAGGAATTACTAAACAATGCTAAATGTGGATAACTTATAAAAAACTCTTTTGGATATGCACACCTAACCAAATAAAACATCTGATCAAACAAGAATTACTAAATATGGATATTTCCAAAGCAAAAAAATATCTGATCCTATGGGAATTACTAAATATGGACATATATACCCAAAGCAAAAAGAGGAACCTTTGTGAGCTCACTCCCCTCCACCCCAATATTGTCACTGGGAAAACAAAATCTCATCAGATTACAAAGTTCTTAAGACTTAAAACTGTGGATATGCACACCTATAAAGCAAATAAACAGTAAATCACTTAGTAAATGCTAAATATGGATATCTCTATTCCAAAACAAGTTAACATCTCATAACCTTGGATTGACTTAATGTGGATATTTCTTATTCAAATTAACATCTAATCATCCAGGATTTACTTCATGTGGATATTTCCTATTCAAATCAACATCTAATCATCCAGGATTTACTTCATGTGGATATTTCCTATTCAAATTAACATCTAATCATCCAGGATTTACTTAATGTGGATATTTCCTATTCAAATTAACATCTAATCATCCAGGATTTACTTCATGTGGATATTTCCTATTCAAATCAACATCTAATCATCCAGGATTTACTTCATGTGGATATTTCCTATTCAAATCAACATCTAATCATCCAGGATTTACTTCATGTGGATATTTCCTATTCAAATTAACATCTAATCATCCAGGATTTACTTCATGTGGATATTTCCTATTCAAATCAACATCTAATCATCCAGGATTTACTTAATGTGGATATTTCCTATTCAAATTAACATCTAATCATCCAGGATTTACTTCATGTGGATATTTCCTATTCAAATCAACATCTAATCATCCAGGATTTACTTAATGTGGGTATTTCCTATTCAAATTAACATCTAATCATCCAGGATTTACTTCATGTGGATATTTCCTATTCAAATCAACATCTAATCATCCAGGATTTACTTCATGTGGATATTTCCTATTCAAATTAACATCTAATCATCCAGGATTTACTTTATGTGGATATTCCCAAAGCTAACTATAACCATTTGATCACCAAACATTACACAATATGGACATTTTGTCTTCTCTGTGGTTGGGTTGTTGTCTCTTTGACACATTCCCCATTTCCATTCTCAATTCTATTTCTATATTATGGATTTTTCTTAAGCAAGAAAATGCTGTAAGACCAGATGTTGAAAACATATCACTATGTTTATAACAAACTTACTTGACTGGTTTCTTTATCTCCAGTAAGTTGATGGATTTACCAACAGGTTTAAATGGAGGGATCACAGGTTCAACTGTAAAATAAAGTAAATAATAATACTAGTACTGTTATTAAACCTTCTGCCTCTAGAGAGTTTAAAAAAATCATTTAACGAAACTTGTAACAGTTTTAATAGTTTTTTTGATGATGAAAATCATAGATGAATTTTAAAATGAAATTTTTTATGAAATGTTTCAGGAGATCAATTGAAAATTATGAATAATATATATTTGACTGTACACTCTATCCTCAAAGAAAGCAGAATTAATGTTGTGTGTATAAACATGTTCATTTATCATCAATATATTGTACAATGAACCCTTATGCTGTAAAATTCATATTGTTTCATCACAAAAGACAAATGCAAATCAAAGTGTGTGTAAGCACTATAGGGTAACAATTGTTTTCATTCAACAGTGGGAACTAATCAAAGAGCAGATTGCTCTGAGGGATACGATTGCCGTTGTTTCATTGACACATGTATACATGTAGCTGGATAATATTATTTTCAAAACTAATTCACCTGCACATGTAAAATAATTACAAAATAGCCAATCCCAGATAAAAGTGTATGAACAATGTAATAAGGCCTATTGTGTTTTATTTTTGTGCTATCAATTCCAAGTTTACTTTCCACAGCAGTCACTGAGACTCAGAGTGAGAGAAGGTATTTCACTTCGTATCTTATCACCTATTTTCCTACGTTAATTCTAGGAGGAACCCCATTCTTAACTCTTTAAATATGTTATTTCCTTTGGGTCAGTGATCATGACTCCTTTCTGTACACATTCATCGGTTTAAATTGCGATCATTTTTAATATAATACACTTTATTGACAGAACGAGCTAATACTCGAAGTATTGTTTTCATTCACAATTCACGGAAGTTACTTCCAGAAGGGAGACAACTCGAAACGATAATATGGAAGACTCCATTTCGCCTGAAGGGGTGTTCTACGATACGGACAATATTTATTTCAATTTAAATGATGCATATGATTTAATTATGCAACAACAATACCTTCAATAGCAGACATATATAGAAAAGATCCCATGAGTTAAAAATTAATTAACTGAGTGGGGAATCCAGAGCAACCATTCAATTGAAAACCCCTTGAAGTCAAGAAAACTATACGCATGCGCATAATTTCCAAAACAAACCCTGGAGCAAGAACGTATATTAAATGTTTATTAAACGACCTAGATGGTTCTCTATTTCTTTATGGAAGTACAATCTCAAATATCAGTTTCATAACGGTAAAATATAAGAAAAACTCCACTTCAGTTCTTATATATGACAGAAATAGATTTATCGGAATTAAGAGAACTCTCGCATTTGATCAAAACTGGGAATTCCCTCTGACGAGTTTCTAAATTTATAAAAACACTAAATATAAATACTGCTTAATTCTGATTTTCCGTGTTGTTAAAAACACGCATATAAGTCAAGGGAATTATCAAACATGAAGATTATGAAAAGAGCATTATAGGAAAGTTGTTAAAGTTCAATGACCCTTTGTTTGTTTTTACCTTTCAAAGCAAGACAATCATAAGAATCTGAGATGTTCCTTCATGTTTACAATTAAACGATTGATGTGAGGGCAATGCTCTGAGCAACCGGTATAAGTCTACAGATTGCTTGAAAGCAATCGTATCCCAAAAATCAAATTGCAGTCGGAAACCAGGTTGAAATAGAACAAAAGAATCGAAGCTCTTTGTTAGAGAAGGCGATAAATGTTTACTGTATTGTTTACTATAGTGACAAAAATTTTAAAAGTTAATAGAAACAAACCAAATGGCGATTTTCTTCTCAATTATGAGGTGTTTTATTTTAAAAACACCATTTGCATAAGTTTTCAATTTATCTAGTACATAGTTAAGCAGAACAATTAGATATCAAGTCGACGACATGGGTATCTTTCAAGTTGGATGAAGAAAATGCATAACCTCCGATTTTTATGAAAAAATTACCCCGTACGGAAAACATATCAATCTATTAGTTCAGTAATTTTCGTGTCTGCCCTTCCATTATGTGACTGAAGAAAAAATTCCAAAAAATGGGTAACAATTGTATCGAAAAGAGAAAATCGAGTGCACCTTTTTATGTTAGGGGGTGTTTGAGTTGAGTATTTTGTCTTGATATCGTACAAAGTAAGAATATTTCATACATCGTCTCGCTTCAGATTCTATCATTTTTATATATTAAAGCTACAGGTTGACTTTATAACACAAAATCAAAGCGCTGTAAGCACTGTAGGCAGTTAACCAAAAACCAATGCAAACATAACAAGAGGCTGTCACGACGACAGCAAACCGGATTTATTAACATTTATTTGTCTCCTGGCAATATCACAAGAACCATAACTGATGAACGGTGAAAGTGAAAATCGTCAATATCAAATTTGACCTGCATTATATCATCAGTATCAACATATTAAAATGTGAAAGAGCGTAGGTTGAATGATTCATGAGTAAATGCAACAACATGAATGGAAACGCCATTTTTTGATCTTTCAAGAACCATAACTCCTGAACGGTAAAAGTCAAAATCGACATTATTGAACTTGACCTCCATTTTGTCATCAGTAACAACATATGAAAATTTGAAAAGCTTTGGTTGAACAGTTCATGAGTAAATGCACGTACACGACTGGAAACGCCATTTTTCAATCTATCAAGAACCATAACTCCTGAACGGTAAACGTCAAAATCGTCATTCTTGAACTTGACCTCCATTTTATCATCAGTAACAACATATTAAAATTTGAGAAGCTTTGATTGAACAGTTCATGCGTAAATGCACAGACACGACTGGAAACGCTATTTTTCAATCTTTCAAGAACCATAACTCCTGAACGGTAAAAGTCAAAATCGTCATTCTTGAACTTGACCTTCATTTTTTCATCAGTAACAACATATTAAAATTTGGGAATCTTTGGTTGAACAGTTCATGCGTAAATACACGGACACGACTGGAAACGCCATTTTTCAATCTTTCAAGAACCATAACTCCTTAACAGCAAAAGTCAAAATCGTCATTCTTGAACTTGACCTTCATTTTGTTTTCAGTAACAACATATTAAATTTTAAAAGCTTTGGATGCACGGTTTATGAGAACATTTGGTGCCGCCCAGCAGCCCGACCGCCCGCCGTACATCCCCAAATCAATAACCGACATTTTTGACACAAAAATCCGGTTAATAATGAAAACTGTGGCAATGTTGATTCAACTTTTTTTTAAAGATTTAAAAGAACAAACATTAAACATTCATATATAATTGTACATTTTTTGTTCATTTAATGAATTAATCATTAAGGCAAATAATTCATATTTTATCAAGGTTTTCAATAGCAACGCACATGACCACGAATGGTCATGAGTCTTTCATGAGTCAGCAGTGGTACAAATTTGCAATGATTACAGTTCTTCTAGTTGATCGTAATTGTTCGTATTAGTTGACTGTTAGTAGTTCAAGTTGACTTTAGTACGAGCTTGTAAAAGTATGAATGGATTTGCTTCCCTGGAAAGAAAACTGAGTTTGTGTTGTACAGTACAAAAGTTATGAGACACAAATCAGACAAATGTTTACTACTACAGGGATCAATGGTGAGGTCTGACTGACCTGTCCATAGTAAATGTAAATGACTCCCACCTTCACCCCAAGTCCATGATGTCTCAGTTTGGAATAAAATGACAGGTGTTATGGTCTAGCAAAGTGATATGCATATGTGTCGCCTATGAGATTGACCTTGTATGTCATTCAATCTTTTTTTAAATGACAAACAGGAATGAATATGGTTTAGGTGTTGGTATCTCAATCTTTTACAAGTTCTCAAAACACACACAAGAGGGTGTGGGGTGACCCTAGGGACTACCCCTATTTTTCATTTGACTTTTTTATATTGTCCCATACATGAATATATATGGTTTATGGGTGGGTATCTCGACCGTTATCAAGTTTTCAAACAGGAGGGGGTGGTGGACCCCAGTGACTTCCCCTATATTTCATTTAATTTGTTATATTGTCCAATACATGAATATGTATGGTTGAGGGGTGGGGATCTCATCTGTTTCTAAGTTATCAAACAGGAGTGGGTAGGGTGACCCTAAGGAATCTCCCTATATTTCATTTGATTAGTTCTCATACATGAATATACATGTAAATGGTTTAATTTAAAGGTGGGGATCTCGACTGTTTCCAATTTCTCAATCAGGTGACTGCAGGGACTCCCCCTATATTTCATTTAATTTAGAGTTGGGGATCCCAACTGTTTCAAAGTTCTTAAACATGAGGGGTAGGGTGACCACAGGGACTTCCCCTATATTTCATTTGATTTGTTATATAGTCTTATACATGAGTATATATCATTTATATGGTTAAGGAGTGATGATCTCGAATTTTTCCAAGTTCTCAAACAGGAGGGTGTACAGTGACCATAGGGACCCCCTTATAATTCATTTGATTTGTAATATTGTCCCATACATAAATATATATTGTTTAAGATTGTGGATCTCAACCGTTATAAATTCTCAAACAGAAAGGGGTAGTCAGAGTGGCCCAACGAACTCCACCTATATTTCATATGATTTGTTATATTGTCCCATACATGAATATATATGGTTTAGGGGTGGGGATCTTGATCATTACCAAGTTTTGGTCATTTTGGTCTCTTGTGGATAGTTGTCTCATTAACAATCATACCACATCTTTTTTTTTTATATAAGAAACTTCCAGCTATTCTAACTGACCTATCGAAATTGAGAAGAAAAAAATACCCCTTGAAATTGCAGTAATATGTTTAACTTGAAAAGCATTTAACATTCATTACCAACATTTATCACTGATAAAAAAAAATTATACTGTTACCAGGAACATATATATTGTTAGATAAACTGTTCCCAGCTGTCACATTGTATTGGATTTTGACATTAAAATTGGTGTACAAAATATTTTCTGCTTTTTCTTTCTTTAACATATATCTTTTGGTTTTAAATTCTAGTGTTTATATTTATTTACAAGGCATAGATGTATTTTGTCACCTGTCTGGATTTTTTTAGTTGATAGCCAAAACCCGGAATTACCCTTATCCGCTTCCGGAATCGGATCCGTTATTGTAATCTCGCGGCAGCCATTTTGTTTTCAATGTTGTTTTTGACAGATAGTGAGATACGATTTTACTCGGATTTACACATTATTTATCGGCGATTTTCTGTATAAAGCTAGCGGTTGAACAAATTGAACATCGCTGTCATGAATGGTAATGATGAAAATAAGTTTGAGATCGTTAATTAGGAAACTTCGGTAAAAATGTTTGCAAAGTTATTTTTTTATTTTCTTTCAAGGTCCGTCGGGCGTAGCTAGTAACCAAGTAGAAAGTCCGACTGCAAAAGTGGAAGGTCACAGACCTCGGACCACCGCTAATTTGAACACCTGCGTCCAAATTGAAAAGATATGAAAATTTCGTCTTCTATTTCAAAATTGCCGCCAACAGCGTGATCAGTTGAACTTATATTAATAGACTACTGACGTATATATACGTAGTTGACTACGTATTGACGACAAACAATATTCCTACGACTTTTGTAATTTGGGAAATCTTAACTACTTGTCTTTAGAGATTTTCGGCGATTAAATATTTCATACATTTGTTCTTTGACATCTTAGCCAAAAGCTCAGGGGATAATAAACTACATAAGCATTCCTAATGTGCTCTACTTCCTATGTGCAACTTCAAAACTTTTGGGAAAATCGACCATCATTTAAGGTTTTTCTGGTCATACTTTTTGTAATCCAGAATCAAAAGTATGAAAAAACTGTCCAATAAGTTATAAATAATATAGTAACCAGCTAGATGATAACAACGTATTTCAGCATTTATTGGGTAGCACACAAATCCAGGGCATAAGGCAGCTTAACTGCCTAAAAATCACAGTACTAAAAGATGAAATATATAGGTCAAGTGAAATACCTATCTAATGAGTCACAAAAACAGAGAAAGTGTGTTCGAATAGCTATTTTTTGACTGAAAGTACTTGACGACAGTCTTTCAAGTTGGATGATGAAAATGCATATCTTCGAAAAATTCTAATTTTTTGTGTGTGATTACTAGGGTTTATAGTCTTCATACACTTAAAAAATCTAGTCTGCCCTTCCACGAAATATTTAATTAAAATTTTTTTAAATGTTTATGAATTTTCGAAAATTCCACCTGACAACCAATCAGACAATAGTTTTAAGTTGAATCAATGCAGACAAGATTATTAACTGATGCTCATTAGCTAGTTGATACATTTGTCTTTTAAAATACAACTGACATATAAGGATCATAATGGTGCAATGTGGATAAATTTATCGGTTTCCAAGAGCAATATTGGTAGCGCGTCATCCCTACAATGGCTTCCATTTCTACGATTGTGAGCATGAACTGGCGTAATGGGGAGATAATTTTGACGAAGTAGACTCCTGACTGATTGTATTGTATTAAGCACTGGAAAGCAATACTAATTATGCACAAAGGAAGATAACTCCAATTATTAATACTACTTTAGCAATGACATCATTGATATTTTGAAAACATGCACACAAGTACTGCAAGTTTCTTGACAAATATGGTTATACACAAATAGTCTTTTTGTTATATAGATTTCTGAACGTATATATTTCATTGATGAACATCTTAATATATTCATGGATTGGATATCAAATATAGAATGATGAGATCAATGAATTATGTTTTATGCTTTGTTTATATTGAAATAGTGATAAAGTTTTGAAAATTAGTAATTACCAACCCCACCCACCCTCCCTCAATTCAATTATATTTAAAAAAAAATTAAACAGCGATTACAAATTAGTTGGTACTTATTTTTATAAATGTGCATATTACATAGGTTAAAATTGACATAATATCCTAGGAATTTCATTTGTGAAACAAGATTTGGTCAACTCTGTTATATACTGACATCAAATAGTAAACTTACTTTTATTGGGGTCTTTCTTTGATGCTAAATATAACAGACCATGAAGAAAGTTTATAGCTTCTGGGACAAACCTTCTTGATAAATAAATATACTGAAATAAAAAGAAAAAAAATATTATAGCATTACATCAGAGTTTACTGAAATATGAACTGCCTAAACAATCTAGTAAAATTAATATATTATTGTGTGACCCATTCACTGAAACCATCTTCAAAATACTTCTTCATATTTGCACATTAAAAAATAAGTCTTCATAATTTTCATGCAACTTAATTAAATTTATAAACATGTACTAGTGTGCACAATTGAGAAATTGTAATAAAGGTTTTGACTAAGTTTGAAAATAGTTAATATAAAGCTGATAAGCTGTAGGAATATTGCTTACAAGAGAAAAAAGAAAATGGACATACATTTACTGAAGTCTAGTTATTTTAAATAATGTGTCTTCCTCTATCTTGGATTTTTAAGTAGCAGATAACTTTGGTCTAGATTTTTTTATGAAATGTGAAAATTTTGAGAGTTATATGTAAATCATGTAAACGACTTTTCATATAGATATAGAAAATTGTGTGTTCTATCATAATTTCATCTGAAGTTTCTCAAAAACACCTTTTTTGTGTTTGATAAGATTTTTTCCAACTTTGCCAAATAAGGGTAGATATCTCAGTTAAAGTAATTCTTATAATAGAAAGTGTTATGAATTTATCTATTTTGATATGTAGCAAGAAAACAAGTTCAGTGACCATATTTTTTCTTTTTCTTATCTGAAAGCATGTTTTAAGAGCTATCTTCTTACATTTTATCTTAAAGTTCTGATAGTAGGTTTTCTTTTTATCACTCAAAATTTGATTTTCCATGCTTAATTTATACAAAATCTGACAATTTTGCACAACCTGTAGCGTGAAAAAAAGTCTTGTGAACAATAATTTTTAATATATTTAAAAAAAAAAAAAAAAAAAAAGCATAATAAAAGCTTCATTTTGACAAGTTATCCAAAAATTATACAAATTTTAATTAAGATGCCCTAGCCACCTTAACATGGCAAAAATTAACTGACACTGTCACCTACCTCTAAACATAAATTACATAAAAATAATCCAACAGCTACATCTCTTTCATGGTTCACAGGTGTCTGCAAGGCAAAAACAAAACACATTATTTCAAACGTATTGATATTTACATATTACCTTTTGATAATATATATTTTACACATGAGATAATTTAACAGTCAAATATAGTATGTGATGTTATAATGAATATTTCTTATGCTGTATATGCATGAGTAAAGGAGATGTGGAGGTAATTATTAACAGCAAATTAACGATGTAAGTCAAACAAATAAGTAATTTAAAGTATCCATATATATGAGTTTTCTCAATCTTTAATTGAACTTGCTTTACAATCCATAAAATAATAAGATATGATCTGTGAAGACATTTAAATATACTTGGACACTTAAATGCAACTCCTGTAGAGAAGAGTCTTTGCTCTTACTTTAAAAAGTATGTTGTATTGAATGATTGTTAGTGTTAAAAGCTATTTTCGATACTCCTGGCTTAAACCAGGTTTCATGGTTAATAGACTATGACAGACAGGATGGGCTAAATAATCCAGTGTTCTCCCAAGGATTTTTGGATAGCGCTGTGGTAAGCGCGTGATCGACAATTCTCAATAACCTTGTCCCGGCGCGCAGTTGGTTTGTAATTGATTTGTTATGTTTTTCTTATATTATGCTATTGATGATTTCTCTTGTAATGATGTCCTCATCATGCTCATTGAAGTTACCCCTTTGTTTGCTAATGTTATTGTCTGGATATAGACATGACAGAAGAAAAGTCTTTTTTTCTCCATTGTAAATTCATATAATCCTCATATTATCTGTGTTTAAAACCCAAGGAGAAGTCTTTTCCATGTTGGGTCTATACCAGACTGCCTATGTGATGATTTCTTATCACTAACAGGTGATGTTTCAGAACATGTAGGACCAACAATAAAGTCATTGTCAGCTTCTATGGTTGTAACCCACTGTAACAGTGTATTGTTAACCTTATGAAGTTTGACAGGAATTGACAATTTTTAGCATAATGATTTGTAATTTTTCTGACCTTAACGTTATATATTATTCAAATGGCTTCATCCAAGCTGGACAACGAGAAAGTGAATTTCTCAAGTCGTTTCAGCTTGAGGTTTGTTTTTCTAATCATATATCCTCTCAATTGTTTTCAAATGGTAAAATTCATTACTGTAGAATTGCTGCCTTACCAATAATTAGTCCGAAGATTCAAAGATTTGCTCATTTTCGGGGTTCCTATGGATAGTAAGCCCGGCAAATTGTAACAAACCCCTGTGTTTGATCGTTTTTAAAATCATTGTTTGTTCTCAAAGTTCGTTAAACAAAATTTTGAGTGTCGTCGGGAAATGCGGTCATTTTATTTTATCTCATTTCATTCATATGCGCCTCTATATATTCTATTAATTAAAACAATAGAGTCAATGTTGAAATCTTTGTTTATTTTCATCTTTCAAAGTTGCCATTATGTAAAATTTATTAGACAGGTCCCGCGGAGTTACTTAATACAACAGAAATAATTCATTCAGAAATAGTAAACCAGTTGATCATGAATATAAGAATAAGAATAAGAATTTTATTAGTATAAAATCCAAACAATAGGATTGTTACCAAAATACAAAACAAAAACAAAAACAAACAGACAGACAGGCATATTAATTGCAAAACGATAGACATTAAACACTACAAACATGTAGCATTGAAAGAATTTTTTTTTATAGATTATTAATCTTAATTATAATACTATTTTTGACAGCATGCCTCCTCTCTAAAATTATTAATTCAAAAATTATGCTTATATCTATAATACTAAAATAACGAGGTCCAATTTGTCAGCCGTCATCGGGTAAAAACGACAAATCAAAGAATTCAACTTTATATATAGCTAATATAGGACAATGGTGAATATTAAAAATTACACCACTCCAGACCCTTTTGTTTTTCCACATAATTAATATTGCCAATAATTAACAAGTTCCGGGTCGAATCCGATACCAATATCAATAGTATATTCAACTGTTGTCTATTATCTTATCTGTACGTTCCGCATCTGACAGGCGCACCACCAAAGTTTAACGGTGTATTCAGGATTTTGCTATATACACGGGTCATAATCACAGGGTTGACCCTACTAAATTCAATCATTGTCAAATTGTTCCCTATTGAAGTATTTTAATCAGTAAGACTTTCTAAGATAACAATAGGAATACTAAAAATCTGGACTTAAATAAGGCATATAGGTAGAGTTTTCAATTTGTTAGCGGGCATGATGTAAAACAGCGAATCAAAGAATTCAACTTATTTATAACTAATATAGGACACTGTTGTTGATTAAAAAATACTCCATTCCAGGACCTTTTGTTTTCCAAATAATTAACATTACCAATACTTGATAAGTTCAAGGTCGACGGGTTCACACAGAAAGAGTTTGAAAGCAAAGAAAACTGTGTATCTTATAGTCGGCATGACTTAATCAGATGACAATACCAATACTAAAATAAGGCTTACGCATAGTTGTATATTTTAATTCAGTCACGGACCTGCAATATCACGGGTTTGTTCTAGTATAATATAAGTTGAGACGTCAATTGCACAGTTCATATAATGACATTATAATTGTTTCTCTCATTATACATTTCACTTATATAGTTAACAATAATAAGTAAAATATCACATTCTTCACAGGAAAATATAAAATCAAATTTGTTTTCTTCACTTATTGAATTAAAACTGGGGACAATACTAGAAATTTCATTAAACATTTTGATCCTAGTTTTATTAATTTCTGAACATGTTATGATAATATGAAATTCATCTTCCACCTCTTTATGGCATAAAGGACATATTCTTTTTTCTAAAGCTGTTTTGTTGTATCTACCGCGTTCAACAGCCAGCATACTATTACTTATTCTTAATTTAGCATAATTTTTTGTAACATTTTTAACTAAATTCAATAAAAGGTACTTTTCTAGCTCATACTTTACTTTAAATTTTCGGTAGGTTCTTAGTTTATTACCATTTATTGAATTATCATCATTAAAGAGACATTTTTTCCAAATTATAATGTAATTTTCATTGAGCTTTTCCATGAGGGCTAAAAGTAATCGATTTTTACAAAAAGTACATTGATTTCCCAAACATGAGTGAAATTCAATTTTGAAAGTAGCATTTTAACTTTTGAAGCAAATCCATCATTTAACTGCTTGTTAGCTTTATAAACATTATATAATAAAGACTCATTTTCATTTGACTTTAAAATATGTAGCCAAAATCCTACAGAAGACATAAGGGCCTGTATACCAATAGGGTACATTCCCAATTCAACTAATACAGCTGTATTTACTGCCTTTGAATTAACATTTAGAAGACCTTTCGCAAATTTGATCTGGAGTTTTACTGATTCCATAGATAAGTATTGAGATTCAAGAGTTTTGTTGTTCTTCACAATATTTCGCGACCATATCTCACTACAATACAGTAATATAGGGCTAACACAGGAATTAAACAGTTTCATATGGGAAAAAACATCCATCTTATCTGAGTAGAGTATTTTTTTTTCTAATACAAAACAATGCCTTAGAAGCTTTTTTACAGAGGAGATTTACAGCATTAGTAAAAATTCCTGATGGCTTGAATATCATGTGATCCAAAGTGAAAACTAAGCGGGAAATTTGAAAAAATACGAAAATTATGAAAAAAATGGTATTAAATGAAGTGATTTCTGATTTAAACAATAAAAATGTTACCTGAGCTAACATCTGACAAATAAACAACATGGTTGGCGTGGTTACAGGATGTCTGAAATCTGAGGTAGGGAACAACACTGCCACCAGTTTTAACAACAGAAGCTGTAATGATATCATGATATTGTTTATATTCAAATTAGTGCTAGCATCTGCTTATAAATATTCAAATTAGTGCTAGCGTCTGTTTATATTCAAATCAGACTTTAGTGCTAGCATCTGTTTTACATTCTATACAAATTACATTCTGAGTAACAAATAGAGAATGATAGACCTTATATTAAACTATTATCTGATAACAAACCTGCTAGATCAATGTCACCAATACCAGTAACGCAACTTTAATGACTATACCATAAACAACATTTCGTATATATCTTATTTTCCCATGTTCACTAAAATGATTTTCAAATTAAAATAACCTGCAAATAAATAGTATTTTTCATTAATCTATAAGACAAACTGAAGTTTAAATAACACTATATAAACAATGAAATTACAACTTACAGTATCCAGACCAGGATACAGTCCCCTACCAGCCTTCCTATCACATATAGTATCATACTCTTCTTGTCTGTCTTTAATCTGATCCAGGACTGCAATAGCTGCTGGAACTGAGGACTGCTGTGTCAGGCCATAAAGAACTGGTACCAGTTTGTCAGCCAAAGAGAGGCATGGAGGTTCCTGAAGGGTCAGGTCACCATAATATTGCACCAGAAATGAGAATAATGACTGAAATAGATAATATGTGATTACTGATTTGATTTATTTTTTGTAATATCTTCAACATCTGACATATATACTAATACAAAATCTGTTAACAGATTTCCTCGAACATTTATATTATCACATTGAAGCTATCTTTTCTGCCTTTTTTTACAACTGAAGTTCTTGTTAGAAATGTAAAGCTGGATACATTTAAATCTTTATCGACTGAGGTTAATGTAATATCGTGCGCTAATGACGTGCTATCCTTCAATTAAAAAGTAACTGGTAGAAATATCATTATACATCTTCACACAAAGGTACTTAAAAGTTAAAATTACAAAGAATCACCTAAATTCATTAACGTCAATTAAATGCCTAGAATCTCCTGGGTAACCACTTTGTCTCTACTTTACATTTGTATTTAAAAGTCATACTATGTTAATTTATTTGAATATGTCTCTGTACTGTTGTACTTTGGTTTACGAGAATAAAGATATATAGAAGAAGAAGAAGAAGATGCTTTATTTCTATAAAATGGGCTCAAAAGGAGCATAATATAATATCATTATAATATTATTCTTTTACAAATATAATAAACAATACAGTATACATAGTTACAAACATAAATAAGAAACAACAGTTTTCATATATTAGTATATATAAAACCTTCGTCTCAGGCACACCTCTAGAAAGTAACAAAAAAGAATACTGTGAGAAGGCTAAATATATCTAGCTGAACTGCAGGAGGCACCAAGGGACGGTGCTATATGGCATGGTGGTTGCATATTAAAATGTGTATCGGGACTTTATGATATGGTAAGATATTGTAAGAAGTTGCACATAACTGGTATGTCATCCTCATGCCTGGTGAAGAGGAGTCAGTACTATTTAAAGTGACACAACTGCAAGAGGCACTAAGGGACAATGCTAATTGACATGCCAAAGTGCACATATTACGAAAAAGATAAAATATTACCAGTTTAATCAAAAATATCACAAACAGAAAGGTAATAGAACTTAAATATACGATGTGTCCTGTACCCCACCACAATGCACCATGCCAACCTCGTGCCTAGTGCAAAAAGCCTGATTTAAATATTTATATTTCAAGTTATATTTTGTCTTAATCAACTAACTCACAGACAGATATCAAGATATTAAGAAGCCATATCAGTTTTTGGCTAGGAATCAAATATGTAAAGTTTAGGCATAGTGAGTTAATAGTGGAATTTAAACAATTTCTCTTATCTTGAGTTAATGTACACGAGAACAAAAAATGTTTTTCATCATCAACTTCATTTGAGGTGCACCTGATACATATTATAACAGGTCATATTAAATGACATCCATATAATCTTAATTACTGTCAGTTTACATGTGTAACATATAAACAACCTACTTCAAGTTTCTGTTTGTTGCCTTCTGCAAGACTAGGATGATGGCATTTTATAATTCTATCAATAATAATTAGTTGGTCACTTTCTGTCTGAGTCTGTAGTAATTCTAGTAGATCTTCATAATTCTCTGGTGCTATGGAACAAGATTTTTTTTATGAAAACTGCTAGTAAATTTGACAAGAACAGTATTCACATAAAATTATGTCTCTCAAATATTGAAATTATTATTTGTTTCATTTAAAAAGTGTTATTTGTTTTTATGAATGTAAACATAAACTAATATGAAAACAGACTTGAGAAAACTGACCTTATTGCAAAAGACATAATGTATCAGTTTTGCAACTACTTCATAACATTGAAATTATAATTGTAATATTTCAGTGTATAATATTTGAAAGAGTTGCCTTATCTTATTCTAATTTTGAACTGAATTATTTAATGGCAGTAATCACTACACTATTTTACGTAATGGGTAACAAATTAGCATACAAGTCTAAATATGTCTATAACACATATATATATGTAAGAGGGTGATAGGGCAGATTGTTACCCTTGAAATAACATTGTCAACCTTGGATTCGACTCAGTTTGCAATGTTTTCCCGGGGTAACAATCTGCTCTATCACCTTCTAAGATACAAAGTTATTTATATAACGTACCAATGTAACAAAAGACTTTATGAAACAAGGATTTATCTAAAGTATAGAGTCCTAAGAAAGCAAGGTGGTAAAGATCAGCTTATTGATAATGTCTATCTTAGTTTTGTCAAGTTTGTTAGGACTCCCCCTTTTTGAACTACCATGGAGCCTATTTTTTGTTTGTTTGTTAATACTTTTTTTTTTTTATTACTGTTAACTTTTGATTCAAAAACTGCTACACTACCAGGAATGTATACAGTGTTTACATGTAATTTTGCATTTGTATGAATAAGTATAAGTTAAAACATTAAATCTTTCAGGCAAAATCTTTCTAAGTTTCACCTTTAAATGTATATGGCAGCTCTTTCCTGGCTTCTTCCATTACTTTCTTCTTTTTCTGTAAAATAACATTTAAGTTAAAGCTTTTAATTTCTTTTTTTTTTGATAATCAATATTCAGATGCTTTGTTGTTTATGGGCTTCAAATTTTCATTATTTTTTTAGCCAAAATCTAATACCATACAATTTGTTAAAAGTGAAATCAAACAAAAAGAAATGTATTAAAAATTGAATATTTTATGATTCTAAGAAATATTCATGAATGTTTTTGTCCAATTTTATATGTTACCTAAACAAATATTTTTCTCTTTTGTAAGAATTCAAGCAGTTATATATCAGAAAATAAAAGATATAAAGCCATTGTTTTAGATATTTTCAGATGTAATGTAATGAGCCAAAATTGTATGCAAAATTTTAGCAAAATCTGAGACATAGCCCACTTACTGTTCCTTGACCTTAAATGAGTTATATCTTTATTTCTAAATGTGTTATTTATGGAAAAAAATCCATCAAAAAAATACTAATTAATAATAAAACTATCTAGATTCAAGAAATCAGATAATACATGAGTAACTATGTAAGAATCTTTTTCTCAAATGATTAGCAAACAAGAATGTGTCCATAGTACAGGGATGCCCCACTCGCACTATCATTTTCTATGTTTAGTGGACCGTGAAATTGGGGTAAAAACTCTAATTTAGCATTTAAATTAGAAAGATCATATCATAAGGAACATGTATACTAAGTTTCAAGTTAATTGGACTTCAACTTCATCAAAAACTACCTTGACCAAAAACTTTAACGGAGGGAAGGAAGGACGGACAAACAGACGCACCGACCAGAAAACATAATGCCCCTCTACTATCGTAGGTGGGGCATATAAAAACCCTCCAAGTGCCTTCCACATTCCACAAGGTTGTCAATGTCATTAACAGAGCTGATAAAGGTCATGACCTGTAAACTCCTCCCATCATCTTCTGCAATTATTGGAAACCACACATTGATTAAATCTTTTTAAACATTGGGTCCCTAGATTAAATTGTCACAGAATACAAGAAACTGTAATAAGAAACTAAAGATTTAATTATTTACCTTCAGATCTAAAGTTGGTTTCTGTTTATCTTCTTCTTCTACATCTGATCCCTGATCTTCAGATTCTAGATCTCCATAACTATCATCACTGTCATCTAGATAATTATACAACATATTAAGCATTGGTAAAAGGCTTGCATGTTAGGGTTGCATATAGTGTTTCTCAAACAATGGAGAATGGTATATACTGAACATTTAAATGAATAAAAATATAAAATTAAAAGTTTGAAAAAAATCTATAACAGGAGATGCACAATGTCTGTATGTATATTTGAGAGAATGTCCCCATTTATTGCTAAGGAAAAGTAAAGTGGTAGGGTTGCATAGAATAGTTCTGTAAACAATGGATTATGGTCTTCTATGAACATTTAAAAATGTACCAAAATATAAATTGAAAAGTTTGAAAAAATCTTTATAAGATTCAATAATAGGAGACACAAAGTGTCTACATGATTCCATGCTTAGGATATGTGTAGTTTAACCCTTATTACTTATTTAGAAACAGGATTTATCAAAGAGGTTTAGATTGTAAACAAACAAATATTTTATATGCCATATTTATGGGCATTCTGTTTTTTGGTGTGCGAGTCCCTTCGTTCGTCTGTCTCATCCGCTTCAGGTTAAAGTTTTTGGTAAAGGTAGTTTTTGATGAAGTTGAAGTCCAATCAACTTGAAACTTAGTACACATGTTTCATAAGATATGATCTTCCTAATTGTAATGCCAAATTAGTTTTTACCCAATTTTCATGGTCCACTGAACATGGAAAATGATAGTGTGGATGGGGCATCCATGTACTTGTTATAAATCTGTAATTAGAATATAATATATCAATACAACAAACCTCCATCCTCACTTTGCTCCTCCTCCTCAATTTCTTCCTTTTCTCCATCTTCTTCCTCATCATTCTCTTCTTCCTTCTCTTCATCTATTTCATCATTGTCCTCTCCCTCCCATACATCTTCTCCCGAGCCTTGCTGATCCTTATCCTCTTCATCGCCATCAGATGCTTCAATTGTTTCCTCCTTATAATCCAATGCAAAACTGTAAAACAAAATTATTATACATATTGTGATTTTGAGAGTAAGAACAGCAATAAAAGCACTTTTCCTTTGCTTGGAAAAATAGAAAGACAAGACACACAAAATAATTATTTTTGTCTCAAATATGTTCATCATTATTACATAAAAGAAAATGTCTCAAAACTAGACAAAATTTTGAAACATATTCAAATAATGACAAATATTTTCGTCAAACTACTTTGGTTCAATATATCATGATCAAAATTATATAAATAACAAACCCATCGTTCAAGTCATCAGCTGATAAGTGTGTAGACTTGTGTTCGTCATCTTCCAGTATGCCCTGCATTCTCTTTAATCTGTCTGACTGAAAAACAAAGAGTCACATGTTCTCAGAAGTTCTATTGTTGATAATTAACAAAACAGTTTGTGATAAAAAAATCCACATTGTGGAAAAATATTTCATTGCAATGAGGTAAAAGTTTGTTATAACATATTCTTTGGAAGTATAATTCTTTAAACCCATGAGTTGAATCTTTAAACAAAGAGCATTGTTAACAAAATATTTTTATTCATGCTCTCCCTTCAGAAATGTGGGTATTGGTTTAATTAAACATTCGTATTTTCGTTTCAAAATGTCTGCACCAAGTCAGTTTATGGCAGTAGTTTTTCACTTGTTCTGTTGATTGATAGTTTTATGAGTTCTCCCCCTTTTCATTGCCCTGGAGTTCGGTATTTTTGTTATACTTTGTTGTAAGAGCCAGTGCCAAGTCTTCCAGTCATTGTAACATATTTTTGTTGTCTAAATTCTTTAACACATGTATTTAAAACATTAAAATCAATAAAATTAATTCAAGATGACAATAAAACACTCAAACTAGTTCATTTATTTCTTCTATATCTACCTCTTGTTTTTCCAGTCTTTCTTTCTCTTCTTTGGCTAACTCTTCTTCTGTTTTCAGTCTGTCTGTAGGCTAATAATAAAACAATATAATGAGATTAAATTAGTGAATTTGGAAAGCAATAATCACCATAAGATCTGCAGAACACTGATTTTACCCATCTATTACATTATATTTTAAATAAATTGCATGAGAAAAGTAATCCATGCAAGAACAAAATTTGATTTACTTTTTTGTTAGTTTAATTTGGTTTACAATATAAATTTATGGTAAATGTATGATAGGCTCATTTAAAAAAAAATACTATAAATTACTTGGCTAAATGTAGTGACAAACTGAACGACTGAAGCTCCTAATAAGTGACAGCAAAGAAATAGAAAGCATTGAGATTAATGGATGTCATATCTGTAAGGCCCTGTTACTGGTAACATAAAGTGGATATTTAATTAACAGAAACCTAAGGTTTGCATAATCAAGTTTGGTACCTATCTTCAAGTTAAATACAAACTTGTTAATTATAAACTTGCTGATAACAAACTTGTAGTAAACAATCTTTAAGACGTGAAAAATTTCAGAAGTTCTATCTATGAACACAAAGAAAACTCTAAGAGATAGGGGGACACTATTTTTAAGAGATCTATAATTGTTTTAAATGATTTTATTACATGAATCACTCCTAGTCTGTGACCTTAAAATGTTTGTTACCCTGACTTTAAAACTTAAGATGCTGTCCTTGTTCTCATTGCATCTGCCACAGTGAACCAGTAAAAGACTAAGAAAAGTTTGGTCCAAAATATTGACCAATCCACCATGCCCTTAATTCTACATTTCTAAAGTAAGCTCACCTTAGATTTCATTTCAAACTGTAATTCTCTGACAGCAATATCATAGTCATCTTTCTTTGGTTTAACTGTATCATCTTCTTTGTTCTGTCAGATAATATAATCAATGAATATAACAAATAGTTTAAAAATAAAAATGAGTTAAACATCACACATTGTTTTCATTTTAAAACTATTGGCACAATGTACTATGTTACATAATTTTCCCCTGATATTGTGGATTCATTTATTTTTGTGGATATCAATTTTCGTGGATTGAAGAAAATTTACATTTTTGTGGATACATGAATTCGTGGTTTGCCGATTTCTATGTACAAAGCCTATAGAAAATTTGTAATTCGTTGAACATATGAATTCGTGGTTCACCTGTACCCACGAAACCCACAAAAATTGGTATCCAACGAATAATAATGAATCCACAGTATTTCAATTCTTGGTTTAGCTAAAGTATAAATACAAAGCTAAATAAAGTGTGTTTTTCGTTAAACATTTATAAATTAATGGTTTATCTATACCAATTATCATATCATCATTGGTATCCCACTAATTATGATAAATTCACAGTAAATATAAAATAATTTTTAAGATATCTTCTTTAAACATTTTCATGATTTGAATGTAAAAAGAAATAGCCTCAATTGTTTTATCTAAAAAAAAGTTCTAAGTTAGTTTACTACCATGTCTATATTCTTTGAAAATTATATATATATAATTCATCTGTTGTGGTAGTTGTGTACAATACTTATTAGCATAAAAAGGATTAAGGCATCCTCCATAAGTAAAAATCTGTTACATGTATGTTAAAATGAAAAAAAAATATGTGTTAGGGATGTTGTTTTCTATTTGCATTCCATCAATTTTGTTTTTGGAAAAGTTTCTCACATTTCTTAAAAAAAATACAGATTTTAAAATAAGATTAACTGTACAGTATACTTGTAACAAATTAATTTCATGTAAATCTAAGATCATACTTACCCTGCCTGAAGCCATGAGAAATCTAAGACCATACTTACCCTGCTGGAAGCCATAAGAAATCTAAGACCATACTTACCCTGCTGGAAGCCATGAGAAATCTAAGACCAAACTTACCCTGCCTGAAGCCATGAGAAATCTAAGACAATACTTACCCTGCCTGAAGCCATGAGAAGTCTAAGACCATACTTACCCTGCCTGCAGCCATGAGAAATCTAAGACCAAACTTACCCTGCCTAAAGTAATGAGAATCTAAGACCATACTTACCCTGCCTGCAGCCATGAGAAATCTAAAACCATACTTACCCTGCCTTCGGTTTGAGAAATCTAAGACCATATTTACCCTGCCTGAAGCCATGAGAAATCTAAGACTATACTTACCCTGCATGCAGCCATGAGAAATCTAAGACCAAACTTACCCTGCCTGAAGCCATGAGAAATCTAAGACAATACTTACCCTGTCTGAAGCCATCCCTGCATGAAGCCATGAGAAATCTAAGACCATACTTACCCTGCATGCAGTCATGAGAAATCTAAGACCAAACTTACCCTGCCTGAAGCCATGAGAAATCTAAGACAATACTTACCCTGTCTGAAGCCATCCCTGTCTGAAGCCATGAGAAATCTAAGACCATACTTACCCTGCCTGCAGCCATGAGAAATCTAAGACCAAACTTACCCTGCCTAAAGTAATGAGAAATCTAAGACCATATTTACCCTGCCCGCAGCCATGAGAAATCTAAGACCATACTTACCCTGCCTGCAGCCATGAGAAATCTAAGACCATACTTACCCTGCCTGCAGCCATGAGAAATCTAAGACCATACTTACCCTGCCTGCAGCCATGAGAAATCTAACACCATACTTACCCTGCCTGAAGCTATGAGAAATCTAAGACCATACTTACCCTGCCTGCAGCCATGAGAAATCTAAGACCATATTTACCCTGCCTGAAGCCATGAGAAATCGAAGACCATACTTACCCTGCCTGAAGCCATGAGAAGTCTAAGACCATACTTACCCTGCCTGCAGCCATGAGAAATCTAAGACCAAACTTACCCTGCCTAAAGTAATGAGAATCTAAGACCATACTTACCCTGCCTGCAGCCATGAGAAATCTAAAACCATACTTACCCTGCCTTCGGTTTGAGAAATCTAAGACCATATTTACCCTGCCTGAAGCCATGAGAAATCTAAGACTATACTTACCCTGCATGCAGCCATGAGAAATCTAAGACCAAACTTACCCTGCCTGAAGCCATGAGAAATCTAAGACAATACTTACCCTGTCTGAAGCCATCCCTGCATGAAGCCATGAGAAATCTAAGACCATACTTACCCTGCATGCAGTCATGAGAAATCTAAGACCAAACTTACCCTGCCTGAAGCCATGAGAAATCTAAGACAAAACTTACCCTGTCTGAAGCCATCCCTGTCTGAAGCCATGAGAAATCTAAGA
Organism: Mytilus galloprovincialis; assembly: GCF_965363235.1. Lineage (NCBI taxonomy): Eukaryota > Metazoa > Mollusca > Bivalvia > Mytilida > Mytilidae > Mytilus > Mytilus galloprovincialis. Next base: position 96,289,770 of record NC_134841.1, on the reverse strand, counting down.
CCATACTTACCCTGCCTGCAGCCATGAGAAATCTAAGACCAAACTTACCCTGCCTAAAGTAATGAGAATTCTAAGACCATACTTACCCTGCCTGAAGCCAAGAGAAATCTAAGACCATATTTACCCTGCCCGCAGCCATGAGAAATCTAAGACCATACTTACCCTGCCTGCAGCCATGAGAAATCTAAGACCATACTTACCCTGCCTGCAGCCATGAGAAATCTAAGACCATACTTACCCTGCCTGCAGCCATGAGAAATCTAACACCATACTTACCCTGCCTGAAGCTATGAGAAATCTAAGACCATACTTACCCTGCCTGCAGCCATGAGAAATCTAAGACCATATTTACCCTGCCTGAAGCCATGAGAAATCGAAGACCATACTTACCCTGCCTGAAGCCATGAGAAGTCTAAGACCATACTTACCCTGCCTGCAGCCATGAGAAATCTAAGACCAAACTTACCCTGCCTAAAGTAATGAGAATCTAAGACCATACTTACCCTGCCTGCAGCCATGAGAAATCTAAAACCATACTTACCCTGCCTTCGGTTTGAGAAATCTAAGACCATATTTACCCTGCCTGAAGCCATGAGAAATCTAAGACTATACTTACCCTGCATGCAGCCATGAGAAATCTAAGACCAAACTTACCCTGCCTGAAGCCATGAGAAATCTAAGACAATACTTACCCTGTCTGAAGCCATCCCTGCATGAAGCCATGAGAAATCTAAGACAATACTTACCCTGCCTGAAGCCATGAGAAGTCTAAGACCATACTTACCCTGCCTGCAGCCATGAGAAATCTAAGACCAAACTTACCCTGCCTAAAGTAATGAGAATCTAAGACCATACTTACCCTGCCTGCAGCCATGAGAAATCTAAAACCATACTTACCCTGCCTTCGGTTTGAGAAATCTAAGACCATATTTACCCTGCCTGAAGCCATGAGAAATCTAAGACTATACTTACCCTGCATGCAGCCATGAGAAATCTAAGACCAAACTTACCCTGCCTGAAGCCATGAGAAATCTAAGACAATACTTACCCTGTCTGAAGCCATCCCTGCATGAAGCCATGAGAAATCTAAGACCATACTTACCCTGCATGCAGTCATGAGAAATCTAAGACCAAACTTACCCTGCCTGAAGCCATGAGAAATCTAAGACAATACTTACCCTGTCTGAAGCCATCCCTGTCTGAAGCCATGAGAAATCTAAGACCATACTTACCCTGCCTGCAGCCATGAGAAATCTAAGACCAAACTTACCCTGCCTAAAGTAATGAGAATTCTAAGACCATACTTACCCTGCCTGAAGCCAAGAGAAATCTAAGACCATATTTACCCTGCCCGCAGCCATGAGAAATCTAAGACCATACTTACCCTGCCTGCAGCCATGAGAAATCTAAGACCATACTTACCCTGCCTGCAGCCATGAGAAATCTAACACCATACTTACCCTGCCTGAAGCTATGAGAAATCTAAGACCATACTTACCCTGCCTGCAGCCATGAGAAATCTAAGACCATATTTACCCTGCCTGAAGCCATGAGAAATCGAAGACCATACTTACCCTGCCTGCAGCCATGAGAAATCTAAGACCATATTTACCCTGCCTGCAGCCATGAGAAATCTAAGACCATATTTACCCTGCATGAAGCCATGAGAAATCTAAGACCATACTTACTCTGCCTGAAGCCATGAGAAATCTAAGACCATATTTACCCTGCCTGAAGCCATGAGAAATCTAAGACCATACTTACTCTGCCTGAAGCCATGAAAAATCTAAGACCATACTTACCCTGTCTGAAGCCATGAGAAATCTAAGACAATACTTATCCTACCTGAAGCCATGAGAAATCTAAGACCATACTTACCCTGCCTGCAGCCATGAGAAATCTAAGACTGTACTTACCCTGCCTGAAGCCATGAGAGATCTAAGACTCTTCCAATCATCATCTAACTGCTGAGTAAGTTGAAGGGATTTCTCTTTTTCCATTTGTCTTTCATGCTGAAAAAAATAATATTTCGCAAAACTTATTATCTATTTTGAATGACAAGTCAAAATATGTATATGCTAAAAATACCGTACATAAGTATATAATTTTCTGTCTCAAAGAATTTACCAAATTTTATGAGTGTGTCCTTCAAATAATACATTTTGTTAAATTTCTACAGTTAGATTATACATTAATGTTCCATTATAAAAACTATTGAGTACCTAAATATAAAATATTTAAAAAATGCATTACATTAGTAAAAACATTTCATCTTTTTAAACTAAGAGTTTCTACACATTTTATAACATTATCCTGCAAATAATACATTTAAATCAATTTGTAAGTCAGATATTAGATATAAAATCTATTTTTCTACCTTTTCCTTTTTAGATTTTGTAATGAGTTCCTCCATTCTTTCCTTCCATGATTTATTATCTCCACCACCCACTGATACATAATTACTGTTTTCTAGAAATCCTCCAAAATGTTCCTGGGATACCAGTTTACCTGAAGAAAGAAATGCATGTTTATTATACCAACAAAAAAAACCCAATTTGGAATTTACTGCAAACACTTAAGTAACACACTTTAAAATAATATATATAATGAAAATTCTTTCAAATTTTTTTTATTTTACACAGACATCATATTTTACCCTTTAATCTTAGGTTCAAAAACTATGTAAATCATAAAACTATTATATGCCTGTGATAAGGTTACTCATAAGGGACCGACACATGTGTCATTTAATTGCAACCCATTCTCCCCCTTTATAATCTTTATCAGCTTAAAGGAACTCAAACAAACTAGTGAATTTGTTATTTCTGCAAGCAGATAATGGCCAATACACATTAAATATTGACATTATAGTTGCAGGCCCTTTTCACCTCCTTCTAGCAAGATCTGTGATTACATAATATCAGCTATCACATACATCCTTTTACATAAACATAAAATGCCCAGTTAACATCATCCTTATATCCTTATACCACTTCATAAGCTCAGCTATTACCTCTAAATGATAACGTAATCCCACCCCTTTACCACTACATAATATCGTACCATCAATTCTTCCCTGGTCTTCATCATCTTCATCACTTATATCTGGATTATCAAACTTTTCTATTTCTGACAGAGACTGACCATAATGGGTCAGTTCTTCTTCATTGTCATTTAAACTGTACTTGTTAACTTTGTCACCTTTCTGATGAAAAAAACATATTGCTTTGATATTTACAGTTAAAACTATTTTATTCAAATATATGCAAATTGATGACTTAAAACAAAACCACTATTGAAGTTGGAAAGTAATTATTCTTGAAATATTTTGAACTGAAAGCGAAGAAGAGAAAAATAATGCAATAATAAACTGTTATCACAGAGATATGTCTCTACCTTTGTAATTTTGATTATGCAAATGTTGAAATTAAAATAGTAAAACTATTTACATGTTACATCAGTTATGCTAATATCAAGTCAATGAACCATGACTGATGTAAATGGCCTAACAATCTCCATGCAAATGAGATGTGCCAATGTTAATACAACTGCATACCAAATATCTTTGACTAATTAAAATTCATCCCCTTAATTTAAACAAACCTAAATGCGACCATTAGTTTTCTCGTTTGAATCGTTTTACATTGTCATTTCGGGGCCTTTTATAGCTGACTATGTGGTATGGGCTTTGCTCATTGTTGAAGTCCGTATGGTGACCTATAGTTGTTAATTTCTGTGTCATTTAAACATTTTGGTCTCTTGTGGAGAGTTGTCTCACTGGCAATCATACCACATCTTCTTTTTTATATTAATTTGTAAACTATGTAAAAGTTTCAAAGTCAATGAACCACGAAGAGGGGGTGGTGCTATATAATCTACATTGAAACGATACTTGCAAATTCCAATATACATACCAAACATCATTGATTTAACATTTAAGCAATTCATCATTAACTGATCTAATCACAAACTAATACATGTAAACTATTAAAGCAAAAGTTTCAAAGTCAATGCAATAGACCATGACTGGGCGGGGCCAAATAATCTCCATGGAAATGAGATGTGCAAATGCTTATTGTTCTGGAACTCATTCATCATTTATTCTTCATGTGATCATCATTTTATATTGCTAACATTTCATTGCGTACATTGCTTTATGTGCGCCAGCTTTAGGAGTTTTATACAGGACAGTGTAGGAATTTGTGTTACTTTCCCCTCTTCTGAGTGACGAAAACTGCTCAGCGAGTCGTGTGCACAACTACAAGGAACATTCATCGGACACATTGTCCAAAGGAACAATTCGTGGCTAACCACAGCGTGAGTGACATTTAAAACATTACAAATCATGTCTTTACATTAGCGATGAACTGTTTTAATATATTTTCCTATGTTATAAAGAAACTATGAACATTTAACCGTTCAAACTGTTCGTATCTGCGATTACACAATTTAATTCAGACAGAACCCGACGTGTGAAAGAATATTAATCTACTTATCATTATAAAGAACATTTACAGCTTTATATAATTACGAACTGTTTATCCGTATTTTTAATGGACTTAAATTACCATTTAACACATTGTAAAATTGTATTTATATTTGTATTTTCAGTTTTTCACCATTTGGATTGGTAGTGAAATAAAAGTCAGCTCCTGATTGTTTTATCTTTACTTAAACCCAAACATCTTGGTTACACTCACTGGTCCAGCCAGTACACTTATACAACGACATACTAAATATCATTGACCTACTACTAGTGGTTCCCCATATACTGACCTAATCACCAACTAAAACATGTTCAATTGGCAATAGTTTTAAAGTCAATAGCTAGACCATGACTAAAGAGGCGAAACTAGACCTAATCACAAACTGATACATTATTGACGCAATCGCCGGAAACAGCATACCTATGAATCGTTACTTTTGTAATGTTGTAAATTAATGTCCACATTTTTAGGAAGAATTAAGAATGTGAGTATCTACTAATTTATAAAACTAAATAATTATTTAACTTTGTCATGTTTGTGGTGCCTGAAAAATACATGTTTACATTCAATAGAAAAACTTGGTTGAACACACAGTATTTTAAAAGTGTTGTACATAAGAAATGGACATTTTATGCAAATAAAAGCTTTACAAAAATCTTACTGCTCTTTCTAAGGCAAATCTTTTCATCATTTTGTCTTCAACACTGAGTGTAGCATCATGTTCACCGAATCTCTTGTCTACAAACTTATTGCTTTTAAGTCTCTGTCCATATTCTTGAAGCAAGGTGGCTTTTCTCTGTAAAATAGCAAAATTACACAAATACATAATTTTTCAAGCTGTTTTCTTTTTTAAATCTCTTAAGGAACATTTATATTTCAATCTTTTATATCAAAGATACATGTACTGACATGAGTGAAATACATTTTGCTCAATGATGTTTTTTTATAAGTAAGTAAAACAACTTATGTATACAATTGTTTGTACTTTGGAAAATTAAGAAATTATTGTCTGGTTTCTGTAAATGAGAATAATCATTCATAATGCTAGCCTACTAGGCAAGTACCACATTTTTTTTTCTTTTAAAAAATAGCACCATTAATTATGCATGAAATAATTTGATTTCTGAATTTACAATAAATATAAATAAAATATATTTCATTGTTTCTGTAAATGTTTGCAGTGTTAAGATAAAAACATAATCATACTGAAATTGAAAAAAAATCTTCAATAATCTTTAATAACACTTATTACCTTTTTAATTGCTTTTGACCGAGATAGTCCGGGCATTCCTCTGTCATGTTTAGATATTTTTCGTCCTAACACATCATGTTTTTGACGATTTATTTTTACTTCAAATGGGTTGATCTTCCTCTCTGATTCTTTCCTTTTGTTACGAACTTTATCAGACATGTTCTTCTTTTTCTGTTTACCCATATTCTGAAATAGAAGTCCTCTCATTTTAAAAAACAAAATAATTATTATAAGAATGCAGTGAGAATTGAACTTAATTTTATAACATGAGTTAAATTTCCTCCACGAATAGTTTTTGTTTTTGTCAGTTTGGAACTATAGTTTTTGTTTTTGTTAGTTTGGAACTCTATAGAAGTATCTAAATTTTTATTGGAGTTATCATCGATCACTTTTTAATTCAACACAGATATGTTTTTCAACTCATTTTGTACCAATGAATACATTTGGACTACATGTATTTATAAAGATTCTACCATTACATCAAGTGAGTAACAATACTTTTGCAAGAAGATGATGTTAATATCTTAAGTCTTTCTCCATTTATTAGCTTAAACTATGATGTAAGTGGTAAAGATGTTACTTTTTTTGGCTTACTGATGCTAACCATACAGCTGTAGCAAAAAAAAAGTGTGTTTAATACTTGAAGGTGAACTCTCTTGTACGGGTATTGGACCAATATGTTAAATCAATTTTGAGATTCTTAAGTTGTATTTCTAAGAATAAATTACAACAGTACTAGTTGACCTGAGTTTAGTAATAACATGAACAACATAAGCATTGTGACATAGGAAATGTATATAGATAAGCAGAACCAAAAAAGCATGTTTTTAAAAGTTGTTTATTTCAGTGTTCGGTAGCCAATACATGTATGAATACCCAGAAAATTGATAATATCCATGTAGAATATCAGGTACACATACGTACAATGAGATTTAATAAATACACCAATATTAGGTTATTTTTGCTATCTTAAATCATTGTTAATTTGACTACATGTAGAGGGTGAATGTCCTACTTTTCTAGACTTCGAGTCCAACCTGATAAACTCAGCACTCGAACCAATTAAGCGAGAGAAGATATTCCCAAACTCAACCAGTTAGACTACATGTACCTTAAGCTTTATATCTCCAAGTCTACAACATATTAAAAAAAATCTTGTCTTCACTTGATACCTGTAACTATATAAATCCTAGTCCAAAGAATTATGAAGTCTTGAAAGGCTATTATACGTCTCTTAACACGTCATACCTATTTGGACTATATAAATCCTTGCTATAGAATCTTGCTACAGAAATTATACAGAATATCGTCTTGGTACCTGTTTTGACGCGGACCAGAAATGACGCACCGATTTATTTTTCGGTTTTATATTTCTAAACAAAAGCCGTGACGTCATCAACATTTACCGTACATAACATGTTGGTGAAGGTCATCTGACTACAACAAAGATGCCTTAAACTCTGCCCAGAAATGTTATTATTACTTAAAATATTAAAGATGATGCAAATTCCGCCATTTTATTAAGGCCAAAAACATTCTACCCTTCCCTGGATGATTATCAGTCCTACATCCACTTTGGCCAATAAAAATATGTAACCACATGCTTCCCCATTTTGTGTTTTTGAAATCACATGACTGTCATGTGACATGGTTTTACATTTAAGCGGGAATCACAGTAGAACAAATGGTTGTCGCTTATATAATTTTATATGGTTTATCATTTTTTTTTCATTCAATGTATGAGGTAAACATCGATATATGTATTATTGTCATTGTTGTTTTATGAATGCAATTACTTTTTATTTTCAAATATATGGAATATATATATCAATTTAATAAATTTTATACAATTTTATGATAAAATTGAAAGAAAAAAAATAATTATAAAATTTTGTTCTATTTGCCCCATAATCATTAAAGTGTATGAAAATTTAAAAAGTTGTAAATAACATAGAATTTGTTGAACAGTGTTAACTTTAAAGAATCCAGATTGAAGCAATTTTTCGATTATCAGGCACGAACAAGTGTTTTTTACTGGTTTGTTTACAGTGCGTCATTACTGGTACCCAACATTTTTTGACAGTCCGTTTGTAATCTTAGCAAACATGATTTGTATTGCTTTTAATATTTCAAATATCTACTGTTTAATGATTGAAATATATTAACAAATAATCAATCTATTATTCCATTCCGTTTTTCTACTTCTTTTAAATGGTTGATTAAATGCAGAGACAAACACAACCTTAGGTGCGTCATTACTGGTTCCTCTGGGATAGAATCTGAATAGTTGATTTGAATGATAGGACCAAAGGCAAAGTTAAGAAAGGCCGCATAGGTTAATAAAACTGAATACAACAAATATTTAGTCTACTAAAGCATGCTTGAAGATTTGAAGTATAAACCTGATCTTTCTGTCTTTATGGCACAAACTATATTCTTGGTCAGGGGAGACAATCTACAGATTAAAGTGTATTTTTCTAAAATGTGTAAATAAAAGTTACTTCCAATTGCTTGAAATGGAAAGAATGAAAACAAATAAGTATACAATCAATAGAAACCTGGTTTACGTGTAAATGTGTATCTGTAATTAGTATTAAACAACTAAACACCAATGACGTTTTCTAAGCACATGTGAATCTAAAACCAATGGTAAAAGTCCGAAGTGTTCCGGAAAAATGTAAACAGGAAGTAGATTAATTCCGTAATTGTAATTTATGCAACATGTCCAAGCGAAATCCCAACGAAGGAAAACTGTTCTTATACTAATACATAAAATAAACCAGTGACAGTTAAAACAAATTAAAGCATGGCTTCTCCGAGAAGAGTAGTTCTGATAGCGTGTGGATCGTATAATCCAGTAACAAACATGCACTTGAGAATGTTTGGTGAGTGAAAAAACATAAAAAAAAACTGTTGTGAAATCGAAAGTAAAATATTCTGTAAAAATATTAATATGGAAGATACAATCAGCTTTATATTTTAAAAATGTAAATGATAGAACCTTTTGAATCTTACAATGCAACATCATCTGTAACCCGAATAATCCAGTCGTTATATTCCGACTCACTATCGATCGCTACATAATTATTAACGTATAGTGCGTTCAAGCCCTCGAGAGGACACTGACCGATAGAGGGCGCTGAATCATTCGAGTTACATCATCTGATAAATTGTGGTCTGTTCCCTCAAATCAGGTTCGCTCCCCTTCTTGTTCGGCCCCTTTCACTTTAGCAGTTATCAATATCATTCTGATTACATGTTTGCCCTGAGTACGTTCAGGGTCAATTAATCCACAAACTGAACAAAACTTAGGACTTTAATGTTTATGTGAAGTTTGTGAGTATGAGCACCTGTTTAAACATCAATAACCTAGAAAAAATGTCTTTAATCCTTATAATTATAATTCTTAAGCAAAATATTTGAGATTTTTGATTAACATTTGTTTGTGTAATGGCTACTATAATAACCATCAAATGCACAATTGACACGCTGTAACCTGGGAACAGTTCCTGCTAAACATATTGAATTTTTAAAATCCAGAAATATTTGGTAAATTCAACAATATCTAAAATGAAATAGCACCTACATTTTTGTACATGTACCTTAAAAACTTGATTTTAATGAGATATTATTCAAATTTAAAGCACATAAGTTATGAAATAAATGTCATAAGTTTTATTAAAACATCATTATGACATGTATGATCATGGGATTAGGCATCAACATTATTAAAAACTATTTACAAATATACATATGACCAGTCACCCTGAATAAAATTTTGGTTTCATTGAAAAAAAGGTTGCAGATTTGTGTATAAGCAGTCAGTGAATCCGGGTCCGTTCACGCCCAATCCCGTTCACTCCCTTTCACTTTAGCACCCTACACATTTAATTTGCACCCAAAGTCTGATCTCACCCTACACGTTCGCGCCCAATTTTTATTGGTTTTGTGTTTAATAACTTTGTAATCAAGTTTTGGCAAGTGTATTCCTATAAGTTATTGTTGTCATCACAGTCTCAAATTTAAGTGAGACGTTTTTTTTTGTGTTGAATTAATCTTATTCATGTTTTGGATAGTGTATTGTTAAAAAATAATAATCATTGTTTTTAAATAAAGTGAGATTCTGTCAACGTTTTTTCTTTGTGTCGAATAAATCGTAATCATGTTTTGGTTAGTGTATTGCTTTAATTTTTTGTTTCATTGTTTCAGATGAAAGGGGCCAAGCTGTTAAAAACAATTATCTTTTGCGTTTTTCGTTTGAAATCTTCAATGTTTTGCTCATACCAAGCTAAATACATGCAATATTTATATCAAAGCAATTTAAAACAACAATCATGATTTTCTAATTATTCAACTGGAATTTTATTAAAAATTGGGTGCGAACGTGTAGGGTGCAAACGTGTAGGGTGCCAAAGTGTATTGTGATACCGCAGTCAGTATGGTCAGTTTTTTATGATACATATCCTCATACAACTCATGTCACTCATTCTGGACATACCACTCTACCAATTAATAGCAATTATATGAGATTGATGTACATGTAGTGTTGAAATACAATTTTATCTCTGACATACATTTTATTTTTACAAATACTTTTGAGAATGTATTATGATTTTGGAGTCCTTTTGATATTTTGACTTTTGTTTGAAGCTTACATGTATAAGTTTATTTTAATTGATGATTTGTAGTACATGAATACAATGTAGACCCACTTATATAATGGTACTCAGAACTTTTGTGACTTATGATTTCTTCAGATTTCATTATAATATACATTTGCACAGGCCATTTATGTCTTGAATTGGTTCCCTGATTTTGTCAATAGTTCAATGGTTTTATCAATTGTAATAGTAAAATTTTCATTGTGTGAATGCTATGGTATTCTCTTAGATGATATATTGATTTTTGTAACTAGTAATGGAAGGCAATATTATATTATATACATCGCAGTAGATTGATTAATTTCTTAATGCTTTGTAATAAAAACACCCATTGAATATGTGGAAAATATCTTATCATGTTTTGTTTAATTTTCTGTTATCTTTCGATACAATTGCAAATTTAAAGATAAAGTTTATTTTAATAGAATAACTGAATTATTAAGGACGTTGTAACATAAGTTGTAGCAATTTGCTTCTTTGCTTAATAAGATATGGTATAAAAAGAATTTATTTCAGAAATAGTTGTGTTGCATAGTACTAGTATTCATGAACATCATGAACATATAAGATACATTTCTTGTGTTATACATGTTATATAACTCCATGACATGATAAACTTACATGAAGTGGATCATACATTGTATATTCAACAATTTGCATAAATATAAGCAATTGGTTGGCAATAGAACAATAAAATACATGACAAATTGCATAAATCAGATTCTTTTTCTAACCATTGCTGCAAATATGTTTAATGGTTTTTATACATGTATATATGACATCTCAAAGAGAAGTTTGTGAGTCATATGTATAACAATGATTAAAAAAATGTTTAGGAATGTGATGTAGTAATATCTGAAAATATATTTATATTCAAATTAAAGATGCAAATATTTGTATTTTCCAGAGCTGGCAAGAGATTCTATGAATAGAACAGGCAGATTTAAAGTGATAGGTGGAGTTATATCCCCTGTTGGTGATCAGTATGAAAAGAAGGTACAAAAGTTTGTTATGTTTATATTTTTAACACCTGTAGGTTAAAAGAATAGAATAGACCTCCCGTAAACTAAAAAAAAATCTAAAATTCACAAAAATAATGCACACAATATCTCTGAATTTTCAGTATGCATTTTATAAGATGATTGATTAGCTGCGGAACTGTAACTCCTATGGTCCTTTTTATACCAATTGATTTTGAGTACCATGGTCCGCTAATAGTAAAATAAATTAACATAAGGACCTAAGAGCTATGGTTCTGCAGCTAATCATTGATACTCTGTCAATGAAAATTTGTGTAATTGAGTGTAACAGGGATGAAAATTTCATTATGAACAAAATGTAAACACTCAGGACAGACATCTACAATAGACACTGATACTATATTTTGAGATATGCATCTACAATTGACACAGAGACAGAAATCTCTAATAGACACAAGAAAAGACATCTATAATAAACATCTGTGTATTGATAATGCTTTTGTTCTTTGAGTTACTAATCCTGTTTATTCCCTATGTAGGATTTACAGCCAGCTAAACATAGGTGTAACATGCTGAGAGAAGCATTGACGTCCAGTGATTGGATAAGGTAATTATCAAGTAGAAGGCACACATGATGTTGATACATGTATAGGATAAATAACGATTGAAGGATGATTTATTTAAAAAAAATAAGTTGAAATAATGCTTTCACTTCTCTAAAAAGCTGATTTAATCTATAAAACAATGTACAATAGTCATTAACATAACTAAATTTTAAAGTAAAAAATAAGCAGGCAATTTTTGAAAAAAATAAGAAAAATTTCAAACAGAAAGGTAATTTTAACCAGTAAAATTCTTTCCTATTTATAAAATTGTCCTTTTACAGAATGGATACATGGGAATGTGAGCAGCCATCTTGGTCAAGAACAGCTTTGGTTTTGAGACATCACCAGGCTATTTTAGATGGTGCTGCAACAAACAATACAAATAATCCTGCTCCATCAAAGAGAAGACGGAGAGAAGTTAACAGAGACTACATCAATCAAGGTTAGAACTGGTTCTATAACATTTCTAAAAAGCTTTTTTTAAATTTTGAACATCTTTAAAAACATTTCATTATCTATTGTTCTGTGTGTACTAAAAAAAGATAATTAGAAAACATATTGATCCAGTAAAGATTTCACAGATGATTTTTATTATTAAAAAAAGAATAGCAATTTATATGGCAACTGAAATAAAAAAAAGATGCAGTATTAATTTCTACCAGAGACTGATTGGTATGATCTCAAGAAGTAGTAGGTTACTGTGCTGCCTTCAACAATGAGTAAAACCAATATACTAAGCTACAATAGGACCTAGCAGGACAAAAACAAACATAAATAACAAGAAAAATCAACTAACTAAAACAATAAACAGTCAGGGGACTTACCATACTGAAATAAGTGATTTTTAAATCACTTACTTGAGTAGCAAATTCGAGGTTTTGTCACAAATTGGGATTTTGTAGTTTTTTCAAAATTTTAAACACATAGGTTTAAATAACATCTTTTAATTAGTAAAATTAAAAAATATGAACTTTTTGCTTATTTTAAGTAGCAAGGTTTGTGCCTTTGATACTATCATTTACCTGAAAATTCTATTTTAGTTGAAAAAATGCTATAATAATGGCTTTACATATTGAACTGATACTTTCTTAAAAGATTTTTCACAGCAGTGGGAGTATTTTTCCTGTGAAGTTCAAGGTTTCATCTTTTAGCTTATGTAGTAAAATTCTACTGTTCGCAATAAAAATTTCACTGTTTGGGGGTGTTGAAATAAGTGGGGGTTATTAAAAGAATGATACTTAAAGAAGTGATTTTTGGGAAGGAAATTGGGGTCTGATACTTAAACAAGTGATTTTTATGTCATTATCCTAGATTCAGTACAAGGTCATCACCTGAAATGACCTGGTCATCCTAGACAACACAGATGTTGGTTCTGATAAGTTTAGAAACATAATTAGTCCCTGGATCATTAGTTTTCTATATTTAAAGCTACACTAATATTAAATCACTTCTTCTAGTGATTAATTTGTACTACCGGTACTTAAATAGGTGATTATTAAAGAAAGACAACTCTAACTTCCAACTTTTATGGAAATAATGTTACTTGAATCAGTGATTTAGAAAATCACTTGTTTAAGTAAGTCCCCTGACTGATAAAAGAAGTGCAAATATGTAAGACAGCAACCAAAGACGTCCACTGAATTACAGGCTCCTGACTTGATACTGGCTTATAGAATGTTTTGGGTAAGACATTTAGGATTTTAGGAACCCTCTGTCTCCCCTTACCTGGATCAGTAGTGTTACAGCACTATATAAGAACAAACTGTTAAAATGTAAATATTTGTTTTACAGATGATGACAATGCTAATCACAATCTAAGAAATAAATCAGATAATTCTGTCAATCTACGTCTGTTATGTGGTGCTGATTTATTGGAGTCCTTTGGTACACCTGGACTTTGGTCAGAAGAAGATGTAAGATATTTAAATGTCAGAATTGAAATAAAACTGAAACTGTAAAGATATTATGATAATGATTTTCACTTATACTACTATTGACTGTCATGTTACAGTATGAGAAAGTTATTATAGTTGCCCTCTATTGTTGAAGTGAAATATCATTGGTTATTATACTTCAAGTTTAAATGCCTGATTTTGATAGGTTTATACAAGGGAGATAATTTACTCTATTACCATTCACAGAGATGCTTGGTCAATTGTGTGCTTTATTAAATGATTATGATTATGATGTTGAATTAGAAATTTAATAGACAGTAATAACTGAACATTTAGGCACACATATAAAATTAAGAGGGTTATACTGTAGATTGTTACCCCTTGAAAACACATTGTCAATCACCTCGGTTTACAACGTTTTGTCAGTCTGCTCTGTCATCCTCTCAGCTATGTGTTATCTTTATGTTATTACTTACTTTTTCATTTTAAATTTGCAACCAATTTTTTCTAAAACAAATATGAAAAGGGTAAAATTGAATGGCATATTATATCATTGGTTTCTGTATGTTAATTAATAATTCATTGATGTTTGGTTTAAAGTTTAATAAAGCTTGATTATGTTACAGATTGAGTATATAGTTGGTAAACATGGGTTAGTGTGTATAACAAGAGAAGGCTCTGATCCTAGAAAGTTTATATATGAATCTGATGTTTTAACTAAATATGAGGTAGGTCATTGTATGTCACAGATAGATATCTACATTGAAAACAGAAAATGCAAGTGAAAAAAAGCCTGAATGTCTATTGAATCAGATACATTTAGTGGAAATTTTTTAAAACTTCTGACAGGAAAACTTATTTCATACTTTTACGTTCCCTGCAGCAAGTACATTAAAATGGAAATTAGAGGCTATTTGAGAAGATGCTTTTTGTTGAACCAAATACATATGAAAACTGAGCTCCAACATTATATAGTTCAAATATAGTTGCACAATATGAGATAAATCAGTTGCTCATTACATATTCAACGTAAACCTATCACTTACATGGTTGATCTTGACACTCAGTCACCTCTTTTGTTTATATACAATGTATATTGTACATACATAGTTAGAATTAAATCATGGAATAAGAAAACAATGTTTCAACATCACAGATTCAATCTAAATTGAAATTCACAAAATTGACAACACAAAAATATAAGGATAATAATTGTCAGAATTTTTTTTAGATCAGTTCTTTGTTCTCTATATTTTTTTTATATTAATTTTTATTATGATAACTATTTTATAGGACAATATTCATATACTAACAGAATGGATACATAATGATATAAGTTCTACAAAAATTAGGTAAGGATTGAGTTAATACTATGTGTATGCAGCTTATTTTAAAAACTACATTAAGTTGAAAGTTTAGGTAACTGCCTTATAGTTAGATATTTTCTTATTTAAAATATCACTGTATAAATTCTTTTCAGCAGAAACTTTTTTCTTTGGAATTTCCTTCAACAGGAAGGCTCAAACCTTAACATTTGAAAGCCAGCGTTATTTGATACATAGAAAATATTAGAAACTATATTGACTATAAGGGACCTAAAAACAAAACCAAATGCATCCAAGATCAGTGTTGTCTGAGGGAATTGGAACTTCTCTGCATAAATTTTTTATTTATCAAATGGGAATGAAAAATGTCATTACCAGGTCCAAGGACACAGTTATCGTCCTTTGGTTTTCGTTGTCTACCAATATAGTCCCTAGCATGAACCATGTATAACTTGCATTTTTTATTTGATACACTTTCCCAATTTATTTCTTGATATTTAATGCTTGAAATATTAAGTAGGGGGATGAAATTACATTTAAAAAAAAATTGGGTGCTGAATCTTTATGTAAGTAGTGATTTAGTCTGGTTAAAAAAGGTAAAATTTCATTACAACTGAAGCTGTCAAACTGAATTTTACACCCCCTTAACACAGAATTGTCAAGTGTTGAGTAAGAACTGGTAGAAATTTCTATAATTTTGATATTATTTATCCCACTAGTAGTACACTTCCCTAAAAATCTTTTTGAGAAAGAGCAGGTGCGATTTTTTTAATTTAAATTCATTGTCTAAAAGAAATGCACTACGAAATAACTGTGTTCTCGGGCCACCAAATCACTGACATCTGAGCTATAAAAGATACTTTTGTTATTTATATCGTTAATTTTTAACAGAAGTATACAAATATCACAAGTCTGTTATTTTAATTTTTTCTGACGATGGCTTTATATATTATTGTCTAACATACATATTTTTCAGGAGATCTTTACGAAGAGGAGATAGTGTTAAATATTTACTACAAGACTGTGTGATAGATTATGTTAATAAACATGGTTTATATGGAACTACTGTAGACAAGTAAGACTGTTGTCCTCTCTGTGAAATCCACTTTTCAGTTTGTCCTTTGTTGTATTGTGAATTTTACTCTGGCTTATTTTTGTTTATTTTTTAAGCATGATGAGAAATGTGCTACAACAAGTATTAATTCATTGTGAATATGGGGAAATTGTAGCAGTTGCAATATTTTTATTTTATGTATTTCCACATTTTTTTTTAATAAACATATATCTTAATTAATTCTAATAAAAAGTTTGACGTGCACAACCTATGACATATAATTTTGATAGTAGCTCAGCTTTTAAATCAATAACGTTCTGCATACTGGTATGACCCTAGTTTTGACCTAGAAGGGATTTTCGCCAAAACATTTAGTTTGTCTGAATAAATCACTAATAAGTAACAATAATTTAGAAATTTGTATGGACTAGGGTCTATGAAATAAATAAGACAGATATTTTCTTATATTCAATCAGGGATTTAAGATGGATTGCAAATAATTGCTTTCTGTTCAGAGCTTAAATGTCAGTTATTATATTATTTTACTGAAGATTGTAAAATTTATTATTCTGTATATAAAACCTTGACAAATTAATCTCATTTAACACAAGCATCACTTAGAAATCAAAATAACTTTTTATATTGAGTTCATAGAAATATACTTGGACGCTTTACAATCAATATCATTTCAAAAGTAGAAAAAAATGTCACCAATATACTTTCAATGAAAATCAGTTTAATGTACAATGATGGATTCCAGCAAACTCTTGGAAAAGTGAAAATAGAGTTCATGTAGAAATTCATAAAGACAACTGTAATGAAACAATTACATCTTTAAATACAAATGTCATAAGATACTATAAAAAATATACATTCACTGATTTTACTTACATTCCATGAACCACATTGGTTAGATCATCTTTAACAAATAACACAAGCACACACCAATTTGTTTTCACATATTATCAATTGAAATACAATGGGCAATCTGGGCACACATATAGAATTTACATGGATCTGTAGAAAATGCATTAACTATTCAGAACAGGGATCCAATTCTATGTATTGTAAACAAGAAAAAGTACCTGTTGATGATCATGAATATGTAATGAAATTTTATCATGTTTGTTAAAAATGAATATAGAAACTTTAAAAATTATTATAAACTTGATAGAAAAGTATTTCAATTTTAAGAGAAAGCTTTAATATATTTTATATGAAAATAGGAAAACAGTTCCATTTAATTTTGCACTAAGCTATGTGAGTATTGCTTGATTTGATATATTTATGACCTTTAACCCTCATTAAGGAATGTTTTCATCTTAATATCCATATATGCTTTATTGGTTCCACCTTGTCTTAGAGGTACCTTTATCAATCTTTCTCTAAATATTTGAAAATAAAATTTGAAAATTGGATAATTAATATTTCTGTATCATATATACTTATAAAATGCTCTTTGAATCTTATATTCAGTTTGTGAAACGGATGCAAAGAATTTGTCATTTTGAAAATTTAGATTTAATTTGTAGTTTTTATAACTTTTAATGAAAATAAATATCAAAATTCATTTATTACTGCATTTTAAATCTGGGATTATCACAAGATGAGATCAAATTAGAAGCATCTACATGTTTCAACATTTTGTTTCTTAGATATAATGAGGAATTTAGCATCCCAACATGTAAGGGGTCATGTGGTGGTTTAAACAAATAATAAAATCATATCAGATACCAGCATTAGAAATCACTTTTATAGAATGAGACCAAATGTAGTTTTGTTATAATGTTTACATTGTTATCTTTTAAGAAATAAAATCTGTATTTTTCATTTCTTTTGTTTATGTACATGCATGCTTACTATTAGTTTCCTGTATGCCCATTGAGTATTATATTTCAACTTTTATTTTATAAGAGTTTCAATACTAAGGCATGAAAAGTATGTCTATGGAGCAATATCTTTTGTCAATGTCCCAATATACTACATTTCTGAAGCTTAAGACTTCCCCTTTATCTTTTTCATTTATTCTTTCCGTGTAGGTCAAGCCTTTTGATTTTATTGTGGTCATACACATATCTAATCAGCCCAAGATTACAATTTTCATGTGCAGTGCATTTAAAGTGTCAACAGTTGTAGATCTACAGTTTTACTACATCCATCATTTGAGCCATACACCAGTTTACCTATCACTACAATCATGATGCCATATATTAACATAGTAAAATTTGTCTAAGCTGTTTCCTTCACAAACAAAGAGTTCATTCCCTTTAAATAGAGGTTCAGTTCACACAGGTTCAAAATATATTATTTCATTTTTATGTTTGGGAGTTTTTTGTTACGCCCATTATTCATTGAAAATGTAGAAATTTGTGTTCAGGGGCAAGCTGAAGCCACCTTCCGGGTGCAGCGTTTCTTGTTGTATTAAAGACCCATCGGTGGCCTTAATCTGTTTTCTGCTCTTTGGTAGAGTTGTTGTCTCTGTTACATTTGCATTTACAATTCACAGTTTTCAGGTATAGTTAGTATTTGATCAGACAGGTCTTAGTGTATTAGTGATCATAAGAATTTAGCATGCCAATCAACATTTTTACAAGGAAATTATAAACAAACTGGACAATGAAATAAGGAAAATTACGTATGAATCAGACTGATCCAGGTTAATTTAATTTGAATGATTTGATGACACATTAGTTTATAACTTTCTTGTTCATGAAATTGACATTATAATCATTACTAAATTATTTTTTTGTTAACAATCTCGTAAAACTTTAAGCCCAGTTTGTTGAAATAAGCATTTGTTGCAGTAAAAGTGTTTATATGAATATGAATATATTTAATGAATGGAATATGGCAACTGTTATCACATATGTAGTTGGTTTCAGTGTATGTTGACGTTTGTTATTGTAGCAGTTCAATGTTCTATTGTTCCGTTTAGTTTGCTCTTATAGTTGATGTTCCCCATCAGTTTGGTTTGTTATCAGGATTTGTTTCAGTCTTATCGATTTATGACTATTGAACAAAGGTAAACTTCTATAGTCTTTGTCTATTGACTATACATGCCGGGGAATTCAAATGATTATTATATATATTGACAGGATTTACTACAGCATGATCTTGAAATGTCTCATTCATCTCTGCTGTTTCAGTATTGTTCATAGTGTTGACTGCTAAGAATACGAATTTAAGCAACTATGTTCACGAATATTAATCTTAGAAACCACAATTTGGCTTTTTATAAGTGAATGTTCTGCATATAAAATCTTGACTTTTGACTTTGAATTTAGCCATCTACAATTTTATTTTTATACCAAAGTACAATAGTCTTGTATAATTTTTCAACATAGTATAACCAATAACTTCCAAACATTTTGACCTTGAGCATCACTGAAACAGATCAACTATTGCAATGTGCATCTGATGCAGTAAAATGTTGTTCATACAACTGGGGTAAGAGCAAATCCGCAAGAAACCATGCAAAAATAATAATATCTCATGAAGAAATGTTAGTCTTTGAAGTTATCACCAGCCTAGTAGCTCAGTACCTAGATCACCACAATACACCGATCAAGTTTGAGTTTGATGAATTATAAATGGGATGTGGTCACATATGAATCTTTATTTTGCTTTTTTCAACAACAAAAAATAAGGCAGTTAGTTGCAATCTTTGATTTGATAAACAAATTTTCAAGAAATCTGGAACAACACAATCTATCTGTTTTAAACTTGAGGAGATTGAAGTGATTGGAAGTACAATAAAAATAAAAAAAATTCCATCTCCTTATGATAGATTTTCAAGCAAGTCGTCATTGTAAGTAAAATAACAAAAATACCGAACTTCAAGGAACAATCAAAACAGAAAGTCGCTTATCAAATGTCCAAACACACCAAATGAATAAAAAACAATTGTCACATTCTGGACGTTGTACATACATTTCCTGATGTAAAACAAATGGTGGATTGAACATGGTTTTATACCTTGCTAAACCTCTCATTTGCATCACATTCACATTAAATTTCACTAGACTGACCACAATAGGTGAACAAAGTAAACAGATCTAGACATAATAAATATAAATGGCAAAATATTTGGGTACAACAGTCATCAAATGTGCATTAAGGAATAGTGACTGTAAACGACACGCTATAAGATAACCGATAATAGGAGCTAAGATAAGTAATATTTTCATCAGACTATAGACATTTAGTAAAAACTATATGTTTTCTTTATTTTGTGAGGATAATAATAAATTGATGTGGAGATTACGGAATATCTACCACATCAATTAATGAATCTTTCTTCGGACTTTCAAATTTTTTTCTTATCTCTGTCAAATTGTATTCTGATCTTCGAATCAGGCGCTGTTAGAGGTGCTAGTTTGCTTTTAACAATTGACTTGTGTGTTAATACTTCAATTATGGTACAGATTGTTACACGGACCATAGAATTGAAGCCAAAAGGATTGAATAGGAAGGGGGATTAATAAAATTTCCGTAGCACATGGTCTTGGTTGCTTTTTCATACTTTTTTATTCAGTCCTTTCCTTAAATTTGTACGTATTTGTATTCGATTGCATATAAGCTTTTCTAAATTCACCCAGGTCTTCTATAACAATACTCATTTCCCTTTGAAACAGTTATGTGTTGTATTTTTTTATCACCAATTTTACCGTCCACGACGAAAGAATATATTTCCGGCCCGTGGTGGAACTTTTTTAGTCAAACAATATCAATCAGGTTACAGTTGTTCCTTTTATTTTCGAATTTGAGAGAGATCTGTGTACACGATGCAGTTGTTTCTCGCACTTAGTCAACATTAGAAGCAGCTTGTTGATACGACACTTCACTTTCTTCAACCTTTGTCAATTCAGTCCTTTCCCGACTAAGATTTACATCGGTAATACGGAAATCTTTCTGGATTAAGACCTCAGCTGGCCAGCTGATGCATAAATATTTTTTTTACAACCATGGTTTATATCAATGCTGATTTACTTTTTTTCCTAGAGGCTTTCATCAGCTTAGTAGTCAATAATTCGGTAATGACATAATTCGTAACAAACATTATCCGTTTATAGATTTAAAAATTATTTAGAAAGTTTCAACTCCCTCAGGCAAATTTCTTAGATTGATTTGGCCTGTTGTCTTAGGTCCTGTTTGGTCATATAGCTCTACAGGTGTTTTTCGCATGTAAACACCAATCTTTACAATACGCAGAAAGATTGGGATGGGGAGCAGGTTCATTTATTTGCAATTGATGTGCCAAGTAGAATTTTGAGGAAACTCTTACATTATTATAGATAGATGGAACCATAAATAATTAAATGAAATATAAGTTTATTTTCTGAAATTGTAAATTGGAAGTCCACAAAACTGGCAAAACCAACGTTTGTAACAAAAAGAATGTGTAATAATTAAGGCTAGGTTTCGTCATTCCTACTGCCAAAATGGTGGCTAGCTTAACCTTGTATAACAGTTGTAAAACGTTATATTGTCAAATAGGATAACAACCAAAAACTGACATTATAGGTTAATGTGACAATAATTGTGATCCAATTGCCGAAAACTAAGGTGAATTAATAGAAACAATAAAATATATCATTGTATTTTCCACCTATAGCTACAATAACTTTTAGATTTGATCAAATACTTATTACTGGAACTTCATGTTAGGAACTTTCACATCATTGTCTGTGATTAGCGAACGGTTGTGATTTTATTCAAGTAAGTGTAAAATGTCGTGCTAATAGCGAGAATGTTTGATTCTATCACATTCTGAAGTGTTTTCGTTGTTTGATTTGTAAGTTGTTTAATTTCTAATCGTAGGGGTTGACTGCCATACATTGATGTTATATATTGTAAAATGTAGTCTTCATTAATTAAGAATAACACTGTTATGATTGATAATGCAAGTACGTGCATAGCATTGCTAAAAAAACTAATACACATTTTGCATGTATTTACTTATTTTCTGCTATTGCCAGATAACTTTTCTGTTGATTTTGATTCTATAACGATTTTAATAAATGGGGAATCGTGTTTTAACAAGGCGAAAGTAGGAGTATTTACAACAAGAAAGTAAAACTATTCACACCAGATAATTAACATCGGGTAGGTTGGGTTATGTACAATGGGAAAGTGGAATTATTAGCAACGGAAAGTATGATTATTAAGCACGCAAAGTAGGTTTATCTAAAAAGGAACATAGGGTGATTAAAACAGAAAAGTAAGAATATTGACAACAGGAACGAATGGTTATATATACGGGAAATTAGGATAATTTACCACGAGAAAGTAGGGTTATAAAGTAAAACACAGGAAAGTAGGATTATTATTAACAGAAAATTAGTGATGTTGAGGCCTTATTGATTGAATTTAAGAATTAAAAGTTATCGAGCTTTATATTCCAATATACTCGAGTTTGCTTAAGATTAATAAATACGATACTCGTATGCGGTTTTTTTTAAATTTTGACGGTAAAATTTGGTATTAACTTCTTAACATAAAGAAAAAGTCTTATCAGCTATTCACGGATTATTTTAATTTTAGTCAGTTAATTTTGACTCTTAAGTTGATCTTTCACCTAACAGTCAGAGATTTTCATCTTCGAAAGTTTTGTTTCCTGACACTTTTATTTTTATCAAAGCTGAGACGGTAATCGCTGAAATTATTTAATATTGATGGTTTTCATTTTGTTCAGAAACTATTCAATACACTAAGAAAGGTACGAATCGCGGTTGTTAAATAGCATTGTTTTTTATTTACACTTGCATTTATTGTTTAAACATCGAAAAGTGTAGTATATGTTGTTATTCTGTGAATATTGTCCATTTTCAGAAAAATGGAACAAGACCAACCAAATACATCAAAGAAACAGATGTCGATAAAATTCGACAAGAATGTTTCCGAATCTTACAAACAAAGAAAACGAACAGGCATGCGACGTTTGTGAGAAACTGTATAAAGATTATATGTTTTGTTCTTTTGCCAGAAAATTTTGCGTTTGACTTAGCAGGACAATTTTGTGATAAATTTTTGAATAAATAGTATTTTATTATTATGGTTGTTATTCTCTTCAATGTCGATGGAGTATTTATACTGTAATGTCCACCACTTTATGAAGGATTATAACATTTAGTTAGGTTTAGTATTTTGTATTTCGATATTAGCTTTTGGCAAATTCACTTATAAGCAACATTCACCACAAGAGAATTTAAGTTTTAAAACATCATGGGTTCATTTATATACAGTTGTTAAACAAATTCGAACAAAAGAACTCTAACTTGTACATATTGTAAATCCTATTTGTGGTTTTTGTTTAAATCATTAGAACACTACTAAACTTGTGTCACTGTATGAACTTGTATTTCTGCATTTTTGTTAAAGTCCGATGGAAGTTTTATATTTTTCGAAATAAATTGCGATCTTAGCTTTTCTAAATACAAAAGGAATAGAGCGAGAGCTTTCTTAAACTGGTATTATGTCATAAAAGTTTACTATGTTTAACAATATACATTGTTTTGTATGTATGCTGACGTTTTGCCTTTGAAGTACATTACAATCTTAAGCTAAGAAAAAGTACAAAAGATACGTATTTGTGACACAATAACTTATTAAATACATTCGTGGAAAATTATATTTTAATTACTAATATTATGAAGAAGTTATTTTAGGTTGCTCCCCTTTACTATCAGATAAACTAAACTTACACGATGGATAATACGTTGTTGTCAATTCGTTTGATGTGTTTTATTATTTGAATTTACCATTTGATTATTGACTTTCCGTTTTGAATTTTCCTCGGAGTTCAGTATTTTTGTTTTTTTTACTTTTTAAAAGCTGTAAACTTAGTAAACTGTTAAAGCAAATATGCATTAAAGATATTGTTACGTAAAAAACAATCTTAAGCTAATTTTTTGAAATAAGAAAACTATTTCCTAAAAAATATAGGACGCCTTGATATTGCTTTATAGTATTATAAAAGAATAGTGAAATCAGTCGAAAAAAAAATATAGTCATTGAAAGTAAAAACGTCTTATGACAACTTATCTTATCATATAGAATCACAAATAGTCTCCTTATTTTGATGCACCATATGGTTCAGTATTATATTCACTGATAGGTGAATGTTTGTGTTCTCTGTATTAATGATCATCTTTGTATTATGCTACATAAGTACACTACATATTATATCATACATGTACAATTTGATAATGATTTGACTTATTGAAAGGAAAGGAAAATACCATTCCCCCAAAAACCAACTTAAACATTATAAGAGTACAGGTATGGTGCAAATACACCCAGCGAAACATCGACAACAAATTATTTGGACATATTTTTATGCCTTTATTTATATTCGGGGCCCTTCAAAAGTACAACAGATATTCAAGGATTATTTGTCAGTTTACAGTTATGCTGTTTTCTTTGGGATAGTGCTCCTGTAAGGGTTATGCTAGCAAAATTCTAAATTGGTAATAAATTTACTGTTTTATTCCACGACTTTATGGAGTTCCTTATAGCTTAGCATGTCGACACAAAAAGGTTTCCGCGTTCAGTTGTTTTGGTATTTCTCTACTTTTACTAGCATCACAAGTGTTGACTGGGGTATATTGATATAGTAATTTCTGCCAGTGGGCTTTTTACCGTTTCGTTTGTATAACTCTGGGACGTCTGTTTATTTGCTGAATGTTTAAGTAATGCTGTTGTTTGCAACTGTGCCATTTGCAGCAAGTCCAGAAAAAAGGGCTTCAGATATATAGACGAAAATTAGAAAAGACTTCATTAAATGGCCGTCACTATGGAATCTTACTTCTATATTACTACCCAAGATTTGATTTCAAATCATAATTCGTATCCACAATATACCCACAATGTAAAAACAATATGATCCTTCACCTTCGTATATTGTGAAAATGTGTCTCTGGAAAATGTAGCAGTTAAAAAAATAATTAATGTTTCTTCTATCAAAATTCTATTATAATTCTATTATAATGATTGACGTTTTATTTTATGTACGCATGTTCAATCAATGTATTTATTATCTTTTTTTATATTTTATGTGAACTTAAGTTTGCATGAAAACAATTACATGTTTTTCAGTATCTACTGTTATAATGCTATTTTGTATATGAATTATGTGAATATTGCCCTGTTTGCATATATACAAAACGAAATTTATTTTTCTAAATGCAGCAAAGTTCTAAATGGAATTATCAAAACACCAACCAATGAAAAAGAAGTAGATGAAACAAAACAAAATCTGAGATTCGAGGACAAAGATGAAGTAGATGGATCACCTCGTCAGTCTCCCAGACCACAACCCATCCAAACACGTAACATAGTAGTGGAGGAGGAACGACCACGATCACCAAAAAGAGTCCATCCGAATTCCTGGGTGGGACCACCATCACCTAAATCACCACGGCATGTATCCTGCATGAGACCAGATATAAGTGGTCTGGTCAGACGTGTCCGAAATGTTCGTATAGTTGGGTTTGCTCCAGAAACTTGTGTCTGAACTATCTAGACGTTAGGAGTGTTATCCTATTGGAAATGTTTTGAAATACCATGAAAAGAATGGAAGAAATTTCTTTTGCTGATTGAGGCTATTACCAATTTGTTGTTCTGCTGTTTCATGTGTACAAAATGATAAGTAAACTGCCAACATTCCTCGCTTTAATGTTTAAATGTATGCCAAAGAAGAACATGTTCGCTTAATGTCGATCAGTATTGCACATTTTTACAGTTGTATTTACCAAAACAAAGGCTTTAACCCAAATTGTCAAGTACTGCTGATGTGGTTATTTTTTTACCAGACCTGAGTATTTATTTTTTTATTTTTTGTGAAATTTTTGTCGCAATGATTTAACAGTGATCATACTCTTATAGTTAATTTCAATTACCTCACAGTATGTATTTATAAAGCTCATGTATAATTGATAAAAATGCAATAGTTTGCGTCATTTAAAACGCAATGGTTTGCCATTTTCTGTCTGATAATGATTGTGCTATACTATTTGATCCAAATTAATTGGTAATGAAATGCTAATTGCTATTGAAAAAGTCCACTGGTGATTTTTTCCATGGCATTTTACTCTTCTGTTTTTAAAAATTGATATATTATATGTTATTTTGAAAGTGATTAAAAATTTGAACTTTGAATTTTGAATTTGATTTTGATCGTCTCTCTGCTGACATCATGTCATGTTGCGATATACTGAAACAGCTTGATGTTAAAAAGGTAAATGTAAATATAAACAAAGGAAGTTTAAATACCACGATCATTCTTATGCATAAAATAGCAACATTTAGGCATACACAAACTATTTCAACAGTGATACAAATAGATAAAAAAAGCATGTTACCAATTACTACAAACTTAATATATCAATTTTCCTGTCAAGTTGTAGTTAATATGTAGTATATAGTTTAAAAAGTTAACAGTAGTATGTTATTTGTTCTATTCAGATTCTTATAATTTGATTGACATAATGCAGAAACAAGTTTGATCTTCGCTGAAGATTCTTAAAAAAAGGTCATCTTCCTCCCTAAAATATAACTATGCTATTTGCATCGATCATAGCACATTGTGCATGTTGTAAAAGGATATTTTCATTTCGAAAACTCTTAATTAGAGTGAAACATTTTTTTGGTCAAACGTTTGGTATTTTGTAATTTATTCATTTAATAATATGATTATATATGATATATCTTAATCATTTTTTACAGAACAATCATAATTAATCCTAAATAACTGCTTTTTGTTAAGTGCCCGTCGATGTATCAGTATTAGGAAGCCTAGAATTTTTTTAATTTATCTTTTTTGTTATAGTTATATGTATACTGATACTGTATAACCAAATTAACAAATGAAAATATACACTGTTTTTTATGTACCAATGTTATGATTTCTTAAGAGGATGGCATTATGTATTTTGTGTAGACTGTATATGGGATTGTTCTTTATTTGCAATTTGCATATCTGTGATAAACAATAATAACTATACATTGAGTACTAGTATAATTAAATCTATCTGTAAAGCATGTATATTTTAACATATGCTTTACTTTGGATGTGATTTATATGATCTTAAAGGGACAATTATAGCTTTGGATTTTTAGGTATTGGAATAAATGAACATTAACTGAATTAAAACATATACTGTCTAGTAATTGAAACAACAAGCATTTTGTTTTCTACAGATTGTCATAATTAGTGCATTTGAAATGTTTTGAGTTAGATAATATTTAGAAATCTAAAATATTAATATGCAACATTTAAATGCTTTGCTCAGAAAAAATTAAGAGGTTAGAATGAAGTCAAAATAGCAAACGTCATTTCCATGTTATGGTTAGCAAAATTTTTCATTCAATGAATACACCTGAAACGAAATTTATTTCAATGTAGCAACAAGGCCTTCTACACTGAGAAAATACAAATCAGCCTCACTGCAGGTTCATGACGACCTCTATCACTGGTTTGAGCAAAATTATTTGCTTGAGGTCGATCATTCTTTAAATATGCATTTTAGAAGATACCATTGGGGTTATATCAACAAATCATTTAATCATCTTTGGCAAATCAATCTAACAAATTATGTCATAAACTGGCGGACAATCTCACTGTCAAAAATACAGTGTGTCGGGATAAGAAACCACCCCCTCCCCCCGGCCGTCAAAATCCACTGTTATCCGTAACAATAGATTTATTCTATTGACACTTGATTAAGAAATAAAATTTATGTAAGATTAAACGCCACAAATAACTAAAAGTCCCAAGGCCTTTTATGATATGTTTGTGAGTGACTTGGTCCAGTTTATACACCAATAAATTCCTTTAGAAAGGCGTTTAATCCTTATAATTCTTTAAAATTGGAGAAAGGGCATATATTGTTCAACACTCCTTAGCTCTATCACATGTAAATTGTATATTTATGTCATTGGATAGACCTGGTGCATGAATATATTTGTTGGTTAACGCAAACATGTGTACTCAATGAAATATTCTATCTGATAAAAAGTAAACTGCAAAACTCTTATTATCATTCAAACGAATGTGTTTGTGTATTATTTTATTCACAGATTAACGTGCAGTGAAAATAAATTTTGTTAACGTCGGTGTTATTATCGTCGCCATCTTGTTTACATTGGTTACGCAAAGAAGTTCGGTCAACGTCGTCTATCGAAAAATAACCAACGTCTAGATCAACTACCGGAATTCCTCTCGACCAATCATATAAACGTGTTCCCTAGTATGCAAATCATATAAGAATTATTAAAGTATAACAATATAACTGAGGTGTATTTTGTTTCAGAAATAATAGTCATGAAGTATAACAATAGAACTGGGGTGTAAATTTTGAAAATACAAGTGTTTTATCCTGTGCCATATGAGCAAATTGAAACTTCGATCCTAACAAATGATTGTTTACTATTTTCTTACGAGTAGATTCTAGACAACTCGTACCACGCAGATTTTATTTTAAAAAGAAAACATATATATATATTACATAAAAAAGTGAAAGCATTATAATTCTTATTATTAAATGTTGATATGACAAATGTATGAATGTACTTAAATTAAAAACCATGAAAAATGATAAAGGGTGCTTTTCCAATATTTTTACATTTGCCTATATTAGTTGTTTATTGAACATTTACACAGAAATTTATTTATAAGTAACTTTTCGTTTTGAGTATTCCTCGGAGTAAGTTATTATAGTTATTTTAGTTTTTCCTTACTAAAAATAGATTTGTCTAGTAACCAAAAATGTTCAGTATAATAATGACCTTAAGAGGTCTCGATTAAAAGCTTTATTATTTGCCAAAACGATATTGTTTATGTTTTCAAATCCCACATATCTTAGAACTATGTTATTTTGTCATAAGTATGCATTATTATGTACGGGTATTGTTTGTTTGTTAACGTAGATGTGTAGTCGTTGATTTAAATTGTAGTTGTTACTGTGATTATGTTATATTTATTTTAAATTTTTGCCACTTGTTATATTATGAATTAAGAATAAAATCGCTGATCGTTTTTATATGGTTTCCTTCTTATTTTGTCGGTTCGATTTAATCTTTTAGCAGAAAAAATTACACAGAAATCAATTTCATACCCGCCTACAATAAACTATAAATGCAGAGAAGGAGAGGCACGTGTTAGTTTAACGGAGGATTCATCAATTTCAATAAAAACATACATTTGAATCATCACTGATACTATGTTGAATTTGTTTCTATAGAGTCATCAAATGATAAAATGATCGGGCAAAGTTGACCTTATATGTATTGGACTATTATATGTATTAGACTATTATTTGTATCCCTTCATTGTCATTTACCACTTTAATTGTTTCGGTTCGTTTATATGCTAAATGTTCGGCTTTGAGCGTTCCTGATTGAGGTTACTACTTGTTTTTCAAATTTCAGTTTTTGATCCATTTTGTTAAATAAAGAATAGCCTATGCCAAGCTATAACGCCATCTTATTTCTATAGATACGTGTTTTTTTTCAAACCCGAGTTGGAAAGAATGATGTGGTGACGTTACGTGCAGACATTCTCTTACCGACAAAGTAACTATATATGTTATAGAGCTTTAAATGAATATAAAGGAAATCTCTACTATAAACTTTATTTTAAAACTATTTTAATCGTAATTGATTCAATAACAGTATATATTATGCCAAGGATGTATATTTATACAAGAACAGGAACAATAATTAATAAACTAGTAAACAGAACTTGAGTTTTGAGTAAAACTCATTGCATATACAGACTGGTTATGATTTGGTTCGTTGTCTTGTTTTATTCTTCTTTGTCGCTTTCGATGCAATAGACATCTTAAAACAGATCGTTTAATCCGATAGTTACGAATTCCATATACAAATGGATTAAGACAACCATTGCAAACTGCTATGGCTAAAGTTGCTATGAACATTTGAGATGACATTTTCATTTTATCGTCCATACCGTCCAATTGAATTAAAACAAATACAATAAATATCGGCGACCACATTAACAGGAATAAAACTACCACTAGAACCAGTGTTTGAATCACTCGAAGATCTCGGGCTTCTCTATGTCGCTTGTTCTTTGTTAACGTATTTCCATTAATGCTGGCTATAGCTCGTCTAGATTTACAGAATCTTTTCAATATGAGAAAATAGTTCACTGCGAGAATAGCCAACGGAATTAAAAATCCTAATGCACATAGAAAAACGGTGAAAACGACAGATATCCGGATCTTAGATACGGGCCAAATTAGTGTACAGATTTTTACAGTTTGTGTTCCGAAAGGAAATTGTCGAACGACAAAGTACATTGCAATAGGCGATGATACCGAAAATCCACCGATCCAAATAATTATTATGAAAACGATTGCCATTCTAGGTGTAATTTTCTTTGATGATGGTCTGTTTATGCATATATAGCGGTCAATACTTATCATTGTCATGGTCCATATAATGACGGAACCGGAAACAAATAAATTGAAAACCATCATGTGACAAATAAATCCACCAAGTACCCAGGTTTCAGTAATGCGTTGTATTGCTATTAATGGACTTGTAAGAGTAAAGAAGATGTCCGCTAAAGCCAAGTTGCACATAAAATAGTTTGTCACTGTTCGCGTGCTTTTAATATTTATTATTTGGTAAAATATGAGAATATTAACAAACATTGATATTAGAAATAACACGATATATATAACAGATTCCAAATAAGATAGTCCTTTCCATGGTCGATTGAATTCAGAGAAAAATGTAAAGTATGACCTATTTCCCCAGCCAACCTCTTCATCAAAGAAATAAGACTTGTTCTCTGTTGTATCTACCATATTTCAGTCTTGATCTGAAAAAGAGGATGTGAATTAATCATCAAAGTTACAACTTTACATGGCAAAAGTGGGTTGCTGGCCACGTACAGATGACTAAGAATGTTTATGAAATAATTATACCAATATTTCAACTCTTAAGTGTTTATCGAGGATAATTACCATTCCATAAAGTTCTACAAATAATGTTGTCATCAACCAAAGTATCAATCAAGATCTACTTACAGTTCGATTTAGGTAGTAAAAAACCAGCACTTCTTAAAATGAACAAACAAGTACAAATGTCCGGTAATATGAAAAAAAATGATTCTTACACTTGTGTTTCGTGTACTATTGCACTCAAAATATTTATGATAAAAACAAAACCGACACATTTTCATCTTTGATATCACAAGAACATATGATATGTGATTGTCCACATCTTCGACCTTTGTTTTTTTATAGATAGCTGTTGCATTGGTAATTGTGTCACATTTTATTTTGTTTAAATACGGTTTGTGAGTGACTTCATTTATTGCTCGTTCTGAAAAATAAAGGCAACAGTAGTATACCGCTGTTCCAAATTCATAAATCGATTGAGAAGAAAAACAAATCCGGGGTACAAACTAAAACTGAGGAAAACACATCAAATATGAGAGGAGAACTACGACACAACAGAAACTAAACACTAAAATGTAACACACAGAAACGAACTATAATATAACAATGGCCATTTTTCTGACTTCGTACAGCCTTAACTGCATTTCAAATATTTCAGTACTTTATTATTCATAAGATTTTAAACCCTTCACGCATTCCATTGGAATTGGATAAAGAAATTACTGCTGCTGTTTTATTTTCATTTGCATGAAATGCGTAGACCGTAGTAATGTTTCGAATGGTACGTTCTTATAGTCATCAAGGGTACCAGGATTATGATTTAATTCGCTAGACGCGCGTTTCGTCTGCATAAAACTCATTAATGACCCTCTAGACTAAATAATATTGACAGTTTATATACAATCTTTCTGGCAATAAATGCATAGCATAAAGATGATATCCTGTAAACAAAAAGTCGAATGAAATACCAAATGTACACCTTCCACCAAAAAAAAAAAAACAACTACAAAAGCGAAAAGACAAACAGCAATAACTTAATATTACACAAAAACTAATGAGATTACATACACGAATCAATCCCTTCGAAAACAGGGAGAGTACCTACGAATGGGTGAGCGGTTTCTGTTCTACGAGTATCATAAGTTGTATAGTTCATTGCATGATGAGACATGGCTTCAATCGGAGAAAGACAGACGAGATTGTTGTTCCGACAAATTGAACACTGAACTGAGTGTCACATATAACAAAAATATATTAAATCAGGGCAACAGTAGTATACCACTAAAACGGTCGATTGAATTGTCTAAACAATTGTCAGAACATCGACTCGAATCAAGTGATAGGAATAGCAAGCTCTGGAATATAACATCAATTTCAATCCTGGTAACATTTATTTAATATGCATGTGCTGCTGGAATGTTACTACACAGAAATGGAAAGTTCACAGAGAAAATCAAAATCTTCCTCAACCCTGTCTCATACAGTTAAAGAAACATTTTAGTGATAAAAAGAGTACATTTGGTTATTCTAAGAAAACACACTGATTGGCGAAAGGCAGGCTCCAAAACGTACTAATATATATTGTATAAAAACAACGAAAAACTCAAGCATCATGTCAGTTACACAGTTAAAACCAGTTTTTTCAATCAGAGTTTTTTTATGGATAATTGGTTTTTCCTAAAACACAAATTTGTATTTAAAAGGTGTTATTTATTTATATATTTTAAAAAACCAAATACATGTACAACTCACAGAGTCAAATGTTTGTGGAATACAAGTTGTACTAATTATCTCGCTTTATCATACTCCAATATTTGGCGAGATAGCTGTATCACTGCCTTAATGGCAGTTTACATGTACCAATCTGCTATTCTTTGAATCATTTTCAGTGACAATACAGATTTGAAATAGAAAACGACGAAAGTTTACAATAAGCCAGGCTTGTAGAGCACTATTTCAACTCATTTCTGAACTGGTATTTTTTTTTTTCGGAATAGAGTAACGGACTGATGTATATCTGCTCGTCTTTTTGTACGGCAATTGTGATATCTGTCTTTCTCACAATTGTTATTTTTAATTATCCCTTGAAATTGTGTACCCTCTTTCAAATTATTTTTGTAATGTCTTTGAATTCTCCAGACTGCGAAAAAAGTAAAACAAAAAACTTACCGAACCACAAGAAAAATTCGAATCGGAACCAAGTAGCAAACTCAAAGGCATTATTACTGAAAAATGTTCATTCTTGTAATTTATTTCGAAATGCATTCATACTCTCAAAATTATTAAAGGATAAAAAAAATATTAAAAAGAATCTTACCTAAATCAATGACAGACCAAATGCGAATTCACGTGTTAAACCCCAATTAAATAAAGAACTTAACACCTTTGATGTCTGTTTCTAAATTAAGAAACACTTCACTAAAGTACAACATCCTTCATTTGAGCTATAATGAGGGAACATATGATCTTTAAGTCATAACCACCCATATATTATAATTGCAGTTCAAAGATTTATTATTTTTTGTCCATGGCACAAATGAAATCTTTATGCTGGATTTCCTGTATCTATCCATTTTTAGGTAAAGTTGAGAAAGGAAATGGGGAATGTGTCAAAGCGACAACAACTCCATTAGAGCAGACACCAGCCGAAAGCCACCAATGGGTTTTCAATATAGCGAGAAACTCCCGTACCCGGAGGCGTCCTTCAGCTGGCCCCTTAAAAGAATGTATACTAGTACAGTGATAATGGACGTCATACTAAACTCCGAATTATACACAAGAAACTAAAATTAAAAATCATACAAGACTAACAAAGGCCAGAACTCCTGACTTGGGACAGGCGCAAAATTTCGGCGGGGTTAAACATATTTATGAGATCTCAGCTCTCCCTCTATACCTCTAGCCAAAGTAAAAAAGTAAACGCATACAAAACGCACATTAAAATTCCGATTTCGATGTCGGAAGATATAACAAAAGAAAATAAATAAAATAACAATAATACATAAATAACAACATACTACTAGCAGTTAACTGACATGCCAGCTCAAGACCTCAATTAAACTGATTGAAAGATTATGTCTTCATCATATGAATATCAGGCACAATCCCTCCCGTTAGGGGTTTAGTATCATATTATCATAAAATATATCAGAAGAACATAAACCATGTCATGCCAACAACTATTGTTTTTTTTAGGTTCCTAGTATAAAATTTTCTTATCGCTTTGTTTCTTTTATCCGAAAACCAACCGTTCCTTTATCCTTCCTCCTGAAATCTACATTTGCCTTGAAAAAAAAGATAAAATCACAAAAATACTAATAAAAAATAAAAGTCCGAGGAAAATTCAAAAAGTAAAGTCCCTAATCAAATGGCACAAATCCAAAGCTCACACATTTCAAACGAATGTTCTGGTCATTCTACCCTTGGATTTGTAACCATTATATTTCATTAACATAGATACGTTATGATATGATCTGTTCTGTTCCACAAACCCCATTCCAATCATATAACATTAAACTGCTTATAGGTTGCACTTTGTAAATACAGCTGTTTCTCAAAACACGCCTCTTTTGGGGAGTAATTGAATATTCATAGAAAAATAATTTTGTTTACATACTGGTTCCCAGTTATGTTCTCTGTGTTCCATTTGCATATTTGTAAGTTAAATTGTTAAGAAGTGCCTATATTTACTCTTCGCAGTCATTGAAACTCATAGATCCTTCCTGAATATTATTTATGGGGTATTTGTGTCCTTTCGATAACCCAAAAGTAAGCCGCAACACCTAAATCTGCTTTTTTGTCACCACGGCATAATAAATACAAGCTAGAAAAATAAAAATATCTCAAGAAAACTTACAATAGTGTGTTCTATCCTGAACATGTACTAAATATTCCAAATTGCTAGAAACAGCAGAATGATTTAGGAAATTTGAGGCCCCTGGGGCAAAAAACATAGAAAAATTGCCTACCCCCTAGGTCATAAAACAAATAATTTAACTTGTAAATGCTATGATTTTATGATTTTAAAGTTCTTGATATAGAAAACAATAACTATGCTTGGAAGTTATGCAAAAATCAGATGTTAGCAGTCATCTCTACAACATTTTAAGTGATTTTATATCTCAGACTGGTATCTGCATACATACAACTATTGCAAATATGGCTTTGGTTGAACACTTCTAGTATATATAGTAGCTAAATTGTGTCAGATATATGGTTACAGATGATACTGTTGTGACAAGAATTCTAAATTGACCATTTGAGGCAGAAAATGTGTTCTTTAATTGACAAATAGGCATACAGTAAGATGTGGACTGGAGATAGAGGCTGGATTGGATACTTTATATAATCTTGAATGTTGTAATGATTGACTGCTAAACATTACATTTATGATATTCTGATATGCTTTCAATATGTTATCAAAACAGTTTTTAACAGGTTCTAGGCATTTTTTATCAGAAAATATGCAAATAGGGTAAGCTGGCAATAATTCAAGTCTTGTTTTCAAATTCTTTAAAAAATTGAAACAGGGGAGGGGGTATCAAATGTATAGTAAAAAAAAACTTAGAGTATACACAGTGATTTCTTTAAGACTTTAATTCTGATAAATGAGTATTGATGTGAGAAAAACTGATTTTAGAGAGTTTTCTATTTGAATAAATGTCTGTATAGGTTGCACTTTGTAAATACAGCTGTTTCTCAAAACACGCCTCTTTTGGTGAGTAATTGAATATTCATAGAAAAATAATTTTGTTTACATACTGGTTCCCAGTTATGTTCTCTGTGTTCCATATCGCAGAGACAGAAATTGGGAATGTTACCAGTAAATAAACACGTGCATATTGTTTACATTGAAATCTGTGGTAACCTTTTATTCGAGGTAGGGGTAGTTAAGAAAATTAGTGTAAGTTTAAACTCTGAGAAGTTCAGGGCATATAAACGTTGAAAATATGCCGCACAGCCCTATATTTTGACCTTTGAAAAAAATTGTGGTGCATATGAACTTTCAATTCTAGGATAAGATTTTTTTCAAAACTTCATAGTAAAAGTGGTACAGTTTTAGCCGTAAAAGGAGTTCCTATGGGAAATTGCATTGTCAATATTTACAGAAATGCAACCTATAAGTCGTTTGTTTCTAACAGAATCATCCGAACATAATAAGATATCAAGCCATTTGTTACAGATTCATGTCCTTTGTATTTTTAATTATTAAAGTTGCAAAAACGTTAACTTCATTTCTGTAAGCTCTAACTTTACGATTTATTTAATAAAAAGATATATCGTGAATAACGTTAAGGATTGGAAACTGCAAGAATATCAAAAGAATCTCTCTCCCTAAAAAAAATACAAAACAAAAAACAAAAAAACAAAATCCCAAGAAAACAAACTTATTTTAATCAAATAATCACCTTTAAGTCATCATATGCCTGCATGGTCTCCAATCAATGAAAATTACCAAAGCATATGGCAATCTTTTAATAGATTAACTTTGATAAGATAATGTTTGCTACACGTGTTTGACAAACGTATACAAATTAATATAAAAAATGGGAAATATCGATCAAGATAGATATATCATATCGACTTGTTTCGTTTCCCTGTTCTGTGTATTCGTTTTTTTTATACATCTTTTGCAAGGATTGCATTTTAACGCTCAATAGAATATTCATTATTCTCTTCTTTGCCTTTTTATTGTTGATTTTATTTGTAAAAAATCAAAATATTACAAACTGATTGAATATTCGCAAAATTTTACAATTGTACAACTTTGTCATTTGGAACATTGTTATGACATTCAATAGGGTCCGCAACATAATAAAAGTTAAGTACGAAATCATACGACAAGACTTGGTTATTGTGTCTTTTTTAACAAATTTTTATCAGTATCTTCTAGGGTTGCACTTGATTCTTGGAGGAAATATTCAAGCATACCGACGAATTGAAAAAAAATATGAAAGTATCGGAAAAAACATATGGCGTTCAATAACAGGGAAAGGTCATATTAAATGGACATACCAACTTTCGACTCCCATATCCAATGGGTTATTTATTGTGAGAAAGGTATGGTATATTGCTTTGCATGTTTGGAGTATAATCTAACCAGCTATAAAGAAAAAAAGTAAGAAAATAAATCAAGATCTGCCATTTGAAAAGTGTAATGGATGAGGTACGATAGGAGCCTACAGTTGAACCCTTGCAAAAAATCAACTCTTTAAACGTATGGCACATTAAAGGAGGAGGTATGATAAGAGCCATTGTTTTGCCTTGAAATTGCAAAAATAGTTAAAACTTTTTAAATTAATCGGACCTTTCAAAATTGTGTTAGGTTTATTGATAAATGACCAGGTTAATATAATATGAACACTCCAGTGCAGATAAGGACTTGCGATGTTGTTATGCATATGTTGAAATTGTCATATTTGACCAAAGCTGGCCATTTAGAACATATTATTTAGCATCTTTATAGCTCTCTCAGGCAAAACTGACTTTGATGGATACGACTATGTATATGTTCTTTTTGTTCTTGAAGCTCTGAAAAATGTTCCAGTTCTCATACATAAGGGTTTGAATAAATTCGGCTTTGGGCGTATCTTATGAAGGTAAATCCACAACGATTGAATTTTCCAGCTACAATTACTGGTTTAAAATTTAACGGGGTTGAAAAGTAAGATTAGCGACTAAATGTTTGTTTTTCCAGAAATTCGATACTTTTTGAATGTTGTATTGTTTAGGATGTTAGTTTGTGGTTCCTTTCAGAATGTTAAGTGTGTGTTCTTATTAAGACACATTACAAATATTCACTAGAATCTCGGTATACCGGAACTGTTAGATGCAGTCCCTTTCCGAGTTTCGGACGCTAATTTCCTATCCTTATGAATGTTCTCCATAGTAAGTTTATTCTACTAGTCCATAGACTTTTCTAACAACGATTAACCCCAAGACAAAATCCAAAATCCGTATGATTTCAAAACATGAAACTAAAAACATTGAGTTCCATCAAGATAGGAAGTTTGAAATAACAATGATGATATTCCAACGATCGAAATTGTCAATTACAGTAAAACCTGACTAAACCGTACCCTTTCGAGACTTTTGTTCGGTTTTGGCAGGTATTCGGTTTCATCAGGTTCACAATGCATAAAATGTGATATGATTGGTCTTCAAAACAAGTTTGGATTAGGCAGGTCTCCGGTTTATTCAGGGTTCAGTTTAATCAGGTTTCACTGTATATTACACGTTGTAGATCTTTTAGGGGAGGAACACAGTAGCAGTTTCTTAAAATTGAGAAAAACATTTTCACGCGCGGGAATTCTTGTACATCGATAAATTTAATGTTGTTTAAACATGCGGACTTTTTTTTATTTGTACAAAATATATGAGACATCATGTAATTGTACCGATATATTTATATCAAGATGTTTATTTTGTTTTATTTGAACAACACTAAATCACACGTTTATCATCGATGAGTTGTAACAAAATTAATTGTAAAAATACGTAAAATGTAACATATGATAAAAAACCATTTCAATTGATTTACTTAATGAGCTTCATGGATGACAGATAGTTTTCATTTCTTACGGAATGAAGGAAATTAATTTAAAAAAAAATGGAATACGTTATTTCATTAATTTGAAGGGATTTGAAGCTTTCATTTCTGGATTAGCATTTATTAGGATCGATCAAAGCCGAATATTTGAAAGCTGATGATGGATGAGACTTTACAGAGTTGAAAAGCTATATAATAAAAAAGGACTAGAAATAGTAGTCAAATCCATCTGAAGTCAATTTTGTCTGAGAGGGTTGACAGCTTAGCTTCTTTACAATTTATGAATGTATAAACGGACAATTTAAGACATGCTTATCATAAATCATAGCAGCACCGAAGTATTGACTACTGAGTTGATAATATCTAAAAGACGGATAATTCACCTGCAGTTGTAGAAACTCAGAGGTGTGAAAAAATAAAATCAACACTTTACAAATGTCATGTGTCCGTAGCTTTTTTTATTACTAGTCTTTAAATGTTTTACTTGATAAATGACCATTCCTATTATTGTATGGTCGGAAATATTCCTTGCTAATGTTCAATATGTTTGTATTTTGTATGAATTTGTCGATAATAGTAGCACAACAGTTATGAAGATAAAATTTAAACCTAGCTTACTTTAGCAATGAGCACATAGATGATACAAATTACCGCAAATTGGATCAAAACGATAAAAATATACGGAAAGTAACAGCGTCCTGTCTATAGCTCATTGTTAAATGTATAGGTAAACAATCATCAAAGATATTTGAGTTTTTGGTTTTGCAATTTGATAGGGACTATCTGATTTGAATTTTCATTGGAGTTCGGTATTTTGGTTTAATTTTACTTTATGGCTGGCTAATAAGTTTGTACGACAGACTAGATAAGACAAATTAGTTATGTTAGAACAGTTGAAAGGCCATATAAAAAACGAAATTCAAGAGCCATGATATAATAGGAAATTCTCAAAAACGTTGTTCCAAGTAAGCATTAGGCAATATTTAACGCAGTATTTATTTTTTATATAAATAGTTATCAAAGGTACCAGGATTATAATTTAGTATGCCAGACGCGCGTTTCGTCTCAATAAGACTCATCAGTGACGGTCGTATCAAAATATTTATAAAGCCAAAAAAGTACAAAGTTGAAGAACATTGAGGATCCAAAATTCCAACAGTTAATGTACAGAAAAAAAAATATATTTCATCATAAAATTGAAATTAAAATGCCAATATTATGTATATACAGTGTATAGAATTGTGTATACATTGTAATTTAATACGGAATACTGCTAAGTGAAAATAAAATACTTTGTCAAGTATGAAAATTGGTTTTATTTATTTATAACTTTAAATATTACATACTTTAGTAGACTTGTAAATATATTTAATTCATATTTGAAAAAAAATGCATCACTAAATTTTGTTTTTATAAACTATTAGAATATAACTTACTTAAATAGTAGTGCTCATGGTCCATTTCAACTCTTCGTTGAAGTCACTGCTGCAAGTGAAAATACGTCACCAGTCTTCGTTTCCTTGACCAATAAACTTTCAGCAAACCAACGTTTGATACTTCAAATTACATCAATTAGTCGCTATACTAAATAAAGTACTCCACACACAGGATGCAGATAACAGCTTACTGATAAAACTATATTAGATAAATAATGTTACTGTGTGATTTAGTAAAACGTATTGATTTAACGTAATTATTAAACTAATCTGACGAGGAAATGCAAATAGACTTTAGATATTAAATAATAAAGTACTTGTCTGTCCCAAATTCATGTGTTTGGTTTTGATGTTATATTTGTTGTTCTCGTGGGATTTTGTCTGATGCTTGGTCCGTTTCTGTGTGTGTTGCATTTTGGTGTTGTGTCGTTGTTCTCCTCTTATATTTAATGCGTTTCCCTCGGTTTTAGTTTGTTGCCCCGATTTTGTTTTTTGTCCATGGATTTATGAGTTTTGAACAGCAGTATACTACTGTTGCCTTTATTTAACCAATGAAATTGTTTTTTTTCATGTATGAATACTTGAACTGGTTGTTAAATTAACATATGTTTTCTTCTTAAGTTTAAAAAAGGCATACCAATTTAGCGAAACAGCATTTTAGATTGATGACATGCATATTAACGTTGATAGATTATGTTTAATACACAACAAGAGGCCTACAGAGATGCTATATTGACCACTAAAACTAATTAATTCGAAAACAAGGATCATACTGTAACAAAAGACGAAAATCAATAACTTTCTATAAAAGATTATAAAGAAAGCTTAAGACTGAGCAACAAGAATCCAACCAACAATTGGGATGGTCACAGTTGCTATTGAAGGGTAGGTAGATACTAGTTCACATCTGATTAAGAGAAAACATGTGTACATGATGAAGTATTAAGGCATGGCAGGAACTATATGAATAAATATTAATATTGAGTCACTGATAAGGTCTTTGCATCGGAACTAAACACATTTATTCTAAAAACAGTTGTTGGCATGACACGGGTTATGTTCTTCTCATATATGTTATGATGGTATGATACTAAACCCCTAACGGGAAGGATTGTGCCTGATGTTCATATGATGAAATCATAATCTTTCAGTCAGTTTAATTGAAGTCTGGAGCTGGCATGTCAGTTAACTGCTAGTAGTCTGTTGTTATTTATGTATTATTGTCATTTTGTTTATTTTCTTTGGTTACATCTTCTGACATCAGACTCGGACTTCTCTTGAACTGAATTTTAATGTGCGTATTGTTATGCGTTTACTTTTCTACATTGGTTAGAGGCATAGGGGGAGGGTTGAGATCTCACAAACATGTTTAACCCCGCCGTAATTTTGCGCCTGTCCCAAGTCAGGAGCCTCTGGCCTTTGTTAGTCTTGTATTATTTTAATTTTAGTTTCTTGTGTACAATTTGGAAATTAGTATGGCGTTTATTATCACTGCACTAGTATATATTTGTTTAGGGGCCAGCTGAAGGACGCCTCCGGGTGCAGGAATTTCTCGCTACATTGAAGACCTGTTGGTGACCCTCTGCTGTTGTTTTTTATTTGGTCGGGTTGTTGTCTCTTTGACACATTCCCCATTTCCATTCTCAATTTTATTTTAAGATTAGATGCAATTTATGCTGTGAAAATAGGCGAACATCCTAAATTTTGAAATTCTATGTCTATACTTGAACCTAATGCA
This sequence comes from Mytilus galloprovincialis, assembly GCF_965363235.1. Taxonomy (NCBI): domain Eukaryota; kingdom Metazoa; phylum Mollusca; class Bivalvia; order Mytilida; family Mytilidae; genus Mytilus; species Mytilus galloprovincialis. Next base: position 96,247,858 of record NC_134841.1, on the reverse strand, counting down.
CAAGTATAGACCTAGAATTCGATAGGACATCCCTCTGTTTAGATTGTTCACGACTGTATGCTGATGTCTGTTTAGATATGTCTACGGTCATTGTGTCGTTAAGTTATTCTCGTTATGGGTTTTGCTTTATAAAGAATGATAAACTGGAAATTGAATGTCAAAGTAACGGAAATTGACTGCCTGTACTACAGATCATTAAGGGTTTCAAAATGCGTTTGTTCCAGCACTCTGAAATTTTCATTTATTAATTTTAATCGAAAAGAATATAACTGATTGCATGTTGTTATCTCTATATTTTGTTCACATTAATTATGTATTTGAAATAAAATCGACTGCGGTGCACTCGATATGGTTCAACAGGAACCTGTCTTCATATATAGTATCTTATTCTTTTTTTCTCTCATTCGCCTAGTAAAAAATAAAACCCGAGAAGAAACAAGACACTAATAGGAGACGACTACATTTAGAAATATAATACATATAAAACTTGCCATCATTAGCTTAATTTAATATTCGTTATCAGCTGTAATGACGTGCTTAAAATTGAAACTGGCAGATATGAAGGTATAGATGTAAATGAAAGGTTTTGTTTTAATTGTAGAAAAAATGATTTAAATATAATTGAAGATGAAAAACATGTTTTATTAGAATGCCCAGAATATGCAGATTTGCGAACGATATTTTTTAACAGTGTATGTAATATAGAAAGTAGTTTTAGTAATTTAAGTAATGAAGAAAAGTTTTTATTTATGTTTCATGACGATAGAGTTTGTTATTTTACAGCCAAAATCTGCCATGAAGTACTTTTTAAGAGAAAGTGTATTTTATACTCGTAATAAGTGTATATAATGTTGTTTGTTTTCTTTTGTGTAATTGTTTTTAATAGTATGGTGTTTTATGCCAAGATATATTGATATATGTTATAGATGTAATATAAATGTATTTTAATCTGTGTTTTTACAGTCTCCCATAACTCTTTTTAGAGTGGCTCTTTTGTAAATTGTTGATATTATATTGTGTGTTATATCAAATGTTTAAAAGAGGTGAGACTCTAATAAATTATTTGTTTGTTTGTTTGTTTGTTTTGCTTGGTCATCTCCTATTTATCTGTTATTTACTATGTTGGTTTACTGATAGATGGCTCAACTATGCACAGTATGTATTTTGTTTGGTGTAAATACCCGCGTCAGCATACAAAAACACATTATGAATGACGATTGACATTCAATAGACTGTATCATCAATGTTAGATAATATACTGCTATACCACTGTCTCCCAACGTTGATCCTGATAATGCTTCCCTGTCGTTGTTAATACTTCGTTTGAGACTCATCAACCAGTACTTCAACATCGTGGTTAATTAGCTGTATTATTGACTTACCTGGCCCTGAAAAAAAACGTTGTGAAGGCAGTAGACGACAATCCAACAACAGAAAAAAAAATTGTTTCTAGATCTTATTTTACTGAACATTCTTGCTGCTTACAATTATCTCTTTCTACAATGAACTTGCCCCCAGCAGTTTCAAAAGAAAATATTTTGTAAAAATTTTAAAAAATTACGATTTTTTTAAAAAATTTACTATAAAGGACAATCACTCATTAAGGAGTCCATTGACAATTTTTGTGATGTTTGACTTATTTGTAGATCTTACTTTGCTGTATATTATTGCTGTTAACACTTTATCTCTATCTATAATAATATTAAAGATAATAACCAAAAACTGCAAAAAAATTACAAGATTAGGGGTAGCAACCCAACAACAGATTACCTGATTTATTTGAAAATTTACGGGCACATAGCTCTTGACCTTATAAACATTTTTACCCTTTGTCGTATTTGCTCTAAATGCTTTGGTTTCAGAGATATAGGCCAAAAACTACATTTTACCCCTATGTTCTATTTTTAGTCATGTTGGCCATCTTAATTGGCGGGCGGGGTCACCGAACACATTTTTTGAACTAGATACCTTAGTGAAGTTTGTTTGAATTTGGCCAAGTAGTTTCAGAGGTGAAGATTTTTGTAAAAGTTAACGGACGACGGACGACAAGTGACGAGAAAAGCTCACTTGGCCCTTTTGGCCAGGTTATCTAAAAACAAAATGTAATATCGTCAAGCAAAGTTAACCTAAGATTAATTTGTTACTTTTTCGCCCCGTCTGTCATATAGGTCTTCACTTGTTTCAATACTTTTATATATTTGGTTTTTACTGATAGCACTTAGCGATCCTGTTGAGGGTTGAGTTAGTAAAGGGCTTCGGAGTTATGATATTTATAAAGATTTTTAAGCAGTGGGTCGATACCTACCTCCTTGATTATCCCTAGCTCAGTAGTACATGATTTATGCCACTGCCATACAAGTGTGAGGTTTAATTAGCTACAAAACCAGGTTTAATCAACGTTTTGATATAAGGAAATACCTGTCCAGGAAGATGACAGTTGTTATCCATGCGCTGGATGTTTATGAGTTTTTTTTTTATTTTGCCATATGCTTAAGGACTTCTCGTTTAAATTTTCCTCGGAGTTCAGTATTTTTGATGTTATACTTTTGTCGATACTAATATGAATTTTAAAAAGTACAAATCTATGTATGTTGGCGTTTGTTTTTGTTGTAGATCAGTGTTTCTGTTGTTTCTTTGTTTTCCTCTTAAAGTTAACCTCTGTTTTAGTTTGTAACCCTGATTTATTTACTCTTAATCTAATTATGACTATAGAACAGTGTTATACCTACGTTGCCTTTATCTTGAATGTATGTGTCTAAAATTCCTCGTTGGTAAATTTAGAAATTACTATGAAACTGTATGTTTATCATCCTCAATTTGAACTTAGCCTAATTTAGCTATTCATTTTAGACCCCTTTTACTTATTTATACACTAATGGTTTTCAAATGTTTGGTTTTGATCGATTCAGGTAAAGATTAATTTGGAAAAGCGTTTCGAACACAGAAAACTATCCAGTTTCATTTTTTCTCCCAGTTAATACTTTTTTCACTAGATTACAAATGACGACAGAATGCAATCGTTTTGGAATAGTGAATAGCAGTTATAATTTCTACTGTGGCCATTCCTACGTTAGTTATGTGTTCGTTCAGGCTAACAAAGATACTGTTATAATATAACATATATATATATTATAATATTTTTGTAGTTTCGAAAGTTGTCTTTGAGCATATGATCGAAATTTTCAAAATTCAATCATTGAATTTATTCCACCAATGCAGGGTTGGCGTTAAATCTTCGAGGGAACGATATATTAGATTGGCAAGAATACAAGAGAGGCAAAAGATACCAAACAGACATGGAAACTCATAAGTCGAAAGTATACTGACAACGCCATGGCTAAAATGAATCCTAAAACATAACAAACTAAAGACTGAGCAACACGAACCTCAATTTAAACTTTTTCAAGTTCGAGTTTTTCAATTTCAGGTGTTGGGTAATTTCAAGTGCTAGATGGACGAGTAAGCAGATCATGCTCCACATTTGGCACCGTCGTGTTGTTCATTGATGTATAACATGCAATTCGATATATAGGTCACGTCTAGACAATGATTAACGACGAATCATACGACCATATGTATATCAACACACTATGCATTTAACGGAAATAAATTACAGATATTTAATCAGTGATATCTTAAAAAGAGTAGCCTAATGATATATGTTTTGTAATGATACATGTATATTATATAATAAATTACGCGGTCAAGCAGGAAGTTCCCACAGAGATAACGATCTTAATTGTAAAGCAGTAATATATTTAATATATATAGAATAAATTAGGGGAACCCTCCGAGTTGAACCTGTACACGTTTTAACGAAGGGAAGAACGCATAGGAGGCGAAAGATACTAGAAATTAGAGACAAAATAAAGTATAGGGACGTGTGTGCCAATATTCTTCAACAATATCGGTCAGTCAGTGACATTGTCAACAAAACCACAGATAGAAAAACAATTAGCAAAACCACAACATCCACTTAGAACATGTAGGACAAGAATTGAATACATGTATGTGATGCACGTATATGTTTTTTTCTTGATCAGCGAATGTATCAAAATGAAAACGCAAAATTCTAAGCGGGCAATAAGAAATCATAAACGAAGACAGACAAGAAACACAGAGATCACAAAAAAAAAAAAGACAAACAAACAAAACGATGTGCAATTAGATGTGGGTTCTCTCTGAAAAGTTTTTAAGAAATTAACTCTTGTTGCAGTACTACATGTACATGTCAAAGACAGTAATTCGAAGTGCACTTTCTGTATAGTTAAAGCTTCATTGCATGAAAGCTCATTGCTAATTAATAAACTATAGTTATTAATCATCAGTTTTAATACAAGGATTGATAACTGGGTGATTGAACCGTCCAATTATTTCCTCCCAAATATTATGTTTGTATTCATAGTGGTTTTGTGGCTGAAAAAAAAATGGAGAAAACGTATAAAAGTAATAATTTGAAATCTCTTCATAAAAGTGTGATAATTTGTAAAGATTCTGTAACTATAACTAGCTAAAAATGTTTTTAATTTGAATACTGTTTTGAAACAGTTATTTCCGCTCTAAAAATGTTTTTTTTTTGTGATAAGTAGGGAGTTTTGAGTATGGTATGAATTTAAACCATTGAATTTGCACTTTTTTATATATCTAGTGTTAATTCTGGAAGTTACAATTGGAACTTTGATTCTTGCACAAACATATATATGTCTAAAATTCCTATCTGTTCGTTTGTTTCTAAATCATGTTTTGTAGGCAACTATGGAATACTAATTAGGTCTTTCCACTTTTCGTGGAAAGACCTTTTGTTTTTCTTCTGATTATTTTTTTTTTCTTCTGCCGTCTGAGATTCTTTTTTGTCTTACAACATATCGAATGGATTTTTTGGCCAATGATGTTGTACAGTAATGGGGGTTTCAAAACTCACCCTGTGTGACCGAACACTTAATCTTATAGGAGTCTCTCCCTGCGTCCCCTTTTTCTGGTTATCGTTAAAGATTTTAGAAAACTGTTTTCACCAAATTGTTCGTCTATTCTTGAGAATGATTTGGCTTATTTTGACTTGAGTGATCGGAAGACATCTTATGGCAGTTATTTCCCTTTGAAAATTTAAGATAGGCGATTTGTTGGATAAATTCATACGTTATAAGTCGTAGAGGCCTACAGTCTTTTCATATGAAGTCCTTGGTCCATTTGAAGGAAATTGAGGTCAAGGTTATGTTCTAAATTTTGAATTTTGCTTGTTATCGTTATTCCACAGAAACTGTGACAGTAAATGATATGATGTGTTTGCCAAATAACTGTTTACAATAAGGCGCAACTTCAACCTATTTCAGTCAAAGTGTTTTGGTTAACTCTTATAGGAGTTTTCAACCCTTATGTATTTCAAATCAGTATTTCTCCACAACCATACAAGTGATTGACCTCCGGTCTTCCGTTTTGAGTTCACTGACCTGTGACCTTGAAATTGAGATCAAGGTCGAAGGTCAAGGTTATGTTATAAATTTTGAATTTTGCTTGTTATCGTTATTCAAAAGAAACTGTTACAGTTAATGATATGATTTGTTTGCCAAATTACTGTTTACAAAAAGGTGCAACTTCAACCTATTTCAGTCGAAGTACTTTGATTAACCCTTATAGGAGTTTTCTACCCTTATGTATTTGAAATCAGTATTTCTCCACAACCATACAAATGATTGACCTGGGGTCTTTTAATTTGAGATAACTGAGCTATGACCTTGAAATTTAGATCAAGTTCAAAGGTCAATTTGACATTCCAGATTTTGACCTTTGCTAAAAATTATTGTTCATAATAAAACATTTAAGTCTTCTGCATATACCTATTAATTTTATGTTTTTATATCACTTTGAAGAACCAAATTACATCAACAAGGAGTGACATTTTCTAACATCGTTTTCTAAATCTCATTCTTATTATCGAGGTGGAAAGACCTTCAATTGTTCTCTGAAGAATTGGTTTTTAATTGTACTTTATGAACATACTTACTCTGTTTCACATATGAAGTAATTGTGATCCTCACATTTTTTGTCCTCCCATTTATATCCTCGGCTGCCAGTCATTGCCATGCAATGTTCATTATTGTCATTGTTATTAGGTTGACCGGAATCCCAGTTCATGTACTGTACTTTTTCAAGAGTTATCGCCCATTGCCATTCTCCCTCCACCAGTATATCATGTCCACCCAACCAAAATGCATTATTTCCGGCATTATCTGAAATGTAATTTTTTGAGTTAACTAGAACATCAAGTGTATAAAAGTGTTAAGAGAAAGTTTGTCAGTAATTCAATTGGATATTTTAAAGTTGTTCAAGCTGTGTAAAAAAAAGTTCGTGTGCCCCCATGTTACTTTTTGTAATAATTGGACACGAAAGGATTTTACATAGAACTCTTTATGTTTTCCGTCAACATTGCGTGGATACAATATGTATACATATACACTTATTGCTTAAAAAATCTCTCTTACTTGGTAAAGTCTTCAGCATTTGTGCTAAATATAACTGTTCTTGTATATCTTCAATCACTGCCAGAGTTGCACCAAAAGAATCACAATATGCCTACAATAAAAGTGCATAAAGAAAATATATTATACTGTATATGTTTATTTTAATGTTATCTATTGGAAATATATTCCGGGCGATGCCGGCATATCAGGAACGCTCGCTACATGTGGACGTTCATGGTAATAAATAATACGTTCTAAATCTTAATCGATTCCTACTGTTTCAGATCGTTTCAGCCTTTAGTTTTTCTCTCTACCTGAAATTGTAATATTTAAAATGTGTATTCTGTTTTCATGTATATTAGTACCTGCATGTTAACTTGGTTTTCATATATTTGAGTGTTACTGATAAAAGGAAATCCAGAACATTGCTTTGAACGTATGAAATTATTTCACGTGTTGTTTTCATTTTTTCAGCATTTAATGTCTATAGCATCAGCACATATTAAATTAGTTTTCATTGCCAGATACATGGCAAGTTTATAATCTTACCGCTGATTCTGGCCATGTTGCTTTGACACGTGCAGCATGATAGCACGAGTTACTATGGCCAAGGAAATCCTTTGGACATGGCGGAGGAACATCTAATGATGAAACATCATAAAATGTATCATTTGTATAAGCTAATTAGTACATTAAAATAGAATTCGGACATGCAACTTTAATATTTATAATTAAATCTTAAAATAAAATGGGTCATGTGAACATCAGCTTGTTATATATGATCATCTAATGCACTGTATTGCAGAATGTTTATTTAATTTCTGTAATGTTTGCTACTACAGTTCATGATGACGTGGACGCTTGGGTTTTGTAAAATCTCTACTTTGAGATTAATCGTCACAATCTTAATTTCGTGTTAAGATAATGTAGAAGATATAGTGCGTTATACTTTTATCCATAATTCAAAGGTATTTATAGTCATTTTAGTATATTACAATCAACGTTCAGACATTGCTTCATATTATGAAGCTATTGTGCATAGATTTTCAAAATTTATTTAAAAAATGACTGTAAGTTTTGAAAATGCGCATTTTTTTAAATTTTTTGTTCATAGTCTTTTTGTCTCAAGAATAAGTGTCCCAAATGACCACGGATGTTAGATTTGTCGTAGCTGTATCATAGGTAATTCTACAAATCTCTTTTGGAAAATCTACCATGCACACTGCGAGGCAAGGAACACCAAAATGATCATTACACAGAAGGGATTTAATTGACAAAAAGTGTAAAAACAATAGATGTAATCTAGAATTTTGTTTGACTTGGCACGGTATTGGCCAATAATAAATGAATTTTATTGAAGAATGTTTGAAAAATTCAAATGACTACACAACGAAATATGTAATTTACAAAATTACATGTTATTATCAAATACTGTTAATAAAACATTAATAAATAAAGCAACTATTATTACATGTAGTTGTAGGTGAATCAGTGGCATTGGTCACGACTCCCAGTGGCTGAACTGTTGATGGTGGAAACGGCGTTTCTTTGTTGGTAAATATTGTACCGTACTAGGCGGAAATGGTGTCTCCATGTTAGGCAATGTCTGACTTGTACTTGGTGGGATAGGCGTTTCAATGTTTGGCAAAGTCGCTAAAATAAACAACAAGTAAAGTTAGTAATACTGCTTCTATAGAGAACATTCAAATATTACTGCATGCATTTATCAGGGCGATTGTTGATTATCGAGAAACATGCGAGATTGTTCCATGCAAGATTAGAAAATGTTGCCTTCAAACATTTCTAATTCTCTCTGTTTACTTTTTTCAATTTGACCGTCATCCGCAAACTTATTATGGGTGTGAATAAACTCATCATAGATACCAGGATTAAACATTTAAATTTACGCCAGACGCGCTTTTCGTCTACAAAAGACTCATCAGGGACGCTCGAATCAAAAAATGTTTAAAAGGCCAAATAAAGTACGAAGTTGAAGAGCATTGAGGACCAGAATTCCTAAAAGCTTTGCCAAATACAGCTCAGGTGATCTATTCCTGAGGCAGAGAAGCCTTAGTAACTTCTAAAATTCTAAATTTTAGTGATATAAACGCCGTTAAAAAAAAAACAATTGCGAAAAATCCTAGTTTACACACGATTTTTTTTTATCAATTAATGCAATCTGAAAATATCTGGATACCCTCACACTTTTTTCTTTTCTTTATATTTTATTTATCTTTCTTTAATTAATTTATATACAAACAGATTATAATATATATAGATTTAGATAATCTACTACATTTTATTCAGAAAAAAATATAGTTGCACTATTGCAGTTTAAAAGAATAAAATGTTTCATTTTATGATAAAACACCCATTTTGTAGTCCTAGGAAATAATACCAGTATATATATATTGACACTTACATCTTGATATGACCACCATAATATTTCCTGGAATATAGATATGATTTGTTGTCATTTTGTAATTGATTGGTACATTGCCTAATGTAACTGATATTTTTCGTAATGATGTCATATCATTAACAATAACTGATATTCTCAAATTAATAAATGCATTCTTGACAGTAAACGTTATGACGTAATTTACACACATATCATGCTCGGACAAAATATCCAATAAAATCACATGACAAAATAGAAAAAAAAAGAAACAGAACTTTGCAATTACTAATCTCTCAAGGTTAAACCCACATAGCCTTCGACATGGAGGAATAGCTCATAACTCAATGCTAATGCAAGACATCCCCTGGTACAGTTGTCATATATGCTTATTAAAGATACTATGACAAATGTGTGTATTCTTGTCTTTAATTTTTGGTGATATGCTTAGTCTATATGCCATTTTATGCTTCTTTGTTACATATCGTTTTGTTTGTTTTTAAAGTGATTAAGATTATAACACAATGTTTTATATAACACAATGTTGACTGCTGTATAGTTGACATATTACCTGTTATGTCTGTTTTTTTCACGTATCGTTGTCAATATAATGGAGTTTTATGCGAATGTCATACAAGTGAGAGTTATAGCTTGCTATAAAACCAGGTTGAATCCACCATATTCTACATAACAAAATGCCTGTACCAAGTCAGGAAAATGACAGTTGTTTCCCATTCGTTTGATGTGTTTTAGCTTTTGATTTTGCCATTAGATTAGAGACTTTCCGTTTCGAATTTCCTCGGAGTTCAGCATTTTTTTAATTTTACTTTTTATACATCTTTATAGAGTTAAATAAACAAGATATCAACTATATCGTAATAAAAATCATACAAAACCGGTCATAAACACAATAACGTAATGCTACAAGTCGAACGTAATATCTTGATGGATTTGAAACAAATAATATTTTGTTTTCTGTTTTTTGCTTTAGCTTTTTTTTCTCTCTCAGCGCTAATTTATAGCGCTATTATTGAAATTCAATGTATCTTACACGATAACTTTAACTATTTCTGTTCGACTTATTTTATTTGATATTATATACCAATTTTTCAACACAAAATTATTTATAATAAAACTGGTACCCAACAATATATAAATCAATATATTCTCACAAAAATTCAATCCTTTTTAACGTGTTTATCACTGTATTTAAAAAGAAATAATCCAAAAATTAAACAAATTCTTACCAATATGTAAGAAGAAATAAAAGAAAGCCATCATACTGTTAACCATAATTGTGTATGAATTATCAAAGTAGGTTAAATTATTGTAACGATAAGGGATGTGTTTATGTTCTGAAACCTTAACCGATATACAGTTATTTGACCTTCATGAATAAAAGGAAAAAGCCACAAGGTCATTATTTGCATCGGATATTTGTTATACAAGATTTTATTGTATAGGAAAATCAAAGCTGCACAACAACAAATAATCTATAGAAACAATGTATTGAGGAAGACTCCTACTGTATAAGAAGCTGTTAAAAGCCAAGGCATAACACATATGATGTTACTCAAATCAGAAACCAAACGGCATGATTATTTCTATAAACAATAAACAAAACCTTATATGGTAGACACCAACCAACGAAAGCAACTGAATTACATGCTCCTGGCTTTAAATGGACACATACAATAAGAAAAGTAGGTTCACGAAGGTATAAAAGGGGTAGACTTTGGTTCAGGGAGGTAACATTTTAAATGAGTAAAGCATTTGTAATAGTCAAGTTTCAACAATGTTTTTTAATCATTTACCTGAAAGAGATTGGAAATAATATATGTAACGGGATGAATAGAACAGAGCCACGTAAAATAGATACCACCAAAAACATACTAAACAGTGAAAGTAAAAGTATCATTAATAATGACAGATAAAAGAACACTATAACACGCTATCAAGATGAAAAACAACCGTCAGTACCCAGAATATATACTCCAAGACTATCGCGTATAATTTGTGAAGTTGATACAGAATAATTATCAACAAGATCTTGATGCTTTCCGGTGAACTTTCTTTTAGAAAAAGGACGAGACGTTCTTTGACATTCCCCTTGTTCATCAACTTTCTGTTCAGACACTGATGACGTTTTACAAAGTCTGAGTAATTGCTGCATGCTCTTGAATATCGAATAAGTTGGGAAATGTATATCCCATATGCAGGTGAAGTTTGTATATTGCTACTTAGGAGGGGAAATTGATAATTTCAAAATCAAAATCGTCTAGTTTGGCAATTGCTTACAAGCTTTTTGATGGATCCAAATTACGTTCATTTTTATATATATTATTATCAAGTTGAAACCGGGACATTAAAGTAAAACCATAATACAAGAATCATAGTGTTGTCGCACAGAAATCATATCATGTTTACTTTAAAACAAACGGAATGGCTTTATTAACAATATGCATGAACCCAGTATGTTATACCTTTAATTTGTGTCAAAGCTTCCGCATGCAGTTATGCCATTATAAAGATCGTCCACCCTTTTCTCTTTATAGATGTTTGTCTGGATTTTTTTTTACTGTGCCATGAGTTACGAAACTACTACCAAGCAAGGATAAAAAGCTCTTAACCTTCTACAACATGTTTGTTTAGACATTGGAACACACATTTTCGGTTTACTTACTTATACTTTTAAAATTGTTGTGTATGGTTGAATGTTTGTATTTGGAGATTAACCAAGTACAAATATCGAAATATGATATGGTGAATCATATATAGTAAACTAGAATTATTTCCGACATATGATCTTATATTTGGCCTTTACAGATTAAAAAAAGATAGGTCATGTTTTTCTCTGACATTTTATGACGTCTTTTCACTAAATCCTTTTGATGTTGGATGTGTACTGATTGATAATTTAGTATTAGATGCATGATTTTTATATTAATTGTTATTTATTGGCTTTGAACCATCTGTCATTAACTGCGAGTACTCTCAGATCAGTACTTATTATTTGTTGTTGGTACATGTATATACAAATACCCGGCCATGGCCACTCCGTGTTTTTGCTAGATGTATTTCTATTTGTATCCATCTGATGAGTTAAGCTTTTTTCAACTGATTTTTACAGTTCTTTATTATGTTGTACTGTTACACCACTGTCTCAGGTTAGGGATAGGGTTGGGATCCCGCTTACATGTTTAAGCCCGCTTCATTCTGTATGTATGTGGTTGTCAAATCAGGAGACTAATTCAGCGGTTGTCGTTTGTTGATGTGTTTTATATGTGTTGTTCTTTATTTTGTGTACATAAATAAAGGCAACAGTAGTATACCGCTGTTCAAACTCATAAATCCATGGACAAAAAACAAAATCGGGGTAACAAACTAGAACTGAGGGAAACGCACCAAACATAAGAGGTGAACAACGACACAACACTACAATGTAACACACACAGAAACGGACCAAGCATCAGACAAAATCCCACGAGAATAACAAATATAACATCAAAACCAAATACATGAATATGGGATAGACAAGTACCGTGACACGTCTTATCGCAATGTGAATATACACTCAAAAATAAGAGAAAACAAACGACATTAACTAGGCCGCTAGTTTTCTCGTTTGAATTGTTTTAAATTCGTCATTTCGGGGCCTTTTATAGCTGACTCCGCCTGAGAGCAAGTAACATAATCATTTCCATTGTTATATGTAATGAGCACATACATTGATAGGAAATGTGTCTTTTAACAGGAATATGGCAGTTGTTATAAAATAGATCGTTTCTATATATGTTTTCAGTTTTTATTTTGTTGCACTTCAGTGTTCCCATTTCCATTTTTTTCCTCTTATAGTTGGCAAAATCAAAAGCCAAAACACATCAAACGAATGGATAACAACTGTCATATTCCTGACTTGGAACCGGCATTTTATCTAGTTAAATTGTGTGGACCAAGAGTATGTGGACGCTATTTATTGGGTTTTAACATGTTCATCATCCCAATATACTTTTCATATAAACAATAATAACAATGTGTAATCCATGTATCTTCATTTCTTTCCAAGTATACTGCCACCGTTTTTAATGATTCTGAAACAACAAAACAAAACAGGATTTTAATACGAACTAAATCAATTGTAAAAGTTTCTTTGGTAAAGTCAGAGGAAGGTTCCCCTCAATCCGAATTTTTCATCACGTGAAAAGTCTACTATGATTTTTTTTTTCATCAGCGTCTGCGTTTTTACTATATTTCATGAATACAAGTATTATGGTCTACAACATAATGCAGAAATGCAATGATTATGTTTACAGATATATTCCCAATTTAAACGAAAATATTCTATAAATATTAAAGATGCATTTCAAAAGTAAATCAACTAAAACATGTAAAAGTACACTATACAATGTTATTGCTAAAACTAGATCATATACTTACAGTAACAGGTACCGGTGTATAATATAACTATGTATGTTTATATTGTTATTTGATCAACAAAATTATAATCATTTTTTGGCAGGTGCGCATAAAAAAATCAGAAATAGGGGATCCCCAGCTTGATAATGTTAGAACTGGGTTTGTAAAAGTAAAAAGTGAATGTATTAACCATATATGTAACAATAGGAAAGGAGGGATGTTGTTCCACCTACATTCGCCTCTGGACTATGCAATGTCCAAAACTAATATACTAACCCAGTTTCACATATGAAGTAATGATGATCCTCACAGCCATCATCGTTCCACTTGAATGATCTTTGTCCGGACAATTCCAGACAATGTTCGGATGTATGTGAGTTGTCCGGCTGTCCGTCACCCCAATTGGTGTAAATGATTCTGTCCATTGATATAACCCATTGCCATTCCCCTTCTGTTAATATATCATGACCTCCTAGCCAGAACGCTGCTTGGTTTTTATCATCTTAAAAGAAATGAGTTAATATGTAATGTACAAGAAATCCTTATAAACGTAATGAATTGTGTTTGATAATCTGTTTGCACCTGGTGAAAGATACTCGTAAATGAAAGAGAATGTATGGTTTATAAGATTAGTTGAGGACAAGAACATTTTTTTCTTCTTATGCCTTTAATCAGTTAAAAAGCCAAATAAGATATTGCGACCGATTTCAATGCTAAATATGATTATTCACGTCCATTTTTCCAACTTAAAAAAAGAAAAAAAGTTGAAAGTGGAGGTTACACATGCATATATATAACGTTGACCTTCTGAATATGATAATTATCCCTTATTTCGTCTCTCTATTTCGTAGTTTGTCTTTAATCTATAAATTTACAAGCCTATATTGTTCTAAAGAAAAGTGAAATGGTAAATCTTGCGATGCCAATTAATTTAAAATTTAGTAAAATGAAATTAATCCTGAAGGACGTACGGTGACCTATAGTTGCTAATTTCTATGTCATTTGTTTTTTTGCGAAGAGTTGTCTCATTGGCAATCAATACACATCTTCTTTTTATATATATGCATATTAATCCTTTTTGGACGACATAACTATTGATATGACTTACGAGGAAGGCCATTCAGCATTTGTTCTATGTAAGCTTGCTCTTGTGCGTCTTCGATAGTTGCAAGCTCAGCACCAAATGATTCACAGTAGGCCTTAAAAAGTGTTAAATGTGAAAAATTGTATTACATGTACATTAAAAAATGTCCAACAATGAGCAAATCCAATACCGAATAGTCAGGTATAAAAGGCCTCGAAATCATAAACGTAAAACCATTCAAACAAAAACAATGAACGAAAAAAAATATGTAACACAGCAACAAACGACAACCACTAAGTTACAGGCTCCTGACATGTGTCAGGCACATACATACAGAAAGTAGCGGGGTAAACATGTTAGCGGATCCCAACCCTCACCTAACCTGGGACAATGGTGTAACTGTACAACATAAGAACAAACATATGAAAATCAGTTGAAAAAGACTTAACTCATCAGATGGGTAAAAAAACAAAATACATCTAACTAAAAACAGAGTGGACGTGGCCGAGTACTTGTACTGTACATCCCAACAACAAAAAGACACCAAGTGCAGATCTGAGCTCAGATGTATGTTAACGCAACAGGAACGAAGCAACACATTATCTGAATTTTCATAGATTAATGTCTGCTACGTGTGGATAGGACTTTTTTGGTGTATTTTAATTTGTCAAACCTGCTATAAAATTCACACGTGTTAAGCTTAAACTTGTCTTGTCAGGGGACATCTTCTTGTCCTGCTGAAATAATGTCTATGGAATTCTGGGTCTCAATTCAACGCTTAACTTTTAGATAAGGCCAGTTTATCTACTCCCTGACGTGACCTTTTATACATGGTTGTTTATATTATACTCCTTTATAAAAAGCAAAAGAGGTAGAAAGGGCTTGACAAAAAAACTTACCGCAGCCTCGGGCCATGTTGCCAAGATATGAGCAGCATGATAACATGATGTACTATGGCCTAAGAAATCTCGTGGACAAGGAGGAGGAACACCTGTCATTAAACAAAGCTTTGGTTACAAAATATTAATGTTCATATAGTTTCATATACGTATTAAAGAGAATACATAATTATCTTTGTTGATGTTTTTTCAGGAATAGTATTGTTTTAAATAATTGTCATATCAACTTTTCTTATATTTCAGAAGAAATAAAATGGATTTCAGTGACATTTCAAAGTGTCTTAATTTTGTATTTTGGGCAAACAATGAATTAATGGTAGCCATCCTCAATATCGGACCCATAATGGCAAGAAGGATCATCTATAATATAAGCTCTAAATAGGTCATTGTTTAAGAATGAAGCGGAACATCGCAATTGCGTTAAGATAATATTTAATTTCCTTGGGCTGTACAAATAAAACGTTTCAATTTTACATAATAGACTATCGTTTTTTAATTCGTTCTTAAATTTAGAAATAGAGTCGACACTGCGAATTTTTGGATCAAGTTTATTCCATTCACGTATAGTGGAGGGAATAAACGATTCAGTAGTAAGGGAAAGTCTACAAAATGGAACAATAATATCATGACCATTTCGAAACGGGTAGTTGGTTGTACTTTGTACACAAGGAAGTACAAGATTACATAGATATTCTGGTGCATGCTTTTGGATCATGTTATAAAACATTTGTAATTTTCTTCTCCTTCTTCTTTCAAAAAGAGCTAGATTCCCAACCGACCTCAGAATATAAAGTTTCAGTTTTTGTAAATATTGGTAGACCTGTTACTATTCTTGCGGCCTCTAACTGCAAATTTTCTAATTTATATGAGTAGCCTATTCCACAATTATCCCACACTTCCGTGGCATATTCAAAAATGGGTCGAATAAAAACTAAGTATAGTTTTTCTAAATTATTTCGAGATAATCGGTATTTAAGTTTACGTAAATCATTTGAGTGTTTCTTTACACTTAGAATTATACTTTCAATATGATTGTTCCATTTTGTGTCACTACTGAAATTAACTCCCAGGTGCTTATGAGATGTACTTAAAGATATATTTTTACCATGTAAGGAAAAGCTAAGGTCTGGAGTCTCAATATTTGAAAAAAAATCATAATTTCGGTTTTATCTGGGTTAAATGACAGAAGCCATTTAGAAGACCAAACATCCAGCTCTTTCAAGTCGCGATCGATAACAGATTCAATCTGTTCTCCGTCGTTACCAGAATAATTGAATGATGTTTCGTCAGCAAATAGGCGACACAGTGATGTAAGCTTATCAGCAATATCATTAATATATAAGACAAAGAGAAGAGGGCCCAGAACCGATCCCTGGGGAACACCAGCTGAGACATTACAGAAGGAAGAAGACAAGTTATTTAATACTACTCTCTGTTGTCTGTCGTGTAGATAATCCTGAAAAAAATTCAATACGTTTCCGTCAACACCATAAGCTTTCATTTTACATATAAAACCCCTATGCCAAACTTTGTCGAAAGCTTTAGCGAAGTCACAGAATACAAAACAGTTTATATCTTTTTTTTTCCAAGGAGTTTAATATGCAATTATATATTTCTAAGAGTTGATGAACAGTTGAATTTTTAGGAAGAAATCCTGATTGATACTCATAAATTAATTTATTAGCTTTTAAATGATTGTATAAGTGCTTAAACACAACTCTTTCCATAACTTTTCCTACACAACTAATTAAGGATATCGGTCTATAATTTGATGGCAAAGATGAATTTCCCTTTTTGAAAATGGGTATCAGATTAGCTATCTTCCAGCTAGTTGGGTATATCCCCTCTCTTAAGGATTTATTAAATATAATATGGAGCGGAACTGCTACCTTTTCTGGACACAGCTTTAGCATCTTATGACTGATCACATCAGGACCAGATGCTTTGTTTGGATCTAATATCTGAATAATATCTATTATTTCTTTTATATTTACTTGGATATCTAAGTTATTTGCATAACGACAAAAATTATACCTTAATTATAACATCATATTTTTTCAAAGATTTTTTGCTCTTTTTAAATAAATAAGGAACATTCTAATTCTTACATACAGTTCCCCTTAACAGAAAATCGAAAATGTCTTATCCATCTCTCCATTATGCTCAAACTTCTGAATTGTTTATTGTGACAAATAAACTTGTATTTCCCAGGGAAAGCCATTGAGGAATTTATATTTCATCTGTTATCAGAAATAATACAGAGCAAATAAAATTTTCCACGTGCTTACTGTTGAACTCATGCTCCCTATTTATATCCGATTGTAAATGCACATCGACAAACTTAAGAAGTCTTGCCGACGATCGTCCCAACCCCATAATGCTCAAACAGCCTTAGTTTAGAATTATTCTTGTCATTGCTTTTTTGTTCCCTATAAAACTTTTGCAAAATCGGGTATTTATTTCACTATGTTATAACTTAGGTCGGAGATTTTTATTTCAATTCGTTGGGTATGGATTTGATATGGTGCTTTTTTTTTATTATAGTAAACCTACTCGAAATTGCATAGCTTAGAAGTTGCCTTTTAGATTCATATTCAGATTTAACAGGTGCTACGAAAAGGCATAAGCAGAAACTTTTCCTTATTTGGCTCCCGTCATGTTGCTTATTAAAACAAAATATGTAACAAGTCTAAATCGGTAGGAAACAATTAAGGAAAAGAGCCTGGGATTGTGGTTGCTATAATTGTAACACATATATAATAAACATTCTGTCGAATAATAAAAACACATATTTACTCACTTGTTGTTGGAATGGTTGTGTTGGCTATCTTTATCTGAACAGTTGCATTAATTATCACTCCATTAATCGAATTAACAGCTGAAACAAAATTAAAATACACTGCGTATTGCAGAATTGTATAATTGTCACCATAGGCAAAGGGGGTATGAATAATTCTCGCTTTTTTCTTCAATATTATTATAACTAAAGGGAATTAACTTTGTCAAAGGAATTAAAAAAAAAAACATATATAATTTTTGTTAAATCAGAGATTGTGTAAATCATGCCTACTCCTTTTATCGACCCTAAAGATAAAAAAAAGGTGTTCTTATTCTGGTTTTCTAGTCTTTATAATCATTTTAGTTTTTATATATTGGATAATTTTGTTGTGTTTTTATTTTGTAGAACTTTAATTGATCTTTCGCTCATAAACATTCGGACTCCAGTTGATCAGTATTCGCTCTTGCAAAAATATACCGAGTGTAAAGTGGAGAAGCAGAAAGACTAGTAAATACTTTTTCCCCCGACGGAAATAGTGAATAATAAAGTTTGGATATGCTACGTTTTATTATGCAAAGTATATATCTTGCATGTGTTGGGTTTCATTCTTTTTATAAAAAAAGTATGAATGCAAACAAAATCACATCGTTGTTTGTTATTTTCTACAGAGAGAAAGTTACCTACTTTCTTCTTTCTTACTTACAAAAGTCTACTTTTAAATACTCATTGTTACTCACGTGAGGTGTCAGCAGTAATAATCAAATATCCTGTAAATAAACATCAATATAGTTTCATTGGACAAAACATAAGTCATTGATCATGTGTTTACAAATATATAATAAGGACACGGTGTATGATTGACAATGAGACAACGACTGACAAAAGCCAAAGGACAATACATGTCACAGTGTGGCCTTCAACAACGAACAAATTACAAAGTAAACTGTAAAGTGAGACTATGAACGACCTTGAAATAACCAATTTAACTGAAATATGGAACAATTGAGAAGAGAACACTAGCGGCTTTATGAAATCGTACTAAATATAAGCGAGAAAAAAAATATAACACACAACAAAGAATAGGCATCCGAGTTCTTGTAGTTACAAACAGATGGTCCAAAGCCGAATTTCAACTAATACATATTACACGTTTTCCCAACTTAATCACCTATTCTAAAAATGTATATAGGATCTTCCGTTTCATCAAAGTTTTAATTGTTTGTAGTCTTTGACCACTTTATAACATGGCATAATATATGGCACTTTTTCAGACTTGAATTGACATATATATCGTGATGTACTTGTAAACGAACTGGCAACATAGTATGGTACCTTAATAACACAAATACAGTACTCAAAGGCTATAATGGAAGTAAAATTATATTTCATAAAAACATGTAGTCGCCAATTCGATAAATCAAAATACTTGTTGTAAATGTATATAAATTAACAGTTCAAATATTTGCTTTGCTTCGAGAATTGTTAGTAATTTGCATGATTAAAAAAAAACCGACCAAACTTAAACAGACATACCGATACATATCAGGAAACTTAAGTTATCCATTGTGTTGCCCTGTTAGCTGATAATGTAAAATGTTGTAACACGGTCGTCTGAGGTCAAATTGAATGATAAGGAAGTTTCGAAACTTTAAAATGAACTTCAGCTTTGCAAAGGCAGCAGTATTATAAAATGTTTATTAAATGAATATAAAGACATGTGTTATGGTTCTTATAGGTTGCACTTTGTAAATACAGCTGTTTCTCAAAACACGCCTCTTTTGGGGAGTAATAGAATATTCATAGAAAATTAATTTTGTTTACATACTGGTTCCCAGTTATGCTCTCTGTGTTCCATATCGCAGAGACAGAACTTGGGAATGTTACCAGTAAATAAACACGTGCATATTGTTTACATTGAAATCTGTGGTAACCTTTCATTCGAGGTAGGGGTAGTTAAGAAAATTAGTGTAAGTTTAAACTCTGAGAAGTTCAGGGCATATAAACGTTGAAAATATGCCGCACAGCCCTATATTTTGACCTTTGAAAAAAATTGTGGTGCATATGAACTTTCAATTCTAGGATAAGATTTTTTTCAAAACTTCATAGTAAAAGTGGTACAGTTTTAGCCGTAAAAGGAGTTCCTATGGGAAATTGCATTGTCAATATCTACAGAAATGCAACCTATATAGGGTGAAAAAGGGGAACATTCAGAATTAAACCAAATTTGCTTTATTTCACAGATTTTAAAGAAATTAACTCAAATAAGAAGTTTTATAAATATTTAATGAAGATTGATAGAATCCTGGGCCTTAAATATGATGACTCAGCATAAATTCACAGTTTACAGTATGCATAGTTTACTTAAAGTCCTGGATACAAAATTAAATCATAATATTTGCATATTTGTAATTTAAATTGTTAAGAAGTGCTTATATTTACTCTTCGCAGTCATTGAAACTCATAGATCCTTCCTGAATATTACTTATGGGGTATTTGTGTCCTTTCGATAACCTAAAGTAAGCCGCAACACCTAAATCTGCATTTTTGTCACCACGGCATAATAAATACAAGCTAGGAAAACAAAAATATCTCAAGAAAACTTACAATAGTGTGTTCTATCCTGAATATGTACTAAATATTCCAAATTGCTAGAAACAACAGAATGATTTAGGAAATTTGAGGCCCCAGGGGCAAAAAACATAGAAAATTGCCTACCCCCTGGGTCATAAAACAAATAATTTAACTTGTAAATGCTATGATTTTATGATTCTAAAGTTCTTGATATAGAAAACAATAACTTTGCTTGGAAGTTATGCAAAAATCAGATGTTAGCAGTCATCTATACAACATTTTAAGTGAATTTATATCTCAGACTGGTATCTGCATGCATACAACTATTGCAAATATGGCTTTGTTTGAACACTTCTATTATATATAGTAGCTAAATTGTGTCAGATATATGGTTACAGAGGATACTGTTGTGACAAGAATTCTAAATTGACCATTTGAGGCAGAAAATGTGTTCTTTAATTGACAAATAGGCATACAGTAAGATGTGGACTGGAGATAGAGGTTGGATTGGATACTTTATATAATCTTGAATGTTGTAATGATTGATTGCTAAACATTACATTTCTGATATTCTGATATGCTTTCAATATGTTATCAAAACAGTTTTTAACAGGTTCTAGGCATTTTTTATCAGAAAATATGCAAATAGGGTAAGCTGGCAATAATTAAAGTCTTGTTTTCAAATTCTTTAAAAAATTGAAACAGGGGAGGGGGCATAAAATGTATAGTAAAGAAAAACTTAGAGTATACACAGTGATTTCGTTAAGACTTTAATTCTGATAAATGAGTATTAATGTGAGAAAAACTGATTTTAGAGAGTTTTCTATTTGAATAAATGTCTGTATAGGTTGCACTTTGTAAATACAGCTGTTTCTCAAAACACGCCTCTTTTGGGGAGTAATAGAATATTCATAGAAAATTAATTTTGTTTACATACTGGTTCCCAGTTATGCTCTCTGTGTTCCATATCGCAGAGACAGAACTTGGGAATGTTACCAGTAAATAAACACGTGCATATTGTTTACATTGAAATCTGTGGTAACCTTTCATTCGAGGTAGGGGTAGTTAAGAAAATTAGTGTAAGTTTAAACTCTGAGAAGTTCAGGGCATATAAACGTTGAAAATATGCCGCACAGCCCTATATTTTGACCTTTGAAAAAAATTGTGGTGCATATGAACTTTCAATTCTAGGATAAGATTTTTTTCAAAACTTCATAGTAAAAGTGGTACAGTTTTAGCCGTAAAAGGAGTTCCTATGGGAAATTGCATTGTCAATATTTACAGAAATGCAACCTATAAGCAGGTGTTATTTCCTTGTATTCCAGTTAAGTATTTATTTATTTATAGAGACAAATTGTTTCATTTTTTAATTATCTCAAATAGGACGTTCCTAGAAAATACACTATGTAGTACCTCCCATACGGTCCTGTTTGAAATAATAGTGATCTTAGGGGTTGTGTCGGTTTATTTACTATGCTTAAGTCTGAATTATTATAGTGCTTAATCTGAATTAGTTTAAAACCTTCAAATGATTCCAATATCGAGTGTCACTGATGAGTCTTTTGTAGACGAAACGCACGTCTAGCGTAAATTCACAATTTAATCCTGGTATCTATGATGAGTTTATTTCTATCAATGGAATAGATTACCTCAGCTGTATTTGGCAAACTTTTAGGAATTTTTGGTCCTCAATGCTGTTCAACTTCGTACTTTTTAACATTTTTTTATTCGAGTGTCACCGAAGAGTCTTTTGTAGACGAAACGCGCGTCTGGCATAAATACAAAATTTAGTCCTGGTATCTATGATGAGTTTGTTTATATCAAATGTCTTTTATAACATACTATGCATTTGTGTTTCGTCTGTCCTGTCTCGCTATGCATTATCTCATGTTTGTTAATACATTGTCCTCTTGTACACCTATATGTGTCTGATGTTATGAATAAAATATTGTAAATCTTGTAATCAACAAATATTTCCGTCCAATTTTTCTCAGGTACTACTGAGCAGATTGACGTCATAGATTTTAGCAACTTCAGTGATGAGTTGCGATTCGTGAGAACTCTTTGTATCTGCCAGACACCTTCTTCCTGTTTGCCAATACTTTAATGTTGTTTTCGGTATGTTGAATGACTTTAGTATTGTGATTTCTGATACTTCAAATGCTTTAAAAAAAAACTTATTGCTTGCATTTAAAAACAAAAAGTTAAGACATTCAAGATAGTAACGATTTGGGTCTAAGTGTAGGCAGGTATAGCAATAGGGTCAACTAGTATGAAACTAATAGTGAATAGTGTTCTCTTTAAACAAACATATATCGCCGTAGTTATTAAGGTCTTTCAACTTGTCTATGATGCACATGTTTTTGAATGTTCACATGCTGCTGTATCACGATTTTTTACATTTTTACCTATTATGTGTTTGTTTTGTTCGCACATCGTTGTCAATATAATGGAATTTTATGCAACCGTCACACATGGGAGAGATTACGCAAGCTATAAAAGCAGGTTTTATCCATCGTTTTCTGCCTTTAAAAAATGCCTGTATCATCTCAGGAATATGACAGTTGTTATCCATTCGTTTAATGTGTTTGAGTTTATGATTTTGCCATTTGATTACGGACTTTCCGTTTGGAATTTTCTTCTGAGTTCGGTATTTTTGTTATTTTACGTTATGATGAAGCAATCAATAACAAACTGATCCAATCTTTCTACGAACTCTACCATTAGTTTCCGACACAACTTTAAATTTATAACAATAAACAACTCAAACCTACCAGAAAATCGCAGGGAAAAACTAACAATCAAATAACGTTGTAATTGACAGATTTTGGTAAATAAACGTTCAACCACAACTGTGTTTACAATGAAATGAGATGAATTTCTGATGTAGAAAATGGTGGATTAAACCTAATTTTATAGCTAGGTAGACCTCTCACTTATATGACAGTCGCATAAAATTCCATTATATTGATAACGATATGTGAACAACACCAACAGACATAAAAGGTAAAAAGGTAAAAATGTCAAATATTAGCAGTCAACATTGTGTTATAATCTTAATCATTAAAAAGAATAAAAATATGAAGCAAATAAGCACAAAATGGAATATGATAGACCAAACATATTAGCAAAAATTAATGAGAAGAATACACACATTTGCCATAGTACATTTTATACCACAATAACGAGATGTATAAGTACAGAGCCACGTCATTTTTGTAACAAAGAAACATAAAAAGGCATATAGACAAAGCACAAAGCAAAAATGAAAGACAAGCAACAAACAATTTTGAAAATAGACCATTACGGGATGTATAAGCAAAGAGCCACGCTACATGCATCGAAGTAACACCAAATTGCATACAGACAAAGCACATCAGCAAAAACGAAAGACAAGAATACGGGAATATCTCAAACAACAATGACAGGACGTACAAGGACCACAAGCATCTTAATCGCAACAAAAACTTAACAAAGTAGCACAAAAAGACATATATCAAATCTAACAACTTCGCCCATCGCTTTCCTATTTTTGAATTTTATCTATGTATGCCAAATCCACCCATAAACGACTGAAAGACTTTAAGAACTAAGACCAAATAGCTAGACCAATATTGATTATAACGTAGAATCGCGCGTTGGATGGCAGAATGTAAACGTCTCACATGTAGAGATATAATATTATATCACTTAATTTTCCGTTTAGAATAGTTTGAATAAAAATGACTAAATGAAGTAGTACACATGTTTTTATTTCAGTCATATTTAACCGGAACAATAATTTATAACAATAATAAATAATAACAACTATACAGTAACAACTATGCAATAACAATAAGACTAGAACTATTGAGCTTGTTTGACTAGAAAAGACGTTGTGGGCATCGTCTTCGTTCTCCGGAAGCCCACGATTTGGACTTTGATCTAAAATGGCGTACCTCTATAGTATAGTCTTCGTGTAACATTGGTATATAATTCCTTGGAAGACATAATTCCTGCAATAGAAAAACAGAATATACATGACCATGTGACCTGTATGGTAATAATTCAAACTTAGTATTGACATATAAAAATAAGCAGATGCAGTGTGATTGCCAATGAGACAGCTCTCCACAATGACACAGAAATTGTCCGGCAAAACAGATCGTGCCGTACGGACTTCAACCATGAGTAAAACCACTACCGCATGGTCAAATATAAAAGGTCCCGAATTGACAAATGTAGACAAATTAAAACGTAAAAACCAGAAGCTTATGTATATTAACCTTGAAACTCAGAGTTCTTTTTTATTGTGGGAAAAAAATAAACAATGTGTAACTTCCAAATAAAGGAAACATTAATACTGATGCAACATATAAAGCCCTTAATGCAATACATTATTTATGAAACTTCTAATTTCTAAACTGACATAAAAATAAAACATAAAAATAAATGGCTGACAGTATTTACCTTGTCGTTGTGGTAAAATTCTTTATAACCACCATCAAGAATGTACACTTCTGGGTAATATAACTGAGGATATCTTTCACCATTTAGCTGTCTATCGGTATTTCTGAGAAATCTACATCTGTAAAAAAAATATAATATTCCTTTTATGCTTTAAGTACAACAATGTTAAAAGTTCCAATACTTTTCTTATTTCTTTGTATTTGGACTACGATCGGCTCTTTATACACAAAAAACTAAATTTTAAGTTTCTCATTATTTAAAGGAAGGAAATTATTTTCGAAAATATTTCATAATGAATCTAACAAAATGGTGCTTTTTTAAAATGTATAAAGGGAAACGTTACCAGCTGTAGACTACAAAAATAATAACAATGTCCCGGTAACCATAATGTAAGCTATACTAAACTTTGACATATTTTATTTACAGAAAATTGCTTCCCGTATGTATTTTTTTCTTTTGATGTTTATGCCTTAATGCATTGCGTGACATTTCGTTGTAAAAATAGACATTTTATCTTCACACACAGTATCAGTATGTTATCGGTACGGGTATTAAACTTTGCAGTAAGCTCATAGTGCGTAAGTACTTACAACTTTGGTCCTCTTTCAGATGAGAATTCGCAGTGAAAAATGAGGATCTGTGGCCTGTCTGATAACTGGGCGTTGACAAACTCTGAGATCATTTCTCTGGTTGGCAAATTAATTGCTCCCTGAATAAGAATAAAGATGTATATGAATTAACTTATTCAGAATCGATATGTACTTTAAAGGGACTACATGAGCTCTCCACAAAGTAGGATTTACTCTTCAATCAAGTATTACGTTGCTAGCACTTTGTTTATTCGTACTGTCTACCCCATAATTTTATTTGTATTGGATTCGGTTTTATATGATTCATTTCTTTTAAATTGATAAAATATATGAGTTCCCGGTTTTACGTTTATATGCACAAGGTTTCTTTTCAAGTGTTATTGATTTCAAATTTTAAAATATTACATACATAAGCCCGAGGCGGTTAAAGATTGAATTTAAGATAGTGTCAACTTCAAAGAGATAAAGTTGCTAACAAGTTTTGCTATGTTATTTTTTCCTTTTTCCTTGTCTATATCATAAATAATAATATTTATTTTAAATGTTGACTTTTTAATTTTCAATTATGTAAAGTTGCCTTACCTGTATGTGTCCACCTTCGTATTCAAAGGGGTACCGACAATCAATAACGCAATAACTGTTTATAATGCCGTCATATTTTCCTACCAATATATTTTTCATCTGGAAAAAAATAAACAAATTGTTACATAATGCAAATTTTGAATATACCTTTTAGGTATATATTTTTGTGTGCTTGTTTGTGATTTACTTGACCTGAGAAATACATTTAAGCATCGTTTTCTCGTCAGTAGCATCAAAAAGCTTTGTGATGTAAGTATATATTTGAAACATTCAAAAACATTAAAAATAGCCTGCGTGAGTTATGGAAATAGCGTGCAAATGTTCCAAGTTAGCTGTAAACCAGGTGCTTTCTGGATTGTTATTCATACTACCCCCGGGTCAAAAGTTTGGGCAGTCAAAGATATATAAATATAAAGATTGATGTTACCAAGAGGTAGACAATAAGTAGAACCAAAACCTTTCTTAGTTAAACTTGTCCTAGGAAATTGTGTGTGCTTTTTTCGATATGTGTGTGTCTATTTAAACTTCAAGCGATACAACTATGGAAAATGAATGCTTACTGTTTCTGAGGAGATGCTCTTGAGATCAGAATGTTTTCCTTGAACAGTTGGTAGTGTATAGTGTCCTGTGCCATCGGCGATTAAGTCGTCTCTGTCTAAAGCTCTATTAACTGTGGTGTAGACATCCTCTGATGATACAAACTGTGGTTCATCCTGTTAATTTAAATTAAAAAATAGAAAACATTGGTCAAGAAACATTTAACTGTTGTAAAAGTGTTTCACTTGTACAAAAAAAAATGTATAACGAAATTTTGTATTGATACTTTTTTAGAATCTATCATTTTGTTAATGGTATTTTTGTGTTGCTTACATATACCCGACATCTGAATTTTCAAAATGCTGTAAATTGAAAAAGGATGCAATTAATAGTTAATCTTTTCAGAAAACTGCCGCTGTCGGTAAGAATATTATTGTCCTTGAAACCGACAAAAAGAGAAATAACACATTTAGTTGAGAAGTTGAACTTAAGTCAAAAGATATTTTGAGCATTCATCACATGGAAACTTACCCCAAAAGACAACGACTTTGTGAATGGTTTTCGTCCATCAAATTTAGGGCGTTTAAAGGTGTTGTCTTTAGCATCATATTCCCTTTCTCTTTTTATTGATGATGTATTAGATTGACAGCATGTGTCACTTTCGTGGAATAACTGAAAATAAAAAGAGGAATTTACATATCTGAATGATAAGAAACATCTACCTTGTCAATGTCGTTAATGGTGCAAATACATTTAGTTAATAAAACTAATAGAAAACAGGGGTATGGAATATCCATTCTTGACACAAAATCAGTCCATATACAGCAAAAACCACAACAAGCAAAGGATCAGCGCTTTTAATGCTGTTCTCATGCAGCATCTCAAATTTACAGTGAGGCCTTAACATTTCAAAACTGACTGCTTTACCTTATGTTAATTTCCTTTACTTATACTCTCTCAAAAACACAAATATCTGTCTTCAGTTTATAAAATGATATATATCTATAAACTTACATTTCTAACATCAGAGTTACTTGGATTGTCATCGATGTCGAACAGGTCATGTGAAGTTAGGGGACGTAACTCGCAATTCTGTAAAATAAAGATGTTGACATGAAATTTACATACAAATGTAATAAACTTTATTTCTTGAAGGGAAAAAATCAAATATATAAATAAAACCAAATTTAAACTGTTTTCCAAGCATTAAAACTGTTACTGATAATTCACTGATATCTCACTAAGGTTTGTTTGTTGTATTATTGAATCTGAATCTGAATTTGAATCTGCTTGATTACAACAAAGTGGTTTTTTTTAATAAAAAAAAAATAAGATAAAGCACGATATAAACTACATTTTTACAAGGTATGATAAAAAGAGTATCATGTTTTGTTGATTTTTATAGACAAATGTCAACATAAAGATCTAGATTGCGTTACTCGACCTTCTCTGTGAACGGCACAATTGAACCTTTTAATTATTTACATGTATATACTTTGAAAAGTAATCTCTTACCAGCTCTGAGGGGCTATCATATTCTTCAAAGTCCATGCCAAGGCCAGAATCATCATCAAAGGAAACACTGGTCAAAACCATTTCATTTAAATCCATTCTTTCAATTTTCTATACGACAAAAAAGGAAAAACTTAAGTATATATAAGAAAAAGGTAGATCGGAACGCGCGCGCTTGTTGCTGGTCCTATTATGAAGTTGTTATCCCCTATACTGTGTCATTTTAATTTGTGAAATTTTATTTGACAGCTTTTTAAAGTGAATTACAAGTTTGGTTCCTTCTTATAAACCGGTCCAGCAGGTCAACGACATGTGGATTGTCACCAATTGACATGGTCCGCGCGACACATGTTTTCACCACATCGTATTTCTATTGTAATCGGGGATTTCAATGATCTTATCAGTCCAACACGCTGACAATTTATTGTTTTATATTAGAATATGTTCTGTTCCAATATAGTTGTAAATTTATCAAATATTAAAAGAAGTAACATTTATATTAATTTAATGGCCGTGTCATAAATTTATATTCTTTTAATTAACTCAGAATGAGATAAAATCATTAAAATGATTTGTCTTGAAACTGCAAAAGTTAAACGGGTAATTTTTCTTAATTGACCGTTTTTCGGAAAACATTAAAAAAAATCTACAAATTCAGAAAGGTCTCAGGAGACGGATTTATATAAGTAAAGTTTTTCCAAACTTGTTTCCGAATCTCATATTTGAACTTTATGTAACATTGTAATATTGTATCTTGTAATTTTTCATTTATAAATACTGTTTAAACTGAAATGAAATGCGTTGAAATTATTTAAATAAAATGGAATATGATGTTTTTCTAAATTCGATCTTACCTCTTCTCTATACTATGAAACTATATACAAATGAAAACAGGAAAAATTGCATTTATACAATTCCATCGAATTATCTTGTAATTTTCACGCCTAAACCTGTGAATTATTCCTATTAACCAAATTTTATCTTAAAGTTATTTTGTCGCCAAAAGCGTCATAGAACGATTTCATAATTCGTTAATTGAATTTAACACGAATTGGCATATTATCTGTAAGTGCAATATGGTCATACAAATTATTTATATATGCAATTAAAATTATTAAAAGTGTCTCACCTACTATAAGTAAAAATTATCAGATTTTACACCAATTTTCTCCGAGTAGTCATTTTTGACAGCATAAATGATATTTATTTTAATTGGGAGTAATCATATAGTAATATCGATGGAAAGCGTTAATACATTTTAACAACTGATTTTCAATTAAAAGATAAATATAGCTATTAAATTTATATGAAATGATTTTTCATCATTGCTGTCAGCAGATATTGTTTTGTACTGTACCTTAAAAGTAAACGCATAATACACAATATCCATTACGCAATAAAGTGACAAAAAACATATTTTAACTAAGCATTAAATTTTTGATAAAAGGAATTTATAAGAAACATAAAAAAGAAAACTTACAATGTGACTTTTCCTCTGCAGTCAAAATATAATGATAATTTTTCCAAGCAAGTTGTTCATATATCATAGTTTCATAATTGGCACTAATTCGCTTGGATGTTGAGCGTACCATCAAATAAGAATTCACATGGATATGACAACAAATTTTTCACGGTTTTATATATTATTTATAGGAATATGATATTTAGTCAATGCCACTTTCTAATGTTAATAACTGTGAGCAATTCATTAGTTAACAATAATTATGGTTATAGGTTTATCACAATTAAGTAATTATTGATGTCATATGAGAGCGAGAGTGTTTAAGCTTGCTATTATCAGTTGTCTTTTCGACCGAACATTTTTTCACCTCCTTTGCTTTTACCAGTTGCCTTTGGAGCTGAACATTTCTTCACCTACGGACATCAGAGTCATTAAGCACACTTTTATTCATGCCCCTCACAAATAAATAGATTATTCAATATATAAGATAAGAAATATAAAATACAAAGTTACTGATAACTTTGAGGAAATTTCTTACTTTCAATCAGATTTTCATTTGAATCAACATAAAAGACAGAACTAAAGGAAACTAACGTTTTGAAAATATGTTATAAGTTAATGTTAAGAGTTTTCAAGATATTTTTTCATCTTCATCTACCGTATTTTTATTTAATGAATAGCATGTAACAAGAATTATTATAAGTCCCACAAAAGTCGAAAAAATCTTGCTGTATTTAGGACTATGTTACTAATCTCTGAATAGTCGAAGAGCTTAAAGCAATGTAAAGATGTAGATAAAGTCGACCAACTCTATTGGTTGCTTCGACTTGCGATAAATTTGTACAGAGATAATTTGAAAATAGAAAATCATTCATAAGACTAGTATTGTAGCTTTAAAATATGAATTGCAGAGCTCCTGTGCCGCTTTATCCCAGTGTATCGTCAATCAATTATCTGGCGTTCATTGTTCAGTGTAAACTTATAAGAATGAACGAATGAATATTTTTTTGTTAAAGACATGATAACATGTGTAAGCAACTACTGTATTTTGTGTTCTGTTGTTTGTCACTGTCTATTTCTTTTTAGCCATTGTGTTTGTCCGTTTATATTCGATTTATGTGTTTGAATGTCCCTTTGGTATCTTTCGCCTATCTTCTATATAAATACTTCATTGCTTTTCTCAATCTAAAATAAAAGGCACTGTTAAGTAACTGTGTACGGTCGAAACAACAGATGTCCTTTACTATCGCTGGTTTGGAAGACTCTTCTCTGAAAACATATATAGAAACTTAACCTAGACTGAGCTCCCTCTGTTCAATTTCTCATCAGACCCCTCTTTTAGTTCGAGTATAAGGAGATCTTAGTTCATGCCGAGTAGAAAGAAACACAAAGACAAAAACAAACGTAGTCAAACATTATCGTTTCTATCCAATACAGCTATTTCTGCGTTTGTTCATTAATTAAAAGAGTTAGGTAGGGATATGAATAGGATGATCTTTTAACCATTTGTTTTTTTTATTGTGTATTCAGTATTTAGTTACTAAATACATTCTAAGGTCCAGACCATCAATCATGTTAAAAGTATATGCACGAAATAAGGCTTGTTCAATTTTTTTATGCTACAACTTGTTTTTTTTCAAAATTTGAAGGATATATTAAACCTTTATCCAGACTCAAGTTGGTTAATGAAATTAAGATCGACACTAATTGTATAATTAATGTCACCATAGCCGAATTATTTCTACATGCAGTTTCAGACAAAAACTAGTAAAGTAACGCGTTCTTTCATGTTTCCATAAAATATTGAAATACACTTTATTACGGTTTGGTTTCATTTGAAAATTAAGATTTAAAGATTAAAATTTTAATTTACAAGAAGGCATTAACCCATGCCTGAGATCATCAAAATAATCATAACAGAAATAACATTAGTTATCTTGAGCAATAACTGAGCTAAAAAAAATTAATACTTATTATTAAACATAAAAGGATTTATCAGTATTTTGCACTATTATGATCATTTTGAGTTATATTTATCAAAAAAGGTGTAATTTAAAGTGATAATAGGTATGGATATTTATTTGTGTAACATATTAAACAAATAGTTATGTAAAGGATTTAGGAAAAAGTATATAGAAATATCATAATCTCAGAAATAACTCATTTATACATCGTATTATCAGGACTTAACATGAGTCAATTTAAAAAGAAAGACGGTAACTTTGCTAAACTTTATTTAATTTAAGTAACCTCCCTTCGCCGCCATTTTTCGTTCAGAATCACCCCATCCCCCTATTTCTCTTGCAATTTTTGTTTTCTTTCTTACGTATGTTATTTTGTAATATCAAAGGCTGCATCCAGTTCCATTATTTGTTTTTGTAATTATATTTTGTTTAAACTACAATGCTATATACCCTGCAAAATATTCTGCCGTCTAAAGGAAAATATATTAAATTGTTTTGTGTATTGAAATGTTCTGCATGCGTATTGTTTCGACTGAAATTGGAGATTTGCATATGTTCCCGGTCAGCTTTTGTCCTTTACATTTTATTTGACCAATACAGCAAATGTCCAGTGAAACAAGGTGATGTTTCGTAAATCAAAATTTGAACAGTCTGAAATGTTGTATATTCTTAATGAGGTGTTATAAAGCATAATCGAAACCTGTACTTAGCTTTTTCGGTTGAAAATTTATACTTAATTTTGATATTTAATACAAACTGGTGAAAAAAATCAGGTAAACAGAATTAAATTAACACATTTTACTCACATGACTTAAATATTTGAAAACCTCATTCAATCTAAAATAAAAGTGAGATCTTGAAATTAAAATGAAATAATTAATTAAACTGAAAGTAAGTTATTGTAATTTTAATATGACATGTATGGTTTCTATAACATGCAGGGTAAAGGATAGTCATTCATTCGAATAACGATTTATGGTAAGTTACTCTTATTTCTGGTTTCAAGACAATTTGATGTTTTCTTTTTGTTACAGACATTATTGGAAACTAAACTGTCCTCAGTATCGGCCAAGGTTACGGATTTGTTTGTGGACGACTAATAAGACTTTCCAAAAAGACTAAGTACTGTTTTCTTTTTTAAATAACCAATTACTTGTTTTCAAATTAAAAAAAATAACGTTTTGTTAATTTAGATAATTATGTATGTGAGAAATTAGATATTTTTTTTCTTTTAAGACTAGTGTCTTCAGTAACTGCATTATGTTTAAAAAAAAAACCTTACGTAATAACCTTCAATTTCAATATCCCCCCAAAAAAGACTAATTAGCGTAAAATTACTCTTTAGTTAAAACAACCATTGATTGTACAATAGAAGAGAGATTAAGGTGCAAGCTGTCGGTTATAAACAAATAAAAACTTTATCAAATTTCCAAAACAAACAGAATCTCGTTCTTTTCTTATAATCAGCTGCGCTTGTATATGCGCTTGGTATAACAATTGTGCACAAGAAGGTGTCGGCTGGGATTATAGGGACGCGGGCTCGTGCCAACACGCCAAATGAATACAAACAAGTCAATCAAGTATTTAGTTTTCATAGAAGTTGACCGATTACAACAATTATCAGTTTAAGTCATTCCAAAACATATCTGTCGACGGAACAAGACGTGGAACAAGTTTCTAATTTTACATGGTACAGTAATATATTTATTTATTTAACATTTCTATTTCAAAGCGAAGATTTTTTTACATTTTTAGTTATTTATTCTATTGAATTCATTGTGAATGAAGTCATGAAAATTATTTGGATTTTTTTTGGGTGTAAAACTCAGTTATCACAGTTTTTTTCCTACTGTAGGATATGGACACATTCAACTTTGCAGATGTCAGCTTCACTTATGATGATGAGAAAGATACAAGTCTTGAAGAGGTAAAATTTTAAACCTACATTAAAATCTTATATAATTTATTGTGATTAGGAAAAAAGTCTCAAATAGATCGGAAGTTAATTTATGTTTGTTTGATAATATTCGATTTTCCTATCTACGTTTTTGTTAGAAATCAAACATTTTTTTTTATAAGAAAAGATCGTTTAGCTGCCCGAAGGTTTTAATTGATATAATTATATGCTTAAGATCAAATATAAAATAAGATTCACTTAAGATTATCTACAGTCAGTGATACAAAAAAGTACAAACATAAAATTTGGTTAAAATTGTCATTTTACTATTTCACAAAGTTTACATGTGTATTGCAGTTGAAACTTAAAGTCGATATGGAAATATTTGTTACTTACGATCTTAATTGTTTTTCAATAAAAATATTTATTTATGTTTGCCTATTTTTTTGGTTAATGCTCATCGGAAGCTCGATAAGTTTAGATTTATATTTGTTTGTTAATTATCTTGTGTATTAACATTGTCTTTAATGATGTTATTATCATAATATTTACGGATTTAAACTGAGTGTTATAAAAATCTTTTGAAATTATCATCAATTCTTAAGTTGTCTCCCTTTTCTTTCTTATATCTTTTATTTGAAAAAGTAATTTTGATCTGGTAAATCCGAGTGAACCTGTACTCGGTGCAGATTAAATAATATTTAAGGGAAACGGAGGATGTTATAGTAAAATGTCATACATTGTTGATTTTTTACTTTTGCATCAAATTCTGAATTCCAGGCGATTATAAGTTATCTCGCTTTCTAAGAATATCATTATTCACTTAAAAATGGTGACATTAGAAATGTAGTCTACTAGATGTATCGTTAACTGTTAATTTCTGATTACTGAGGATAAAGTTGTACACTGAATGACTTTTTAGTTATTACTCTATTAAAAAATACTGAAGCAAGACATTTCTTACCACAGGGGCTTTGGGTTTTGGACCCTCTTTTTTATTTCAATTCTTCATTGTACTTATTTTATTGAGTAAATGTTTTTTTAACATCTCAACTTATTTTATCTTATTTATTGTGTATTGGCTCGTATCCATACGATATTATACTAACAGTGGTTCAGTCATTTTTGCTGTCTCTCTCTATTCTTCTTTAACAAATATATATAATTACAATGAGAATAGAGGGACAATGTAATAATTAAATGTCGTTGTTTTATCATTTGTATAAGAGCAAGGACTCTTTAGGTACAAAAAAATAAATTAAATTAAAGAATATTTTCTATAAAAAGTTAAATGCAAAAAAAAGGGGGGGGGGTCTATGTTTCTTACGAGAAACATTTTATACCATAAGTAAAGAAGGATGTTACTCTTTAATATTTTGTACAACCAAAAACAAAAACAAAAACCTTTTTAGAAAAATATTGGTATGTGATGATAATAATATTATAAAGACTATTCTTTTTTCAAGATTTTACATTTTGTCGTTGTTGCACGGTGTCTCAGTTGAAAAATGTATTTTCATGAATGTTAGTTTGAGACTGAAATTTGAAAATAGTTTTTAAATATTTTCAGCTTCGTGGTTCATTGCCAGTATTCTCACCACTAAGATTTACAGAGACCGATAAACGCATACGCACTCCACATGACACCCACTGTACCAAGAGACCAAGACACGCTGGTGGAATCCATAAATCTTTATCTTTTGGGGTTTGTATGACAGTTTGGCAATCTTTCCCATGCATTTTATGCCCCATTTATGGGCATTATGTTTTCTGGTCTGTGCGTCCTTCCGTCCGTCTGTACGTTCGTCCGTTTGTTCGTCCGTTCGTCCGTCCGTCCGTTCATTTGTCCCGTTTCAGGTTAAAGTTTTGGTTAAAGTTTTTGGTCGAGGAAGTTATTGATGAAGTTGAAGTCCGATCAACTTGGAACTTAGTAAACATGTTCCCTATGATATGATCTTTCAAATTTTAATGCCAAATTAAATATTTTATCCCATTTTCACGGTCCACTGAACATAGAAAATGATAGTGCAGATGGGGCATCCGTGTACTTGGGACACATTCTTGTTTTAATTTATTTTTTAAAGCACATTTAAAGTAAAAGATGCATATGGTTTTAAATTTGTATTTTGATAAATACTTTCCACAGAACAGAAATGGGGAAAAAATAGTTTTCAAATGACGTTTGTACAGCATTTTTAATAAAATACGAAAAGTTAACTTAATCCTCATTCAATGTTAAATATCACGAACACTACGGTGGCCTATAGTTGCTCAGTTCCACTTCATTTTTACTCTGGTGCTGTTTATCTCATTGGCAATCATAATACATTTCAATTTCCAACTAGTAACTTAAAACTATATCTATACTACCAATGGAAAAGACCGATTTCATTGAGCCGCATCTCCTCTGAAACCATACAAAGCAGGAAATAATTGTGATATGACGTATAAATGTAGAGTTTTGAACTTCCTAAATTTGTCTTTGAAAACAATCTTTTTTCGACAGAAAACGTCAATTGTTATCGATCTGTGTTTTATTCGCTTTGTCGAATACTCCATCGGCGTGTTGCCCGCGAAATTTAAAAACTCTTTGTTTCAACACTTGCCCAATTGTATCGGGATTTCGCAGGTATCTTCTATTATATTTTAAAGAATTGTTATATAACTACCTCATAAGTTTGCGATATTTTTATATTTTTGAAAATGTTTGTTTTGAAATAAACCAATAACGTCTCAATTATGTTTTCAGGACCATCCAGTTTATCAACCTTCACCCTCAAATGGTGTCAAGAATGCAGTTAGTCTGCTGATGGACGTCGACAATGTCATTGGTGACGGCACTGCTATATTCTCTTTACCTACAGTCAAGGGCAAGCACTCTGACCTGAAGAGTATTGACAGTAATACAGTATGTATCTTTTCTGTCCAATCAAAAAACATTATTATGTCAAACGTTTTAGACAAAAAAGCGCCCTTAGAATTTTTTACTTATTGATAAGGTGTGGAATTTTTGGCTCAATTTTGAAAACTGATAAAACATGAACAAATCAAACAAAACCACAAATATTGAACCACACGATAACACAACAACCCGGATGTGCCTTTGGATGTTTCGGAATGTTAAGCAGTTCCTGCTCCTCTTTTGACACCCGTCTTGTTGCGCATTACAAATAAACTAATGATGTATTGGATGATTAGCCGTGTTTTTAATCTTGCTGATTTTGATGTAGTCCACATTTTTATGTTGCAACAAATAAACATTGAACAAGACCATCAAATCGGTTTATAAAAAAGTTTTTGCTCTCTGTGTCACCTTTGTCCCATGAATATTTTGAACATGTTGATCATCTAAGATCCCGATGGATTTGATATTGATTGTTGTTTATTTTAAATTCAGAGGATACTAATTTAATTAAAAATCGGGATATGAGCACATAAACAATAAATTCAGTTTCTTTTCTGTAGAATAAACTGTCAGAAAACATGTAAAATTGGCAACATTTGGTTAATGTCATTTATTATTTTGCCGATTGAATAATATTTGTGGAATCAAACATAGTTGCTCAATTTTGATAAGATATACTAGTAGTCAGTTGTATATTTTGTATTAAATTTCTTTTTCATGTTTCTCAAAAATCAACTTATGATGTTATTACAAAAATCTGCTTGTTTAAATCCAGATAATATATTATGTATATTTTTGTAGCTTGTTGGTCTACAGAATGGATTGTATCAGGATACAGTCAGTGGTTACCAGATTATAGATTGCCGCTATCCATACGAGTACAATGGTGGCCATATAAAGGTTTGTCTTACTCATAATATCCAGTGGCCCATCTTAAGAGACGAGGCAAATCTTTGATAGTTCTTTTAATGTTTCAATATTAAGAATTTGTATTGCAAAGTTTATTATTTACCTATTGGAATTGTAAGCAAATCTTTATAACAAATACTGTGTTGTATTCGAATTCTGACTTAAACCCTGATAGTCTTTTGAAGAATTTTGGTAATTTCTTATTTTTAATAACTTTGTCTCACTTTTGTTCTGTGAAAACAGCTGTATTTTTTTCTTTATCATTAT
Source organism: Mytilus galloprovincialis (assembly GCF_965363235.1). Taxonomy (NCBI): domain Eukaryota; kingdom Metazoa; phylum Mollusca; class Bivalvia; order Mytilida; family Mytilidae; genus Mytilus; species Mytilus galloprovincialis. Next base: position 96,210,179 of record NC_134841.1, on the reverse strand, counting down.
TATTTTTTTGTTTGAAAGTATTTTTATTATACATGCACTGTAAGATTAGACTGCGGGGATAGTTTTACTGTTTATTTGGTCAACAAACCAGTTTTCAAAAAAATGCCTTCAGCTGTTTGAATAAAAAAAAATAAATGCTAAGAACAAGTTCGATGAATGACATATTTATCGTACATGAAAATAACCAATTTGGAATTATTCGCTTCATTCAATTTTTATTTACTTTATTGACGATCAAGTATTTTGTATTTCTTGTAGATTTTTTGTAAGCTGTTAAATGTGTGAAAGTAAGAATCTCAAGTAAGCAAGTTTTTGAAGTCTTACGTCAAAAAATATTTTATCTAAAACATATTGATTAGATGACTGATCAATTATAGATTTGGAAGATTTAAATTTTGTTTACAGAAGAACTTAAGGGAAGATATTTAGGAAGGAGCAGGTTATTTTATCTAGTTGTCTATCTTTAGACAGAGGATTGGTCTTGGTGATCTTTTTTTTTTATTTTTAACAATTTTTGTATCTTCACTTTTAATTGATCCATTATCAGGATGTAAATTATCTCAGAAAGTTGAAAAAAGTCAACTAGAAAGTGCAGCTTCCATTATCAAAGCGTAGGACAGCATTATTTCATATCTGAAGGTTAAATACTTAAAAGGGTGGGGTTTAGAACTATTAAAAGTCAGGCACCACTCTATTTGTTATCGTATGTTAAAGCTCAATGTTTTTGTTTTAAATTGAGGATTTGATTTTGATGACAAATATTTGAAAGTTTCTTTTTATACCTTAAACAAATACACTGTTACTCCGGCACACGTTTATGTTAATGTCTTCAGTCAGGTACTTTATCAATTAATAGTTGTCTTATGCCATACTTTAAAAGTGTTTTGTTACAAAGATTTACATGAATGTGGTGTTGATGACAGATGTTTGACAGTCTCTTTTATTCATAACATTTTAGAGTTTCGGCGATTTAAAGCTCGATATATAGTATAAAATTTGTCTTTTGTTAAAAACTATTATTCTAGATTCTTTTTCTTTAGTTTGGTTGTTTTCTCGTTGATGTATACAAACCATCATATTGCTGTCTCCATGCAGCGATATTCATACAGATTATTTTAGAAACATGTGTCCAGTCTGCAGAACTCAGTACCATATTTTCTTTTTTTTAGGGAGCCCATAATATCTATAAAGAGGATGACATCTTACAACTCTTACAAGCATATCAACCAAATACACAACGAGACATACTCATTTTCCACTGTGAGTTTTCTTCAGAAAGAGCACCAAAATTGTAAGTACTCAAAAGTTGAAATAAATGTTCTCATCCATCGTTAGAATGAAATATAAATTGTGTCATTCAACATGTGAATGAAAATCTATAAAAATCTTTTTAATCATAAATTTAAATGCAATAGACAAAACAACCATACAACTAAAGCTGCTTTCAAAAGTAAACGGTGTTGGAAATCAATTTGTCGACGCCAAATTTGCATATAAAGCTGTTAGTGTCAAATGATGTATAACCCCTCGATTGATTGCCTAAAGCATAATTAACTGTTTAAAATTAAAAAGCACAGACTATCAATGTCAGTATGCATGTCACGAGTTTCTAAATGAAACCTTATCTACTTTGCTTTGTTACTGATACGTAAGGCTTGTGTGTATGATACAACCGTTAGATTTTGTATGTTTTATAATATCATTTCGATATGAATCATGGTGGGATGGTATGTTTCAAAAAATCAGAACGAGTTTTTCTGTGATGAATGAAGTTTTTTCACAACGCTTTTATTGAATTTGAGCTCAATCCTCCTATTATTACAACCAGGAAGAAAACGTTAACGAGAGGGATAAAATAGAATAGATTTATTTAATATATATTTTTTGTTGCTTAATGTCCACTGGCTATAATTTTAAAAAGCTGGATGTGAGCAGGGACTTTCTATACTAACAGAGATACGAAACTTAAGTTAATTGTTGGGTAGTAGCTTTAAACAGGCGGCTTAGTAATCAGTTAAAATCAATAGAGACGAGTCCCGTTAGTATAGAGAGTCCCTGATGTGAGGTATATAATTGATAAACCTGTCGTTTTGTATATTTTGTGTTTTCACCACTTTGTAGTTTTGTATTGCAAACTTTATAATTTAATTTGAAGATGCCGCTTTCTCCGGAACAAAGACCGAGAGCTGAACAGTGAAAAGTATCCATTTCTGACTTTCCCAGAGTTATATATTCTAGATGGGGGTTACAAGAGTTTCTACTACAACAATAAGGTATTTAAAAAAAATATGAGAACAATACCTTATAAATGTCATGCGTCCGAAGCGATTTTCTGGGTTTAACGTCATCAGGAATACTAATAAAGCAGAATAAAATAAAAAAAAAAATTGCGAAATCTATCTTAAGTCAACTTTGTCTGAAGGATTTAAAATTTTAGTTGCTAATGATTTCAAAAATCTAAGGACTCAGTACATTTTGGTCTTGGATTACACGAATTGATACCCAAAAATAACTGAAAGAAATCAAATTTAAGTATTTATCACGCGATGCATTTATTAACAGACGAATATCATTTGTTACAAAGTCTATCTTTGCTCAAGGATTTCTTTATCAAAAGTGTAACATTAATGGGAATTTGATATGTTGGACTTAGTTTTATATTTGATATATTTTGTAAGGCTTATACATGGTATTTTTGTCGTCTGCAGAAGTAGCCTAACGTTCTTTATTTTGTAAGCAAGTTAGTATGATGTACAGTATAATATCGGAATAAATCTTAGGATCGGAATCTAAATTTGTTAAAGTACCAATTTGTAAGGTTACATGTACAACAAAATTGATTTTAAATGGTTATACATTCACAAAAAAAAAAATACACATGGGATTGCCAGAAGTTGTTTTTTCTGCCGATACGTTTTTGTTTGCTGAAAACATTCTTGTATACTGCCACGGCCAAAGTGCTTAAATAACTTACTACTAATCACCGAAATATTTGATTTGCCGTAAATTAATTCTCTATGTTTAACATAGGTCACTATACAAGATTATATTTTTTCTCCCATTTCAGTCATACTGTGAACCAATCAACTACGTTCCTATGCTTCATCAGGACCATGCAGCAGACGTACGCCACTTCCGGTCTAAGTCCAAGTCTTGGACAGCTGGTGAGAAGAGGAAAAGTCCGCAACGGTTATTGTTCTAAAAACGTCTATGAAGCAGTTAATACCTCGACATTGCTAAATGAACATGTCCTTTGAATGGTTGTGTTATAGAAACAGCGAAAATGTTTCGAGTTTTAAGATGTGTAAAAAGTTTACAAATATTTATTTTATTTGAGTAGTTAAGTGTTTTAGTGCTGGTCACAACAAATTGAATGTTGTTTAAAGTTAGTGCTCTATATTTGTTCTTAATGCATATGCAATTTTTAAACTCTACAGACAAAAAGAGGAGTTTTCTTTGCTATATATTTTTTTATCTTGTATACATGTATGTTTCTGACATTTCTTTCTTTCTGTAAACAATTCAAAATATCACTTCAAGGTTTTTATGAATATTTACTGTTTTTGTAATATTTATATGAATAAAAATATTAAATAAAAAATTGCATTTACTTGTGTCCTTTTAAAATCCCATTTTAGAATGAGCTAACACACTTAGAAGACACATGTATATTTTAAGATAAGTTGCATCTTTAGAGGTTAACGTTTTGATTATTTCTACTAGAAAATAAAAGCAGGAAAAAAATACCACAAAGTAAAACAATATAGATATTGCAACGACAATTTTCTGACAAGTTGACAACACTTTCTGGGAGGAAAAAGTTTTTTATATAAAAACATTGAAAACTCGAACAAGATGCCGTAGAAAAAATATGGGTGGCGCTGTTTGTGGGCCTAAACATTTTTCATAGGGGTACTGTTTGTGTCAATAGAGTGACCTTTATCTGTCAGATGCAGGCGTTTGTCGTTCAACTGAATAGTAGCTTCAACATGACCTGACGACCACTCTGTTTAAAATCGGTAGTCATTGAATATTGTCGGAAATATTTTATGCATATACTATTGTAGCTTTCTGACATTTGACTATGAGCATACTGTTCAGGTCACCAAAGGGACCAGTGTGGAGATCCTTTTGTCATTAATCAATTATCATTTTACTAGCACAGAAGCCTCGCCTTGCTACTGTCTTGTCAAAATTTGCTTTTATATACAAATTGAAATTCTTTTATATTAAGGAATGTATCTCCCTCATTCACAGCTCTGACTTCTTGTGTTGGTTTTTCTTTACTTGGCACGGGTAAATTATGGTTTTCTAAGCTCTGCCACTTTTGTATGAGGTTTTGGATTTGAAAATAGTGTTTGACTCGAGCTTCATTACAGAGACATTACTTGCAATAAAATACATCTGGCACAGTAAAATTGGTACCATTTATATAATCATTATTACAAACTTAGGATGTATGATATGATTGAAAACGAGTCAACTATCCAACCATCCAGAGACCATGTGACGTTGATGGAAGCAGACAAAGGGTGAACAATATTGTCTTCGTTCATTTTTTGTACTTAAATTATGCCTTTAGTTTTCTCATTTGAATTGTTTTAAATTGTCATTTCGGCGCCTTCTATAGCTTACTATGCCGCGGTATAGGCTTTGTACATTGTTTAAGACCGTACGGTGACCTATAGCTGTTAATTCCTGTGTCATTTGGTCTCTTGTAGAGAGTTGTCTCATTAGCAATCATACCACATCTTCTTTTTTATATTCAATCATCCGAAAAACAAATATGATCAAAATTAACTAAAGACAACCACTGAAATACAGGCTCCTGACTGACTTAGTTCCAGTAATATATAGACTTAAGTTGTTAATTTCTCTGTCATTTGGTCCCTTTTGAAGAGTTGTTTCATTGGCAATCATACTACATCTTTTTTTTATATATATATCAGAGGCGATTATTGAAATTGATTGATTGTTATTCACATTTATGTTAGCCCAAATGGCTGACTGAGTATTAAAAAATGGTCATATCTAGTGCTCTCCAATCTGGAAGTTAAACCCAATGTGGGACGTCCTATCCACGTTAAATAAAAATGCAGGAAGTCTCTAATTGTTCCGAAAGTTGCCTATTAGAATCCTATAATTAGACTATTTACCGGATTTGTTATCACACAAGCAACACGACGGGTGCCACATGTGGAACAGGATCTGCTTACCCTTCCGGAGCACCTGAGATCACCCCTAGTTTTTGATGGGGTTCGTTTTTGTTTATTCTTTAGTTTTCTATGTTGTGTCATGTGTGCTGTTGTTTGTTTGTCTTTTTCATTTTTAGCCATGGCGTTGTCAGTTTGTTTTAGATTTACGAGTTTGATTGTCCCTTTGATATCTTTCGTCCCTCTTCTATAAGAAATCCCATTACACCCTTTTCTCTCATCTCTCTAATTTAACAAAAATAAAGGGCAAGTATTGCATGTACAAGGCAAAATACTGTTTATAACTGTTATCGTAAAAATGTCAAGGTTGAATAAAATATACTATTTTAATTAGATTGTTTTCTCACCATTCGATACCATCATTGATAAACTCTATCATCGATAGTGGCCACTGTTCCGCACAGTTTAATTAGTTACAATTTTGTATTAATATTTTGTAACAAAAAAACAAAAAATAGAATAAAAATGTTGAATCGTCAAAAATGATTCACTTCAAGAAACCTTTTCAGAAAATTAGCTATTCATTTTTCATTATTTTTTCATAATAACGACTTATGGCTCTTTTATCTAATTTTTCGACAGGCTACATAACAAATGGGGGGGATATGGGGTTGGACATCCTGTTACTCGGTCATGTATAAGCAACAAAAAGAAGTAAAATCATCAAACACATAGTATGTGCAATTTTGAGGAAAGCTTACTGTTTTTCGATCATTTTGACAGTACATTTCCCCCAAAATTGTACTGATTGAAATTAGGATTTTTCTTCTTATGTTGTTCTTGCTTGACCGCGTACAAGAATATCCAAGATAACCTGTTAAAAAATATTAAAAAAACTTCGGAGTGAAAAGTCGGTAAAATAAAAATGGTTAAAACAAACTGTTGATATGAGAATCTGTATAAGCTTGTTTTTCTTTTCAAAATGTCGTATACTAGTATTGGTTTTCATATACTTTATTGTCGCATAAAGATCAGTAATTTATGCATAATGTTAAGAACATTGAAAGAAGAATATTTTATTTCCTAAGCATTGCACTTTAAACATACTTAAAAATATGAATACAATGTAACTTTTAAAGTGAAGTTTTATAAGAATGAGTAATTTATCAGATACACAAAATCTCACAAGATATTACTGTACCTTTGGTGACATATAAATACAATTCTTTAGCACTGTACCTTTTACTTATAAAACTGTTTTGAATGGTATTTATTATAAATATAACCGTTAAGTGTAATTCACTTTATTATATATATTTGATATTGACACTTAAATAAAATTCAATGCTTTGTACACGAGGAACTTTGACAGTATTAAGAGGTAGTATAGGGCAGTAATTATCTGAGGAAGCCCATATTGAGGTTCTACTGGCTTTCAAATAAAATTAATTTACAATGGAGGCGAAGGTGTTTCAAAACTATTTTAAATTTATCTCATTGTAACATGTGTAATATCTCATCCGGTTAATTATCAAAATCTATTTTCGGAGAAAAAGCATGATGAAAAATACGATCGTACTTTATCTTAGAAAGGCGATACACCATTCATATACAGCTGATATTATTCTGAACGAATCCATGCATACACCTTCCGGGATACAGTCTCATTATGATAAATATATATATACTGTTAAGAAAATAATTTAAATTAAATAACTATGGCATCTAATCATCAACATCTAAGTCATATTTTCTCCTGGCCTTTTCGAAAATGTCATCCATATCATCATCATCACTGTCGTCATCAAGGTCAAGGTCCTTCATAGAAGGCGTCTGCGATTCTTCTTTTTTGGCAACATTCGAAAGTTTTCTTGTCTCTTCTGAAAAGAAATAATAATTTTAAAACTTATTTATTAATTAAACAAGTTATAGTCTTTAAGCAATTAGAAACTAGACTTATATCTGCTTTACTATGCCACATCAACACCAATCATTAATAACTTGCACATAACACACTATAGTATACCAAGGAAGTAAAGACTTGAATAGTATCAAAGCCACCGTGTCTTAAAGGAAACATCAAAATCACAAATATATGAAATTCTTAACCTTTCCTTAGATCACCAAGTTTTTGGTGTTATATTTTTTGGTTCAGTCTATGATGTGTTTTGTGTACTGTTGTTTGTCTTTTGATTGTATTTGTTTTTTGTCTTTGCATTGTCTGTTTGTTTTCGACTTATAAATAATTATGACTGAATATCCCTTTGACATCTTTCTTCTTTCCATTAAGATAAAACAAGTCCCTTGCAATAGCAAGAATCCTCTCATCAACCCACACACACAATATAAAATGTCCATGTCACTAGACCTCAGACCCCGGAATTAACAAATTAACAATATTCATAGAAGTAAGTCGCAATGTTACTTCTCAAATATCTGAAAGTGTCTTTATTGTTATCTTATAGTTCGTTTCAATGTATAGTGTATTGTCGTTTCTTTTTTGTTGTATTTCAGTGTTTCTGTTGTTTTAAAATTGAGAATGGAAATGGGGAATGTGCCAAAGAGACAACAACTCGACCATAGAGCAGACAATAGCAGAAGGTCACCAACAGGTCTTCAATGCAACGAGAAATTCTCGCACCCGGAGGCGTCCTTCAGCTGGCCCTTAAACAAATATATACTAGTTCAGTGATAATGAACACTGTTGTTTTCCTCTTATATTTGGTGTGTTTCCCTGGGTTTGAGTTTGTAACTCAGACTTGTTATCTCTCAATCGATTTATGACTTTTGAAAACCGGTATACTACTGTTGCTTTTATTTATGATGATTCTTTTTTTAATAACCCTTTTTCTAACGATTTGCCATAAAATCATTTAATCTGTAGCACGAAGAAAGAAGTTTTCTCTTTTGTGTCAAAAACCTGAAAATCCTTTTTAAGAGAAAGTTAGAGATTTTATCATAGTAAACAAGGAACCAGCTAAAGTACGCCACCGGGTGCGGGTGTTTCTCGCTGCATTGAAGACCCATTGTTTGACTTCGGCTGTTGTCTGCTCTATGGTCGGGTTGTTGTCTCTTTGAAACATTCCCCATTTCCATTCTCAATTTTACATATGAAGAGATTCAAAAACCAACCACAAACAGGTCTGCATATTTCAAAATGGTAATAGAATGTGCATTTTGATTATAAAGATTTATACATGTATCTAGCATTGTGATATAGTGTTTAACATGCCCTGATAGGTTTAAAACATACTTTTATTAACTTCAAGTTGTTTTTCTGCTGCCTTTATAACCTCTTTAACCATTCTCTTTCTCTCTTTCGTATTTCCTGAAAGTAATAAAAATATGGATGTCACTTAAAATAAAACATTGTTTATTATATATACAGGGAAACATGCATCTGAGCTGAATGATCTTTGGTATTCGCTGTACGTCCAGTGGTAAGTATTTCGTGCTTATTCCGGTTGATTAAAATGTAATGCTATGAATTATCTGCATGATGAAGCATGTAAAGAGGTAAGGACATGCTCTCTTGGCATTTGTTTCTTTCAAAGAATATAATTAAACAGTTGTTGAAATTTAAAGTAATTTACTTATTAAGAAGAGTGTTGAACATATGTAAATATCTACATTAACTAAAATATTGTCTTGAGCACTGCGATCGCAAATTTTAAAAACTTTAAAAAATTGCATCACAAGACTTTAATTGAAAAACAATAATAAAGTTGTACTTCAAATAATATAACTTTAATTCTAGGTATGCGTTTCCTTTTCATGTTTCTAGGGGGGGGGGGGGGCACTTGAAATTTCCTAAATCTATCAACATTTTAGTTTTGAGCAAACTTTATGAGTATTCATGATTTGATCTTATATTTACAAATATACGACATTATTTGAACAACAAGCTATGATACAGAGAATTATGTAGCGGAAGTTGACTGGGTCTGGAATTTTAAAATGTATAAATAAAATAAGTTTCGGGTAATGCGTTCATGAGACAGCAACCCTAAGACACAAAACACCGACTTGGAATGTCTACTGATTTAAAAATATTACAAACATACAAATAGAGACTTATAGCTGCTAATTTCCATGACATTTTAGTCTAACTGACAATCAAACCAAATCTTATTTTGAATAAGATAAAAATCAAAGCCTAAATAAATATCCATCTAATTTATGATTTTGTTTAGTTTTGTCAGCTTATTTTAACATTCAATAGAAGAAAGAAATAGAGTGGAATGTATTAAAATATTGTCCATTGAAATCTTTTGGAAACGGGGCATATTTTTATTTTATTTTTATTAAATACCTTCAGTTCAATTTAAACATGTACATATATATATATATATATTGTATATGTGAACATTATTTATTCATTAAAACAGCAAGATTATACCATGCGGGCTTCGTATATAATTTATTTTACATTTTATATAAAAGAGCATTCATTTGAATATAATTGATTGACTTTTGGATTAAGTTGTAAGAAAAGGGTAAACTAGATGATCTAAATAACTTAAAACCAGTTATAATAGTTCAACTGTAAATAACATCGTTAATTTGTTAATGCATAGATATATAAAACACGAAAGATGTGCTCAGTTGTGCCGAAAAAAGGCATAGCAACTCGCAAGAAAGTGATTGTAGCTATAACACATAAAAAAATACTAAAGCGTTATTTGGAAGAGAATGAGGCCAGAGTTTCCATATCGTTACTGAGGCAGAAATAGACAATTATTATTATTTGACTGTCCCATGAAGTAAACAAGATTATCTAAACTTGGGTTTTCTTAAACGAAAAATACAGCACAACACATTAAACAAAAATTCGAACATTTTACTTCATAAAATAATGTGGGACAATCAGAACTTTTCATGTGGGACAATCAGAACTTTTCATGTGGGACAATCAGAACTCTAAACTATTAAAAAGTGGGACAATCGGAAATAAACCAATAATCTCCTCTCCTGGATAATAATCTTTATTGATATGTGTATCTGAGCACCCTAATGTCATGCAGACATCCCAACTGTCTAGAAAAAATATATTAGATAGTTAGTTAGTTTGGCTGCCGTTAGCTTTAGATTAGTTTTTATATTAAATGCACACCAGTTGTAACACATCTATACCAAGATTAGTCTGTGATAAATGTATATTCCACGATATTATGTATTAATAAAGTTAGTTCTACCAGAATACCACAGTCCTAAAATAGTTCAAGTGTAGGTGAATAACAAGTAACTAATATTGGATAGAACTTTTATAACGTCTTATAATTGTAAACCATAATGCAATGTCAGAAGCGGCAGTTCAACAGCCGGTTCATCAATTCCGACCAATGTCGTTAAACATTCCCGTTACAAGTATAAGAACAAAATTGTTCTGACGATTGAAGGCCCTTTTTGGATTGTGTCTCCTGACGCCTCATGCCTAAAGCAAGTCAGAAAAAGACAATCAGACGTTGATGTGTGGTTGTACAGCCCCAACCAGTCACGAAATGCTTCAAAACTCAATGCAATATCGGACTATAGATTCATTTACAATTTACAATTGTCCCTAAACCGAATTATCGAAATACAAAAAAAAAAAATATGTTAGATTTTCTCATGTATACTGCTAAATGGGAGATTTAGACCATTAAAAAAAAGTCAACTATGATGGAATTTTAAAATTAATTTAAAATAAATTTTAAAGTTATTCTGAAAGACAATAATTGACCAAAATTGTCACTTAACGCATAGTGAGAAACAACCTAACCAAATGAAAATTTGAATCGCTTCAACACCCTTTAAGTGACGGTCTTGTCACAAACTGTCTTTAGGTGGCGCTGATTTGGTTCCAATCAAGAAATTATCTGTCTAGCTGAATAATGATTTAGTACATATTATAACTCCTTTTTAATTCAAGAGACAAAAAGTGCCTACATAAGTTTTTCATAAACACATATGAATAAATGCTTACTTGTAAAAGTATAAAAGATATAAGAAGTTCGAATAACAAACAACTGCATGTCTAAGTTTATTCCCAGACACACATATATTTGTTTAGAGAGCTACAAACAGAAATATTAAGAAAAAAGGTGAGTTCATAAGCTAAATGAGAGATACAAAATAGATGTATTTTTATATGTCCATACCAGAACCCTGTATACGTGTAGGTTGTCTCTCAATATCTATCAAAACAAATAATTATACATGATCTATAAACATAATGAAGTACAATAATACTTATTTCTTTAACTTGGATAATCAAACGAAAGTTTTATTACAAAACTTGTAATGCCACTTCACAGCAAATGTAAAAAGTGCATACAATTCATTTTGATCAATGACCCTGACTAATGTTGTTTGTGTACTTCCAATTTCTGTATAAAGGTTTTGTTTGAAGAATCACTTAAGTTCATTTATTACATGTAATTTCAGTTATAAGTTTTCCTGTTTTAGGTGAAAAATTCAAGTATAAAGAAGAAAATAAAAGTTTGTCCCTGAATGATTACAGAAAAAATTTTATAGCCCATTTAACGACCATGAGAGAGGTAAATTTGAACATTTCACTTTAGACGAATAAAAACACGTTTGGCTAACAATTTACAAATTGAATTTTATAAAAATGACATAATATGAAAACCAACAATTCCCGAGTTTCATGTTTCCTTTGTGCAGAGAATATTTATGAAATTGACAAATTTTAAATAAGTATCCATTATAAACATTTATCGTTGTTGCCTTGTTCAACACAGCTTACTTATTACGTACATCTTTAAAATAAAAAAATGTGTGAAACTATCGTAAAAAGTTTTACTACATTATTATAAACTTAATATGATATACATATATATGCTTTATTTTTGCAATCCTAAGGAAACATTAGATGTGTAATACAATCTTATTAATCTCTATCATACTCTATCGTGGATGTTGGAAAGCTCATCACACATTAAACATTAAAGTGCGCTAAGAGCAGAAAGGGCTCAAGTAAAATAAGAATAAAAACGTCTCCGGTAAACCTTTGATGGGGAAGACTCAACCATAATTTTAAACAAGCATACAGTTAAAGTGCATAATACACATGTTTAAATATTACGTTCCACTTAACAATTAACACGTATTATTATTTCATTTCCGACTTTACCTTTTTTGTCCGTCTCTTCTAGTACAACTGTATCGATGCCTTCCATTTTTGGTGTTTTCGGTCGTCTGCCAAGACCTTGACCTTTGTTGACATCGAAAATTTTATTGAATTTCTTTTTGTAAATATCCTGAATCATATCTTCTGTAATGAGGGATTTCGGTACTACTTTTTTCCTTTTAATAAATGTTCGTTGTTCTTGGTCTTCTTCGTTGTCTTCTGGTAATCCATATTCATCGCGATTCATCTTCTCGTGTTCAAGGACGCGAGAAGTGACGTACTGCGTATGAAAACGGTGGTATGCTTCGTCCTCGAATCGTTGTCGTAATTCATTTAGCTGTAATACTTGTCTTTCTTTCGTTTCTCGTTTTCTTCGGTCTTTTTCCAACAATTCTTCCCACTGTTGTTTCGCTTTATATACCTCATACTCGGCAAGTCTCTGGACGAACCTCTGTTCTCGGTGCTTTTTAGATTCACTGCCGTACGCATTGGACATATTTCTATATATACCGGCTTGTCTCCTATTCAGTACATACTCTTTCTCATACCAAGGAGGAATTTTGGACCGTTTTTGAACAACTTTATTGTTTTCCTTCGGTTTAGTCTGACCTTGTTCCATTTCCTGTAGCTTAGCTGCCATTTCGGCTTCACGAATAGACTCTTCACCAACATAGGCTTGCGAAATTTCCTCAGGTCCATTCGTTGATGGTTTATAAGTTAATTCGGCGGGCTCCGTATCCCAAGCACTTCTTTTTACCGTTTTACTTCGGAGAAACACAAATGATTGCGGCCGTTCTTTCTCTATAATCACATCTGTGTTTTTCTTCAAAATTTCCTTTGGTTTATGTTTAGGAGACGATGTTAATACCGTCTTTCGCTTTTTTGATCGCCCGTATAAATAAGAATAAAAGCTTTGAACTTGAGCACTAGGTTTATACTGTTTTAATGGGGGTGAGCTTGATTTGTCAGTGGCTTCGGGTGAAGTATTCCGTGATGGGGCATTCCACCGGAAAGTAAACTCTTTACTCCTCCCTCTGGACTCAGAACTAGTTCGCGAGTTTGTTGACATTTCTGTTTTTGGTGACATGGGTTGTCCATTCACTCTTTGGTTACTCCTTGGATTTTGAATTCTATATTCTGTTGTGTCAGTTCTTGGCGATGAAACTTTATTCCTGTCACTGGTCGCATGAACTCTATTTGAATTATTACTCCCAACAGACATTCTTTCTGCATCACTACTACAAAACAGGAGAAATTTTACCATTGTGTAGCGATGGATTGACAAATGACATACAATAAATTGAGAAGATTTAAATCCTTGTATTATCAGCTATTTAAATGCACATTTTATTTGCATTTATTAACTCTTAACTATAATGTTCAAAGGACTAAACGAAAAACCTGTTATTTCTTAATGATCATGGCAATATGGTAAAATGTTCGGTAGTCATAACATATGGACAAGATTTTCAGCATTAACAAAGGGATTTGTAAAGTAAATGGTGTCATTATGTTACGTAATTTCATTTTGGTATGCATTCAATTATCTAGAAAACTAAATTAACTTAAATGCATGTATACGCAAATTACAAAAAAGTGTGATCAAATAGTAACATCAGTTATCTTGCCAGGATAAATGACGAAAGTGCGCACCTCTGATTTATTTTAACTGTGAAACCATAAGATATCCACATTTAGCAAATTAGTTTCATCTCAAAACGCATCAGATACCAAATATACCAGGCTTTAATGTATATTGGGTACGCTAGACAAAACCTTATCAAAGATACAGGCTTATAGTTTTGTACGCTAGACATAACTCGCCAGTGCCTCTCGAATCAAAACGGTTGCAATGCCAAATAGAATACTACAAAGTTGAAGACCATTAATAAACGAAAATTCCAAAAATTGTGCCAAATACCGCTTAGACGATATATACCTGGGTGTAGAAAATATAAGCAGTTAGAATATTACAATATATTAGAATTATTCAATTTACAGAAAATAAACAAAGCAATGACATTCCATGTGACTACTTACTTTTTCCCTCTCGTTTGGCTTCTGTTACTTTGAGAAGTCACAACTGAAATAAAAATAAAAAAAAAACAACCTTATGTTTAAACTCTATGTTATTGAATTAATGGATATTTGATATATTTCTTTATATGCAAAGTTGTAAATCTCGGTTGTGCAACATAAAACTTATTATTCATTTCTATTGATGCAAATGTTTTTATTACATATCACCGGCTGCATGCAATAACTAAACGTTTATATATGAATATAATTGGCAAAAAAGTTACGGTACACGACCATTCACACAATGTTGGCAAATAATACTATGACATTTATGTTCAGATATAGTTTGTAAATTAGATGTCGATTCAAAATTAATATTTTTTTCTCTCAATGTTTAACATAATATCTTCTTTCAACACTTAAGACACGCATAATTTTCAAATATGTGCATTCAATGATGTAAGCGAATATAATCCACCATACAGCTTTCAACAATAAGCATACTCCACACCGAATGCCAAATGTGAAATAATTCAAACGAGATAACTTACGACCTGATTTATGACAAAACAAACACACCCAACAAATTTTTTGACAGAAATGAACCGACCACCACTGAAATAATGGCTCATGACTTGGGCCAGCTTAATATACTTGCTTAAATTGTACTTAAATTATCGAAGAGAGAACAATAACTTGAGAGAACACAAAGTATATCTTAAAGTTCCATTTCTGAATTATTAGTCAATTGAAGTGAAGCAATCGCAGCTTAAGGAAGTTCGCTTGTCATGTTTTTGGATTTTTGTCAGATTTTTGGAATCCTCTGGTTTTATCCATTTGAATGCCTTGAAAAAATTGCCCATTGACCCCCATTTTTCTGTTTATAAATCTTTTACATGTATAATCATAAGCCATCTGTAGGTTTTGATGATAAAGCTATGAAAAGTCAAGAGAGAATATTTTCCCGCCAAAATTTCAATGGCTAATATCTCGAAAACAAGCACATTGGCCTATATTTTTTTTGCTCTTTTGATTCCTTTATGAATTCGTTATAAATATAAACTAGTGTTTTAAAAAGTTAAATATTTTGAAACTGAGAAGCGAACTCCCTTAATTAACTATACATATATTTAATAAGTAACCAAATTCATTTATTTACCCTCCGGTTTATGTATCGAAGACACATGTTTCTCCTGTCTTCTCTCATTGTTTTTCTTGTTGTTATTGTGCGTTATATCACCATTTGGTTTTCCTACTAAACTTTTGTTGTTGTTAGCTGGTGGAAGGCGGTGGTGATTAATATCCCCATTCCCAACTAGACTGTTGTTTTTGCCTGTTGGTGGAAGACGTGTTATTGTTGTTGATTGTTTATTTTGCGGTGTCTTTACGTCCGCTCTGAAAAAGAGAGTAAAACCGTGAGAATACATATGATCACTTAAGTCAGAAATTTTATTCAATTTTTGAAAAATGTATTTGGTAACAAAATATTTAATTATACAAAAATATAGAAACTGTCTACAACCGTATCCTTTGGTGACAAACGAAACAACAAATACCAAGAAGAGAACCCAGAACTTAAACACGAATGTCATTCCATGATTAAAAGAACAGATATTCTCCCCGGGCACGTTATAGTTAAAATATGTTTTACAATTCCAAATCTCACACTTGTATACAACTGTAGTTTCAAAATCCAACCAACGCAGAACTGTAATACAAATAACATTCAAAGCAGTGTGCACAAATTGAATATATATTTAGAAAAATATTTGTGTGCGATAACAATATCAGAATCAGCGTCAATTAATATTTAAATTCAAATTCAGAATAGTAACTAAATAAGCTACTAGTTTAACTGTATGCAAAACAATAGAACATTATAAAAGAATTGAAGTAAAAACTTACAAATAATAAACAAACGGTTTAAACTCCGATGATCTATAGTCAGAAATACAAGTATGACTTCGTTGTAAAACAACCCCACTTCTATCACATCGTGACATTGCCTAATGTAATTCATGTAGATATCAAATGACAATAATTACTTGGAATTACACACAAAACGAAACGCATTTGACATGTTTGAGTCACATTGGATTTTTTGGAATTGTAATTTACATTGAAACATCCATGGTGATTCATAAACTATTATATCAATACGACATCCTTAAAAACGTATTAAGTAATTATTTACAAATGTTTCTTATGATTTAAAATAGTGGAGTGGTTCGAATGGTTCCCGTTCCCATTGATGAATGAAATAATTTACTATATCACCCTTAAATGACGTTTTAATCCATATTAATCCATAGATTTCAATGCATATAATAATTGAAGATTGATATTTTGACATATCAATCAAGAGTTTGAAAAGGAAAAGAACAATGCCAGGTATTACTTCACACGGGGAATTATAAGATGGTATACAATTTAAACGTCAGGATTCGACATAACTAGGCAAAATACAAGTCAAAACTAACTAACCGGAAACCTGTGAAACATTAAGAGATAGTTGTAATAAGTTTTTATTTTGTATATCAACTATTTAGTTTAGCACTTTGTCATTGTTTTTGCTATCACTTATTTGAAATATCTCAAGCACAATTGCCCATTGAAAAATTGGGATGCACCAGAATTTTCAATAATAATGTTTTGGTGTTGTAATTAAAACAGTTCTCATGGCTCGCTGAGTACACATTTTCATTCAAAAACCTCAATACAGTTCAATACCAGGATATTCCATCAATATATATAAAAAAAGAAGTAAATATATATACATATAAAATGAACAGATAGTGTGATTGAATTTTTCTTAACGTCCAGCGACAAATGTTTCAATGCATATCTAGATTTAATATACAAATTAGACATGTTCTGTAAAGTGGGAACAAAAAAGAAGGACGGTAACATTGTGCTGCCATTAACATGGGGTTAATTGTGAAGATCAGAAGTCTAACCTTGCAGTAGTTCACTTGTAAACATGTCCCAAGTACAATCATTGCAATGGTATTAATTTGCAAGGAGCTCGGTATTTTCCCAGCAAGATGGAATAAGATATGGACGTAGCTTCGTATTTATACATCCTGCGTAAACTGACACCCCTTTAAAAAATGTGGGACGGAAAAGTCTAATATGATCAGATTGGTTGGTAGATAAGGCGTGCAGTTTAGAGCATTGTTTTCGCAAATAAATATATCATGGGCATTTTCTTTAGTCTTTCGTGATTGTAACAAAGCACTGCTATTTGAGTATAGACAATTTGTTATATTTCCTACTTTGCAAATGTCGTACTTGACTTTCAGCCTATGTCGTTTGGACTTTAGCTGGCCTGGTAAAAACGAAGAATTCCAAAATAACTATATTTTATTACAACTGAAATCAACATCGGTGACCCCAAATTTGTTTTAGCCTAAAATATTGTAATAAGTATGATCTGTCTACATGCAAAACTTCAATGAATTATTATTATTAGTATAAATAGTGTGATTTCCCTTTAATAAAAGAAAGTTTGCAAAGCTGTTATATTTCCTATTTTGCAAATTCGGAACAATTTAAGATAAAGACGTTTTCATAATCTCATTCAATTAAAAATTCTAATATAATTAAAAACCAATTCTTCAGAGAACAATTGAAGGTCTTCCCACCTCGATAATAAGAATGCAATTTAAAAAAACGATGTGAGAAAATGTTACTCCGTGTTGATGTAATGTAGTTAATCAAACTGATAAAAAAAAAAAGATTAATAGGTTTATGCAGAAGACTTAATTGTTTTATAATGAACCAGAAGGGAAGAAAACTCCTATAAGGGTTAACCAAAACACTTCGACTGAAATAGGTTGAAGTTGCGCCTTATTGTAAACAGTAATTTGGCAAAAAAATCATATCATTAACTGTCACAGTTTCTTTTGAATAACGATAACAAGCAAAATCCAAAATTTATAACATGACCTTGACCTCAATTTCAAGGTCATAGGTCAGTGATCTCAAATCGGAAGGCCCGAGGTCAATCACTTGTATGGTTGTGGAGAAATACTGATTTCAAATACAAAAGGGGAGAAAACTCTTATAAGGGTTAACCAAAACTCTTCGACTTAAATAGGTTGAAGTTGCGCCTTTTTGTAAACAGTTATTTGGCAAACACATCATATCATTTACTGTCACAGTTTCTTTTGAGTAACGATAACAAGCAAAATTCAAAATTTATATTATATTACATGACCTTGACCTTTGACCTTTAGGCCTCTACGACTTATAATGTGTGAATTGATCCAACAAAACGCCTATCTTAAATTTTCAAAGGGAAACAACTCCCATAAGATGTCTTCCGATCACTCAA
The DNA here is from genome assembly GCF_965363235.1 of Mytilus galloprovincialis. Lineage (NCBI taxonomy): Eukaryota > Metazoa > Mollusca > Bivalvia > Mytilida > Mytilidae > Mytilus > Mytilus galloprovincialis. The sequence goes on along the minus strand of NC_134841.1, from coordinate 96,191,539 downwards.
GTCAAAATTAATCAAATCATTCTTAAGAGTAGACGAACAATTTGGTGAAAACAGTTTGCTAATATCTTTTTCGGTTTTAGAGATATAGCGATAACAAGAAAAGGGGACGCTGGGAGATAACTTCTATAAGAATGAATGTTCGGTCACACAGGGTGAGTTTTGAAACCCTCATTACTGTACAACATCATTGGCCAAAAATCCATTCGATAAGTTGTAAGACAAAAAAAGCATCTCAGACGGCAGAAGAAAAAAATAATAATCAGAAGAAAAACAAAAGGTCTTTCCACGAAATGCACTGGAAGGTTCATTAGCTGTAGAATCGACTTTAGAATAGTCAAATGCATAGAGCTAAGCCAGATGATATTTTTTATGAATTGTAAGTGTTCAACACAGGCGAGAACGCTTGAATTTTAAAACTGACTTATGTGAACCAATATTGCTTTTACTTTTTGATGAGGCAACTCTTAAAAGTCAAAAGATTGATAACAATATCGCATAAAAAATTGATACAATACACCAAGTGCTTTGAAAATGCTTTAAACGGATTCAAACAGAATATGATGGATGTATAAATACTCAGCCACGTCCGTTTAATCCTATCACAGTAAATCTTGCTGGTAAGGTACACGCTTCTTGCACGTACATACCCATTCAAGGGTTCTACTGGGGAAATGTTAGTGGCCTGTGTTGGTATATAATTGCTTACATCCACTTTATTAAAACTTTGGTGGATTGTTGTCTCATAGGCAATCATACCTTATCTCCATATACATATTTTTTTTATATAAATCCCCATATTTATAACACCAAACTGTCTGTGAAATGATATGGGTGTGATTGTCAGAGCGTACTGCACTCTATATTAGTCCATGTACACAATAATGTCGACCTTAAATCATCAATATTCTAATATTGTATATTGCAAGGTATGGATACACGTCTGTCGACCCTAAATCATCAATATTCTAATATTGTATATTGCAAGGCATGGATACACGTCTCACCTTATTGAGAATCATTTGTATATATGTATTATCATTCCACAACCCTTTAATATATGTTTATTGCCAACATTAAATGCTTGTCCTTTGAAGACATTAAATTTTAATAGGGTCACAGTGTGAAGATATGAAGCATTGGAAAATCTACTTCTCTTTCAATAATATTTACCGACCACAAGTAACAAGTTTTGTTGGAAATAATTAAACGACTAAGGTTCAAGCTGTGAATTTATTGAATTTCTGAATATTTGCAATTTATTTACACTTTTTATAGCATTATCAATAGATGAAAAACTGAAACGGTACATAACGTCTGCGTTCAATTGAACCAACTATTATATATCACTTATGTTAGTTACCGAATGCGAATTTTGTTATGATTCAGCTTCTGGCATGAATTCTACAAAAATAAAGAACTGAGCATAAAAGTAGATAAGGGATATAATATGTCAATGAGACAGTAAACCGACACATTCTACTGTATTTACACAGCACGAGTAACAAAACTCGTAGTCAATATATCAGTGCCAATGAGATAACACTCCATCCAAAAAATAAAAAAATAAAAATACCGATGAATTGAACATGCAGGTACCATCAATCGTCCTTTATTTCAAATAAAATACCCTTACAACTGTTTATCATGCCCACTACTTGAGACAGACACACGGTCATGTGGTGTGGTTCACCTAGTTTTTGAACTCCCAACCGGCCTTCCTTTAATCCTTCACAGTCAATGCAATAACATACGGCACAGGGATAAATGTACCACTGTCGTTAAAAAGTAAAGTAAGGAGATGTGGTATGATTGCCAATGAGACCAATATCAACCCTGTAAACATCTTCCTGCCATCATAGATCTATGACCGAATCAACAATGTTGACAACCTATTTCGTATGGGAAGCCATCAAAGGCATCGGAATCTATTCAAAACCGTTGTAGTAAATGATACTATTTAAAGACTGTTTGTTCAGAGAACTTATTATACAACTCTTCAGATTTCTTCCACGTGCTCAAAATTGTTCTCTTATCCAAATTTTTGTTGATCAGAAGAGGTTTTTAAAATAGTCAAAATAATCATAAGATAAACAGTAAGATCTTTCCAGTTGGTAACGCATAGGTACAATCAAAATAATTTCGTTTTAAAGACGTGAACTTGAATGTACTTTCCTTATTAAAAAATCTTGCACGTTCGTTGAGAGATATTATTCTCAAATTTGTAGCTTCGAATTACAACCCCCTTGAATGTTTTGTCCTTTTATGCTTGACAAAAAAGTTCATATGTATACGCCAATAACAAAAAATTTAATTTGATTACTCATTTTCGTTTACGTCATAAACAAATTTAATGGGTAGTTATAATAACTTTGTGAATAAAAGTATTTCCAAAGGATGTGAACGCTCGACCATTGGCTAATAACGTGAGAAAACTGTAAAAGAAAAGACTTTTTTTCAAAATTAATTTGAAATAATTTGGGAAAATTGCGTACAAAATGATCAATCCAAGTAACGGGATGATGATTTTAAACCCATACTCAAATTTATCTCTTTATTTTCTTGACTGCTTTTCTGTGAATATCCCTATTTTGTTTTCTCTCTCTCGTTTTGTTTGAATGATCAGTGTCAAAACAGGTCACCCACTATGCCTGCTGGTTTGTCTTGGTAAAGATTTATTATATAATATAAGTATTAAAAATCTCATTTGTCTTCTCAATTTAAAGACCAACCGATATCTATATAACATTTAACCTTCATCTATTGTACATTATATAAGTAATATTCTTTTTCACAGTTATTTGGACAAGTTATATCAAACCAATCTATTTGAGAACAATATATAAATACTTAGAATTTTAAATACTGATATGCCAGAAACAACAAAGGGACAGGACGAATGTATTCTGCATTGAATCATTACTAAAGTGGTAAACATGTCAGACGTCCCCACAAACTGATTTACATATAAATGGTCCCCAAAATGCAGCCATTGACGATGCACAATAAAACGTTTACAATTTAAAAACACGGCAAAAAAAGCAAAATGTCACAGTGTTGGTTTATGTTCACCGTTTTGACTAAAATAAATTAAATCTGGCAACATAAGAAGTTACCATATAATTGAATTTTAAGTAAACCTATCCATGTTTTGTCTGGTTACGGTAGGAATAGAACTATGTGTGGGATGATGGGAACGAGACTAAAATAAACGACAATGGACGTACTTTATGCAACATGCATGAATATACAGATGTAATTTATGAGGGTCTGGAAGGGTCAATTCTGTATTATTGATCTTTTAGGCCAATTTTATCCATTCTTTATACTGTTTGCCCATTATCTTCTACTGTTATATTTTAGCATCTCGTTATTCTCTATCTTTTTGAGTAAAATTTTCTCTTTTCTTTATATTTTTTGACCATTTTACTCTTTTCTGTAAACCATAGCCATATCCTAATTCATTGGGCTCCAGAATAAACTACAGGTCTTCCGACTACAGAAAAGTTGTTTGATTGCAATTGTTGAACATTTCTAAGATTGTCAATTCTAAAAGAAAAGCACAAAAAGCATGGACAACAAAGGCGACAAGTCAGTGTTCCATTCTTTGGATAGTCTGGTTTTGGTAACAAATATTTTTAGGGCCGAGCTTATTTTTTATTGTAAAGTAAAATAAGCCAAGACCGTTTCCACGGTTAATAATAAATAGTAGAATTATTCTAATTATAGGGTTCAAGAAATCTCTAATAAAGGCCTGAATTTTAAATGTGTAATAATTTGACCGTTGCTATTTTCAACCATCCTCTGATTTTTAAATATGAATGTGCTAATTAATCTATGTATTGAATAATAAAACGCCTTTGTAAAGTACAAAAGCATAACAGGTTTATAAAACAGGTATTGATTTGTTTGTTAAACTCATTAAAAGCAACAAAGACAGGAAAATATAAAAGTACACACAACAATAATTCCTAATACATTTAATTCAAATTTATAATACTAAAATACACATGATTGGAAGAAAACAAATACTGGATATTAAAAATAAATGGAGTAATTCCAACGTTCAATGTGTTAAAGGGCTGTATTTTATGAAAAATAAGCGCATACCTTTCGTTATATCTTTACTTTAAATATTACAACTAGCAGAGTTTGAATGGACAACTTAAAAGTCGTTGAAAATATTTAATAGTTCAGCATTGATTGTATTATTCACCCAAATACTTGAACAGTCTGAAATGTAAAGAAAAAAAACTTAACAACACTTGGAATTTATGGTAAACCATGGGTTCTGAAAGCCCGATTCAAATGGTAACAATTTACACGCGAGCATGAAAAAATGCATGAGTGCAACGCGTTCAAATGGCTTTTATATCATCAGTGGTTTGTGTATGCGACTTATACACATCAGACAGAAACAGAACAAATACATTTCCCAGATTATATTCGAAAGTCGAGTCGTATGATATCTGACATACGAATTACTTCCATTTTAAGGAGGTAGACCTAGGTCAAGGGAAATAACTCTTAAAATCATCAGTACGTTTTTGTCAACCATTTTCAAAAATATATTCTAAGCTTCTAGGTTACATAGATTATTTTCAATCTGTTTCAGGTAAATGCTTAAAATACATTGATGAACTTGACTTTTACAAACGCTTAACTGATTTAAAGAGTTATCTCCCTGAACCAAGGTCTACCCCCTTAAAGAGCTGCAGACGTAGAAAATCGGGTAACGAATTCATTTTGAATTGTGTATAATGCATGCTACTAGGCAAAATGAATGGACAAATCATTTATAGAGAAAACAATATGAATATAACTTTATAAATATGTATGGGCCCGCAGTGATTTCCTGGCTTCACTTTGTACAGAAACACTCAAACAAAAAGTTGAATTGTAAGCAAAAGATTAAAATAAAAACCGAAGTTCTAAGTATAGATTCAGTTATGCGTCAACTAATAATTTACCTACTCTGTCTAATTCTGTTTTACGTCGTTCGAATAATGTTGACCATTGTAATTTATGTCGGACGTTCTTACAAGATACGATGTTTCATCCATTTCAAAATGTTATTTTTACTGACTATTTAATAAAGTGTTTGAAAATCAACGCAATGTTTAAAAGGCCATGATAAAAGGTAAAAGTATTAGGCCTTTTTGAATATATACATGTGTAATGACTAAAGATAATAAAGATCAGTCCGAATTTGGGTTAAGACCTAATGTATGCAAAGGTTTTGCAATGTTTAAAAAGGCCACGATAACAGTACACGGACGTATGAAACCGGTAACTACGGCCAAAATACAAACACCATAACACGGGCATATGAAACCGATAACTAGGGCCAACAAGAAAAACTGCATAACACGGGCATATGAAACCGATAACTAGGGCCAACAAGAAAAACTGCATAACACGGGCATATTAAACCAGTATCTAGGTCAAAAAGACAAAGTACATAACACGGGCAATTTAAACCAGTATCTAGGTCCAAAAAGACAAAGTACATAACACGGGCATATTAAACCAGTATCTAGGTCCAAAAGACAAAGTACATAACACGGGCATATGAAACCAACATCTCGGGCCAAAAGGCAATAATGATTTACAAAAAGTATGTAAGATGTCGTTTGTCCGTATCTAACCTATTTTCAGACCTAATAGACACATGACTTTAGACGGTGATTTTTAGGCAATCCGTTTATATACTGTGTATATATAATAAATGGATTCACAGTTACAATAATATTATATAATATAAAACTGACCTTCGTAGTGTTAACATCATTTACTGTTGTATACATCAAATAAAATGGTTTGTTCTTTGATTGAGTAGTTATTAATATTCCTTTTAAAAATTTAAAATCCGTCTTTCTCTTCTAAGGAAGATGTACAAAAACTATATATGTCCCTGCCATACATGCTTGTACACATATTTGGATATTTTACAATCACATTTTAAAACATGCCACATCAATGTCGACTTAACAAAATAAAAGGAAAAGCTATCTCAGTATCTGTCACAATACTAATAACTTGATTAAATGGACTGTTTTTGTTTACGTATTTGGTCACGGTATGTTGGTCTTTATTCGTTACTTATATTTATTAAATATTCCAAATTTATTACCGAGTTTCAAATAGCACTTGAAGAGTGTGAGAGTGGCAATGCACAGTACACTTCAGTAGCCGTTATCTCAATAGGAGATACTTTGGAAGTATGAAATACAAATTAATGTCCCTTGGGTTGTACAAACCACGGAGGATCGTCTAATAACTGTTTGCTTGTCCGAGATATATGTGATGTGAGTGTTTATTAAAACATTCAAATTGAACATGTAGATTATGATATATGAAACTTGTCAATAAAACGATCGACCGCTTGGTTTCTGTTATTAAAACCATTGTGCTATCTTATGCATATATCATCGCATGATTCATTGATTCTTTCAAGATTTTGTTTATAAAAACATAAAATAAAAACCTACAACGCTTACATATATTAAAAACTTCAACGCTTACATATATTAAAAACTTCAACGCTTACATATATTAAAAACTTCAACGCTTACATATATTAAAACCTACAACGCTTACATATATTAAAAACCTACAACGCTTACATATATTAAAAACCTACAACGCTTACATATATTAAAAACCTACAACGCTTACATATATTAAAAACCTACAACGCTTACATATATTAAAAACCTACAACGCTTACATATATTTAAGAGAATGCAAAACAAAGATTGACGACAAAACAAAAGAAACATAAATTAGGACAAAATCGACACACAAAACTAAAACCCCGCAAAAAAATAAACTACTTTTTTATTCTCAAATATTATAATTCATTTGCAATGATAATGTTTTCGATTTTACTAACTTTTAGCATATTTATTAATTTTTGCCAATGAGCCTTATCAACTGTTGACAGAGATGTATTGTTAGAGATAGATTATTTACTATTATACTGTTTCGCAACATGGAAGTCACATTAACAGTTTTTGGATTGATGATATGTTGATAAACCCTTAGCGTGCTGCTCATACATGGCATGTAATTAAATCATTGAACTTTCTTCTACCAGATTTTATCTGCTGCATTTAAAGTTATTCAAATAAAATCATTCTAAATATGAGGCTATTATTGATATACCTAGTATACAATAGTGTAAATCACTTCTCATCAATGTTAATATCAAAATTAACATAAGCTTATACGATCAAAATACCCGATAAAATGTTAAATAATGGTTTATATTTATCAAGACCAACTTAGTGCATATTTAATATAAATATATAATGATTTAGATTTGATATCTAGCTTTAAACTAGTGCTAATGCTCGTGGTTCTGGCATAAACATCAGATTCGCTGTAGTCAACGACCCGTTTTGAAGCCCCATATCTAATGTACAACATGGTTTGGAATATAAGTCGCTTAACAGAATAGCTAAAACCACCCAAGGTTATATATAAGTTGGCCTGATGGAGTTGGAATTTGTTGTAGGTAAATTGCATAATATATGAACTGAACCAGTGGCGGATCCAGAACTTTTCCTAAGGGGGGCCCGCTGACTGACCTAAGGGGGGGGCCCGCTCCAGTCATGCTTCAATGATTCCATATATAATCAACCAAATTTTTCCAACGAAAAGGGGGGGGGGGCGGGCCCCCTCTGGATCCGCCTACATTATGTCAAATTCAAGCAAACGAGATATACATTCTCTAATACTGTAAATCCACCATGAAAAATTGAAATAGAATACTTTTAAGAAATAATAAGTAAAACAAAAGATAAATGTTAAAATAGTTCGTTAACATTCTGTTTCCAATACCACAACACGAGGTACTCTTTATAAATTGAATTTTACAGTTTTTCTCATCATGATATGCTGTCTTACTCATGTTCCATTTACAGAGTGATTGAGCGCTCGTATCTTTTTGTCTAAACACGTCTTATTCTGTATATGAACCTGTTTCAGAAGTCTGGTTTTCAGTTGTTGTCATTGGTTTCTGTATATCATATACTTTTTCTCGCTTATTGTTCTGTACAATAATAAGACTGATGGATTTTTCCTTTGAATTTGTTTGTTTTACATTGTACATTTTGTTATGTCAGGGCCTTTCAAGCTTACAAGACGATATGTCTTTTGCTTATTGTTGAAGGCCGTAGTGTTACCATCAACTCGGTATCTGGTGGACAGTTGTCTCATTTGAAATCATGATACCACAACTTGTTATTTATATAACGTCTAATCTTATATATAAGAATTCTACACAGCAGGTACATAAAGATTAACAAACCATGTTTAATGAGTGATAATCTTACCCAAGCAACATTTAAGGTCAATACAAAGTGTTTATATTATTCGATTTATTGGTTTACTTTACATGCCGTCGTGTGTGTCCCCATCTTTAGTAACGTTTAAATTTATATCCTTCTTTTTTACATGAATAAGTTAGTTTTAGCTTGAAATTGATAAAAAAAAAAAAAGTTGGATGAAGCACAAAAACTAAATTGTTTTATGTAATTTTATTTCGAACGACTGATTCAACGTGGATTCATTGATATCCACATAAACTATGGTAACACATATTTCAGTAAACTTTTAGCTCATACAAATTATGTCTGATCTCTATCACAAAAATTATAAAAGCTGTCATGAATTATTTTATATTTGTTTTCACTTTCATAACCAAATACGTCGCTACGAAATTTCTCCTTTTTAAAAATAATCATTGTGATTAAGCGAAGTTATCATAATTATCCTCATTTTTATTAATAAACTTATTATTATTATTATTTATGATAACGGTATCAGTGTTTCGTATATTTTATCGGGTGTAGTTTTGTATAATTAATTAAAGTAAAAATATTTATTTTAATAGAAAAATGAAGTAATAGACTTATTTTATCAAATAGAAATTAGTCAAGTACTCACGTTTGTTTAAAAATTGGTGGGAGAGTCTCGGGTGTCATACTACAAATATGTTAACTTATTTGTGGTCGATTATGAAATTTAAAAGTCTATCATAGTGTGCGCTTGAACTATTCCTGAATATTGATAATTCAAATCGAAGGGCGAATTGATATTTAAATCCAGACTTTGTATAATGACAACGTTTTCTAAAATTGTTGGAAAGTAGCGAAGTAATTAAACAAGGTGGTAGATCTAAATTCGTTGTGTAAATAAAAGAATTTACTCAAGTTATAAATGACGCGGACAACTGTACTATAAGACTTCAATGAAGTCCTGTAACTCACAAAACTGGCGTAGGAAGTATTTGACAAAAAGATATTGGGGAAACCTAATCAAACAAAGTTTATATTAAACTAGTAATCAATTAGTAGTTAGTACTTGAGTTCTAGTAATATGATTGACAACATTTTTTTTAATTGTCCGTTGATAAATTTATAAGTCATTAAGAAACTGATGTTCCACAAGAGACCAAATGACACCAAATTCAACAGCTATCGATCTCAATACGACCTTCAACAATTAGCAAAGCCCATACCGCATAGTTAGCTATAAAAGGCCCCAAAATCATAAATATTCAACAATTAAAACGAGAAAACTAACGGCCTAATAAATCAGGCGTTATATATATGTACAAGAAAATGAACGAAAAACAAATATGTAACACAGCAACAAACGACAAATATGTTACACAGCAACAAAGTTAACGACAACCAAATTACAGCCTCCTGACTGCGGACAGGCACATAGATACAGAATGAGGCGGCGGTAAACACGTTAGCGGGATCCTAACCCTCCTTCTAACCTGTGACAGTGGTGTGACAGTACATTATAAGAACAAACTATACAAATCAGTTGAAACAGGCTCAACTACATCTATCAACTCACCAGATGGATACAAATAAAAATACATAACAAAAACATGTGGAGCTTTTCCATAAAATTATGTTGAAATGATAGTGAAATGTTTATGTAAAAGTTCAAGAAATCAAATATTTTTGATACTATTTAACAATAAGAGGAACATAGATCGTATATACATACATTTTGATTTTTTAAGGGTACTCATCCGATTCATTTCATCCAAAGAGAAGAATGTTTTACAGTACCCTTTAGCCTGGCTTTGATAGATTGTTTGTTAGTTATTTAGAATAGATATCGTTGTGAATTTGGAAGACTTAGCAGTATCGCGTTGCTTGCTAGAACATTTAAAAGATTTTTCAGGCTAGGACTTTTAATAGACTGTATCACTGATATTCAACACCGTCTCCTTATTTAATACTATCAAGATTTCTTTATTACTTAAGCTTTATCTTTTTGGTATGTGTTGCTTAAGCTTCAAGGAATCATGTGAAATATTTCACAATCTATAAGTATGTCTAAATGGAATTACAAATTCTCTCTATCAACTTGTTTATTATTCTCTATTTGTTTATTTGTTTGTTAGCGACTTCTATTTAAATCACAAAAGCAGCGGATTTATTTGGTTGTGAAGATCAACAATAAAATTATGTTCACCCTCGGCTAAACGAATGTTTATATGACTTATTTAACGGAATTTAAAGTCTACGTGAGATACTGTAGATATCTGACAACCTGTAAACTATTATACTTCCGCTTTGACTGAATATAACGGGATGTGTATGTACACATCAATCATACAGCAATACCACGACACAAGTAACCCCAAACACATCATTTAGTTTCTTACTCAGTTTCATACTTCGAGAGTTGTCTTATTGGCATTCATTCCACTTTTGTTTTTATTATATGCACTTAAAATGAATTTTGTCATGACATTTCACATTATTTGACATAAAACAATAATATGTCGGTTATTAAAATAAACAAACAAAAAATCATACCAAAATTTTAGAGAAAAAAATTATTTACACTGAATGGTCAATCAGACAAATAAACAAGCAGTTTGACACCAATTTAAATACAATAGTGTCCTAATTGGCCTAGCATGGTACTAGGACAAGAACATTTGGTGAGTGTTCAACGGATTTATCATATTAAAAATCATGCTTATCATTTTATACCAGTTAAGCAACCAAAAATCAATCATTAATGTTATACCACCAGTAAACGTAGAAGACAATCCCATCCTCACTCATTACAGTACACAAGAAGATACAGTCAAATGAGTTTATAAATATGCATACAGCCAGAAACCGAATTTTAACTTTTTACTAATATGTAACTTAAAAATTCAACATGTTTTAATTAAGTATCAAACTATTAAAAGAAAATCTTAATCACACCAAATATTTAAATCCCCAAATGTATATAATTAACATAAGAAAACGTTTAAATGAAATCAACCTTATTTATTTGACACTAAGGGCAAACATAAGACTGTTTTTATTTCGTTGTAACAGACACAATCATTCAAGGTTTCTAACATTTCATTAGAAGAGAGGGTCTATTCAAGGCATTTATAATTTTTTAATTAATTTTACACATATTAAGAGGAAAAGTGTCGTCTCTAATTTGTACGTGAGATGAATGTATAACTGCATGTGTATAAAACCAATGTAAAACATTATTTAATTCATATAAGGATGGGTAAACAAATCACTGATTGTACAGTCAAGCAGTTATTGCCTTTTGTAATCTATATATATATAAAAAATTATATATATAATTTTATAGTTGAAAATCCTAGCCAAAATTATAGGAAAGATGTCGTTACCCTCCAACCCCCAACTACACCGTACCAATATGTTGACGGAATAAGCAAAGCTATACATAAAGTCGTCAGTAAAAGTCAAGAAAAACACATTCAGAAGTGGGCCTTTTTTAGCATTACGATTGCTATCACTTTTAAAATGTGGTCATTCAAAAATTAAGAAATTTGATAATTATTTACTTCATTTGTATAAAACAAAATCTTTTATTTTTTAAATACGAGGTTTTAATAAGAAATAATCATGAGTACACATCTTTATCTATTCATTATATATTCTCAAATTGTATGATGGAAAAGATATTCTAAAAGTTTATATCATGTTGTGTAAGGTTAAAACCCATTTCTTCTGAACTGTATATCATTAATAAATATAATACAAGACAAGACAAGACAAATACTTTATTAAAGTCTCACCACTTGTTATATATAAAATATACAGCTTTTTAAAACACAAATTAACCACAAGAGCCACTCTATAAAGAGTTATGAGAGACTATAAAACAATTTTTCTTAAATTATAATACAAATACAAGTCAACTATCATGAATATAAAATACATTTTCGCTTTATTAAAATTTCATAGCAGATTTTGGCAGTATAAAATACCATATTTTCATTTGTAAAAAGAAATCTAAATTTCTCATTATCAGACATATGTAAATAGTACATAAATGTCTAGAAATTTAGATGTAATGATCGACAACTAATTGACTAAATACATGTATAGAGGTGAGACTTAAATAAAATATTGTCTTTTCTTGTCTTGTCTTGTATATAAACCAGTTCACCCACAGACATGTACCCTTTACCCATTTATAATTCAAAACATTTGTATGGCATATAACATATAGATTCTGTGCACGATTCACTACAGCAACATATACTATAGATGCAGAAAAATTTAATTTAATACAGAACATTTACCTTTTAGACATCATTTTGTACTGAGTACACTAAAAAAGAAGATGTGGTATGATTGTCAATGAGACAATTATCCACCAATGATTGATGAAGTGCATGTAAGAAATTACAGACAACATCGTTTAACAATGAGGAAACCCCATACGGTATAGTTGGCTATAACTATCAAGATCCGAATTTCCCGGAGTATAAAAACAAAAGGATAAATTGTGATTGATTTCGACGCACGCTTCTTAAAATCTATTATCAAAAACCAATTGATGAATATTCATTTAAACAAATAAAGTAAAATAATAACTATGCAGCTTAGTGTCTAAACCATTCGAATGAAAAATAACTACCAGTATGCCGTTCTGCCAGTTTTGTTTTAGATTTTAAATTCTACTTAGTTACATTAGCGACAAGTGTTTTTCTGTTAGAATATGGAAGTTAGTAAATAGATAATTTGACACACAAATTTTAAAACTTACTTCGATCTGATGTCTCTCTCATTACCGCCAGACATAAACTGGACTTTCCTTATTAATGGTAAACTTAAAGCAGCCATTCAGAATAGTCCATAACTATCACAATTCAATTCAATTCAATATTTTACATATGTACACTCAAAATCATAATTTCATTGTTTCAGTTGAAAAACATGTAGGCCACTATTGACATATTGCCATAATAAATAGTATTGTATTTATTGTTAATCCCACTTAAATGAAAGGTTATTAAAACGAATGTTGTTGATTAATGAATTTCGCTTGTGTTGATCTTAATCTGCTTCGTTTGAAAAGTTAATCCAAAATTATATAACTTTATGCTTGAATTAGTTTATATTTTAGTTTATACAAACTGTGATTTGTTAATAAAGAATCACTGATGGATCAAACTCATCATTTAAATACGTTTTATACTAGTAGTCCGATTCAGGGGGTTGTATCACAGAAGTGTGTTTAAAACACTTTTGAACCTATGACCTCTGCATTTAATTTCTATTTTACATGACCAAGAAATAGTAAAACTTAATACCACGACACTTGTGATGACTGAAACATTGAAAATCAAAATCAATACCAATAAAACATAAAACAATTTTTCGATCCAGAATGGATATATATTTGATATTATTATTTAAATTGAACATCTAAATTATATAGATTTTCCCATAAACATTCTTAAATGCAGTCAATTGAAGCAATTTGTTAACTTTTTATGTAGATACGTAAATCCACTTGACGTTTTAAACGCAGATATTCTTTTCCTATTGGTTACAATGGCAAATACTATAATACCAGCTATATGTAATATCTTCCTTGGATCACAAGATAATATTATATAATATGCTTGTTTAAATATAGGATATAACAATTTCTCATATACTAGTAGTTAGTGACAGTATAATGAATTGACTGTCATACTTTCAAAATTCTATTTTTTTTCTGGAAGAGAACGATTTTAATGACTTCAGAAGAGCAGTGGATGATTGTAATAGTACATTACAATGCAAATATCTGGAAATGTATGTATACATCAAGGTTTTTAAAACACAATCATGTATTCTGCCACTGTATACAGAAACACACCAACCCTTTTACAACTTATACACTTCTAATTATGAAGTATGAAAATACCAGAAAATAATCAGCCAATATATCTTTATCAGACTACATTAAAAGGTATGTAAACATCATTTTGTAGTTTATGGACCTATGGACACAGATTTATTGTATACCTATACATTTTCCACATACAAATCTTAAGAATATTCCCCCCTCAACCGGGCTTAAATTTATTTGTAGGGTTTGTTTTCAGAACATTTACAAATCCACCTCACCCTTCACACTTACAGGTTTGCTGATACTAACTCGGTATTTGTCTTACAAAATGGAAGTCGTTTCATAAAAATCACCAATATGAACAATGTTAGTCGAAAAATAAGTGATATATGATGGTATCTATCAAATTCTGACTAGTCTTGGATAATTTTAGAAAACATAGAGCGTGTTTTTATCTATAAATTTACTGTTTGCAAAAGTATGAATTATTCGAAATACTATATAGGCCTGGTACGTTTGATTTCTACGTTGTCATTGAAAGACCTTTCATATATAGCTTTGTGGTATAGGTTATGCTTAGTGTTTAGACACATGACACCACATATTATTATTTTATCTTGACATGTTTGTTCAGAATTTTGTAGATTGTTCAAGACCGCATGTTTACTTTTGATTTGCTAACATATAAATGTTTACAAAATTTTGAATTTTTTGAAATACTAAGGCTTTTCTACCCCAGGCATAGATTACCTTAGCTGTATTTGGAAACACTTGAGTTTTGGATATCTATGCTCTTCAACTTCGTACTTTATTTATTTAAAACTTTTTTTTGATTCGAGCGTCACTGATGAGTCTTTTGCAGACGAAACGCGCGTCTGGCGTGTATATAAAATTTAGTCCTGGTATCTATGATGAGTTTATGTACCCTTTTATTATACAAAATAAAGTAATTCGGTTAAATATTTTTTGTTTTGGAATAATTAATGGTTAGTGTTTTGCAT
This sequence comes from Mytilus galloprovincialis, assembly GCF_965363235.1. Taxonomy (NCBI): domain Eukaryota; kingdom Metazoa; phylum Mollusca; class Bivalvia; order Mytilida; family Mytilidae; genus Mytilus; species Mytilus galloprovincialis. Next base: position 96,176,393 of record NC_134841.1, on the reverse strand, counting down.
TGTTTTTGTATTGTCATGATTTATGACGTAACAATTGTTCTATTTTGCTTTTCCTTTTGTACTTTTGAAAAGATATGTAGTAATTCTTTAAGTCAGTTCAATGATTTGGGTCTGTAAAAAACACGTTTTATATAATAAGGAGATATGATATGTTTGTCAATGAGACAACTAACCACCAGAGACTAAATTTTAAAGTACTTCAATTTCGCTGCATTTAAAATCATGGATTTTAGTTTTATCGATTCTTGCCGAAACTCTTAATATATCAACTAAGTTGCCAAGTAAGATTACGTGCATTCCCCTTGAAACATTTAATTTTTCCCTGAGTATCTTTAAACCATTGCAAGGATTATCGAAAATAACTCAAATATGACGTGAAGCATCCAAGTATCAAAACATTACCCAAAAGACGCTTATTATTAAATAAAAACAACCAATAAGTTTAAAGGCTCTATATATTTTTTATGGTCTTTAAATACTCATAGGGTGAAAAGGGTACTCGTATAGGTTGAGTGTCACGCTGTCTGCATGTTTAAAAATCATTGCAGCAAATCATTTAGGGCTTCGTGGTTAATCTGTTGCTATTAGTAATGACCAACCTTTATCCCTGCGGTCCTAATTGTCTCTTGCAGAACTGTTTGTATTAATTGTTAATAGTTTCGGCTCGTCCTGAATATGTATGAAATAGTTGTCACTAGACGTTTAGCAAGGAAAAGCCAATCTACCAATGGTCATTTAATAATATTTTTAGTGTTTCCCCCTTAATAACTCTGTCAAGTTAGATTTTGCGTGTTGGTAACATCAGCGTTGTAATCAAATACATTTTTGCGACTGTCATATAAGTGAGAGGTTTAGCGCTATAAATTCAGGTTCAATTTACCATTTTTTACATTTAAAAATGCCTGTACTAAGTCAGGAATATGACAGTTGTTGTCCATTCGTTTGATGTGTTTTATCCTTTGATTTAGCCATTTGATTAGGGACTTTCCGTTTTGAATTTTCATCGGAGTTCAGTATTCTTGTGATTTTAGTTTTTAATTATTGTTGATGTATGTCGACGGACGTAAACCCATCTCAATTATCCAACTTTCATAGAATTATTGTAAAACTCTACATAATAACAGTTCTATTATATAGCTGATTATGTTGATTAGTATAATATTGGTTTCTTTGTTCAATATTTCACAAGTTCAGAGACATTAACATGTTTAATCCTATGATTTTAAGATCAAAGCATTGACCCGACAAACCATAGCCTTAGTCCAGAACCTAAACGGTAATTTTACATATAAAATAGTGGAGCAACTCGACTTAAACCCAATACAAACTTCCTTTAACATATCAAGTAGCAATTACTTTTCAGAACCAAAACGGCCATTTACATAGAAAATGGTGGAGCAACTCGACATAAACCCAATAGCAACCACCTTAAACATATCAAGTTGCAATTTCTTTTCCCAGTTTTGCCCTATTTCAGAAATTAATAAGCATTACAGAATCTAACCAAATAGAAATATTATGAAGTCTCTAATAAAAGAGAAAGATACAAAAGGGATATTCATAATTAAAGAAATAATAATTGATTCCACATACCTCCTAAGCGGACGAATTGTTTCATAACAAAATGTTTTGTGTTTTTGGATGTAGGGTAAAACTTCGAATGTGTCTAAAAGTCCAAAAGAATTCCAAGATGAAAGTGTCGGTCTGTAAATAGTCGCCATTTTTGTCACGTTATGATAATGACTGTGGCTTCAACATGATAGTACAAATCTAAAACTTCAAAAACAAGTATTTCGTGATAATTAGTACCACGATAGAATGTCACAAAAAAACTAAATTGACCGCTATAATTAGTTCACCCAATTTTGTAGATAAGTGGAAGACTTTAAAGACCTTCAGATTCTACTGGGAATATTTGAACGTCCCTATGACTTGCATTGTTCAAAACCTTTTCATATAATCATAAATGAAAAAAAAAATTCTTGTTTGTTCTTATAACTATCATTATGAAAATAAAACAAGAATCAAATCTGAAATGAATTATAAACTATTATTATATATATAATCGCAAAGAAATATCTTGAAAAAAATACTGGCGAAATTAAATATTGCCAAATAATCAACGGTAGTGATTCAAAATGCAGAATTTCTAACGATATTAACGAGAACAAATGATTGTCTATTTTTATGAAATCCATATTGCTAAAGTAAAAAGGGAAAGCATACAATGATTGTTTTTCCGAAGAAAACATATACTAGTCAATCGTATAATTAACAGCTGTTTGTGTCCCCCGCTTCTGTTTTGACCAAGTCGTACCTAAGCAACATCTGCTTGTCTAATATACAGCCGGTTGTCATGCAGGTCTATCTTGAACACATTTGAAGCAAATAAATAAACAAAAAATTAAATCCAGTCAGAATAAATAAAAGTAAAACGCCTTATGTTTACTCAGAGTGTATTTTTTCATAGTTTGTTTTGTTGTTAATGAAGTACTCCAAACGGATTATTTATAAATTTTAAAATCTAAAACACACCTTAACTTTGGTTAAATCTTTTTAATTGAGAAAGTCTTGACATTTTTATAAAATGGTTTATGATTTACTCCTACTTATTGACAAATAATGAGAAAATCAATCCAAAATTAGATGCCGCGACATATTCAAAAATCTATGATACTTCATTAGTTCCTAACCATGAAGATATATTATGAGGTAACTCCATAATAATGATTGAAAGTCATAAATTTTTCAAATTTGTTTTAAGTGGTTTAATTTTTTAGGAACAATATTGAAAAACGACATTGTTTGACAATTTTAGATCTTAATATAACCAGGAAGAATTTACACTACACTTCTACACAATGTTTTCAAACAAACGTTTTTCTTTTTTTTTGAAATGGTCGTTTGAAAAATCTGATTGCTTTATTTGCTTCAACTCACATAAAGCCTTTTCTCTAATGAGAAAGGTAACTATGGTAGATATACTTCCTTGGGTTGTGAAGAGTTGATTTAAGGTTTACATTTTTCTCCTTTGGCAATGACGTTTATCGACAGATTACAATCATGTATTCCCATGGGAGCCAATTGTGACCCTTTAATAGCAGATTGGTTTTTATACTGTTATAAACTGAGTGTATGACCAAACGATTTATGAATTTAGACATGCAAACTCCATAAAGTCCTGTCTAAATTCCATTTAATTGATAATTCCAACAATTCTTATCGTTATATTGCCTCTATTTTTTCGTTAATTAAAAGAGTTTACTAAAAAGGGAACTTACTTTAACAGATCAACTATTAACAACAACTGTTCTTTCCTAGATTTTGATATTACAGTTTTACATCAGAAAACTCTACTAAAAGAATTACGACACAACGGATGAGTTTTCTTTTCCTATTGTTGATGGTCCTTTAAAAAGATAACAAGGGTAACATCACAAAAATACTGAACTCCGAGGAAAATTCAAAACGGAAAGTTCCTAATCAAATCGCAAAATCAAAAGCTCAAACACATCAAACGAATAAATAACAACTGTCATATTCCTGACTTGGTACAGGCATTTTCCTATGTAGCTAGCTAAACCTTTCACTTGCATGACAGTCGAATCAAATTCCATTATATTAACAACGATGCGGTCTTTACTGGGTATTTATTCCACATCAAATAACTTGACTTATGATTCCACTTTCTCTACTTTAAATCTTGAATTAGAGTGCGCTGAAAAACGTTGCACGATTAACTTGGGAAACGGTATCAAATCGTGATGACGATAGGAAGGAAAATGAACTCAGGAACCGTGGAAACGCAGCTTGAGTTGCCGACTCATTAATTAGATATAGGAAGATGTGGTGTGAGTGCAAATGAGACAACTCTCCATCATTAAGTCCGTTTTCAGAGACAAAAAGGCTGTGCTTGGAAACGTCTATCATCTCTTCTCGACAATTATGTTGTTGTTCCTTCGAACAAAGCTTCGAATAATAGTGTCTTTATATCTAAATCGTACTACTACGAGTGTCTTTTAAAACAATAAGAATACTTGACCACTCATGTAATCTCAGGTGTCAGTATTCACCTCAGAAACTTACAAAACCTTTAAATAGACTTATTAAGAAGGGATATAATTACGATACTGTTGTCAAGTCATTAAAGATTGCATATTTTGGCGTTAATATTGAGTCACTGATAAGGTCTTTGCATCGAAACACATTATTTTTTTAAAAACAGTTGTTGGCATGACACGGGTTATGTTCTTCTCATATATGTTATGATGGTATGATACTAAACCCCTAACGGGAAGGATTGTGCCTGATGTTCATATGATGAAATCATAATCTTTCAGTCAGTTTAATTGAAGTCTGGAGCTGGCATGTCAGTTAACTGCTAGTAGTCTGTTGTTATTTATGTATTATTGTCATTTTGTTTATTTTCTTTGGTTACATCTTCTGACATCAGACTCGGATTTCTCTTGAACTGAATTTTAATGTGCGTATTGTTATGCGTTTACTTTACTACATTGGTTAGAGGTATAGGGGGAGGGTTGAGATCTCACAAACATGTTTAACCCCGCCGCATTTTTGCGCCTGTCCCAAGTCAGGAGCCTCTGGCCTTTGTTAGTCTTGTATTATTTTAATTTTAGTTTCTTGTGTACAATTTGGAAATTAGTATGGCGTTCATTATCACTGGACTAGTATATATTTGTTTAGGGGCCAGCTGAGGGACGCCTCCGGGTGCGGGAGTTTCTCGCTACATTGAAGACCTGTTGGTGACCCTCTGCTGTTGTTTTTTATTTGGTCGGGTTGTTGTCTCTTTGACACATTCCCCATTTCCATTCTCAATTTTATCACATACAAAAACGTATCTTTTGACAAGGATGCTATTTTGGCGAATTATAAGTCCTTTACGGACTCAATGAATATAACATTGAACAGTAAATCGTAGGACTTACCTTGCTTGTATTGGATATATAAGCTTCACGAAATTCCGTACAAGCAATGGTACATTGCCGTCTCATCAGTATGTTAGACTAAACAAATATCCTTTACATTGAGAACGATTCTGTCCGCAGTGGAAGAGGGTCTTCAGAACTACTCTGAAACTGTTTACTCGCGTAGTGGTATTAACATATGTGGATTCTAAAAACTATACAGAACTTCTGGAACTTCTTGATAATTTTAAGTCTTGATCGTTCGCTAAAACTAGTTGTATTAAAACTTATGTTTTTTAATCTTGTATACCACATGAAATTGAAAAATCGTCGAAAAGAAATATTCCACAAAACTTTTCAACATGAAAATGGTAACATACGCTATACATTTATTACTTTGGGATACCGAACGACATATTTTGTAACAAGTGAACAAAAAGGCATAACAAGCTACGCAGAGGAGTAAGTGATCAGTAGGATGGAGTTTCTCATTTACAACATATTTGTTGAATTTGGAGGTAAACCTTTTCAACAAATTGTCGGTATTCCGATGGTAACGGACTATTCGCCTCTACTTTTCGACCCATTCTTATTTTTATATGAGTTGGAGTTCCTTCAGACACTTGTCAATAACCAGAGGATCACAGAAGTCAGATCATTTAATTTTACATTCAGTTATATTGATGATGTCTGTCTTCTAACAATCCAAACTTTTCTAAATGGGTTCCATTAATATATTCTCCAGAACTAGACATTTAAGAAACAACAGACACGACTTCCTCTGGCCCTTTTTTAGATAAAGATCTCGAATTTGACATAAGCTTTCATTTCAGTACTATAATCTATTCAAGAGCTTGCAGCTGCTCCTCAGACTATTATAACGTCACTAATGTCTGAGCAGACAGTTGATAAATAAAGGCAACAGTACTATACTGGTGTTTAAAAGTCAAACATCGATTGAGAAAATACAAATCCGGGTTACAAACCAAAACCGAGGGAAACACATCAAATACAAGAGAAATGGTGTTGATTTATATATCATAATTACTTTTATTTTCTGAATAACGTTATTGTATTTGTATTGTTTATTTGTGTATTTCTCTGTCCTGATTGTTCTTGTATTTATTTGTACTGTATTCCTGTCATTTAATGATTTCATTTTAGTGTTACATTTAACATTGCAATAGAAGCGCGAGGTTCGGCTTGGCACAAAACCAGGTTCAACCCACCATTTGGTTCTTAAAATGTCCTGTACCAAGTAAGGAAAATATCAATTGTTATCTTATAGTTTGTTTCTGTGTGTGTCACATTGTTATCTTATAGTTCGTTTCTGTGTGTGTTCCATTGTCGTTTTAGTTTCTGTGTGTGTTACATTGTCGTTTTGGTTTCTGTGTGTGTTACATTGTCGTTTTGGTTTCTGTGTGTGTAACATTGTCGTTTTGGTTTCTGTGTGTGTAACATTGTCGTTTTGGTTTCTGTGTGTGTTACATTGTCGTTTTGGTTTCTGTGTGTGTTACATTGTCGTTTTGGTTTCTGTGTGTGTTACATTGTCGTTTGATTTCTCTGTGTGTTACATTGTCGTTTGGTTTTTCTCTTATAGGTAAGGTGTTTCCCTCGATTTTAGTTTGTAACCCGGATTTGTTTTCTCTCTATCGGTTTATGACTTTTGAACAGCGGTATACTACTGTTGCATTTATTTATTGTATACTTTCATTCGTCTTTGTAAATTATTGCTTTTATTTTTTACTTTTTTTTGGCAATATCCATTTGACGTGGATCGATACTTGAACATCCCGTCATTGTGTTATTGCAATTTGGTAATTTTTGTATTTTTGTCTTTCTTGCTAATTTTACTATTTCTACATGAAAACGTCCTATGTCCATTTATGTTTTTTTTTTTTCAATAAATCAGATGCCGTGAAATGGTCATGAAAACCAAATTTAAGGGACAAATCAGCTCATTTGAGACGAATGTCACCCCACATAAAATTACTTTTTTTTAAAACTTAGATAAATCTACATATTAGTTTTCAAACTATCGACTTACCGTTGCTTAAGCTTGACAAGCGAAAGCAATCTATTTACAGATAATAGTTAAAAATTTAAATATACAAATAAAACGATTTAGTTTGGTATCTTTTTTCCCCGTTTAAATATTATTCTTCTATCTCATCTTTGGAAAGACGATAGATTTAAAAGCATTTTATAATATTCAAGAGATTTATTTTAAGGAACAAGCAGGAACGGAAAACCGGAAGCTAATATAGCGTAGTCTTGCATTCAAAAGAGGGAACCATATATATCATGTGATAAATTAAGAATGTGTAGTTTAAGTAAATCTCATAATGTGAAACAAATAAAAATTTATGTAACATACTGACTATGTTTGAAGTCCATATTAGACATTTCAAAGGTATGTAAAATTGAAACAAATTGTACACATATGAACCACTTCATTTTAGTCTCATGTAAATATGCTTCCCTAGATTTTGTTTAAATAGGATATATATTTACATTTTCACATAATACTTGAAGTGATATTACCAAGTGAGATATACGCAAGTTCATTTAATATCAAATATAGAAACGTAGATAAATAAATTTTCTATGTACGATTATTTTTGTTACGACAATAAAGAAGTTACAAAAATAATTTAAAGCAATTAAGAACAAACAAAAGTGCATACGCAAGTTGTTATAGTCTTTGTTAAGACCAGGAATTCTATAGTGTACTTAAAGTGCTTGGATTAACGTTCAAATTGAAATGTTGTCAATAAGAAAAATCTAATATATGAATCTTGTGTGATGACACTGTTTTTATATATCATAATAATAACTTTGAATATGAAATACGACTCTTAATTGAAGTGAATTTGCCATGTTCGTCCGAAATGAAACTTGTCTCCTCTGCAAACTAAAATAGTTTAATGCACAAAGTATATTGATAGATGTCACACATTGTCTTTAAATTATATTTAGTATTATTCCGACTTTGGTGATATGTGCAATTTGCGTCTACTACAAAATATGAGGACTGGTAAAGATTGAATTTGACCTTTAATACCATTCTCGTAATGACTCATAAAAGACTGATAGTATGGCTAGTATGATGTCAAGAAAGCAAAACAATCTCTCAAGCGGGCGTTGGATTGTAAGTTTACAATGTTTACACCGATCTGTAAGGATATTGCTGTTATGCGGAAGTTACCAGAATCAAAATACTAGTGATCAACCCTCATACATTGAACTTCAATATTACTGAAACCAGCTGACATCACAATAAAACTATTCCTCTACCAAGGACATTATATACTTATAATGAACAACATGTATAAACCTAACTGAACCACACCGGTTACAATATAATTTTGAGAATGCTTTCATTATCACTGAACTAGTATACATAGTTGTTTAGGGGCCAGCTGAAGGACTCCTCCGGGTGCGGGAGTTTCTCGCTGCATTGAAGACCCATTGGTGGCTGTTGTCTGCTCTATGGTTGGTTGTTGTCTGCTCTATGGTTGGTTGTTGTCTCTTTGACACATGCCCCATTTTATCAATGAATGTCTATAAAATTATCGATAGTACATATGACCGAAGATTGGGGAACAACAAAATACACTTTGTACACAATGAACCAGTCATACAAGACTAAAACAGATATAGTTTAATTAAACACTTAGTGATAAAACGACGTTTATGCAATTATTCACGATTCTTTTCTATCTTTGTATGCTAGATTTAAACAAAAAAGAGCGTACTTCAACTGGACTAGATTTAGAATATGAAAACCGAATGAGATACATTTGATTTTTAGTTTGAGTGCAGTTAGGAAATTTAAGTAACCAAAGTCCAAAGAACATGCATGGAGTTTGTTTGATGTAGCTTTGTTATAACTCTCGAATCAACAGTATTAAGTTAAGCAAATCTCACTATTTAAAATAAAGCAAGATTTATGTCCCTTATCGTCATGCGGTATAAGAGTTAAAGGTACGGACAATTCTTTCTAGTGTCATGTAAACATGTTTTATTGGATTTTATTTAAATATGGCGTATATATTTACACTTTGACGATGTACGAAAACACATAATGTATATTAGTAATATTTGCAAAGATATATATACGAATGCACTTATTATAATATATGCACAATAGTCAAAAGTACGAAACTTATTGTAATAGAAATTCCAAAAAGTATCTAAACAAATAAGACACATGTGCATGTAAGTGTTCAAAATTGAAGTATGTCGTTGTAAAACTATAAATTGTATGTTAATTTAAGTGCTTGTCTCCGTTCAAACTCGTAATTTTCAATTTAAAATTTAATGTAAGCGTATTTTGTAAAGACGTTGTTATTTATATTATATCCTTGTTTGTGAAATCCGAATCTACATTCAATCGAAACTTCAGTTTTCGTCCAAAATGAAACGTGTCTTTACTGCACATTCGATTAACCAAATATAGATACATTATCTCAAACACATCTAGTTGGTAAATGATGATTGACAATAGATCAAATCCATTTTGCACTAACATGAGATGAGATGTCAACGTTTTGTTTAGTTGATTGTTATCTCTTTGAAATTCACTCGCAAAACGTTTATATATATTTATAAATCAATGTCATCATGATTGTGACATGACAGCAATAAAGGGTGGAGGAATTTAACTTATCACTGAAAACATAGTGTTGAGAAGGGACACATTTTGATTATTTTCACCTTCGTACCACTTCAAAATTATTACTAGGCTTCTGTTACTCATAAAGAAGTTAAACATTCACCCGATGATGATTCCAAATGGACGTGCTGTAGATAGGTGAACTTTGTTCACGTAATATATTTTATGTAGTACTTTCCAGAGACAATCTTAGTTTAAAAATGCTATAAAACCCAAAACATCTCCGAGTTAATGTACACACCAAGTCTGGAAGATTACTGATATCATCATCATATTTACATGCAGTTCCTAATATGTTATATATATTTTTAATTATTTTAGACTTAGTAACTTTTTTTTTATTGCCTTGGAGATATTATTCTCTTTATACTATTATTGTTACCTATATACCTCGTAAACATGTCTAATTGACGTTTAGTAATAAACTGTCAGTAACACTGGAAATAAGTGAAGCTGATTTTATAGGAGTTATTTCATAGGCGTTATAATTTGTTATACGAAGAATGTAACCAAAAGGTTAACAAACTCTTGGAAATGTTTATGGACGCCATATCACAGGTTGGTTAACGTAATGGAGTACACTATTATGTGTGAATAAACTCATCATTGACACCAGGATTGAAATTTTATATTTACGCCAGACGCGCGTTTCGTCTACAAAAGACTCATCAGTGACGATCGAATAGATAAATGTTAAAAATGCTAAATGAAGTACGAAATTGAAGAGCATTGAGGACCAACAATTCCTAAACGTTTTGCCAAATACAGCTAAGGTAATTTATTCCTGATGTAGAAAAGCCTTAGTATTTCAAAAATTCAAAGTTTTGTTAACACTTAATCTAAAAGTATGAACATATCAATGATAACTTAAGTTAACACAGAAGTGCTGACTACTAGGCTGGTGATACGCCCGGTTTTCCACGAGATTACCACAGATTTGTTCCAATTTTCGTAATCCGACCACCGTCTCCTTTTTCATCACCAAGAGACTTATCCCTTGATTCGCAATACAATTAGCAACATGACGGTTGTGTTTTCTTTTCTTTTTGGAGCACATAAGATCACCACCAGGTTTTGGTCCGGTTCATGATGCTTAGTGTAGTTTTTATATTTTGTTGTGTTGACATTTTTGTTTTTTCTTCGTGTGTCATATTTGCTATGCTGTTTTCAGAATCCCTTTGCCTTATGCGTTTTGAGTGCAGACGGTACGAGCGTCTGGCGTACGAAATTGTACACATTGTATCTTTGATGAGCTTTTACATTTATTGTCAACACCCTTTAAGAATATTCCATTATTAGAAACACATACCAAATCGCTAACAGTGATCATCATTTATATCAATAAGAATATCATGTTATGGGAAATATATTTGGCTCTTTTTGGTCTTGTGTTTTACTCAATTTCTATTCATCAGTTCTATATATTTAAGAGGAAATAATCCAGCAAATATAACTTGTGTGTTTTTCTAATCGTAGCCTGTGTCAATGTCTGTATGATTATTATGTGATAGACTTTGTTTTACCCGAGTGTGTATTTACCTTTAGATTTTTCGCAAATATGATTGTTGGAAAATTTCTGTATGTTTTTGTTTTCAATTTTAATTTTTGCACAAAATATAACTAGGTACTGTGTACCTCACACAGCTTAGTACTATATTTTTAGTCTTATATATTCTTTAGGTCTCTTTTATTTGTTTCTATGTCGTTTATTTTAAAGAAAGGGAGTTGCTTTCTCAGTTCTTATGTTATATAAGAAGGATTAACATACCTTTGCTGATAATTTAAGCCAGTCACATCCACGTCTACAGAATTTGTTTCATGTTCATTTTCTTTTTCAGGTTTAACTTTATTTGATTTGTCAGGAGACAAACCTCGTTTTGAATTGTTCTGTAATTTCAGTGCACTTGCTGGTTCTTGCTTTCTAGAATTTCCCAATGCATACTCCGTTTTAATTTGAGGTAGGTTTTTAGTTGAAACTCCTTGCTTTGCTGGTGATATTGATCTTGTTTTTTCTTCATTTTTAGTCGTTTCTTTGCTTTTTCGTTTCTCGCCAGAGGTTTCGTTCTGATTAATTAAAACGTGATTTTTAACTACTGGACGTGACGGTGGTTTAAGCTGTTGTAAACTGCTTAAAGAAATAGATTTTGATTTTTTTACGTTATTATCTCCTAGCGTTTGAATCGCTTTAACGTTTTTGTCAAATGCTGGTGACATTTGCGATCTAGTAGATTTAGTATCCTTAACAGAATTTTGTGATGAAACAACTTCATAATCAATATTTCCATTTGCATAGTATTTGAAATCAGGTGCTTCCCCGTTTAATTGTTTTTGTAATTGTGGATTTGAGGCTATCAACACTTCCGAGGTTGGAATGTCACTTGATCTTGGAGATATCAACACGTCCGACGAAGGGTTATCGCTTCCTTTTGCGTGAAAAGTAAACGTTCCTTGATAACCTGAGTTGGAATTGTTCACACTTGTGTCAATATTTTCTTCATTTACATTGTCTCCATTAAATCGACGATATTTCTCTCCGTTTTTATATAAATCTCCCGTCTCTTGATCTTTAACAATCTCCATGAATTTATTTGCGTATTTGTACAGTCAATGTGTCCATTCGTATTAGAAACGTTTATAATACTATTCGCTATTAAAAAAGAATACTCTACATCTTGTATTATTTCAAACTTATTGAAAACATGAATACAAAATATTTCTTATCAGCTTTTGCCATTTTAACCGTACTTTAGTTACTGGATATTTATTCATGTGTGCATAGTAAATGTTTTAAAGTTCTTAGTTTGTTTTAAAATAATTACGGTTGTAAAGCTTGGACTAGTTTTGAAGATCATTAAATCTATAGGAAACCCTTTTTCATGGCATATTATACTTTACCACTTACAAAAAGGTTTGACGTTGTGCTTAACCATAATGATATTGAAATAGTTACTGTTTAGACATTTAACAAATAGAATCTTTTCAATTTTGTTTTAATTGGAATGTAGTGTTTAAATGTCTAACCTTCACATACTAGTAATTGGTATACACTAATCGGTTATATCGGACGTTTCTCTATAAGAAAATTGAAAGGTGTTACATGTTGATATGTGATAGGAAAATGGACTTCTTAATTTCTATCCTTGTTTAGTGTCAGGGATACTAATTGTCGCCATTTCGGCAGGTCCAAATGATTTTAAAAACCGATAAACTCACGGAAAGTAGTTGCGTTATGGAAATCAATACATATCGTTTTACTATAATCTAACAGTATAGTGAATCTAGTTTCAATAGCGTCTTCATTTATAATGAATTGTCATCAACATCGATATCTTAACTTTTCGTATAGGGAGAATAGTAAGGAAGGCTATAAGTTATGTAATGAGAAATTTCAAGATGGCAGTATGAAGAAAGTTACATTTTTTTGATGTTGATAATATTAATAATTGCCCTTTAATATCAACACATTATTATTAGCTATTGAAAAAATATATAAACTACAGTTACACAATAACTTCCTGTTAGAAAATAATGCAATAAAATATTGACCAACCATACAATGTTTTAAAATCATTAAATTTTATTCTGTCCACTATCGATTTTTTTCATATTGACATTTTGAAAATGTGCTAAACATTATTTCCTTGATGGTTAGTTAAGTTTAATGTGGTTCACTATAAAGAACACTGAAATACTTTTAATATGAGTGTAGTTAACAAAAAAAAAAACGCTGCTGAAAACATACCAAAAGGAAACTTACAAAGTTGTTTAAAATCACACAGGTTCCAGGTAAATTATGTATTATCAAACAAGTAGTTAACACTTCTGTGCTGACATGAGGGTAAATTATAAATTAACTGTTACAAAAAACTGAGATGTTCAAAATACTTATGGTTTTCTAATCCAGGAATATTTTACGTCTGATGTATTTTGCAAATTCTTTTAGAATTGTTTTCTTAATGTTATTCAACGCTGTACTTTATTTGACATTTTAACCTTTTTATTGAGCATTGCTGATGAGTTTTTTGTAGAGGAAACACGTGTCTGGCATACACAAATAAAATCATAAGCTTCGTTTGTTGGTATATATTTATATTCAATGACTGAATTTTTTTCTCTTTAATGCCAACATATCAGTAATTGTTTAAGAAAACAATGTCAAAAGTAAAATAACACAATGACATTCTTTTAACGAACAAAGCAGTACACTATTAACCAATTAAAAAAGTTTAGAACTAATTAATTATGAAATGTCATTATGAATATGAACTGTAACATATTTTGTTTTCTGGCCATAATCATATCAAATTACAATTTTTATAACAACACACAAAATTCTCAAGGAAGTTAAGATTTGTATCGTCTTTCAATTACAAAATAAAGCATCTATGTGAATGGTGTCGGTCGAGACAAGTTTATACGCAGATTGAAAAGTTAGGTAAATTTACACCACATTTGTCTTCAGAAGTAATGCAATGCGATAATGTTACAAATAACATTATTAGTTTATATATAAACTCATCATAGATACCAGGATTGAAATTTTATATTTACGCCAGACGCGCGTTTCGTCTGAAAAAAAAAGACTCATCAGTGACGCTCGAAACATCAAAAATGTTCAAAAAGGCCAAATAAAGTTCGAAGTTGAAGAGCATTGAGGACAAAAAATTTCTAAAGGTTTTGCCAAATGCAGCTAAGGTAATCTATTCCTGTGGTAGAAAAGCCTTAGTATTTCAAAAATTCAAAGTTTTGTTAACAGTTAATGATAAGTCAAGTCAACACTTCTACTACTGGGCTAGTGATAACCTCGGGGAATTAAAACTTCACCAGCAGTGGCATCGACCCAGTGGTTGTAAATGAATTCATCATAGATACCAGGGTTGAAACGTTATATTTATGCCAGACGCGTTTTTCGTCTAAAACAAAATGCACCAGTGACGCTCGAATCATCAAAAAATGTTAAAAAGGCCAAATATACTATGCAGACTTTCGATTCAACAATGCTTCATCACCCTAGTTAGTGAATCAGGGTTTATCAGTCATACTAGCACTTTTAAGTTTTATTCCAAATTCATATTTCGAATCGCAATTGACAACGCCCTGGAAAAAAACCCAAAACAAATGAAAGACAGAAAAAAAAGTAAAGTAAAAAAAAAAGAATAATCAGGACGAAAGCAACATAACATTGGTGTTTTCAGATATCCTAAAGTGATGTTAAGCTGCTATTGGTAAGTACAAGTTCCAATATCACAAAATACCAAGTCATGTTGAATTTTAAATAAAAAGGTGTATTTTGATTGCCAACGAGACAACTCTTTTCCAGAGACGAAATGATTATTGCAGTTATTGTTGATTCGTAGTTATCCTTTCCTTTTTATCCATCCAAAACCCATACAGTATTGTCAGCTCTAAAAGACCTCGAAATGACAAATGTAAAACAATTCAAGCGAGAAAACAAACGGTCTGATTTATATACAATAGAATAGATGAAAAATAAATACAGTTCGGTTATTTTATCAACTTATAAAGGTTTTGAATGTTTTTTTTGTGTCAAACATACATTTTGGTCGAGACAAAACTTTGGAAGGTTTGTTTTAATTATAGAAAATCGTTCTATACAAACTAAAATATATCTCAAGTCCTACAACAAACTACCTTATAAAAAATATTACATTATTGCATTTTATTTTCTAACATTCATGTTTGTCAAAACTGATCACTGGTTCAATTTATAAATATTTCTTGGAAGGCATAAACAAAGAATAAATGCAACATTAACCAAGCCCACAATAAAATAAAAGACGTTGATCAACATAACGTCTTCTACGAGGTTCATTTAAATTAACAGCATACTTGGTTTTAAATGTCTTTAACAAACAAAAAATACATTCATCAATGACATTCTACATTCAAAACAAATAACTGACATGAGTAAAACCTTCGTGAAGGTAAAATGATACATATATATATTCAAAGAAAGATAACTTTACAATGTGACTGAAACAGACTGAAACATCCCTACTAACAGGTATCATCTGTTTACAAATAATTCTGTTTATTATACTGACTGTATTCCTATAACAAATTCTTCAGTCTATTTGTTGATTCATGTCACATGGTAAACATTTCAAATTAGCTGATTGATCTTAATCCTTTTGAGAATACTAACATTAAAGCTTGTGTCACAATTTGATAATACAGTTAGAAATATATCTTTAAAAGAGATACACGAACAAAATGGTCTCGTATAAAACAGAGCGATTGTGATCTTATAGATATAAAAAGACTGTTTAAATAATTGTTGACGTAATTAACAAGCAGAATCGTTGGCTTGAAAACTTGGTTAAGTTTAATATCTTTAACAGTCATAGGACAAGAGTGAGTTTCCACTAAAAAAATGTCCAATTATTGCAACTAAAATCTATATTTGAAAATAAATAATTATCAAGTAAACACATGACTGATTTATATCAAATATATACCATAAGATGTAGAAATGTGTTAAGCTTAACTGTTTATGTGGCCATGATTGTATTCATTAAATTGAGAATGGAAATGGGAATTGTGTCAAAGAGACAACAACCCGACCATATAGCGGAAACGAGCCAAAGGCCACCAATGGCTCATTTCAATTTTCTGACAAGGTGAATATTAAAGTCATAAGAAATTTCAAATTTAAAAAAATATGCATATGTTTTTTATAACTTAATGGATAGCTTTCATTATACAACTTATGTACATATATACTTTTCTGAGGAAAATTCTTTAATTTGTCCACATTTAGAAGAAGTTTACTTATTTTTAATTGCTTCCTTCCAGGAAACAATTCGCCGACATATTTTTCGTATTCATAGTGACCTGAGTGTAACCCTCCTCTTAAAAATCCGGTGATCGCAATACGCATGGATCTGCAATTAAAATTAACAATTATATGATTGTACATGTTAAACACGTGCTCAATACCCATGCCTTTTTTATTTGTTTACTATAAGGTGCCAATCGGTAAACTTTGGCTTCAAAACACGGCATTTAGTGAGCAGCCATATTTGTTAAATCATAAGAGAAAAAGAGAAAAAAAAATGACGATTATACGATATACTTGCGTAAAAAATGAAAAAATCGTACACAGAGGACTAAGTTTATGATGCATACATGCATTGGTTCAAGAATTGGATAAACATTATTTTTCACCACTCACTCGTTTCTTTAACTTTGACTTTAACAAAAAAAAATTATACAGTGTTTAGTTTTGTTATTGCTTGAAAGACATATTCTTTTCATATTTTTTTATTTAAACTGTTTAACTTGTACATAATTAACAACTGTCAGACGTGTTATCATAGTTAGTTATCAAAGGTATCAGATTTATAATTTAATACGCCAGACGCATGTCTTGTCCACATAAGACACATCAGTTACGCTAAGATCAAAATAGTTATAAAGCCAAACAAGTACATAAGTTGCTTTTGGATTTTTTCATCTTGTTATAGAAGAGAGGATTTTATTGATTTTGTTTACATCTTTGTGAATATTATCAATACCGCGCTGTTATTTTACCAAAACGACACTTTTTGAACGTCACTCTTTGGATATAGTGATGGCAGAGATCACTCATTTGTTTTTCTAGAACAGTCGTAGCAATCTTGTTAGTTTTAAAAATAGTTTTAAAATTACATTTCTAGAATATGGCTTTTAATTTTGGTTTGTTACAGGAAGAACGTACCATTGCATAGGGAAATTTATGTTGTCCTATCATAAATGTAATCTGTTACAAGCATATCAATGCATAATAAAACAAATATTTTCTTGATTAAATACAGCCAAACATTTAGCTTAATAAATAATTATTAAATGCATTACTGTGAAACTTTTTAAAATCTTTACAAGCCTGATGTTATCTTATTGTCATTATTGCTCTTTCTCCGCTATAGCGTTTTATACGTTTTTAATTTAAAGACATCACTTCGGTTTTACTTTTGCAAAAAGTAGCCCTTTTATAGTTTCATTTAGTGTTCATATTTTGTTAATCCTGGTCATAGAAGATACGGTAGGTTGGTAATATATATAAAATAATGTGATTTTAATTTTGAAACTGACTTTATCAGCAAGAATATCATTATATTTTTAGAACATCATAAATGAGTCTTTAGTAGGTGAAACGCGCATCTTGCATAAAACAAAAATAATCCTTGCATATTTGTTGATTTTATATGGAATCTCAGAAAAATGATTTGGAACCTACCTGCGAACAGTCAACGATTCTGTAATAAGGAGTGCCCTAAATCATATTCATGCTTTAATTCACATCCGTAAAGATCGGAATACCGATGGTTTGTTTTATTTCTCCAAATATATGGAACAATTTAACAAAAGTCTATGTTAACTTTTCTTTTTTAAGATGAAGATGCCTGTCACGTATTCAATTCCTCATTTTAAAAGTTTTAGTTTTTGTAGGTTACGCATGGCGACGTTTCCGTAAAATTTGATTGTTTCAGTGAATAATCCCTGTTATATAAATAATGTGAACGTTTTGATGAATTGTCTTTAACAAAACTTTAAATTTTTCGAAATACTGACGATTTATACTTCAGAAATAGATTACCTGAGCTCTATTTGACAAAACCTTTCTGAATTTTGGGTCCTGAATGATTTTCAACCTTGTTTTATTAGCTTCTCATTTTGTTTATTTGAGATTAACTAATGAGTTTTGTGTAGATAAAACGAGCATTTGGCATACACTTATATAAGCCTTGTATCTTTGGTTAGTTTTTTTAAGAAGGTATAAGAAAATACAGGACTGTGTATATTATCTTATAGGTAATCAGTTATTGGTTTCTTGATAATTCTCTGCTATTCCTTTGTTTGATATGTTTAAGGAGGTAGACCTAGGTTAAGAGAAATAACTCTTAAAATCATCAGTACGTTTGTGTCAGCTATTTTCATAAATATGTTCTAAGCTTCTTGGATATATAGATTATATCTAATCTGTTTCAGGTAAATGCTTAAAATTCATTGACGAAACTTGACTTTTACAAACGCATAATTGATTTAAAGAGTTATCTCCCTGAACCAAGGTCTACCCCCTTTACACCCCAGTCCCACTCGACCACGATCGCACTACGCTCACCACGATCTTAAATAAAATCAGATCGTGGTGATGTCACGGTATGAGCGGCATGAAAATGTACATTTTCGTTGCTTTCACGATGCTACTACGTCCTCATTACGCTTCTACAACGATCCCGCTACGATTATACAACGTTCTCACCACGCTTATTCTGCGACCTCACTACGCTTATCAAGACCTTTCTACGCTCTTCACGTTCTCACTACGACCATACCACGATTTATGCGATTGCAACACGATCTTATCACGCTTCTACTGCGATTATAGCACGCTCGTCCCACGACTTTACTTCGATCATACCACGCTCATACCGCGATTTTACTACGCTCTCCAACAATAATGTCAGCACCGAACTCCATATAAATACTGTTTCATTCCTTCTATTTCTCTGAAGTCATACTGCAAGGTCGAATACTTGTCACCAGTAGCTAAATGTCTTAAAGTGATGGCAACTTTAAGACCAGGTGATAGGATTCTTCTAAATAGCGTATCCGTCTTCTTAATTCTTGGATCAACTAGGTTAAGAAGTTCATCAAACATCACTGGAGGCATTCTTAAAAAAATAAAGAAGGAAGGTTCATCCTCAATTCTTAACTCGTTCATCAACTGATCATAATGACCAAACTGGAGTCTCCTATCCGTTGCTAACCAAGGACGAATCCAAAAGGACCTACGCCGTCTAAGTGTTCTTCGAATCCTTCTTCTTCGCTCTCTCAATAACAACATCATGGCTTGGTCGTTAAGATTTTGTATCTGAGTAATTGATTGAAGAAGCATTACTACATGTACACGGTCTTGTGTTTCCATGGTTCAATTGAAATTGATGTTTCAAACAAAAACTGGAGCTTTTATACATGTATGTGACAATAACAATGAGCATGACAAGAACTCGAAATAGTCGTAGTACGAACGTAGACAGGTCGTAAGAAGAGCGTGATGAGGACGGCATGAGCGTGCTAGAATCGTACTATGGTCTTGAACAGCGTGGTGTAAACGTGGTATGGTCGTAGTGGGAGCGTAGTTGGGTCGCGGTGAAAACGTGATGATAGTAGAGAGGTCATGATAACGTCGCTGTGAGATCGATTCGTAGTCTCCCCGAATAGAATCACGCTCTCGCTACGATGGTACAGCGACCTTTGCGATCTTACCACGACCTTACTGTGCTCTCACTACGCTTCTACTACGACCTGATTTCGCCCCGACCGCACCACGCTTGTTTTGAACCTTATCAAAGTTGGCAACGCTCATCACGATCTCCAAGACCTTACCACGACCGTATTACGACCTCACTGCGATATACACGATCACACTACGCTCGTCAAAATTTGCATTTTTTTTTCACAAATAGTAGTGCGATCGTGGCCTAGTTGGACTGGGGTATTAAGTTTGATTTTGTATTTTCTGCTTTGATTTTTCCATGAAGTTCTGTTTTTTTGTTGTTTTACATTAAAACTGATATGGGTAGTATCCAAAGCCTTAATATCCATTTCTACCTTAAAAAAGTATTTGTTTTTTATTATCTTTGTCCCGGGTTTGAATAAAATGTGACAAACATTATCAATAACTATTTAACTAGTACGTTATAAACATCATTCGTATCAATAACGGAAGTATCTTTGAATAGTTAATTTTGCTTGGTTAATGGCAAAAACAACATTTTAGTATGAATGATGAGACTTCCCACAGGTTATAATTAGTGGATATTTACAGACAACCCAAATGCACGTCGATTGTGTATTTTTTTGTGACAGTAAATAATATTAATTAAGGTGACCTGAAGTTTTAAACAATTCTGATTTGACGATATCAACAAACTTGGACATGATAAAATATATGCATAATCAAGAGTTAAGTTTCTTCCGGATGGAACAGCTGTTCGTGAATATCTAATCAAATAGATTATCTCTTCGAAAACGTCCTCAATATGGTGTCAGTATTGAATGATATGCATATAAGTTTTATTCGACTGTCATAAAAGTAAAAGGTTTAGCTAGATATATAACCAGTTTTTATCCAACATTTTCTACACAAGGAAATGTATGTACCGAGTCAGGAATATGACTATTGTTTTTCAATATTTTGTTTGATGTGTTTGAGCTTTTGATTTAGCCATTTCAAAAAGAACTGTCCTTTTTAAATTTTCTATCAGTGCGGTATATTTGTTATTTTACTTTCATTTAATACTGACATTTATTTTAACAGAGGAATTAGTAAGTCGAAAAGATAAAAGTAATATACTGCTGTTCAAAACAGCGTTAAAGTGTTAATATTATATCGGCGTTCAGTCATTTTATCGTTTGGTTATTGTTGTGTATCACCAAAGTCGATCAGTCACACAATAAGTACTTTCAATATCGTACTCACTATTATAGGCAGTACAATTTAGATCATCTTAAAGTCCTACTTGTATGCTGGCATAAGGTTGTCAAATACCTTTAAAACCAGGTATCAGTAATGAGAATGTCACTGGTTTTATTAAAAATAAAACATTGTTGGAAGTTGTCGTTGAAGTTGAAGATATTTTTAAGTTTAACATAGTAGGGTTAAATATCAACAAAATGCTTGTTTTTTTGTAATGCAACGAGGAGTTTTGTTTCACACAAAAATCATTTGTCAATCATTTATGTTTTGTAACGGTACCATTGTTTGAGGAAAATTGCGTATCGTATTGTTTTGATAAATTCTACTCTTTTTTTTATATAGCAGTTCAAATTTGACCATGATATACAATATCTTACACATTTTCACAGTTTATGGGCGATTAAGAACCGTCATAGGAAAACCGTCAAACGAATAAAAAAAGCAAAAACCAAAGAACACAAACAATGACATATAACAGTATAGCATCAACAATGAGCCAAACAGATACCACCAGGCCCTGTATATACCACACAGTCGTAAGGTAAGGTTAATGACTACAGTGCTAATATTAAGAGACGAAAGACTATTATTTTGAGAAATCAAATCCGTAAGAAACACCCATTAATTTAGTAATATGGGTATACAGATTTCCGAGGTACAAATTCATTAAGCTATGTAAAGAATTGAGACCAAAAGGAACACATGACAAATAGATCCCAAATATGCAGACAGTTTTTGAAAAAAGTGAAATAGCAAAAATATCGTTGCCTTTATAATGTTCGTACATACGCACAAAGCAACAAAAAGTAAATTTGATCAACTATTTCGAAAGCCATATTACAAAACCAGTACAGTCAAGTGGTTTTTAGATTTCTTATTTTGCATACTTTAATAGTCCTTTAGCTTAGGAATAAGATGATGTCGTTAATATCGCTCCGCTATTGTAAGTAAATCTAAGAAAAGAATCGTTCAGGTCTTATGACTGGCACAGCAACAAACTTTTAGAAAGTGTGAATAAATAGTAAAATAACAAAAACACCTAGCTCCGAGGAAAATTCAAAACGGAAAGTCCGTAATCAAATGGCAAATCAAAAGCTCAAACACACTTAAAAGAAATGGATCAAAGGTAATATTTCTGAATTTGTACATGCATTAATCTATTTAGAAAATTGTGGATTAAACCAGGTTTCATAGCTAGATAAACCTCTCACTTGTATGACAGTCGCATAAAATTCCATTATAGTGACAACAATGTGTGAACAAAACTAACAGATATAATAGGCAAAAATGATCACAAATAGGGACACAGCAGTTAACATAGCAATTTTACGCCTGTCCCATGCCTCTGGCCTTTGTTAGTCTTGTATGATTTTTAATTTTAGTTTCTTGTGTATAATTCGGAGTTTAGTATGACGTCCATTATCACTGTACAAGTATACATATTTTTAAGGGGCCAGCTGAAGGACACCTCTGAGTGCGGGAGTTTCTCGCTACATTGAAGACCCCTTGTTGGCTTCCGTTGTTTTGACAAAACCCTGGTTCATCAACATTCTGGTCAGACATTGGGGACGTTTTACTAAGTATGAGTAGCATCTACACGTTCTTGGATACCAAATGATTTGGAAAATGTAAATCCCATATGCAGGTGATTTTAATATATTTGCAATAAGGTCTCGTGTGTCTTGGACTCTGATACTGAGATAACAGCTTACGTCAAATTTAAGGTATAAGTCTAAAGATGAAACAGAGGAAGCCGTGTCTGTTTTTTTTTTATTAAAATTTCGAGTTCTGGATGATATATTAATTGAACGCAATCAGAGAAGTTTGGATTGTTTATAAAAACGAACATCATTAATATATCTAAATGTAAATTTCAATGATCTGGCTTGTTTTGACTTTTTGTGTGTAGTTTGTTTCAAACTAGAAAAGGGAAAACCCGAAACAAAGAAAACAAACATTCTTATGAATGCAATCTTTCTGTACAATTAAACAACGACAAACAACATAACAAAAAAAACGTTTTCAACATAAAAAAAATAAGCAGGTTGAGGCTGTCATTTTGTTTGAATAATAGTCGTTTTGTACAAAATATGGCTTCTATAGATAAATAAAATTAACTTTGTTCATTCTGACTCACCCACGTAGCTTTAATGTAATGAAATTCATATTCTCGTTCCTAAAACTACATCATTTTCTACAAAACCTATGTTCTAAATGAAGTAGTAAATTCTTTTTTATGCCATCATAAGGAGGAATGACAACATATCAACTGAATATAAAACATTCTGTGGAATGTTGGGGCCATTTAAATAATCTAATCATTACTTTCAAGAGCAGAGTTCTTCGTTATATTACGTTGACGAATTACTACATTATTTAAAAGAAATAAAATTAATCAGCAGATATGAAGGAAACCTTAAAACGACTAAAACATTAAAATGTGACACAAAGGAGCAATAACATTAAAGTGACCTCTCAATGTTAGGAAGATTAAGCCTGTTGCTTATGCTAGTACTAAAATACATCTGTTGTAATGTATTATTGTATTTACAAGATACGATAGACGAGAACTGTTTTATTTGGAGAATTATTGTAGACTCTACATGAATAGGATTATTTAGGCATTAAACTCCAACGCTAATGGTGTTTATTATCGTATAGTAAATTACCTGTGGCGAAGTCGACTTTTATTTTTACAAAAATATCTTTATATACTGTCTGTAAAATGGACAACCAGTTAAAAAATTAAAATACAACAAAATGTAAGAAAATTTTCCATAAGTTATCCAATAAAAAAACATATTGTTTTGCAATGTTCTTTGTATTAATTGAATCAAATATGGATTCATTCTTTAGATCGCTGAATCGAGTTTGATTGATTGTTGTTTGCTTACATTACTGTTCGTATTGAGGACGTAAACGCATTCACAATAAATACTATACAAACTTTGAGGGTTGTGCAAATTGATGAAGATTTTCTTTAGACTTTTACTGGAAAAGAGACTTTGTTGGTATGAAGGAAGAAATTTTGACTTCTATTATGTCACCTTCTATCTATGGAGGATATGCCTTGATTGAGGTTTCGAAGCGTGCATACAGCGTGGTATATTATCATTTCTGGTTGGCGTACTGACCCTGGTAAGACGGACTGCGTATTATTACAACCCTAACAACCAAGCGAACATGTTACTAATGTTTGTTTCTGTGTATTGCCAGATCGACGAATTAGAGGAAATCATATTTCTATAACAATTCAAACTCTATGCTTTAGCTTAGAATGATAAATATGCATTGTGAAATTTCCATTTCTATCTAGCAACATTCCAACAGCGCTTGTAAATGAAGTATATATCTCATAATTGATACGATATCCTAGAGATTGCATTCCTTATAATGATTTCCTTGATCAAGGGCTGCTGTTTATGAGGGAAGCTATTAAAACAAAAGTTTCAAGTGTTGACGTTGAAGTCATACCTTCAAAAATGTTCCGGACGCAATCACGAGTTGCCTGAGTAAATCTGTTTCAGTAGATGACGGATATGTTCCAATTGTCGTAAACATAATTGCTTTTTTTCCTGACCTACCGAGGTATACTTATCACCGAATTGATATGTTCATCAGCAGCTAAAAATCTATGTAACAAGATGGAGGAGCAGTATCTGGATACCCTTGCATACTTCACACCTGTTTAAGTTGATGTTTATTATTTCACTATATTGTGTTCTGCAGACAAATTGTACTATTTGTCCGTTTTTTTAATTTTTGTCATGGCATTGTCACTTCGTTTTCGACCCATAAGTTTGAGTAACCCTTATTTATCTTTCGCCTCTCTATTTTAAAGTATACATAAATTTGCTGTGCATGTTTGAAATAAAACTGGTTTTAAAATTCCGGTGACAGTTGTAATGTTTTGACTCTCCATACAAAAGTTCCGACCAATTTTAAAAACGTTCCCTTATTAAATTAAATGGCATTTCGTAATAGTTAATTTTTTTTTAAAAATTCAACCCATAAACAATCTCCTTTTGTTAGAAGTAACAACTTGAACTGTGATAGTATTTTTAAAGCCTTAAATTTTCTTTACGTCAACATATATGTATTTATTTGTAAAAGTTAATCGACTGGTTTTGAATCTTACGTGTACGACTTACACCCTTCTTAAAGAAAACTTTTTGCTGTATTGTTATCAAATAAGATTATAACCAAAAGCAGAAAAACTGAAATATACACAAGGCAACTTTTTTTTAAATATTTTTTTATGAAAAGCCATGTCTCTCTTTTTCTGCATTCGGCTGAACATTTCACACGGTAACCGTGTTACTAAAATGTACGACAAAAGAGGCGACTTCTTAATTATCCCTTTTTAGGCTTATATTCCTTCGGTTGGAGTTTTCGATATTTTTTTCTCGTCTTGTTCGCTATGCCTGTATCTAAAAAGCGTTTTAAATTTCAATGATTGTCATTAATGTAAACCTGATAAATAATAAAGCCAGGGACTTTATTGCTAATTTCTCTTAGACAAACAAAGATGTCGTGTGACTTCACCTTTATAAATACACTGATTAATACATACAATTGTTTACAATTATGATGTTAATGAAATCAAAAAACGAGGAAAGAAATATAATAGTACAGTTGATGGTGAAAAATTCATAAGTGGTCTTCCGGACCCTGTTTCTCGTCTACAATTGTGAACATATAATTTTGACTGTCATTTACCAGTTAAAGACGGGAAAATAGAAACAATTATTTTTGAAAAAAAAACTTTGAACTGGATTCAAACTTTTTGATCAAAAGAAGCTTTTGTCTAAGTTTGATAATTCATCAAAGTTTTTAAAGCTTTAAACATTATGAGAACGACGCTGACGATAACATATATAGAAATGTTAAACAACAATACCGAATTCCAAGGCAAACACAAAAAGTAAAAAAAAAAAAATAAATAAAAAATTCAAACGCTATCAATCAACGGAACAAGAGTGGAAAAACCTGCCACATCCCTGATTTGATACATGCATTTTTCGAAGAAAATGAAGTGCTTGATTGAGTTTTTTTTCACCGTTTGCTAAATCTCCCACTTGATGGACGTTATATTGACAATATTGGTAAGCAACCAAAACAGCCATAATATTTAAAAAAGAAAGGAGAAAGATACCAGAGGGACAGTCAAACTCATAGATCGAAAATAGATTTACTGTTTTTTGGTGTTTTTTGCTCCACGTAAGTGAACAGTATTATTAAGAAAGTTAAACGATTTTTTACAGATATATTAATCTTTCCGTATTTTCTCTAAAATTTCATAATACAACGGTCGTTAAAATTGTGTACGCCAGACACGCATATCGTCTCTTAATGCTCATCAGATACACTTGCATAAAAAAAGTTGAATAGGCCAAACAAAATTCGAAGATGACGAATATCAACGACCAGCAATTTTGAAAGGTTTAGCCAAATACAGCTAAGATTATCTATTCCTGGGATAGGAAAACTCAGATCTTACACAATCCGATTGCAAGATCGTTATTTACTCTTCCACGATCATATTCCTCCAAATATATACTAAATCATGTTCTAAATAGTTGTTTTATCTGGTTCTGACTTGCTTTATATTGTAATATTCTAATAGATAATCTAACACAATCCGATTACAATACTTTAATATAATCTTTCGCGATCGTATTTCTCGAATATCAGTTGTTCATGTTTTTTGACAAATTACTTGCTGAAAAACTGCGTGTTCTGGTTCTGGCTTGTTTTATCTTGTGAGCTGTACATTTTGTATATATATGCAATGCAGCATAAGTCCTCCCAAAAGCAACATTATGACTAAATGTCAGCGGTATATGGTATTAAATATTTTAATGATTTTCAAATTAATATATGGTTGAAGGTTTTTAGTTTAATACTATTTCGTTTTAAATTGAGGTGTTCCTGTTCGCTATTAGTATGACTTATACATAGATAAGAATAAGAATAACTAGTCATTCTACAGTTCTTACTTTATGAAGAGTTTGACGGTTGGTGAACAGGACACGACGGACGTTTTTTTGCAGTTTGTACGGGTGTGGTTTTATGGTACTATATAGAGTTTGGAATTCAAATGTCTTAGCACAAAGGTTCTCGCAATTACGACGATTTGAAGTCAAATTTGTATTTATACAATTGCTTCTTCGTTTATGGTGTCCTATACCGACTCAGACCATGATAAATTGAGACATTCCACTAGCAAGGAGAATATATTTAGTAATGAATTGTCAACTGATGGTGCAGAATCGTTATTTTCAACAGTGTTAACAAAACGCATAAAGGAACAAAAAGTTTATTTGATCAATTATTTCGGACGACATTTCATTAATTAAATCAACTTATGTTTCGATTCCATATTTTGTATATAATAAAATGCATACTTTGATGATGATGGAAGTTTTTAACGACATTGACTGGCTATACTCGCTCGGTCGGTATACTTTGGCAGCTCTTTGGTTGAGGATAAACATGATGCTGCTTATATCATGTCACTATTGCCAATGAAGAATCGTTAGAAACTTTATCACTGCCACATCTAAAAACTTTCAGAAAGTGTGAATTCCATCAAAAGAATTTGTTTATTGGATAAGTCAAAACAGTGAATTAGAAGGCAGTATAGGGCGGTCACAGAACAGGTCCGGAAAATGCGTCTATTGTTTTAAACCATAAAATTTCGACAGATTTTGTATATTTATTGGAGTCTTTCAACAACAGTAACCATACTCTCAAAGGAACAGGCAAAGTTACAGTAAAGACCAGATTTCATAAGACTCTACAACAAGTGCAGTTGAGTATAATTTTGACTGTATTATCAATTATGGAATTATGTCTGGAGATCAAGTTATAAACACATTTAAAAGAAAATAACGGGTTTTACAGGCAAATAGAAAAACAAGAAGCTTAATTTGACTTTTCATAATTAAGCTCGAAATTTATATGAGTGCCGGACGAAGTCACGCATTGTTTAAACGTTCAAACTTATACAATGACTAATATTTTACGATATATTTGGATAAACAATTAACATAATCCCTTACTTAAAAAAAATGTTTCTTTTAAAGCAAAAAAATCATTTACATTTTATCGACAATCTAACATATTAATGTTTCAAATATATCATGGTTTACTTATATGTGCTAATTGTTGGTCCAAAATATAAAAAATAATAATGATTTGCATAGGGTAATGCGTCACCCTTTGTGTTTTTATTTAAAAAAATGGACATTTTATTTTGATTTACTTTAAAAGTGCACAATAGTATTAAAGGATGTCGAAATATTTTGACCGACATATTTATATCTTCGGATTACTTAATTCCGCCCTTTTGGTAATACAAATGCGGTTTTCACAGATTCAGAAGATGAATGTATTTTATTGCATTCACGATCTGATACCAGATATTTCATAATCCGATCACAATATCTTTACGTAGTCTTTCACGATCATATTTCTCAATGTACCGAATTTCAGGTGTGTACTGTTTCTTTGACGAACAACTTTTTCTTAATAGCTATTATGAGGGACTTAACATCAGGTATAAACGAGGAGGAAGTGATACACTGAATATAGCATAATGTGTTATGTTGATTTATAGCCTGATGTCAAAGGTGCAAGTAACTAATGGTATGTGGAGATATTTTGTACGAGTGAAACATCAAGATAGCTAATTTTCTGTGGAAAAACATGTTTCTGCGGTATGCTCATTGTTGAAGGACGTACGGTGACCTATAGTTGTTACAGCCATATCTACATGTAGCTAAAGACTGTCACTTTACAAGTTTAATTCAATAATATAAAGTGATAGTGATACAAGTAATACAACACGTGCGAATGTGTACTTTAGGTAGGAATAATGTTAAATAACACCTTACACGTGATGAAAGCACATGTTTGTATTATCCTCTACAGTACCATGCGATGAAAGATTAAACTTAAAAATTAAATGCTTTTAATTGACTTGAGGCCCATCTTATTTCGAAAATTAATTAATTGGTCTATGAATGGCATTTGCAGTCTATAATGTGGTCATTTTTATAAATTTCCTGTTTACAAAACTTTGAATTTTTCGAAAAACTAAGGATTTTCTTGACCCAGGCATAAATTATCTTAGCCGTATTTGGCACAACTTTTTTGAATTTTGGATCCTCAATGCTCTTCAACTTCGTACTTGTTTGGCTTTATAAATATTTTGATATGAGCGTCACTGATGAGTCTTATGTAGATGAAACGCGTGTCTGGCGTACTAAATTATAATCCTGGTACCTTTGATAACTACCACATCGTCATCTCTTTTTATATGTTCACTTGATATACGCACAATTTTTTATGACTCTATTTTTCTTTGTTATGTAACTTTTACCGGTTGGGAAGCATTGTTGAATTACTTTTTGAGACGATATAACACCTGAAACCCTTGGACACAAACAAATCAATTGTCAAATATTATTCAAAAAGGTATATATCATTTATTAAACATAAGAACAGTCAAACAAATTGTCGGCTTAAGATAAGTATATATCCTGTAAGAATCCCTGATAGTTTTACAATGGCTTAAGATAAGTGTATGTCCTGTAAGAATCCCTGATAGTTTTACAATGGCTTAAGATAAGTATATGTCCTGTAAGAATCCCTGATAGTTTTACAATGGCTTAAGATAAGTATATGTCCTGTAAGAATCCCTGATAGTTTTACAATCTAATGTTTATATTATGTGGATTGTGGTAACGACTGTCCATGATGAATATGTGCCGGAAATGTACAATATGTAGGGAATTTTAAATGTTTCTATATATATATCTTGCACAAAGTAAAACTTTGTGACAAATGATTTATAGTTATTCATGAATGATATCGTTTCAATGACTGGAATTAAACTCAAGCTACTCAGACATCTTCGACAGCAGCGTCTGTCCTGTGTCTAGAACCTATGACCTCTTGACCAATGATAAACAACACCTTTCACATGATGAAAGCACCTCTTTGTTTTTTCCTTTACAGATACATATTCTAATGCGTTTGATAAAACTGTAATGCTTTTTATTTACATGCAGTATATCTTGTTTCTCAAATTAATTGGTCCCTTGAGGATAATTTTCCAATTTGCAATCATGCCTCGTTACCTCTTTTTATATATTTTTTACTTGATATAATCACAATATTTTATTATTGTAATTTCCTTTGTAAGGAATGTCGTTTACCGTTTGTGAAGCATTGTTAAATGACTTTTTCGGACAAAATCATTTTCGATGTTTTGAATTCTTTTACATAACATATTTTATACAATGAGGAAGAATAATTTGAAAATATAGCAAAAATGAGGAGGAAAAAAGGGTTTTATATACAAATGGAGATTGGACATCCTTATTTTTATTTGATGCAAAGTCAAGCAATAAAGATTATACTGTTCTGTGTTTAGAAACTATGACACCCTGACCAAATATAAGAGTTCATTACAGACATATGTACACGGTTCACGTTTTCATAATATGTTTTTCAATTCTGAGTTGGAATTAAAGCTATAATTCGTTATAGTAATACGAGTAATATAGCCACGTGCAATATCAAATATTATGTAGGAAGTGTAAAACAAAATCCTCCACGTGATGAAAGCACATGTTTATATATCCCTTTACAGTTACATACGATGTTAGATAAAACTTAAGACTTACATGATTCGAAGGCACTTTAGTCCTATCTTATTTCTATAATGAACTACTTAATGATTATATATGGATAATTTTCTCAGTTGAAATCACATCTCACCTCTTAATTTAGTTTACGTACGTGATATAAAGCCTAAAATTTTGTGTTTTAATTTTCTTTGTAAAGGATAACTTTTAACGTTGGTGAGACTTCAGGCTAACTTACACCTGTATACATAGGACAAGAACATACTTGGATCACTTTTTTTCATGCGGCATTTTATATAAAATGAGGGAGAAATATGTGAAAGTTGTTACAAAGCGGAGGAAAAACAAGATTTTCAAGTACAGATGGAGCTTTGAATCCTTAGTTTTATTGTATTAATAACATTATACACAACAAATGTATTGTAAATTGAATAACATTCAAAAAAGGTTTTATTTGATGCAAAGTCATGATGTTTACGATATTTATTTAATTTATTTGCAACATGTTAGGGTCTTACTTCATAGGGCAAAATTGCTTTGGTGCTCCCAACCTGGTATGTATATTTTGCTTTCCAATCTTTTATTGGTACTTAGTGAAATATAATTCATAAAAGCATTCCGAACAAAAAACCCAATTTATATGACGTGTGCATATACATTATGAGACAAAACATTTGATTATTATAACCTAATGTCAGTGTACACGTAATACTTCATGTTATTCATATCAAAAAAGAAGATATGGTATGACTGCCAACGGGACAACTCTTCACAAGAGATTAAATGACAAAGCAATTGTAAGTTTTGTTTCGTCTTGTCATTATACAATCTCCTACATTTTACTGATTTATATAAACATATTGCTTATTTCACTATTAGATCATTGACATATGGTCTCTCAGGGTATCGGGTATGCATAGTAAAGCATAGTGTAAAAAGGTCTACGTCTACGAGTATTAACTTATATAATTTATGATAGCACTCGTTTGATCCAAAATAAACTTCACGTATTCTATAAAGAGACAGGGTAATAACTTTTTAATATCTCCTTCACAATGGTTTTATTGTTTACCGTCATTTTTGTATTTTGTTTTTATATGATTGACTTTTGATGAAATTGATTTAAGTAAATATATAACAGGTCTAACAATCAAATTTATCCAAGTCATATAAACACTCCTACATGATAGGATTTCAAGAGAAAAAGACGACATATTCATTTATATATGTTTGCATTGTTATATATATATTGTTTTAAATCCTTTGTCAAAATACATAGCAGCTAGTTCGGGATCAATTTTTATATGCTTTATAAATATATGCGATAATTTGACGTCTATATATCAGTTGGATATTTCAGTTCGTTCGTAACCTGCTCACTGACGTATACCTCATTCGGCAAATTAACAATCTGATGTATGGTAGCGAAAATTGTCGAGGTTTGCCGACCGACGTATACATATATCACATAACTAACAATTGTATAATAACATGGTTCAAGTGGAACATCGTAAGTCTACTCGGACCAATATTCATTCATATGCACGCATAAAACATAAAATATTATATAAATTGTAATGGCTCTGGTTATTTTTTTACTACGTTTCATATATAAAATTGTTATCAAATTCATGGTTTTCAAAAGTAAAATCACAAAACCGCTGAATCACGGGGAAAATTCAAAACGAAAGTCCGTAATCAATTGGCAAAATTCAGAATTCATTTTAGCCAATAAATTCCTTGCTGTGGATTAAAGCAAAAGTTTGATGACTTTTCACAGAAATACACTTTTTAAAATAAATCAATAACGTTTGCTTACATTACGTTAAATCACTTAAGAGAGATATTTAAATGTATGCAACGTATCACTAGTCTCAACTGTAAAATCTAACATGACTGAACTACTTGGCAAGTCTTTTTTTAAAAACAGGAAAATTTAAAAGCTCTGAATAGATAAATGTCGATTGGTACAAATATATAAAGTTCTTATCGCAAAGACATACACTAAAATAATTTCAACAAGCCTTGTTTTTAAAAAGCATAGAGAAGAAACATGCATATTGTATCTAGAATTCTGATTAAAAAACATCATGTAAAGATACCAGCTTGTATAATATCTGTTGCAAGAGAAAAATCTGTCAATATTCAAGATTTAAAGCAATGTAAAGGGTTTTTCAACGTTTAATTTGGATAAATGAAATATTCACATTTGATTTATTTCTTGTTTCCTGTCATCAAAAACATACAAAAAGCCTTAAACGTTTAATGTAAATCTGTAATACAAAACATGCAGATCTATACAAATACAATTATTTTTGTTGAACCTTGAACGGACTCGTCTTGAAGTATTTTATGTATTGTCACAAAATAATATGTTACAAAATGGATAGCATTTACAGGCTGACAGAATTCTTCTCGTAAGTATATAATAGTCTGGTCTGGGTAATGTTAAGAAATTAGCATGACAGCATAGTTAAAGATTGTGTTTTTCGTATCCAACATGCAGAGGGAATGTAAATGTTAAAGAAAAATTTCTAGTTATCAAATTACAGCAATTATCTCACTGCTAAATCAATAAATGTAAAATTGTGAAAAATGTCATCCAATATCTAACTTATCTTGCACCAATTGATTAAAGACAATTTTACTTCGATCAGTAGTATGTCACAAAATATTAAACATCACCGTCTTTCGATTGGCTTTTGTCACAGTCCTAAATATTGTCGAGGGGTTGGCAATAAGTGTCACTTTTAGAAGAGTACATCTTACCTCTCTTGCAAGTGAAAAGTCATAAAAACGGTCATAA
Source organism: Mytilus galloprovincialis (assembly GCF_965363235.1). Taxonomy (NCBI): domain Eukaryota; kingdom Metazoa; phylum Mollusca; class Bivalvia; order Mytilida; family Mytilidae; genus Mytilus; species Mytilus galloprovincialis. The sequence continues at coordinate 96,142,843 of NC_134841.1, read as the reverse complement.
TACCTCAAGCGTTTCTGTGCTGTATCGAGTAAGGACTGAGTACCTCTATTACTTCTGTCCTGTATCGAGTAAGGACTGAGTAACTCTATTGCTTCTGTCCTGTATCGAGTAAGGACTGAGTACCTCTATTATTTCTGTGCTGTATCGAATAAGGACTGAGTACATTTATTGTTTCTGTGCTGTATCGAGTAAGGACTGAGTACCTCTATTATTTCTGTGCTGTATCGAGTAAGGACTGAGTACCGCTATTGTTTCTGTGCTGTATCGAGTAAGGACTGAGTACCGCTATTGTTTCTGTGCTGTATCGAACAAGGATTGAGTACCGCTATTCTTTCTGTGCTGTATCGAGTAAGGATTGAGTATCTCTATTTTTTCAGTTCTGTATCGAATAAGGACTGAGTACCTCTATTGTTTCTGTGCTATATTGAATAAGGACTGAGTACCCTTATTGGTTCTGTGTTGTATCGAGTAAGTACTGAACTCCTCTTTCGATTCTGTGCTGTATCGAGTAAAGACTGAGTACCTCTATTGCTTCTGTGATATATCGAGTATGGACTGAGTTCCTCTACTGCTTCTGCGTTATATCGAGTAAGGACATAATAACTCTATTACTTCTATGCTGTATCGAGTTAAGACTGAGTACCCTTGTCGATGATGTGCTGTAACAAATAAGGACTGAGTACATCTATTGGCTCTGTGCTGTATTGAGTAAGGACTTAGTACTCTTTTTGATTCTGCGTTGTATTGATTAAAGACTTGAGTTTCTCTATCGATTCTGTGTTGTATCAAATAAGAACAAAGTACCTCCATAGCTTCTGTGATGTATCGAGTATGGACTGAGTTCATCTTTTGCTTCTGTGTTTTATCGAGCAAGGCCAGAATACTTATATAGCTTATGTGATGTATCGAGTAAGGACTGAGTTTCTTTACTGATCTGCGTGGCATCGAGTAAGGTTATAGTATCTCTATTGCTTCTGTGCTGTGTCGAGTAAGAACATAGTGCCTCTATTGCTTTTGTATAGTATAGAGTAAAGAAAGATTATCTTTATTGTTTCTGTTTGATAGCAATTAAGGTCATAGTTCCTTTATAGCTTATATGTTGAATCGAGTAAGGACTGGGTAAGTCTATTGATTCTGTGTTGCATCGAGTAAGGACGGAGTATCTCTATAGATTTAGTGTTGCACCAAGTAAGGATTGAGTTATGTATATTGCTTCTACGTTGTATTAAAAAAGGACCAAGTACCTCTTTCGATTCTGTGTTGTATCGAGTAAGAACAGAGTACTTTTAAAGCTTCTGTGTTGTATCAAGTAAAGTCTGAGTACCGTTGTTGCTTCTTGATGTATCGAGCAAGGACTGGGTTCTTCTATTGATTCTGTGTTGTACCGAATAAGGACTGGGTAACTATATTGCTTCTGTGCTGTATCGAGTAAGGACTAAGTAAGCAGCAGTTCTGTGTTTAATGAGTTATCATTGATGTTCATAATTATAAATGTACTGTTAACAAAACTTTGAATTTTTGAAATACTAAGGCTTCTCTACCTCAGGAACAGATTACCTTAGATGTGTTTGACAAGACGTTCAGGAAATTTTGGTCCTCAATGCTTTTCAACTTCGTACTGTATTTGGCATTTCAACATTTTGTTATTCGAGCGTCACCGATAAGTCTTTTGTAGACGAAACGCGCGTCTGGCGTAAATATAACATTTCAATCCTTGTATCTATGATATGTTTATTTGTATATATATTGCTTCTGCGTTGTATCACATTATAATAAAATAGTAATAACATTTTAACTCTTTAGCTTCTGTGTTGTTCCGAGTAAGGACTGAGTATTATATTGTTCTACGCTTTATATAGTAAGAACGCAGTATCTATATAGCTTCTGTGTTATACCGAGTAAGGACCTATGAGTGACTATTTTGTTTCTGCGTTGTATCGTATCAAGTAAGGAAATATTACCTCTATAACAAGTTAGTTAGAATATACACAATAATCGTATAAAGTACAATGATATAAACTTGACAATGAAAAGCTAATTAAATATAGAGATGATATATAATGATAGAAACTTAATATATAACGGTGGGTAAAGTTGGTGTAATTTCTGTAAAAAAATTTTAAAAAATGTGCTTCATATATGTAAAACAAAAAAATCTTTTCAAACCCAAGGGGAATCCTCAAAGGTGTCTATTGTGAGCCATTTAAAATATGTGACCTACTTCCTCTTTTTCAATTGACAGCTCTTATTAATTGTCAACCCTTCAACCATGTATGTAAATCAAGCAACAATCAATCAATCTGTACCAAAGACAATAGTTACACAAAATGTTAACTTCATATGATCAAAAAGAGGGGAAATAAACGGTTTAAAAATTATAATGAAGAAGATAACCGATGTTAATCAATTGTTGGTGTTTAACGACACTTTCAGAAAGTTTTGCTACATCTCTGATGCCAGTTCTTATTTGTGAGCTATCCTACTATCGATATACAACGACGATCCATACCTGTAGAAAGTTGGTGGAAGCCATAGACACCACTGATTTTGGGACAATTCAAATGAAAGAGGTTTGATGTGATGAAGCTCTTTTATATGAATTTGATGTGTCTATTCTAATATTAACAATGATCACGTATCTGTTTTAAAGTTAGTGAAATACGGTACTCAAAACAGTTTATTGCAATTATTGAAATTGTGAACCAAAGGTTACTGAAATGACACACACATAATTAATAATATATCACAAAATCTAAACAGGCCAGCGAACTACAACGATGTACAGAAAATTGACAAAACTGTACAGACATGGCTAAATTGATAATCTTTACTAGAACGTGATGTCAAATTTAAAAAAAAAGATTTATATTTTAACCCACTTTTGTGGATTCGTTTATTTTTAGTGGATTCGACATTTTTAGTTTGTTGATTTGTAATTATCTTGTTTACTTTCTAAACTGTCATTAATCATAAAACAGCCAAGTCACAACTACGAAAAATATCAAGCTAAAATAATCATCCGTAATTCCGCATAAAAAGGCTGCCCTTTGCTACGCCAGTTATTAAATACTCATCTACCGGAAACATCCTGACAGCCATATCTGTTACAACTGCTTATCTATTATTATACTTTAGAATCTGTATTTTGACATCTAATGAACCATTTCTGGCAAGCCTCTTTTGACTTCTTCACTTCAGTACCTCGATCTGTTCCTTTTCTATCGACAGAGCGGGACAACAAGTTTAGCGATATTCATTAGAAGCCCTCATCTTGCTTAATTCCTATGTAATCAGACATACACCACTCAATCAGAAAATCAAATCGTTATAATTAAATATACTTTAGTAGCAACACGAAAATTAGTAGACTTAAATAGGAACGTCAAAACATATGCTGTGTCGCCAACAGTTCTAATTAGACCACCTTCATTTGTAATTACCTCCCTTGATTATGGCTCTCTAATGATCGAGGTAATTTTTACTTTCTACAATTATGTAGATAACACCTCTATCAGTCTTCTCCATCAGTAATCAAATTTTCTTGACGCATACAGTTACATAAATAACGGCGAGTAAGGCAACAATTGTCTTAGCTATCAAGTTAAATCATACATGTACTAATAGCAATGATGAAAATTTATTTTTCTTTGTCAGTTATATAGAGAGTTTTAATATCATAATTGCTCAGTTCGACCGAACGAACATCCTCAATTCAAGCATTAAATTTTACCCGTAAGTAATTATAGGACATATTTTCTGCTGAATGCAAACATTGAAATTTAAATTTTCAAATTAATTAAATGTAGAGAACAAAACTTGACAACTTAATTGAACTTCATTGAAAAAATGATTGAGTTTTATTGTAGATTTATGATACTACAGTATCTAGGAACACTATCTTTCTTTTTAATCTTTTGTTGTAAAACATGTTCAAAGCAGTTGCAATATGTATTTCAGGGATGATCTGTCATTTTTTACGAGTTTTCATCATATACACTGGGAAAATGAAGTCTTCATTTATAAACGTACACCAAAAATATAAAAACACACCAGCCAAGTGAATTAATGAGAATAATGATGAAAATAGTAAATACATTTATTTTTCACAGACTTCTTTTTGATATTAAGTACAATTTATAGCTACTTTTTTTTAAGAAACACTCTTAACCATACCTGAATATATATATATATATATATATATATATATATATATATATATATATATATATATATATATATATATTTTGATAAATAAAAAGTCCTTGGTACAGAAAATATAATTTAAAAGTAAAAAACACAAAAAATCACATCATAAATCGAACATTGTTTCTGTTAGCGCTTTCACCGCATCTCCAGCGGTTCATCAGACAGAATTGTTATCGTTAATAGTAACGACTTGTGACGTTACGTTATATACGCTGGAGATGCGGTGAAAGCGCTAACAGAAACAATGTTCGATTTATGATGTGATTTTTTGTGTTTTTTACTTTTAAATTATATATATATAAATATATATATATATATATATATATATATATATATATATATATATATATATATATATACATATATCTTATTGAAGTGCATATTCGCAATATGATTTTTTTTCTAAATACATTAAAGCAATCTATCAGTCTCTACACAATCTTAAAACAGCAAACATGGCAAACATTAAAAGTGTATTATTTTTATACTTTTATATCAAAATGTCTCATGTTACTCTTCAAACCAAATTCTTGGGAAAATCGGATAAAGTCACTTTTCCTTTTGTCATTCCGTCTTCTCTTGAAGGTGGTTTGCTCCTTCCTATGGATAGACCATTCTCAAGTGGATTGCTTTATTTGTGTTTGCAGTATACCCCGTCAAAGATTTATTTTACATCTATGACCATAACACTCAACTTACAATAGATATATCTATATAACGAACTGGTCAATAGTTATCAAAGGTACCAGGATTATAATTTAATACGCCAGACACGCTACTAACTTGCTTCATTGATATAGTCACAATGATGAAGGTCATTGTTGACTGCATAAGACATACAATGACCTGAAAATTCATAAGTCATTAGCAATAAAACATTTCTGAAACTCTGATCGCTGTGCTCTAAAGAAAAATCATCCTGAACTTTTGATCATTGCACTTTATATTCAATAAATTTTAAATGTATATTGTGCTATATTTGAATTAATTTTTTAAATTGTATACAAGTTGCATACTTTTAACTTATCGGTGTATTAATTATTGGAATCATTTAAACTAGTTCAAGCATATATATGACAATTTGGATTCAGATTAAGTTAGTGTAGGGTGTACATCTATAAACACTCAGTTAGTCTCAATTGTACAAATGGTTATCGCATTTGAAATTTTGTGTTCTAGGAAAATAAATTGTCGTGTCCTTACGAAGGATTTTTGTAAAAAGATTCGATAAGAATGTTATTTTGACACACTATTAATTAGGTGATTATGAATGTGAAAACTATTTACAATTCGATAAATATAAACTATTTTTCACTAAACAAGCTGGTTTCATCAGACATGCATTTGTATAGATATCTGTTTTCAACTTATATCAAGTAGACCCTATTACACATATAGCACCGCCTGGTTGTTCTTGGTGAGTCAAAATGCGTTGTTAAATCTCATTCAAAGATGCCACAATATAAACGAAACGAGGTTTGTGGTTACGACAATTGGAAGGTAGATATTGAATACCGGTTAACCAACTCACGATTGCGTCCGCAAAAGTATCTTAGAATTGTTTTTTAACGAAAGTGTTTTTATATTTATTTCATTAAGGATTTAAATGTGTATCCTATATTGGTGAACTTTCTAGAAATAACAATCTTTATCTTCTTCATCTTCTATAAAAACTCTTTTACATAAAAATTTAATCGTTGCTTTACTGGGCGATACAAGGAAAACGTATGTAAACCAGAAAGCACAATGATGAGCGTTTACAAATATTGCAATAGAATGGCACGATTGGTGCGATTTGTGAAAAAATAACAACTTGTTGAATTTCTATAAACAAAGGAAGTAATTTAATCGATTTGAGATTTTTCTTTGTTGTTCATATCAAATCATATTTATGTCAAAATAAACATATGCATGATTTTGTTTTTGATAATCTTGAGGATTTCTCATTATTCTGTAATTAATTTGAATTTCTATTCGTTGTTTTCTATATTTTTATATTGTTCAGCCACCTTTATCTTGAAAGAATCTGAATTTTCTTATTTGTAATTTGAAACATTCATCGCAATTTATTTCAATTTGATTTGACGGGTTTGGTACATCTATGAATATTAAATTCAATTTTCCTTAATGGGAGCGCTGACTGTATTGGAATATTAGGTAATGTATTTGATAATATCTAAGAGCCTCGAATTAGAGCAGACATCATAATTGTTCTTTCTCAATTTCACATTTCAGAAGCATCATAACAATCAGAACCAATGTTAACATCAGAAAGATAAATGGATAAAAGAAAGATGTCTTTTGATAAATAAATGAAAACGTTAGTGCATTATACTTTAAGCCTGTAAAGACATTATGGTAGTCATTCTTTCGCTAGATTCAGCATCCGTCGTTCTTGTAACTGCAATTATATTTTGTTTTGTTTGTAATAATTGAGCACTGACAGTGAGTAATGATGTCAGAAGATTAACATATTATCAACTGCAGACATTGCACAGTAGTGAAGAACTTTTAACTCAAGTTAATAACGAATAATCGAGAATTATAAAAAAAAATAATACTTGCTGTTATTGCGTTTTCAAAACACGGAAGAGCTATATTAACACGAATATGAATATATAACTTATCTTTTAACCAGATAAAACTCAACTATATCGAGAAAAAGCTTCAATAGTTTCCTAAAATAAGCAAGATATTTAAAATGAAAATAATTTGTTTATCTACCCAAATGTTGATTGGGACGAATGACACTACATCTTGATTCCTTTTATACCTTGAATTACTTACAGGAGTTGTGGATTAAAAAATAAACATAATAATGGTAAAAAAGTTACTTTTTTAAAGACTTCTAAAAGTGATAACATTCAACCAGCAGTGGCAAAAAATAGTTTTTCCAGAAAGGTATTGCAATCATGTAGACAATTATATTTTCCATTTCTGTGAATGTTTCGTGGACTGTTGTTTTCACTTGCTGTATTTTTCGACTTTTGACCATTGTGTCGAACCACCGACCTTGGCAGGTAGTACTAACTATCTTAGATAATTTAGATTTGAATATAAAATACCGGTTAAGTGCGGGGTTCGAACTCGCAACCTCGGTATCGACAGGTTAGTAATACAATAAATGACGTATCTCTGACCAATAAAAGACCTCTCTGCCACCTAGGTCCTGCCATATTATGAAAATTATTTCGGTGCTTAAATTTTTATTGCGGTAAATTTTGATATAAAGATTTGGTTTTGAAGTTTGGTTGTACCTGTAGAAAACTTATTTTAAACGGGATAGCACATCCTCATTTTTAAGGAAATGTTGTTAACCGTGCCCGGAAATTAGGAATGATCCATGTAAACTTGTCGCTCCTTTAAATAAACTTATTCTAAAAGGTTACATATTCAACACTGTAATAAGATCATTGAATATTGTTTTTATTGATTTTGTTATCAGTAAGTTAAAGGCAAACTAAATATTACTAGTATGTTATATGCATATACTTATTCATGGATCTACAATCTGTCGATACCTGTAACTTGGCATTGCATAAGGTCATGTTTTTCTCTGGCTGTTTATGACGTCTTTCCACTAAATCCATTGGATGTTGGATGTGTAAGGATTGATAGTTTAGTCTTAGTTGCATGATTTTTTTATTAGTTGTTAGTGGCTTTGAACTAGCTGTCAGATAACTGAGTGTACTCTCAGATCTGTTCATTGTGTCTTTTTGTGTCGGGATGTATAAGTACCGGGCCACGTCCACTTGTATTTTTGTCCATCTGATGAATTTAGCCTTTTTCAACTGATTTTTATAGTTCTTTCTTATGTTGCACTGTCATACCACTGTCCCAGGTTAGGGGGTGGGATCCCGCTAACATGTTTAACCCCGCCACATTATTTATGTATGTGCCTGTCCCAAGTCAGGAGCCTGTAATTCAGTGGTTGTCGTTTGTTTATGTGTTACATATTTGTTTTTCGTTTATTATTTTTAAACAAATAAGGCCGTTAGTTTTCTCGTTTTAATTGTTTTACATTGTCTTATCGGGCCTTTTATAGCTGACTATGCGGTATGGGCTTTGCTTATTGTTGAAGGCCGTACGGTGACCTATAGTTGTTAATGTCTGTGTCATTTTGGTCTCTCGTGGATAGTTGTCTAATTGGCAATCATACCACATCTTCTTTTTTATATTGAAATTATCATGAAATTTAACACCTACAGAAGCGACAATGACTTAATTTGTATCTGAGAGACAATAGAAGCTTAAATTCAAATTAAACTTCGTTTTGGTTGTGAATGTTCTTATTTTAAAATGTTTAGGAATAAGAATCCGAATTTATAAAAATAATCAACATAAATTGTGATTTTTAGTAATTTTGAGACATTCATGAATTATTGAAATATAAAAATAAAATACAAAACCATAATTAGTTAGAAAGCAAGAGTACAAATTTACCCTGTTATATTGTATAGTTAAATTAAATATAGAAAATTGCTTTTTAATAATAACGCTGGTGCGAAATAAAATCCATGGACAAAAATTTTATCTTAAATGACACACAACATAAGACAGTGGTCACTTTAAAGTGCTTATATTATAGAACATATTCGATTCACTGTAGGAAATATTATTATTAAATTATTGTTAGTTCCGTGCTTTATTAGCTGTAAATAAACAACAGAATTAACTTCTATAAACTATTAAGTTCACTGTATGATGTTACATTCCTCATTGTACATCGATTTTTATTTACAAGAAAATATTCCTTATAAGTATGGTAGAGAAAACTATATACACGTCAATTTAAAGCAACACTGATGAGGTGTTTGTGGTAACTATTTCTACTCTTTTGCACACATCAGACTACATTAGTGTATATCAAACTGAACATATTTACAACCACAAATGCAGTGCTGAGTAAAAAAAAAACTATTTCTGAAAAGTTAATATCTTAATTTCCGATTGATCCTCTTAGACAAACATGTTGTTCTCTTTGCCATCCGAGACATAAATCTTTAACAGCATGTTCAATAATTTTATAAAGTCTTATACTGAATGAGTTAAAATGAATATAAGAAAACAATGAACATGAATTTTTATGAAACGGTATGTGTGTTTAAATGCAAAAAAAGATATTTTATGTATAGAAAAGTTGTTAAATGATGAAGTATATTTAGATTTAAAACATAACAAAAGTGGAAATTTATATTAAAGTAAAAATGAAAGAAATATCACCAGTCATTTGGAAGGTGAAACATTGAGATATATACAACATGTCAAATTCTTTATCTTCCCGAGTCATAATCAAGTTGGTAATGAATTTTACAGAAATAAGATTTGCCATCACAGCCAAATTTCCAAAAAAAAAATAATATATTAAGATATTGAGTCATTTGAAAATGCTCTGCTTTTCATTTGTATTCAAATAATGTATATATCACTGCATGTTCGTATGAGAGATGAGTCACTCGGAACAAGATTTTTACGGAAATTGAAAACGTTGGTCCGAAATGCGATGCAGTTAAATCAAGTTTGTTACCCGGGATTGTTTTCGCTTAAACGAAAAATGTCTATCGAACAGAGGTATACTACGGGTACCTTTATTTGACATACTTGATATTGCAAACCTGACTCGAAAAGGTTTTTAAATCGACCGACAATATCAAACAGCTATTGTACTATAGTATAGATGTGTTACTTCTTCTAAACCTTCTCATCGGTTATAAATACATAAACAGGTTATAGAATATTAAACTTGCAACCATTTGTTTTTTTATTTATTTGTTCAAGATTATTGAATAGTAACATCGGCTTTTCAGCAAACGATGGTGTTGAATCTTTATGATGGTTTTTTTAGAGATATTATGATAGCTTGTTGCCTATTAAAGTCATTTTTCACCAGGCTGATAATAATAATCTGATGAAGAATATTCGGTATCCGAAATATTTGTTGAATTTTGAATATTTTGTTTCATATTTTTCAATTTTGTTTAGGTGTTATGGTGAATAGCTAATGTATTGTCATTGCTTTTACATTTGCTGAACATAACAGGATACAAATAAATTCTGTACTATGGTAGTTTAAGGGTGCATCGCTCGCCCATTGACAAACAAACAACATCTAAACTGAAGAAAATTATATTAATTACAGAAAAACGTCGCTAATGAAATCATTGACCACCTTTTGACTTAACCGATAATTGGATTTTCTTGTTCTGTCGCATTGCAATTGGATTAATTTACAATGATGTTAGAAACCATCTAACATAGCAGAAATAACAGATATCGTGATAAACCCTTCGGAAACAACGCGTTGACCAGATTATAAAAGACTTATGTTGGTGAAGAAAACAAATCACGTATGCTAAATTTGCTGTATTCCAAAGTGCTTTTTGTATCTGTTTAACTTCAACAAGAACTAGCACAGCAAATCGTTAGAAGGCAAAAGGCATATAAATACATAAAAATAATATCTCTTTTGCAATAAGATACAGTCAAGAATGCATTAATAGTGCTTAAAATTTTCGAATAATACAATATTTTCATAATACAGTCACAAATAAGATTTAAAAGCAAATAACTTGATTATCTGTTTATTTTGAGAGTAAGAAGTTTCAACGAATGCCACTACAAACTTCGGGGAAAATTCAAAAAGAAAAGTCTCTAATCAAAAGGAAAAATCAAAAGCTCAAACACATCAAACGAATGGATAACAACTGTCATATTCGGGACTCATGTCGAAACATGGTGGATTTAACCTGGTTTTATAGCTAGCTAAACATCTCACTTATTTGACAGGTGCATAAAAGTCCATATATTGATAACGATGTGGGAACAAATCAAACAGACACAACAGATAAAATGTGCCAATAGTAGGTGTACAGAAGTCAACATTGTGCTACAATCTTTATCAATTATATGTACCTACGAGGAAGAATTTTGATAATATTTTAAGGAATTTGTGGTAACGAAATCCCTGACTTAATAACATACAAGTTATACATATCAGTTGCAATCATTGAAATTTAAAACATCACCACAGACCCTGACACGGCGGACGTGTTGAGATATATACACCACCAAGAGAACAAATTAATTACCTTACCGTCTCAAGAATTGAAAAAACAATATATCGTGGAACGAAAAATGGTCCCTTTGTCGTAAATATTTAAGTTAAGTTGTTTATGTGAAAATGTAATATTTAATCTCGAAACGATTAATTTTTCTTGGTTATTCTAAATTCGTCAAAAGCCAGTTCCCCTTGTTTAATTAAACAATATAATCACGATAACGATAATTGTTTTTGATTAAATTGAATAAAGACGAATTTTTAGTGGTTTGTCAAAATCAAACAATAAGGTGATGCGGTATGCTTGTCAATGTGACATCTATCCACTAAGTCCAAATGACGTAGACAACCGTAGATGTACATGAAAGCAACCGTTACTTAACTAATAGAATACATCGTCATGCATACGTATGTTATTGTAGAGGTTCAATGGGTGTATACTAAAGAATGATTTGCGATCCACTTAATGATTTAACTTAAGCTGGTTACGACCAGCATGTCTGTCTGAAAACTAAAAATAAAAATATTCTAACAGCACTTGTTAAAAATACCCTAAGCCCTTCTCACACTTAAAATTAGCCGATAATCAAATTATTTGTTTCGAAATTTGATTTGTGGCTGTATTATGAGAGTACTTTTTAGTTTTTAAATTTTAAGCACGATTTACATTTGAATTATGCATTCTTGATTTCTAATCTGCAGCAAGATTTAAGGCAATAATTATTAAATAAAATGTCGTTCTAGTTATTTTTGTCCCGTTTCTTCTGACTATGATAATGTGAGTCTCATTGTTTAAATAAAATTTCGTTTGTAATTAGGTCTTTCGCTAATAATTTTCTCGCGTTAAAATACATTCATTCTGTGTTTTTCAGGAAACAACATCCTTTTAAGTTAAAACTATGCACCTGCACATTTTCAGACAGGAAATGAGGGCTTTGGGTGTAGTTTCTTTAATCGAAGGGTAAATGAATGAACATTAAACTAAATCCATATGATTACAAAAAACGCCAATGCATTACTATCGGTGTTAAGACATCGTTATTAACTAAGTTTAAACAATGTAGGTTTGATAACCTTTGGTATTAATGATTATTAAAAGACACAATCTTTTGCAAGGAAATAAGTTATTTTAGGTTCAGTTTAGAGTATTTTTGTAATAGTGTAGCTTTTACCAACCGTTTGTGTTGAAGGTAGCGTAGAAATACTTCTTGACAACTACTCAAAATGGGAAAAACTCGTTTTAGATAATTATATATTTTCGCCTTGTAAACCCTGATGGCATGTTAAAAAAGGAAGCAATTCCTTTTTAAATTCGATCATATTTGTATGGAAAAAAACCCTCATATTTGCATTCATTTTAATAATATTTCGTATAAACATTTCCGTTTCAGTATTGCTTTTCAACAGAAGCTGTCTATCTATCGCTTGTAAATTGGTAAGTCAGGATATGTGTTCCAACAAATTTACAAAAGCCATACCTTGAAGTATTATTAGACATCCTACTTTTTTAATGATGCTGTTACAATATGATCCATATACATTCATTGATCTTTTCAGGTGATCAATTTAGCACAGTAGCTGTACATTGTCTTATTAATACTAACATTGATTTTGTTTTTGATAAATTAAAACATAGTTTTACATGCATTGCATAACACATGTCATAACTTATGATCCTACATTCTTTTGATAACATATACTTAAGTTTCATCCAAGCAAAAGGTCAGACTATTTTGAAACTAAATCATAATGTTGATGTGTACGAACTGATACTTACGTCAGGGAGAACATGATTTATGTTCTAAATTGTAAGCGGCATTGAACTCAATAATTTTCAATAACTGTGTGTTCTATTAAATTGGTCATTTTGTGATTTGGTTTTATGCTAGCATTTTATTTTTATTATGCTTCGTACTATTCGATTAAGATGGCCCTTTAACAAGTTTTTTTGAAAGTTTATTCCTATGGTGATATATTTTACCTTTGTCCCAGTTAAGAAGATACTCAAACTGTCTGTTATGATATAGCCAAAAGTACTGACAGTGGCATCAAACACCTATAATCAATATTTCATCCCAACAGAATTTAAGACCATAATTTCAACTTTGTTATTGTCCCCTTTCCATTCCCGGCCCATCATATGACGTTTGAATATGGTGGGTTCCGTGCACATGGGTAGTTAAATGGTTACAATGACATGTTGTTGTTTATAATTGCTGAAATCTGTTAGGGATAGTTGTTGAATTGGCAGTCAATTAAGGAATAACAGTACTGTAGTTGAAGAGTTGCCACCGTCAATTGTAGATTTGACGGTGCAGTTTTACTGGCGACGCGTAGTAGGGACAGTAAAACGGAGATTTGCGACCGTCAAATCACAAATTGACGGTGGCAACTCTTCAACTACAGTACTGTTATTCCGATTCTAATGCATTACAAAAAGAAATAATACGATTAAACTTGATAAAATGTCTAAATTTGACAAATAAAAAAAAATCTGCGAAGTTTTATAAATGATTTAGGCGCAAAGACGTTATGAGTAAACGTGACGTTATACAAATGAAAACTTACAAACTGGAAGATATTATGGTACCTGTACGATTCAAATTCGGATAAAATTACATTAAAACTGCGAATTCGAGGTAGGTGTTGTTTTATTTTAGATTATATAGCAGTATTCGAACATTTGTTGATTCAATCAATTCAAAATGGCGGTCCCTATTTAGTTACGCCTGGTCAACTGTGGATTTGACGGCAACTTTTAGCCAACGAAAAAAGTTGTTACATAAAAATTGCATTAGAAATACCTATCTCCTTATTCTAAATCCGATGTAAGTTTAGCGATCACCGTCACAAATTGGTTCACTGTGATGAAATGTCTGCTCATCACGTTTTTGCAGTGTGCAATTTTTCTAATATTAGAACAATCATCTGTAAAGTTTAAGAATAAAATCTGTCCCTAATTTCGACTTCTGAAATTAGTATAGATTTCTACCTCAGGCATAAATTACCTTAGCTGTATTTGGCAAAACTTTTAGGAATTTTGGTCCATAATGCTCTTCAACTTCGTAATTTATTTGACCTATTTAACTGTTTTGGATTTGAGCGTCACTGATGAGTCTTTTGTAGACGAAATGTGCGTCTGGCGTTTATACAAAATTTAGTCCTGGTATCTATGATGAGTTTATTTTCCATGTTGGATGATGTTCGCATGTTCGTACCTGGCCATTTTTTGAGTTCATGGGTTTCTCTCAGGGTTTTACTTTAATTTGTACCTTTTTTGTGAATCTGTAAGAAACATCGTTCACTTCTGTTGTCTTTAATTTGATTAAACGAATTCAAAAGCAATATTTGCCCTTTTTATCAGGATATTTAGACGTTTTAAACAAACCAATCATTTCGTTCCCTATTGCTACCTGGTAGATATTTCAAACGACGCGATGATCCCTTGGTTACTCTTTACGATGTGTATATTTCCCAGCCTGTTATTGTATCCTAGTTTTTGGTGTATTGTGGATGTCAATGAACGTTGCATGCATATACTAATAAATGTTTAATTATGATGTCAGGGATGTTATTACCTCAAAATAATGAACCTTTTACCATTTATTTCTTGAATACAAAAATCCGAGGGAAAAATAAAAAATGTGACATAAATTCATTTTAAAAAATATGAGTAAAAATGCAAAAAAAAAAAAAAATGTACAATTCATATTGGAAAATAATAAAATGTCTTCATACAAATTTAATAACACAAAAAGTTAATTTACAAGTTGAAATGAGCTGCAAAATGCATAATGTTGAACATGGCCTTAATTTTGTCATCAGTAACAACAACCATCATTTTAAAAGCTTTGTATGAACAGTACATGTGTTATTGAACGGAGACTGTTTGGTAGCCACACACGCGCCAACCCGACGAACATCCGCAAATCAAACACTCGATGCTTAACACAACCATTATAATGTCATCTTTTTGATAAGACGTAAAAGAGATTAATTAAGGTTAATAAATTCACATCTATATACACCGAATTTATTTCAGTTTTTAGATCTAGCTGTTATATAATTGTTTGAGATGAGATTAATTGAGATGAACAAATGCAAAAATATTTAATGTACAATTCATATTGGAAATTTTTTTAAAAAATGTGAAATAAATTCATTTTCAAAAATATGAGTACCGATAATAGAAAAAAAAACCGATGTCAGTATAGTATTAACAATTTTATTATTTATGAATATCGATATTCTTTATTGTTTAAATTACCATAAATATGACGTTTCTAGCTATAATTTTTTTATTCAATTAGTTGTAAAAACACTGAACTTATTTGCACTCGTGACTATGAAAATATTAACAACAGGTGACATGTGTCTGTATTGATAATTGTTACACTTTCTGTGGGAGTGTTATATGATAATAAGAATTTTTGATGTTGTGTAAACTGATATTGTAGTACAATCAAAAGTAAAGATATACCTGTAGTTGTGTTTGGAATATAAATATTGTCGAAAACAGATTAAAAGAATGTTCATATGTTTTAAAAAATTGATATTTTGAGAATTTTTGAAACTTATTTGGTTGAAAATTGAAAGCCAGTATGATAATAACAAGAGGGTGTCAGGGTTACAGCAAACTGATTTTGTTTAACATATATTTGCGTCCTGGTATTTTTCAATATCAAAAGGACCATAACTCCTGAACGGAAAAAAGTGAGAATCGTAAATATTGACCTGGCCTCCATTTTGTCATCAGTAACAACATGTTAAAATTTTAAAAGCTTTAATTAAACGGTTAAAGCACGTACACGTCTGGAAACACCATTTTTCAATCTTTTAAGAACCATAACTCATGAACATTGAAAGTGAAAATCGTCAATGTTGAACATGGCCTTAATTTTGTCATCAGTAACAACAACCAAAATGTTAAAAGCTGTATGAACAGTACATGAGTGATTGAACGGAGACTGTTTGGTAGCCACACATGCGCCAACCCGACGAACATTCGCAAATCAAACACTCGATGCTTAACACAACAATTATAATGTTATCTTTTTGATCAGACGTTATAAAGATAGGTTAATATGTATGCTAACATTGCCTAGGTAAATGTTAAAATTGTTTGTATGCACATTGAACGACAAATTTATGTGACGTATAAAATTTTCTGACGTCAGACACACAAATCAATGAATATGTTTGTAGATGTTTTTGTGTTCTGTTAAATTTTTCCTTTAAAATTGTTATACGATGATGACTGATGTACCCATATTCTGACTATTTTATTTATAGTGTCTGTTTAGTTAACGCATCAATGTAAATATAACGGAATTTGATGAGAGGGTTAGCGCTATAAAACCAGGTTTAATCCACCATTTTCTACATTTGAAAATGCCTGTACCAAGTCCGGAATATGACAGTTCTTGTCCATTCGTTTTTGATGCGTTTTGTTATTTAATTTTGCCATGTGATTATGGACTTTCCGTTTTGATTTTCCTCTAAGTTCAGTATTTTTGTGATTTTACTTTTTAATAAATTCACATCTATATACACCGAATTTATTTCAGTTTTTAGATCTAGCTGTTATATAATTGTTTGAGATGAGATTAATTGAGATGAACAAATGCAAAAATATTTTATGTACAATTCATATTGGAAAATAATAAAATGTCTTCATACAAATTTAATAACACAAAAAGTTGAGTTACAAGTAGAAATGAGCTGCAAAATGCATGATACGAAATACTACAAAATTTATTTTGAAATCTTCGTCCTCAAATCAAACAATCACTTAATTCGAAACATTACAAAAAGTCGTACACCTTGCTATATAAGATAAAGGATACTACAGATACAGTTAAGTCGGCTTCATATCTTGACTTACATCTAGAAATTGACAATGAGGGTCGGTTGAAAACAAAACTTTAAGACAAAAGAGATAATTTCAGCTTTCCAATTGTGAACTTTCCATTTCTAAGTAGCAACATTCCAGCTGCACCTGCAGCACCTGCATACGGGGTATACATCTCCCAATTGATACGATATTCCCGTGCTTGCATTTCCTATCATGATTTTCTTGATAGAGGTTTGCTACTCACAAGGAAGCTATTAAACCAAGAGTTCCAAATGGTGAAGTTGAAATCATTCCTTCGTAAATTTTACGGACCCCATCACGAGTTGGTTGACCGTTATGGAATAACCGTTTCACAAATGATATCGGATATGTTCCTTACGTCGTAACTACAATCCCCTTCCCTTTCACGAATATGACCTACCGAATTAGACTATTTACCGGATTTGTAATCACATAAGCAACACGACGGGTGCCACATGTGGAGCAGGATCTGCTTACCCTTCTGGAGCACCTGAGATCACCCCTAGTTTTTGGTGGGGTTCGTTTTGTTTATTCTTTAGTTTTCTATGTTGTGTCATGTGTACTATTGTTTTTCTGTTTGTCTTTTTCATTATTAGCCATGGCGTTGTCAGTTTGTTTTTGATTTATGAGTTTGACTGTCCCTTTGGTATCTTTCGTCCCTCTTTTTTAACACAAATCGTAATCGTTTGACTAGTATTTTACTTTGCGTCGATAAAACGTCTATATTGCAATCGTTTATATTTTTGGAATATTGGAATCAAGGTAGAGTATATATAGTACAGTAAACACAAGCTACAATATGACTGTTACATAACGACTCTCTCGTTCATTCTTCAGCATGGAATTTTGGAATAATATCATATGAGACCAATACCAATCATCGTATAAACTAAACATTAACAACCCGTAAAACAGTAAATTCGATAGCATAAGACCACTAGGTGATCAAAGTAGTATAACAAAAAGGGAAAACAATGAAGTGAATACAAATATACACAACATAAACACATATAATCTATTATCCAATAGATATAGGAAGATGTGGTATGAGTGCCGATGAGACAACTCTCCACCCAAATTACAATTTTTTCAAGGTACGGACTGCAACACGGAGCCTATGCTCACACCGAACAGCAAGCTATAAAGGATCCCAAAAATTATTAATGTAAAACCATTCAAACGGAAAAACCAACGATCGAATCTATATAAAAAAAGACAAGACTACTTTGTATTATTAGTGAAGTAGACAATCACTATTTTTCTTTTAGAAATCGGTACATTCCGATGACATTTTTTAAAAAAGGACGGGAAAAAAAATTGATTCTTGCATTTTTTTTGCTCAGACAACGAGGACATTTTTCAGTCTTCAATTAAAAGCTACAATCTTTTGAATATAGTATAAGTTGTGAAATGTAAACGCTATACGGAGATGAGGTCAGAAACATTAATTTCATAATTTCAAAATGGCATATGTTTCAATGTTTTGTTTTTTTCTTTTGTTTTTCAATATCATACAAACTGGAATGATTGCCTCGATAGAAAATACATCTTCATTGCTGACTTTAAGAAGAACTACAAATTATACCAGAACAGACAGTTTTGATTGTCAGTGGATACATGTTTACATCATCGAATGTTCTGAGAGTAGTCTGGTGTGTTTGATTTTTAATACGAATCATGGTAGTTTGCTGATGAAAGTAAGTAGATCATTTCAATCTTTTTCTACACCAATTACTGCGGTGGACCTTTTTCCAAACCCCAAACTTGTACCCTTTTCTGCTTAAATGAGATATCATTTCATCCAAACTTATAGAAGTTAAACGTCTACTGTTCTTTTAATGTTTGATTTCAATTCAGTTTAACAATATGTACAATTCAAAACTGAAGGAGCTTTCGTACACTAAACACGACATATACTTGGTTTGCACGTGACTTTCTCATTGTTCCATTCGGCCAATGAGCTTCAACTACATACTTTAAGAAGTTCTTTTTTTCATTTGAACATCACATATGTGTCTTTTGAAGACGAAATGCGCGTCTAATGTACAGAATCTTAATCGTGTTAACTATTTTATCAATACTGCAAATATAGTCGCATTCTATTCTTCATCTACGGTAGATGCTTTCAATTAATCAATAAATTTCGAAACATTACTAATTGTTAAATAAACTTTCATAAAAACCTTCATATATGATTAACAAATTATTTAGTGCATTTAAAATGCTCTGGTTTATCTAAACTGAATTGACGAATTTTCCTTTTCAACCTGTCAATTAATAGTAATATAAATAAAGAGGTTTAGTATGGTTGCCATTGAGATAACTATTTTTACCAAATATGAAAGAACGAGTATGTAAACAAATTTTAAGCATATTATTGGGCAGATCTTAGTGCAATTATTGCCTATATCTACAACTTCGGGTCGTGCACTTTGTTTCCACCTTGGTTGCTATTTTGGTATATTCAATGGTAAACACTACATTAAAATATAAAAATATAACTCCAACAACCCAACCCGTTTGACCAAACATTGAACCTTAAATTATCTTTTTCTGTATTTTATATAGTATTTGTCAATAAATTGTTGAAGATACTTCAACATTTCCATTGATGAACACAATTAACAGCCCACTAATTGACGGATTTCAAAATTTTATCACAAGTATTTGTCCATATATAATCTTAAGGCGGAAAATGAAAAAAAAATATTATTCATAATTAATATG
Source organism: Mytilus galloprovincialis (assembly GCF_965363235.1). NCBI lineage: Eukaryota > Metazoa > Mollusca > Bivalvia > Mytilida > Mytilidae > Mytilus > Mytilus galloprovincialis. The sequence goes on along the minus strand of NC_134841.1, from coordinate 96,122,978 downwards.
TTAACTCTTTAGTCCGATATGAATAGATATGTAGAAATATCTAGATATGGAAGGATATTGTAAACATATAATATTTTTCGTCAGATTCTATTCTATTTGATATAAATATGAATTCTATAAATGCGGAAAGTTAAACAAAAAGGTTCATTTAAAACAAAATTCAGTGTTGTTGATCGTTGGTGACCTTGCAATGTCCATGATTTTGATTAAAACCTATTTTTGTTTGGGCTTTTTTTCATAAAAACTCTGGTTAGATACTGAAAACATTTTGAACTAATTTTAGCCATGGCGTTCTCAGTATATTTTCAACTTATGAGATTGAATGTCCTTTTGGTATTCAAATCGCAACTTGTACACGACATACTTATTGGTATCTCTTTGTCAACATCTATTATTTATATTAATATGGTCAACATATGATCTTGAACTCTGTAAAAATGTCGATCATGTAAGTCATAAACATGTTTAAAAAGGGCCATGTTCAGTTGCCCTTTCTTATCTTTTGTGAGAATTTCTTTCGCCGATTTATTTCGAGTTTTTCGTTGGCCATCTTATTACGATTTTTTTTGCCGCAGACCAAGGTACACGGTATTGGATAACAGTTACATAGTTTAGTCAATAGTAAATAACATACCAATATGGGATTGTAAGTCCATTTACTCGGCAAAAAACAAATCATACAGACCGGGGAAAATAATATGATTTCAACTTGAAAAAAGCTTATAGGAATTTTTATTTTCAATGCTCTTCAAATTCGTACTTTATTTGGTCTATTAAACTTTTTTTTTATTCCAGCTGCACTGATGAGTCTTTTTTTTTCAAAATGAGTCAAAGTTTTGACACAACGTTTTAAAGTCGTAATCATCAATTCTGTAAAAATTAAAATTATAGTGATTTTTTTGTAACACATTAAAGCAATAGAAGTGTACCGCTGTTCAACAGTCATTGGTCGGTTGAGAGAAAAACAGTTATCGTCCCTTGATTTTCGTTGTTCACGAATATAGTCCCTAGTGTGGACAGTGTGTTACTTGTCATTTTTTTTTATACCCCTTCCAAATTTATTTATTTATGTTTTATGCCTCAAGTAGCAAGAAGGGGGATAAAACTACACTGTAAAAACATTTGATTCATGAATTATAATGTAAAGTAGTGATTTGGTCCAGTTGAAAAAGGTCAAAAATTAGCATTTCGGAAGCTGTCAAAAGATTTCAAGACCCCCTGCACATAAAATTGTCCATATTTTGAGTTAGAGCTGATGAAGTTTTCTATAATTTTGATATAATTTGTCTTAAAAGTAGTACAACACACTGTAAAAAATATTATGGAGAAAGCGCAGGTTGGATTTTTTTATTTCCATTTATTGTCTAAAAGAAATGCACTACGAAATGACTATGTACTGGGACCATCTCTTTTAAAGTGACACTAAAAGAAGCCGTTAGTTTTTTAATTACTTTATTATCGTGAACATGTTTAAAAATGAATTATATGCTTGCCCAACAATGTTTATATGTGAATTTGAGTAATCTAGAAACAAAAGATATACATGTCTGATTTCCATTTTATTCATTTTTTTTTTACTATATCATACTTTATTTATAGTTTTGACATTTGTTAGTGGACATATCAAATACCAGTGCCTTATCCCGGTCTCGTTAATCGTTAGTAGTATATAATCAGTTAGGTTAATGCTTGTTAGTTTATTCAACTTAATATATATATATTTATAAATTATAGTATATCCAACTAATACATTATCCATAAAGAATGATCCATAAATCTGAAAAACACAGAAATTTGGAATTTTGGAAAAAGCAAAAATAAAAAAAAAAATAAATATTTACAACATTCATAATACAGCTTACAGGATTTATTTATTCAAATATTTGCGTACAGGCAATACTAGAGGGACGTAAGATACCAAAGGGACAGTCAAACTCATAAATCTAAAATAAACTGACAACGCCATGACTAAAAATGAAAAAAGATAAACAGACAAACAATAGTACACATGACACAACATAGAAAACTAAAGAATAAACAACACAAACCCCACCAAAAACTAGGAGTGATCTCAGGTGCTCCGGAAGGGAAAGCAGATCCTGCTCCACATGTGGCATCCATCTTGTTGCTTATGTGATAACAAATCCGGTAAATAGTCTAATTCGGTAGGTCACATTCATGAAAGGGAAGGGGATAACTTAGAGGAACATAAATGTAGTTATAAACACAGACAAAACATCTAGCATACATATAAACCATCATATAACAGTATCAAATCATTACACGTGGTGATGTAGATAAGGTGAAGAAATGTACATGAAAGTATTTCCGGTACACAATGTACCGAGTTTGTGTATAATAAAAATTATTCTTCTAAAATTGGAAGTCAGGGTTCCCAGCAGATATTGGGTATATGAAAAGGGTTTCATTTAAAAAAATATATATTCTTTTCTAGTGCAACAGATTCTTTGAGGTAGTTTTTAAGTCCTGTAAAAATTACCTTATTTTCACAGTTTCGTTCTGTAAATATAGAATTTTGTACGGAGTATTATTAAGTTTTTTATGAATGTATTACCTAAATTTTCTAAATTTTCAAATAAAATAATATCTATATTAAAAGGAATTAATATTTGTGTTTGGTTATAAATCCAATCACCAAGTTCAATCCATAAATCTGAAATTTTATGGAATGTCCAAAATATGTGCACAATATCTTCAATAGCTTAATTACAAAAAGTACATTTATATGATTGTTTTATCTTAATTTTAGATAAAAATGTCTTTGTGCCTATGGTTCTGTGCACTATTCTGTTTTGGAACCAATGAAGTTTAGAGCTTTTTGTGGTGGAGAAAGACATAGTATGCACTTTTTTCCAATCAAATTGTTTCTTTAATCTTAAAGACCATTTATCTTCACAACTAAGTCTTGTGCTACTTTTTTCTAAGAAAACATTATAAATATCTTTTTATTCATATTTGACATTTTAGTATTTATTACCAGAGCTCATTCCACAATTAGATCGCATTAAGCATATAAACAAGCGACAAGGAGAAGGGGTAAACTTCTAATTTACATTCTACAGAACTATAGACTATATACATACTTTAAACGACAATTTTTTTTATATTTCTTCCTGTGTGACGTTTACATTCTGACGTTTAGCGAGCGATTCTGCGACAGAATCAATGTTAACCTAACCATTCGTTAAAATGTTTCAATTGTTTAGGGTAAGATTTAACATACATAAATAATATATATATATAAAAAGAAAGCATTAAATGAGGTTGTTAAATTTGATGTATGCCTTTCTGTGCATTTTTGTTAAATATTTGTTTGTTTCTTGTGGAACTTGTACATCCTGTCTTTTTGTTATTGTTTATGATATTCTCGTATTCTTTCATTTTTCTTAAAGTGCTTTGTCTGTGTGCCTTTTAGTGTTACCTCGATACATATGGAGTGGCTCTGTACTTACACATCCCGCATTGTGTTACTAATATTCTGTTATTAGACTATGGAAAATTTGTGTATTCTTGTCTTTAATTTTTGCTAATATGATTGGTCTCCATGACATATTGTGATTCTTTGTTACATATTTGTTTGTTTTTAGTGAATAAGATTATAACCACAGTGTACAAGCGGACAGTGACACAAAACGGAAGTTGCTGATCTGTCCGACGGCGATCGGCTCGTTGTTTTTCAAAAAAATATAGAATATCAACACAAAGTGTCCCATAATGGATTGTTCAGCAGCTCAAGGTAAGTGAATAACTACAATGATGTATTTTTGACCATTTAAAGCTTATTTTATGCTTTTAGCATCAACCGTCTTTTTAAAATAACTCCTGATCATGAAGAGGGGTCAAAATTTTGCGATTTTTCGAGTCATAAATCTTAACAAAACTCCGAAAATTCAAACATTTTCAAGATTTTTTATCGATACATAGTTGAATAATCATATTCCGCATACACACACAAAAGTTTGGTTCATTTTTTTTTATTATATTGTCACAATTGAATCTTTTCTATTCAAAGTGTACTGTCCGCCTCGTTGCCACCGTATGTTTTCATACTGTCCGATTCGTTGGTCATATTCATGATCGATATCTTAAGCAAAAGTAAGATTGAAACATGCAATTTATCCACATTCATGACCGATTTCCTAGGAAATATCAACATTTATAAAATGTTACTGATTATTACATATAAAAAGCATTGTTAATGCATGCACATGAAAATTTAATATACGTTTCTCTAGTTTGTTTTAGGAAAATGGGGCACGTAGGTGATTTTTATGGTATATTTATTCATACATTCATGTGGAACATTGTTATTTTTATCACTTAAAAACATAAATAGGGGTAATAACTTTTCATGAAAAATACAACCATGCAACAAAAGTTATTTCTAGGCCTTTCATAGCTGACTATGCGGTATGGGCTTTGCTCATTGTTGAAGGCCGTACGGTGACCTATAGTTGTTCAGTTCTGTGTCATTTAATTTGTTCTCTTGTTTAGAGTTGTCTCATTGGCAATTACACCAAATCTTCTTTTTTTATATTTATAAACGTTTGACACAGAAAATCAAAACAATAGTTTTTTACACCCAGTTTGCGTCTTATTTCACCAATAATCAAACAAATCTCATGGCTTGGAATTCAAGTCAAAAAGAATCAATTGAAAAGTTACGGTGTACTTGAATGGTCCATGAGTTTGTTTTCCTATTGCCTTAGTAGAGGTAAGAATACTTATATACACACATTTAACATGAAGTATGCGGTGAAGCCTTTCTTGTTAATTTTTATATCATAACTTGCATTTATTCTGTATGAGTTATTATTCAATTCTTATATGTACAAATCATCGATTAAATAAATTAATATGAATACATTCACGTTACTTAATACATGTATTTGTAATCGCTTAGGCAGTTGCGGATCCAGGCGGTCGGGGGTCCGGGGTTGGGAACCCTAGTTACTTTTTTTTTAATCTTTCATCTGGGTATGAATTCTCTCTTAACAATTTCTGGATCCGCTCCTGAATTATATTTTTGTAAGTTTAAAAAACACGAATATCAGTGAAATTAACAAATATGGAAAATATGGGGCAAAAAATACCCGTCCCCATGTACCTACGATTACATCTATGTTATAGTATACATTATGATCGAAATGTTAAAGTCTGATCACGGATGCGTATTTTCCTTTTGAAATGTCTGTGAAGAAAAGGACACGATAATTTTAAATTATTACATGGCATTTTCCATATCGACCCTGGTATCAGCCCTAGACTTCCATATCAAGCCAGAGGGCTTTAGCCCGAGGGCTTGATATGGGTCGAAGGCTGAAACCAGGGCCGATATGTAAAATGACATGTCATGATCTATTTATCACATATTTCCAAGTTTACTGGGGCTGATATGGATTTTCAAAAGCTAATATCGATTCTCAAGGGCTGATATCGATTTTCAAAGGCTGATATCGATTTCAAGGGCTGATATCAATTTTCAGGGGCTGATATGGATTTTCGAGAAGAGTGACCAATGTCCCCCTTTAATTGACACGAGATCCAAGCTGAATATATAATCTATAAATATTTTCCATATATAATCATAGACAGTATCTGTGTTGAATAAAGTTTAAATGTGGATAAATTGCATGTTTCAATCTTACTTTTGCTTAAGATATCGATCATGAATATGACCAACGAATCGGACAGTATGAAAACATACGGTGGCAACGAGGCGGACAGTACACTTTGAATAGAAAAGATTCAATTGTGACAATATAATAAAAAAAAATGAACCAAACTTTTGTGTGTGTATGCGGAATATGATTATTCAACTATGTATCGATTAAAAATCTTGAAAGTGTTTGAATTTTCGGAGTTTTGTTAAGATTTATGACTCGAAAAATCGCAAAATTTTGACCCCTCTTCATGATCAGGAGTTATTTTAAAAAGACGGTTGATGCTAAAAGCATAAAATAAGCTTTAAATGGTCAAAAATACATCATTGTAGTTATTCACTTACCTTGAGCTGCTGAACAATCCATTATGGGACACTTTGTGTTGATATTCTATATTTTTTTGAAAAACAACGAGCCGATCGCCGTCGGACAGATCAGCAACTTCCGTTTTGTGTCACTGTCCGCTTGTACACTGTGATAACACAATGTTGACTGCTGTACCCCTATTTTTGACATGTTTACCTATTATGTCGTTTAGTTAATGCATCGTTGTCAATATGATGGAATTCGATGCGACTGTCATACAAGTGAGAGGTTTAGCTAGCTACAGAACTAGGTTCAATCAACCATTTTCTTAAAAAGAAAATGCCTGAACCAATTCAGGAATATGACAGTTGTTATCCTTTCGTTAGGTGTGTTTGAGCTTTTGATTTTGCCAAATGATTAGCGATTTTGCGTTTTTAATTTTCCTCGGAGTTCAGTTTTTTTGTGATTTTACTTTTTTTCAAACTCATAATTCAAATCATTCCATAAACGCATCTCTTCCCAATATGTCATAATATACCGTCACGCACAAATAACGTAGTGCTCAACGTAATTATCTTCCCTGTAAATGTATGGTATGACCTTTGATGGCATAAACAAAACTGAATCCGGTTAAAGGATAATTTCGAAACTAAAATACTCACCTAACTGTAACTTAAACATTGTAATAAACATTTTGTTTCCATATTTGGAACATGAAGGCTTAACCTTTTGTTAACTCTATAATAAAACAAAACCCGATGAAGTCCCCGTTTACTGTTCGGATAACCTGGCTCTGTTATTAAAACACGTCAAATACCATGCTTATCTCGCTTAACTGATCTTTGTCGGGTTTGGTAATATGTGGTTACAGCCATGACACTGAAAAGGGATAAAATGAAATTATCTGAAATGCCACACTTTTATCAAGTACTATACACAATGATAGCTACGGACTTCCGGTGAATATAATCACAGTGACAGCAGTTCTTACCTTAACATATTATAATGATTCATTACTTTACAAAGAAACCTTCAACCTTTTTAATTACTTGGTGGAAACAAGCTGACCTCAGAGGAGGTTAAACCGAAGACATTATTTGTTTGTGCTTTCCTCCAAAAAACATCGATAGGCGATGAACAAAGCCTAGGCTGTAATGAAAAACAAGAACATTTCGTGGGATGAATGTCGTTTTGTCTATTTCTTTTACACCTTAAGGCGTTTTTTGAATTTTTTATCAGAAAAATGCGACAAATTGTCATGGAAAATTACTGCATAGTCTGTTTGATTTCTACTTAATCGGTGCATGCTCTTCAACTTCGTGTGTGATTTTCACTTCCAACTAAATTTCTATAGTTTCACGAGTAGTTAAATGTTTACTGATGACCATTACGATTATTTTATCAGCACATTTGAAACCACTATAAAGAAACATATCTGTCAATTTCTGATTCAATTGATACATTGGTTCTTGAAAACAATTTTCTTAGAGATAAGCAAATCAGAAATGTGATGATAAAATGGTGGCAATGTTTGAATATGAATTGGCACCAATTGAAAACACATGAAATATTAACAAGTATGAAGCAGCTCTGTCAGGTCTGATTTTACTATGTTCAGTAACTATGAGAAAATCAAATTGGGAAAAGTCATCAGAATGAGAATACATTCCAAGGGATTGAAAATCTCAGGTAGTCCAAAAAGGGGACAAATACAATGACAGTAAAACAAAAAAGTTGTGACTGGTAACTCATAGTCAAATGTAAAAGACAGCAAACAAAAAAAAGCATTAATAATCCACGATGTAGAGAAAACAAAAATCGTCAGAACAAGAATTCCTCTAAAAAATGATAGAATAATTCGTTGAGGTTTCCTAATTTCCTATAAAATGTAAATATTATTGTCATTATAGTATGGTATTGCAAACACAATCACATACAACCAACAATATCAGTTCGGGCATTCGTTTAATGAGTTTTAGCTTTTGATTTCGCATTTGATCAGGGACTTTCTGTGATTTTACGTTTTTCATTTCAGAATGAAACCTTTTTAGCGAATGGGTTTGTATTTTTGTCCATTTGATGAGTTAAGCCTTTTTCAACTGATTTTTATAGTTCGTTCTTATGTTGTACTGTTATACCACTGTCCCAGGTAAGGGGAGGGTTGGAATCCCGCTAACATGTTTAACCCCGCCACATTATTTATGTATGTGCCTGTCCCAAGTCAGGAGCCTGTAATTCAGTGGTTAATTGTCGTTTGTTTATGTGTTACATTTTTGTTTTTCGTTCATTTGTTTTTACATAAATAAGGCCGTTAGTTTTCTCGTTTGAATTGTTTTACATTGTTATATCGGGGCCTTCTATAGCTGACTATGCGGTATGGGCTTTGCTCATTGTTGAAGGCCGTACGGTGACCTATAGTTGTTAATGTCTGTGTCATTTTGGTCTTTTGTGGATAGTTGTCTAATTGGCAATCATACCACATCTTCTTTTTTTATATTAAAACTTAGTATTCGTTCTTTGCTAGTATGATAATGGGCTAAATGTGTCAAATAACTACATCCAACGTTGTTACATCAAAATTATTGTACATAAAACGTTTGAACAAAAATATCAAACTCATTTTTTTTTTTTTTTTTTTATTACTTACAGATGGTGGTATTCTGCTTTTCTGCTGTCATATTCTCTTGACTGCTCATCTTTCTTCATATTTGAATCCCTGTCGCTCTCTGCCGGGTGCTTTGATGTCTTCAGATGGTTCCAACCTTCACCAGATGTTTCGACCCTGTACCATTACATCCTCCGGTTGGCGGGTCAGTAGAGGTGGCCAAACCTCTACTCATCAGCACTCGGCTTCCAGCTCAGATCATCTCGGCGATGCCATAACCAGCAAGATGAACGCTCTGCTGCTTCACCTAGCTGTCTTACTGCTGTCTTTCTTGCCTTTCCAACTATTCCCATTGCCTGTAGCATCCTCCATACTGACTGTGCAGGAAAACCTCTGCAGCCTACTTCTACTGGGAACAGCCATGCTTTCCAACCTCTCTCTCTACATGTTGTCATCAGCTCTGTATACTTTTCCTTCTTCCGCTGGTATGCCTCTTCACATCTCTCTTCCCAAGGAACTGTCAGTTCTATTGCAACTATCATCTTTGAAGGCTGTGACCACACTACAATGTCTGGGCGTAGGGTTGTCTGTACGCATTCTGGAAACACAAGCTTCTTTCCAATGTCAGCTCTCATGTTCCAATCACTGCCCTTGTCCAAGATGAAGTGCTGTTGAGACTTTGTTGCATGTCCAGTATCTCCCTCTCTAACGAATCTGATCTGTTTTGCCTCTGTTTTTGATGGTCTCTTCTTTTTTCTCTCTATATCAAGGATTTCTGCTAGATGTTTTAGGACCTTGTCGTGTCGCCATCGATACCTTCCCTGTGTCAGAGCAACCTTGCAGCCTGAAAGTATATGTGCCATAGTACCTCGTTCACCACATAACTTGCAGCTTGGTTCTTCTATCAGCCCCACTGGTGTAAGTTTGAAGGGGAAGGAAGTGTATCGTACACAGACCTAAGCATGAATGAGATTCTGAATGGTTCCATCCTCCATAACTCTGCCCATGTGATCTTTCTTTCTGGCAAGTTCCACTTCATCCATGCACCTTGACGGCTTAGCTCCACTGCTTTTGCCCTTCTTTGTTCTTCTTCTACTGTTCTTATTTCTGACTGTACCATGCTACTCTTCTCTTTTGGTGTTGCCTTTGACCACTGTTGGAAATGTGTCATTCCTAAGCCTTGTCTACCAGTACAGGTGTTGCCAACTATGTCTTTGTGGTGAAGAATACTTTCTGCTTGATCGACTGCAGTTCTTGCTGACCATTTACGTCCAGTACGTGTCTGTATTCCTGCCTCACTGATCTTGCTATCCTTCGAGTCTCTGAGAGTCATAACAAGTCTGCTCTTTGATACCTTGTATTCCTCCAAAGTTGATGTTAAAGGTAGCTGTAGTTGTGATGATCTACTGTAAAGGCCTATGGCTGTAAAGCTTGGTGGTACTCCTAGCCATCTTCTTAGGTGGCTGTTTATCTTTCTTTCTATAGATTCGACTGTTGTTGCTGTCATTTCATAGATCATGAGAAGCCATGTCAGTCTCGGTAACAGCCCATGTTGGTATATCCAAGCCTTAAACTTCCCAGGCAATCCACTCTTATCTACCTTCTTCAGCCATTCTACAACCTGACTTTGTACTGTCTTCACACTGGTATTGTCTTTAAGGGTATCATCAAACCATTTTCCAAGGCACTTTATAGGGTTGTCTACTATTGTTGGTATTTCGTCCCCTTGGATCTTAAGCTGGAACTTTGTTGTTATCTTCCCCTTTTTCAGTATCATTGATCTTGATTTCCTTGGTTTAAATTTCATCCTTGCCCAAGTGACTACTTCTTCCAGTGCTGTCAGTATCCATCTTGCTTGAATATGGGATGATGTTGTTACTGTAAGGTCATCCATGAACCCTCTTGTTGCTGGTAGAAAAATCCCTGAATCTGTCTTTGGACCTCTTGTTTCTCTTTCTGCTGCCTTCATGATGATATTCATACCCATAATGAATAGTATTGGTGAGATGGTACAACCAGTTACTATTCCTTTCTCTAATTTCTGCCATGCTGTGGTCTTGTTATCTACAGTAAATCGCAGCAGTATTCCATCAAAATACGTTAAGACTATTTTCTTGATGTGTTCTGGAATGTGGTAGTGATCCATTGCCATCTCTATCAATTTGTGTGGTACTGATCCATACGCATTTGCCAGATCTAACCAGACTACTGCCAAGTTCTTCTTTCCTGTCTTTGCCTCATGTATGAGTTGGCTAAGGACACTTGTATGTTCTACACATCCTGAAAACCCTGCAATACCTCCTTTCTGCATAGATGTATCAATGTAGCTGTTCTCTACCATATACTTTGTCATCCTGTTTGCCAATACAGAGAAGTAGATTTTTCCCTCGACGCTCAACAATGAAATTGTCCTAAACTGTGAGATATCTTTTGAATCCTTTTCTTTTGGTACAAAGCATCCTTCTGCTTTCTGCCAGCTCTCAGGAATGGTTCCCTTTTTCCATAGTATTCGGAATAGCTGCCACAGTTTTCTAAGTATCTTTGGGCATTTCTTGTAGACTTTGTATGGTACACCACTGTACCCAGGTGCTGATCCTGTTCTTGCCTTTTTTACCACCTCACAAACTTCCTTCCATGTTGGTTCCTTTGTTTCAAATTCTATCGTTGGTTGTTTTTCTTCTTCAACTCTTGGGCAATATCCCAAAGGTGTCTCTCTTTCTTTGTCTGAGTGTGTTTCATGCAGATACTTCTCTACTTCTTCCTTACTACAATGCAGATGCCCTGTTCTTTCTCCACCCAACAGTGTTTTCGTGTAGTTGTATGGATTCTTAATGAAGTTTGCTCTATTTTTCGCTTTCTTCTTATTGCTATTCTTGAGTTGTTCTGCCCTTCTAGTTCTTCTCAATTCCTCTCTGACATTGTCTGTAATGCAAGCTATTCCCAACTTCTCTAACTCATTGCTTTTCTTGAACCTTCTGTTAAGGTCTTTGAGCTCCTTCCTTAGCTGTTTAATCTTCTGTTCTCTCCTGTTTGGCGTCTGCTTGATGTTACTCCTTTCCTTTTTCTCCTCAACACCAAATCTCTCCTTCCCGATGTTATATACTAGTGTAGTCAGTGTTTCTATTCTCCTCTCAACACATCCTTGGAGTGATGTTTCTAGAATTACCCCTAAATCATCGTTCAGATTCCTCCATTGGGCTTCGCTGTTCATCTTTGGCCATGCTATCCGTTCTTTCTGATGTGATGTCTCTTGCCTTTGCTGTGCAATAGGCTCCTCATCATTCAAGCTTTGACTGCTGTCGTGGAATGTGACTGATGCTGAGAGATTCCTTGCGCTATGGTTTGTGTCCTGGCTAGGATTCTCCTGCGTCTCACCAGATAAATCTGTGCGCTGCTCTGTAACAATTCCTCGACTGCATCCAGACCTTGACTGGTGGATCTTTAAGCCTCTTTGGTTCTTGCAGATCTTTCCACAATGGCATTTAGCTTCTGCCTTCTCTCCTGTCAAAGTTGTTTGCACCATCTGTGTCGTTGTCCGTTTTCGTTTCCTAGTCGTTGCCGTTTGATCTGTTTGGTTGAGCCTCTCATCCTCCCCCCTCTCGGGAGACTCTGGGGGTATACTTCTTTATTCTGTGTAGTAGCTGTCTTTGGTGTTCCCTCACGGAAACCACACTAAGGGTAGCTGACCCCAAAGGTAAATTAAAAAAGAGAACGTCCATTATATTAATCCGATCAAAATAAAACACTTGACTACATCAATCAACCATTGGAGCACATGCTAAAACAACTGTCAAATTCCTGACTTTAAACGGGAATAAGTGTTTTAGGCCGTTAGTTTTCTCGTTTGAATAGTTTTATATTGTCTTATCGGGGCCTTTTATAGCTGACTATGCGGTATGGGCTTTGTTCATTGTTGAAGGCTGTACGGTGACCTATAGTTGTTAATGTTTGTGTCATGTTGGTCTTTTGTGGATAGTTGTCTCATTGGCAATCATACCACATCTTCTTTTTTATATTTAGTTTATAGGAGAAAAAGCAGTATCTTCATTACCTGCCTTAATGTTGACCTTTCGTGTACACAATGCATGTTAAGGTAACCAACTTAATTGTGATGTGATCGAATTGAAGGGTACAATATATTTTGTTTTGTTTATGAATAACCGCAGTATTTATATTTACAATTTAAATTCTGAAAGACATTGAAACATTTTAAATTTTCTGAAGGGCATCCAAATGTTCATAGACTCTAAGAAAATTATTGGTGGGCATGTATACCATGAACAAACTCCTTTGAACCATGGTCATGTTACCTTATGATTTCAATTTTAAAACAGAACAATGATGTTCTAGTATCACGTATAACCGTGTTCCAGGTTTTTATCTTGAAAGTGCTAAAGTTAGAAAATTTAGTATTATCACCTATTGAAGAATAGTACTATCGTTATTCCTATATGACATCATTTCAACCTACTATCATCTGAAAACAAAACTTTACGACAAAAGAGATCATTTCAGCTTTCCAATTGTGAACTTTCCATTTCTAAGTAGCAACATTCCAGCAGCACCTGCATACGGGGTATATATTTCCCAATTGATACGATATTCCCGTGCTTGCATTTCCTATCATGATTTTCTTGATAGAGGATTGCTGCTCACAAGGAAGCTATTAAACCAAGAGTTCCAAATGGTGAAGTTGAAACCATCCCTTCGTAAATTTTACGGACGCCATCACGAGTTGGTTGACCATTATGGAATAACCGTTTCACAAATTATATCGGATATGTTCCTTACGTCGTAACTACAATCCCCTTCCCTTTAATGAATGTGACCTACCGAATTAGACTATTTACAGGATTTGTTATCACATAAGCAACACGACGGGTGCCACATGTGGAGCAGGATCTGCTTACGCTTCCGGAGCGCCTGAGATCACCCCTAGTTTTTGGTGGGGGTTCGTGTTGTTTATTCTTTAGTTTTCTATGTTGTGTCATGTGTACTATTATTGTCTGTTTATCTTTTTTCATTTTTAGCCATGGCGTTGTCAGTTTATTTTAGATTTATGAGTTTGACTGTCCCTTTGGTATCTTTCGTCCCTCTTGAATATTTACAGATGAATAACTGGTTTATAACCTCCGATTTTTTTTTATCACGGACGGAGAACATATCAATCTTTTAGTTCAGAAATTTTCGTGTCTGCCCTTCCATTATGTGAATCAAAAAAAAATTCCCAAAAACAGGTAACGATTGTATCGAAAAAAGAAAAATCGAGTGCACCTTTTTATGTTGGGGCATGTTTGGGGTGTATATTTGTCTTTAAAACGTACAAAGCAAGAGTATTTTATATAGCATCTCGCTTCAGATTCTATCATTATTATATATCAAAGCTACAGGTTGACTTTATTACGTTAAAAAATGACAGTACGAAAAGATGAAATATATGGGTCAAGTGAGATACCTATCTAATGAATCACAAAAACAGAGTAGGTGTGTTCCAATAGCTATTTTTTCTAAAAGTACTTGACGACAGTCTTTTAATTTGGATGATGAAAATGGATATCTTCGAAAAAATATGATTTTCTTGTGTGTGATAACTAGGGTTGATAATCTTCAACCACTGAAAATGTTTAGTCTGCCCTTCCACGAAATATTTAATTAGAATTTTTTTAAATGCTTAAGAATTTTCAAAAATTCCATTTGACATCCGAACAGACAATATTTTTAAGTTGAATAAATGCAGACAAGATCATTAAGGCAGCAACCATTTGATTTTCTGGGGGGGGGGGGGGGGGGGGGCTATGGTTTTTTTTCTGTGCAAACTTTTTTTTTTCGCCATCGGCGAAGAACAATCTATTTTTTTTAGCGACAAACCGAAAACAATTTTTTTCTTTCAATTTTAGCATTACATATAGTGGCAGCTGAGGGTGAAACAAACAATATTTTTTTTTCTCAGGGTCCAAAACAAATTATTTTTTTCACCAAAACCTGGAAACAAACTTTTTTTTCCAAAAAAACCCATAGCCCCCCCCCCCTTCTGAAAATCAAATGGTTGCTGCCTAACTAATGCTCATTAGTTAGTAGATACATTTGTCTTTTAAAATATAACTGACATATAACGATCGATCGTAATGGTGCTATGTGAATAAATTTATCAGTTTTCAAGAGCAAAATTGGCAGAGCGTCATCCCTACAATGGCTTCCATTTCTACGATTGTGAGCATGAACTGGCGTAATGGGGAGATAATTTTGAAGAAGTAGAATCCTGACTGTATGAATAACATTTCTGTATATATACAAATTGACAACGTTCTGCCTTGTGATACGCTTTTCGTACAATACTATTTTAAGGATCTACTTTGCTGGAGCTCACCTTCACTAGTTTATTCGAATGATATTTTCAAAATATTTCTGTTATTTTATTTGCACGACAAAATGAAAGACGATATAATATCAATGGGTGTACATGCAATTTTTTGGCATTTTCAAAAATGTGTATTTATTATATGTCATTAAAAGGAATCCCAGAAACAAAACAAAAATCTTTTGTCGAGCAGTTGAAGGTTGTGCACCGCATTTTTTTCATTATGCTTGTAAGGTGTCATTTTATCGCGCTTTTGTAGCATGTTTTCCCTTCCTGCTCATTTGCATGTCTTTTGGCTAATTCATTTTAAAAATTAATCCCTCTACTGTAAAAAAGATACATATGGTAATCTTTGCATTTGAAGCACGTCTTATTTTCTTCTACCTATAGGATAAAACTCTCATATTAATATGTGTATACCAACACGATTAATCATTTGATACAAAAAGATAGTTATATAAATACGGATATTTCTTAGAATTGAGGGTCATCCTTTAAAAGTTACGGTCATCATTTACAAATTACGGTCATCTTAAAAGCAGTTACGGTCAGCCTTGTTATGAATCGCTGATTCTGTTACGGTCATCTCGATTGTGATTTACGGTCATCTTGGCGATTTTTTCAAATCGAATTTCCCTTTTCATGCACATTTCTCAGAAGTAATTAGTGATTTCCGAGTGTTTCTTTTATAAATTTACATCGTTTCAATGTATGATTTGTAAAGAAAATGATATAGAAACACTTTAACAGACAATACAGAAACTGACCTAATTTTTCATCCGACATCTTGGGATGACCGTGAATGCAGTTACGGTCATCAGCTTTACCCCAGTGGATATTTAAATTCAGTCCTGTTTAATTTTCCAAAACTCTGCATGAGGTTATAAGGAAGGTTGACCTAGACTAAGACATTTAAAAAGTATCCTAAAATCCTAATAAAAAATTTTTAGGATACGGTCGTAAGTTTTTGAGTTTTTAAAAATGTCACATAGGACTGCCAGCAAATATTTTCCCGAAAACATAACATATTTTACCTTCATAAATTGCTAAATTCAATAGTTTACTAAAACATTTCAAACTCGGTAGAAACGTGGAAGCAGGTTTTTCTCGAGTACCTGAGGTAAAACAAAAATCTTAAAAATCATCATTTTAATTTCATCCAAGCATGCTGTAAATACTACAGAACGAGCAACGCATGGTCTATTAAGAATAACAATATCATATCCGCTTACGATCACATGTCTCTCTGCCGATTAGTTTAACTGTTATAACAGAACAATTTTTTTTCTTTAAAAAAAACCGGTGAAGTTATTACAGATAATTGCTGCAAACTTTGTTTTCACTTTACTTCATCCATTCTTTGCCTTATTCCGGTTTGATTTTGCTGTCCGAATTTTAATCAATGTCATTTTTCGTCTCATACATTATAAATAAAGGCAAGTATTGAAAAAAGCTATATAAAACGTAACCAGTTGTTTCGGAATAGAAAGTTGATATTCCAGTTATGTCAAAGAACATCTCGTCCGTTTTAAATAAAAAGGTCACTTTCAGATCTAGTTGATAGACATTCCGTATCCACTTCACAAACAGTACACAATGGTCTTGAAGTATAGATTCTAGGTACTGGGTTGTTTGTCCTCTTGATTATATGTTATTGTGTTTATTTCTTTGCTGTCGTACTAGTATATTTTCAACCTTAATTTTTTTATTTTGGAAATATCCTTTTGGCGAGGCCCGGTATTTATACACTCTGACATTGTGTTTTTGTGCAGGGGAAATTGTTTTGTAGTCTTCTCTTTCTTTCTGCTTACATGTAGGTGCTTGGTCTATTCAGTGTGTATATGCAATTTTATTTTACTTTTTTGTTTTCGTATGGATTAAGATTGTAACATAACGTTGACGGTTTGTTACCATTTTAATGTCTGTTTGTTTTGTTCATTATAATGTCATTATAATGAATTTGTTTGCGACTTTCGTAAAATGATAGGTTTTGTTAGCTATAAAACCAGAGTTAATTCCCATTTTCTACATTAGGAACTATAGATTAAACAAGTTTGCATAAAAAAATACAATATTAGCTGGTTTAAATCTAAAAGCTCCCTCAAAAATTGTTAAATTTATCATTCTGTACAGTGTGGTCAAGACAACTATCTTTTTAAGTAAGCAGATTATTGAACAAAGGGTCTTAAAGCTTACGTTTAAACTTAACCTGTACCGATCATGTCTGTTTGTTTTGTTCACAAATCGTTGTAATTATAATGGAATTTGATGCGACTGTGATACAAGTGAATTTAGCGCGCTATACAACCAGGTTTCATCCACTATTTTCTACATAAGAAAATGTCTGTAGCAAGTCAAAAATATGACAGTGTTTATCCATTCGTTTGATTTGTTGGAGCCAATAATTTTGCCTTTTGGTTACGGACTTTCCGTTTAAAGAAGTAGCTCCGGTAAGGGCCGATTTTTGCTCAAATTTCAGGTTCATCTGATGAAAGATTATGGACACTTTTTTAACACTAAAGTGTCTACTTCAGTCGATTCAATTAGTTTATGTGAAAGATTTGATCTGATTTATTCATTTCACACGATTATAAAAAATCTATCATATATGCCATAATATGTAACTTTTCAGATGTTTTTTGTCAAAAATGAAAGTGGCCGCACCCGTGTTAACTCTCAACCTTCATATATGTTATGTATTATCATCAAATACAATTTATATTTAAATATTAAAAATTAACACGAATACGGCCACTTCCATTTAAGACAGAAACCGTCTAAAATTTAACTCAAATGCTAAAATTGTTAAGATTTCAGTAATTTAGCATGACTTTATGATGCCAATACCCGATTAATGTGCATTGTAATGTCAAAAACAGCCCATATTTATGTAGCAGAAGTATTACTTTCCAATAAACAGCTAAAAGTTTATATTTCAACAATTTTGTAAAACTGCTATATTTTTGGGCCAAAAAGGGTCTTACTGAACCTACTCCTTTTTCTTGGAATTCGGTACTTTTGTTATTTTACTTTTTATAAGTTGCCATTATATGTTAATAAGCCAAACTCTTCAAAGTTAAATTATTCCCGCCAAAATTGTCACATCGCAATGATGGTAATATGTGATAAGGCGTATATGATAATTCAACTAACTGTACTAATCATATTTAGATAAGTAAACTAAAAAGTGTTTGTAAAAAGAAGATCAAGTTAGAATAGGTGTTATATATACTCCTACTGGTCGTATCCTCCCAATCATATTTTAATTAGAATGAAATAAGTTAAAGGTATCCATAACTATTCATTGTTTTAAATACACGTTTATCTTTTAAGACTAAAACCTAAACTAATTAATTAGTAAAAAGGATTACTTCATATCAACTATGGCGAGTAAGCGTGTATCTTCGCGTGATATCATATTTTCACGTGATATTTTATTGTAAACAGTATTTGTGACGTTGGGTGTATTTTGCTGGTTTTTTGACAATTACATAAATATGTGCTTTGAAATTTTCTTATTAGACTTGCCCTTTTTTGAGCTGTTCAATTTTATGGAGTTATATATACCAAATAACACAGAAATTTACAGCTATAGGTCACCATACGGTCTTTAAAATTAAGCAAAGCCCATACTGCAATGTCAGCTTTAAAATCCCCGAATCACAAATGTAAAACATACAAACTAGAAAATAAAAAACTAACGGCCTTATTAATGTAAAAACATGAACAACAAACAAATATGTAAAACAGCAACAAACGTTCCTGACATGGGACAGGTACATAGATACAGATTGTGGCGGGGTTAAACATGTAAGCGGGATTTAACCCTTCCCTAATCTGGGACAGTAGTGTATCAGTACAACATAAGAACGAACTATAACAATCAATTGAAAAAGGCTTAACTCATCATAAGAATACAAATAGAAATACATATAACAAAAGCACATGAATGTACCCTGGTACTTGTACATCCCAACAACAAAAAGACACTTAGTACAGATCTGAGAGTACTCGCAGTAACTGACAGATAGTTTAAAGTCAACAACAACTAATATAAAAAGATCATGCATCTTAGACTAAATTATCAATAAGTACACATCAAACATCCAATGGATTTAGTGTAAAGACGTCACAAACAATTAAGATTAAAACATGACATTATGCAATGCCAAGATACAGGAGTCAGCACATTGTAGATCCATGAAATTGCATGTATATATAACAATAATATTAATTTGCTTTTGATTTTCTTATAACAAAATCATCATTAATACCAATAAAACATTATTGAAAGATCTAAGGACAGTTTTGAATTGTTGACCTTTTGAATCAGTTTATTTAGTGGATCCAGAAGTTTACCAAGATCGTTTATGAATTTCTGGGCAGGGTAAACAACATCTCCTTATAAATGAGTATGTGCTATCCCGTTTAATTACATTTGCTACAGGGACAATCGAACGTCAAACCTTTATATCTAGAGTAGAATTTAGTAAAAGTAATGTATGTTTTCGGAAACTAAAAGTAAAGTTGGCGTTGAACAACATTTCCGTAACTGATAGTACTTAGATTGGTGATTTCGGTTATTGTCTATATGTTTAGATGGGCTTTGAGTCGATCTTAGCATTTTCCAACTGATTGTTTAAGATTATTGTATTTATGTTATGATGCTGCGCTACTTTCCCCGTTTAGATCATAAACATATTTACCCCGCCACATATTCTCTATGTGCCTGTCCCAATTTAAGAGCCAAAAATTCAGTTGCTGTCGTTAGATTCTGTTTCTTTTGATAGTTTCACATATTGTCATGATTGTTTCACATATTGTTATGATTGTTTCACATATTGTCATGATTAGGTCTTTTATAGTTCACTCTATGTTTTTTTCACATTACGGAAGACTGTAAAGTGACCAATATTTATCAAAATCTTAGTCCTTTGGTCTCTTATGGTTACTACTCCCAACGGCAAACATCCTCTTATCTGTATCCTTTCGAACAAATAGTTCATCAATATCAAGAAGGATCAATGAAAATGTCGTTAAATTTTAGGAACTTTTACTTGTATGAAAATGGTCAGTTTGGGATGCATAATAGTGCAATTAAAATTTCATGTAATATGTATAGGATTGGATAACATACTTAGCTTCGTGGGCCAACACTCTTGAATTTTTACTGACGTGGAAGAAACGTTAATAGTTTAATATATAAGGATAACAATATTGGTTCTCAATGACATTACCAGTAACAATTTATTGCAACCGGATGCGCATTTTGACAATACATATCTCTTCATTGATGCTCAAAGAAACACTTTTTAAACTTCTTAAGCTAAAAGAATTAAGAAGAACATTAACCAAAAAAGATCACACGTATAATCAAAGACACGGAAGGAATTAGAGCTTTAATTTCTTAATCTTAAATAGTTTACAAAATTGTGTACGAACAAATTTTGATATCACAATATTAGTGCATTTCACTGGGCTGGTAATACATTTCCAACCCGCCAGCAAAGAAAAATGATCGGCCTAGTAGAAGTAATATAAACTCATAGTTTCGGTCATGATAAGCCTTATTTTCTCTTTTTTTTATTATGAACAGTAAATTATTAGAAAGACTCTTTTTATTTTTATATGATTTAATTTAATCTGTATTTTATGAATGACTTAATTATTGATTGATTAATACTTTCCGATAATACATATATATATGTGTGTATTATATACAATTTTAAGGAAATAACCTAAACACGCTAATTGATTATGATACATTAAACAGCTGTTGTTTGCTCTATGGTCGGATGGTTGTCGCTTTGACATATTCACCATTTCCTTTCTCAATTTTATATTGGAATTTAAATAAAAAAAATTCGCTAGACACAAACTAGCTTCTTCAGGCGTGTGCATTTATCAAGGTTAAGGTAGATCACAAGTATATATTTTTTGAGACAGAATTTTTTTATAATTTGCCAAAATGAAGATTTTACTATGCTCTTTTCAAAAAATTAATAAAAAGTATGGGTCACCGTGCTATTTTTCAAGCTATGAGGCGTTGAAAATTGCCAAAATTTGGTTAGTTTGTTCATGAAAAAACACATTAGTGTGCATAAAAAAAATTCTATGAGATAGAATTTTGAAATAAATTGTGAGAAGAAAGGTTTCATAATATGTTTTAAGAAAATAAAAAGAAAATATGGTGTCACCGAACTTGTTTTCTTGCTACAAGTAAAAATAAAAAATTTCCCTATTAGCCCAGTATAAATTTTGTACTAAAAGAGTTATCTCCCCTTAAATGGCACATTTGAAAAAAAAGATTTTAAAACCAAAAGAAATTATATTTGTTAAAATATTTTGAATAATACGATTAATTAACAAGTTTTCTCTAAATAGAAAAAATAGTCTAAACATTGAATTGCAAATCTGTCTCCAAATTTGCAGATTTAGGCAAATAACTAGACCGATTTTGTACTGTGATTGTACAATCCAAGATGGCGGTATACCATGAATCTACCTTAAATGGGATGTATGACAACAAATATGTTTGTAACTTAAACTACATACAGTTGGAATAAAAGTTTAGCTTATTTATTGATATTCTATAAATTGAATGAATTTATATATATCTACATAAACAACAACAAGTACCGCTTCAAGACAAACAGGTACTTAAGAGCGTTAGAATACTTGGTGCTACTCCCTGCAATCCATAAAAAGGTATTGATCATTAAAATCATTTGATAATTAGATGACACGACATTTTACGCAAATTTTAATTATTGAATTTTAGTTGTTTAAAGATTATCATATAATGATATATTCACCTATAAATAAAGCCTAATTATCGATGGAGTCGGAGGAGTATCGATTGTAACTTTTTAATTCAACTTGTCATTACCAGAAATTATGAATTAACCGAGAACAGGAAACATAAATTCAGGCCAAACAACTATTCCTGTCATTCTGCAACAAGGAATCTTCCATCAGATTTTGCAATTTTTCAAGATTGTGAACCCAAGGAATAAAAACAATAAAATTTTTATGTTCTTTTTCTTAACTTTTCTAGCATATTAATTTTGATTTTATCAGACATTAATTGAAATGTTGCGAAGATATGATCTGCGGAATCTAGTGTATTGATCTAACAACGCCTACAGTACATAGATAATTTTACAAGCCTCATCATTGGTCTCTGCAACCTTAGCAAATTATGGCTATTGAAATGACGTGTGATCTTCCTAAACAATAAATACAAGCCAGGTTTAGTATTCTGTCACTTTTGTTTGCTTTCAAGGAAACGGGGAACTATGGAAACTTTAAATATTTTTCTTGTTATTTTTTCATTATTAGGAACAATTATAATAGCTTCATCTTCAGATGAGTCGAGTGAAAGAAAGAAAAGAGATTTAGATACTATAGATGACACGAACAATGACTTTTTAACTGCTGACAAAAGACGACCGGGTTGGGGGAAAAGAAGTTTTGACGATGATATTTTAAATAATTTAGATAAACGCCGACCAGGCTGGGGAAAAAGAAGTGATATGTTGTTCGATTCCGAAGAAATTGAAAAACGTCGACCAGGTTGGGGCAAAAGGTCCAGTTCATTATATGATGTAGAAAAACGAAAACCTGGTTGGGGCAAAAGAAGCTCAGCTCTTCTTGACGATCTTAGTTTATACAACTCTATAGTAAAACGGCGACCTGGATGGGGAAAACGATCTGACACTTTTAAAGTTGATATTCGACGACCCGGATGGGGCAAACGAACACCAGGATGGGGAAAGCGCTCAGGACCAAATATGTGCATGGATTTGCAAGATGAAATTCTACTGTTATACAAATTACTAAACGAGGTAACTATTTTTAGAATCTTGTATTGAATTGGTTTATTTTATGACAAAATCAAATGTGCACGCATTTATATTTTTTAATTTCACATATTGTTATTATTACGATTTTCTTATGACTTTGAAGAATTGATTCTAAGAAATAATAAAAATCTTAATCAAACAAAATTTGTTTGCGTGTTGGCTTTGTTATCAGCCGGCTCCTTAAGCATATTGGCAGCTAATATAGGCTATTGAGCTCTATAACTTAGGTATTGACCTCTATGTCTTATTGTCTCGTGACATAGACAACACGCTTTGTTGAGTTAACAGTGATATGAATTCGTCGTGAACTATGACGCTATTTTATTATGTACCAATTCTTAGTTTATAAAGGTTCATATTAAAATTCCTTCTTAATTAAAAAAGTATTTTTCAAATGTTTCAAGAGTGTTTCCAAAATTGCAAAACACAGCTTTGTATTCATTTCAAATCAACCCATCTGTGTAAAGCACTTGCTTGCATATCTTTTCCGTCCTTTTAGGGTGATGATTTTATGTTATGGTATGCATATAAAGTTGGAATTTTTCTCTTTTAAACTACTAAAAACATTCTTGTTATTTCTTAATTTTCTTCTTAAGAATTGATGGAAAAAGATATAAACAAAATATTTGTGTGGTTTTGGTAATATGCGTTCTGTTTCGCCTGCTTTATTTTCAACGGTAATATGTTTTTAAATTTGGATTTCCAACTCTTCAAGTACTCCTTTATTAACTTTAATTCCGCCATTTCCAAATGTCAGTTTCTTTCTTTACAAAAATACTGACTAAGCTCCATAATAAGATAAACCGAACGCTTCTTTATTTTCTCATAGTTGCATTGTATGAGAGGTTCCTATTGTATTATTCATGTAGGTTAATATTTAATAAACAAAAACAAATATACTTGCCATTAGACAGCGAATGTATAAAGACAATTTAAAAGGTTTTTTTTACGTACATTGTATAATGGCCGTTAATAATTTACTTTGGCATTTGCTGTTTCATCAGGGTAACAAGCCTTACATGCTTGAAGAAGTATCTTGTCTTAGAAAAATTTCACTTTTAATTATCGTGATTATTAAGAACATTCTACAAATGTATTCGAAAGTTCCGAAAGATTGAATTACTGGCTGAATTATATAATAACAAATAAAGATAGTTCTTGTCCAAAACAAATTGAATATACTCTATATTTGATATTAAATAAATGCCCCCACACTAAACATGCATAAGAAATTAAACATCGTTCTGTTTTGTTTCCAAAATGTAAGATAATATATTGTGTTATCTCACACAATATCAGTTATCATAAATATATCATTGTAATATATAATCAATATTTTTAACATTCGTTTTTTCTTATTTAAGTTGTTTTTTATATGAATCTCCCAAAAAATGTGGGTAAAATATACTTCATATCTTAACACCAGTATTTCCTGAGCTATACTAACACTAATCGAACCATCTAAGGACAAAAAGAACCTAGTTACTCTAACTCAGTGTCGAAATATCAATAAAAAAATGTGGTATAATTGTCGATGAAACAAATTTCCTACAGAGACCCATTGACGTATATAAAATTTTGTCTCATAGTACACCTTGTTATATTTGTAAATAAAGGCAACAGTAGTATACCGTTGTTCAAAACTCGTAAATCTATGGACAAAAAAAACAAAATCGGGGTAACAAACTAAACTGAGGGAAACGCATTAAATATAAGAGGAGAAACTAATATTAAATAAAGTGAATTCATTCATTATACGAAATGCCAGTTGACAAAAACAATGAATATAAGTATACTGAATACCTTCATCCGAAGTCTGAGTGAGGCTGTCGACTCGAAACAATATAGCTGATACCGGGTTCAGCGGAATTATCCTTTGTAAATGTCCATATCGAGCTTTATGTGCATTGAACATAAAGTTTATTTTTGAAATTATTCTTAAACTATGGAGGAATAAAACTGTTTAATTAAAAGGCTACTGCATAATCAGTAACATTGCTAAAAGACTAATTGTAATGTTGTAAAATCTAGTCATTTATTATGGAGATTTTTTTTTACAAGATAGGGAATAACAATAATTGAGGTTTACACTCTCCTTGACAACTCTTTGATAAAAAGCATCAAGAGAATGATTTCTGTGTGTAGTTTTTAATTTTTTTTCTGTATATCACATTTCACACAACGTTTCAGTTGCATAATTTAAATCAAGGTTGTTGTTATATTCCAAATCATTATCATCTATGGTTGATTATTGTTATTTTACAAATGATGAGCATTGATGGGTGATAATAATTTAATAGTTATTTTGTTTTTATCACTTGTTTTTATCACTTACTGATAATGATATTGTCTAAAAAACGCATTACGACACCCAAAACTGACCAAAAGTTATCAACTTACTGCAAGGTCAGTACAACCCTACAACCGGGCTGAATTACTCGCTGTAAAAGCAAGTTGCTATAAGCAACACAACGGAAACTTCTAATGGAACAGGACCCCCGATTTCCTTGTGATCACTCATTTCTGGTAATATTCAAATTTCTCAGTCTTAAATTTTACAACCATTTTTTTTTACATTTGACAATATATCAATCAGAAGATGAATGACGATTTAAAACCAACACTAAGTTCAACAAATTAATTAGTCAAAACCCATAAAGACATAAAAACAGCTAACGAGATTTCATCAACATACACATTTGAATGTGTGGGGTAAAATCAGTTAAGATTTAAATATTTAATAATAGTATAGATGTCAGAACTCGGTTAATCCCGCTTCAGTCATATGAAACATAACAATTGTTACAGTTTTTTTTATGTATCAATATATCATGGTTAATTATCTTAGATTTAAATACAGAGCAAGTGTCTCATCTCGAATTACTAACATAGAGTTCATTGAATGCTAACGAAACAAACTGCATTCTATGGAGCTGTTCAGCCACCCAGTACAACCCCAATACTGTAAATTTAGAAATTTAGAAATTTTAGAAACCAATGCTTGCATTTATTTCTGTGAATTATTGATAAGTGGTAAAAATGGAAGATGTAATTAATACGATAGTAATAAATGTGTGAGAGAAAATCACTAATGAAATAACCAATGCCAGTTATTAATATTGCGAACATGCTACCGTCGGACGTTTCTCATTTATAAATGAAAACATCGCAAACATTTCTAAATTTAGCAGTGTTTGTTTTGCCTTAGTTTATTGCGTAGTGTTTTGTAAACTGTCAGTGTTCTGTTTTTTTTTTTTTTTTTTTGGTCGGTTGTTGTCACTCTTTCCTTTCGTTATACAAAAATAATATTATTCAAAGAAACATAATTTCACCGAAAGAATGTTGAAGATTGTTTTACAAGATTCATAACAGTGATTGCTATTTTCTTAAGAACTAGATTGTACGATGCGCCGCATAAGATCTGTACTGAATAACAGTATTCATTAGTCTTTCTTGGGATAACACCTGCGGCAAAGGAAAAATGACCGAACACACCATAATTAAGACTGTCGATATTGGTAAACAAATACAATTCTATCGCGAAACAAATCTTTGTTTTGTTCCAAATGCTTACCATTATAATTAGATTTACATCTTGAAGTAAAATTTAAACTTGTGACATAGAAAATCAAAATTACAAGGATGTTCTTTTTAAAATCACGTATATTTCCATTGTTTTCTTACAACATGCGAACTAATGTATCTACATTGTGTTCTCTCATTCTGTTATCCACTCTCAGATTAAGGTTGTGAAATGTGTTCATTTTACTATTCGTAGCGACATCCGGGTACCGCTGTTGGATAATTCAGTTCTTTTTTTTTTTTTTTATTATTTATTGATCTTTTTGGTGTTCAAACTACAGTGCATGCATATATTTTTACAGGACATAAGAGAATGGCATGACATGTATGGCATTGTTATACTATTGACATTATGCAAATAAGACACAGTAAAAATTTACAAGTTAGTGGTGTGAATACTCACTATATGATACGTCTTAAGAATACTTTGGAATACATTCTACTATAATCTTATTAAAAAATAAATTTAATTAAATATCTTTCATAAATCCCCCCCCCCCCCCATCTGTTGACAAATGACTCGTGTTTGTCTTTAGAAATATATAAATATTCTAATATCTCCAGACGTCTTTTCAAAAATTTAAGAAAAGCTTGCACAGATATGAACAGTCTGTCTAATTGTGTGTTTTTTACATAATAAATGTAATATTTTGCCGGTAGAATGCAATAATTTAAAACTAAGTTATCAGAATTCAATACACCAAAAATGACACTGTCTTTATTCAAAAATAGTTTTACTCCAAAACCTGAATACCACCAATTTGAAAAATTTCTCCAAAATTGTTTTATTTCTGTACATTCAAAAATTTTATGCTCTATAGTTTCTATTTCTTTACAACTTACACATTCATTAGTTAAGGAAAGTTTATATTTTTCAAGAAGATAATTATGTGAGACTATTCTGTGTAGTAGTTTATATTGAAAAAGCTTGTAGTTTGCTTTCTATAGTACATTTGAAAGCTAATGAATAAATATTTCAGTTCCTTAGGGTTCCATCCTCAAAGTGCGATTTAGTTTCTGTTAGCCAGTATTTCAATATGATTCCAACTTTTTTGGGCCTTTAAGTTTTAAATCTTTAAGCAGTTTTTGAAAATACAATTTGTATAGGAAAGTCCTCAACCTACTAAATAAAGGCAACAGTAGTATACCGCTGTTCAAAACTCATAAATCCATGGACAAAAAACAAAATCGGGGTAACAAACTAAAACCGAGGGAAACTAAGATGTTTAATCCCATTTATTGACATTTTTACCTATTGTGTCTGTTTGTTTTGTTCACGCATCGATTACAATATAATGGAATTTGATGCGACTGTCATACAAGTGAGAGGTTTAGCTAGCTATAAAACCAGGTTCAATCCACCATTTTCTACATTTGAAAATGCCTGTACCAAGTCAGGAATATGACAGTTCTTGTCCATTCATTTTTGATGCGTTTTGTTATTTGATTTTGCCATGTGATTATGGACTTTCCGAATTGATTTTCCTCTGAGTTCAGTATTTTTGTGATTTTACTTTTTTTTATCGGAACAATATATCATATCTTAGATAGTACCAGTGATTTTGATTAGATTCCATAAAACACGAGTGTTTCGAATTCAAATGAGAAGGAATGGATGTAAAATTCTGAAGTAACTTTCATAGTCTACAACACTACATCTCTTACATCGCCATGGTTTCAAGTCTTGTAGTATGTCTACTTGAACACTGTTTCAAGACTATTACGAAACATGTGTCATCACAGCCTGTCTAATTAGCTGACAATTATAGGTTCCGATATCTACAATAAAATCTCCATTAAATTCTTTATAGAACTAGCTTGATTGATCGAATTCGTTACTGTAAATACTTGAAATGACTTTGTAACAGTTTAACAAAAGGTATCAGTATTGGTAGACAACTTAACTCCTACTTTTTGTTAATTTTAGAATAGGTTTTGTACATCCTTACGTCGTATATATATAGACAAATAATTGTTCAGTTCAACTTCTTACATTTATAGAAAAAGAAATAAAAGAAAACAATCCTTATTGCTTAAAAGATTTCCGCTTTAAAATGATAAATATATAAGAATATCTAAAGAGACCAAGTCTTGATTGCCGTAAAATGTGATATAAAAAGGATAAAGATAACGGACATACATCGTTTTGACTGTATCTGTAATTTAAACCTGTTCCAGTGCTTTTCAATCGTCCTTTATGTACAAATACAAATATAGAATTGCTCAAATTCATAAACCTTTTCAAATTGCGTATGTTTGATTATCTCATTTTTTTTTTTTTTTTAATTTACGAATCATAGTATAATGTAAGATGAGAACTGAAATTTTGCATACTAAATTATCATTATAATCAGCATAACTTACAAAAATTTCTAAAGCATTATCTACATTCAGGCCAAGTTTTCTGTAAAGAGTCACATTTACGTCACACAAACTATGATGTACATTTTTTTTACGTTATGTCATGTGCGAACTATATTGTTCTCTACATTTGTCTTTACAGACACAACCATGCTTGTAATTTTTTTTAAAGCCACGGTAAATCAACGCATACAACTAATCTTTTTTTTTTCATTTACCCCAAATTTTGTACCTCTCCAAGTTCGTTGTCTTTTTTGTAGTTTTGATATATTATTATATATTATATAACACCAAATAATTTAGACACAAAAACTCACATTTAAATAATTAGAAGTGTTAACATTATTTTCGACACAGCTTATTTAGCTAATGCGTAGTGAAAATTAAAACAAAATCTCCAAATCCATTTTCATTTTGACGAAAGGATAATATTTATCTTCATTATCATCTACAAGTTCATTTGGCCTTTAATGTAATCCTAAACAACATGAAAGGATAAAATATTCATCAATACAAGGAAACACACCAGCAGGTGAATAGTGGGAAGGTTAAACTTTTACTTTATGAAAAATATCTTTACTCTATCACATCATAGATAATTGACTCTGTTAAATTCTTTGCTTGGTATCTGCAATGAATTAATATCAATCAGTGAGTTTTTAGCCATTATATAATGCATGTCAAAAGGCATGAAAAGAGTCTTTCCCTGCTTGGTTAATTAGTTTATCATCCTTTGCATATTGAATATGTTCTTCCTTTTCTTGATGAATGGAAACGATGACTGCTTTCAAACGTGTCAAACATTTGTATAATCATAAACTTCTTTGATTCTCACAGATTGCTGCAATCTTTGACACCGTATTTTCAATTTTACTTAGAGGAGTATAGGCTTTTCCCCCATGAACTGTCAATCAATCTGGTAACTCGACACTAAGATATCCTCCGTGGACCGCGCCATTAGTGACTTGATATATCTAATTTTAAAAGAAATTGACGCGCGTTAATAAAGATAAGAATAGGACTTAACAGTACCGGTCTATAATTGTTTCTTAGTAATTACTCTCTGTTACAATACATGCCTTATTAATTGTCATTCATTTGATTTCTCAGTCAATTTGATGTCAATATGTTCCATCACATCCTTGAATCATCGGAATATAAAATGTAATGTGGGATAACAAGCTATCAATGTTTTCCTTATTAAATTTGCATTAATGTTCTTATGCATAGCGAAACATACTAGTCGGTCGTCTTTTAGCATGTTATACGATAAATAAAATTTACAAGTTCTATTTCCAGAAAATTTGCTGAAATATCAAAAATGGTAATTGTATCAAAGGACAGTTAAAAAGAGGAAATATATACAATAAACTAAAAGTGTGTCGTGAAAGATTGTAAAAACTGATTTTAAAGGAATACAAAGTTAATCAAGAATTTATTCCGTAATAAATGTATCATTACCATATACGGTATATTTACTTAAAAGAGTTATCAATTGTATTTTTGATATTTTCTAAAATGATTTGAGTTATGCAGTTGCATTATCAGTGGTTTATTATATGTATTATATGTTTTAAATAAAATTCCATATCAAAATACTTATAGATTTTACAGCTGACTATGCGGTACATCTTTTGCTCATCGTTGAAGTCCAAAAGGTTACCCATAGTTGTGTGACCACGCAAAGACTGTCCATAGCGTATGCGGCATTAAAGATAATAAATTGTTCAGTTTTTTTATGCGCAAGCATTAACTATTTTGTATTTTTATTTCAGGCTGAGAAATTACATAGTGAATGTGAAGCTCTCAATATATGATCTTAAAGGTTGGTATTTTACAAATACGAAATATAAAAGTAATAAACTCCTGGCTTCTGCTTCATTATTATCAAACACATTTTTTCATAAGAAGGAGAACTATGCAGAATGAAAACCAAAACAAAACAGAAAAACACAATTACTGCACACTTCTTTAGGGTTGCTGTCTCATTGATATTTATCTCCTTTGCCCTGTTATTCATATGCAGAATATGCAGACTCGAGTTGCTTCCTGGCAAGAACAATCTCTCCCACGCTCTAAGATTTGAAAACATTTATAAGTACATGTTATGCCACGATATATAATTTCTATATCAGATGTTTAGTAAAATACTCAGAGCATAAGATTAGTTCAAGAGATAATAATCTGTATTGTGGGAAGCTGTTACTTGTATTGAATGGGAACAAAAATTATGAGCTAATAAGATTTCATAGTGTGTAGATACACGTGACTGAAATAAACTGAACCATTATCAACTCAATCATATATACTATTATCGCTATTTTGTGCATTTGTCCTTTGAATTTTTTTGTGATAATTTTTCATATCCTGCTTCTCGCTTGAGATGGAAAATTATCGCTAGAAACTAAGCAGGCACATGGCGTTGCTAACGAAATTGACATGAAATTGACAACGTCGTCATAGGTAAAATAGTGATATACAGATTATCATTGGTCATCTCAACTCGATTGCTTTTCTTGCTTTCGTCGTCCCGGCTCAAGTGAGAAAATCGATCTCGTTGAGATGATCAACGATAATCTATAAATAATTAATATGTTTACACTGGTAATTTGGGGAAAAACATTAGTGATAACGATATAAATTGACACTGAATAATTCTTTCGTTGGCGTTTACAAAATATCAAAAACAAAAACAACATATGTAAGATAATTTGTAATATGATAACTGGACGACAGACATATTAAAGAATCATTAATCTAATGTAAAAGTACAATATGCATGCCCACTTCTTAAAGTTCTTTTGGATCTTACACTAACAAATATCTTATCTTTGTGCTGATGTAATCTTTGGGTATGCATTCAGACAGATTATTTTTCTAATGAATGTGTGGTATTAAAAGAAATTAATGTATAAGTTGACATAGAAACATAGTCGAAAAAAAAACAGTAATATCTTCCATATGAAAGAATAAAATAGATATCAATACACAAATGGGATGTTATACAATAATAAAGCTAGAATCCTCCACCGCTAATTGTGAACAAACCTAACGGAAGATATTCATCATCACCATAGGAATAATATGTCAAATGAATGTAACATTTTCATCTGAACTTAAGAGTAAGAGGACAAACACATGATTGATTTAGGCAAATATTTTATTGTTACGTGATGGCAATATTAATGCTCATTTCACTCAAATTTGCAAATATAATCTCGACTTGAATTGAACGCAGAACAATTGTGAGTTATAACGGACTAAAGATAAAACGATAGGCATAAAGTTAAGGACACTTAGTCTGGGGAAATACATATTAAATAATAAAATTGGAAAATTTAATTTCAGTTTCTTTCCTGACTATTCATAACAAAGGAATACGTTAATTCTTCTTGTATTGTATTTTTTTCCTCTTTTCGCGTTCTACAAGTATTTATGTGAACTCTAAGGTAGGATAGTCATCCATATAATCCCACTTTAAGCTTTTTAATTTGATCTAATATGTAAATATAATGAAAAGTTACAGAATGTATCGACGCTGCACACTACATAGGAAAACATTAAGACTGAGAATGCATTAAATACTTGAATTAGATATATGAATAATGCCATGGTTGTGGCGTAGAAATATGCATCGCAGTTCATCAAATTTCGACTTGGTGTGTTTAAAGTAAAATTATGAAGATCAATATTTGAATGTTATATGATTTTATTTTTTCACTTTTGTTTTCAGACATTCACCAAAAGGGAACATCGTCGTACGATCACAGTCATGGATATTCATCATTTACACCATTGAAATCAACATTCCACAGTTTTATTGCCATGATCATTTCTAAGTTGCCACTGTTGACAATAATAAACATAACCTGAGAGGGTAAATAATACCAAAATTTGGTCCAACTATTGTTAGACGGTTTGAATTGACTGCTACCTGTTTAATGTAATGATGTACTTTCAAAAAGTACAACTCAAAAATAAAATGTTCTATATTATAAAAAGTCTGTTGTTTTTATATTTGGAGATCGTTCATTCTTTATATATTTTGTACTTCTGGTACAATTTCAGCACACCTGACCCTTAAGTGTCATGCAATGCCAACGATTGGCGTTGTCGTTCGTCGAATACTATGAAAAACTTGTCCTCTTAACACACAACGGCTAAATGTTTGAAACTTCGCAGCTATGGTATATGGTATTTCTTCGAAAAACTATCCTTATTATGCTATTAATGGATTCTTTTGTTTCATGTTTCAAAACATCAAAGCATTTCGATCAAAACTGGTACGGTTAATATAATAAGAAGGAAATCCCTGTATATTCCTGTTTTTTTTTTAATTGGCAACCTTTTTGTCCCTTAAATGTCAGTTTAAAGAACAGTTTTACAATTATTTATGATTATCTTGACACTATAAATCAAAATGGCTGAAATCGTCAATCTCCTCCTAATTCGGGTTATTTCAATTGATATAACTTTGAAAACTAGAACCATAAATATCTAATTTCTTTTCACCTATTATGCATTCTTTGCTAAAACTGTATGAAGTCGTTGCCGAAAGCTGTAAAGAGATAAAACGATTAGGAAGACCATAATTGTCTTCTTAATATTCTGAAAGTGAATTTGGATCAAGCACAGTTACACAAATAATGCACAATGGTCTCGAAGTATAGATTCTAGGCACATGCCTGTACGGAGTAAGGAATAAGACAGTTGCTATGCATTGTTTTTTTTTTGTGTTTGAGCTTTGACTTTTACAACTGGATAAAGGCTGTCCGTTTTTAATTTTCCTTTGAGTTTGTATTTTTTTTTTAATTTTACTTTTTACAAGCTGACTTCCTCAGTGTGTGAAATATTGCTGTCTTGGTTGCTTATCATTTTAATGTTTCAAATGTTTACCAGGTGATCGATTCAGGCCCCAAGAGGCCTCTGGTTCTTTATCCTATTCATTTTAAGGTCATCATATTCAATTAGAAGTTTAATTATATAATTCATTATTTAAAATCGTTTTTGATTTTCGTTCAAACTTCATGTTCATGGCACTTATTTTGTAGTTTGATTTGTTCCAAAATTTGTTTTGTGTACTTTTATGTGTCTTTAAACGTTCTTCGGTTTTTCCCGTAGCATTGTTAATTTGTTCTAACAGTTTGAATATTCCATTTAGTATCTTTTGTCTCTCTCATGTAACGTTACGTTTGATTACGACATGCAATATAATCTCAAGGGTTATATAACGAAACAAGAGTTTTATTGAAATTGCGATATCCACTAATTCCTATCTCCATTTTCCAAAAAAAAAATGTGTACCTTACTTTTTTGCTATGCATGTATAGTTCCTTCTAGTTGGTCTTGGTTTGTACATAGTTATCTTCGGAGGACCCCGGTGTGGACGTTTTCAGTTATATTCATAATTGACAAGTGCACATACATTTGTGACTACTCGTCCGATGATCTTTGTCAAACAGGTTCATCATTTTAGTGTCCTAATATAAAAATCCCTATATACATTATGCTTTCTTATTCTTAAATATGTAATTCTTCTCTAATTTATGAAAAAATACAGTTAAACCTGATTAGCTTTTATTTTTCCCCACATAATAGATTACCGTAGCTGCATTCAGCAACCCCAAGAAGTGATATTATTAGTTGCATAGTGTGTTAGTGACCTAATATGTTATATACGGGGTCAGTAAATCCCATATGGAATTTACTGAAAAGTAAGATCACAAAAATACTGAACTTAGAGGAAAATCAATTCGGAAAGTCCATAATCACATGGCAAAATCAAATAACAAAACGCATCAAAAACGAATGGACAAGAACTGTCATATTCCTGACTTGGTACAGGCATTTTCAAATGTAGAAAATGGTGGATTAAACCTGGTTTCATAGCGCTAACCCTCTCACTTTGATGACAGTCTCGTCAAATTCCGTTATATTTACATTGATGCGTAAACTAAACAGACACAATAAATAAAATAGTCAAAATATGGGTACATCAGTCATCATCGTATAACAATTTTAAAAGGGACAATTTAACTGACCCCGTTTATATCATATTAGGTCACTAGCACACCATGTAACGAATGTATCTTACCGACTTTTTGTTGAATTTAGACTAGAGTTGTCTCAGTTGTCTCATTTGCTATTATAACACATCTTCTTATTTCTATATTAAAGTGTTCAGGGTTTAATTTTAAGAATTTTCTTTCATTGGTCTGAAATAAAAAAAGAACTAATAACTTGTTTATTATCAGCAACCTTGATATAACAATATTAAAACAGAACTTTCAAAACTTTTAAATAATCAAACAGTGATAAATTCGTTACTCCACTACAAACCGTGTATTGAAATAAGCCCCGCCTCCCTACTAACCTAATATGGAATAAACACGGTTTTCACGAGGACACTTTTAACCAATCATATCCCTAGAAATGTATAGGAGGTAAGATACCATAGCTTCATTTAGCAAACCTAAGAGAAGATTACCGCAGCTGCAATTAGCAACCCCAAGATTAGTTTACTGTAGCTGCATTCAGTAAGAATAAATTACCTAAGGTATATTTAGATAAACCTTTCAAAATTTCTGGTCCTGAATGCTCTTCAACTTTCTGCTTTTTTTGCCCTTATTTCACCTTTATAACTTTTTTCATTCGAAAGTCACTGATAAGTCTTTTGTAGTCCTCACATGCGTCTGACGTATACAATTTAATCCTGGTATCTTTGGTAAGATTTGTACCTTTTTCTTCCAGTCTTTATACAATTTACCTTAACAAATGAAATGAGTTTTGGTGTCAAAAGTATCAAATGTGTCTCTCACTGGCATTTATCTCTTCATTTTGACATTAATTCCCGTTTTAATAATGTTAGTTCAGTACCTTCTTATTTCTTTTTCATCCGCAAAAATATTTACGTGAAGACAACAAAAGTATGAATCGAAGAACTCTGGTATTTTTTCCCCTTTTAATACTCCTTCCTAAAAATAAAGTTAACCATTCATACAGGTACAATGTATTTTCGTTACTAATATATAAGCTGAAAAACCTGCTCACCAAACAAAACATAGACGTTACTTATAATTTCAATGCTTAAGAGTCAGAGCTCTTTCCATTTGAAGGGAAAACGGTAGTATTTAATTTTCCCAGCATTAGGTTGGCCTTTTGTGTACCCAAGGCAGGTGAAGGAAGTCAAATTAGGAGCGCTGTGATTGGATGTAAGGGTACAATATATTTTTTATTTATCTATGAATAACTGCAGTGTGTATATTTACAACATAAATTTTGAAACCTATTGAAATATTTTCTAGAGAATTATTTGAAAAGACTTGCAAAATTTCATAAATTTGGTGCAAAATGACGGTGGGCATGGATAACATAAACAAGCTCCGTTGGAAGTTGGTCATGATACTATTTGGCTTTAATTTTTAAAACACAATAATAAATTACTAACACAACATATAACTGTTTTATCCAGGTTTTTATCTTAAAAAGCTGTAAATTTAGAAAATGTTAATATTGTCGCTTATGGCAGAATAAATAGTACCGTTTTCCCTTGAAACTATCGCCGTTGAAGAAGTAAATATATGTATTTGAAGATCTGCCTTAAGACCCTTTAAACAAGTTTCTTAGACAGTCGATGTTCTTTTCATGGGCATTCGATTAGGAAGCTAAATGTTAAACAAAGAAACATGTTATATAACAAAAATACCAAACTCTCAGTAAATTATTAAAGAAAAGTTCTTAATCAAACGGCAAAATAAAAAGTTCAAACACATCAAACGAATGGAAAACAACTGTCACACTCATTATTTTATTATTAGACAATGGTGGATTAAACCTGTTTTAGCTTACTTAACCTTTCACATGAAAAGCATATGCAAAGAAAGAACAGTTGGCATATTAATCCTAAAAGGGATGTTCAACATTTGATTTATGTTCAACCATCTTATAAAAAAAGTAAAATCACAAAAACACTGAACTCAGAGGAAAATAAATTCGGCAAGTCCATAATCACATGCTAAAATGTTCTGTAACAAGTCAGGAACATGGCCATTGTAATATTATAGCTCGTTTCTCTATGTTTCATTTTAGTGTTTCTTTTCTGTCGTTGTTCTCCTCTTATATTTGATGTGTTTCCTTCAGTTTTAGTTTGTAAACGGATTTTTTTCTCAATCGATTATGAGTTTCAAACAGCGGTATACTACTGTTGTCTTTACTAATAGGCACAGTTTTTTTTTCTATCCAGCGGGGGGAGTATATAAGTTTGAATTTGCAGTTATTTAGAGATTCTCTTTAGCTTAAATGTTGATGGTATGATACTAAACCCCTAACGGGAAGGATTGTGCCTGATGTTCATATGATGAAATCATAATCTTTCAGTCAGTTTAGTTGAAGTCTGGAGCTGACATGACAGTTAACTGCTAGTAGTCTGTTGTTATTTATGTATTATTGTCATTTTGTTTATTTTCTTTGGTTACATCTTCTGACATCAGACTCGGATTTCTCTTGAACTGAATTTTAATGTGCGTATTGTTATGCGTTTACTTT
This sequence comes from Mytilus galloprovincialis, assembly GCF_965363235.1. Taxonomy (NCBI): domain Eukaryota; kingdom Metazoa; phylum Mollusca; class Bivalvia; order Mytilida; family Mytilidae; genus Mytilus; species Mytilus galloprovincialis. Next base: position 96,085,673 of record NC_134841.1, on the reverse strand, counting down.
ACTACATTGGTTAGAGGTATAGGGGGAGGGTTGAGATCTCACAAACATGTTTAACCCCGCCGCATTTTTGAGCCTGTCCCAAGTCAGGAGCCTCTGGCCTTTGTAAGTCTTGTATTATTTTAATTTTAGTTTCTTGTGTACAATTTGGAAATTAGTATGGCGTTCATTATCACTGGACTAGTATATATTTGTTTAGGGGCCAGCTGAAGGACGCCTCCGGGTGCGGGAATTTCTCGCTACATTGAAGACCTGTTGGTGACCCTCTGCTGTTGTTTTTTATTTGGGCGGGTTGTTGTCTCTTTGACACATTCCCCATTTCCATTCTCAATTTTACTTGAATAATTCGGATATATACAAAGTTAAGGTACTGAGTGTCCACTCAAATACCATTTAATTTTCAGACTTGTTCACTATAATGATCATCAATAAAATTAATGATTAGTGCTTTACTACATTCTTTTCAGAGAACTTGGATTGCCTTTTTTTATAATTTCTATCATTTCTATATAAAATTGTATTTTTTGTGGATATCATTATGCCAGTTATACAACTATTGAAAGTAAAACAAAACACAAAATATGAAACTTTGCTATAATGTTTTATAGAATAGTTTTTGATAGCATATTATCATCATATATATACGAAAAAGGAGGCGTTTAATGTATTGAGGGAGTCAGAAGCAAATCATTTATGAGAAGAACGTTTAAGTAGACGTTATGACACATTGGTAATATAATTGGATCAACAGACAAATAATAAAGGATTTTGTGATCCGAGGACATTATTATTTTTTTTCAGGGAATGATTAAATGGCTTTCAAAATGCAAATAAAACCTAAATTTATTAGTTTGACATATAACTTGGCAATTTTATAGATATTATACGTGTCTAATGATAGTATTGTTTTAAAAAAGGTTGGGTAAAAATAAAATCGAACAAACACATTCAACATAATGTCTGTGAAAGAAATAAGTCGCACCTGTAGCTATCTCAATGATTTGATTGTTACTAAATGTTTGTTCTGTAGAATTTACTTATGTCTTCCTCGTGCGAGATGGAAACAGATTAAACTCATAAACAAACGCTGAAAAATTGTTAAAAGAAGAGAAATGACCTGGTCTGCGAAACCACAAAATGTTCCTCAGAAATAAACTCATGATACATACCATGATTGAAATTTCATATTTATTCTCAATCCGTGTTTCGTCTACAAAAGACTCATCAGTGAATGTCGAATATTTTTTTTTAAAAGACCAAAGAGAGCACTAAATTGAAGAGCATTGCGGACCAAAAATTCCTAAAAGTTTTGCCAAATACATCTTAGGTAATCTAATCCTGAGGTAAAAAGAACTTTGTATTTAAAGAATGCAAAGTTTAGGATATATTTTTGCTTAACAGTATTTTGTAAACAGTTAATTTATAATTATGAACATATCAATGATTACTCAAATCAAAACTCTGGTGATCTGGGAATTAATACTCCGCCAACATCTATTTTGATTTTTAGTTGAATTACAGGAACTTTGGAGTTCTGGTTCACTGTCTTTCTATCAACAATAACCGATACAACGTCCAATAAATAAAATGTTTGCACACTTACTTAGACGATTCCTGTTTTTTTGTCGTTTTAATGTAATGCTCCTAAACGTTTTCGCTGTCCAAATTATGATTTCGAACCTTCCTGGTGGCGGTTTTACCATTAACACATGTATACACATGTATCATATCATTATACCTGATCTTTTAAAAAAAAAAATTTTTAAGTTATAGGACGAAATTGGGTGTTTTTAATTAGTTTGATTTGAAATACGTTAACAAATTCGCAAAATACCGGATCGGATAATACTTACATAATTGAAACTGACCTAACCCCAAACTTATCATGTAATAAATGCAAAATTTTCAAAAGTAATGCACCATAATGAGGGAACAGGACAATATGCTACAAATACTATCAGAGGTGCATATGCTCATTCAACTGCATATGCTCATCATTGAATTACCCTCAGCGTTTCGTTATATACTGACCGTATTACACGACTTAACATGTAAACTAAGCAAAAGTTTCAAACTTTATAAACCATAACTTGAGGGCGAGATCAATTAATATATATGAAAACGAGATGGCATATATAAAAAAAGTAAATTAACAAAAATACCTTTAGTGACAGAGTAATATCAAACTACGTAATTCAAATTCATGACAACTCAGGAACGTATTCGTGATTGCAAAAATAAGACCAATGATAATAAAAAAAACTAATTGTTGGATATTACTATTTTGAGAGCGGAAGTAAAAAAGACAACAGATAGTCCCTTAATAACCCTTAATTCATACAGATTCTGATTGACGCAGCTGCAGTTAATTAGATTCATTACACAATGAAGATGTATATATAAGTCTTTTTTCTTTAACCATCTTTTCTCTTATTTGAGTTATCACGTAAAATGATAGTAACTTATTTGTATATAGCGAGAGACTAAGTATTTAAACATAAAAAATGGAATAATTTACAAAACAAATTAACTGAAATAAACATACAACAGTTTGTACACTTCCGGTTGTTTCTGTTAACCAAATTGAATAATAAAGTGATATCTAGTGCAGCGACATATAGTTGACGTTGCAATAGATATTACTTTGTTATTCAAATTGACGTTACACTAGATATCACTTGTATTCACAATATGGGGCATGTTTATAAAAAATGTATACGTGTATTGACAGTTTTATAGCTTTAATTGTAGCCACCGATAGGTTGAGTATGAGCGTTATTCAGAAAAATATCATAGTTCTCTTGTATTCGACACGAAAGTGTTGAAGGGCCGAATAAACTTCTTCATTCCCCAGTTTCTAAGCATCATATAAAAATGGTGATGTTTTGTCTGACCTTTACTTATGTTTATTTATTCATTTTCAACGAGTTATTTTCTTCTGCTGTTCTTGATCTAACTATTTCTGGATTGTCTTCTTTGATGACCTTCTGAAGTCTCAATTTAAAAACGAAATGAAGACATTGCCCTTGCATTGACGTAGGCGGTTATCTCTTATATTCACTGATTAACTCTATAGTCTGTCATTCTTATGAACAAAAGTTAGTTTTCCCTTTTGAATTGTTTACATTGTCATTTCGGGGTCTTTTATTTCTGACTATGCGGTACGGGTATTGATCATTGTTGAAGGCCGTAAGGTTACCTATAGTTGTTAATTGCTGTGTCATTTTGGTCTCTTGTGGAGAGTTGTCTCATTGGCAATCATACCACATCTTCTTTTTTTATACTGATAGTTCACAAGGGGTATAAATAGTTCCCTGAATAACAGAGAGGCCTTCTTTGATTCATATACATTTTTCCTTAAAGGGGCACTAGCTGTCAAATTCATGATCACCGATTTGACTCAAATTCTCATATTTGATTTATAACAATGTAAAACATTAATCCAAACTATCAAAAGTCTAAAATAAACAGTTTACAGAGCATGGGGTAGATAATATATAGGTTCGTTTCGTGTGTATTTTAGTCCAGACGCCATCTAATTAAATAACGATTTGACCTCAGATGACCATATAAGCGATGTAAACATAAATAAAGATATGAATAGATTAAACCAACACGTGCAATTGGAGTTTTATAGGTCTGTTTGATTTTATTTTATAGATTAAAAGTAGATGTTTCTCATTGTTTTTAACCGTATAAGAATGATTTTATGTGCATCGAATCAGTAATCAAATGATTTACCGTAGTTTCACTTTAACTGTTGTCATTCTCTTTCTTTAAATAACCAGTACACGTACAAGACATGCGTTGTCTATCTCTAGCTAGGGGTTAAATTGAAGTTCACATGATTACGGATTAAAAGAGGTCGACTCATTCACTTACAAGAGAATAACTAATTATCAATGTTTCTTAGCGTAATTTGACACATTTGAACCTTTTTGACTGCAAAAAGCGAATTGTTATTTCACTATTTCACTTCCATTATTGATTGAACAAAAAAAATCAAACTTTATATTTTTTATATATCTCGTAGGTAGTGCCCCTTTAACCGACAACAAAACATCGTTTTATCAATATTTATTCGGACAATCTTTGACGCAATTCGACTCGGGTCAAGAGCGTAGTTTGGTCATTACATTTACTCCACATCTCAATGAAACTTGCTTCAGAAATAGGGTTCACGAGGAACCAAATCGGTATTATACAATTGTATACTTCACATCTCGATGAAACTTGCTCCAGAAACGGGGTTAGTGAGGAACCAATTCGGTATTAAACAGTTATATTATGATTAAATATGTTTTGTTTTTTTAGTGGTATGTGTCCTATTAAATGTCAACCAAAGATTTCAATGTCCCATCAAGCTTCAAGCTAAAATCGAAATTTAATAATTATTTATATAAATTAACCTAAAAGTATCAAGTGTTAAGTGATGTTAGTCAATATTACCAGAAAATGTCTAAGTTCTGGAATACGGTTGGGAGCCATTTTCAACAGATAATATCTATTTTTAATATCACAAAATGACTGTTGGGAATCATTACCCACAATTACCTGTGTCAATCTACCCTTAATTCAAGAAATCGATGCCAGGTCGAAATTGTGTTCATTTCATTGTTTCACCTTTTATGTCCCTTTATCTAGGATTTATAATGATTACAAATGCTATTAAGGTAATTGTACCCAAAGTATGTGTTATGTAGTTAGTAAACCATCACCTGGGTTTGTTATATTAATTGCGTTCTATTTGTGTAATTTTAGCTTCAAGCACTGTAGTCTTATCATCTTTTAGTGTAAAGCCCATGACGATCTTTCACATAACAGAATTCCCTATTCAAAATGAAAACCATTATAAGATTAAATACTATTATAAAGAAAGTTTATAAATCTAGGAACAGAAATCTCCAATGTTATGATATTTAACATGTAGATTTTGGTATCAACGAAGATGTCATGTCTACTAGTGATGGAAAATGGAAAGAGGACAGTCGCTCTAAATCATTTGTCGGAAAGGATAAACAAAACCATTACCAAACAGAAAACCAATGTAAAGACTAGAAAACATTTTCAAAAAGGCAAATACAATTACAGATCGAGCGTCACACACAAAGAAGCAGGAGGAGTATATGGTCGGTTGTTCACCACATTAAGTACCAAGTACCAAAATTGCCATTGTTATATTATAGTTCGTTTCTGTGTGTGTTTCATTTAAATGTTGTGTTTCTGTTGTGTCGTATTTCTCCTCTTATATTTGATGTGTTTCCCTCAGTTTTAGTTTGTAACCCGGATTTGTGTTTTCCTCATTAGATTTATGAATTTCGAACAGCGGTATACTACTGTTGCCTTTATAAAATATTTCTGCTCCCGTTACTTCTCATTTTTAAAGATCTGCTATCATGGGCCATCCTATTCTGTGCAGTCTCATTTTAAAAGATCTGCTAACACTTGCCGTATAATCTTGAATAGTCTATGGATATTACTGAGCTACCTCTTATTTGTTATATTTACAAGAAATCTACCCGGAAATTTGTGTTTAATTATAGTAAACTGTGTATAGATGTTAATATCAGTGAAAATACACCTACTTCATGTAATTGTAGTACCTTCGAATATATTTATGGACCCATTTCCCATGTTATAACAGAAGATCTTAACATCGTTCAAGACCGAGAGTTAAAATCATTCCTCAGTAAAGGACCTAAATATCGTCCCCCGTCAATTATTAATTGGAATGAGTGTCGTAATATCATCCACGACTCACTCCATACTTACTGTATGAAATGGATAAAACGGGAAAAAGCTGACAAAAAATCTTTGGACTCTTTTTTTAATTCAGTAATGAAGATAGTTGATATACGTATTCAACATTTTAAAGAACATTTTACTATTAACAATAACCACAAAAAACCTATTTCTCGTATCAAACATAAACTAAAAGAACTAGCCAAGAAATTTGATTTTGTCCCGGTCGATAAAGCTGCTAATAATATTATTATTGTTTGACGTAAATTTTACATTGAGGTTCTGAAAAAAGAAATCACCAATTCACCAACATACCAACTGACTCCATTTTCAGAAAACGACATCTGTAACAAACATAAACTTTTAGCTACCGCTTTACAAGCAGAGCAAAATACAATGAAAGTCCCAACTATGTACTGGCTTCCGAAGCTACACAAAACACCTTACAAATATAGATTTATTTCGTCTTCAAGCCATTGTTCCACTACTAAATTGTCTATTCTTCTTACCAGCACACTGGTACAATTAAAAACCTGATAATAAATTGTTCAAATAAGGCCTTTGAAAATAGTGGAATTAATTACTTTTGGAGTGTCAAGAACTCGTTGGAAGTACTTGATAAATTGCATGCTTATATTGGTGATTTTTAATCTGTTCAAAGTTTTGATTTTTCTACCCTGTATACCACATTGCCTCACATTCTCATTCACAAAAAATTCACACACCTAATTAAATGGGCATTTAAAAAGTCAGAATGTGAATATATATGTTCAAACTCTTTTAGGTCATTTTTTCGTAGCAATAAACAAAAAAACTATGTCAATTGGACATGCTTTGATACTATATATGCCCTTGAATTTTTACTAGATAACATTTTTGTTCGCTTAGGGGATTCCGTATATCGTCAGATTATCGGAATTCCAATGGAGACTAACTGTGCACCACTTATTGCGGACCTGTTTTTGTATTGCTATGAGTTACAATTTATGACAAAAATAAGCAAAGACCCATCGAAACAACAGCTGATAAACAAATTTAACAATACTTTTAGATATTTGGATGATATTTTGGCTCTCAATAATGACGACTTCAGTATTTATATTAAAGAAATGTATCCTGTTGAACCTACTTTAAATAAAGCTAATACTAACAATGACCACTGCCCTTTCCTCGATCTTGATATCTATATCACTAACGGATAGCTGAATACTAAAATTTATGATAAAAGAGATGATTTTTCATTTGCTATCGTTAATTATCCATTTTTAGATGGTGACGTTCCCTTGATCTTACGGTGTTTATATATCTCAACTTGTACGATTCGCTCGTGTATGTAACAATGTTTTAGATTTTAACGAGAGAAATTTATGTATTACTGAAAAATTATTACACCAGGGTTTTCGATATCACAAACTAGTCAAAACATTTACTAAATTTCATCATCGGTATAAGAACATCATTCGTAAATATAGCTCAACATGCAGACTTCTTATACGTTCAGGTATTTCACATCCAATATTTTATGGAAATATTCTTTATAAAGCACAAAGTTGTCAATATTCACCTCAAAAACTAACAAAACCTTTGAATAGACTTATTAAGAAGGGATATAGTTACGATACTGTTGTCAGGTCATTAAAGATTGCATATTTTGGCGTTAATATTGATTCACTTATAGGGTCTTTGCATCGGAACTAAACACATTTATTCAAAAACCAGTTGTTGGCATGACACGGGTTATGTTCTTCTCATATATTTTATGATGGTATGATACTAAACCCCTAACGGGAAGGATTGTGCCTGATGTTCATATGATGAAATCATAATCTTTCAGTCAGTTTAATTGAAGTCTGGAGCTGGCATGTCAGTTAACTGCTAGTAGTCTGTTGTTATTTATGTATTATTGTCATTTTGTTTATTTTCTTTGGTTACATGTTCTGACATCGGACTCGGACTTCTCTTGAACTGAATTTTAATGTGCGTATTGTTTTGCGTTTACTTTTCTACATTGACTAGAGGTATAGGGGAGGGTTGACATCTCACAAACATGTTTAACCCCGCCGCATTTTTGCGCCTGTCCCAAGTCAGGAGCCTGTGGCCTTTGTTAGTCTTGTATTATTTTAATTTTAGTTTCTTGTGTACAAGTTGGAAATTAGTATGGCGTTCATTATCACTGAACTAGTATATATTTGTTTAGGGGCCAGTTGAAGGACGCCTCCGGGTGCGGGAAAACTGGCCCCCTCCGGGTGCGGGAATTTCTCGCTACATTGAAGACCTGTTGGTGACCTTCTGCTGTTGTTTTTTTTCTATGGTCGGGTTGTTGTCTCTTTTGCACATTCCCCATTTCCATTCTCAATTTTACTATCACCCATCTTTTTTTTTGCATGTGAATCTGTTATCATATGCCTTCTCATATCAAAAATTCAGCTTTCATGTGCTGTCTTGTTATTGCCAATTTTTTAAGTTCTGCTAGCATATGTCTTTTGATCTTTTAATGATTAGCTGTCAACAAAAATTTCACAAGAAGTAAAAAGCTGATACACAGAAAAAAATCAAGGGCAAATAATGCAAATACTGCAAATATTGGTATTATATTAGAAAACACGTAAGGACACACTTATTTCTTTTGACATCTTTATATTTACTAGTATAATAATTTGACCAATTGTTTTAAAATATGACAACATATCATTTAATATCTTCATCCTTATCATTTGATATGAATTATCGACCTTTTGCCTCGTTATTAATTGTGTATTAAATCATTATCATCTCTCCTGATGGAGACAAAAGAGTGAATAAACAATAAATAATTTATTACATATGGATGTATGCACATCAAAAATATGAAGCAGGCTCAGGTTTGTGTAGTGGGTTAGAGGACGCATTAGCTGTCACGTTCATTACCACCTAATTGACTAAACTCTTTAACTTGGTTCATAAATTATGTTATTAGAAATCAACCAGCACCACTCTCTAGTAAACAATAAACAATAAACAATGCATGAAATCGTAATGAAATATTCTCTTCGACGTCATCTAGATGAACCCCGAAGACTGGCGAACCTTAGAAGATTTGGTATAAACATCAATGCAAATACGTCATATAGACACAAAGACACGTGAAATAGTGCATAAAAACGAGTTTTTCGAGGTCTGCTTGATGTTATAAACTAAATTTAAGAAAATTCATCAATGTACCTCTATACGAATGATTTTTGCGGACAAATTCACGAAATAGTTCTTTCTGGTGACTTCATTGTTTTACTTCTACTTAGATACCGGACCAAGCACATGCACAACTCATCTCCAACTATGGGCTCAATTAAGATTGCCTCTTAAGAAATCAACTGAAGTCAATTATTGTATAGCAGGACAATAATATTTAAGCGATGCTGTTGCGTAATTTTATTACAAAATTGAACCAAACAGGATGCCAATAGCAAATGTCTATTTCAATGTTCCGCTTTAATCAATGTTTGAAACAAAACAACTTTCAACTTTTATTTGATCACATCACTTGTATTTCTTTGGTTCTTATAACGTGGCTCTGTACTTTAAAAGATCCCGTCAGTATATTATTGTTCTAGTTTATGTCATTATGATATATTTCTATTATGATTTACAAAATACGTTGAACCATAAGCGTCAAAATCATTCAATCGCGTAGTGGAATTTACTATTTGTGAATTCTTATAAATTCTGTATATAACTTTTGGACTATTTTCAATCTCGATCTATTTCTGAAATTTATTCTTACATACTTTTGATTTTTTAACCCTATATGCTAACATTGCCTATGTAAATTTTAAAATTGATTGTATACACATTTAACGAGAAATTTATGTGACGTATAAAATTTTCTGACGTCAGACACTCAAATCAATGAATGTGTTTGTAGATATAGATGTTTTTGTTTTCTGTTAAATTGTTCCTTTAAAAATTGTTATACGATGATGACTGATAGTTGAATTAACTATTTGTGGATTCTTATAAATTCTATATACAACTTTTGGACTATTTTCAATCTCGGTCTATTTCTGATATTTATTCTTACATACTTTTGAATTCTTAACCCTACATGCTAACATTGCCTATTTAAATTTTAAAATTGTTTGCATGCACATTGAACGACAAATTTATGTGACGCATAAAAATAATTTCTGACGTCAGACACACAAATCAATGAATGTGTTTGTAGATAGATGTTTTTGTGTTCTGTTAAATTGTCCCTTTTAAAATTGTTATACGATGATGACTGATGTACCCATATTTTGACTATTTTATTTATTGTGTCGGTTTAATTTACGCATCAATGTAAATATAACGGAATTTGACAGACTGTCATCAAAGTGAGAGGGTTAGCGCTATAAACCAGGTTTAATCAACCATTTTCTACATTTGAAAATGTCTGTTCCAAGTCAGGAATATGACAGTTCTTGTCCATTCGTTTTTGATGCGTTTTGTTATTTGATTTTGCCATGTGATTATGGACTTTCCTAATTGATTTTCCTCTAAGTTCAGTGTTTTTGTGATCTTACTTTTTACACAATACATACGTGTAACAAGATGAATAAAATATTTACATATATACAAACAATACAAAACAATGGTGTGTATAACAAAGGAAAAAAACAAGTCATACTCAAACATTATCATTTGTGTTAGTCGTATTTAAAGTCATGCTAAATGGGAATTCAGCTGTCTATGTCATGTTCACCAATTTGACCCAAAATCTATTATTTGATTTATAACACTAAAACTTATTTTCAACAAATAAAAATTCCAATTGAAATATTTAAACAATATTGCATGTACTCGTTCTAATACATATATCACCTTTTCGTGCGTATTTAAAGTCACATGAAACGAGTGTCTTGAAAGTTTTGAGGTAATCGAGATTGTTAAACCAATGCATGCATATGTACTAAACTAAGTCTTGCATGCAGGTTTTTATACTTATTACAAATTTAAAACGTAGGGTGGTCCTTTATCAACCAATTATATTTCATTCAGTGGTTGCTGATTGCAAGCTAATTAACTTTCGAGTTAGCTGTCGAAGTTTAACGGATATATAGTGACATTGATAAACAATAATAAAAAGAGCACGTGGAAAGCATAACAGCTATTAAGTGAACTGAAAGTGCTATAAGATTTGATTTTACATTTCCATGCGTTCCCATTTGTTTTAGTTAAACTATTCCGTGACAGTTGTTAAATGATTTGTCTTATTACATTTGTTCTTTGATTTTTATTTGATTTTTTTATATACCTTCTACCGCATGTCTGTTTACATTCTTTCATCATAGGGTTTCACTCGCACTTGCGCTGTGCGGTGGACGAAGTTATATAGAAAGGCCACGTTGTGTTTGGGAGGTCAATTATACAATATTTGTAAGCTTATGATTAAAGGATTAAAAAAACAATAAGTTCACATTTACATTTTTTATTATTCGAGATGACCTTCAAAGACTATTGACTGTCATATATCCTGATATAAGCATAAACACAAGTTTGAGCTTTCTAAAAACTGAGGACTGCTTCGCTCTATTGAAATTTAAGGTAATATGTTTGCATGCATGTGGTTGTTGATTAATATTGAAAATGTGGAATTGTTTAGAAATTGATTGAGTGTGCGTTATGTACACCCATGCTTTTAAAATATTATTAAATTTACTTGTTGAAATGTAAAACATTTTCAAATATCTACGACTCTGGAGTTGCGGTTCTCTGGAGGTGTGCCTAGATTGGCAGAACTTATTAAATACAGATAATGCATTTATGTAAACATTGTTATTTTTTTGTATCGGAACATGGTTAAGCAAATCAAATAGTGCATATTGCAGATAATCAAAACAAATAATTGATACTTCAATATTGAATTTCAGTATGCAATATATACAAAGTCATAGGAATCTGATGTGCAGTAGTTGTCGTTTGTTTATGTAATTTATACGTGTTTCTCGTTTTTTTATATAGATTAGACCATTAGTTTTCCCGTTTGAATGGTTTTACACTAGTCATTTTCAGGCCCTTTATAGCTCCGTGTTGAAGGCCATACATTGACCTATATATAATTGTTTACTTTTATAAATTGTTATTTGGATGGAGAGTTGTCTTTTTGGCACTCATACCACATCTCCCTCTATCTATATAGTAAAACGAACATGAAATATGACAGTTGATCAAAATCGTTTTTACAGTAATGCAAATAGTTAAATTCCCGGCATTTGAAAGGAGAAAAATCTGCAACTCTTTATCTCATTTAAGCCAATAGCTTTTGTTATATCTCGATCAGTGGCATTTAAAAGCAACCAGTCAGAATTTGTTTGTGATAAATTATTATTTCAAATTGGCGTGTCTGTCCACTGAAACTAATAGATCCGCGCCGTGATGCTATTAGCAATAAATAAAAAGCCACAATAATGAATTGTATATAAATATTTTTTTAAACTGTTTGATGTCATGTTCTAGATTAATATATCAGTATATAATCGTTTGCCTTTATCAGAATTATTTTTTTTGTTTGACGTATTATTCAACGAAATAGTTATTTCTTGTATCTCCCTTTTTCACTTTTTAATGGCATTGGTCTTTATCTTTTTAATGAATGAACCATATGCTGAACACATGTGGAACCATTCCACTAAAAGCACATAATACATCATCCATTCGTTTTAACTTACTTTGACGTAATTCTGTATTCTTATTTATAACCAAAAAAAAACATATTTACTTGTTTGTCTTTGTCGTAGCAAATGCCCCTTTTAAGGGTTCAAAATGGCTAAGTTGTAAAATATTTAGATAGGAATTTTTATATTCAGGGTACATAAAAATCGTTTATTTTTTGGATGCTTCTATCTTGTTTCCTCGGATATATGTACATATTATCCCCAAAGGGTATGTTATTTTTTTCTTCACCGAACGTTCTCAGTCAGGAATATGACAGTTCTTGTCCATTCGTTTTTGATGTGTTTTGATTTCGCCATGTGATAATGGACTTTCCGATTAGATTTTGCTCTAAGTTCAGTATTTTGTGATACTTTATACTTGCCGGCTGCTGGCTTTTCTAATCACAAAAAAAGTATATTTTTAGGAACATGTTAAGAACATTTTGTTTCATTAACATGTTTAAAGAGTCAGTGTCACATCACATTGTCTTCCAACCTTGCATTTTAAAAATATCTACTATATTATGCAGTCCCTATATTAAAGATCTGCGATTGTGCACCGTCTGATTTTGGTCAAATGATCTTCTATTTTAATTTACATTCTAATGTGTTTTAAAAGATCTGATAGAAACTGGTTTTTATCTTAAAAGATGTACTCTCATCTGCCTTCTCATTTTTAAAGATCTGCTATCACGTGCTTTTTCATTTTCAAATTAAGCTAACATGTGCATTATCATTTCAAAAGTATCATGTACCGTCTCATTTCAAATATTTTTCTATCATTTGCTGTCTCATTTTAAAGGATCTGCCTTCATAGATGTAAGAAGATGTGGTTTTAGTGCCAATTAGACGGATCTCTATCCAAGTCACAATTTATAAAAGACCATTATAGGTCAAAGTACGGTCTTCAACATGGAGCGAATATCAAGCTAAAAAGGGGCCCTAAAATACCGACTCGTCTTAGGAGATCTTCTGTCATGTGTCATTTAATTCTTTTAGAAGATATGCAATCATAGTTTCTCATTTTAAAGTCTTACATTCATGCGCATTATCATTTCAAATGTTCTGTCATGTGACTTTTCGTTTTTAAGATCTACAGCACGTGCTGTCTCGTTATAAAAAGTCTGCCTTCATGATCGTGACGTCTTCAAAATTTTTATCTAACATCATGTGCGGTCTCATAAGTATAATAATTTGACTAAGTGTTCTGTAAATTTAAATATGATTGTTACATAAACTCATTTAATATCTTCATCCTAAAATGATAATAATAATAACCATTTTATTTGTATTATCGACCTGATCCTTTGTTATCAATTTTGAATTATATCTTTATAAATGCTTAATATATTATTACGTATGAAAACATGTGCATCGAATGTCTGTAGAAGCCTCGTGCTTGTGCAAAGCGATTAAAAGGGCTTTAACTACCAAATGGATTATCATCGAATTGATACACTGTTTAATTTTATTAGAAGATAATGTTCTTAAATACCAATCAGCATCGTAAAATCACCGTATTCATACAAAGCATGAAATCGTGATAGAGTATCAGCATGTTGTGCGTATTTAAGAACTTGACGACATCGAGATGACCTCAGCAGACTACTGGACCCAGTTGTTCAACTCTCGGTTAAATTTTAACCAAGGGTTAAATATCATAACCCTTGGTTATTTCCTGTTGTTCATCATGTGGTTAAATTAAACCCTCTGTTAAATTCTTGGTTAAAGTAGATATATTTAACCCACCTTTAGGGGTTGGGTTAAATATTTAACCAAGAGTTGAAATTTTCAAAACAACTTATTTTCAATATTCTAAATTATTATGTAAGAAAACCGCGAGAATTTCGGGGAGAAAGTAATCTCACCAACTAAATAGACTCTTTCTTGATGTTCGTACAGTTGGATTAAACACATATGCAAATACTTCAAATAGTACGTGCAATATAGTACATTATCTTACCTCCTATACATTTTTGATTCAGGAACATGATTGGTTAAGAGCGTCCACTTGGAGACCCGTGTATATTCCATATTAGGTTAGTAGGGAGGCGGGCTTATTTCAATGCACATTGTAGTGGAGTTAGGTCTTTGGCACTTTTCATTGTTTTAATGTATTGAAAGTTCTGTTTAATATTGTTATATCAATAGTTATCAAAGGTACCAGGATTATAATTTAGTACGCCAGACGCGCGTTTCGTCTACATAAGACTCATCAGTGACACTCATATCAATATATATTTATAAAGCCAAACAAGTACAAAATGGAAGAGCATTGAGGATTCAAAATTCCAAAAAGTTGTGCCAAACACGGCTAAGATAATCTATGCCTGGGATAAGAAAATCTTTAGTTTTTCGAAAAATTCAAAGTTTTGTAAACAGGAAATTTATAAAAATGACCACATTATTGATATTCATGTCAACACCGAAATGTTGACTACTGGGTTGGTGATACCCTCGGGGACGAAACGTCCACCAGCAGTGGCATCGACCCAGTGGTGTTAATAGTTATCAAAGGTACCAGGATTATAATTTAGTACGCAAGACGCGCGTTTCGTCTACATAAGAATCATCAGTGACGCTCATATCAAAATATTTATAAAGCCAAACAAGTACAAAATGGAAGAGCATTGAGGATTCAAAATTCCAAAAAGTTGTGCCAAATACGGCTAAGATAATCTATGCCTGGGATAAGAAAATCTTTAGTTATTCGAAAAATTCAAAGTTTTGTAAACAGGAAAATTATACAAAATGATCACATTATTGATATTCATGTCAACACCGAAATGTTGACTACTGGGCTGGTGATACCCTCGGAGACGAAACGTCCACCAGCAGTGGCATCGACCCAGTGGTGTTAACAGTTATCAAAGGTACCAGGATTATAATTTAGTACGCCAGACGCGCGTTTCGTCTACATAAGAATCATCAGTGACGCTCATATCAAAATAATTATAACGCCAAACAAGTACAAAATGGAAGAGCATTGAGGATTCAAAATTCCAAAAAGTTGTGCCAAATACGGCTAAGATAATCTATGCCTGGGATAAGAAAATCTTTAGTTTTTCGAAAAATTCAAAGTTTTGTAAACAGGAAATTTATAAAAATGACCACATTATTGATATTCATGTCAACACCGAAATGTTGACTACTGGGCTGGTGATACCCTCGGGGACGAAACGTCCACCAGCAGTGACATCGACCCAGTAGTGTTAATAGTTAACAAAGGTACCAGGATTATAATTTAGTACGCCAGACGCGCGTTTCGTCTACATAAGACTCATCAGTGACGCTCATATCAAAATATTTATAAAGCCAAACAAGTACAAAATGGAAGAGCATTGACGATTCAAAATTCCAAAAAGTTGTGCCAAATACGGCTAAGATAATCTATGCCTGGGATAAGAAATCTTTAGTCTTTCGAAAAATTCAAAGTTTTGTAAACAGGAAATTTATAAAAATTACCACATTATTGATATTCATGTCAACACCAAAATGTTGACTACTGGGCTGGTGATATCCTCGGAGACGAAACGTCTACCAGCAGTGGCATCGACCCAGTGTTGTTAACAGATATCAAAGGTACCAGGATTATAATTTAGTACGCCAGACGCGCGTTTCGTCTACATAAGACTCATCAGTGACGCTCATATCAAGGTTGTTGATCTGACAATGATGACAGTTTGGCGAATCACAAGTTCGTCGTGGCTTCAGTGAACAAAATATAAATTACAATCCTTGCCTTGAAGGCATAAAACTTTGCTCAGTGCTCGGAGCACAAAAATCATGCTCGAAATGTGAAATCCAGCAATTTGATTGGTTGATTTTTGAGTCCGAGTACAAAAATCGTGCTCGAAAGTTTTATGACCGCAAGGCCAGGTATCTATGATGAGTTTATTTTCCTTAAACAGCAAATGGAAGGGCATATCTTGATACTTCAATTTCACTAAATTCCGTATAACGTAAATCAACGGTATATTGCTGGCTTATCTGCATGTTCTGCAAAGGGGTTGTCCATTAGATTGACAGAAATTATGTCTGCAGGGACAGAAAGTATTCTGAAATACAATGAAACTGATTACTATCGTACATAGTGCTAGCGGTATATTAATTATATGTGGATTCTAAAAATTACAACAACAAAAAAATATTGGATTATCTTTTCTCACTCTGAAATAAATTCTACCAAAACCTTTCGACCCTTTATACCACCATCCCTCTTGTCACATTTGGAAATCGTCGAAAAGAAATAATACACAATGCTTAACAATATAAATGGTAGCATGCACTATACATTATACACCAATACGGACTTTTTTAGCGATCATTATGCTGAAGTTTCTTATTGAAAAATATCTGTTGAACTTGGAGGTATACCTTTTCAACAAATTGTCTGCCTTCCTATGGAAACGAACTGTGTGCCTCTCCTAATTTTCATACGAGTCGGAGTTCCTTTAAGACACTTGTCAAAGCAGTGTATTTTTAAGTGCTCTCGTAACAGCATCTGTTCAAATTCACATATTATATCATGTTAACTAATCATCATGTAGTATCTTTATATTTGATGCGTTTCCCATGTTTTCCTGATTTAGTTTGTAACCCGGACTTGTTCTTTTTTCAATCGATTTATGAATTTCGAAAAGCAGTATACTACTGTTGCCTTTATTTATATGATCTGTATTATGCTAAAAAAAAATCAGAAAGATTTGGCTAATACATGTGGTTTCCAATTATATTTGGATATGTCCAAAGGTATTTACTTGTTAAATGGGTATAAGATGCGATATGAGTGCCAATGAGCCGAATCTCCATCAAATTCGCAATATCAAACAGTAAATCATTATAGGTCAAAGTACTGTCTTCAACACAGAGTTTAAAGCATCTTCAACACGGAGCCTAAAGCATGAGTCATGGTCATTAAATTTATAAGCAGCATTTATTTTATGTGATTCAAATTGCTTATAGAACATTAAATGTGAATAATGTATTATTATAATTAACACAAGAGTGCACACGCTGAAATGTCTCGCCTTCTATACTAATCATTGATATTATGTTGATAGTCCTAAGTATAAAGCTAAGCTTTATAACAACTGTCACATAAACTTAACATTAACCAAGATAACTAAACATAGACCAATGAACCTTGAAAATGAGGTCAAGGTCAGATGAACCATGCCAGGCAGACATGTACAGCTAACAATGCTTCTATACAACATATATAGTTGACCTATTACTTATAGTTTAAGATAAATAGACCAAAACACAAAAACTTAACACTGTGCAATGAACCGTGAAAATGAGGTCACGGTCAAATAAAACCTTTGCGACTGACATAAAGATCATAAAATATTTCCATACACCAAATATAGTTGACCTATGGCATATAGTATTAGATAAAAAGACCAAAACTCAAAAACTTAACTTTGACCACTGAACCATGAAAATGAGGTCAAGGTCACATGACATCTGCCGGTTAGACATGTACACCTTACAATCGTTCCATACATGAGAAAAACAGACCAAAACGCAAAAATTTAACTTTGACCACTGAACCATGAAAATGAGGTCAAGGTCACATGACATTTGCCCGCTAGACATGTACACCTTACAATCATTCCATACAACAAATATAGTAGACCTATTGCATATAGTATGAGAAAAACAGACCAAAACACAAAAATTTAACTATAACCACCGAACCATGAAAATGAGGTCAAGGTCAGATGACACCTGCCAGTTGGACATGTACACCTTATAGTCCTTCCATACACTGAATATACTAGCCCTATTGCTTATAGTATCTGAGATATGGACTTGACCACCAAAACTTAACCTTGTTCACTGATCCATGAAATGAGGTCGAGGTCAAGTGAAAACTGTCTGACAGACATGAGGACCTTGCAAGGTACGCACATATCAAATATAGTTATCCTATTACTTATAATAAGAGAGAATTCAACATTACAAAAAAATTGAACTTTTTTTTCAAGTGGTCACTGAACCATGAAAATGAGGTCAAGGACATTGGACATGTGACTGACGGAAACTTCGTAACATGAGGCATCTATATACAAAGTATGAAGCATCCAGGTCTTCTACCTTCTAAAATATAAAGCTTTTAAGAAGTTAGCTAACACCGCCGCCGCCGCCGGATCAATATCCCTATGTCGAGCTTTCTGCAACAAAAGTTGCAGGCTCGACAAAAATCATCATTTCAAGTTATTGCAATTATCTAGAGGATTTCTTGGAAATCTGGAGATATCACATTACAGATGAAGTATTCACCCTGATTGATCGCTAGTCACTTCTCACTAGTATATGTCCACTCAAGTTATAGAGAAAATGCAATGCAAGTAATCTATGCGTAGAGAATTCTAAACAAGTTCCCACTTTTTTTTAACTTCTATTGCTTATCAAACTTTTCTAGATAATTTGCTAAATCATGAACATGAAATCTTCATTTGATGGCAATAACTCCTTCAAGGTTGCATTTCTTTAAATATTGACAATGCAATTTCCCATAGGAACACCTTTTACGGTTAAATCTGTACCACTTTTACTATGAAGTTTTGAAAAAAATCTTATCTAGAATTGAAAGTTCATATGCACCACAATTTTTTTTCAAATGTCATAACATAGGGCTGTGCGGCATATTTACAACGTTTATATGTTCCTAACAGAATAAATGGTATAGAATATTTGTTTCACCAGGAATAGATATTCTGACAATGTTTATAACAAAGTTTCCATTGGAACTTCTGTTAGGCGGAACAAATATACTTTGACACAACGAGAGCATAACTGGAAACCAGTATGTAAACAAAATTATTTTCTATGAACATTCAAGATCTGCTCAAAAGAGAGGTGTTTTGAGAAACAGCTGTATTTACAAAGTGCAACCTCAATCTAATTATTTGAATTATTTTATGTGTGTTACTTTTTAGTGTTGTGTTTCTGTTGTGTTGGAGTATATTTGATATGTTTCACTCAGTTTTGCTTTGCAACCTGGATTGGGTTTTTTTTTCTCAATCGATTTGTGAATTTCAAACAGTGGTATACTACTGTTGCCTTTATTTATGCTGTTTCCAATTTCAACCAATCTATTTTAATGTTTGAGATAATTGTCAGAAACACAAAGTGTAAAAAAATCATCATTTCAGTGCAATAACTCCTTTAATGGTCATCCAATTGTCTAATAGTTTTGGTTGTTAAGGAAATTTGTAGATCTTGTATTGCTGATTAATTCTGCTGTTCACACTTTCTAACTAGCTACCTATCATAACTTTCATAACTTAACTATAATTGGCAAAAACATTTTTTTTCGAAAATTTTAATTTTAGGGCTATCAATTATCTAGGAGTCATCCAAACGTAGGTTATATTCATAGTTTTGTAGATTATCATCATGCTTGCTATTCACACAGTTTCTACCTACTTTTTATTGGAATTTCTAACCATGTGTGTTGAGAAACAAAAAACTATGGCAGCTATGTTGTTTGATCAACAAGAATAAAAAACACAAACTTAATACTAGATACCCTAATGATAAAGCCTGGCTGATATTGATTAAGCTGTTTAGAGAAAAGATTTTGGAAAAGTAGATGCTGACTCAAAAATCATCCTCTAAGTAAATAACTCCTTAATGGGTCAGCCAGTTGTTCAGATTGTGTTAGCATGTATTTCTAGTCATTTTTTTGTCTTAACAGTTTCTTTCTTCTTCATTTGATCTCTGAAAGAGAGTTTTCTAATCTCAACTTCATTACACATCCTCTTTATCTTTTATATATACCTATCAGATATAATTTTTGCGATAAAAGCCAAAACTTGAAAATTTGCCAAAATATACAATCGAAAGGCAATAACTGCTGGAGTACGATCGGATTATTTCGGTAAGAATATACATCTGATACATTCTGATCATATTTGCCTAATTCAATACAAATCTGACAGAAGGAACACCATTTGATGTACATAAGCTATTAATAATGTCATTTCATTTTGACCTATATTGCATTCCCCATAATTTTATATAAGCTGTTCATTATACAACTATTCACAACAACAAGTTTATTCATGTGGGTTTAATACAGTATCTTATCATTATAAAATCACAAAAGTCATTCTCCTTTCAAGGTTGTTTCTAATTCTCCTGATTCTTTTAATTCCTGCAAATAAATAAAATATTTTATTATAACAATATTATTCTGCAGTAAATACAATCTCTTTCAATCTCTTTGGAGGATGAATTTATCTACGTTAAATCCTATTCTGTTGTTGAACTGTTATTATAGTAGATTATACTAGGTATATAGATAAGACACATAGTTTACACTTGTATTTTTGGGGGCTCTTTATTGCTTCCTGTTCGGTGTGAGCCAATGCTCTGTGTTGAAGGCTGTACTTTGACCTACAATGGTTTACTTCTATAAATTGTTACTTTGATGGAGAGTTGTCTCATTTGCATTCACACCACATCTTCCTATATTTATGTTTAATAAGGTAGTTTATTCGGTATATATAAGAACCCTACAAAACAGACCAAAAATCATCTTTTATTTCGTATATGGATATTCCAAATTTAATAAAAATCTTGCATAAGGATGATTTCTATCAGAAGCAGCTGACAGATGAATACGTTGTCCTGTTGAGAGATGTCATTTTACCATGAAACAAGTTTGTTTGACTGTTCAAACAAAATAAAACTTTTCTTTGGTTTTTTAGAAATATTTTATTAGATCAGATAACTCAATGTGGCAATCCTAAATTCCAATCTAATTTTATACACATCTCTATACATGCTATATTTTGTTTTTATATAAAATCAACATACTTTAATAATATCTAATCCACCAATCAGCTCTCCTTTTACATAGATTTGTGGATATGTTGGCCAGTTAGATAATTTCTTCAGACCTTGACGAACATCTTCATCAGATAAAATATCAAACGTATCATATGGCACTCTACAAAAATAGATACACAGCTTTATTCACTCTAAAAAAATATTGTTCATAAGTCAGGCTACAAAATAAAAATAATATCACACTAATGTTTGAATATCTATTGATCAGGACATTCTTAATCAATTAAAAGGGGTTGGGTATGTTTAAAAAAACTATAACCAAAATGCTTCAAATTCTGAAATGGTTATTGTTCTACATAAACTTCTTATCTATACATATATGTTCAGGCTTAAATTAAAATATTGTTAGTTTGCAGTTTACCGACCGACCCTTGAAAATCCTCCCGACTGTGAAAATTTTATTGCTTTAAATTTGAAGAAATTTCTTTTAATACTTCTATTGACGCGATCCGGAACTTTGGGTCCTTTCCGGAAATGATTTAAAGTCTGGGTCAATTATGCATTTCAAGTTTGGTTTTTCTTAGCTTCCCGTCAAGCGTTCATGTGACCATTTAATGATAAAGCACATGGAAATTGTTTACAGGTATCCATGAAGTCACGGAGGAGTACTTTACGCTGTCGTCTCGTGTCAATTTTAAGAAAAAGTTTATTAGTAAACTGTTTATACAGATTCAGGCACATGTAATGATGTGTGATGACATCATTGACGATGATGCAGCGGATATTCATAACTGACACGATAACCATTCTGTCTCAAACAAATCGGGTACAGAATCTGTGGAGCCTGACTTTATGGAACCAATTTCAGTGGTTAAATAATTCGACAGCAGCTTGAAGTATGGCATATTTTCTACAAATCGTTGTGAAGACGACAAAGATGAAACCACTCCTCTGTGACTTAGATCTTCATGGATATCTGTAAACACGCCTGTACGGAGGAAGGGCTCATTTGAAATGTTAATGGATATAGATCATGCCAAATCAATAAGAAGCAACCCTAACTACACAAAGATATAGAGAAAATGAATGGTTAGCTTGAAAAATAAATATACTCTCTCTATATTAAATATATCTTCGATTGCAATGAGTATGCTCCTTTAGGATAAGGGGGGCTGCCCCACTCATTGCAATTATTCTCTTTCTTACAATATTAAATATACCCAAACTGTGTGGCCTGTGTAAATTCAATTAAAACATGTCCTTAGGAGCTATGCTGCCAATTTTTTTTATGCATTAAAAACATTTCAGTACCGACCATTTACTTTTAATGGGGTGCTATGGATTTCACCCCAAACTTTAAATTTCTTTGGTTTTCATTAAAGCCTGGCAAAAATATAACCTTATCACATATAATTAAATATTGTTAGAAATATGAAAACAATCGAATGTCTTAATACTTTTTTTTTCAAGTTGCCTTTTTTTCAATTGAGGAAGATTCAATGGTTATTTTTTTTTTATTAAAAATACACTCTTTAATACATTGTCTTATAAATCTTTATATCTACATTTTTCTGATGAAAATACTCTACTCATGAAAACATTCTAGTCAAGAAGCATACATGTCTGAATATATTTCTTTAAAACAGTTCTAGTCATAATGACATTCCTTGTTTATAAGTGTTCCAAAATTTAATAATTATACCATATTTTATGTCATAAATTGGATAATGACACTATCTTAAAGTTTCAGTTTTGGTTAAAAAGTTTTTTATCTGAAAATGCCTGTTCATTTGATGTTGGTTTTCAGCATGTCCAGTGTTTGTTGTTTTAAAATGTTTTTTTTTCTTCACAAGAAACTTGGTTTAGTGTAACTGCTTGTTTAAACTGTATTTTGGCTGATAAAATAAGTGAAACTGCGAGCTACTGCTCACTGATGATACCCCCGCCGCAAGTGGATAATATTAATAGTGTAAAAATATGCAAGTGTTCGGTAAACAGGAAGTTGTCGAGTGATGAATCTGAAAACGCATCACACGGTGTAGCTGACTTATATAAATCCTGAAACCAAATTTCAGAAATCCTTGTATTGTAGTTCCTGAGAAAAATGTGACGAAAATTTTCAACTTGGCTATCATGTGTAAAATCAGACAAGTGTTCGGTAAACAGGAAGTTGTCAAGTGATGAATCTGAAAACGCATCACACGGTATGGCTGACATATATAAATGTTGATACCAAATTACAGAAAGGGTGGATGTGTAGTTCCTGAGAAAAATGTGACGAAAGTTTCATGGGACGGACTGACTGACGGACAGACTGATGGACAGACGGACGGACTGATGGACGGACTGACGGACGGACTGACTGACAGACAGAGGTAAAACAGTATACCCCCCTTTTTTAAAGCGGGGGTATAATAAAATATTTTTCCTTCCTACCGACCCTTCAGTCTGAAGGTACAGTCGGAAAACTGCAAACAAATATATTTTTAAGGTTGGCCTCAACAATAGTTATCCATACAGATATGTTTTCCTTAATATTTTATTTCCCGTTTTTCAAATTAATATTTTATATTGTTGATATAACTGTATTATTCAACAGAGACGGTCTTTTCTCACTTAATTTCTTAAAAACTTTAAACTGAGTAGTTCTGTCATACCATTTAACTGTAAAATCTGTTTTAGATATAAATTCTTCAATGTATCTCAAAGACATGTTGTCATTTGCCTTCATCTCAATTTTATATGAGAACAGAGTTGTACAACTCTGTGTTTAGATGGGGTCATAGTATTGTATATCCATTATTATATGAGGTTATGGTTATGCAATGTGTGCTGAGGTAAGGTCATATTTGTTTAATTGATTTCTAACAATAACATAGTCCTGTAAACTTTTGTTTACATTCACAGGCATTTACACGTTTCTTCTCTTTTGAATGTCATGTAGGTTAGGGAAGAAGACAAACCAAACAATATTATTGCTTGGAAAGTATGCAAGCTGTGTTAATTAAAGATCAGCTCCAATTGATACCAGTGGGCATTCAGATTGAAACTGTCATATAAAAACTAAACCATAACAATATCATCTAACTCAAAGTTAAATTATTTTTTTATCTTTTCTATTATCATACCCAATTTCAGATAGTATTCCAATTGTCTGTTTACTAAAACCACATCTAGGAGTCTCAGGATCTCCTTTCATAAATAACATCACATTAGACCTTTTTATAAGTTTCTTAAGCCTGCAAAAAGAAAAAAAAAAACACTGAAAACCTGAAACTAATAAAAAGAGTGAATCCCAACTAAGGATAATTACAAGAGAATTTACTCTTTTTCCAAATCAAATTTTGAATTTAATTATCTAAATATTTCTCATATTAAATATTTATAGTTAATTCTTATTTACAATAAGTTTACAAATGTGAAATTTCTAATAATGTCTAACCTGTTTCTGAACAAAAGAAAAAAGCATCCCCAAATCCAAGTCCATGTTTATATATATTTATACATGCCTAAGGACATGATGGATGCATGATATGACATTTGACATGGGCATACTAATAGGAAAATTGAACTCAAACTATTTAAAGGGAAGACTGAGTCCTAAAATCATGTATGTTCACAAAATTATACCCATAATGTAAGTTTCAATAATAAAGATTTTAAATTGTGTTCACTTTATTTTAACATCAATATAAATATGTCCAATAAACTGTTTTTGAAAATACATTAACATAATCATCCTTAAAATAAAATTATTATTAATACTATATGTGTAATGATGTCCAACAAGGAAAACAAGCGATGTAGGGGATGTAGGAGTAGTATATTAGAGTAAGAGGTATATAAATAGGGGATCACTTGAATTTTAATTGATTCTACATCATTCAGCCATTACAGGCATGATGAAATGTACAAGTTGTGTAATTCAGTATGTACATGCATGAATAATTTGTTTAAATTCTATGAGAAAGAAATCAAAATATCTTCAAAATTCTGAAATCAAATTCACAAGGGAGCATTTCAATTGAATTACAAACTATTACCAGCATTACTCACTAAATTATAAATGATTATATACCTATATGGAGTAATTTTCTTTCAGAACCATAGGTCATTCTTTCTCAGAATCAACCCAGACAATATCATGTTTCAATGAAATATGCTCTAAGGCATAAAATAATGACCTGTGGCAGGTCATTATTTTCCTTGATAAAAATGCAATCTATAATTTACTTTAAAATTATATTCGTCTGATAGTTTTTTGTTGCCGATTTGGGAATTTATCTTTAAAAGTTCAATCAATGATAGGTGTAAAAGAAATTTCATTTTAATCTTAGAAACAAATATAACGTGAAGTTATGTTGATTTATCGCTAGAATACAGAAAATTAGCATATACATGTATGTGAGATGAATTTTAATGTAGACTTTCATAAAATAAAGCCAGATTTAACATATTAGTGTGCAAGATTTTGAAAATCCTATTGAGTCACACTGAATAGGTTGATTGATTGTTGGATGATTGCTTAACATCCAGTGGCAAACATTTCATGCATGGTCAGGACATTACACACTGAATACTGTGACCTACATGTATTTATATTCGTCTTCGTGTCAGTTCTTAACTTTTTTAATTTATGTACACCTTTTACTCTATCAAATGATCAACTAATAAGATATTCTTATATTATATTGAATAACATTCACGTAACTCAATATAGGGTCGGGTGGGGAGGGTATAAAGCATAAAGCATAACAGATTTATTTAAAGTCGGTTATACATATAACAATACAACATCAGCTCTGTAGAGCTTTTATCTGACATTATATTTCTCAACGTATAATTATATCCTTATTATATGTTAAAAGAATGTATTGCGGTTCAAAAGACAATCTTTCTGAATATTTCATTCGATTCAATTAAAATTGTTGAAAAAATAACCACTTTTCCACGATAGAAATGTCATAACAAAAACAAAAAACAAACCCACTCCCTCTTTTCCATAAACTAAGTTGGTACAATAATTTACTTACAATGTGTCTTGTATTTGTCAAACACTGTTATGGGATGGTAACAATTTATTTGTGTGTTTCTTCATGCAGTTGCAGTAATATTTTTAGGATAATAAATTTTAAAAGGTTTATATCTAGATTAATAAGTGTTTTATTTCACATTCTAAATGAGCCATAGGGCGTATTAAAATCTGACAGCATAAGAAAGGAATATCCCATTTTAGTGCGGTCGGTAAAATAGGAAACTAAATTTTGCAAATCTTTATAAAAAATAATATGTTTTTGACGATATATAAGTCAGATAATGCATATTTTAAGGTTTTTCTTGTCATAGAACACACCTCGGGGAGTCATGATTGCCAAAAGAAAGACCTCCCTACGGTCGGTCTATCATTTGATCAATCCTGACACCCCTCAGTGTGTTCTACAACAAGAAAACCTTAAAATATGCATTATCTATAACAGAAACTGACCAAATTTCTTTTAATAATATGAATCAATTACTATAAAATTAGGGTCAAATGAGGTGCCTCTTGTCTGATGACCATATAAACTGCATATAAACCTAACAGAAACAATTGACATAGGCTATGTTTCTCACAATTTTATAACTTATTTAATCAAATACTCCCTCTGAATTCTCCAGATTTATCAAAATATACTTATAATACTCCTTCACCTGAATAACTCTTACTAAATTAAGTTATATTTGTTATTTAAAGTTATTATTTTTAGCTTGTTATTGATTGTTTTATGGACATCTTTATACATAAGCGCCTCATTATGAAAGAGAAAACAGTTCTTGACATTTATAACTCCTATTAAGGTGTTAGCATTATTATTGGTTTATATGAATTGTTTGTAGGGGCAATTCAGATTTAAATTTATAGACCATGTTATAGTCCCACTGGGACTTTCAAGTGAAGAACAGAAATTATTTCTAAAGAGTTGGGCATTGGTGGTTGATGTTTGTTATATTGTCCATTTTTTGTGATTCCTCTTAAGCTTTGGTATACAGTATAAACTATCTATATTATAAACAATAAAAATTGAGTCTATAACTGTACCTGTCTTCTAACTTTTCTTGTTGAGGAAGTTGTGATTCTAATTCTCCAGTCTCGACCAATTCTTTAACGATATCCAACCCTCCAAGTAACTCTCCATTAGCATATAATTGAGGATATGTAGGCCAATTAGAAAACTTTTTCAAACCTGCATTTTTAGAACAAGATTTTATCATAAAAATCAAAATCCATGTCTTTGACCTCTGATCTTTTTTTTTTTAGTTCATGCATACACAAGAATCAATCTGACTAAAATACAGATTCTGACATAACAGAAAGTAGAACATAGTGTTGTCAGATCAGTGTAAGCTTAGTATCTGCATTTGAATCAGATTGAAGTAGCATAGTTCAGTCTGTAATACTTGCTGTCACTTGCTTAATTTTGTCACTTTATAGAATTGTTTTTGGGGTGGTTTTTTTTTGGTACTTTTTAACTTTTTATAATCTGAATTTGTTTTAAGACATGACTGGATGCTTTTCGAAAATACATGCATTTACCTGCCTTCAATATATTTTTATGTTACAGACAAAATCAACTTTTGATACTAGTTTCATCGTAAAAAACAACTGTAATATTGATTACCAAATAGGTAACACCTACCATACATATTCATCATATTTAATGTAGTTTATTAAGGATGCAAACATAAGTTAATGGACATATATCTCTTTAAAATTACAGATCTATTTATGTCAACCATTTTCATAAATATATTCTTAGCTTCACAGATTAATTCAATACCCTTTAAAATAATGCTGAATCTAACTACGAACATGCAGAAACAGGCTAAAAAAACGTTTTTCTCCCTAAATTCAGGCCCGTCCTAAAATCATGAAATTTTTTATTCAAACAGTTTTTGGTGGGGCTCATGTTGCTTATCCTTAGTTTTTCTTGGAGTGTTTAGTGTGCTGTTTGTCATATTTGTTTTGTGTTTTGCAATGGCTTTGTCAATTTATCTTGGGCTTATGATTTTATGCATCTCTTTCATATCTTTTCCTTCTCTTTTAAAGCTTTTTTTTTACTTATCCCCACTGACTGATGGAATGTTAGATGTTTGTATTGACCAATAACATACCTTGTCTGACTTCCTCATCTTGTAATATATCAAACGTACTGTACTTGATACCTCGGTCATTCAAAATCTGTGTTATAGTACGACTAAAACCTGAAATAATATAGGTCATTCCAAATCTGTGTTATAGATATATAGTACGACTAAAACCTGTATCAATATGGTATTTTCATCTTTTAGAAGATATTTTTTTACTCGGCTAATCTAATCAATGAGTATGGATTTCTCTCAGGAGAAATTTAAAGGTCACAGCTGTGAATAAACTACACAGTGAACAAAAGCTAATGTATTTATTCAATGGAACATTAGAACTGACAAAAGTTTAAATAGATTAAACAATAGGAGAGGAGTCTGTGGAAAAGTTTCATTATAGGTTCGCAATAAAAGGTAAGAAATTAACAGTAATGGGGAGATTTTGTTAAGTTGTAAGGATGAACCAGAATTCTTTTTGAAGTGACTTACCACATTTTGGCTCATCAGGCGATCCTTTCATAAACAACAGAACAGGAGCAGAGTTCAGTAAATTCTTTAGCCTGGTGTCAAGATCCTAAAATCAATACAAAATTGGTTTTTAAATTAACAAATTCATAATTACAGTTCAATACGCCTGCTTAGAAATGATAACTACAGTATAGTCACATTCATAAAATACATGTATAAATACTGCTAACCAATTATTTTTATCTGAGTCATATGAAGAATTTGAAATAAATTTTATATTGGTGTATTACTGCAGTACCCAATTCTTATATGTTTGAAAATGTCACTCAGAAATCTGTAAAAAAAAACAGGAACGATATATTCCTAGATGAATATTGTTTGTAATCATGGTAACTTTGTAATTCAAGCAATTCCAAATGTTCACAAAAATGATTATAAATTAAAAGAAGAAAATAAGAATAAAGAAAAAATTAAGATGAGATAGCATGAAAAGTTCATCTGGATTTTTAAAGTTCTATTTGCTTTTAAGTTCAGAATTACTTTATAGCAATACAGGGATTCTATATAAAATATATATATCATGTATATTGACATGAAAGGTAAAATTACAAGTTTAGAAATGGTTACTAATTTTCAAAATCTTTACAACTGTTGACCTTATCTGTTGCATGCTAGTCGCCAAGTGAATAAACAAAGAACTTTTGATTCTTGTACGTTGTATAAGTAATTGTTGACAGATATAACAAATAATATAGTATTGTGTGATTAATGAACTGTCTGCAATTCCTTCATGTATCATATACATTTAGTTATTGCTATATACTGTAAGGTGAAATGAGTTGCACTTCTATTACCTGTTTTGGAGGTGCTGCTGTTTGCTGAGTAATGACACCAGCTGTTGGTGATGACAATAATCTGACTTTCTTTGTCAATTCTGCAGCATTAGCACCATCTATCCTGTCTACCACCTGCTTCTTCTGTAAACAAATAAAGTGAACATTTATTTACAAATTTTGTCCATAGTGTAAAAATCCATCCATTCTTTTTAAAACATATAAAAGATGAGTGGTTAGAGGCTTATAGACATGATAGATGTAATTTACAATGGACTAACAAAACATCATTAACTTGTAACAATGTACTTTTAAACTACAAAATGAAACATCCATTTTCAAAATATTAAATATTAGGTGTTTGTATTCCAGCCAAACACTTTGTTCAGTTTGAAAATGTAGCAATCTAGAGTACATTAGTACATAAATATTTTTCTTAATCATTTTTGTCAATGGAGACGAGTTAAAGAATCTATCTATATATACATGTAAAAACCTACCTTAAGGAAAATAAATGTTGGCACTGCTGCTATCTGATATTTCTCTGACAATTCTGGAATATCCTCTGCTTCAACCTGATAAAATCAAAGTAGGATATCACAAACAAACATCTTACATGTTTTGTTTACTGATAATTGTGGTCACTAATTCATAAATCAGCATGATTAAACCATCAGTACGATTTATGTTAATAGTAAAAAGAATAATCAAAAAGTTTTATCCTTTCACAGCATACATTGTACATGGCATATGAGTTCAATTTGTGATTTGTACAGTCCATGTCACTTAAGGGGGTACCCAACACTATACTCCAAAAAAATCCTGTCGTTTAATTTTTCTTAATTTTTTTTCATTGATAAACTAGGCCAATCTTAACATCTTGTAAAAATTTTAAAAGATTTGAACCATAGGTTTAAAAGATTTGGCAACTCCAATATGGCATATTTTACATACTAGTATCGGCCAAAATTGGAAGTTTCTGAAATATGGGTATAGGGTTGAATTTGTTAAAAAATTAAAAATTTAATCCTAAATTGACAATAGCATAGCTAATAATGATAGCTGAGGTGAATCTTAGTTCACTGATACCCCTTTCTTGTAAGTTTTTTATTCCGGATTTAAAATTTTGCCCAAACTTTAATAGGGGGTATCAGAATCAGCCCCAAAAAGTGAATACTGTGCTTCAAGTATTTGAAGAAGAATTTTTTTTTGAAAAAAAATGTGTCGTTTAATTTTTTCATAAAACTAAGCATTTGAAGTGTTATACTAGTCGGTTGTTCTTGCAAATTTGTTTTAAAATTTAACCGTTAGATTTTTTGGTATTTATGTTTAAATGACGCCCCACCCTCAAATTGGTTCATTAAATAAGAGCAAAATCTATTCAAAAAGTACATAATGGCCATATTTTTGTTCGTCTTTTGAACTAGGCCTTAGCTATTTGGCATGTGGATGTATCATCACAGGGTTAAGTGTCTTAAATCATGATGACCTTTGTGTGACCTTCAAATGTGACCTCAAGGTCAACTTTATGTTTTTTTTCCGTGAAAACACAACCATGTAGGCCATAACTTCTTTGCCTTTTGACCTAGGCCTTATATCTTTGGCATGTGGATGTATCATCATAAGGTGGTGTGCCTTCTTAAAATTTCGACCTTCATGTGACCTTGAACTTTGACCTTAAGGACGATAATCGTGGATTTTGGTAAGAAACACTTGTACGGGCCCCGACTTTTATGTAGTTATGAATTCATATTTATTTTAAAAAATCATATTACACAAGCTTTAATCTACCATACAACAATATAGACACATTTATGAAATGTCAACCCATTCAATGCACACGGAATACATAATGGACATTTAGTCACATAAAATTGTTTGAAAATGGAATCGTTTCTATTGAAGCACAGTGTACGTACTTAACTACTCAACAGACAGCAAAGTGAAAACTTCCTAGGAATCAAACAGTAGGAGGAGTTATGCCAAATAACTATATACCAATAATGGGACGGACGGAAGGACAGACGGACAAGGGTAAAACAATATACCCATCCCCGACTTTCAGTTGCAGGTTTAAAATGGATGTCACTTATTTTTGATTTGAGATATGAGCTGTTGAAAATTAAAAGCATGACACGCCAAAAATACACATGATACATAGGGAAAAGCTTTAAAGTTGGCAGATGCTTTACATGATCCAGATTTTCAATTTATTGGTCTTTTGGCCAGATTAAAAAATATACAATTCAAAACTTAACAACAAAACCATTGGTGCAAAAGAACCACGGCTCATTGGAGATGAAATAGAGCTGACTGTGTAAAATCCTTATACTGTTATGAAAATTAGATACAACTGGTTTTTAGTTAAAAGCACGGCAGTTACAAGTTTCACATTATTTTTGGGGCCCCTTATTATTATAGAGAATGATTACTCTATTCAGTAATAATCTTGAATTGAGACTTGAGAAGAAACATTTTCACTTGTCACTTGCAATTACACCACACTTCCTTTTTTATATTTATTCCAAAATTGCATTTGACAAAAAGAAATCGGAAAGATATACAAGTTAACATGACAAAAGCACAACAAAAGACAATAACAAATTTTGCTATCCCTTCGAAATTTAAATTTGATAAAGCGAAAATGACATGTTCTATTTATATCATACTTGTGTAGTTTCAGTTTCAACTATGATTCTAAATATAGACTTTACTTTCCCTAAAATTGCGAACGGAATAGAAGACACCCGTTAATTTTCTACGACTGTCAGGATAAAGGTTGGAAAAAGATACTAAAAAGATATTTTTTTTTTATTCAGATGAATTAAAAATTTCAAAGCAAAAATATGTGTAGTGTTTTTTTTTTTTTGGACTGAATCGGACGTTTTTTTCTTCTTTTTGCCTTGTTCCGTGACATGTATATGATGCGCTGGTGGTTGATTATCCCTATGGGTATCTTCTTACTTTATACATGAATATAAATCATGCAATAAAATATTCCATTGCACTTCAAAAAATATGACAGCAATTATAAAATTATAAATTATTCGTACTCTTTTTTACATTACTACATGTATTACTAAGGCCATAGTGTATTTCATTAAAAACTACATGTTTCGTTTAAAAAAAAAGTATTGTGGAGTCAATTTAGTTTTGATTTAATCAATTTGATAAGAAGATCTACGAACATAAGCATTGTGCAATTGTCCAGGGATTCTTATTTATTTGGTTAAAATTTTATAGTCGGAGGGAGCTACCATTTGAGAGGGGGTAGGAAGGGTCCTGATCCCTAAATCCCGGCTTAAAAACACAAAATATCGAGGTCCCGAATTTAAATAAATTTAAATCCCGAAATTCGAAAAAAGAATTTCCGGATCTCGAAAGGGTCAATTCCTAAATCGCAACCTTAAAAACACTCGATCCCGGAGTCCCGATAAAGGTCCTATCCACCCGGCCTCATTTGAGGAGGGGGGCTTGGATTAAATTTGAAAAAAGGCAAGACAGGCATTTGAACAAACAAAGACAGGATCAGTAATTTGGCATAACAAGCAGGATGACAATTTATGAAAACAATTTCAGTAAACTAATGAAAATTGCAGGTCCGTAAAGAATGAAAAATAAAAAATGCAGGACAGTAATGATGATTACAACTATTAAAAAAATGCAGGACAAAATTTTAAATCCTAGCCCTCCCCCCCCCCCCCTAAATCAAATGGTAGCATCCTTAGACTTTTGACTTTTTGTACTTTATTTCATTTTATTTAAGACCTAGGCATTGCCAAGTAAAAACGAAAACAGTTATGGTCCTTTCTCTTTCTGTTTCCCTCCTTTTCTAATAACGTCCTGGTTTTCTTTCGGTAAATTTATTTCACTTTGAAATTTCCCTATTATGTCTCATTGAAGATTCGTTTATGGAAAATGAGTAACTTTAAATGTATTAAAAGATTAAATGAATAACAAAGGGTGTACAGTTGGTCTTAGCAATAATGTAAACATTCTGATCATGATCTTTTAAAAGCTTGCATATTGCACATAATTTTAAAATGTAGCAATGAATAAGACTATGAGTAAGAGTTATCTTTTCTTAGGTGTTCTGTACCCCCTTAAAATATACATGATATACTAGCTGTTGTTTAATATATAAATATATAGAGCAAAATCATTGCCTAAAATAATTGATTGTCATCAGGGACTACAAAATATACTCAAATATTTGAAGGCAATGATTATACTCTACATGTGTACATATGATTAATATTTCCAAGCATGTAAAAGTCTAATAGTCAAGATTCTGCATAGGTTTGCAATTTTTAAGAATGTCATAGTTGTTTGACTGATCATATTCATATTGATTGTTTAGTACATATATTCAACATTTACCAGTATACAATATGTTTGAATTTAGGCCTAAATTGGTAAAAACGAAGAAGATGTGGTGTGATTAACAATGAGACAACCAGACATGCCAGAATTTAAAAGACGTAGAGGCTAGCAACAATGAATATAACCTATTCAATATGAATAGCTATTCTCATTCCTTTTGGTAAATATTGGAAGTAACAAACTACAAATGTAATGGCTCCCACTGAAAACCTTACTTGGCAACAACCAGGAAAAAAAGAAACTATGTTAGCAAAAGTAATTACTTTAAACCATTCGGAACATTCCTATATTGTGTTTGTTTGCATTTCACTTTATCTGTACAATAAAAACTGTTTTAAAAATGTGTTACAAGAGCAATAACTCTAATTAGACAATTCCAACAAAATGAAGACTAAGTTCATGTATATATAGAATCTGGATCTAGATACATGTAATGTTGGCAATTTATAATATTATAACACTTATAACAGGTTACCCCAAAGATAATTGTGGCCAAGTTTGGTTCACATTGGCTCAGTAGTTTTATAGGAAATGTAGGAGAAGTTTTTTGTCAAAGTTAAAAAGACAAACAACAAACGATGGACACCAAGTGATAAGAATAGCTTATAGGGTATTCAACATGTTTGAGGTAAACTTCATATTCACCAAAATTAAAATTGACATCATCTGTATACAGTTTATCTGGCAATACAATTCAAATTAAACATGATAAAATGCATCTATCTCCAAAAACCTTAACTAAGGGAAACAATAGTATACTCATGATACTTGTATGGTGATAGCAGCGGAAAACATTTTTTAGAAGTTAATAAAGTTGTGTACCTTCATGAATACAACATTAACAAATTCTGTTTCTTTGGAAAGTTCCTCTAGAACCTCGTTCATCTGTTTACACTGTGGAGCCCATACAGCTGAGAAATGAACAACAACCAGCTGGCTACAAGTTTAAAAAGAATTCATATCAAGTGTACAGTCTTTTTATAAAATATCATGAATACTACATGTAAAATATAAAATAAGTCCAAAGTAACATTATGGACATGATGGAGAGAATTTCTACAGCTTGTCTGGCAGAACAGCTGTAGGATGTCAGAGTAATCTCAGACTATTTACCAATATGATCCAGTGACCCAAAAGGGTTTTTTCTGAAATTTATAGCAAATCATTAGTAGGGAGGTTGTCAATGCGATTATCGTAAAGTAATGATTCTTGCAAAGGCAAAAATATCAGATTTTACCCAACTTCAGTTTGAGATATTGTAGTTTCCTAAATATCATACATGTGATTCTTCCGGCAGGAGTCAAAATCTCCCGCTTTTCAGACCCTCTTCCGTTCCTCCTGTTAAAATTTGAAATCTTCCGCTTTTTGAAAATTTCAACCTTGTAAAATTTTAATACATATTTTTGTTTACAAAATCGATAGGGACAGAGGAAAAGTCCGAGAAACTCGAAATTGATATGGGAAAAGTCCGAGAAAAACGGAAGTTTCCCGTTGTGTCCATGGTAAAATGAGGTCGTAAAAAAGTTAAAATCAGCCTGAGGTGTTTAGGATTAAAATGTATATACAACAATAAATCAAAGATAATAGGCAAATACCTTGTAGCTAGTTTAAGACACAATAAAATTGAGAATGGAAGCCTGGTTGATTAAAAGTGAAATACTGACAAAGGATTAAATTGACTTATTGTACAAGTTGTATAAACAACGATTTATTTGATGCTGTTGAAAACATGGAACATATACTGAACCTCAATAAAAATAAAATCAACTCAAATATGATATTTATGGCTCATTTTCTATCTAAGCCAATGGAATACCTATACAAGTATAGTTGTCTTGGACTGTTCTAAAATTTTATAAAATTTGACAAAATGCAAACCGTATTTTATCACCAAATACCCCAGCAGCAAATAAAAGAAGACCAAGTATCTAGCCAAATTTAACTCTGCCTAGAGATCTGATTTCAAATGATGCAGATCCAGTACCAAGTGTCAAGACCATGCTTACTACACTTCATGCAAAGCTGACTATGGTTGCCCTAATTACTGGACCAAACTTATGGAGACAGCTACCAACAGCAAGCCTACAACTCTATTAACTTAACACCTTCTGTTACAAGCATGTTCAGTAGTGGTACCAAAGTTGACAATGTAGCTTAATCAGAGATACTTTTTGCCAACTATGTATGATGGCTGATCACTTTATCAATAAAATTGAGAATGGAAATGGGGAATGTGTCAAAGAGACAACAACCCGACCAAATAAAAAACAGCAGCAGAGGGTCACCAACAGGTCTTCAATGTAGCGAGAAATTCCCGCACCCGGAGGAGTCCTTCAGCTGGCCCCTGAACAAATATATACTAGTCCAGTGATAATGAACGCCATACTAATTTCCAAATTGTACACAAGAAACTAAAATTAAAATAATACAAGACTAACAAAGGCCAGAGGCTCCTGACTTGGGACAGGCGCAAAAATGTGGCGGGGTTAAACATGTTTGTGAGATCTCAACCCTCCCCCTATACCTCTAACCAATGTAGAAAAGTAAATATATAACAATACGCACATTAAAATTCAGTTCAAGAGAAGTCCGAGTCTGATGTCAGAAGATGTAACCAAAGAAAATAAACAAAATGACAATAATACATAAATAACAACAGACTACTAGCAGTTAACTGGCATGCTAGCTCCAGACTTCAATTAAACTGACTGAAAGATTATGATTTCATCATATGAACATCAGGCACAATCCTTCCCATTAGGGGTTTAGTATCATACCATCATAACATATATGAGAAGAACATAACCCGTGTCATGCCAACAACTGTTTTTAGAATAAATGTGTTTAGTTCCGATGCAAAGACCTTATCAGTGACTCAATATTAACGCCAAAATATGCAATCTTTAATGACTTGACAACAGTATTGTAATTATATCCCTTCTTAATAAGTCTATTCAAAGGTTTTGTAAATTTCTGAGGTGAATACTGACACCTTTGTGCTTTATAAAGAATATTTCCATAAAAAATTGGATGTGAAATACCTGAACGTATTAGAAGTCTGCATGTTGAACTATATTTACGAATGAGGTCTTTATACCGATGATAAAAATAAGTAAATGTTTTGACTAGTTTGTGATATCAAAAACCCTGGTGTAATAATTTTTCAGTAATACATAAATTTCTTTTGTTAAAATCTAAAACATTGTTACATACACGAGCGAATCGTTCAAGTTGAGATATATAAACACCGTAAGATGGTGACAAGGGAACGTCACCATCTAAAAACGGATAATTAACGATAGGAAATGAAAAATCATCCCTTTTATCATAAATTTTAGTATTCAGCTTTCCATTAGTGATATAGATATCAAGATCGAGAAAAGGGCAGTGGTCATTGTTAGTATTAGCTTTATTTAAAGTAAGTTCAACAGGATAAATTTCATTAATATACATACTGAAGTCGTCATTATTGAGAGCCAAAATATCATCCAAATATCTAAAAAGTATTATTAAATTTGTTTATCAGATGTTGTTTCGATGGGTCTTTGCTTATTTTTGTCATAAATTGTAACTCATAACAATACAAAAACAGGTCTGCAATAAGTGGTGCACAGTTAGTCCCCATTGGAATTCCGATAATCTGACGATATACGGAATCCCCAAAGCGAACAAAAATGTTATCTAGTAAAAGTTCAAGGGCATATATAGTATCAAAGCATGTCCAATTAACATAGTTTTTTTGTTTATTGCTACTAAAAAGACAATTATACATAATGAATAAATATTTGAAAACCCCTTATCTTTTATTTTTATCAAGTAAAAATGGATATGCAGGTGTTTAAAGGTATGGAATTATTGTTCTTTTAACCAAAAAAGGTAGATATGCAGTTTAAACACACACAAAAAAACATTGCGTACGTCGATAAAAAATCTCCAATTATGAGACCAAAACTCCATCTGAAAATTTCCAAATCTCCAGTTGTGGCTTGACAACTCTGTCACCTGGTCACATGTTTGTAAAATAGATGTCCCAAAGGGTAAAAAATCAAAGCATAATAGAGCCTCATTACCATCATGAAGATAGATTGCTTGCAGTTCCTAACCCTTTGATAGATTTGGCCTGACAAATACATGTAGCCCAAAATATGATAATTATCTAAACGGTCATAACTTCTGAACTGCATGAACTGCTTGACCCGATTTCAAAAATTTGGCACCAATAAATTTTTTTTTTGTGCTTTCAGAATAATGTAATTTTTTAAGCACTTACTCTATGGATACTTCATATTTTGGCTGACCCTGACCTCCCTATCAATGTATCAATCATTCAATATTATCCATTGAACAGCAGTGTATTTTAATATTTCTTTCATTATGTAATTCTTAAGTTTGATTAATATACTTCTGAATGTGTCAGATCATAGTTTATAAGTGTACCTGTCTGAATTATCGAGTAATTCATTAAATTCTTTGACTGAAGATGTTTCCCGAACTTTTGCCATTTTCCCCTGTAATAATGCTCTGGTACCCTGATATAATGATACACTGAGTGAGCAGTGTAGAAATATATTTATTACTGGGAACAAGGACAAATAAAGGGAAGTAACAATTTAAATCTAGCAAATTACCAAACGTAACTGTAAAAAAAAAGTCAAGTAAAGAACGCTAAATAAATGACTTCCAGTCCGAATTTTAATATCATATATGACAATTTTGATTAATCTTATCTAATTATATGTCTCTGATTTTATATAAAAAATTTAAATTCATAAGTGTTAAAAAAACAGTAACGCGTTTTTTTTTAACCCCTGCAACATAGGACATTATCTATATCTAATCATGATAAAAAGCATGAGTTTGATCTGGTACTACTATAACTGTGTTATATTTTGATAGATACAAGACATGCATAGATGATGCAATAAATTAAGATGACACAAGTATATCATTATACATAGCTTACTGTATAGACAATAAAATGATTTACATGTTTACTAAAAATTATAATTCAAAAAGTAAAATTCAAAAAACAAATTTCTCAAATTCAATATATATAACATTATAATGATATATAATTGTCACACTCTTTCTGTGATGTAATTGCTTAATTACTTGTATTTTAAAAACTACATATATTCTTGTAGATCTTCTGATTGGTCATGACAAAAGTGATCAGAAATCATATCTGACATTCTTCCTCAGTCATAACCTTCAATCATTACCGAACTGAACAAAGAAATAACACGACTGGTGCCGTATACGGTACAGGAAATGCTTACCCTTCCAGAGCACACGATTTCACTCCAGGTTTTTAGTGGAGTTCGTGTTGTTTCTTATTTATTATTCATAACTGTTGGTGTAAATGTCTTTTGGTTTTGTGAGTCTTTGTTTACTCCTTGGTTTTGAATGTTACTTTTGTCTTTATATACAAATTCCTCTGTTACACGTTTTAGGTTGAACATTATATCTGATTTTCTTCAATTTCACTGCTGTAGAAGTCAGATTTTGGAGTTTTACGTGATCTTTGAACACGATCTTCAGGATTCAAGGTTTAGAAATCTTAAAATCAGATTAAAAGTTTGTCTCTCTGCTGATTTTCTATCAAAATGTTTGCTTACATCCTTTTCTTTGTTATTCACAAACTTCTTTAAGAGGGGCAACACTGTTAAGAATATCCATAAAAATCGTCTTGCTAGTTCTTGATGGCTATAGGGATTATAGACGCTGCCCTAACGAGTAGCTATTGGTTAGTACTACAACTGGATGGTAAAGTTTTTCTGGGGTAATCATTTTTAAAGGCCGAGGCAATGTGATGGAAAATGGGTGACTCCAAGTCTTATTTAATAAAATTTGCCGTTTTTCATGTTTCGGACGAACTTTTCGGCCTTTAAGTATGAAAACCAGTAAATTATTTACCCTCACTACATAGGCGTAGCATGCCGAAAAATAATGGTACGGTTTCTGCAAATAAGACATATGGGACACGAAGTGGCCCATCCAGCCTCGCAGAGCGAGGCTGCATTACGGCAGGGGGTATGGGGGCCGCTCAAGGCCCCCAGAAGCTCTGGGGTTTATAGCGTTTAAATCCTGCATTCTGCGTGTTTCCTGGCACTAACAAATGTTTTTGAGCAGCAGCATTTTTTACAAGACAATTTGAAAAAAAATGAATGTCTGTGTCTAGCAGGTTTTGTAGTTTGTTTTCTATTTTTGTGTCATTTACATAGCAAGATTGGTGAATGAGAACAACACTGCCATACTATCCCTCGCGACAAATCATTGTGCAAAATTCATGATTTACAAGTGATATCTGTCAGTTTATTTATTATAAGATCTTAATATTATTATTTTTAATGTTTAAAATAAAACAATCAAAGTGCGGCTAGCATTTTTAGAGCTATAGTGAATAGAAAAATGAATGAGGATCGGGAATGGGTAAAAAAACTATGACAATCCTCACACACTGCATGCATGGGATAAGCTGCAGCCGGTCTGGTAGTCCTATAATATAAGACTTCCGAGGTTCATATCATTTACATTCAACGTGTTTTAGCGGATATTTTTTTTTAATACTATCAATGTTGAACCCGAATTCGGATAGTATCTATTTTTTTTTTACTATCAAACCCCAACTCTGGTTAAACATTGATAGTAAAAAAAATACATGATAAAAAACGTTGAGTGTAAATGATATGAACCTCAGAAGTCTTTTATTATAGGATTGCCGGTGCAGAAACAACGTGCTTTTGGGGGTGCACACTTTTCTAGACCCCATAACACACGAAAGAACAAAAATTGAAAACAAACAAGAAAAAAAAAGGCCAGAGGTTCCTGACTTGGGACAGGCGCAAAATTGCGGCAGGGTTAACATGTTAAATGTTTTAATGTGAACGTTTAAGACAATCACTTAAGTCGACACTAGGGGTCATCTTGACCTGGTAGGATATAAATATTTTAAATGATCATGCAGCGACTATCAAGATGTAGAACTGAAATAAATCACTGTGTTCTTGATAATTTGTATCTTGTTTATATGTATTGTGTACGATTTTTTCATACATATGCACATTTATTAGAGAGCCTGTCGCAATTACCGTGATTTTTTGGACACCGGTTGTCTTGCAAGAAGGACCTGCTTACGCTTCTGGAGCACATTTAGTTGCACCAGTTTTTTTTTAGGGGTCCGTGTTTCTAATTTGATTTTATAGTTTTCAATGTTGAATGGTGTTGGTTGTCCTTGTGTGTCTTATTTGTTCTCTGGTTTGTCTTTTGTCCCTTGATCGCGATTCTTTTTTAAAAATACAATGTACTTTCTACATAAATTCTACACCATTCCTACAGGTTTTCTAAATAATTGTAATAAACAATGGAAAGAGTAAATCGGCGGTCTCACGAAAACCGCCTCCTGGTGAAGTATAGATATGTGAAATAATGGTGATTTTTTGTTCGGGTTTTGTGTTACGGAAGGGCACTCAAAGAAAAGCACAGTGCAGAAAGGGGTATGAAGCCTTAGAGGTCTTACGAAGTCCCGAACATAACCAATCCCGACTTTTAATGAACAATTCCGGAGTCCCGATAAAGATTATATCCCCTTTTGCAATACGGTATCTTACATTATAAAACTAGAGGCTCTAAAGAGCCTGTGTCGCTCACCTTGGTCTTGTGCATATTAAACAATGGACACGGATAAATTCATGACATAATTGTGTTTTGTTGATAGTGATGTGTTTGTAGATCCTACTTTACTGAACATTCTTGTTGCTACAATTATCTCTATCTATAATGAACTTGGCCCAGTAATTAGTGGAAAATATTTTCTAAAAATTTACAAAAATTTATGAAAAATGTTAAAAATTAACTATAAAGGGCAATAACTCCTTAAGGGGTCAACTGACCATTTTGGTCATGCTGACTTATTTGTAAATCTTACTTTGCTGAACATTATTGCTGTTTACAGTTTATCTCTACATTGTATCTATAATAATATTCAAGATAATAACCAAAAACGGCAAAATTTCCTTAAAATTACCAATTCAGGGGCAGCAACCCAACAACGGGTTGTACAATTCATCTGAAAACATCAGGGCAGATAGATCTTGACCTGATAAATAATTAAACCCTGTCAGATTTTCTCTTAATGCTTCGGTTTTTGAGTTATAAGCCAAAAACTGCATTTTACCCCTATGTTCTATTATTAGCCGTGGCAGCCATTTTGGTTGATTGGCCAGGTCACGCCACACATTTTTTAAACAAGTTACCCCAATGATGATTGTGGCCAAGTTTAGTTTAATTTGGCCCAGTAGTTTCAGAGAAGAAGATTTTTGTAAAAGATTACTAAGATTTACGAAAAAATGGTTAAAAATTGACTATAAAGGGCAATAACTCCTTCAGGGGTCAACTGACCATTTTTGTCATCTTGACTTATTTGTAAATCTTACTTTGCTGAACATTATTGCTGTTTACAGTTTATCTCTATCTATAATAATATTCAAGATAATAACCAAAAACAGCAAAATTTCCATAAAATTACCAATTCAGGGGCAGC
Source organism: Mytilus galloprovincialis (assembly GCF_965363235.1). NCBI lineage: Eukaryota > Metazoa > Mollusca > Bivalvia > Mytilida > Mytilidae > Mytilus > Mytilus galloprovincialis. The sequence goes on along the minus strand of NC_134841.1, from coordinate 96,043,110 downwards.
AACCCAACAACAGGTTGTCCAATTCATCTAAAAATTTCAGGACAGATAGATCTTGACCTGATAAACACTTTTACTGCATGTCAGATTTGCTTTAAATGCTTTGGTTTTTGAGTTATAAGCCAAAAACTGCATTTTACCCCTATGTTCTATTTTTAGCCATGGCAGCCATCTTGGTTGGTTGGCCGGGTCACGCCACACATTTTTTAAACTAAGTATCCCAAAGATGATTGTGGCCAAGTTTGGATTAATTTGGCCCAGTAGTTTTAGAGGAGAAGATTTTTGTAAAAGTTAACGACGACGGACGACGGACGACCACGACGGACGACGGACGCCAAGTGATGGGAAAAGCTCACTTGGCCCTTTGGGCCAGGTGAGCTAAAAAAGCCCTCACCTCTGATTTCAACTGACATTATGCTCGAAATATTTGCAACTGTACGTTAAGAAAATAAACAATCAATCAACTGATTTTGAACTTGACTTGTGCTGGTTTTATTAAAAAAAAAGAAAAAAAAAGAGTGAAATCATTACATATATCGTTTACCTGCAACCCTAAGGATATGGCATTGTGCAAACAATAATATTACTATTTCCAATTGTTTTGAGGTTTATATCTACATCATCTGGAATCAAAACTTGCAACAATTAATCGAAGAAAAAAAACAAACTGCTGGCTTCTTCGGCCTTGAAAATGTTTCCAAACTGATGCGTTAAACTTAAAGAGCTAGTAACATCATGCGGAGATTTTCCGAATTAGCTGGCGATTTTTGCTGGCTATAGCATTCTTCAGATTATCCATCCGTTTCAGTTTATTCAGTCTGTGTCAGATTGGCACATGAACCAATAACAACACCCAACATTATCCGCAACAGCATCTTTAACAATTTCGATTAATTAATCATTAATTGGTAATCAATAAACTGATTACGGTACTGCGGTTACGTACATTGACATGCTCAGTACTTTTAACGTTGAAAGACGTTTTTTTTTCTTTCTTTAAGAAACAGGCAGGGGTAAATGTAAAACATTTATTGTATGGAATTTTGCATACTATTCTAGCATATTTTTTTTTAATACATGTATTTTGATTTTTTTGGTACGGTTTTCCGTACCTGCAGTAAAAATTGGTACGGTCGGAACCGTACCAACCGTACCGTGTGCTACGCCAGTGCACTATCATGACTATGTAGTACTATCCGACATCTATTCGTTGGGAAAGCGTCTGTAATTCCTTCCACGGATTTGGCTATACTTTTTGGACCTTTTGGATTATAGCTCTTCATCTTTTATATAAGCTTTGGATTTCAAATATTTTGGCCACGAGCATAACTGAAGAGACATGTATTGTCGAAATGCGCATCTGGTGCAAGAAAATTGGAACCGTTAATTCTATCAACCTAGCCATCAAGAACTACAAAGACAATGAGTCCGAAAATTAGTGTCCCCAATGCATATTTATAAAATTTCCCAAATTGGGCTAATTTCAATGTTTCGGACGACATTTTCGGACTTTAAGAATGCTAACCACAGAAATTCTTCACCTTCCCGCCGTAGAACTATCCAATATATAGCTATTCATTAGAGCAGATTATAAAATCCATAGCGGCATACAGAACTGTCAGTGCAATGGGTTGGGAAGTGGGTGACCCCAAAGCGTATTTTATCAAATTTGACTTTTTGTCTGTGTTACGGACGTAATTGTCGGCCTTCACGAATGCTCATCCCGTAAATTCGCTACCATCACTTTGTGGTACTGTCTAATAGCTATTTGTTAGGGTAGCGTCTATATAATCCTTAAACATCAAGAACTACAAAGACAATGGGTCGGGAAGTGAGTGTCACCAACTTCCTAGTCATCAATAATAATTACGAAGACAATATGTCGGAAAGTGAGTGTCCTTTATGCGTATTTTATCGAATTTGGGTTGATTGTGTTTAAGAATGCTTACCTTAAAATTGTTTACCTTCCCGCTTAAGGTGGTATGGGTGTCTTCCTCCATCTTGGATTGTAAAAAACAGAGAATCAAAGGTCCAGATTTTCCATCAAGTTAGCAAAATTTGATGCAGGAATGCAGATGTTTAGTTAATGTACATTTTCATTTAAAAGTACCAATTTATAAGAATATAACTTCTAAATATTGATATTTTTGAAAATGTTAATTATTTTTGGTTGTTTTTATTTTTTTTTTTTTCAAATTGGCATTTTTTAAGGGGAGGTAACTCTAAAAAAGTGCATTTTCTGAAGGATTCTGTATGGAATTTTCCTATTTTGTATTTTAGCCAGAAAAAACATACGGTGACCCTATCTTATCTTTTGATATTCTCAAAGCAGTGTCTGAAAGCTATCTTTTCCTGAAGTATTTAACAATTCTATCATTTTGTTTAGTTTCTAATCACAAAAAGGTGTTTTTTCCTGTATAATCCATACAAAATGTGTCGTTTTGTCCCGTCCTGTAGCTTGAGAAAATGCGCGATGACCTATCATTTTTATTATATTTTTCAACATGTATCAATATAGATACAACGTTTTGGCAAAGTATGAACAAATTCTATCATTTTTATTTTAGACTCCCATACCACCTTAAGTACTTTACAATAGCTATGTATAGGAGCAGAGTCTGTAATCCATAGTCATACAGAACTGCTTAGATAATGGGTTAGAAAGTGGGTGACTTTTTTCTAAGCAACGCAATCCCTAGCCATACAGAATTGCCGAGGCAACGGGTCGATTGCAATGTTTCGGACGACATCTTTGTCATTAAAAATATTTACCATAGAAACTCTTCAACCACGGTGTAGTTATATATAATAGCTATTCGCTAGGACAGCTTCTATAATCCCTAGCAACCAAGAACTACCAAGACAATTTGTCGGTAAGTGAGTGTCACCAATATGATGTTATCGAATTTGTGTTGATTTCAAAGTTTCGGACGACATTTTCGGCATTTAAGAATGCTTACCCCGGAAATCCTTTACCTTCCTGCTGTAGTACTACTGGTATCAAATAGTTATTTTTTAGGGCAGCATCATCTATAAGGCCTAGCCATCCATAATAACATAGACAATGGATTGGTAAGGGACGACATCAAAAGTTCAATGAAGGATAAAAAACTTAATTCAAATAGTTTTTTTACTGACCCCCCTACCCCCCTATTAACTTAATTTGGGAAAAATTGATTGACCCATATGGATATATGTAAAAATCAATGTCGGATAACCAAATCTTGCAGCAGTTCAACCCCCCACCCCCAAACTATTTGAATTAAATTTTTTTATCTTACATTGATCTTTTGATGTCGTCCCTAAGTTGGTGACCCCAATGCGTATTTTATCGAATTTGAATTGATTTTCATGTTTCGGACGACATTTTCAGCCTTTCAGAATTCTTTATCTAATTCTTTATACTCCCGCTGTAGAAATATTCAATAGCTATTTATAAGAGCAGATTCTTTAATCCCTAGCAATACAGAACTGCCACGGCAGTGGGTTGGATGTGGGTGACCCCGAAGCGTATTTTATCAAATTTGACTTTTCCCCTTGTAACGGATATTTCGGCCTTTAAGAATGCGCCACCCAGAAATTCTTTACCTTCATGTTGTGGTACTATCCAAAAGATATTCATTAGGGAAGCGTCTATAATCCCTAGCCATCAAGAAATAGTAGGGTCCCCAGTATCGAAAAAGACGTCTAGTTAACGAGTTTAAGTTAACGGATAACACACGGCTATAGTTATATGCAAACTATTGGAAAATCATTATATTTTCCAATCATGAATGTCGTCGTAAGCTACCGTGGTCACGTTTTTCAAAATTTTGTGCTTTCTTAGGATACCCAAAAATACCTCCTCATACAGACCATCTTCAACACGAAAAATAGAATTATTGCTTTCTGTGTTATTTGTTTAAATGATACTGATCATTTAGCTTAAACATTAAATTTATCAAGTAACAAAAGCTGAAAAGATTTATATAATTTAAGTATAAGTATTTCATGATTTTAGTAAGACTATTTTTTTAGTTGACATTTGCCACATTTTGAACGAAAGAAAATTTATTGCGTGTAACTTTCACAAGATTTTTACTCTGATTTCATCAAAAAGACATGATTCATATATGTGCCAAATATATTTCGTGTAATGTTAATTGGTGAGAAGAAAATGGCAATTTGAAACACAAATTTAGTGATATTTTGTGCCTTGATTCAAACACGCCCTTTTCGTGCCGTTAATCGTTTTGTAGCTTACACTATTAGGTCATTACAGCTCTTCTATAAAAGCATGCAAAACAAAACTTTTATCAACTTGCTTGCTATGTTTGCTTGGATGTTTTCAAACAATAGATAGGCGGAGTTTCAATATATACTAGGATTTGATTGGACATGAATTTAAGTTAATGATTATTGCCCAATCAGATTCCAGTATATGGTAAACAAACTACCTACCTGTTGTTTACAAACATCCAAACAAACATAGCAAGCAAGTTGATCAATGGTTTGCTTTGCATGCTTTTATAGAAGAGCTGTAACTAGGACAATTGTCACTTACTTCATTTCTCTTTTTACTTGTTGTATGGTCGATTTGTATTTTTTGAATAGTCGAGTTATTTTGAAGATCGTTGTTTTGTTTTAGGAAATATTGTTTTTTTTTGTTTTTATATTTTTAATTGTTTTTTTTTTAAATTGATTTTTTGTTATAATTGTAATATACAAATCAAATCCTTCGGTCACGTTTCAGACCCGGAATATGGCACACATTCACAGTCCTGTTAAACTATGCCCATCAAGCCCTAAACAAAGTAGGAATGAAATAAGTGTGTTATATGTTTATACGTCAGGGTTCTTAATTACTGAATTGCTTATTAATATAAGAGGAATTAGCACAAACAAAAGCTTTATCGAGGGTCTGGGAACACGGACAGATCATGTATATTTAAGTATATTTCAAGCGTCATTTATCTAGCTAGCACTTCCAAGTACCCAATTCTGCTCAGAAGAAGTATTCAGGTTTTAAGAATTATTTTGTACGCCCGATGAAGTAGATACCCGCATGATTTTACATGCTATTCATGTAGATAGAGTTCGGTGTGAATGGCATATATATATATATATATATATGTATATATATATATATATAGGGTAGGATAATAATAAAGTCATAATATACAGATGTTCTGATCTTATGCGTTCATTATTTCCCCTCCATGCAGCATACGCATGAGCTATGTTTTCAAACAGGCACTATAACTTGCACACAAGATTTTCACCGCTATAGACCTGTCCACGAAATGTGTAAAAGTATCGGGTTTGCCATCTGTAACATTCTACTCTACCAGGCGCACATGTTTTAACATGATGCGATACAACGTCATCCCTGTTAAGAATCGGTAAGCTCGCTGTTTTTTAGTCTTATAAGACAACCCAGATGATTTTTCCGATTTGTCAAACCTTTTTTTTTCGACATCGATGAATCTATGGACGCAGCTAGAGATCTTCTTGTTACGTTGAATGACCTCAAGTCAAACCTCAAAAGAGATAATTAAATTAAGACCTAAATAAATTGAGCGTAAAACTGACTAAAATTATCTGTTCTTTGGTCGGGTGGTGGTCTCTTTGGTACATTCCCCATTTCCATTCTCTAGTTTACAATTTATAATTTCTCCCTTGTCAAACTTCATTTTTGTAAATTTACTTTTAAACAATATGTAATAAGAGCTTCACTCCAGACATAAATTTGATGTCTTCCCATATAGCAAAACTATACTACATTCTCCTCTTAAGTTTGGACGGGAAAAGAAGAATGACTTGTTCGTTTCTATCTCGAAGGTAAGATGTCATATGAATTTCTGCAAGATTTAGTTTGCATTTGCTTCGAACAAAATTTATCATGTACAGATGTATGCCCAGGTCAGGCAAATGACATTTGTCAAAATGTAAATACTCGTCTGGTTGCAGTTAGAAACATGGATGACGACGAGGATGTAGATGTATAAGATTTCATTTTTGTGTTTGTACCTTATGAATCATTGCTAGCTATCGGATGAAAATTAAGCAGTCCATAATCTTTTCTAAACAATAAATATAACATCTACTCAATTTTGAAATCGTTGGAAATATAGTAATAATCTATCTAATGGGTAAAGATATGTAAAAAAAAACCCAAAAACTGCCGTATGGTCTCTGACCTTGCCGTGGTTGGTGGGCTTAAACTACAGGAGACCATACAACGTAGTAGGTAATACCAGCTTCATTCATAATTTTCTATTTGCATTAATTTTGTTTTTTTGCAATGGTGTTGTCAGCTTGTCTTTATTTTATAATGTCCCTTTGGTTTCTCACGCCTTTTTTGTTTACAATTGTTTGTAAAATACATCTGTGCTGTACATAACCCTCTCCCTAATTTTAGTTTTGGAATACTTGTAAACAGTATAGCCAATTGGTGCTCATTTAGTCATCTGTATATGCACCGTGTATCATCAGTACACCGGATATAGGTACTAAGCAAGCGGAGCATCATCAATTTTGACCTGACACGGAAAGAAAATCTTTGTTTTGTTTACATAATGTCAATGTGTACCTCACTCTTTATATAATTGTTGTTTTAAGAAATGATTTTGTCGTAAATTCATGATAAGGAAAGTCTAATTATTTTCTCAAAACAAGAACGCTTACTAAAAACATGTGCAAATACTTGACAAAGAAGTTGGCGCTCGCTCATTCCATATGATTCTATATTCATTACAACTATTTTTCTGATAGAAGGCCACTGTGTGTGCGTAATAAGTATAGCTGTTTCAATAATTGGCATTGAAATCTTTCAGACATATGTTATTTTTGGATATTTTAGTCGGGAAAGACGCGTTGTATACGGTGTATAGCTGACCAAATAAATCCATATGTACGGTGCATAGTTCAGTGAATGTACGGTACATAGTCTACAATTTTCAATCAATTCTTGTTTCTCAGTATCATCTAAATGTGTAGCGGTTAAACGATTAGCATTGATGAGTTTTTCCGTTTTTTCTTTAAGTCTTTCACACAATTCAACTTCTTTTTCCAATCTGTTTTGCTTTTATTCGAATGTTGATTTATCTTCAGCACCCCATAGATTGACCTCACCCTTCGAAGATGGGTTGTGTTTTTTACCATCAACACATACTTTGTAAGTTCCTGCCTGATTTGAAACCATGATGGCGATTTTTTTAATCATTTTGGTAATAACTCCTGGTTTATCCTCAACAATAAACTTTTCGTCAACTTCCAAACTTCTTCTGTCCGGAACAATAAAGTTGACATTTGAGCTATTAGATGTAAAGTTTCCTTGTGATGCTTCTTTTGACACAACCTGTCCCTTTTTCTTTGGCCCACCCATAAATTTTAAGAACCGACCTTTAAATAACTGGAGTCCCGTCCTCCAAAACAATTTGGTTTCTTCACCATATCTCATAAATGTCGTACTCTTTGGCAAGCTAAACCATCTTACTACATCCAAGAACAATAAAAAAAGCTATATTTTAAATTGGAAACCGTTTCTCGCTCACCAATCTATGAAAATTCTTCTAGCTTATTCGAATCTTTAAGAGCTTGAATTACACTTGGGAGTAATGCTACAAGTTCGTCATAAGTTTCTGTATCACTATCAGCGGTGATTATTCTCGGGTGTTTCTGTCTCGTCAGTTAAATTAAATTCAGACATTTCATTTTCAACCTCTTGCCCGTTCCAGTTTTTCGGTTTAAGTTCATCTTCTTGGACACTTGTATCATTATTTAATCTTATAATTTTCTTGTAAGGGCTTTCTTTGGGTGCACTTCTGCATTTGGAAACACGAATGGTTTCATTTACATCATTGATAGTTATAAGCCGTCCTTGTTCTCTACATACTTCAGGAATTAAACGAAAAATTTTCAAGTTGTCTTTCGAACCTTTATCACAAGGTTTGAATGTTCAATTATCCCATGTTCTATGCTTGATGTGAAGGTGTCAAGCTGACATTCACAGTATGGACAGGAAAAGTATGGACTATCCATTACATTTAGACCTGAAAAGCATCCCCGTGACAGTAAATAAGAAAACACCAATACATCCACTTTATCAAAAACATGTGCATTATATGAATTTTTTGTAAGTCGCAAAAACAAACGCGATTAACATGCACAGGAACGTCAATGTTACCTTGGAATTTTATTCTTAATACACGATTCCCCAATAAATTTCCCCAAAAGATATTTTGTTTACACACTGAAAGCTAAAATATTTCAAGAAATAGGTGAGAAACGGGATTGCACATGATGCGAATTGAAGTGAATTGCCTACACACCGTACAGTTTATATCAAATTATTTTCTATTCACCGTACACACCCGCGGCTGTACACCGTACACAAAAACTTTTTTTTCACACTTGTTTTTTACCCAAAATGCTTAATGGAATGAGTTATCTAAGGTAGGTTTATGATTGGTAACTATCACTTTTGCACTGTATTAGCTTTCATTCAGATATACCATGTACATGGCTCGACAACTGCATCGAAATTGAAAATTCCTGTTAACCTTCACAACTATTTGCGCAAGTAAAAGTTTATTATTCATATTAGAATATACCAGGTGCTCCGCAGGGCGCAGCTTTATACGACAGAGGTCGAACCCTGAACAGTTGGGGCAAGTATGGACAAAACATTCAAGCGTGATACAGCTCTGAATTTGGATTGTGATCAAATTTTTGACAATACATGGTTTTTTTTTACACAAAACAAATGTCAAGATTTTACAAATCAATTAAAGATTTCTTCTTCAAACTTTTTAAATCTAAAATTAAATAGTTGACACAGCAAAGGTTTCTGACACAGAATGAATGTGGTCTAATGTACTTAAAAGTTTTTTTTTGCCTTTGAGCAATTCACTATGCTGTTGAATATTAATCCTCTCAAAAAAATGTTTGAAGAAATTTTCTTTTCTTTATGAAATCTGAAATGAGAAAAATTTAACCCCCCCCTTTTTTTCACATCCCCGTTTCCCTTTTTCCAAAACTGATATCAATTCAAATTTCTAATGGAGTTTGCAACAACAACTACTCTTTTAAATACATCATAAAATATTAAAATGTAAAATAAAGTGCTTGTTATCACTGAATGGTAAAGATTGGTTGGTAGTAAAAGTGAATATACATTGTCTATTGTATAAAACAATAAAAAAAAACGTCATCAGAAACATTTTATATTGGCAAATTTCTAATGAAGTTATTTACATAAAGTTATTGGCAAATAAAAATAGAAAATGACATCATAGTCATGTCTGGCAAATGTCCAACATACACTATCTAAAAACATTTTAGATAAGATAAGGAAAAAAAGCTTCATCAGCAACATTTTATATTGGCAAATTTCCAATGAAGTTATTTACATAAAGTTATTGGCAAATAAAAATAGAAAATGACATCATAGTCATGTCTGGCAAATTTCCAACATATATTATCAACTACTATTCTATACAAAGAAAGATAACTCCAATTGAAAATTAATTGCTATTGCACAATATTGTGCACTTAGATATTTCTTGCTATTGTGCAATACTGTGCAATTGAAAATTTCTTGCTATTACACAATACTTGATATGGAATCCTGATTTGAACCAACTTGAAAACTGGGCCCATAATCAAAAATCAAAGTACATATTTAGATAAAGCATATCAAATAAGCCCAAGAATTTAATTTTTGTTGAAATCAAACTTAGTTTAATTTTGGACCCTTTGGACCTTAATGTAGACCAATTTGAAAACTGGACCAAAAATTAAGAATCTACATACACAGTTAGATTTGGCATATCAAAGAACCCCAATTATTCAATTTTTGATGAAATCTAACAAAGTTTAATTTTGGACCCCCATTTGGACCAACTTGAAAACTAGGCCAATAATTAAAACTCTAAGTACATTTTTAAATTCAGCATAACAAAGAACCCCAAGGATTCAATTTTTGTTAAAATCAAACTAAGTTTAATTTTGGACCCTTTGGACCTTAATGTAGACCAATTTGAAAACGGGACCAAAAATTAAGAATCTACATACATAGTTAGATTCGGCATATCAAAGAACCCCAATTATTCAATTTTTGATGAAATCACACAAAGTTCAATTTTGGACCCTTTGGGCCCCTTATTCCTAAACTGTTAGGACCAAAACTCCCAAAATCAAACCCAACCTTCCTTTTATGGTCATAAACCTTGTGTTTAAATTTCATAGATTTCTATTTATTTATACTAAAGTTATTGTGCGAAAACCAAGAATAATGCTTATTTGGGCCCTTTTTTGGCCCTTAATTCCTAAACTGTTGGAACCAAAACTCCCAAAATCAATCCCAACCTTCCTTTTGTGGTCATAACCCTTGTGTCAAAATTTCATAGATTTCTATTCACTTAAACTAAAGTTATAGTGCGAAAACAAAGAAAATGCTTATTTGGGCCCTTTTTGGCCCCTAATTCCTAAAATGTTGGGACCAAAACTCCCAAAATCAATCCCAACCTTCCTTTTGTGGTCATAAACCTTGTGTTAAAATTTCATTGATTTGTATTCACTTTTACTAAAGTTAGAGTGCGAAAACTAAAAGTATTCGGACGACGACGACGACGACGACGACGACGACGCAGACGACGACGCCAACGTGATAGCAATATACGACCAAAAAATTAAAATTTTTGCGGTCGTATAAAAAGTTGTCTTATAAATAGGAAGGAATCGATGCGAAAATTATTTGGGAGCACTGCTGCAGGAATTTCAGATGTTGAAAAATGTACACTATATGTAAATAAAACAAAACTAAGATTTTCTTACCGTGTCAGGTCAAAATTGATGATGCTTCGCTTGCTTAGTACCTATATCCGGTGTACTGATGATACACGGTAATGTAGGATGGGGTGTTTTACCTATTTCTAATAGACGTTTTGTTTCTAACCCCCCTTTTTCTCTGTTTGCGTTAAATTTTACTTCTGTAAAGCAAAGCTATACACAGAGCTTCATATTCAACCAAGTTTGACGTTAATTTTGCACAAATTTCAAAACAAATCATTTATATATACTCTTTCACAACCAATAACAGAAATTTGATATTTACCTACAAATTGACGAACACCTTACTATCAAAAGACGTGAAAACACATTTTGTTTTCGACAAATTAATAAAGTTTAGATCTAAAGAAACATCTTTAGATGTTACTTGTAATGAATTGAATACAAAAATTTCAAATTTATAAATTGAAATAGGTCAAGGTCATTGTTATTTAACAGCTGTTTGAAATTTTAAAATTTGCACCGTATATGCAAAAAAGTCAATTAAAAGTCATTTTTGGGGATAAAAATATAAAAGAAGTTCTAAATGTAGATACAAAAGATATTTTTCTATAAATTAGTTGTTTTTATTTTGCTCCAAATGCACATATGTAGGAGAAACCAGCTATCTAAAAGTGACTGTGCATATTTCTTAAATTTTTGCTTTGACCTTTGACTCTGATTAAAAAAAAAAACGTGACCACGGCAGACAACGACGAGAACGATATTTCGATGAGGTTTGTTCTCCTCTTTCCAGTGATATAAAATATAGCCGTGTGTTATTCCGTTAAGGCAAATCGATAAAATTTGTTGATTGGGCACCCTACTAAAATACAAAAACAACGGATCGGACACATCAATGCGTTTTGTATCGAATTTGGGTTGATTTCCATGTTTCGGACGACATTTTCGGCATTTAAGAATGCTTAACACAGAAATTATTCCCCTCCCGCTGTAGTTCTATTCAATAGCTATTTATAATTATTCCCCCTCCCGCTGTAGTTTTATTCAATAGCTATTTATAATTATTCCCCCCTCCCGCTATAGTTCTATTCAATAGCTATTTATAATTATTCCCCATCCCGCTGTAGTTCTATTCAATGGCTATTTATAACTTGAGAGCAGAACCCTTAGCCATCCATAACTGCCGAGGCAATGTGTTGGAAAGTTGGTGCTCCGGAATAATAAGCAAATCCTGCTCCTCATGTGGCACCCGTCGTGTTGCTTATGAGATAAGAAATCCGATAAATAGTCTAATTCGGTAGGTCACATCTATGAAAGGGAAAGGGATTGTAGTTACGACGATAAATGTTTCAAAGTGGCGCATAATGTTTGGAAATGAATAGGGTCAAGAAATATTAATGAAAGACATTAAGATTTTTATCTGATGACATCACAATTTAGTCATAATAAGAACAGTTTTTGCAAAAACGCTGGAAAAAATGCAGAATTTATGCAGTTTTCCATCGGTATTTCCATTGTGGAAACATCCTGCACAGCCAAGAAAAAACAATTATATAAATAGCATTTTCAGAGAAGCTTTATTATAACTATTGACATAATGTCCCCAAATATAGATTTGTTTCTTTGGTGCGCATATACTTTTCAAAACTTAAAAATATTTAAAGATTAAAAAACATGGATTTTTTTTCAAAATACGCAATTTTAGTCATGGTTTGTTGCCATTGTAACTTGTTCAATGTGAAATTTATTTTTTTTCATTTTTTGAATATTTATTAATATGTGTGATAATTTTTTTAATTGGGGTAATATATAGGCCAAATAAGGGCCTTATTGCCCCTACTCGAAACTTTTTTCAGTGTTACGGACGAATTTTGTTTTGGCCTTTAAGATTGCTTACCCCAGAAAGTCTTTCAACCACGATGCAGTAATATACAATAGCTGTTCTTGTAAACAGCGTCTATAATCCCTAGCCATCAAGAACTACCAAGACAATTGGTCGGTAAGTGAGTGTCACCAATGCGTATTTTATCAAATTTGGGTTGATTTAAATGTATCGGACATTTTCGGCATTAATGATGCTTACCTCAGAAATTCTATACCCACCCGCTGAAGTAATATCCAATAACTATTCGTTAGGGCAGCGTCTATAATTCCTAGCCATACAAAAGTGCCGAGGTATTGGGTTGGAAAGTGAGTGACCCCCATGCGTATTCAACCTGGGTTGATTTCGATGTTTCAGAAGACATTTTCGGCCTTTAAGTTTGCTTACCGTAATTTGTGGAATATATAGAAAGTGGGAGACCACAAAGCGTACTATCAAATTTGTCCGTGTTACGGACGACATTTTCGGCCTTTAATAATGCTTACCCCAGAAATTCTATACCCTCACGTTGTGGTTCTATCCAATGGTTATTCAGTAGGACAGCGTCAATAATCCCTAGCTATCAAGAAATTCCAAGATATGGGTCGGTAAGTGAGTGTCATCAATGCGTATTTTATCGAATTTGGGTTGATTTCCATGTTTCGGACAACATTTTCGGTATTTACGAATGCTTAACCCAGAAATTCTTTACCCTCCCGCTGTAGAACTGTCGAATATACTTTTATTAGAGGAGAGGCTATAATCCCTAGCCATACAGATCTACCGAGGCAATGTGTTTGAAAGTTGGTCACCAAAAAGCTTATTTTATTTAACTAGGGATGATTTTAATGTTTCAGACGATGTTTTGGCCATTAAGAATGTTGACCCTAGAAACTCTTCGACGACGGTGTAGTTATATCTAATAGCTTTTCGTTATGGCAGAGTCTTTAATCCTGAGCCATTTATAACTACCTAGACAATTGGTCGGAAATTGAGTGTCACCAATGTGTATTTTATCGAATTTGGGATGATTTTTATGTTTCGGACGACTTTTTTGGCCATAAAGAATGTTGACCCTAGAAACTCTTCGACCACGGTGTAGTTATATCTAATAGCTTTTCGTTAGAGCAGCATCTATAATCCCTAGCCATCAAGAACTACCAAGACGATTGGTCGATAAGTGAGTATAACCAATGCGTATTTTATCGAATTTCGGTTGATTTCAATGTTTCGGACGACATTTCGGTCTTTGAGGAATGCTTATCCCAGAATATCTTTAGGCTTCCACTGTAGTACTATTCAATAGCTATTTATTTCTTACAAATATAATTGGGTTTATATTACCAAAATCCTTAGACATCAGTTGGTAAAAGCATAGATATATAAACCTACGTCTCTGTGGTAAAAGATTGAAATTTAAAAAAAGTCTATTGATTGCTACCATTACACTTGGCGATATAATTCTTTTGGTATAACTGATGAAAGATTCAGTACGTAAATGGGTTTACCCCAAAAAAAAAACTTAAAAACCTTTCGGTATTTAACAGCATTCAGTAGTAATACCAGAGACTGTTCGACTCAGTAAGAGCAGAGACTGGTCGACTCGGTGACAAGAGCAGAGACTGGTCGATTCGATGATAGAAACAGGTAATACGTCTGTGGAATGATACCCGATCCAGTATTTAACGATTTTCAAGGACGGATCCAGCCATTTTTAAAAAGAGGCGTCCAACCATTTGTCCCCATTTAAATGCATTGTTCGTGTAAAAAAAGAGGGCCCAAACCCGGACCCCCTCCTTCCTTGATCTGTCACTGTCACATTTGACACTGAGCTCAATCCACTGAGCAGTAATCTAACAATGAATATACACTTTTACCAAACATATCAATCGTGAAATATACATACATTCTTGTAATGACCCTCCTATGTGTACTTCTTGTGAAAGACAACTAAGTTAAGATAATATTGTATTGGTCATGTTATATATATATATATATATATATATATTTACCATAAGAAAAACATTAGTATAAAATAGAGTATTTCAGATCTCTTCAAACTTCGGGAGTACGAAATGGTATTATGTAGAATCAGGAATATTTGACTCATACAAGTATAAGTTTGTCGATTTCCATAAACTATACCATATGAATACATTATGTCAAAATTATATAATTATGTCTAAAAGAAATAAATAGCCATAATGGAGACAGCTAACACAATTAACATATTGATAACATAGACAACCAGTAAAATCATATCAGCTTTCTTTAAAGATGAATTCTCTTTCTTCTCTTGTGATTCTAAAAATAAATAAATCAGATCAGTTTACAATGTGGAGATGCATATGAGTTGTATTTTGTATGAAAAAAAGTGAATTTTATGATTTTATTTAAGCCAAAGGAAGGTCTGTTTATTTTCAGGATTGCCTGATTATGTTTTGATTGTATATTTATATTGGATAACTATAAAATGTATAAAGCTAGATGTGGCAATGTCTGAAGCCTTCCTTTCGAACTACCCGAACCAATCACATGAAATGTATAAAGCTAGATGTGGCAATGTCTGAAGCCTTCCTTTCGAACTACCCGAACCAATCACAAACACGATCTTAAAATTGTATATCAACTCAATACCTTCCTTGCATCATTAAAAAGCCAGAACAAATTTGTCAACGAGAGCGAAATATAAACTAAATGTAAGTCTTCAGCATTACAAAACAATTTCATCAAGTATATTTTTTGTCACAAAATCCCTGAAAGAAAGTTTTTCTGTAAAAAAAAATGTCCAGAATTATTGTGAATTACCTCTTCTTCGCCTTCTTAACTCATAAAACAGCTCCCATAGAACCTGACAAACCACCCATATACTTGCGATGACTACTCCAAAAGTACTCTGCGTCTTTGGTATCAACTTTATAGTAAAAGCTAGAAATATTGATACGGCTACAAAGACATAAAAGATTCATTAATTAAGTAATAATTATGCTTTTGTTTCGGTAATTGTCAGTGGTAGCAAAACAAAGCATATTCAAAAGAAGGGAAGAAATGTCTGAAGAGTACAAAACTATAACCGGTTGACAGTAGTGTTGTTTCGTCATCAGTTTTCTATGTTCTATGTTGTTTTGTACAAATCACTGGAATAAACTGAGTTATCATCATATGCTTTGTACAAATCACTGGCATAACCTGAGTTATCATCATATGTTCTATGTTGAGTTGTACAAATCACTGGAATAAACTGAGTTATCATCATATGTTTTAAACAGAAATCACTGGAATAAACTGAGTTATCATCATATGTTTTAAACAGAAACCAAGAAAACCAAAAACCTACTGTGATAGAGAAATATTCAATCTATAAAAACTATTGTACTGTCATTATAAATCCAGATTTCAAAATGCATACTATTAAAAGATCAAAATACGTTTATATATTTTCAATTATAACAAAAATATATATTCAAACTTATCGAGCACCTGTCAAATTAGTGAGTTGATGCTGTTTAGGTTCTGTTTTTTTGTTTATTGTTTACAGGTGATCATGTCTTTCTGTATGTATATATGACCACCTTTTTGAGTGTTTGGGCATTGTTAGCATTGTTCTATTGATTAAGAACGCCCCACCCACAGTCGTTGTAGTACTTTTGTGAGTTTTATCACACGTTATACTGCTTACGAACCTGCTAAGATGTGAGCAGTTTTTCCCATTAACCAATGACCCCAGTTAAATAGCGGTCGAATCTTTGAATCTGGGCCTGGTCTCAAAAGTCCACCGAAAACTTGGAGAGTAGTAATCGCCATTAAAACAATACCAACATAGGCATGAGCTTCTGCAACCTAAATGATAAAAATAATTTTTAAATATTTTCATTGATTAACAAACAACATACATGTATGTATTACAAACAAAAACACGTAAGATTAATACAATCACTTTAAATGTTTCAGAAATCATTGAAAATCAAGATGTTAATCGACAAAAACTACTTATACCCTATTTAATATTCCGTGTATCTTTTAATTATAAAGTCAGATATTAATATAAAACTGGGTGGCTATCCTGGGTTCAAATTGTCCTTCTGTTTCTTGAGGAAATTAGCAATTCAACGTTATATGAGTAGTGGACTGGCGTCCAACATAGAATCAGATTGGATCAACAAACGTTAGTTTTGAATTGAATTTTGCAGAACTATGTTGCATTACATTTTTTGTTAAATTCATACTTGGTTATCAAATGTTCTATCTTACTAGGGGAAAACTTATCATATTTTGGCGATTAAAGGTTTTCATAATTCTGACGTTAGTCACTTGCACTCAATGGTGGATGTTATTAATTTGTAAATGATATTTTTTGTTGGTTAGGGACGACATCAAAAGTTCAATGTAGGATAAAAGACTTAATTCACATAGTTTTTTTCACTGACCCCATTACCCCCTCTTAACTTAATTTGGGAAAAATTGATTAACCAATAGGGATATATGTAAAAATCGATTTTAGATATACAAAACTTGCACAATTTGGGATCAAATAGAATAACAACATCATATTTACCTCCGTGAAGCCGTCGACTTTGACAAAAATAATTATCAACGAAATAGCTGTAATAAGTGCCGATATAACGGCTGATGCTCTGTGTGTCTAGACCAAATAAAAAGAAAATGATTAGGATTTAGTTATGAAATAAGTCATGAAGAATAGATTGGATTATAAACATTGTTTTGCTTATATCAAGAAGAAGAAAAAAAATAAAAATAAAAATGCCAGACTCATTTTAAAACAAAATTCAATAAGACAATGCTATTTTATATTCGTTTCAGATGTATTTTCCTTCTCGTAAAATATAGTAATTCCTGTTTTCAAAATTGTTTACTTTAAAGTCTTTTGATAACGCTTACAAACTCCCCTCTCCCCAATATCCCTCTTGATTGATCTGTTTTGAATTCTTACCTGGAACCATATTTTTGCTCCAAATGCCATCTTTTTACCAAAGCTGGATTTGAAATATCTGGCTATAATAGTGGCCACTCCAGTAAATAATATCCAAGCTACTATCATCAATAACGCTTCAAGAGAATACACAATAATCTTTATTTAGTATTAACCGGCGCGTGGGGCCCCTTTGTCTTTTCTTTACGTTTTTTTATTAAATATTTTTCAATAATTTCCCATGATTTAACGTTTCTTTTCTTTTATCCATACGATCTTACAATTACAAAACAGTAGTTCATACTACTATATAAAATCTAAAATATTTTAACACTGAAGAAAAAGAAAAAAAGTGGCCCATTCCACCAGCGACCAAGAATTTATCAAACTATATGACTGGCAACTTATCTAAAAATATAAACAAACTAGCCCGGTTTACATAATCTAAAAAAAAACATAAATTAGATAGAACAAGACATTTTGTTCTAAATGAATTCACTTTTAACTCTTACAAAAATTGGTGACACTTTGGTTTTTTTGTGATTATTTCTACATTACTTGGAGCTTTTTGAAACCTTTTGTCTGGTTTATACGATATTTTATATTAGATAGTTGATAGTACATTTAAATGAACGAATTCAATGGAGACTAGATATTTGAAACCAGATGCTCCGCAGGGCGCAGCTTTATACGACCGCAGAGGTTTAACCCTGAACGGTTGGGGCAAGTATGGACACAACATTCAAGCTGAATACAGCTCTAAATTTGGATTGTGATTAAATAGTTGACACAGCATAGGTTTCTGACACAGAATGAATGTGGTCTAATGAACTTAAAATATTTTTTTTTGCCTTTGAGCAATTCACTTTGCTGTTGAATATTAATCCTCTCAAAAAAATGTTTGAAGAAATTTTCTTTTTACTTATGAAATCTGAAATGAGAAAAATTTAACCCCCCCCCCCCATTTTTTTTCACATCCCCCTTTCCCTTTTTCCAAAACTGATCTCAATTCAAATTTCTAATGGAGTTTGCAACAATAACTACTCATTTAAATACATTATACAATATTAAAATGTAACAAAAGGTGCTTGTTATCACTGAATGGTAAAGATTGTTTTAATTTATCAGTTGGTAGTTAAAGTGAATATACATTGTATATTGTATAAAACAATGATTTAAGTTGACTCAACTACTATTCTGGACAAAGAAAGATAACTCCAATCAATTGAAAATTTCTTGCTATTGCACAATATTGTGCAATTAGATATTTCTGGCTTTTGCGCAATACTGTGCAATTGAAAATATTTGCTATTGCACAATACTGTGCAATTGAGATTTCTTGCTATTGCGCAATACTGAGCAATTGAAAATTTCTTGCTATTGCACAATACTGTGCAATTGAAGATTTCTTGCTATTGCTGAATACTGTGCAATTGAAAATTTCTTGCTATTGCACAATACTTAATATAATAATTTTAAATCCTGATTTGAACCAACTTGAAAACTGGGCCCATAAACAAAAATCTAAGTACATGTTTAGATTCAGCATATCAAAAAAGCCCAAGAATTCAATTTTTGTTAAAATCAAATTTAGTTTAATTTTGGACCCTTTGGACTTTAATGTAGACCAATTTGAAAACGGGACCAAAAATTGAGAATCTACATACACAGTTAGATTTGGCATATCAAAGAACCCCAATTATTCAATTTTTGATGAAATCTAACAAAGTTTAATTTTGGACCTCGATTTGGACCAACTTGAAAACTGGGCCAATAATAAAAAATCTAAGTACATTTTTAGATTCAACATATTAAAGAACCCCAAGGATTCAATTTTTGTTAAAATCAAACTAAGTTTAATTATGGACCCTTTGGACCTTAATGTAGACCAATTTGAAAACGGGACCAGAAATTAAGAATCTACATACACAGTTAGATTTAGCATATCAAAGAACCCCAATTATTCAATTTTTGATGAAATCAAACAAAGTTCAATTTTGGACCCTTTTGGGCCCCTTATTCCTAAACTGTTGGGACCAAAACTCCCAAAATCAAACCCAACCTTCCTTTTATGGTCATAAACCTTGTGCTTAAATTTCATAGATTTCTATTTACTTATACTTAAGTTATGGTGCGAAAACCAAGAATAATGCTTATTTGGGACCCTTTTTGGTCCCTAATTCCTAAACTGTTGGGACCTCAACTCCCAAAATCAATCCCAACCTTCCTTTTGTGGTCATAAACCTTGTGTTTACATTTTACTGATTTCTATTTACTTATACTAAAGTTATTGTGCGAAAACCAGGAATAATGCTTATTTGGGCCCTTTTTTGGCCCCTAATTCCTCAACTGTTGCTACCAAAACTCCCAAAATCAAACCCAACCTTCCTTTTGTGGTCATTAACCTTGTGTCAAAATTTCATAGATTTCTATTCACTTAAACTAAAGTTATAGTGCGAAAACCAAGAAAATGCTTATTTGGGCCCTTTTTGGCCCCTAATTCCTAAAATGTTGGGACCAAAACTCCCAAAATCAATCCCAACCTTCCTTTTGTGGTCATAAACCTTGTGTCAAAATTTCATCGATTTCTATTCACTTTTACTAAAGTAAGAGGGCGAAAACTAAAAGTATTCGGACGACGACGACGCAAGACGACGCAAGACGACGCAAGACGACGACGCAGGACGACGACGACGACGCCAACGTGAAAGCAATATACGACAAAAAATTAAAATTTTTGCGGTCGTATAAAAAAAACAACAAAACACTAATTCGAGTGTATTCAATTTCATATGTGTTTATCATGTAGCCTAAGCAAAGAACTCTCAAATGCAAGTTATTAATATATATTAATAGATTATATTTATACCATGAATTTGGGTTAAACCTGGCAATGCAGATCCTCTGTAAATAATGGTGGATTTAAAGTTGACTTTAGATTCTGTTGTCACGGGTAATTCAACATGATGAGTTATAGCCACTGATCCTTTAAACAGAACAAAAAGATCCTAATAACACATAAAAATAAATATGATAAACATCATTCAAAGCAGAACAACATCAAAGGGTCATGAAGGTTGACACCAAGAGGCCAACAAAATAAGCCCGACACTGCATGACAACCTCTGTAAATCGCTTAACAGTTTAACAGTCTAAAAATAAATTCAACAGAGGTTTCACAAAGTTTGCCCTCAACAGCAAACTCTTAACGGATATAACACAAAGATAGTTTCATAGGATTAAAATCATCGAAACAAAAATCAATTAAATACTCAATGCCTTTATCGAAGGTTCAAATGAAGAAAAAAAAAACTCGAAAAAAAAACTCCCAATCGTGAGGATGTCAAAGATTGTTTATAGGTTATTTGCCTCTAAGTTTGTTTTGGTATTACTTCCGAATTGTCTGAGCGTATAATTCTCTTCAAAATCACAACCGACCAAGCGCCATTTGATGTCAAACTACTGCAATGGTGATAATCTCAAAGTACGTATACCACATAGGCTTAAAATTCATCTCAATGTACGTATACCACATAGGCTTAAAATTCATCTCAATGTACGTATACCACATAGGCTTAAAATTCATCTCAATGTACGTATACCACATAGCCTTAAAATTCATCTGAATGTACGTTTACCACATAGGCTTAAAATTCATCCAAAAGGCTTAAAGTTTGGCACTGCAGACATGCGCTTCGTTATAATACTCATTTGTCTTCAGATTCAGTGGCGCTCGGTAAATAAACTTATTACGCTATTAATAAATTGAAAAGAGTAAACTTGATCGTTTTGATCATACGAAATCCAAAGCACTGGATGATGAGACAGATGATACTCATGGGGACTGATAGCCCACCAATACTACAGCGATATACGAATCTCACTGTTGGACTTGATTCAAGTTTGCCCAATTTTCAAAATATTGACAGCACTCACAGTAATATCAACGTACTGAAGTATACGATAATTTAGACATGTATCACGGTAAACAATGACTACCGACATTCAAATATCAACGGAACCTATTCAGTGGCGTTACTATCAAAGCACAACTATAACGTCAGTGAGACAACGACAGCTAATATATACTATAACTCTATGCAAATATTCCCAATGAGACAATGACACCTTTGATGTTTGTGCTAAAATATAATATACCTCTATGTAAATATCCCCAAGCTATCATAACATAGTAGTCGTTGTTAAGATCAAACCCTAGTCGTTCTGATGGGTTCATCATATTCACCACACTCATATCCTTCGGTCGTGTAAATTCACAATACAGTTTCCCATCCTGAACAGATACTGTCATATCGTCAATTTCATCTTTCTGAAATATTTATATATTCATATTTTAAACGACTAATTTGAAGGGGTAATAAAGAATCGTACCATATGCATTAAATGATATATTCAAATTTTTATTTCGAGGAGATCATGACAAAAATCGATGCTCATAACAAAAATGTATGATCACGAAAAAATATTTAATATACAAATTATGTAAACTTTGCTAACAATATGTTAGTTTTTATGTTTTGAAAAGAAGGGAAAATTAACAAGAATGTATATCATTTACTCCTTTTTTTATATTGTTTTGTCTCTTTTAATATCAATAATCTTATTAATAAGTTCCTTACCTTATACTGTCTATAGTTGAAATATAATGGATTGTAGCCATGTTGTATAGTGTAGTGGTCATCCTTATATGTACAGGATATCGTATGGTCATCTCCCTAATAGGTCAACAAATACAATAGAATGTCTCTTCTTAGTTATCTATTATTGATGAAACTGCTCATTATTATTATTTTGTTACATAGACTGAAACAACTGTTCCTCATTTGTTCATATTTCCATCAAGTTTTACCTTGCATGTCACAATATGACAATAGTTCTCTCAATCTCGACATTGTCCTGAACAAACATGAAATATTTGCCACAAGACGTTAAGCAAACATCAATAAATCTCAGTTGCGATATACTATGGAGACTAGATGTCTTTGTTGTTTCAAAAAAATTGCCTATTTCTTATTCACAGATTGAATTATGTGTACATTTAAAAGTTGTTTTGTGCCGGCTAAAGGTTGACATCTAGATATTCAAATTCAGTGGCATCTCTTTTTTTGTGCCGGCTAGAGGTTGACATCTAGATGTTCTAATTCAGTGGCATCTCTTGTTTTGTGCCGGCTAGAGGTTGACATCTAGATATTCAAATTCAGTGGCATCTCTTGTTTTGTGCATGCTAGAGGTTGCCATATAGATGTTCAAATTCAGTGGCATCTCTTGTTTTTTGCCTGCTAGAGGTTGACATCTAGATGTTCAAATTCAGTGGCATTTCTTGTTTTGTGCCGGCTAAAGGTTGACATCTAAATGTTCAAATTCAGTGGCATCTCTTGTTTTGTGCCTGCTAGAGGTTGATATGTAGATGTTCAAATTCAGTGGTATCTCTTGTTTTGTGCCTGCTAGAGCTTGACATCTAGATGTTCAAATTCAGTGGCATCTCTTGTTTTGTGCCGGCTAGAGGTTGACATCTAGATGTTCAAATTCAGTGGCATCTCTTGTTTTGTGCCAGCTAGAGGCTGACATCTAGATGTAGTGGCATCTCTTGTTTTGTGTCTGCTAGAGGTTAACATTTAGATGTTAAAATTCGGTGGTATCTCATCGTTTCATCTTTTTAACATCTTACTAGTCACTAGTTAGTCTTGTGTAGACGAAACGCATGTCTTGCGTATTAAATTTAAAACCTGGTGCCTTTTGTTAGCTATTATTCGTGTGTTTCTCTGTCCTATATATCCTCCAAGTTATTTGTATTGAATTTGTAGTCTTGTCATGTAATGTTGTCGTTTTAATGTTACTAGAACACACCCGCGAAATCACGGGCATATACAGCTTGTGAACTGTTGTAGGATGATTTTTGTAAAAGATATTATGTATGGAGACTTTCATAAAAGGTATCAAAAGCCCTCTCCCTTTTTCTGAAATCCGATATTTGATTCCTTTCTGTTAAATTCAATTATTTTCGTGTTTCTGGCCTCAGACCACAATTATTCTTCTCCTTTACTTCTATGCTTCTTTTAGTAAATATACTCATCATATATACCAGGAATAAAATTTTACACTTGCGCCAGACGCGCGTTTCGTCTACAAAAGACTTATCAGTGACGCTCGAATCAAACTAGAGGCTCTAAAGAGCCTGTGTCGCTCACCTTGGTCTATGTGAATATTAAACAAAGGAAGCAGATGGATTCATGACAAAATTGTGTTTTGGTGATGGTGATGTGTGTGTACATCTTACTTTACTGAACATTCTTGCTGCTTACAATTATCTCTATCTATAATGAACTTGGCCCAGTAGTTTCAGTGGAAAATATTAGTAAAAATTTACAAATTTTATGAAAATTGTTAAACATTTACTATAAAGGACAATAACTCCTTAGGGGGTCAATTGACCAGTTAAGCCATGTTGACTTATTTGTAAATCTTACTTTTCTGAACATTATTGCTGTTTACAGGTTATCTCTATCTATAACAGTATTCAAGATAAAAACCAAAAACCGCAAAATTTCCTTAAAAATTACCAATTTAGGGGCAGCAACCCAACAATGGGTTGTCCGATTCATCTGAAAATTTAAGGGCAGATAGATCTTGACCTGAAGAACAATTTTACCCTTGTCAGATTTGCTCTAAATGCTTTGGTTTTTGAGTTATAAGCAAAAAACTGCATTTTACCCCTATGTTCTATTTTTAGCCGTGGCGGCCATCTTGGTTGCATGACCGGGTCATTGGACACATTTTTCAAACTAGACACCCCAAAGATGATTGTGGCCAAGTTTGGATTAATTTGGCTCAGTAGTTTCAGAGCAGCAGATTTTTGTAAAAGATTTACGAAAAGTGGTTAAAAATTGACTATAAAGGTCAATAACTCCTAAAGGGGTCAACTGACCATTTTGGTCATGTTAACTTATTTGTAAATCTTACTTTGCTGAACATTATTGCTGTTTACAGTTTATCTCTATCTATAATAATATTCCAGATAATAACCAAAAACAGCAAAAATTCCCTAAAATTACCAATTCAGGGGCAGCAACCCAACAATGGGTTGTCGGATTCATCTGAAAATTTCAGGGCAAATAGATCTTGACCTGATAAACAATTTTACCCCGTCAGATTTGCTCTAAATGCTTTGGTTTTTGAGTTATAAGCCAAAAACTGCATTTTACCCCTATGTTCTATTTTTAGCCATGGTGGCCATCTTGGTTGGTTGGCCGGGTCACGCCATACATTTTTTAAACTAGATACCCCAATAATGATTGTGGCCAAGTTTGGTTTATTTTGGCCCAGTAGTTTCAGAGGAGAAGATTTTTGTAAAAGTTAACGACGACGGACGACGACGACGACGGACGACGACGACGACGACGGACGACGGACGACGGACGACGGACGCCAAGTGATGAGAAAAGCTCACTTGGCCCTTGGGGCCAGGTGAGCTAAAAATGGTTAAAAATTGACTATAAAGAGCAATAACTCCTAAAGGGGTCAACTGACCATTTCGGTCGGTTTGACTTATTTGTAAATCTTTCTTTGCTGAACATTATTGCTGTTTACAGTTTATCTCTGTCTATAATAATATTCAAGATAATAACCAAAAACAGTAAAATTTCCTTTAAATTACCAATTTAGAGGCAGCAACCCAACAACGGGTTGTCCCATTCATCTGAAAATTTCAGGGCAGATAGATCTTGACCTGGTAAACAATTTTACCCTTGTCAGATTTGCTCTAAATGCTTCATTTTTTGAGTTATAAGCCAAAAACTGCATTTTACCCCTATGTTCTATTTTTAGCCATGGCGGCCATCTTGGTTGGTTGGGCGGGGCACCGGACACATTTTTTAAACAAGATACCCCAATGATGATTATGGCCAAGTTTGGTTAAATTTGGCCCAGTAGTTCCAGAGGAGAAGATTTTTCTAAAAGATTACTAAGATTTACGAAAAATGGTTAAAAATTGACTATAAAGGGCAATAACTCCTAAAGTGGTCAACTGACCATTTTGGTAATGTTGACTTATTTGTAGATCTTACTTTGCTGAACATTATTGCTGTTTACAGTTTATCTCTATCTATAATAATATTCAAGATGATAACCAAAAACAGCAAAATTTCCTTAAAAGTACCAATTCAGGGGCAGCAACCCAACAACGGAATGTCCGATTCATCTGAAAATTTCAGGGCAGATAGATCTGGACCTGATGAACAATTTTACACTGTCAGATTTGCTCTAAATGCTTTGGTTTTTGAGTTATAAGCCAAAAACTGCATTTTACCCCTACGTTCTATTTTTAGCCATGGCGGCCATCTTGGTTGGTTGGGCGGGGCACCGGACACATATTTTAAACAAAATACCCCAATGATGATTATGGCCAAGATTGGTTAGATTTGGCCCAGTAGTTCCAGAGGAGAAGATTTTTCTAAAAGATTACTAAGATTTACGAAAAATGGTTAAAAATTTACTATAAAGGGCAATAACTCCTAAAGTGGTCCACTGACCATTTTGGTCATGTTGACTTATTTGTAGATCTTACTTTGCTGAACATTATTGCTGTTCACAGTTTATCTCTATCTATAATAATATTTTAGATAATAACCAAAAACAGCAAAATTTCCTTAAAATTACCATTTCAGGGGCAGCAACCCAACAACGAAATGTCCGATTCATCTGAAAATTTCAGGGTAGATAGATCTTGACCTGTTGAACAATATTACCCCCGTGTCAGATTTGCTCTAAATGCTTTGGTTTTTGAGTTATAAGCCAAAAACTGCATTTTTCCCCTATGTTCTATTTTTAGCCATGGCGGCCATCTTGGTTGGTTGGCCGGGTCACCGGACACATTTTTAAACTAGATACCCCAATGATGATTGTGGCCAAGTTTGGATTAATTTGGCCAAGTAGTTTCAGAGGAGAAGATTTTTGTAAAAGTTAACGCCGGACGCAGGACGACGACGACGGACGACGACGACGACGGATGCCGACGGATGCCGACGGACGCCGGACGCAAAGTGATGGGAAAAGCTCACTTGGCCCTTGGGGCCAGGTGAGCTAAAAAGGCAAATCATATCAAAAATTTGATCCGTTTCAAACATCAAATAAATGTAACTGCTTATATATATAGACCATTATAAGTCTATAAAATATGCTTCAAGGACAATCCATCAGTGCTTTTTCTTTTGAGAACATTAACATGCCAATGGTAAAATATGAATCGTGTATAAATGACTAAGACTGACTAAGGCTAATTTGAGGGGTGGTCGGAGGGGTCCTGATCCCGAAATCCCGAGGTGCAGAATTTAAAGAAATTAATATCCCGAAATCCTGAAATCGAAAAATATATTCCAGGATCCCATAAGGACCAATCCCCTAATCCCGAACTTAAAAACACCCGATACGGACGCCCCGAAAAAGATCCTGTCTCCCTCTAATCCAAACCTTACTTTCATTTTTGCCAAATCACTATTTTCCCTTTCAGCAATAAATCTTTATGCCTCATTGATGAGCAATATATTGTCTGTGCATCCGTGCGTTCGTCCGGTCATCTGTCCGTCCCGCGTCAGGTTAAAGTTTTTGTCGAGGTAGTTTTAGATGAAGTTGAGCATGTTTTACTTATTTTAATATATGTGACCAGCCACGACATATACAGGCTTATGGAGGTAGAACGTTATTGTGAGAAAAACGCCGTTACTATATGTGACTAGCCACTTCCAGGCTTAGGAGGGTACATTGTCTAAAATTTGCTTTTTATATTTATCTAGAATATTCCGAAACAAAACTCTCTGTCATGTTATGATGACATATTTGTTGTCATAGCAATGAAACGAGTCATTTCGAATATCGGTATGAAAATGAGACTATTCTATGACGGCTTTTATTTATTGAAGGCACTAATTTATAAAATACAAAATTATTGTATTTATTGGCTCTTAGTAATGTTCAATATTTGAATAAAATTTCAAAGATTTAAATTTACTACAATACAAACAATTCTTAGCTCTATTTTAGAACATGTAATTTAAACTTGTTGAAATGAAGTTGTTTAAAATTTGTCAAAGTAAGCTATATGAATTCCTTTTTTTTAATTCGTTTTTAATTTAGATTTATCATGCATGTCTCTAAACATAGTATGCGACGCGTAACAGTTTATAAGTAGGAGTTCTCATATGGGTCATTTTCAAAACATGTCGAATTTTGAAATCGAAAATTTATAAAAAGTTACTTATTCAAACAACCCTCTACATAAGCAAATCAAAACAAACAGTACTTTATGAACAACATATTAAAAGATGCAATCTTAATGATGTCATGCAAGAATATCTTGAAACATTTTTTGATCGGTGGTACAATATTTTGTCTATCCTGTTACCATTTTCAAAAGGAATTTTGGGTTATTAAGAAAAGGTTTAGATAAAATGTTAAGCTTGTTTTACGTTACTAATTCTAGGTTGTACTGAAAAATGGCTCTAAAAATTGGTTTTCAAAGGTTGCAAAAATTACCAGCAGTAATGCAAGTCTAAGATAGCAATTTATATTGTTCGGCCTTTTTTCACCCTTTCAAGTAAACCCAACATCAAGTAAATCCCTCAGAAGTTGATTTACTTTTCTCTTTATTTCGTTGGTAACAGGAACGTACGTTTCTGATATATCACTATATAAAAGTCTATCCTGTTACCTTTTTGTCTATCCTGTTACCGATATCAGTATTGCACCTGCAAATGCTTAATTGGGAAGATTAAGACGTTATAACCTTAAGATGTGTTCAAACAATGAAATAAATCATTCGTTTTCCACCTACATGTTAAGATAAAAAATTTAACGACGTTTTTGTCTATAATTGTCTATCCTGTTACTGTAACCATAGCAACCATAGTTACAGGATAAACATAACAGGATAGACAAATTTCTTCGTTTTTGATTGCTGTTGTGAAATAACTACTCCCTTTGCTGAAGTGATTATGGTTTTCTATTGTGAATTTGTTTCCAACACGTTATTGCACTTTTTACAACCATACTGTTAGTGTAATTAATCAAAATGATTGGTAACAGCATAGACATGAAAAAAAGTACGCTCTATTTTTTTTCACTAAATGTCTTGAAATTTCTTTTCTCTACACTGTCGTTCAAGAAACGAGGCGTTTTAAATGTAAAGATTACTTTGCATTTTTGAAATCAACACTGACTGATTCAATATTCATAGAGAGAATAATTTAACGACTGATTTAAGTAGCGGTAACAGGATAGACATGAACCGCCTGTACGCTGATTGAATTTAGTTTGTAGATAATCTGTTACATACAATGATAAAGAAGCTACGATTTTTCGTTAGAATTATAATTAACGTTCTTAAAAAGTCCCTTTTGCAGATATCAAGGCGATCAGAAAATCGGAAAAAAATGATTTGAAATGTGTTTTTCTGCATTGTACGCACACAAATACCCCCAAAATCGGACTTAAATGCAGTTTAATCTTATCAAAATAGATGTAAGGTGTGTTTATTATTAATGTTCTGAATCACAAATCCGACAAGATTTCATTTAAACCATTACAACTGAAATTTCCATTAGAAATACAAATTTTAGTATGGGTGTACTGAAAATTCGACATTTTTTGAAAATGACCCATATATGCATTTGATACGGTGCATTTATTATGGATATATTTTAGGCTCCATTTATGAAAGAAAATTTATAAAGCAGAGCATTTTTTTATAGCACTATTTAGAACATGTAATTTAAAATTGTTGAAATGAAGTTAGTTTAAAATTTGTCAAAGTAAGCTTTAAGAATTCCTTTTTTTTAATTTAGATTTATCATGCATGTCTCTATACTTAGTATGCGACGCGTAACAGTTTATAAGTAGGTGTTCTCATATATGCATTTGATACGGTGCATTTATTATGGATATATTTTAGGCTCCATTTATGAAAGAAAATTTATAAAGCAGAGCTTTTTTTATAGCACTATTTAGAACATGTAATTTAAACTTGTTGAAATGAAGTTAGTTTAAAATTTGTCAAAGTAAGCTTTAAGAATTCCTTTTTTTTTTAATTTAGATTTATCATGCATGTCTCTATACTTAATATGCGACGCTCATTTATGAAAGAAAATCAATAGAGCAGAAATTTGATTTTTTTTTCTTTTGTATCAATTTAAAATGTAGATTCAAATATTTTTCACTTCAAACGATAAAGTAAATCTTCTTCAAAACTTATATATGATGTATAGTTCTGCGTCAGCAAAAAAGAAGCTAAGGAAAGTGTTTATCTCTTCTTCACAAATACTTATTTCATTGAATCTCGATATTTATCATGCTTATATTTTTCTAACAATGACGTTCTACCTCCATAAGCCTGCAAATGTCATGGCGGGTCACATATATGCAAGTGGTATTACCCTTTAAATGGTAAGCATTTCAAAGAAAACACTATACAGAATCAGGGACTTTCTATACTCACATAGAAAGTCCCTGACAGAATACAGAGAGTCTCTATATATTAAAGTATTATAATCGTAGTTTACATTTAGATAAACGCGAAAAATAATTGTCCTCTCTAAGGAGGTTTAATAGTTGTGGATCTTGCGATCTAAACACCATGATATGAAACGCGAAAAATAATTGTCCTCTATAAGGAGGTATAATAGTTGTGTTTTCTATCTAAACACCATGATATGGAGAACGCTCTGAATGGCTTATTTATTTTTCATTTTTATGCCCCATTTATGGCCATTATGTTTTCTGGTCTCTGCGTCCTTACGTCCGTCTGTACGTTTTTCCGTGCATTCGTCCGTCCGTTCATTCGTCGTACCGTCCGTTCGTCCCGCTTCAGGTTAAAGTTTTTGGTCGCGGTCAGGTTAAAATTTTTGGTCGAGGTAGTTTTTGATGAAGTTGAAGTCCAATCAATTTGAAACTTAGTAAACATGTTTCCTATGATATGATCTTTCTAATTTTAATGTAAAATTAGAGATTTTATCCCCTTTTCATGGTCCACTGAACACAGAAAATGATAGTGCAGATGGGGCATCCGTGTACTTAGGACACGTTCTTGTTGTTATCTATCATACGATTGGTTGTAAATGTGTCACATGTTTCACTTATTTTAATATCTATAATACTAAAATTACGAGGTCCAATTTGTCAGCCGTCATCACGTAAAAACGACGAATCAAAGAATTCAACTTTATATACAACTAATATAGTACAAAGGTGTAGATTAAAAATTACACCGCTCCAGGCCCTTTTGTTTTCCACGTAATTAATATTGCCAATAATTAGGAAGTTCCGGGTCGAGTCCGATACCGATACCAATAGTATAATCACCTGTTACCTATTACCTTATCTGTACGTTCCGCATCTGCCAGGCGCACCACCAAACGATGTATTCAGGATTAACATGCTATATACACGGGTCATAATCACAGGGTTGACACTACTAAATTGTCAAATTGTTACCTGTTGTAGTATTTTAATCCGTAAGACTTTCTAAGATAACAATACGAATACTAAACATCTGGACTAAAAATAAGTTTCAATTTGTTAGCGGGCATGACGTAAAACAGCGAATCAAAGAATTCAACTTTATTTATAACTAATATAGGACAATGCTGTTGATTAAAAAATACTCCATTCCAGGACCTTTTGTTTTCCAAATAATTAATATTACCAATAATTGATAAGTTCCAGTTCGACGGGTTCAAACAGAAAGATTTGAAAGCAGAGAAAATTGTGTATCTTATAATCGGCATGACTTTATCAGATGACAGTACTAATACTAAGATAAGGCTTGCGCATAGTTATATACTTTAATTCAGTCACGGACCCGCGATATCACGGGTGTGTTCTAGTATATATATATATGCAACAGGTATGACCCCTTTAATAGTAATCATTTCAAAGAAAACAGTATACAGAATACAGAGTCTCTATATATTAATGTAGTATAATCGTAGTTTACATGTAGATAAACGCGAAAAATAATTGTCCTCTATAAGGAAGTATAATAGTTGTTGTTCTTGCGATCTAAACACCATGATATGGAGAACGCTCTGATTGGCTTATTTATTTTTCATTTTTTGTTATCTATCAAACGATTGGTTATATTTGTGCATTTTTCAAACCGGAAGTCTTATCTATGACTCAAAGTCAGTGTGATGATGGAATCATATCCGGACTCCTTTTTTGTCGTTTTTTCCCTCAAAATAACGCAATCTGCATAATCATAAGAATGGATGACAAATGCGACTATGCATGTTACCTATAGGACACAGAGGCATGATGATTGATTTATTGTGGAAGGAAGAGAAGCGACACACAAAATGAGGTGTTCTCGTTTAATAGTATAGATAATAGTATAGATATTTAACATTGTCTTAAAAGCGGTAGGTTTGGCATGCCACAAAACATGGTTCAACCCATCATTTTTTTCTTAAAATGTCCTTTACCAAGTCAGGAAAATGGCCATTATTATAGTTCGTTTGTTCGTTTATGTGTGTGTTACGTTTTAATGTTGTGTTTCTGTTGTGTCGTTGTTCTCCTCTTATATTTAATGCGTTTCCCTCAGTTTAAGTTTGTAGCCCGGATTTGTTTTTTCTCTCTATCGATTTATGAGTTTCGAACAGCGGTATTCTACTGTTGCCTTTATTTACTAAATATTTCCTTTGACAATAACATAAAAACAAAAGTAATATGCTTTACCATTAGTCGATCGTCCGAAAATCCTAATGATATATAGCCTTCATTAATTCCTACAAATGTTTTGAACCTTGTGCGGTTGCCTTCGTCTTTAAATGCGGCCCCTGCATAACAGTTATCTCCAGTGCAGTAGGAAGGATACAGAATACAACCTAAGCTGTTACCACATTCGTCAAAGTCCACATTTATGTTCTTGTGTTCACTAATCTGAAAGGAAAAAGGGACAAAACAATTTTTTACAGAGAGATTTGAGAAATACCATAAAATGCTTTAAAATATTAAGTAGAGGCTCTAAAGAGCCTTTGTCGCTCACCTTGGTCTATGTGAATATTAAACAATGGACACAGATGGATTCATGACAAAATTGTGTTTTGGTGATGGTGATGTGTTTATAGATCTTACTTTACTAAACATTCTTGCTGCTTACAATTATCTCTATCTATAACAGTACTTTCTGTGGAAAATGTTATTGAAAACCTTCAAATTTTAAGAAAATTGTTAAAAATTGACTATGAAGGGCAATAACTCCTTAGGGGGTCAATTGACTATTTTGGTCATACTCACTTATTTTTAGTTCTTACTTTGCTGTACATTATTGCTGTTTACAGTTTATCTCTATCTATAATAATTTTCAAGATAATAACAAAAAAACAGCAAAATTTCCTCAAAATTACCAATTCAGGGGCAGCAACCTAACAACCGATTATCCGATTCATCTGAAAATTCCAGGGCAGATAGATCGTGACCTGATCAACAATTTTACATCCTGTCAGATTTGCTCTTAATGCTTTGGTTTTTGAGTTATACGCCAAAAATTGCATTTTACCCCCCCCCCCCATGTTCTATTTTTAGCCATGGCGGCCATCTTGGTTTGTTGGCCGAGTTACCGGACATATTTTTTTAACTAGATACCCCAATGATGATTATGGCTAAGTTTGGTTAAATTTGGCCCAGTAGTTCCAGAGGAGAAGATTTTTCGAAAAGATTACTAAGATTTACGAAAAATGGTTAAAAATTGACTATAAAGGGCAATAACTCCTGAAGTGGTCAACTGACCATTTTGGTCATGTTGACTTATTTGTAGATCTTTCTTTGCTGAACATTATTGCTGTTTACAGTTCATCTCTATCTATAATAATATTCAAGATAATATCCAAAAACAGCAAAAATTCCTTAAAATTACCATTTCAGGGGCAGCAACCCAACAATCGATAATCCAATTCATCTGAAAATTTCAGGGCAGATAGATCGTGACCTGATCAACAATTTTACTTCCTGTCAGATTTGCTCTAAATGCTTTGGTTTTTGAGTTATAAGCCAAAAACTGCATTTTACCCCTATGTTCTATTTTTAGCCATGGCGGCCATCTTGGTTGGTTGGCCGGGTCACCGGACACATTTTTAAAACTAAATACCCCAATGATGATTATGGCCAAGTTTGGTTAAAATTTGCCCAGTAGATTCAGAGGAGAAGATTTTTCTAAAAGATTACTAAGATTTACGAAAAATGGTTAAAAATTGACTATAAAGGGCAATAACTCCTAAAGTGGTCAACTGACCATTTTGGTCATGTTGACTTATTTGTAGATCTTACTTTGCTGAACATTATTGCTGTTTACAGTTTACCAGAACATGCATGAAATATTTGTCACTGGGCGCTAAAAATTAGCATCAATTTAAACTTGTGTTAAATAATCGTTGACACTGCAGAGAGAAAGAGGTGTATTTTTTGTTTAGAATTTAGACATAAAAATAAAAAATCTCAAAATATATCATTGGTAAGATACTGACAGACACACCCAGTCAAATTATAATAATCTCTGTTAAAAAGAGATGTGCACACTGTATACCAATATCAATGAATTATCAATGGTGGTTCACCATACCTAATCACAATTAAGTTCAACATGGTACCTGTCGAATGTTTCAGTGTTCATACCAATTCGAGAATGGAGCCATTTTTTTTTAATTTCTCAATGAGTTGTGTAACAACATATATTACAAAAATCACTGACCTAGAAATGACGACTTAATCACAAATTTTAACAATTTTAACAATGTCATAAGCTCTTGTTCTCATAGGCTGTTTCAATTTATTTCACATTCTTGTAAATTAAATGTTTACAATCTTTTTGATCGGATTGTTATCTCATAAACATTAATCGTCATCTCAGTATTTTCCAATTTACAACAAATAAAAATTTACAATTAAAACAAGAAGACAACTGCCAGTCTGAGAAAAATAGCAATAACAGCAACAAATAAAGGACCAAACAAATACATGTAGTGTTCAGAATTAATATTAATTATCTATATAAAACTATGTGAAGCTAAAAAAAACACCATACACCAAACACAAAAAGGTTATGCTAGAAAATCCACTAAAAAAATCAATGTGACCATAGCATCTGCATTAAATTTTTCGCGACTATTACACTGCATAAACATTGCTGCCATTTTAAACCTAAACCGAAACCACAAACCACCCTTGGACATGGTTTGAATAGTTTCTGGAACCAGTTTGGGTTTGAGAATAACAAACGGCAAACCAGTTTAGGTTCGAAACTAGTTTCAAACTGGTTCTCATTAACAAATGAAAAGTTTAACAAACTAAAACTGGTTTTGCACTAACAAATACGTCTATAGATAAAAACTTTAACGACGTGTAAATGCCTACCTGCTTTACAGGAACAACAGGAATATCGACTTTTGATGGCAATGGTCTCAGGATATTTTGCCAGAAGTTGTCAAAATTCTCCACAATGGAAAAACTTAAATAATATGAAA
This sequence comes from Mytilus galloprovincialis, assembly GCF_965363235.1. Taxonomy (NCBI): domain Eukaryota; kingdom Metazoa; phylum Mollusca; class Bivalvia; order Mytilida; family Mytilidae; genus Mytilus; species Mytilus galloprovincialis. The sequence continues at coordinate 96,008,021 of NC_134841.1, read as the reverse complement.
TAGAATGTAGAATGGTGATACATGTATATATGTATACGTTTTCTGATTTGACGTGAAATAATATATAAGAATAAGACTTGTGAAGCGTAATAATATATTATGATAAATTAATAAATTAGTTTCTCGGTGTGTTTTTTTTTTCTTAGAGTGTATTTTTAATCAGTTTGGTGTGTATTTTTGCACTATTTTAGAATCTCTGTGTGTTTTATCGTAGCTGAAAGTGTAGTTTATTATGCTCCTTCTATATATGTTAAAGTTTTAAAACTCGGTGTTTAACAATTGTCCGGGGGGGGGGATTTCTTAAACAGTTTCTATGAGAGCAACTTTTCATACACTCTCCACTTACTGAATCGTTAGATTTCCCTGATTTACAGATGGCGCTTTCCATGTAATATTGGCTTCTTTGACGATCTCGTTGTTCTTATGACCAATCATGTTCTGTAAATATAAAGCAATTCAGTAACAAAAAATGTCGTCTGTGTGTGAACAGGGGGCCCGTTGACTGACCTAAGGGGTTTGGGCGACCCGCCTCCGGCATGCTTCAGTGATTCCCTATATAATCAAACAAATTTTTCCCACCGAAGGAGGGAGCGCCCGCCCCTGGATCCGCCTATGGAGTGAACGTTGCAAGTCTGGGTATATGCATAGCTATATAAAATGTACAGACCAAAAACTCAGCTGAGGTAAAAACAACAATAAGAAAATGCACTTTGATTGACAATGATACATCTATTTAGCAGAGACCATATAGCGTAGACGTTATAAACTATAGGTCACCGTACAGCCTTCAACAATGAGCAAAACCCAAACCGTATACCAAAGTATCCCTCAATACAACCTTGCCGCGATGATATAGACAAGGTCACTGAAAAGTGAAACCAGTGTTAAACAGCAACAAACAAACACGATTATCTGCAGTAATTAATCTGTTTAAGGTAGTATTGGTGTCTTCCTCCATCTTGGGTTGAAAAAAAACAGAGAACCAAAGGTCCAGATTTTCTATCGAGTTAGCAAAATTTGATGCAGGAATGCAGATATTTAATGTGAATATTCATTTAAAAGAACCAATTTATAAGAATATAACTTATCAATATTAATATTTTTGCAAATGTTGATTATTTTTGGTTGTTTTAGATACTACATTTTGGCAAAGTATGAACAAATTCTATCATTTTTATTTTAGACTCCCATAGAGTGGGGTGCTCATTTTCGCCGGGGACACAATTTCGCCGTTTAAGGATTTTGAGGTGTAAAAACTTCAAAGGATGGCTGAAATGGAAGAAATGTACCCGTAAATTATATTTTTATAACAAATATAATATTTTTTTTAAACTGAGACAAAATTACGGCTCCTACCGAAAATGACCGAAAAACGTTCAACGATTTTCGGACAATTTCCTGAATAAAAAACACGATTTCAAAGATGTATTTCTAAGTAAATATTTGACTGCATGCCCTAATTTTGAATTCTTTATACCTTTGAAATGTCTGCTATTCATCTATAATGCAATAGATTTGTTAAAAATTGTTAAAAGCTGCGGTTATTTGGTTTTAAATAGATGTGCAAAAACGGCGAATATGTGTCCCCCATTGACAAAACATCCGGAAATTTCAAACACCCTTTAATCTAACTTTTCAGATGATTTTCTTAAAACAAACCGGTTTTCAAGCTTAAGTATATTTTGCATTTAAAGTTATCTTCATATAGAAATATCAGTATACTTCAAAAACATTTAGACCTGAACATAAACTGTAGAAAACATGGAAAGATGTGGCGAAAATGAGCACCCCACTCTAACACCTTAAAAGAAATTTCATCATTATTCTATATAAATAGATTTTATAATAAATTTTCAAATACCTTTTTGCCATCTATGCAGTTAATCGCTTTCAGTTTGTCTGACGGAAAACTGGTAAACTCTCCCATAAGTTCCTCCGTGTCTCCTTTGTCACGATGAACTGCTATTTGCAAACCCATAAACTTTCTATCATTCTTCCCTCTAACGGTTACTAAATAAAAAGTTAAAAGTACAAGTATTAAAATGCAAAAATTTAATGGAAATAAAATAAACTCGTCTTAGGTTCCAGGGTTACAATTTCTTCTTTAAAAGTCTACAAAAACTCATTAGTGACGCTCGAATAAAAAAAATAAAAAAAAGATCAAATTAAGTACTTAGTTGGAGAGCATAGAAGACCCAAAATTTCAAATATTTTTTCCCCCAAATATACAGCTGAGATCATCTATAATATTCTTTGAGCAGAAAATCATAGCTATATCCTGCCAAAACAAAAGCCAATATACAGAGACGAAATTGACATGCGATGTCCTTCAACATCAACCATTACCAAAATAACAGGCAATTTCGTTCAAAAAAGAATTAAAGCAAATTAGGGCAATTACAAACCAATGAAGCCTCATTGGTGTTATTTGGCTGTTTTATACACTTTAGACGTGTTGATAGTCACATTCACTGTTTTCTTAACCTTTGCATTTGAACCCTCTATCTTAATTGTTTCAGGAAAGTAAAATCCTTTGCCATATTTTTGCACAATCTACTGTTATGTACTTATTTTTGTGTTTAGAAGATGTATATTTATACGATTGATGTTGAAGAAAACAAGATATCTATTTATAAAAATAATCTAGTTGCTGATAACAATAGATTCTATTTGCCCTTAGCGTGACCAGATGATGTTAAGAATTCTTCAGTCTCGTGTTATCTTGTTCAATACTAAAGACGACGTGTAATGTCAATCATATTATATCATTAAACAATACTGTAAGAGCTTATCTTTCAGTGAGGTTTCACATGTGCGTTTTATTCAACAATGTAGCATTATCTTGTCAAAATATATATGTAATAATTAAATGCTTCTTTCTGCAGTTTCTTTTAGGATGGAAAAGCGTTCACATAGGCCTGTCGCAGTTTTGAAGCATGCGTTAATCACGGCAAGCGATTTAAAAAAAAACTATTAAACTGTTACAAATGAAACACATTAACATCTTTAAGTTGAATATAAGTGCTAAAACTAGGAAATTACGAACAAATAAAGCTCTTTGCTTGTTATGGTTTCAATATTCCTACGCATTATTGAAGCTTTGCGATGTATACTATGTAGATCATCTGCAGGCAAGAATGTTGCGTTTTATTAGCGAAAAACACACAAGCGACTAGTTCATATTTAAGTTCTACCATGCATAAAATAAACGACAACCAATTTGGTATGATATATAGACTTCAAAACACCTCATTATTGTTTTCTGTCAATCACAATGATGAAATCCTCACAAAAACTCGGTGCAATGTACTTAGTTAATTGATGAATTACATGAGTAAGTGGTAAGGTCTTACTTCAAAATGACATTAAAGCATGTTTTCCATTTTTTTGGTGATTGAAGATCCTGTTATAACTACTATATTTGTTATTTTAACAGTTGACAGTTTACCTTGATTATTCGTGCAAAACATTATGTGTTAATTGAAAATGGTAATTAAACAATTCTTCAACTATGTACATGATGTACGAATATTTACTTTTAACGCATATTCAATACCAATACTAAGATTTGTAAACCTTATTCACAATCTGTAACAATCATTGCCCACTCGCCCAAATACGAATGTTTTATTGGTTTATATTCTAAATTACAGGATTGCTACCCGCATGGACATTTTCGTGCATGGTAAGTTATGTTGTGTCTATTTTCCCGTAAAATCAAGTATGAACCAGGAGACTTACTGTGGATATCTTGTTCAGGAATGTAATCAGTTTCCTGTATATGTATTGTATATGGCGGTTCTGTTGTTTGTGCTTCTAGTCCATCATGTTTTGGGAAGAGGGTCAGGCATGTTGAAAATGGTGGTCCTGATGCAAACCCTGAAACTGTCAAATCAAATGAATGTTTTAAAAGAAAATTAAGAGTGATTACAATATAATTACAAACCCGCAGCAGTCAGGGGCGTAGCTACCTAAGGCTCGACTAGGTACGTGCCTATACATAAATTTGCCGATTATACCCCTTTTGGAAAAAAAAAAAAAAAAAAAGTAAACATTTTAATTCTAATCCGTATTATTGCCAAATTAGGGAACTTGACTCCAGAAATAGCAGACAAAATTTACAACTTGTACCGTTCGGATTTAGGTGAAAAAAACAATTTGAAGATGAGATAGCATGATGGGAAAGCCCGTTGGCGTATTGAAGACAACAGAACAGATAGACTTTTTGGTGTCCTTAACGTAACAAACGCCGATCTGTACCCTTCAGTGTATAGGATTATTTGGATTTTATTGACAATGCCTGTTTCATCGGCAACTAGTGAAAGATCCTTCAGCGCGATGAGACGCGTCAAATCCTACCTGAGATCGACAATGGGAGACGAGCGACTTTCAAATCTATCTCTTCTTCATATCCACCGACACCTCAATGTTGATGTTGATGCGAGTATAACTGATTTTATCGGCAGAAAAAAACCGTCCACTTGACTTTGAGTAAAATTAATGTATCATTGTCTTTGTGTATAAAACTGTATCTAAAAGTTCTTCATAAATGTTCAGAAATATTAAATTTGTTTAACCAATTTTTGCCCAAATTTGAGTTAAAAGATTCGTTCAAAAAAGTTGAAAATCTTTTCCTTTGACCCTCTGTGGGCCTTAATCTAAAACTAATCTGATCTACAGTGGGAATATTGTAAATATTTGTTTTTTTTTTCAGATTTTTGTTTGTACTACGTCAATTCAGGTGTTAATGTAATATTATTCATAATTCTTCGAACTTTTCTTCATGAATATTATCATGATAAAAACCAGTAAATATGATATTTTTGTACACAAAATTATGCAACTAAAATGATGAAAACCGTTTTCCGTAGGGGAGCCCCCCAGAACCCCCTACCATGGCTCCGCCCTGGACCTGCAGGGGGCCTAGAACGGCCCACAGACCCCCTGCCGATTTGTGCCTACAGTTGATCTGGAACCTAGCTACGCCCCTGGCAGTATGTATAGGCGAGTCAATGTTAATCAATGCATTAAAGAACCTGATCTGTATTTTGGGAAACCGCATGATTAAACAATTGAGTAATGGATATGCTAATATTTTCTGTAATGCTTTTAAACTATTTCTTTCACTATGTTAAAAATGTATAATGAAACAAAAACATATAGGGAATGTGACAATGGTCGGAAATTCACAGCTTTGGTCATATCCGAGTTAAAATAATGTGACCAGAACGTGTGATAACAAATGATTTTAACAAAAATTTCTGTAAAGTTTTCATATTTTCTAAAGTATTATTTGATGAGTTTTAATTTAAACAAAATATTTTATTAGTAATACTATAACAGGTTAATGGCATTTCAGTTCTCATAATGTTATTATGTAACACATGTATTTTTATTTAAATGAACAAATGTCTGTTATTTACTCGCATTAAAAATATATTTTAGGCATTATTTGAATAAAAGCTTAATGCATGAACACATCTTTCAGGATTTTAAAAGCATAAATCCTAGGATCAGTTATAAAATATACTAATAAAAATCATACAAATATATAATAAGTAACGGCATTCATTTACACAATATAGCCACTAAAAAAAATTAAATGTGTAGTATTAATCAGGCTTTATTCTATAAAAAATGTAAAATTTATGATAGACACATCAGTACTTTTTGATCCATTTACATGATTTAGATAAGTTTAAATTAAGTTTAGAAATATTAAGTTTACATATTGAGTATTCATTTTAATATGAGGGGTAATATAGGGTTATTGCATGAATATTGGTGAATATTGTCCCGAGTAGAATTTTATATTACACGAGCTTGCGAGTGCAATATATGTTCTACGAGGGACAATATTCCCCAATATTCATGCAATAACCCTTTTATTGTATAGTAATATAATATTTAAAAGTAAAAATTGGTTTAAACTAAGAATTTGTCGTTGATGACGACATGAATTTTGAAGATTTATTGCACTAGTGCAATATTATAGGGTTATTGCATGAATATTGGGGAATATTGTCCCGAGTAGAATTTTATATTGCACGAGCTTGCGAGTGCAATATATGTTCTACGAGGGACAATATTCCCCAATATTCATGCAATAACCCTTTTATTGTATAGCAATATAATATTTGAGAGTAAAAATTGGTTTAAACTAAGATTTTGTCGTTAATGACGTCATGAATTTTAAAGATTTATTGCACTAGTGCAATATTAGAATTTATTGCACGCTAACTTTTGGTTACGTTCTGTGGAAAATATTATATTGCTATACAATAATATATAATACTTTGAAGTTATTTGTCCTCGTAGCCGTTATCTCTTCCATCAATGATTAGGAACTACACAGTAGTAAGATATGGTGTTAGGAAGCATTGAAACGGTCTATACCAGTGAAAATAAATTTTAAGCAGGGAATCTGGGGGCTGTTCCCTCATAAAAGTTGAACGACTATAGAAACATTCTTCATGTTTTTTCTTTAATTTTGTATAAGCTTACAACCTCGCTTACAACATTAAATTACCATGGTGGAAATTATACAATAAACTTGTTTTCTACATAAAATTTATACCAGGGTTTATAAAAAACAACAATCAGATGGATGTTAACGACTTGAGAAGGGTACCAAAAGTTCATTTCTATATTAATTTGTGACCGTTAATAGGCAGGTCCTGCATACAGTCTGTGAGGATCGTAGGCGATATATACAATTATAAAAGTATAAAAATAACAAATTCGTTAATACGTTGTTTTACAAGTAGCCTAAGGGCAATCATAAACAATATCATCATTTTTCATAACACTGAAGTATTTGTAAACACTATTTTTGTTCTGAATTCTGCACATTATAAACAGTATAACATAATCTTCTTACCTAATTGATAACAGCATATAATTCCATATAATTTTACTAAACATTCTTTATGTGACATGGTAGCAAACTGATGTATGCGAGGATGTATGTGTAGTGATGAGGGCCAGCTGAGGGATATACACATATCTCTTATCGTATTAAATTTGAGATAACATCATTGGATGAGAAGGCATTGTGAACGGTAAACTGATGATAACAAGGAAGCTACATTTGTTGTTTTGTTTTGTTTTGGGAAAAGAAATTAAGAAAATTATGTTGTTTTAAAAAATTATAAACACAAGTTTGTTTTTTGCCACTTGTTTTTGTGAAGTTTGACGATTTTTGTCCCAGATTTTTGTGTTAGTTTTGTAGATCATTGGAGTTTAACGTTGCAAGCTAATTTTTAAGTATTTTTATTATAGAATGAAATTCAAAACAGTGTGGCTGTGGCCATTGATTGACACATTTGTAACGTTTGTAGCCTATATATATTAACTAAGAGACAAGCCATGTGTACTGATTAACATACTTTAATATAATGCTCGAGCTAAGTAATCAACACAAATACATAAAGCAATACGACGCGACCTTATCTGCTATGTCCATCAACACAACACGTGCGTGAACTCTGAACTGTATAGATATTTATGAATGAATGAAAGTTACAATATTACATCTCTTCTTTTCTCAGATTAAACTTCTACTTTAATTAATTATATTACTGTCTGTGTAGTCATAAAATCTTTAACTGTCTGTGTAAACAAATTAAGTGATAAGATGCATAAAATTGTATCAATAGAAAATTAGAACTTTATAGTCTGTGATAAATGTAAATTATCTGGTACGCGTACTGTAATGTCAATATAATTAGTGGATCGTCTGATCAATCTGATAAGGCTATCATTACGAGTGTGAATAGTAAATTCCACAAAATCGATTTGTATCATAAATTCACAAACATATAAATCAACATCAAACCTAACTGATACATCAGAAAGAGCACAGGATTATTATGCCTGTAACACAGCTCTTTAACGCACATAATCATCGAGATGTTTCGGTGTTTGTTTTTCTCGTGATGATCTTCTTAATGGTGTGTTTGGTATAATGTCATCATCAATGATTTCTTCTATTTCCTCATCAGTCATTATCTTAGATTTCCCAACCTTTTTGAAGTGTGACGAATTTCGAGCTATATCTTTTTGTTGTTCGTTCGTTGCCGTAATCATACTACCCTTTTTATTCTTGATTGTTAATGGTTGAGGATTGTACGGGGTAGATAGTTTATCTTTCTTTTCCTGTTTAACTAGTACTGTATCTCCAACTGTAAAATTAGGTACTTTTACTGAATGTTTTTTCTCGAAGTATAATTTCATTTTACTTTTGTTCTTGTGGTCTTCTTTGCGAACTTCACTGTCGGCACTGGTCATTTGTTGAAATGTTCGGCATTTTTGTATTGATTTTCCTTCCAAATAAAAGTTCTGCCGGGGACACGTTAGTTGTTGAGTGTGGTGTTGCTCTATAATTGCGAAGAAATGTGTGTATTTCTTGTCTCCAACTACGATGTTCCGTTTGAGCTGCACGAATTGCTTTTCCTATAGTTCTCATAAATCTTTCTCTTTCCGCGTTAGCGCGAGGCCATAACGGAGTTATTTTGCGGTGCTTGAAACCCATGTTATCTGCAAAATTTCGGAAATCTTGTGAATTAAACGGCGGTCCGTTGTCTGTTTTCAGTTCTTTCGGTATTCCAAAAATTGAGAAAGTTTTGTCTAATAGCGGTATGACGGATTTTGCGGTTAAACTGGTTAAGGTTTCTATTACAGGATACCTTGTGTATTCATCAATTATTACCATAACGTAATATCCATTCGGAAATGGTCCACAAAAGTCCATGCTGAGATTCTCCCATACATTATTCGGTATCTCAGACATTTGTAACGGTTCGAAAACATTTTTCGGGGTTGACGCTAAACATGGTATACATGATTTACACGTTTGTTCTACAAGTTTGTCTATTCCAGGGGAGTATACCTTTTCACGTAACAACTGTTTTGTACGTACTATGCCCTGGTGCCCTTCATGTGCAAGGTCAATTACACGCATCTGTAAATCTTTCGGAATGACAATTCTATTATCATGAAGTATGATCTCCATATCATTAACGGGAACGACTGTTAATTCGTATCGTAATCTTGAGAATGTATCAAGCGTATTACTCTCATGCTTGTCCCACCTGTTTGATTTTAATGCAGTAATAACAGTTTGTAGATCTTTATCTTTTTGTGTACTGTCAGCTATTTCATTAAGGGTCATTGCCTTCGGCACAGCGTTGTCAGTTAAGTATCGGACATATTCTTCAGCTAATTGAGAATGTTTACATGCGATTGATGTATTCGGGGTCGGATGTCTTGACAAATAATCAGCTGCGTTCACCTTTCCTGGTTTGTACTGTACTTTGAAATTGTATCCCTGTAATCTTAATCTCCATCGTTCAATGCGTGCTGGTGTTTTTGCCTTTGGACTGTTGAATATAGTTTCAAGCGGTTGTTGATCGGATACCAATGTAAATGATTGTCCGTACAAATAAAGGTGAAAATGTTCAATTGCCCATACAATTGCTAATGCTTCCTTTTCTGTTTGGGAATAGCGTGTTTCAACGTCTGTCAATGATCGGCTTGCATATGCGATTATTTTTCGAGTTTCTCGAGTTCTGTTCGTGTTAATAATCCAGCTAATCCAACGGGATTTGCATCTACTATCAACATTGTCTCTTTGTTAGGGTCAAGGTATGACATCACACGGTCAGCAACAAGTTCATTCTTAAGCTTGTCAAATGATTCCTGTTGTTCAGATGTCCATTCCCACTTGGAATCCTGCTTTGTTAATCTGCGGAGCGGTTCAGTAATAGTTGAGTAATTTGGAATGAAACGTCCAACATAATTGGTCATTGCTAAGAAACTACGGATTTCACCTACGTCTTTCGGTATTGTCGTGTTCCTGATAGCGCTTATTTTTCTTGGATCGGCTGATATGCCATCTGCACTAAAAATGTGACCATAGAATTCAAGTTTGTTCTTATTAAATTCACATTTTGCCTTATCTAATGTCAAGTTCTTTTCTTTAAGTCGTGCAAATAGTTTTTCCAATCGTTGATCATGTTCGTCCTGGTTCCTTCCAAATACGATTATATCATCGGATATATTTCGGACTCCATCTAATCCTTCCAGTGCATTACTCAGTGTGTTTTGGAATAACTCTGCGGCTGATGAAACACCAAAACTGAGTCGTTTGTATTTACGCAATCCTACGTGTGTCGTGAAGGTTGTGATGTTCCGGGATTCTTCGTTTAACTCCAATTGATGATATCCACTTCGAAGGTCCATTTTCGAAAATACTTTAGATCCGTTTAAATCCAAGATCATGTCATCAAGTGTTGGTGTAATATGACGTGAACGCAAAATAGCTTTGTTCGGTTCCCTCATATCCACGCATAATCGAATTTCGTTCTTGTTTTTCGGTTTAGGGGCCACAACTATCGGGGACACCCAAGGTGTTGGTCCATCCACCTTTTCAATTATATCCTGTTTTTCGAGTTTCTCGAGTTCTGCTTCTACTTGTTTTCGAATGTGAAACGGAATACGCCTATGAGGTTGTATTACTGGTTTTACACTTCCATCAATATGAATTTTCACTTTTTCATCTTTTAATTTTCGAATTCCATTGAACACATCGCTATATTTATTGCATAATATTTCATGTTTATCTGCTACTGAAGAAATGACTGGCACTATGCTTAAGTCAACAGATGTCTCGTAGCACAATAAATTCCCGTATCTTCCTTTCATCACATACACCGGTGCGGTTGTTATTTTATGGTCAGTCTATTGTAGCGTGAAATTTTCCCATTAATTTCAAGTTTTTATCTGAACCATATGCGAAGACTTTAGTGTCGGCGTGAGAAAGTTTGGGTTTACACTTGATGTTCTCGAATGTGCTTTCATCAATAACATTAATACTTGATCCTGTGTCAATTAAAATATCCATATTAGAATTATTGATTTTCACGTTGATTTTCGGTTGTCCTTTCTGTACTTTATTCACAGTATTTTCTCGTAATCCAAAAACGTAACCATCGTCAGAACTGCTATCACGATCATCATCATGTTTGTAATTGTCAACTTTGTTTACTTTTCTTTTAAAAGTGCTAGTTCCATCCATACGTTTGGATCTACATACAGAAGCGAAATGATTCAACTTTTTACATGAGTTGCAACTTTTTCCAAATGCCGGACACTTGTTTGCATGTGGGAAATCACCTCCGCAGTTTCTGCAAGTAGTCTTTTTCTTTACGTTGTGGTCAGTTTGTGTCTGTAAAAATCGTGGTCTGTTTCTACGTTTTCCAACTCCTTTTCTCACAGCATTTGCGGATTGTTTGTCTGATTGTTCAATTTCCGTTGCCTGCTTTTCGGAAAGTTCTAACGCTCTAGCGGATGAAATTAATCCTTCAAGGGTCGTGTCTTCCCGAAGAGCCTTTCGTCTTAGTCTAGTTGAATGACAACCTTGGATAATTTGCGATTTTACTTCTTTAGATGTTTCAGTAAATTCACAGTTTACAGCTAGCTGGCGTAATCTCGTGTGAAAACTGTCGATAGTTTCATCAGATGTTTGTTTGGCTTGTCTAAATTTGTAGATTTCATATTCCGTATTCTTTTTCGGAGCAAAGTAAGCGGTTAACTTGTGTTTAGCGGCAGCAAAGTCTTCTCCTGTATTGTCAAGGGTATCAAAGACTTCGTTTACATCTTCTCCAGCGTAATGCAACAAGAGTGCTCTTTGTCGTTTGCTGTCCTTTATGTTTAAACCGATGAATAAATTTTCAAGTCTACTTATCCATTTACGCCACCTTATTTCAGCATTATTCTCATGTACCGGAAAACTCGGAAAAATTGGTAAAGATGCAGCCATGGTTTGATTATCAGTGTCACTAATTATTAAATCCATTGAAATACATTTTTAACATTTCCAACTTTTGTTTATCCTCGTCGCCAATGTAACGTTTGTAGCCTATATATATATTAACTAAGAGACAAGCCATGTGTACTGATTAACATACTTTAATATAATGCTCGAGCTAAGTAATCAACACAAATACATAAAGCAATACGACGCGACCTTATCTGCTATGTCCATCAACACAACACGTGCGTGAACTCTGAACTGTATAGATATTTATGAATGAATGAAAGTTACAATATTACAACATTAAATTCATCCATTGACTGGGACAATTTACGTGAACGTTCGTCTGTAACGACCACTGTTCACGACGTACCAACTATAGACATTTAAACTGTGGGGTCACCAAAGGTTTCTTAACGCCTTTAATTATAAAATAATTCGAAAAATTAATCAGGAATAACCTTTATGTTTTGATTTATATAATTGATATAAATCAAAACATCGTGTTATTTCTGATTAATTTTTCGAATTACTTTATTAAGGTGTTGAGAACCTTTAGTGACCCCATAGTTTAAGTTTCTTTAAAAAGTACATAGTGAGCAGTGGTCGTTACATACAAACGTTCACCTAAATTGTTCCAGTCAATGGATGAATTTAATGTGTCAATCAATGGCCACAGCCACACTGTTTTGAATTTCATTCTATAAACGAATTTCAAAAAAGTTTTCATTAAAAAAAAAGATTGAATAAGGCTCTCTTCATGCAACTTTAAAGAGCTATATTGCAAGTGTGTGTACATTTTAGAATATATAATAATATATATCGTGTATGTATAACATTAAATTATGCATTTCTAAAATTACTACAGGTATGGTTTAACCAATCAGAGCATAATTAACTTTACCATATGTATTTATAAAAGACATGGAAATTAAAATATTTTTCATCACATCATGTCAACTGCCTATGATAGGCACAGGGACGGCAAATACTTGTCCTTTCGAATAAGAAAGGTCATAAAAAATTGTCAAACATCTAAAGAAATTAAACCGTTTAACTTAATACAAAAGTACTGCATGAAAAGACTAAGCAACACGAACCTCACCAAAAAACTGGGGATAATATCAGGTGCTCCGGAAGGGTAAGCAGATCTCGCTCCACCTGTGGCACCCGTCGTGTTGCTCATGTTATTACAAAATCCGGTAAATAGTGTAGTTCACAATCGTGTAAAGGAAACGGGATTCTATTACGACATAAGGAACATATCCGAAACTATCTGTGAAACGGTTATTCTATAACGATCAACCAACTCGTGGTGATGTCCGTTAAATTTACGAAGGGATTATTTCAACTTCACCATTTGGAATTCTTGGTTTAAAAGCTTCCTTGTGAGAAGCAACCTTTTTATCAAGGAAATAATGATAGGTAATATAAGCCCGGAAATATCGTATCAAGTGGTAGATATATACTCCGTATGCAGGCGCTGCTGGAATGTTGCTAAATAGAAATGGAAAGTTCACAATTGTGAAGCTGGAATCCTCTCTTTTGTCGTAAAGTTTTCTTTTCAACAGACCCTCATGTAGATGTAAGTCAAGATATGAGACATACTTAGCTGTATTTGTTGTATCCTTTATCTCTAGTTCGATGGAATAGATGCGTTCAACATAGTCACAAAATGTGAATTATTTAGTGGGAGACAATCATCTATATAGCGGAAAATACTTTGAAAGTTGAAAAAGGATATTGCTAAGTTCGTATCTTTCTCCCTAAGACGTTCCTGTATGAAGTCAGCCTCATAATACATGTAATAAAGCAACAAGTCGGAAAGAATAGGGCACAATTGGTTCCCATTGGAATAGTCTGTTGAAAAACACGCTCTCCAAACGTAACAAATATGTTGTCAATCAAAAAATCAATCATCTTGATAATGTAAGAGAACTTTTTTTGGAATCAGAGTGATTCTTTACAAAGTAGGATTTAGCCCTCCCTAAATCAAGATTCTTTTATTTGCGTTGGCCACTTTTTTATGAATCAAAGCAATACCAACTCTTTCAATTTGTCTTTAAGTTTGGAATGGGAAATACTTGTGTAAAGTGTAGAAAAGTCAAATGTTTTGATACTATTGCAAGATGAAAGAGTCTTTGTTGTATGATACAAGAGGTATTCGTAGGACCACCTTTAAATACATTATCTGTACATGAAATAGAAGACTACTCGAGCAATGCATTAGAATTTCCTAATTTAAAACTTTCACTTGATTTCTGACAGGTCATGTTGTGTGATATAGGCTGTCAATCTGTTCACTATTGCAACTAACAAATGGCATGGAATATTGTTTTATCACCAAAAATCTAATAATGTTACAATTTCCTTAAAAATTTGGTTGTATCTTTGAGGACGGCTATTTATGAGAAATAGATGTAACAGTTGATGTCATATATGTTATTGTGGTCAAAAGTAATCTTTAAGCATTATAGTCTTATTATATTCATTTTATTCAGTTTAATTTATTTAACATCCATATACTCAACATGTTAATTTCGCTTTATATATTTTTTTTTCAATGACACAAGACAGCAAATGTAACTGCTATAGTACGAATTTGATATAACATGGCATCTGACACACATAAAACTTTGTAAATAATGACTTGAACCAGTCTAAATAAAGGCAACAGTAGTATACCGCTGTTCAAAACTCATAAATCCATGGACAAAAAACAAAATCGGGGTAACAAACTAAAACCGAGGGAAACGCATTAAATATAAGAGAACAACGACATAACACTAAAATGTAACACACATAGACAAAATCCCACGAGAATAACAAATATAACATATATATATAACATCAAAACCAAATACATGAATTTGGGATAGACAAGTACCGTAACACGTCTTATCGCAATGTGAATTTACACTCAAAAATAAGAGAAAACAAACGACACAACGTTATAATGTAATACACACAGAAACGAACTATAATATAACAATGGCCATATTCCTTACTTGGTACAGGGCATTTTTAAAGGAAAAAATGGTGGGTTGACCCTGGTTTTGCCCCCAAAAGTGCGAAGCTGTTCCAAACAAAAGAAATATAAAATATATCATAATCTTTGTTGTGGGATTTTGAAAGAGTCTGGATTCGTGTGATGATGCACAAACAATAGAAAAGTAACAAGTGGAAATATTCGAAATTATACTAAAACATACTAAAACAGACTATACCGTGCTGTATCTTTCGATGTTTTTTTATAGACCGTTAACAGCCATACTACTCAGACAGATGTGCTTCATACAACAGACTTATATGCAGACGGACAATCTCGCATCTTCAGATTTATGAGTTTGACTGTCCCTCTGGTACCTTTCGCCCTTCTTTCAAGATGAAAACATTAGGATATAAACGTATAGGTATAACCTCCGACACTCTAAAGACTTTACCACGTGACTAGGGGTATATAATATGTGTGTGGGTTCAAAATTAATATTGTATATGTATAATGAGTAATGAGCGAGAGTTGGTTGTGTTATAGAACTAAGGGGTTCTGGACTTCTCTTGTTCAAACAATAATTTCCTTGCAAAAGAGGAGCATCCGTTTGTCTGTGTGGGATGTTAAATCCGAATCCTCGTGTTGAACGAGTGCCAAGGTTTCTGCATCTAAAAACATTTTCACAACAACTCTATGAGAAGTTCGTAAGTGGTTTGTTATAATAAACTCATCACAGATACCAGGATTAAATTTTGTATTTACAACAGACGCGAGTTTCGTCTACAAAAGACCCAATCAGTGACACTCGAATCTAAAAAAGGTTAAAAAGGTCAAATAAGGCAAGATTTTCATACTAAGGCACATTTTGCTTACACGAATTGGTCATATTTCGTAATAGAAATAATGCTTTCACGATACACATGTTCTGAAACTAGGGATATATAATATGTTTGTGGGTTCAAAATTAACATTGTATATGTATTATTAGTAATAAGCGAGAGTTGGTTGGGTTATAGAACTAAGGGGTTCTGGACTTCTCTTGTTCAAACAATAATTTCCTTGCAAAAGAGGAGCGTCCGTTTGTCTGTGTGGGATGTTAAATCCGAATCCTCGTGTTGAACGAGTGCCAAGGTTTCTGCATCTAAAAACATTTTCACAACAATTCTATGAGAAGTTCGTAAGTGGTTTGTTATAATAAACTCATCACAGATACCAGGATTAAATTTTGTATTTACGACAGACGCGAGTTTCGTCTACAAAAGACCCAATCAGTGACGCTCGAATCCAAAAAAGTTAAAAAGGCCAAATAAGGCAAGATTTCCATGCTAAGGCACATTTTGCTTATATGAATCGGTCATGTTTCAGAATAGAAATAACGCTTTACCATGTGTTTACCGATACACAAGTTCTGACTCCCTATCAATTGAATTCTCTTCATTTCCTATTAAGCATTCGTTAATTCTACTCTATTTTCTTTGTTGCTTAATCATAATGTAGATTGATACTTCTAAAAGTATTAAATACGAATAACACTTGAAAAAATCATCAAACTGAAATAAATACAACCCTGGTTGAATTGAGACATAACTCAATCTATCACCTTGTAAAGTCAAAGCCACATTTTAAACCTTGCAACATATATTAAGTCAAGTTGGCAAGTCATTGCGCCATATATAGTTGTAATATTCCATGAATTATAGAAAAGAAAGAATATGGGGTCAGATGTGGAAGTAGGGTTTAGGATTTTGAAAAGGGAGACCCAAGACCATTATAAATAAATATGTTTAAACTAAGACCATAGTAAAGTAGACAGCGTTTGGAGTTGAGCGTGTAAAAAGCCTGTAAATTAATTATATATATGAATTGATGCTCCACAAATGGGCCTTGGCATTCCCCCTAGCTTAATCCGCCTCTGGGTTATACTTGCATGGCTAAATATCAGAACAAGCATAGCAAATATTGAAAAAAAAAGACAGAAATCAAAGGAACAACACTATGGTAGTGACCATTTTGTAATACAATTAACATTGAATCAAACCCCATCTTGTTCAAACAGCGAACAAGAGTTGATTTGGAACTATAAAAAAGCTGATTGGGAAGGGTTTGCCAGCTCATGTCATAAACAACTTAGTGAGAGCATGGTTATTGACAATATTAATGAATCATGTACTCATCTCACTAACACTATCATTGAAATTGCGGGTGAGTACATTTTTTCTTAAAAAAAAGAAGGAAAAACAATAAACCAGAAGTCCCTGGTGGAATCACAACTGTACATTGGTGGTAAAAGAACGCAATAAAGCTCGTAACAAGGCCATACATACGGGGGATAGACATGACTATTTATTATACAAAGAAAAAGAAAAGGAATGTAGGCATACTATTAAATTAACACAGCAACAATATTGGGAAACCTTCTGCAGTGGCTTGAATAATGATAATAATATAGGGCAAGTATGGAATACAATTAAGAGAATGATGGGTAAAACAATTAATTCTCTAATTATGCCTACTTTGATTTACAAAAATAAAATATATGAATCTACTAAAGTAAAGGCTAATATATAAGCTGAAGCATTTGCCAATGTAAGTAGTTCAAGTAACCATTCAGAAGAATTTATATCACATAAAGAACATAATGAGTCTCTAAAAGCTGAAAACTTGAAACAATAATTTTCTGAAAAACTCCCAAAGTTATAATGAACCATTTATCCTTAATGAATTGCAAGATGCTATTGCTGACACATCAGATACATCTCCTGGTAAAGATAAGGTTACCTATAGTATGTTTAAAAGCGTTACTGATAAATCACTTGGTGTACTTCTTTTATTATATACAAGAATTTGGTTCTCACAAGATCTTCCTCCGGCTTGTAAACATTCAATAATAATTCCAAGCTTTAAAAAAGGGAAAGATTCAAGTGACCCACGTGCATATAGACCAATAACTTTAACATCTAATTTTGTAAAAAATATAGAAAAAATGACTAATAACAGACTGAGGTGGTACCTTGAGAAAAATCATATTTACTCCCCTTATCAGAGTGGATTTCGTCAAAATAGAAGTACGATGGAACAAATAATTAGACTTGATAACGATATACAAAAATCATTTTTAAAGAAAGAATATTTAGTTGGAATATTTATTGACTTCCAGAAAGCATTTGATATGATATCGAAGTTTGGACTTCTAATCAAAATGGTTAAAATTGGGATAAATGGTAACATGCTCGGTTGGGTTAATTGTTTTCTCACTAACAGAACAATACAGGTCAAAATAAATAACACTCTTTCTGATATTCTCACGATACAAAATGGTACCCCTCAAGGAGGTTGCATCAGCCCAACATTATTCAATATTATGGTAAACGATCTCCCTTCATGTATTACTAATTGTTATATTTCCCAATTTGCAGACGATAGTGCGATCTAGATGTATGGTAAAAATAATGGTTATATTCAAAGGAGAATACAGAAAGATCTTGACAATATCATGAATTTGTTTTAAAATGTTTTTTGTTAAACATTTGATGTCTTCTTTATATAGGGGAATATGACATCTATTGTATATTTATTAAGAGCTATGGCAGTCGGGTCTGCAATTTCGTTTCCTAAAATTCCGACGTGGCTTGGGATCCATTCAAATATTATGTTGCTACCTAGTTTGACTAACTGGTTGTATAAAAATATAATGTCGTACAATAACTAGTTTTTTACCTTAAATAAATTACTCTTTAAGGCTTGGAGAGCTGACAAAGAGTCGACAAACACAATAACATTATTTGGTTTAAATTCTTCTAACCATATAAGAGACAGAAATATTGCCATAAGCTCACAAGTGAAAATTGACATATTCTTAGGCAGTTTGAAACCTCATGTGCATTTGCAATACCTGAAACGGGAATAAAAAAAGGTTTCAAACTGCCTAAGAATATGTCGGAATTTTAGGAAACGAAATTACAGACCCGACTGCCGTGGCTCTTAATAAATATACAATAGATTGTCATATTCCTCTATATAAAGAAGACATCAAATGTTTAACAACATGACAGAGTGTTTTTTCTCGTCAGGGAATGAGGAATCACTAAATACCAGTATGTCTTTGGAAATCTATTTGGATAAAATTGACGCAACTTGCCGTTATGGAAAAGGAAAAAAACTACCACCAATTCTAATTTAAGGATTCTTTATTTGCTACATCAATCGAGGGAGACGTCCTTACATTGGTAGCATTTAACTAGCATGTTTCTAAACATACTCCTTTTTTATATATATATATGTATATCACAGACGTCACAAAGGTGAACAACCAGATAAAATTTCTAAACAATTTTTTGATACCTATCAAATAATAATGTACATTTCATTCGGGACTATCGATCATTTGCTTTTTTTCATTTTCCTATTACATATACCTTCTGTTATGTGTGGTTTTGTTTTGTTTTTTCTGCTCTCAACATATATATATATATTTCTTAATAATTCAGTCAACCATGTTAAAAGTTTAATACCATAAATTGCCAAAATGTAATACTTGAAATAAATTAAGGACTAAAAGTATATATACATAATATTTATGTTATACGAATTTAAGGCGCAATTACTATATAAGTAAGCCGCCTACCAAAACTAATAACAACAACAATAAATTGTGAAAACTGTTCTAGGAACATGGTTCAACATATCTAAGCCATCTCATACAAAGCTTGGTATATGTTTAAGTATTGGTTTCAAAATAATATCTAGAAAATTACTTAGTCTATGTCTTTCACAAGAAGGACCTGCTACAATTGGTCTCAATTTCAGATCGTTAGGATGGGGTATATTCACACATTCTGACTTTGATTTTTTACAAAATTCCCTAATAACATTACTTTTGTGATTTTTTAGAAGTTCGTAAAAATTTCTGCTTTTACATTTAAAATTTGTTAGGTAATCGCATTCTTTGTCGGTTAATCCTTTTTTAGTAAGTGACTGATTGTAGTTTTTTACTTTTTCATAATAAGTATTGTCCTGTAATAAGTTATTAGCAATACTGATCCATAACTACAACGGCACTTTCTTTGTACGTAATGGTAAAAGTTCAATGATATAAGTTAATATTGATATTAAAAGACCTCCGAACAAACAGGGATGTTCAGATCCCCGAGCCCGAAGGTCGAGGGGATTTGAACAGGCCTTTTTGTAAGGAGGTCTTTTAATGTCAATATTTAACTTATCATTGAACTTTTACTGACTTATAAACCGTCAAAAATATAAGAAAAGTACATAAAAAGCACTTGTAGAAACCTAATTCCTACTACTACTAATAAATAGAGTTTAATGGCGACTACCCTTGCGGGTATTGCGCCAGATTACCTTATATAAAAACATTTCAAGTAAATGTTTTAAAATTATCATTATTTAGGTGTTAGCCTATTTTATATATTCATATTATAGAAATTTTGTGAGGTTTTTTTTTCCTTAAATTTAATTAATCTTGTTATTTAAATCTGAACTATAATGTGTATTTTAATTATCTTGATTATCTATTGGTTAATTTATAGTGCGAAGAAAAATATATGTGAGCTTAATATTCCGTTATTTGTAACTTAGCTTTCTTTGTTTATAAGTATTAAATGATTTGGTGGGTAGGTGTGTTTGTTTTTTAAACATGAAAACTGTAAGTATCATATACTTTTGGATAGACATATCTGACCTGTACAAATATGCAAATCGTAGAAGGTGTCTGACATATTCCCGTACATGGTATATACATTGTGACGAACTTCATTGTGTGATTTTTATCTTTTATTAATTATTTGCTTATTGTTCATAAATTGTAATTCATGAAAGGCAGCTCACTATCTTATTTCATGGTTTTATAAAGGTATGTATAAATTGCACCCTGATTGGCACCCCAATCACTCATTTACGCGGCAGGTAAAAATCATGTGACTGGTAGCACATGGTTTTTCATGCAGGTAAAGTGGTTAGACAGAGCAAACCTAGATTTTGATGTGAACAGACGTTTTGTCTGCTGCAGTTCACTTATATTTGGTGATACCTCAGAATTGTCAATTCAGGATATGGAGATTCACAGGACAATATAATGAATTTGCTCAGGTAAGAACATTTATTTATATGTTTGAAGGTGTTATCATTTAGTTGTCATTCTGACATATCAAACAGATCGGAGATTATTCATTAACGTGACGGTCGATTTATTGTTTGAAATCTTGTTTTCATTTGATTATAAATTTATTTGGGGTTCAATTATTTGTTTCAGGGGTTGGTCCATGCAGTTTTAACCTCAGTTTTGGAGTGGCAACGTTTAAATGGTCAGACAACGTACGTCCCATTTATTGACACAGATCTTCCCAAATACCAGTTGTGAGGTTTAGTTTAACGTATCATACAACGGCCAATATATATATGTTATGTGGCAGAAATTACGTATTTGCGTTTGTAGAAGCTGTGGTTTATTCACCGGAAGTTGGTGTTAGTTTTACCGGAAGTCCGTGTTTGATTTACCGGAAGTGGCATATCAATATGGAAGCTATGCAATTAGTGAAATATATTTTATAAGTGAATATATAGTGAGCCATACATCTTATTGATGTTACAAGTGTATACAAGTTAATATCAAATAGTGAAAAGTTTAATAAAGTAAAAGTTTAGAATAATTCAATCGGAAAGTAATTGATGTTTATTCCAAGCGACGTCCTAGATCTTGACCGCAAACAGAGTGTATGATAGCAGATGTGATGAGACATTTTTCTGATTAGTTTCAATTTATACTTACTAACATTTCAGTTGTTTATTTTGTTTATTTGTATTCATTTGCATGTTATAATTATGTTTAGGTTTGTTTATTTTAATTTTAGTAAAATATTATTTTTTACTTGTGTTTCTATGAATGTTGGTCAACTGACAATCCGATTAACCTACGTCTTTACAATGGTGGCAGCGGTGGGATTGTCAAAGGTCCAACATTCATAGAGTTCATTTGTTATGAAGGTATAACCAGACACTGTTGATTTATTTTTGAGACTTTATTTTTGGTAACCTTACTCTGAGATATTTGTATATTTTTTGTATCATTATCAGATTAGATTGTTAACAACATGACGTAAGAAAAGTTGCCACAGTGGATGGCAGACTTGATTGATAAAGGTGAAACAGCATCTACTTGTTTAAATTTGTATAGAGAGATGCAAGCTGTAGAAAGAGATGAGAGAGCAGCTGAACGAGATATGAGAAAAGCAGAGATGGACAATAGTTATAAACTGAGAGAGCTGGAGTTGAGAGAGTTGGCAACAGGAGGTAAAAGTAGTTTTAAAACATCAGAGTCTATTAAGACTAAGTTACCTAAATTTTCTGAAGGTCAAGATCCAGATGCATTTTTGAAAGCTTTTGAAAAACTTGTTACACTTCATAAAATTCAAAAGAGTGAATGACCACTAAGACTTATTCCCCTTCTTTGTGGTAAAGCTCTTGAGGCATATTCCAGGTTGAGTGATGAGGATAGTAGGTTATACGACAAGATTAAGACAGCTATTTTGGTTCGGTATGAGTTAACTTCTGAGGCATATCGGGGTAAGTTCAGGAATTCGGCTCAGTTTGCTGGGGAGTCTTCCAAGGAATGTTCTGTACGGATAGAGGGTTTTTTAAGGCACTGGTGTGCCAGAGAAGACATTGATGGTAGTTTTGACAAGCTCTATGATTTGATGGTCATGGATCAGTTGACAGTAAGTAGTGATAAGGATCCTAGGTCTTTAGTAGAGCTAGCCGAAGCTTATCAAACAGCACACAAGGATGTAGGTTAGGGTAATAATAAAGCACAGTCTAGCAGTGATTATCAGAAGAAACAACAGAATAAATCAAATGGAAGCAATCAAGGTCAGTACAAACGTGAAACCAGGATATGCTTTGTGTGCAACCGCAAAGGACATATTGCTCCAGATTGTACTTTAAGGAGTAAACAACCGTTTAAACAAGGTAAAATTTGATTATGTTTAGATAAGCCAGGACATACAGAACCATGTAGTACAGTTGATGAATATGCCAGTGGCATGACAATTCGGATACCAGGGGTGTCATGTGACAAGGTGAAGACAAACAAAGTACCAGGATTAGATATAGTTGAAGGTAAGGTAAACAGTAAACCAGTTTCAGTGTTAAGGGACACAGGATGTTCAACTCTTTTTGTTAACCAAAATTCTGTTGACTCAGATAAGTTTACAGGTAAGAGTAGAGATATTTGTCTTGCAAATGGTTCGACACTTGTATGCAAGGAAGTTTGGATTGACATTAACACTCCTTTTGTTTCAGGTACTGTTTTAGCTCTAGTTTTGGATACTCCTTTCGCAGAGCTCATCATAGGGAACTATGTTAACACTTATATACCTACTAGTGTTAAGGACACTTTTGTAGTTAGTGATGATTCTATAGATTTTCCAGTTTTAGATCCATCTTCAGAGCCATGTCAAGCAGTGCAGACAAGATCACAGAAGATTAAACAGTCGGACGAGGAGATAAGAATTGAGAAGAACACAGAGAAGTATAGTGATGATTTACCTTTAACACAGCCTTTTAAAATTACTAATTCTGACTCTAATTTTCAGATTTGTACTAGGCAGGAGCTGATTGATGCACAGAAGTCTGATCATATTTTAGATGCTATTAGATCTTATATCACAGATGACTCTGATGAACAGTCTTCAACATATGACCGAGTTAGCTAGACAAAATGAGATAGAAGCTAAGCGAAAACAGAAATTATATTACGACAAGAAGTCAAGAACAAGGAATCTAGAAGTTGGACAAAAGGTTTTGGTATTACTTCCAACGCATACATCTAAGTTGCTTGCTAGTTGGAAAGGTTCGTACGTCATTACAGACAAGATCAGTCCGGTAGATTACAAGATTAAAATGAAAGGTACTACAGAAAAGGTTTTTCATATTAACATGTTGAAACTTTGGTATGAAAGATCTGATGATCTTGAAAGTAGCAAAACTGAGGTACTCGCTTGTTTAGATATTATTTCAAGTCCAAGTAGTACTGATGACGAAGTAGATACTGACTTTAATGCCAAGGTTGTACCTGTCATTGAAGCTAAAGAGACTATTGATGACGTCACAATTTCTGAAGAGTTGTCTGTTGAACAGAAACAACAACTCGGTGAGTTATTATTTGAATTTTCTGATATTTTCAGTGATGTTCCAGAGGTTACTGATGTCATTCAGCATACAGTCAAGACCAAGACAGATGAGCCGGTTTACAAGAAATCCTACCCTTTGCCGAATGCACTTAGAAACCAAGTCAAGGTAGAAGTTGATAAGATGTTGAAGTCTGGTATTATTGAACCTTCAACTAGCCCTTACGCAGCACCAGTGGTTCTAGTTAAGAAGAAAGATTCCAGTATTCGATTTTGCGTGGATTATCGTTCTTTAAATCAGGTGACTTTTTTCGATCCGAGAATGATGCCTCGTATGGACGAGATCTTGAACAAGGTAAGTAGGACACGTCATATTAGCAAAATTGATTTAACCAAGGGTTATTGGCAGATCCCACTTGACGCTAACGCCAGGCGCAAGAGCGCATTTGTCACGCCATTCGGGCATTTTCAGTTCACCGCTATGCCATTTCGTATGGTTAACGCAGAAGCCACTTTTGTCCGTCTTATGCAGAAGGTTTTGTGTGGTCATGAGGACTATGCAGATTTATTTATTGATGACGTAGGCATTTTTAGTGACAGTTGGTCATTTCACCTTGAATACTTACGAATAGTGTTTCAGCTACTCAGAGAAGCGAAGTTGACCGCAAGTTCTTTGGCCGTATTGCAGGTAATGGCACTATAAAACCGGTACAGGACAAGGTATCGGCTATCAGAGAATTTCCGGTGCCTACTACAAAGAAAAACATCAGATCGTTCCTAGGTTTAATAGGGTTCTACAGGAAATTTATTCCTAAGTTTGCTGAGATATCTTTATCATTAACGGATCTTACGAAGAAAAATGTACCTAACAAGGTCAAATGGCTAGATATACATCAGAAGTCTTTTGATGCATTAAAGCATGAAATTTGTAAGGATTCAGCCCTGACTTAAATAGAAAATGATAGATACTTCACAGTTTGGTCTCGGTGCTGTTTTGGAGCAGGAATATGAAGATGGCAGACATCCAGTTATCTTTATCAGTAAGAAGCTGAGTGGGGCAGAATGTAACTATGCAGTCATCGAAAAGGAATGGTATGCTATTGTATGGGCGGTAAAAACATTGAGGGTATATTTAGAAGGTAGTAAATTTACTATTTTCAGTGACCATGCACCTTTGCAGTGGCTTTATAGGATGAAAACCAGCAACCAGCGTTTACTTCGCTGGAGTTTATTTTTACAGGAGTTTAGGTACACGATTACACATATTCCAGGGAAGCAGAATATAGCAGCAGATGCACTTTCTAGGTGTGACGAAGATTGACCCCTGAGCAGTTATTAGAATCTGATGTGTATATTTTGTATCTGTGTATATATTGAGGTATTAATTTCAGATTATTTTTGTTTTGAAGTTCGTGGTGTTGGCTGGACTAAATCATAGTTTAGTCTTTTGAAGGGGGCGTATGTGAAGAACTTCATTGTGTGATTTTTATCTTTTATTAATTATTTGCTTATTGTTCATAAATTGTAATTCATGAAAGGCAGCTCACTATCTTATTTCATGGTTTATAAAGGGTATGTATCAATTGCACAATCCTAATCTTTCAACAACTCTCCGTAGACAAAAAGAGGACTACTGGATAAGACAATTGGGAACTGCGACACCTTATGGTTGCAATGACAAAATTGATGGTATAGGTATTCTATCTAGTCTTTCGTGTAACTCGGTGAATGTGATGAATATTTTCAACCCGACTCCTCGACGTAGACGCAGTCATGGTCATCGTCATTATACATCACCTTCATCACCTTCTTTGCATGATGTATCTATTAATGACTTGCTGCCATTTATACAAAAGCCGTTAGGTATTCATCACATTCGCACGAAACTTTATTCATTACTCCTTTCAAAACTTCATTCTCTGTTCAATTTATGTTTGGAATCCACTGTTACAAACCCTCGTTCAAACCAATACAAAATTACAACTATAACTTCGGATATTGCAAGTCACAGACTTTTCAAGCCAGTCCGCATTGGCAAAGATGAAAAAGAGAAAAGATCTTTCCTTAATCTTTCCTTTGCCAACAAAGGTATCGATGGCGTCAACTTAGACGATATCCTTCATCATAAATTAGTTCAATCGAAAATACCTCCTTATGTCAAAGACCAGTCTGTACCAATCATTTCTTATACCTATACCAAACATATTGCAACTAAAATTTATAATTACAAACACGTTTTGCAGGATCTCGATATTGACGACTTCAAGTCTAAACCTCCTGATTGCACTTATGCTAGTTCCCAATTCACATATAATCCTGCTGGCCAAGTTATTACCGGTGACCTCAACATTGTTAATAACACTTCTCTGCGAAATGTGTTATCAAAAGGTCCGAAATATCGTGAGCCTAAATCCATCAATTGGAAATACAACTTTAAAATTTTGATGGATTCAGTTGAGGATTATGCCAGGCAATGGGCTAAGCGCAGAGGAAGACGTAGACACTCTTTCCGAATGGATTAAGGCAGTGAGGTCTTTGATACAAATCAGAATTAAGAAACTGAATGAGTCTATCAATGCCCATGCTACGTCAATCTTTAAAGACCCAAATGTTGCAAAACACCTATCCTACCTCCATGACAAATATGTTGTTGTCCCCGCAGATAAAGCCCCAAACAACATTGTTTTTGTATGTAAAACTCATTACATTAACTGCTTGATAAACGAATTAGGTATTGACAATTCACTTGGAAACTCAACATATACCCTCACGACACTTACCAAAGAGGAAATCCTGGATAATCATAGGTCTGTTCTGTGTTCCTTTGGAATTTCAACCAAAGATGAAGAACTGGATCTGCCATCACTGTATTGGATACCTAAACTACATAAGTGTCCTTACAAACAACGGTATGTTGCTGGGTCTTCCAAGTGCTCTACGAAACCTCTTTCTAAATTATTAACATCTATTTTATCAGCAATCAAAGACGGGCTTCAAAGTTATTGTGAAACTGCCTATTCTAAAGGGGGCGTGAATCAGATGTGGATACTTAAAAATTCCAAAGATCTTTTAGAGTACATACAATCTAGCTCTCTTTCATCTTGTAACAGTATTAAAACATTTGACTTTTCTACTCTGTACACTAGTATCCCACATTCCAAACTAAAAGACAAATAAAAAGAGTTGGTATTGGTTTGCTTCGTAAAAAGAATGGCCAACGTAGATACAAGTATCTTGTCTTCGGGAGGGATAAATCCTACTTTGTAAAGGATCACTCTGATTCGAACAAAAAATTCTCTGAAACTGATATTATCAAGATGCTTGATTTCTTAATTGACAACATATTTTTTACGTTCGGAGGACGTGTTTTTCAACAGACTGTCGGCATTCCAATGGGAACAAACTGTGTCCCTCTTCTTGCCGACTTGTTTCTTTATTATTATGGGGCTGACTTCATGCAGGAACTTCTTAGGAAGAAAGATAAGAAGTTAGCAATATCCTTTAACTCTACTTTTCGCTATATAGATGATGTTCTTTCACTAAATAATTCAAAATTTGGTGACTATGTGGAACGCATCTATCCAATCGAGATAGAGATAAAGGATACTACAGATACAGTTAAGTCGGCCTCATATCTTGACTCACAATGAGGGTCGGTTAAAAACAAAACTTTACGACAAAAGAGATGATTTCAGCTTTCCAATTGTGAACTTTCCATTTCTAAGTAGCAACATTCCAGCAGCACCTACATACGGGGTATATATCTCCCAATTGATACGATATTCCCGTGCTTGCATTTCCTATCATGATTTTCTTGATAGAGGGTTGCTGCTCACAAGGAAGCTATTAAACAAAGAGTTCCAAATGGTGAAGTTGAAATCATCCCTTCGTAAATTTTACGGACGCCATCAAGAGTTGGTTGACCGTTATGGAATAACCGTTTCACAAATGTTATCGGATATGTTCCTTACGTCGTAACTACAATCTCCTTCCCTTTCATGAATGTAACCTACCGAATTAGACTATTTACCGGATTTGTAATCACATAAGCAACACGACGGGTGCCGCATGTGGAGCAGGATCTGCTTACCCTTCCGGAGCACCTGAGATCACCCCTAGTTTTTTGGTAGGGTTCGTGTTGTTTATTCTTTAGTTTTCTATGTGGTGTCGTGTGTGCTGTTGTTTGTTTGTCTTTTTCATTTTTAGCCATCCCATTGTCAGTTTGTTTTAGATTTATGAGTTTGACTGTTCCTTTGGTATCTTTCGTCCCTCTTTTGCACCCTGATTGGCACCCCAATCATTCATTTACGCGGCAGGTAAAAATCATGTGACTGGTAGCACATAGTTTTTCATACAGGTAAAGTGGTTAGACAGAGCACACATAGATTTTGATGTGAACAGACGTTCTGTCTGCTGCAGTTCACTTATACTTGGTGATACCTCAGAATTGTCAATTCAGGACATGGAGATTCACAAGACAATATAATGAATTTGCTCAGGTAAATACATTTATTTATATGCTTGAAGGTGTTATCATTTAGTTGTCATTCTGACATATCAAACACACCCGGAGATTATTCATTCACGTGGCGGTCGATTTATTGTTCGAAATCTTGTTTTCATTTGATTATAAATTTATTTGGGGTTCAATTATTTGTTTCAGGGGTTGGTCTATGCAGTTTTAACGCTCAGTTTTGGAGTGGCAACGTTTAAATGGTCAGACAACGTACGTCCCATTTATTAAAACAGATCTTCCCAAATACCAGTTGTGAGATTTAGTTTAACGTGTCATACAACGGCCAATATATATATATATATATATATATATATATATATATATATATATATATATATATATATGTTATGTGGCAGAACTTACGTATTTGCGTTTATAGAAGCTGTGGTTTATTCACCGGAAGTTGGTGTTAGTTTTACCGGAAGTCCGTGTTTGATTTACCGGAAGTGGCATATCAATATGGAAGCTATGCAATTAGTGAAATATATTTTATAAGTGAATATATGGTGAGCCATACATCTTATTGATGTTACAAGTGTATACAAGTCAATATTAAATAGTGAAAGTTTAATAAAGTAAAGGTTTAGAATAAAGTATTTGATGTTCATTCCAAGCGACGGCCTAGATCTTGACCGCAAACAGAGTGTATGATAGCAGATGTGATGAGACATTTTTCTGATTAGTTTCAATTTATACTTACTAACATTTCAGTTGTTTGTTTTGTTTATTTGTATTCATTTGCATGTTATAATTATGTTTAGGTTTGTTTGATTTTGTTTATTTTTGTTTTAGTAAAATATTATTTTTTACTTGTGTTTCTATTGATGTTGGCCAACTGACAATCCGATTGTCCTACGTCTTTACATACATTAATACAATTCTACCGCGGCTCGTACGTCCTTGGTAAATTGTGATTCTCTGTATATTGAATTTGACTTAAAGATAGCACCCTTACTTAT
The DNA here is from genome assembly GCF_965363235.1 of Mytilus galloprovincialis. Classification (NCBI taxonomy): domain Eukaryota; kingdom Metazoa; phylum Mollusca; class Bivalvia; order Mytilida; family Mytilidae; genus Mytilus; species Mytilus galloprovincialis. Next base: position 95,978,599 of record NC_134841.1, on the reverse strand, counting down.
AAAAGATTCTTAAACTTACGTTCTCTGAGAAGAAAAAAAAATATATATATATATATATTACTGCGTATGTATAATTAGAATCTATAATGTAATGTTGTAACATATTTGTGTCTAATAAATTGTAAGTGTTCATGTTTGCAGTTATGTACAGTATAGATGCATACCAGAGAGTGCTATCTTGGTAGTACTTGATTTAGTGTACTACTTTAAAAATAAAAACTTTCGTAAAAGTTTTAGTGTATATTGTCAAATTCAACGGGGTTATGTTTCTTATATTTAGAAATCATAAACTGATAAATGATACCCTCCAGCTCTGTTACAACTATTAAAAAGCCGATATTTAGAAATTAAAAAACTAAGAAAAAAAAGGTAAATAATATATATCTACCGAATTATTTGCTTTTGGTGTCGCCCGTTTAAACTGGAGTTGTTTCCCTTGCACGGTAAAGAAATAAACTGTAGGTAAATACTTGCAGCCGTACCACGTGGTAACCATGTGCTGCAAGCAGACACGGCGAGGAGGCTGAAAACAAACATTTTCCAGTCAAAACGGATGATTTAGCAGCCGTGACTAAAAATGATAGACAATAATATACTAATACAAAGTTAGTATTTACACGGTGCATTGTTTTTGGTCGTTGTAAAATGTGCTGGTTGGTTCTTAAAACCATCATATCATAAGGACCGGGGTTCTGGCAAGCCAGTGCCCTTAAAGAAAAAAATCCCACAATAAGATAACTCATCTCGTCAGTCGACCCCGTGTATAACCCTATCAATATTTTAGCTACGGTGTCAATAGTTTATCCATTGACAGCAGCTGAATCACATTCCTCATAGTGTTAGTTAGGTACACATATATTCATGCAGTTAATTCTTGTTGTGAGTTATGTGTCCCCAATTTGATTTGGGATGGATAGACGAGAGAGTGATTGTGATTGATAATTTCAGGGAGATATGTCAGACTCTTTTGGCATGATATTTTACATATGATCACATGTATTTATAAGAGAAAACAAATCTACTTAATGCTAACTAATTTAATTAATTTCATTTTCATTTCCTTACTTAGATTTTCTCTTATCAAGAGTTCATTTAATCAGTTGTTACAGATGTAATAGTATTTTAAATATTTGATATTTCTTGTCATACTTGTTCAAATCCATGAATTGTTGTCCAGTGACTATAATATTACAATATTTTGTTTAAAAGTAATTTTACTAATGAATTGCAAGCCCTAAAGTTTTATATTTCTCTTTACCTATACTAGAGGTCGGTCATTTAAAGACGTATCAACTGTATCATATACGTTGAAAAATCGTTTGTTTGTGTATGAACTTGTGCTCACGTAGAACCAAATTGTCAATTGACAAATAGAGTGATACTCAGTACTTTCTATTAACTTTTATGATAAAATCGCAAATGAACAATATTCAAAGTTCCTCACATGTATATAAGTAGTAAATTTGATTTTTTTTTGTGTTTATTCATATAAAATCTTGAAATATTTTTTAACTAGATTTTAAAAGGATTGTGTACGATATTCGTGTACCTGCCCTACATTGGCTTCTTTTAAGGGCATGTAAAAGTAGTTAATAGAACCCCTTATTTCTTTTTACAAAACACCACTATCACAAATATTAAAAGTGTAAATTTGATTGTTTCGAAGAGATTCTAATTATTTTTTTTAAAATGAAGTATGGTCTAATTAGTAAGCTCGGGATCACATAATACTTTTTGATATATCTGTAGATGCGGATACGTCAACGTATACGATACGGTTGGTACGTTTGTAAATGACCGACCTCTACTAATAATATCTGTAGGTTTTCTCACCGTGACCAAACGTATCCTATTAAAACAATTATAAGCATGTTTTTACAAAATTAACACTAGAAACTAGAAATATATAGCTAAATTTTCAGTATTTTCTGAATAATTTTACTTTTATCGCATACCATTGTTTATTAAATAATCCCATATTGTGATTAGTGTCTGAGAATATCCTGAAAATAAATTTTTATATGAGAGATCTTTTACCCATGATGATTCAAACTTTTCCATCATTTTTTGTCCTAATGGTATGTACTTCCTACAGTTAAACAGGTAATGTTGCATGTCGTCCACTACTAAACATGTGTCACACAGTTCACTATTACATTTACCCATCGTGCATTTGAATTTATTAGTGAATATATAACTTGATCTAAGTTTAAATAGAGTTCTTTCTCTTTCTCTAGTACTCTTTAGTATGGTAATACAAAAATTAACATCATTTTGAATAGTGTGTAGTTGTTTAATTTTTGTGTTATTTTCCCAGTATTGTTGCCACATTTTTTTAGTAAATTTTTACATAAACATTTGATATCTTCTTTGTAAAGTTGTATACTAGTTATACATGTTTCTATTGATAGAATCTTTTTAGCTGCTGTGTCTGCCATTTCATTACCACTTAAACCCACATGACTGGGTATCCATTCTAAAATGATATTCAAACCTAATTTAGACAGTTTACTATATATATATATTGAATGTCATAAATTATTTGTGTTTTAACTTTAAATATATTTCCTGTGATAGCTTTTAGTGCTGACAGTGAATCTACAAATATAACAGTATTTTCTGGTTGAAATTCTTCTAACCAATATAAAAATAAATGTATGGCTGTTAATTCACACATAAATATTGATACATGGTTTTGTAATTTAAAACCTTTTTTTACTTTGAGTTCTGGTACTACAAAAGCACATACATTTGTGTTGTTTTCTGGATTCTTAGATCCATCTGTATATATTTTTAAAAAATTACTATACTTGTTATCAATGAGGATATTTCCTTCACTTATAATGAGGTGAGGACGATCCTTTTTTGTAATAATTTTTGTAAGTTCAGTTTGGACCTGTGGTTTTAGAACATGCCATGGTGGGGTAGGGAACTCTTTACATTTGTATACAGTATTATAGTCTACATTAAATTCATTTATAGTATCATGTGCAGTAACACAATATGGTTTTTGATTTTCCTTAATTTTTTCCTTGTTAAAACCATAGATAGCATTTTCTTGTAAACTCTTTTTAGTTGGGTTTGTGTCATTGAGACTAAATATATTAAGAAAAGACTTAGTAATACGACTTTTTCTTCTTAACTCATATGGGGATTACCAATTTCAGTCTGTAGACCACTTATACTAGCAGTTGTATAGGCACCTGCACATATTCTTAAGGCTTGTGGTTGTATGCTATCTAATTTTTTCATAACAGAGTGGGAGGCTGAATTGTACACTTCACAGCCATAGTCAATCTTTGACCTTATCATTGATATATATATAGTATTCTAAGTGTAAAACAATTTGTACCTCATTTGGTACCAGATAATAATTTCATGCAGTTTAACACTCTGGAGCATCTACTTTCTATATATTGTATATGTTTTAACCATGTTAGCTTTGAATCAAAAATCATACCTAAAAACTTGACTTCTTTAACAAATGACAATATGGTTTCTCCAAGTTTAAGTTTAATAAAAGGAGAACTACTCTTACTAAATATCATAGCTACAGTTTTTGTTTATGATATGAGGAAACCCCATTTATCACACCAAGTGCTAATTGTATCTATATCCTCTTGTATTCTTTTTTGTAGATATTTAGTGCTTTTACCAGATAACCATATGGCACTGTCATCAGCAAATTGTGACATAGCACAGTACTTTAAATTGTTGGATATATCATTTACCATGATGTTAAATAGTTTAGGACTTATACAACTACCTTGTGGTGTACCATTCTGAATTATAAATATTTCAGAGTAAGTTTTATTAACATTAACTTGTATTGTTCTGTCACTAAGAAAATCCTTTACCCATCCCAACATATTACCCCTTATACCTAGTGAGGCCGTTTCTATTAATGACCCATTTTTCCAAAGCATATCAAATGCCCTTTGGAAGTCTATAAATACACCAACTGTGAAATGTTTTTTGAGAAATGCTTTATGAATATCATTATCAATTCTAATTATTTGTTCCATAGTATTTCAATTTTTCCTAAATCCACTCTGATTTGGTGTGTAGAAATTATTTTTTTCTTGATACCACCGTAGTCTATTATTAACCACTTTCTCCATAATGTTTACAAAGTTAGATGTAAGGGTTATTGGTCTATATGACTGTGGGTCTGTGGGTTTTTTTCCAGGTTTAAGTACTGGAGATATAATGGAATGCTTCCATTCACTTGGAAGTTTTTGTAAAAACCAAACTCTATTAATAAAAAGTAATAACACAGACAGTGATTTGTCTGTAAATTGTTTGAACATAGAATATGTAATTCTATCTTTTCCAGGGGAGGTATCAGATGTATCACTGATAGCATCTTTTAATTCTTGCATAGTATATGGTTCATTATAACTATCAGAGTTATCCTTATAATAGTGTAATAATTTACTGTACTCCTTTTGTTCTATATCTTGTTTCTGATTTTTAAAATGTTCAGAGTAATTATCATCACTACTGACTTGAGCATAATTTGTAGCAAGTATATAAGCTTTGTCTTGAGTACATTCATATTTGGTATTATTATATAACAGGTTGGTAAATTTAATTTTTTAAATGTTTTACCCAACATTTGATTTTTCTTTTTTCCATACATCTGACAATTTACTATCATTATTTAGCGAGTAACAGTAGCTCTACCAGTACATAGCTTGTGCAGCTTTAATAGTTTTTCTGCACGTTCCTTCTTTTTTTCTATATATAGTAAAATCAGGACCAAAACCTGTATGTTGGGCTCGGTTTTTACAAGTATTCCTTTCTTTAACACATTTAGTGCATTTAGGTGTCCACCATGGTACTTGTGGTTTTTTAGGTTTATTATTTTTTAATTTGATTGGGATGCACTCCCCAGCTATTTGGAGTATTTTGTTTGTTAGTCTTGAACATGTTTCTTCTATATTGTCAGAAATCATGTCAGGACTCAAATGTTCATTTCATTTGCTGGAGAATGCCCCCAGTCTGCTTTCTTATAATTATATACTGATTCAGAATCATCAGTTAGCATTTGTTTATGACTAAAATTAATATTTACAACATGATGGTCACTGCCATAAGAACTAGTGAGGTCAACTGACCATGTTATTTTACTAGATAGACTAGAATTACAAAAAGACAAATCAATAGGTGCCAATTCTAATGTACTGGGGTTACACCTTGTACCTATACCATCATTTAGAAGTACTATATCTTTATACTCAAGGAAAGAGAACAACTCTCTTCCCTTAGTATCTGTATGTTTCCCACCCTACATAGTGTGGTGGGCATTAAAGTCTCCACACAGTAAAATGTTGCCTCTATTTGATCAAATATATTGTTATATTGTGGTAGTTTAGTATATGATGCTGTGTCATAAAGACTGACCAGTGTAATATTAATTAAATTTAATACATGATATTTCTAAATTACCATCAATATTCTTTTTCAGATATGGGAGGTTTTCTCTGACATATATTGCTGTACCTCCATGTGATTTAGTATTTCGTACAGAAAAATCAGCTATTTTGTAACCTATTACATGTGGATGGTCTTGTTCGTTTTTACACCATGTTTCCTGGAAGCATATTATATCAGGCTTTATTTGCGACATAGCTATATACTCGGCAGCATTATTGTGAATACCACGACAGTTCCAATGAACAATACTGAACATTATGTTGTATATTAGTAAAATAGTAAAGTTAGCCATTTTAAGCACAGATAGAACATATAACATTACTTCTGTTAATATTTTATGATTTGTATAATACATTATAGCATTTCTGTTGTTACTCTATTGGCCAATTGAAGACCTTTAGAAACATCATAATCAAATCCAAACATTTGTTTGGTTGCATTGATACGAAACCAATAACTTTTTCTAAACTTAGTTCACTTGGTTGGGTTTGGGATGTAAGTATGTTAAGCATTGCAACACTTATAACTGTAATTACTTGGTCTATTATATTGGTGTTTTTATAACATTTTTCTATATCAGCATGTTCAGCTACTAGTTGCTGACTAACAGGTCTCGCTTTAGCATTAGCCTTTGCTTTTACTTGTTTATTTGCCTCATGCAAGGTGATGTTGTCTCTTTTAACTACCTTGAGAGCTTGTTTTTGTTGCTCCCTTGAGGGAGAAAGTTTATAATTTGATGGATGGTCACCTTTACAATTTACACACTTTGGGGATTCAGTGTTACATTCATTGGATTGGTGGTCCTCACCACATTTCCTACATTTTCTTTTATTACTACAATTACCTGCCATATGCCCATATCCCTGACATTTATAACATTGGATGGGATTTGGTACAAACAGCTTTATTTTATAAGTATTGAATCCAATATTTATGGTTTGGGGTAGTATTGGTACATCAAAGATCAGTTTGACTGATCTTGACGTTTTTCTTGTATTACTATATTTATCATAGTATGTTAGACGTGTTGCCTTACTAACTTTTTGACCTTTCATGACTGATTTTAAGTCTTCATCCTCGATATCGAAGTCAAGCGGCACGTTGTATATCACTCCAGCTGATGATGTAGTCGATTTGGGCAAACTTGACCTAATAGACCATTCACCCATGGAGGTTAATTGTTGGATGGCTTACCGTTGATGTTTATCTTGGCACTCGATTAGTAAATTGCCGTTTGCGAGTTGCTGCAACTCCTACCGAATCCGATAGAGTCTTTTGAATTTTAATGGGATTTTGTGTTCCAAGTTTAATGGATGGGTTAACATAGCTCATATGAGCAGATATTTGTTGGGGGGGGGGGCATTTTGGAGGGAGGGCACTCTAATAACTGTGGTGTTCTGGGTGGTAGCGCGAGAACCTGTTGCTACTCGTTTACGTTTTTTAACTTGGGTTGTCCATGAGTGACTCTGTTGACTTTCATTGTCAGTAGTTTCTAGGTCACTACTGCTCAATGCGTTACAAAAATCCTTAGTTAGGAACAGAGTATTTTCTGACTCGTCCATAATGGCGGACAAGACAAAGGTAAACAAAGAAAAACTATATAGATACTGTAAATAAGGTTAAACAAATAAATTAGTATCTAATATTGAATCTTACATGTATACAACAAAATAAAGTCGATAATCAATCTGAAAATGTGAAAATGAACAATATATAAGTATAGTGCGGTACTACAAAAAATACACGACCGTGATGATCTGGGACTCACAACCCTAACTCCCCTGAACTGGACGATTCTAAATATGTTTAACTTAAATGACAGTTAAACAGTACTCAGACTAATATATACAATTAACTTACCAAATTAATATATCCAATGAATATTCTGCCCAACATTTTCTTGCTATATATACTTGATTCTTTTGATCTATCAGTAATCATAAAATAGATTCGGAAAGATCAGACCGTAGAAAACAGTAGGTAAACTCTTCCAACAATTAGCGTTTTAAACAGCTTGTTTCAGAACTTCTAATCCGACAGACCTAGATGTATATAGGGTCCTTCACAATGTTCATCCGGGTAAACTTTTTCTGATTTTGTAATTTTCCTCATTACGTTACATGCAAGTGCAAAATAATTAGTTTTGCCTATTCAGTCCAATTAATTGTAGCAGGAATAATTCTGCTGAAGATTCGGGGATGCGGACCACAGCTTGATCTGGTTTGTAAACTGATGTAACGGAAACGACTGATGCCAAATGTGATGCGCTAAAATATATCTGAGTAGATAAAAACCTAAAAACAGTGAAAACAATATATAATTTAATCAGCAAAGTACAACTTTAATTATGTAGAGCCAAATATATGTAGAAATGGAGCATTCACTGACTTCAAATTACCTTGGCTGTAGAGGCATGTAGCTAATGCACTAACCTTAACGGTAGTTGGAAAGCTTGGCTTTCTTTGGTTGGACTAAAAGTCAGTCCTCAGAGGATTCAACATAATAATTTCAAATCAATTATCTAAAATATATAACTTTTCCAAAGAAGGTAATCAAAGGTTTTGCGACGGTGCAAATATTAAACTTTACAATAGACATAAATATCTTTAACCAATGAATTCAAATACCAAAAGCTATGCAATGTAACAAATATGTACTGAATAAGATTCATGTCAATCATTAAATAAAGAAATATGAAATTTATAGTTTTAAACAAGGGAAATAACAATGCCGTAATAATCCTAACTGCCACATTCCTCCCCCCTAAGACAAACAATAAATTTCATAAATGAAGTCTGCGCACTTAAATAACTATCAAATTGGTGTATCTGCTGCACCAAAAAAAATAATTCAAAAGTCATGTAAACATTAAATCAAATATATATAAGTCAAATCCAAATTCTGAGACACCGGGTTCTTTTACTGAATTCCAACGTTGTTGATAACGGTAACACAGACGTTGTGCCACCGAAGATGGATCGGTTCCATTTGTATGCAAGGTTCTCAAAATAAAGTTGGACGTTGTCCATCTTTTGTGCAAGGTTCTAAATAAAATGGACGATGCCCAAATGTAATAGCAAGGTTCTCAAAATAAAGTTGGACGATGCCCAAATTTGGTGCAAGGTACTAAATAATGTATTATGTAGTGTTCCTAACTTCAAGCTTTACGTTCACTCTATTGGTTTCTGCCATGACAAAAAGTCAAGAAGTCGGTCTCCCATAAACTCTCTAAATAATAAATATTTAGCTAGAGATTACAATCCAGACAAACGAGCAAAAACTCATGAAACAAGCCAATTCCAACTACAACTAGCTAACAGTCTACACTTCTAACTATACAGAAGATCATCCTTAATTCAAACCAGTATTGAAAATGAAGAATAAAACAAGTTGGGATGTGCAACATCCCTCCCTTTAAAAAAAACCTAAACAGTAAAAACTGAGACGCATGACACCCATGAGTATTGAAATATATGTAAAGTAAAACTATATATTTACAACACAATGTAAAAACAAACATTAAACAAAGGTAACACAGTCTAAATTACAGTGATCATTCCTCAACATTCCGCCTATTTCTGAGAGCTTTACTTGACTATCTGCAGACCTTTCAACTATAGCATGAACTTTGATAGACATATTTGGACACTTGGATCTGACATGACCTGACTGATGACATTTAAAACATCTCTTAAGTTTACGTTTCCTTCGTGACCTCAATCGTCTCCTCAGTATACTAATTAAAGTTTCAAAACTCTGATGAACAGTATTACAACAAACTGATCTTTCTGACTCATCAGTAGTCTCAGGATCACCAGAAAAATGAACAGCTTCATATTCAATAGCTAGTGATAAAGCCTCATCTAAACTACGAGGGTGTTTAAATGTGACAAATTTACCCATCTCAATATTCAAACATAATGTAAAAAGTCAGTAATATACGAATCCAAATCAGAAAAATTATCAGGATAAGCCTTATGAGCTAGTATCTTAAAACGCTGACCAAATTCAGAAATTGTTTCATTTTCCTTCAAACTACAAACTCTTAGTTGAAATTTGAAATATGCTACCCTCTCCTTAGGATTGAACCTCTGAATGAGAACATTTTTCAAGCAGTCATAATCATACAACTGTGACCTTTTTAAGAAACGTAAAATAGTTTGAGCATCGCCTCTCAAATTCATTATTAACTGACATGCCATCTCAAATTCATTCCACTGATTCCAAAGAGAAACTGTCTCAAAACGAACAAAATAATCTGTAATATCAATGCTGATACCATCAAACACACAAGGTTTTTCTTCAAACCTAATAATAACTGAATAAACATTTACAAAATAAACCAAACTATGAAAATAAAATACCCCAGGAACAACTATTCAAAACTGCTCTGATTAGGACTGTCATATCCAGTGGCACCAAACATTGACTCAAATGTCTGCTCCATTTCTTATAAAAAAAACTTTGTTCAGTTACAAACCAGAAAAAGTTGCTTTATAACTCCCCCACCCCCTGCACTACCAAAATGTAGCAGGAAAAATTCTGCTGAAGATTCGGGGATGCGGACCACAGCTTGATCTGGTTTGTAAACTGATGTAACGGAAACGACTGATGCCAAAAAAATATATCTGAGTAAATAAAAACCTAAAAACAGTGAAAACAATATATGATTTAATCAGCAAAGTACAACTTTAATTATGTAGAGCCAAATATATGTAGAAATGGAGCATTCACTGACTTCCAATTACCTTGGCTGTAGAGGCATGTAGATAATGCACTAACCTTAACAGTAGTTGGAAAGCTTGGCTTTCCTTGGTTGGACTGAAAGTCAGTCCTCAGAGGATTCAACATAATGATTTCAAATCAATTATCTAAAATATATAACTTTTCCAAAGAAGGTAATCAAAGGTTTTGCAACGGTGCAAATATTAAACTTTACAATAGAAATAAATATCTTTAACCAATGAATTCAAATACCAAAAGCTATGCAATTTAACAAATATGTACTGAATAAGATTCATGTAAATCATTAAATAAAGAAATATGAAATTTATAGTTTTAAACAAGGGAAATAACAATGCCGTAATAATCCTAACTGCCACATAATTAATAGATCTTGCTTTATTTTGTTTTTTTAAATAAAAGCTATGCATGCAAACTTCAATGAATAAAACCGTATTAAACTATGTTTCACTGGCCCTATCGAAACGTGTTGGGTGAGATATATTCGCAAGTTCAATATATTATATGAAAACAAACACTTGAATTTAGTCCTTCGTTATTCTCTTTTCATGTCTAAATGAAGTAAAAACACCTGAAAAAACATTTATCTTTCTTAGTTTTATCCTTGTCTGACAAAAAAATCATATGTTTTAAACCATTGTGGTGACGTCAGCCTATTGATTTACCGTGGATTCCTTTTCTAGAATCTACGCTTCCGAAATCTGTCTCTGAAATGGACTCAACATTTTATATTCTTTTGTTTCCTTTGTGTGCCTAATTACATTAAGTTTGAATTGACTAATTTACTGACTTCTGTTCACTTATGGAATTGATTCAAAAACTTACCTTTCATTTTTGTAATTTCTATATGCCTTCACTGGGATTCGAACCCGTCCATGAATTCTGTAACGTGTTACTGGCATCAACTTGTCGACGAAATCTGTGGGAGTTAGTGAGCAGTTTTAACCAGGACGGACGTATTTTCCTGTGCTCCTAAATATCTTATAAAAGTGTAATTTACTACATCCTAAAGTTGAAGAAAAAGTTTGAAAGAGTATTCAAAGTATGATTTTGAGTAAGTTAGCCCAGAATCATCAAGAATTAGTTGATATTGTTGATACCGGGGACGATCCACTCAGTCAGAGTTGTGCTGTAGACTTTGTTCAAAACGTAATGGCGGTAAACCCCCTTTTCCCAGTTGAAGAAAAGTTAAACCTGGTGAGTACAACAGCAATTATTGAACAACAACGAACAATTATACAAACACCAAGAAAACGTCAACTTTCAGAATCAGAAAATGAGGAAGAAAGATCCTGTCAAAGCAAAAAGAGTAAAAATGGCATCGAGCACCCCCCTTTTCCCGAAAACAATATATTGATAACAATGATCAGTAAACTATCAAACAACCTTGATAATATGGCAGAAAGACTTGAAAAGAGAATATGTGATATTGAAAGTAATGTTGAACGCAAACTAACTGTTAAATTTAACCCTGTAATAACAGACCGGATAAAAGGGGAGGTCGAACAGGTTCGCTCTGAACTAAAGATAGAATTAGACACTATGAAAGAAAAATATGAACAATTAGATAAATCATATAGTGAAATTGTCAAAAAAGGCTTGAGTAAAAAAGAAGAAAAAGACTCTAGTAAAGTATTTATCGCAGTAGTGAAAAATCTTCCGTGTGACAAGAACGAAAATTCACATGACACCGCCTTAAGGTCACGCATTGAAACGATGGTCAAGGACGGATTGAAACTCCAAAACATAAACATTAAATCAGTTGAACGTAAGTCCAGTTACAATGAAGCAAGGCCTGGTATTGTGGTAATTGAATTCGGAGACTTGAACAGTAAACAATCTGTAATGAAGGTAAAAAGGGTGTTAAGAGAAACAGTCAAATACAGATCCGTGTACATTGAAAACCACATACCCTACGAAAAAAGGTTGATAGATCGGAACAATTATAATCTCTTGAAAGCAGTAGGGAAGGAAGAGGAGTTTGTATCGGTTTCACGTCACATTAAGAAACGGGGAGCTGTAAATTTTAATAAAAATGATTCAAATGACAGCTATAGGAAAGACAACTACAATGAAAGTTACACTCAAAACTACTCTCGTGGGTCAGGGTATAGACAGAATGGTTCTACAGCTAAAAGCAATGTTAGTAAGAGAAAAACACAAAACAATCAAAGAGATCAATGGTGCGCCCCTGTTCGTGGTAGGACATGGTAATACCGATGCGGGTTATGGAACATAAATGGATGGTCAAAGAATGTAAATAGTGACAAAAATATTTTAATTGATGCATGTTTAAAGAACTTAGATCTTCATATGATAGGGATAGTAGAAACACATTTGGTGAATCATAGTATTTGCATTGATAATTATAAATGGTATGGTAACAACCGCAAGCTAATTCATACCCGTGCAAAGACAGGCTCAGGCGGGGTTGGCCTTTTAGTGAAAGAGGAATTACTAACTACTTTCAACATTGATATTGAAGACGAGTCAACGGATGGGATAATCTGGATAAAATTTGTAGAAAAAAACAACGATAGTAATAAATTTTATGTTAGTGTTGTGTATTTACCGCCTGAATTTTCTGCACGTTCAACAAATGCTTATGAATTTTTTGATACACTTATGTCTCAAATATACTCTATTCCGAATGGATGTCCGTTTTATATTTGTGGGGATTTTAATAGCAGGATTGGAGATATGGAGGATTATATTCTAGGGGTAGATAATTTGCCTGAACGTGAAGTAATTGATTCTAAGGCAAATAGCTACGGAGAAATTTTCTGTGAATTTTTATCAAATGTAAATTGTTGTGTTCTGAATGGTCGTAATCACATAAGTAACGATTACACATATGTATCTACAAGAGGATCCTCAGTAGTTGATTTTTGTATTACCCCATTTGAAAATATAAATAGTTTTAAAAAATTTGAAGTCATTCGTGCAAGTGACCTGGCAAATAAAAGTTTAACAACAGGATCAATAGAGCCAAAATATATCCCGGATCATTCAGTTTTATGCTGGGAATTTGAAACTGCAATATGTGAAAATACCAATAAGCAAAGTGTAAATATTCATGATAATAGAAGTAATCATATTGTTTATAATGTGAAAAATATTCCTGATACTTGGATGAATGATGAAAATAGTATTAATCTTATTAATTCATGTATTGCAAATATAGAAAGTTGTAATGGAATTCAAGTTGAATTAGATAATATATATAGTGAATTTATTAATGTTATACATAATGAGATGAATGATAAATTAGACAAAAAGATAAAAATTATGAACAGTGTAAATAACAAAAAGCGCCGCTTTAAAAAACGATGGTGGACCGATGAACTAACTGTAAAATGGAATCAGGTATGCCTAGCAGAAAAGCAGTATTTACATTGTACCAAAGTTAACAGTAACACACATTTACGACAAATGTATGTTAATAAGCGAAAAGAATTTGATAAACTAGTTCAACAAAGTAAACGACAATATTGGCACAGTTGTCAAGAGGAACTTGTAAATTTAAACAAAAGTGATCCAAGACAATTTTGGCGTAAAATAGGCAATATTGGTATTGGTAATGACAGACAATCGAAAATTCCAAATGAGGTGTTGCGAAGTGATGGATCCGTTACAAATAACATTGACGATGTTTTACAAAAATGGAAAGACAGTTTTCATGGTTTGTTGAATTCCGATCCAGATAACAACAATAATTTTGGTGTTGAAAATTTAATTGTAAAGAATGATATTGTTTGTAATGATTTAGATGATTATATATCTTTTGATGAAGTTTATAAGGTAGCAATGGCAGCCAAAAATGGGAAAAGCCCAGGTGTAGATTGTATTCAGGCAGAATTATGCAAAAATTATGCAGTTATTTTTACTTTAACTAAATTGTTTAATATTTGTTTTAAATTTGGCAAAGTTCCAAATATGTGGAACAAAGGTATTATTACTCCTATACCTAAATGTTCAACTACAGATCCTAGAGATCCATTATCATATAGAGGTATTACCTTAGCACCTTGTGCATATAAGCTTTATTGTGGCGTTTTAAATAAAAGGTTAACTGAGTGGTTAGACAATAGGGATATAATAAATGATGAACAAAACGGGTTTATTAAAGGTAGAAGTACAATAGATCATATCAGTACATTAACATCTGTTATTGAAACTAGAAAAAAATGTAAGCTGTCAACTTTTGTATCTTTCATTGATTTTAAGAAAGCCTATGATTCTATTGATAGAGTTTTGTTATTTAATAAATTAGGAAAATTGGGTGTTAGTACAAAATTTATGTATGCTTTAAAGGCTATTTATTCTAATGTAGAATGCAGTGTCAGATTAAATGGTAACATGACTGAATGGTTCAATGTAAATACTGGTTTAAAACAAGGCTGTGTATTGTCAACAGTAATGTTTAATATATTTATTAATGATTTAATTGATGATATAAAGTTGTTAGACATTGGTATTAATATTGATGGTGAAAAATTATCTATCTTGCTGTATGCCGATGACATAGTTTTATTAGCAGAAAATGCTGAGGATTTACAAAAATTATTAGATGTTTTAAATGTATGGTGTAATCATAATAGTTTAAAAGTAAATTTGAGAAAATCAAATATTATACATTTTAGAAATCCTTCTATAGCCAGATCAGATTTTCATTTTAGTTTAAATGATGAAAATATTGAGTATGCTTCAAATTACCAATACTTAGGTTTATTGTTAACAGAGTTTTTAGACTACCAATTAATGGCAAAAGCTGTAGCCAGGTCAGCAAGTAGGGCATTAGGTTTACTTATTGTTAAATGTAAAGCACATGGTGGTTTTCAGCACAATATCTACACAAAGCTATTTGATACGATGGTTTGGTCAGTCATAAATTATGGCTCGTCTATTTGGGGCACGAGAGATTTCTCGTGCATCACTGCAGTACAGAATCGCGCCATGCGTTTCTACATGGGTGTGGGTAAATATACCCCAAACGATGCTGTGTCAGGTGACATGGGCTGGAAACCACCATGTGTTAAACAGTGGATAAATATTTTTAGACACTGGTCCAAATGTACAAAAATGGACAATAATAGAATTAATTATAAAGTTTTTAAATGGTCAGTGATGAAAGGTAGTTGTAAATTAAAAAATTGGTGCTACAAAGTTATGGAGATGTTGAAATCATTTGATTTTGAAAGATATTGTAAAATAAATGAAAATTTTCTTGATAGTTATAGTATATCTCAGTTAGAAGAGAAAATGTTTGATAAATATAAAAAAGACTGGTGTACCAGAATTTTTTCATATAGTACCGGTTGTAAATTGAGAACATATAAACTTTTTAAACATACTTATAACACTGAGCAATATTTGCTACAAAAAATGCCACTGCGCCATCGTAGTGCTTTTTCAAAGTTTAGATGTGGTGTAGCACCATTAAAAATTGAAACTGGTCGATATGAAAGAAAAAATCTAGACGAAAGAGTCTGTTTTAACTGCAATGTTTTAGAGGATGAAAAACATGTACTTTTAAATTGTCCCTTGTATGAAGATCTAAGACATGCTCTTTTTATTGATATATTGTGTCATAATGATATGTTTTTAAACTTGTCTGATGAAGAAAAATTTATATATATGTTTAAAAATACCAATATTTGTAATATTGTTGCCAAAACCTGCAATAACATTTTAACAAGGAGAAACAGTATTTTATATCATTAACTACTGTATTTGTAGTTTTTTATAAAATGAATAAGTATTATTTGTATTTTAATAGTCTCTCATAATTCTTTTAAGAATGGCACATACATGTATTTAATTGTTTTAACTATGTTTACTGTATAATTAATTTTATAATTGTATCGTGTTTTAATCATGTTGTATGTGGTGAGACTTTAATAAACTATTGAATCTGAATCTGAATCTGCCTTCACTGGGATTCGAACCCGTCCATGAATTCTGTAACGTGTTACTGGCATCAACTTGTCGACGAAATCTGTGGGCTACCAATCGGTTACGATTTAAATATCTATTTTATACATATAAATGAATATAATGATATACATGGGTACAACAAACACACAGGGCTTGTACCTTTATATATACATAATAGGCAAACATATAGTATGAATTGATAGCCACGAGGTTTCATGGTTAAGATACTTTAAAGATAAAAAAAAAATGGTTAAGATACATGATTTTAACGGACTGATCTGTTACGGTTCGAATCCCTGAATTCTCTTTGCTGTCCCTTTTCTCTAGTTTTCCAGTTTTTGTTCTTGCTTTGTATGTTATTTTGTATTGTGAATATTTTGTGTAATAAAAGACAGTTTGGTCGTTTATTATCGAATTATTGTTGGCTATTCCATATGTTTGAAACAAAAATGACTACATTCTATTTGTCCATTTTTGTTTTATAAATTAATATAATATGATTTCATCTGTTTTACTACATAATTTTATAACTGTAAAATGGCAAATTTCTATGCTAGAAAATCGTGATGTTCCTAGAATTAAGCTTTAATTTGTTAGAAATTTCGGACAAATAATTATGATATGCACTATATATATGTTCTTTGTCGGGTTGTTTTCCCTTTGACACATTCTCCATTTCCATTTTCAGTATTAATAGAAATACGTTCAAAATCAATTTATCTTATTTAACATTTTAAATCAATAAAGATGATTGATTGTTGTTTGCTTTACGTACAGTAGCAAATATTTCATGCATGTTCATGACTTTAACACATAAATTCTAAATATAATAGGTACGTCGTGCAATAGGAGGTCGACAGTGCAGTTAGACGTGAAACTTTAAAATGCCACTGGAAAATAAAGGTATATTAAATAAGGACAGAAATTTAGACTTGCAACAGGTGGCCACATGCGGACAACTCAAATAGAAAGTGCAAGAGTTTTTAATTTGCATAGAGCGTTGATCCATAAAATCTACTCTGAAGTCGATCATCGATGTTTACGTGTAGTTTGCAATATCATTTCACGCATCCAAATTAGTTTAGATTCTTTTAACTCGCTTAAGCAACTGTGAGAATTCTGTGAAACTGTATTGTGTATTGTACTTTAGTTTTTGGTATGATATTCTGTACTACCGATTAGTACCGCTCTCCTGGTTACATGATATCGTTCTGAATATTAATTTTATTTGCCGCTGGTCGTCATTCGTTATCATCATTTATTTTACCGTTATATAACACAGTGAAGTGTTTTTTTTTTACTGGTTTATATTCATCTTCTTAAATTTTTACCGATCAAAATTAAAATAGGGCAGGTGAAATTTTTTAACCAAACACTTGTGTTTTTTGGGATCGATATCTTTGACGGTAAATAATATTAAATCAACTGTGCCTTTTCGGATATACAATATGTGACAAGAAATATTATTGAATTAACTCCGTATAACTATGCTTTAGTCATGGATCGGTTTTGAGCTTATTAATCTGATTACGCATCTTTCTATAAAAAAAGACTGAATGTTGACTTTAAATATTTTATTTTAACTGTGTTTTTGGGTTGCTGTTGCTGTTGCTGTATACCCTTTATCTACTTTAATTCAAAACCAAAAGATTAATTTGGGTATATAAATATTGACATCTCTGGACCTCTCCCGTCTCACAGTATACCCTTGCTAAATGGGTGCGTTCGTTTGGCTTATCGGGTATATAAATACGCAGCTTTGTCCGATCAAAATATAATAGGAATGTATATCCGATGCCTGAGTAGTGAGAATTTCACGCTATCTATACCTTAAAAAAACATTGGAGGGAAAGACAATCTACGCACGAGTTGAATAATTGAATTGTGTAAACAACAAAAAGCTAAATCTTTTCAAATAAGCCGCATTACTAATTTTAACAACATTTTTTTGTGACTTTTGCTAGGACAGTAGTAGATGAAAAGAAATATAACAAAACAGTTTTTTATCATTTGTTTTTGCTTTTATGACAACTATTATTTCAGTCTGAGATATAAATAAACTTAAAACAGCAAATGTTGTCACCAGACGAGACAGCCATCATTTTACGCCTCAATGTATGATTTATTGCCACTCAATGAAGATTGTTTTTCTGTTCAAATCCCTTCCTCCATTTCTTTTGCTGGAAAGGATACAATGTAACCCCTGATGTGTACTAATACAATGTCTTTTAATGTTAAAATAAAAGATTAAATGCAAATAGAAAAATGATGAAAGAAATGCTACGATTTACGCTTAAAAATTCTAATGTAAATAAAAATGAAATATATAAAAACTGGAAAACTGTTTGAGACAATACTTAACTGAGGACAAATGATGATACATCACTAAATGAAGCTGATTATTTTATTGCTCCTTTTTGTCCAGTGGCAAATATGTCATGCATATTTACGACTAGATGCAAAGTGGGTCAATCTGAAGAAAATGCTTACAAATTTAGAGTGGCACTTTTTACAATAAGACAAAGCGTTCGCTAGAGGTAAAACGTATACCGTATTAGAATAGATTTGAACCATGATGATCGAACTCGTAAGTTAAGATATTAGCCCTCCTTCCCTCTTTTTTCTCCACGATAGATGAATGCCATAAACAAGACGTCATGAATTTACAATCAATAACGGCAACCATGAGTTAATGAGATATGGAGTTTTTTTTAGCAATAAATTCCTATTGCAGCCAACATCTCCGGGTTCCGTACATGCTATTATTTCCACAAAATACCGTTTGATTACTGATCAGAGATAATTGAAGCAACCAAAAGCACTTTGAATCCAAAAAATTCTTAAATTGTAAATTATGGTATTTTGCTTGGTGTTCTTTTTTTCCCGATCCTATTTCGGACCCTCAGATTTTAAGAGGGCGTATCTAATTAGTCATGCTTGATTAACTTAAAGTAAATTGAACCTCAACTTAAAGACCTACACCGGGTAAATAAGTTCGAGGTACAATATGAAGACAATAGAAATCCTTTGTAAAATGAGATCGTCTCAGGTATCTTAGATCATTATTTTGCTTTGAATAACAATGAAAAATGTACGAGCAGGTTTGTATATATATATATATATATATATATATATATATATATATATATATATATATATATATATATATATACAACTCGTCTAAACATCAACCCAACAATGTTAGATCTGTAAATTTGCTTTTGCAAATTTTTTGTTCTTCCCTCGCCGGGATTCGAACCCATGCTACTGTGATATCGTGACACCAAATCGCCTGCACTGCAGCCGTCCCGCTAGACCACACGACCACCTGGGCTCTATATATATATATCACCACTTCATTTATCCAAATATAATCCTTTCTTTAAGTGCATTTAAATTTGCAACGGTTGAGTGATCTTTAAACTTTTTTCAAAGCTATGAATATGAGATGCATTAAAAAGTATTGATATGATACGTTTAATCTTCTTTATCATGCACGTCAATCATTTGAACGGGGACGTCCGATTCCACCATTTGTCTACTTTTTTAAATCCGTAGAGAGGAATTAAAGTTATGAAATTTAGGAAAAAAGTACTGTGGAAAATTTCGTTTGTAATATTTTTAATGATTTTAATTAACAGTTATTCAGGAATCCAAGGAGGACTGGAAAGGAATATTACATCAAATATTATACCAAATATACTAAACCAATTTAGTAAAAGATTTAAAATACAGAGATTATTATTAACCAGAAGCAAAGAGGTCATAACATACAACGGACGAAATATTTCAACGGATTTTGAACTTTTTTATATGAACGTATCAACAATAAAGCTGATGGACCCTCTAGTCCACAAACATCGATATACTTCGTTACTTAATACAGGAACGACATGTACTGAAAAACATGTATTTTTGTTAGTTCTTGTTTATTCAGCAACATACAAATTCGACGAACGTCATGTTATAAGAACATTTGTCTACTACGAGAAATGTATGAAGCGACAACAATCATGCCTTTCTTTTGGCTAGAAGATGTTTATGGCGGTGGATTTTTACCCTGGATTTCTCGTGTAAGAATAGTTCAACCGAAACGTTATATAAAAGCTTTGCGAGCAAGCTTGAAAGACAAGACTTGCCATTTGTTTTACATTAATAATTCGAAGAATACAAATCATTCATACATTATGTGGAAAAATATACAAAACAAATTATACAAATGTCAGTAAGTGTTGATAATTGTTCTACGGTTAAATAATTATTTTTTTAAATCGAAAAGAGATTTTAAGAGATAAAATAATTTAAATGTTTAAATGGATATTTATTGTTAATGTCAATTGTTTCTTTCTTCTCTTTTTAGTCACTAAATTCGATCTAAATACTTCCACAGGAATAATTACGAAATCATTATTACGGTTTCAAACAAAGACATAATACACAGGACATGCATACAATATAATATATGTTATAAGATATGAACTATTATAGTTATAAATACATTAAAGGTTGATATATAAGACATTTTCTAAAGAACAGATGAAGAGAAAAAGGTTTAAAATGATTATACAGAAACGAAAAATAGAAAAGCAATAAAAAAGGAAGGAGGAATGATTAATTTACATTGCTATCTATAATTTTAGATTTAAATATATTTTACTTAAACATACATTTCTAATGTTAGTCAGAAAGTATTTATTATAAAGTTAATTATCTTTAGCTATCATTTTGTCCAGGTGAATTAAGTCTACCTTTTTGACAATTAAAAAAAAATTAGAAAAAAAGTAAAATACAAGGGCAATTCAACATTAAAGTCATAATAGTTACCAGGCTTATACTGAGAAATAGCAACATAACATCAACTCAAATAATTTTATTTTCACTTACTTATTGAAGTTCCAATGACAATGGTATCAGTATTGTTTTAAAGAGTTGATAAATCAGTCATGTGTTTTTATGTGAATTAGATAAAAGTATAGTATTATTCCTTCCGACAAAGTGATTGACATTTGAAAAAGGTCTGAAATAATCTGGTTTAATAACGGTACAGGTAATACATGTATATCATATATAAAAAAAACATACCCTAGGATAAAACGCTTACAGACAACACAATAATCGAAAGAAAGTGGGAAGGTTGTTAAATGCCTACATGTTATCCTCCTTTTCCTCAATTTCGCCTGCACGGATTTAATGTTTTTCATTCTAGCAACAAAATACGACAAATTCAATTGATCTTCGTTAAACTTGAATGATGTTCTGATAAAAAATAATCCTTACTGAAGACACTGAACCAATGATGTTGTTGTCACCACTGGGATAATTATCTATGCATATATATAGTCATTACATCGATTATGCTTTCATAAATTTAACCATTACTAACTATTTATTACCATACAATTATCAAATCTTGTGATCCTACATCCTTTTGATACATAAACGCTGCATTGTTCAAGTTCGTGCTTTTCTCAAACAGTTTATGACGTATTTACACTAAATAGTTTGGATATATACTGATTGATATACCGTATAGCGGGTTATTATCGCGGGGTGTAAATTTTCGCTTATTTTCGCGGATAGAACATAACAGCCATAATGAATTCCACCAAATTAAAAGTGTACATGCATGGGTATTGATAAAGTTTTGATTCCGCCAAAAAAATAACCGCCAAAATATTTCGTATACCTTATTCAATGACTAATGCGAAATTTTACACCCGCTAAACGGTATTAGCCTGTGACAACATGATGTTATTCATATAAGTTTAACTAGTCTCTTGTTTTGAATTAAAATAGATAAACAAACCTCATAAAAAAGACTCAACAAAGTTACCAGGTTTATGAATGACTAAGGATTCATCCGATGAGACAGAATCAAAACTATTGGAATGCTAGATCAAATACGCGTGAAAAGCAAACAATTAGCAATGCATAGTCTTGTCAAATTCGTGGACATTTTATTTGTACATTAAATCGTGAAAAAAGCGTTCAGTGACAGCTGATAATCTTTAAATTATTTCTAAACGTTCTGATAAATAAAACCCTCTCTGAATTAGTTAATAGTTTGATCTTAAGGTATAGTATATAAAGGCAATAGTATAATATATATCTGAAATACAAGAAGCAACAAAAACACTGATCTACTAAAGCAAACGCCAATGTATATTTATAGAAATAAACTGTAGAAAACAACGGACATATTCCTGACTGGGTATAGAATATTTTACGAGAAAATGGTTTGATGAACACGGATTTATGACTAGCAATATAAACGGGAGATTTTGCTAGCAATACAACCAGGTCAAAACCATTTTGTATTAGTTGTGAAGTTAAGTAAGTTCCAACGAAAACATCAATCTGCTAAAATGTTCGACATCAGATGAGTTTTGTGATAATCTACAAACAAATTGCACAAACCAGGAAAAAAATCATTTGCTGACAAAATGCGTTTTTAAATTAATATATGAGTCTTCAGCATTATTAATGTGCTGCACTTAATATTTCGGCATGTTAATGGTGAGTAAGGAAACCATCATCTTCAAGACGACAGTTGACCTATAGCTGATGTTCATCAATACTTTAAACCCAGTCATTCCAAAATCATTTATTGTTCGGTTCGTTTGTTTAATACAAAATAAACATAAAAAACAACAAAAAAAAACCAGCAATGTTGAATATATAAATTATAAAAATTGTGGATACAAATTACACCTTTTGCAGCATCTGTTTTCGAAAACCTTTATTTTTCTGTTTACCTGTCTCAGCTCCATTGTTAAAATTTTTTCACGGGAGTTCCTTAACAATAGTTTCACTTAAACGACTAGTAATTAATTGAAAATGTATTAAAATTTCAACATATGAATTAGAATGTGCATTGGTGAATGCCGTACATCGATCTATAGTTGTTAATTTCTGTGTTATTTGGTCTCTTGTAAAGAGTTGTCTCATAACAATAGTCAAAACAGTTGAACACATTGATACTCGTCGGTCTGTCTAACTATTTATTTATATACTCTTTTATGTATAAATTGAACCGAAAACAAAAAAACTAAAAGTTCGTCTTCATACTGGATATTTAAATTATATACACAAATGATTTACTTCGTCATTTTTGAAAAAGAAGAAACACGGGAGGAGTATCGTCTGACGTAAAGAAAACTAGAAAAAAATCTCTACCAAAAATAAAAGATTAAATGCAAATAGAAAAATGATGAAAGAAATGCTACGATTTACGCTTAAAAATTCTAATGTAAATAAAAATGAAATATATAAAAACTGGAAAACTGTTTGAGACAATACTTAACTGAGGACAAATGATGATACATCACTAAATGAAGCTGATTATTTTATTGCTCCTTTTTGTCCAGTGGCAAATATGTCATGCATATTTACGACTAGATGCAAAGTGGGTCAATCTGAAGAAAATGCTTACAAATTTAGAGTGGCACTTTTTACAATAAGACAAAGCGTTCGCTAGAGGTAAAACGTATACCGTATTAGAATAGATTTGAACCATGATGATCGAACTCGTAAGTTAAGATATTAGCCCTCCTTCCCTCTTTTTTCTCCACGATAGATGAATGCCATAAACAAGACGTCATGAATTTACAATCAATAACGGCAACCATGAGTTAATGAGATATGGAGTTTTTTTTAGCAATAAATTCCTATTGCAGCCAACATCTCCGGGTTCCGTACATGCTATTATTTCCACAAAATACCGTTTGATTACTGATCAGAGATAATTGAAGCAACCAAAAGCACTTTGAATCCAAAAAATTCTTAAATTGTAAATTATGGTATTTTGCTTGGTGTTCTTTTTTTCCCGATCCTATTTCGGACCCTCAGATTTTAAGAGGGCGTATCTAATTAGTCATGCTTGATTAACTTAAAGTAAATTGAACCTCAACTTAAAGACCTACACCGGGTAAATAAGTTCGAGGTACAATATGAAGACAATAGAAATCCTTTGTAAAATGAGATCGTCTCAGGTATCTTAGATCATTATTTTGCTTTGAATAACAATGAAAAATGTACGAGCAGGTTTGTATATATATATATATATATATATATATATATATATATATATATATATATATATATATATATATACAACTCGTCTAAACATCAACCCAACAATGTTAGATCTGTAAATTTGCTTTTGCAAATTTTTTGTTCTTCCCTCGCCGGGATTCGAACCCATGCTACTGTGATATCGTGACACCAAATCGCCTGCACTGCAGCCGTCCCGCTAGACCACACGACCACCTGGGCTCTATATATATATATCACCACTTCATTTATCCAAATATAATCCTTTCTTTAAGTGCATTTAAATTTGCAACGGTTGAGTGATCTTTAAACTTTTTTCAAAGCTATGAATATGAGATGCATTAAAAAGTATTGATATGATACGTTTAATCTTCTTTATCATGCACGTCAATCATTTGAACGGGGACGTCCGATTCCACCATTTGTCTACTTTTTTAAATCCGTAGAGAGGAATTAAAGTTATGAAATTTAGGAAAAAAGTACTGTGGAAAATTTCGTTTGTAATATTTTTTATGATTTTAATTAACAGTTATTCAGGAATCCAAGGAGGACTGGAAAGGAATATTACATCAAATATTATACCAAATATACTAAACCAATTTAGTAAAAGATTTAAAATACAGAGATTATTATTAACCAGAAGCAAAGAGGTCATAACATACAACGGACGAAATATTTCAACGGATTTTGAACTTTTTTATATGAACGTATCAACAATAAAGCTGATGGACCCTCTAGTCCACAAACATCGATATACTTCGTTACTTAATACAGGAACGACATGTACTGAAAAACATGTATTTTTGTTAGTTCTTGTTTATTCAGCAACATACAAATTCGACGAACGTCATGTTATAAGAGAAACATTTGGATCTATGTCACAATATGATTATAGACATATTAAATATGTCTTCGTACTTGGACAAACCATGAATGATACTCAACAAAAAGAAATTGAACAGGAAAGTGTCAAATACAGAGACATTATACAAGGAAATTTTATAGACAGCTACAGAAATTTAACATATAAACGAGTATTTAGCTTGTTCTGGGTGAATAGATTTTGCAACAATGTGATGTATGTAATCAAAATTGACGATGATATTACCATTAACATCCCTGTTCTTATTCCTTATCTTAGCAATAAACTGAACAAAACCAAGGTTTTAGAATGTTTTCTTCTGACCAAAGCTAGACCTCGGCGTGGTAAACGTAATAAATGGTATACATCTCAGTCGGACTATCCATTTGCAACGTTTCCACCTTATTGTGCAGGACCTTCTTCAATTATGTCCGCTGACGTTATACGAGAAATGTATGAAGCGACAACAATCATGCCTTTCTTTTGGCTAGAAGATGTTTATGGCGGTGGATTTTTACCCTGGATTTCTCGTGTAAGAATAGTTCAACCGAAACGTTATATAAAAGCTTTGCGAGCAAGCTTGAAAGACAAGACTTGCCATTTGTTTTACATTAATAATTCGAAGAATACAAATCATTCATACATTATGTGGAAAAATATACAAAACAAATTATACAAATGTCAGTAAGTGTTGATAATTGTTCTACGGTTAAATAATTATTTTTTTAAATCGAAAAGAGATTTTAAGAGATAAAATAATTTAAATGTTTAAATGGATATTTATTGTTAATGTCAATTGTTTCTTTCTTCTCTTTTTAGTCACTAAATTCGATCTAAATACTTCCACAGGAATAATTACGAAATCATTATTACGGTTTCAAACAAAGACATAATACACAGGACATGCATACAATATAATATATGTTATAAGATATGAACTATTATAGTTATAAATACATTAAAGGTTGATATATAAGACATTTTCTAAAGAACAGATGAAGAGAAAAAGGTTTAAAATGATTATACAGAAACGAAAAATAGAAAAGCAATAAAAAAGGAAGGAGGAATGATTAATTTACATTGCTATCTATAATTTTAGATTTAAATATATTTTACTTAAACATACATTTCTAATGTTAGTCAGAAAGTATTTATTATAAAGTTAATTATCTTTAGCTATCATTTTGTCCAGGTGAATTAAGTCTACCTTTTTGACAATTAAAAAAAAATTAGAAAAAAAGTAAAATACAAGGGCAATTCAACATTAAAGTCATAATAGTTACCAGGCTTATACTGAGAAATAGCAACATAACATCAACTCAAATAATTTTATTTTCACTTACTTATTGAAGTTCCAATGACAATGGTATCAGTATTGTTTTAAAGAGTTGATAAATCAGTCATGTGTTTTTATGTGAATTAGATAAAAGTATAGTATTATTCCTTCCGACAAAGTGATTGACATTTGAAAAAGGTCTGAAATAATCTGGTTTAATAACGGTACAGGTAATACATGTATATCATATATAAAAAAAACATACCCTAGGATAAAACGCTTACAGACAACACAATAATCGAAAGAAAGTGGGAAGGTTGTTAAATGCCTACATGTTATCCTCCTTTTCCTCAATTTCGCCTGCACGGATTTAATGTTTTTCATTCTAGCAACAAAATACGACAAATTCAATTGATCTTCGTTAAACTTGAATGATGTTCTGATAAAAAATAATCCTTACTGAAGACACTGAACCAATGATGTTGTTGTCACCACTGGGATAATTATCTATGCATATATATAGTCATTACATCGATTATGCTTTCATAAATTTAACCATTACTAACTATTTATTACCATACAATTATCAAATCTTGTGATCCTACATCCTTTTGATACATAAACGCTGCATTGTTCAAGTTCGTGCTTTTCTCAAACAGTTTATGACGTATTTACACTAAATAGTTTGGATATATACTGATTGATATACCGTATAGCGGGTTATTATCGCGGGGTGTAAATTTTCGCTTATTTTCGCGGATAGAACATAACAGCCATAATGAATTCCACCAAATTAAAAGTGTACATGCATGGGTATTGATAAAGTTTTGATTCCGCCAAAAAAATAACCGCCAAAATATTTCGTATACCTTATTCAATGACTAATGCGAAATTTTACACCCGCTAAACGGTATTAGCCTGTGACAACATGATGTTATTCATATAAGTTTAACTAGTCTCTTGTTTTGAATTAAAATAGATAAACAAACCTCATAAAAAAGACTCAACAAAGTTACCAGGTTTATGAATGACTAAGGATTCATCCGATGAGACAGAATCAAAACTATTGGAATGCTAGATCAAATACGCGTGAAAAGCAAACAATTAGCAATGCATAGTCTTGTCAAATTCGTGGACATTTTATTTGTACATTAAATCGTGAAAAAAGCGTTCAGTGACAGCTGATAATCTTTAAATTATTTCTAAACGTTCTGATAAATAAAACCCTCTCTGAATTAGTTAATAGTTTGATCTTAAGGTATAGTATATAAAGGCAATAGTATAATATATATCTGAAATACAAGAAGCAACAAAAACACTAATCTACTAAAGCAAACGCCAATGTATATTTATAGAAATAAACTGTAGAAAACAACGGACATATTCCTGACTGGGTATAGAATATTTTACGAGAAAATGGTTTGATGAACACGGATTTATGACTAGCAATATAAACGGGAGATTTTGCTAGCAATACAACCAGGTCAAAACCATTTTGTATTAGTTGTGAAGTTAAGTAAGTTCCAACGAAAACATCAATCTGCTAAAATGTTCGACATCAGATGAGTTTTGTGATAATCTACAAACAAATTGCACAAACCAGGAAAAAAATCATTTGCTGACAAAATGCGTTTTTAAATTAATATATGAGTCTTCAGCATTATTAATGTGCTGCACTTAATATTTCGGCATGTTAATGGTGAGTAAGGAAACCATCATCTTCAAGACGACAGTTGACCTATAGCTGATGTTCATCAATACTTTAAACCCAGTCATTCCAAAATCATTTATTGTTCGGTTCGTTTGTTTAATACAAAATAAACATAAAAAACAACAAAAAAAAACCAGCAATGTTGAATATATAAATTATAAAAATTGTGGATACAAATTACACCTTTTGCAGCATCTGTTTTCGAAAACCTTTATTTTTCTGTTTACCTGTCTCAGCTCCATTGTTAAAATTTTTTCACGGGAGTTCCTTAACAATAGTTTCACTTAAACGACTAGTAATTAATTGAAAATGTATTAAAATTTCAACATATGAATTAGAATGTGCATTGGTGAATGCCGTACATCGATCTATAGTTGTTAATTTCTGTGTTATTTGGTCTCTTGTAAAGAGTTGTCTCATAACAATAGTCAAAACAGTTGAACACATTGATACTCGTCGGTCTGTCTAACTATTTATTTATATACTCTTTTATGTATAAATTGAACCGAAAACAAAAAAACTAAAAGTTCGTCTTCATACTGGATATTTAAATTATATACACAAATGATTTACTTCGTCATTTTTGAAAAAGAAGAAACACGGGAGGAGTATCGTCTGACGTAAAGAAAACTAGAAAAAAATCTCTACCAAAAATAAGCATCATGCATTTAATTTTGTCCTTTGTCCAATGGCCTTCAGAATCCAACAGGAAAAACAATAGACAAATATTGAATTATAAGTCCGGACTAATAACTTGTCATTTGGTCCATTATACATTTAAATATGCAAAACAAAATATGATAGTTGAATCAAGCCATAATGAGTATGTTATAAAACTATCTATGTGAAAAAGGTTGAATAAAAGAATTTGTCCGCTAGTTTTCTATAGTTACCTCCGTAAACTAAACCTATGTGTTTACCAAATTGTGTTCAAAAGTATAATGAGTAAATCTGATAGTAATACGAATCCATAGCTTAATGACAACAATCTAATTATTTATAGTACAATATGTCTCGCCTATTGATAAAACGATCCAATTAATATACAAAAGAATGGAAGAAGTAACACAACGATCCACAACAGAAGTGATAAATTAGGCGATAGAAAAATATAGAAAACGTAACATATCAAAATTCAGACACAACGACTAAACCAAATGCTTATTGTTAAATAAGAAAAGCAATTCATATTTGTCACGAACAATTTATTCTTTTTATATAGGGTGTTACTGTAAATGTAATACTATCAACTGTATCCATAGAGTATCTCTATATTTAGATACATACTGTGTAACAGCTAAATTTTATAAGACAAATACAAAGAAGGTTTTTCATTAATATTTTGATGATTTGAACATACACTCACGAAGGACGTCTTTAAAAAATTTGAAAGCCAACTGGATTACAACACTTACAAACTAATCTAAAAAATGGATATGATAACATTAAGGTGGTACCTAACCATACAGGGAGATAACTCTGTAAAGTCAGCTAAACGTTTTAATTACGTTGTGTTATTAAAGGAATATTAAGCTTCTCAATGATCAAAATTGGTGTCAAATTGCTATATAACCAGTGTAATTTTTCTGGCAAAACGGTTGGTTCAAAATTTTTTAATTTTTTATATTTTTGTTAAAGTGTCAAGGTAAATACTTTGACAAAATTTTATGAAAATTAAACGAGCCAAATTAATATTAGTAAAAGTGTTGAGTACCACCTTAAGTTGACTTTAAAAAAAACATTATAGGAACGTATCAGCTAGTATAAACGAAATCACAAAAATAAAGAATTCTGAGAAAATTTTCAAATGGAAAGTTCCCAATCAAATGGCATAATCAAAAGCTCAAACACATCAAACGAATGGATAACAACTGTCATATTCCTAACTTGGTACAGGCATTTTATAGCTAACTAAACCTTTGACTTGTATGAAAGTCGCATAACATTTTATTATATTGACACGAAGTGAAAACAAAACAAAGAGACGTAATACGTAAAAATGTCAAAAATAGGGCCACAACATTCATCATAGTGTTATAATCATAATCATTTTAACCTGACCAAACTTATTCAAAAACATCAGCATCGTAAAATCAGAAATGGGAAGAAAAGGGTTTATTCGATTTAGGTTTTGGTCACACGCGTATATTTAGATTTGACTATAATAGTATTCGGAAATATTCAAATTATGACAATAAACTTATAAATGACTTACTGACTTTTCATTTGGTTTATATTAACATGAGCAAAACGGCTAGTGCCACATGCGGAGCAAGATCTGCTTACTTTTTCTGAAGCACATTTGATTACCTCAAATATTTTATGGAGGTTTTTTTGCTCAGACTTTAGTTTTGTATAGTGTGTTTTGTGTTGTTCTGGTTTTTTTTCTTTTTGTCTTTGTCTGTTTTATCCATGGTGTTTGTCAGGTTTTTTTCGACTCACCAGTCTGAATGATCCTTTGTCATCTTTTGCCTCTCGTGTATTGGAGATATTTTTGTCCACAAGGGCATTCGCAGCGGTATTAACCAGATCGTGGAGGTCAATAATGTGTGGGTGGATGCAGCAAGAATGCCATAAAAGAGCTACACACCTGACAATCCAAGCCAGGAAAATTAAGGTTGTAGGTTACCGCGACCAGCATATTCGGTTTTAAACTCATAGCCTTAGTGTTTACTGGATAGTGATACATCAGTTTAACTACTTAGACCACTTAGTTTTTTCTTTAAAAAAATGTTTAAATAAACTTATCATATATACCAGGACTAAATTTTGTTTATACGTCAGACGGGCGTTTCGTCTACTAAAGACTCGTCAGTGACGCTCGAATCCAAAAAAGTTAAAAAGGCCAAATAAAGTACGAAGTTAAAGAACATTGAGGACCAACATTCCTAAAAGTTTGGCCAAATACAGCTAGGATAATTTATGCCTGAGGTAAAAAAAAAAAGCCGTAGTATTTCAAAAATTCAAAATTTTGTAAACAGTTAATTTATAATCTATAACCATATCAATGATAATTCATGTCAGCACAAAAGTGCTGACTACTTGGCTGGTGATACTCTTTGGGAAATAAATCTCCACCAGCAGTGGCATCGACCCAGTAGTAGTAAATAAACTCATCATAGATAACAAGACTAAATTTTGTATATACGCCAGACGCGCGTTTCGTCTACAAAGATATAGAGTTTAGTAACAATGATGCAATGAGAATCCTTTGGGATGACTTAAAAAAAAGTAAGATCAATAAAATCCCGTGAACTCGTTACACTTACTTGGACAAAAGATAAAGTGTTAAAAGAGGGACCAAAGAGAGCAGAGGGACAGTCAAACTCATAGATTGAAAATACATTGACAACGCCATGGCTGAAAATAAAAAGACAAACAGACATCGTGTAAGACATCAATGACTTTTCTGAACCAAAATTGATTTAAAATATATCTTCCCTTTTATGTTATTGAAAACCAAAGTGTTTTTTATATAGCTGACAAATATGTTTGTACCAAGAGAAAAACTACCTTCCCATAAATATAAACTCCAAAGAAAGATGAATTGTTTGGGCCTAAGATAATGGACAGCTCTGGCTGACGAAGACGACTGATTTTGTAACTTCGAAACTATTGTTTTAATTTCAAAATACGAACTAATACCTATCATTTTCAAGCGAAACATCCAATGATAAAATTTTGGATTTCTATCAACAAAATTGGTAGTTTTGAAATTTGTATAATATTCTTTCCTTCTTTTATATAACTTTATGTGTGTTACATGTTTGTTGTTTTCTGCTTTGTCCATTCTTAGCAACTGTGGTTACAGTAGAGGGAAATTATGTGTTTTGTTTACTATTTATAAAAAAGAAGATGTGGTATGATTGCCAATGAGACAACTATCCACAAAAGACCAAAATGACACAGACATTAACAACTATAGGTCACCGTACGGCCTTCAACAATGAGCAAAGCCTATACCGCATAGTCAGCTATAAAAGGCCCCGATAAGACAATGTAAAACAATTCAAACGAGAAAACTAACGGTCTTATTTATGTAAAAAAAAATGAACGAAAAACAAATATGTAACACATAAGCAAACGACAACCACTGAATATACAGGCTCCTGACTTGGGACAGGCACATACATAAATAATGTGGCGGGGTTAAACATGTTAGCGGGATCCCAACCCTCCCCCTAACCTGGGACAGTGGTATAACAGTACAACATAAGAACGAACTATAAAAATCGGTTGAAAAGGCTTAAGGATGTATTCTTCTGACTTTTCAGTCTCGTTCAGTCTCGTTGAAATCTCGTTCTTAAATTATTTCCAAAACATATGATAGAAGTGGAAAATATCAATGAATTTTAAAAATACTATAATCAAACATAACTCTGTGAAAAAATTGTGTATTTACCATGAACGGTTTTTGAATAATCCAGTTTTCAAATTTTACGACCATTCAACTCAGTATTTTTAGTCAAAATTTAGAAAAAATGGGTGAGGGATACAAAAAATGATTTTACAAGAATAATATACATCCCATCTCATTTTGGTCTTTTCAAATTTCTTAGATATGTATTTTTCCAATCATTTATAACAAAAAAGTTGAATTAATATGCATTTTGTTCTTTAAAATGAGAAAAATCATAAAAATACAAAATTGGCAGTATGGTAAATTTTACACAAAAAAGCATCATAATATGATAAAACTTTCTTATATTAACACCTACCTATAGTTTTTGTCAGTTAAATTTATTCAGATTGGTCCACTTCATCTTTATGGAAAGTATGAAAAAAAGTTTAATTGTGGAACTGTGATTTTTTTCACGATAATAGCCCAAAAATAGGTAAAAATCGATGAAAAGTGAGAAAATCATCAAAATTGGGCATTTTCAAAGGGCCGTAGCAAAAAAAGAATCACACCACCATATGATTTTTTCTTCACCAATTGTTTTGTTACAGTCTTATAAACCTAAAAATCAGGTTAAGAAAAAAAGTTTAATTCTAGAAATTTTTGGCTCCTCAGAGGTGTACATCCTTAACTCATCAGATGGACAAAAATATATTGTTTGTCTCTTTGTCTTTTTCTTTTTTAAGCAATGGTGTTGTGCGATTATTTTTGATTTATGAGTTGAATGTCCCTCTGGTATCTTTTGCTCCTTTTTTTGATAATTTATTGAAAACATTTCATTCTCTACTGCTCAAATTATGCATTCGTTTAAGACGATAAACAGTTATAAGACTGTTTGAACCCAAATACACCAACCTTGAATGTAACACTAGTATGAAATTAAGATTTAATCGATTTATCTATGTAAACAATCAAACATACATATTATGTCCTAACCTTCATGCAGACGTCAGTAATTGTATGCATTAAACTTGAGAACTTTAGGGACGACATCAAAAGATCGATGTAGGACAAAAAACTTAAATCAAATAGTTTGGGGTGGAGGGGGGGTTAAAATTCTGCAAGTTTTGTATATCAAAAATCGATATTTTACATATATCCCTATTGGTAAATCATGGGGGGGGGGGGTCAGTGAAAAAACTATGTGAATTTAGTTTTTGGTCCTACAATGAACTTTTGATGTCGTCCCTTACTTAACTAAGGAAATTGTTAGCGAGCGACATTTCAGTGTAAGGAACACTTCAGTTAAGTTGATGTACGCATAAATATTTTAAGAAATTTAAACAACCAAGTTCAAAATCAAACTTAACAAACAAATAATTTGGAACAATTAGCGTTCATCACTCTATACAAAGAGTGGGGATAAAACTTGTTTCAAAAAATCAAACGACATTCCATCCTGTAATTATAATATTAAATTTTACTTCAACAAGTGGCGTGCATGTACAATGTATATATAAAAACTTTTATGCCAGATTTAACACAAAACCTTTATATTTGTTTGTATGTTTTTATTCGCTGGATTAACAAAAAAATGCAGAATCGAATTGTTTCTATAATATTTTGAGTTTCAAGGGAATCTCAATCTCATAGCGACGTGGCCACAACAGGAAAAGACAAAAAGGACAAACAAGACCGAGAACAGTATAAAAAACAAAACAAACAAAACTAAAGACTGAGCAACACGAATACCACAAATAACAAGGGGTGATCTCATGTGCTCCGAAAGGGTACGCAGACCCTGATTTGCATATAAAATCCGTCCTGTAGCTAGAAATACTAAGGCTTTTCTACCTCAGGCATAGATTACCTTAGCTATATTTGGCCAAACTTTTAGGAATTTTGGTCCTCAATGCTCTTCAACTTCGTACTTTATTTGGCCTTTTTAACTTTTTTAGATTCGAGCGTCACTGATAAGTCTTTTGTAGACGAAACGCGCGTCTGGCGTATATACTAAATTTAGTCCTGGTATCAATGATGATTTTATCTTATGAGTTGATTTAAAGTCCTAAAGTTTCAACAAAACAAATTCGTGAATCAATTAACTTAATTGAAAAAGACATTACATAATGGAAAATGTTCTATGTTACATTTTCTCATTTATACGGATAATATTCTCATGTTATCAAAACTAAAAAGAAAAAATATACACAACAGCAATAATTGGATTTCGTCTTTTATTTTGCAGTAAAGAAATGAAAGGAAATATTTGAATTGATATGAGACAAAAAGAAGGACATATAGACCATAGTATGAACATACTTCTGTTCATCTAAGCGTTATAACAAATCATACAATACAGAATTCTATTCTTTTCAAGCTCCTTTATATTTTTTCATATAAAAACACCAATGCTCATTGTGTATAAAATATGAAAACCTTTCTTGATAAGACTTTCAGATTTAAATCAACTTTGCAAAATATCCAGTAACACACCTCTGCTAAAAATTGCTCAGATAATGAACAAATCATTCATTGACTACTTTGTCTGTTGTTTCATTTAAAAAAAACTGATGATTTGAATACAAAGAGCAGTTTACCCGTCATTATTTCAACATTTACAAGACAGAGATATGTTATGGGATTTTATTGTTTCCCAAATGGTTATAGAATTATTCACACTCTTTAAATTATTTAGATAGAAAAGATAACATGGTTGAGCTTTAAGATTGCGTTTCACAGGACTAATATAACAGTTTGGCATTGAAATTCTCAATTGTGAAAGCAAAGATAAAAATCCACTACCATAAACATCCTCCAACCATAGAAACGGGACTTTCGTTGAAGCGTTGTACATTTTCCGTACGACATCAATTGACATAATTGAACTGTGTCCGGCACAGTATGGAAGGAACTTCGAAAATGGATATTCTTTCAATGAAATATACCATTTGTGTCGACGACGACGTTGAGGCTTATTACGTGTAATCATTTTACATTCCAAAATATTTGATGTAGAATTGTTGTCCACTTTCTTTGAGAGATAAGGAATCAAATGGGGAACGTTGATTGTAATATCTTCATCCATTTTTATAACAAATTTTGCATTGTTACAGAACTTATTGACCCAAAACAAACTAAAGACAAGTTTGTATGTTAGGTTTCTGTATGAATCTATAAAATTCCCTTGCACAATGTCTTTGTATATTTCACTTTCACGTTTGATATTCCGTTGAAGTGTTTCATTTTTCGTCTGTCCAAGCACGAAAACATATTCTATGAGTTTATTGTCAAAATTAGAAATGGATCCAAAGGTCGAACGAATCAAATGACGTCCTTCAAAGTTCGATGTTGTTATATGAACAAATACTAAAAGAAATACATCTTTTTCATAACATTTGAAAACATTGTTGAGCAAAGGAATGTATCGATGTTGATGAATGAAGGGGTCATTCAATTGATCCGCCGATGCATTTACATAGAAGCTTCTGAAATTATCGGTGATCACTTTATCTCTTATTAGTTTCTCTTTTTGTGTAATATTAGACAATGATATCTCAGCTTTAGTCCGATCCTTCTGTTTATAAGTAGTTACCTGTTGAACAGCAACAGTTGATGGCAGCGTTACGATATTGTTATCAATTTGAATATCTTTATATATTTTATCTGTTTGTTTCTGGTCTGTTGGATGAGATGTTGAACAAACACACACAATGTTTTTGCTGTAGTAAGTTGTAACTATGATCCATGAGACAATGGTAAACACATATATCAAAAGTATTTTTTTTAACAACTTCATAGTTTCTAACATTC
Organism: Mytilus galloprovincialis; assembly: GCF_965363235.1. Taxonomy (NCBI): domain Eukaryota; kingdom Metazoa; phylum Mollusca; class Bivalvia; order Mytilida; family Mytilidae; genus Mytilus; species Mytilus galloprovincialis. The sequence goes on along the minus strand of NC_134841.1, from coordinate 95,942,427 downwards.
ATCAATTATCGGAAATATAATATGAAGGAAGATTGTTGTTGAAGTCATATATTCAGATTAGTTAACAAAAAACAGAATATATTATTACCGTAAGATAAAACTATAAATACTTCTAATTGTTTATTTAATCCATTTAAATTTCGAATGGGTTTTTATGTTAAAACATATTTTATTCTATACATTCAACATTACTGTAGAGAAAATATCCACAAAATTAACAACATAAATGTTATCTTCACTTCAGTATACATCTTAACCTCTAATGCCGAAGAACACATTAGCGCTACAAGGACCTCGTGTGCATCCCCAAAAGGTTTGAGATAAATATATTATGGAAAAAAGAACTGAAATCTTAATGGAACGAATATACAAGATTGACAAGCATTTATTATATCTTCTCTGTCAATCAAATAATATTTCATTTGAATCTCATGACCGCTGCAAATACTTGTTATTGCAGGACCTAAAAATCATTAAATTCGTTGTACAAACGCTTTTGTTGTTTCTAAACAAGTAGTCAAAAGTTAATGTAAAATCTTATTGATAAAATAAATTTAGAAATTTGAGATTTTCTGCCTTTTAAAATTTCCAATTGTTTATGCTTTTTATTATATTGAGTCGTGTTTTATTGTTTGAAATTTACACAATTAAGGCAACATGAGGTTAATATACTTTGAAAACCGAGACTTTCGTACTTTGTCAACATTTTAAAACTGTTATTATCGTTTAAATAACTCGTCATCATTTTGTTTCTATTTTGTTAACAGGTAATAACAGAATTAAGGAGGCTCGCGTGTACAAAAATTTCAGCGAAAAATTAAACATTTGTTTTTTCATTTAATTTGTTTTTATTACACTATTAGTTATTACTTTATGATATGGCAAAAAAAATCACCCAAACAAATCGATTCGGTTTGGCCACAAATGACCTATAGAATGTTTATATCATTGAAAAAGCTCTAAATTATCTCCCTTTGGTGCAAAATGCCATTTTTGGGCATTAACATTGAAGTGTCTTTTTTACTCATTGGTGACCTATATTTGTTATTATTGTTTTCAAATAAGCTGTACATCAACTAAATAATTGTAAAATTTAAGTGATTTCTGTAATTAGGTTATATTTTTATTTCGATATTACCAATATTTCTCTTATTAGTTCAACAGAAAAAAAAGACATTAACAAAAATGTATGCTTCTTTCGGAGGCAGACTGTGAGCTTAAATGAACGGTGACCTCATTTTATATTTCATTTTTCTATTAAGTACATGATAAAGTTTATTTATAGAAAAAAATAGCAAAATCCTATATTAGAAAAAAAATGATTTATACCCGCGAGCCCCTTAAACATATATTATCAAGAAATTGAAAGATTTTGTGTAAAACAATCAAAATTGTGTATCATATATCCAATTAGGATGGTCTCGCTGTGAAATGCAACAATCAAAATAACTACAACAAATCATCAGACCGAAAGATATTCTGCTTTTGTCACAGGTATCATGAATATTGTAAATTCAAAATAAACTTATCATAGATACAAGTTTGCGCCAGACGCGTGTTTCATCTACAAAACACTCATCACTGGTGCCCGAATAAAAAAAGGTTGAAAAAGCCAAATAAAGTACGAAGTTGAAGAGCATTGAGGACCAAAAATTCCTTATACGCACAAGAAATATTATATATGAAACATTTTAAATATTTTTCAGTGTATATCAGACAATATTTCAAAAATATTTAATTGTCAAAAAGTCAAAAGAGTTAATCAAAACATCTTAGTTTTTTTTTCAATTTTATAATATTACCTTAATCCTTCTCAAGTCCTAATTCATCGAAAAAATAGTGAAAAATAAGGATGGGTCTGTTATTAAGATGTTTTAATATGAACTTCACTCTTACGTTCTACAGACAAAATTTTATCTCCTAAGGATTTCAGATATCGGAACAAACTTGGACTAGGTTAACAGTCAGTTGCACAATTTCAAATGTCGGACGATTTTGGCAGTAATATTTTGGCTTATTTGGTTTTATGTTTTCATATTTTTACGAATCATCTCATTCTTTAGTCTTTCTACTTTTCAAGAGAAGGACGTATTATTTTGCGTCTGATTATTACTACTACTACAATAGTTTGTTTTTTTTTTTGCGAGAAGATTTTATTTCGCAATATGTGGTTCGGCTATTTTATATACGATATTGAGCTGTTAATGCACTTTTAAAAATGACACAATTAATCGAACACTTATCTTGTTAAGAGTTATATCCCTAATCACTATTTTTGTGATCAGTACTCCTTCGCAACCGAAAAAGAAACTGACAAATCATGTTTCCCCTCAAATTTCTCGTTTTATGTGGGGGGAAAAATTGACCGAAGCAATGTCCGGAAAATCCTTATGTAAACGTCACCTAGGGCCTTTTGATTTGAAGTCCAGGGTCCATCAGAATGAAAATGAAGCTAAAGTAAAGGTCAAATGTCATGTTCTAAATTTAGATTTTGGCTAATTAGTGGTTCTCCTCAGAAACCGCGGCATGTTGTAACACATACAAATGGTAAGAAAGGTACGTCGACATTTAATATGGGTTTCATCCCCATGTATGTATAAAATAAAGAATAGAATTATGGTCATCATAAATTGATGATCTTGGAATAACGGTCAAATTAAAGATAATGTTGACATTCTAGATCTTGAATAAAGGCAACAGTAGTATACCATTGTTCAAAATTCATAAATCGATTAAGATAAAACAAAACAAATACAGGTTACAAACTAATACTAAGGGAAACCCATCAAATATAAGAGGTGAACTACGACACAACAGAAACACAACACTTTAATGTTACACACACAGAAACGAACTATAATATAACAATTTCCACTTTCCAGACTTCGTACAGGACATTTTTAGAAAAAAATAGTGGATTGAACCTGGTTTTGTGACCTTAACTATCAATTCATATTTATATGTGATAAAACTATTGGAACTTTTGTATTATGTTAGTAGACATTAGACATTGAAAAGTTTAGCGAATCATGTCACAAATTACGCACGCGGGACTTTTCCTGCCGCTAATTGTAGAACGATAAACAATGAAATACTGCAACATCAATGTAGGACGTCGACATTAAAAGTACACGTGACGTCTTGAACCCCCAATGTTAATTACTAAAATCATTCTGATCCATATGTGGTCACGGCGTTAAGGACATACGATACAGTTTCGATCCCATATTGATTTTTTTTACATACAAGCTATTTTTCACCTAATCAATCCAAATATCTAATACAAAATATACCTGCATGTGCTAATTTTAAAGATACGAAGGGTCAAAATAATAGATATCTACCCAAAATTGCGGTTCTTTGGACTATTCCATCCTTTGGATGGACACACTTTACTTTTTTATTTCAACAGATAAACAAACACAAGCGGATTTATTAAGAAACTTTATGAAAATCTTCTACTCACAAATGTGTTCTTAATATGTACATCAGTTTTTTTTTTAATTAAATAAAGTTATTAATTTTTAACAAAGTTTCATGATTTCAGGAAATAAGTTTTTGTGGTGTATTTATCAAAAAAAAAAAAAAATAGATATTGACATTTTTATTATAATTTGGTACAAATAATATTCATACGTAATCAAACATAATGTCATTTTAATGAAGAGGAGCCAATGTACTCGTTTTTCACAAATGAGTCGAAACAATCATCTTTTTCCGATATGTCACAGTTTTACGTCGCAAAACTAACATTTTACGATAGAGCAACGTCATTACCTTCCTTGTTACTGTATCGTATGCTCTCAAACCAATCACAACGTCGTAATTTACGCGTGGTGCGATAATGGTTTCTATGCTCGATATCAATTCTATACACGATTTGCTTAATTTCCACATGTTTGGTCTCCAGTGTATTTGATGAGATTGGCTTTTTGTAATTATTAACCGTCATAGTTTCACAGTGCAAATCTCATTTTCTTTAAATGTGAGTAAATTAATCTCTCTTACAGTATTAATAACAGTTTTAATAACAAATTTAAAACAAACATATGATATTTGGTTATATCATGTCGGTTGACTAGATGTCTTATTGTAGCAGTTCAGTTTTAAGATGTGGTACAAAACTATTCATGACTATCATTAAGGACACATTACGCCTGTGCATGTTTACGATATTCGGACGTCATAAACGGGGGTTTGCTATTGTACAAAAACTGCTGCAACAGAGGAATGAACAAGAAAGACTAAAATCGAATCTTTATAAATTTTACTATTATCATCACGCATTGGTGTATCAATTGATGTGTCGGTGTGTCATCTCACTACTTTCATGCAGCTGATTTATCTAACGGTAACAGATCCTTGTCCTATCCATTGTCCAATCTGGCTCCTTTTGTAGTTCGTGCAAACCCTAATTTTTTGTTTTTGCCTTGAGTTGTCGTTTTATCAACTACTTACGCGATTTCAATAGCGCGGGAAACGGCATCCGCCTGTATTTATGTTCAGACAATTGACGTATTATTTCAATACATATTTTTAAGACAACGTTTCAGAAGGAAGACTAACATAAAAAGAGATGTATACACCGTTAAGTTCACAAAATCTTCTTTTTAGATCCTGTAATTAAGACATGTTTCGTATTTGAAATAGTTCTTGTTCATGAATATGAAAAAAAAACCTGATGATTTCATAGGTTGATAATATTACAATCTTATTATTTAACAGATTATATAGTGGAATGACCAGGGCAACAAATTTTAAACTTTAATGGACCCCCATAATGTAAGATAAGAGTTGAGTTCAAAATTGTTGTTTTTTTTTAGATATTACTCCTATAACGAAAGTATAAACAATAGCAGTGGACTACCAAGTATTGTTTTTAAATGTAATCACCAAATGCTCAATGTTAAGGAATAGAAATTTAGGTGGACATAAAGAAAAGGCAAAAACAAAACAGATCATGGGTTTCCATTGATATTTTGTTCATAACATGTTAGTTAAAGATATATTTCTGGTTTAATGCAGGTTCTAACGAAAGAACCGAAATATATGTTGTTTTTGTTTGACTTTATTCCGTTTGCAAGTGGCAAATATTTTACTTTAAAAATGTCCTGTACCAAGTCAGGAAAATGGCCATTGTTATATCATAGTTCGTTTCTGTGTGTGTAACATTTTTACGTTGTTATTCCGTTGTGTCGTTTGTTTTCTCTTATATTTTAGTGTGAATTCACATTACTATAAGACGTGTCACGGTACTTTTCTATCCCAAATTCATGTATTTGGCTTTGATGTTATATTTGTTATTCTCATCGGATTTTGTCTAATGCTTAATCCGTTTCTGTGTGGGTTACATTTTAATGTTAAGTCGTTGTTCTCCTCTTATATTTAATACGTTTCCCTCAGTTTTGGTTTGTTACCCCGATTTTGATTTACGAGTTTTGAACAGCGGTATACTACTGTTGCCTTTATTTACTAAATAGTTGAATTAAATCTTTTAGATTAAGTACTGATATGTAAACATATATTTGTTTCTGTTGTGAATATTGAGATTGTTCGGGCAGGAATTTTGACATAAGAGACTACTATGAACCCCTCCGAAAGGGTTGCTACAAGAGTACTTTAAATGCAAAGTGCACAACATGTTCAGAAAACCAGTTTTCTCATTATTCTTCACAGTAATAAAACATAAAACATAGTCAAAGATGTAACAACCATCCCTGAGTTCTACTGCAATCTGTTGTAGAGTTGTCACTGGCTCAGACGTCCTTTTAAAAATATAACTATTTCTGTGACTGTATCTTACATTAATTTGTAGGATCCTTTAATATAGATAATTTAGCTGATCCGTAAAACTAACATCTTCATGTCTTATATATCATGTACTGTAGTACGACGATAGATTAAAACTGACGTGGAAAGGTGACACCCCGCCACCAAAAGCTTCATTTTCCGGAAGCAAATTAAAAAAAAGTAAACTTCTTCTAAAATTTGACAAATAGTAGAACTTTCTTGAGAAATAAGTATGTGTAAATAAGTTTTAAATAGAAACTAGCCATTTAGTTATAAAACACGTATGTATATTTTTTCAAGTTGAAGTTTCAAATGACTTTTAACGATGATAGGCATACTTTTCCCTACAATATGAAATCAAGCAGACCTTAAAAATCCAATTGCATCTTGTCAATATCTGTTTTCATTGGTATTTATATTATCAGGTTATATGCCCGTCGACAGTCTTCGGAAGTCAACTCAATGGTTAATTAGATGACAAACTAGACAAACTGCGTATGAATAGATACATATTATAGAGTCCATGAATTGTTAATTGCTTATTTCAGTCTTTTTTGTAATTTGGATATACAGCTAAGTATGATATAAAACAAATATGAAAATTTTAGTAAAATTGGTGAACAGTAATTTGACAGCTAATGACTCCCCTAAAAGAATATTGATAACATTATAATTACAACAACTCATTTTATATTACTTTGATCACATGTGAAGGGATTAAAATACTGCAATGTTATCGGTAGCAATCATTTAAAGAAATAGATATGCATCTTATAAAAGTGTTCAATATCCAAGAGAGTATCGCATAACAAGAGCAAATATTTCACATATAAGGATAAACAGTAGCAAATTGATATAATTATTGTACAAAAATATGTTTGCAAGCTGTTTGTTAACTCGTAAATTCAAATGTGTATTAAAAATTATACCTTTATGCGGTAATAATAAGGCCATTATTTGTTTTATTTACAAAAAAATGGTATCATTAACAATTCTATCCTTTGGATAGACATACTTTGACTTTTTTTGTTTCAAAATATTATATACTGAAGTCATATGAAACTTCAAAATAAAAAAAAAAGGTTAATTATAATTTATGTACCTGAATGTCTAATAATTACTATTCAAAATCTTTATAAATGTACTGTCATCGAAAAATTATTTTCTCGTACACTAATTCGCCGAATTTTCCTAAATACAGTCTTCTTACCTATAAAGTCTCATTAAATTTGGCAAACATTTTCTTCGTGATTTTCAAAAATAAACTGTCTGTTGGTGCTGTATATACAACTGATTTATGATAAAAACAAATACTGGTGTTTTTGTCATTAATATTGGTACCAATAATGTTCATACATAATCAAGTCAAAAGTCATTTCCACAAGCTCGAATAAGCAGTCGAAAAAGCGCAACTTTTCCCAAAATGGCACAATTAGACGTCGCGAAAAAATACTTTTAACTTTGACGACTTGATGACATACCCTGCAACTGTACTATAAACCCTTAAAGAAAATATCTTAGTTTTCAATATTTCGAACAATCACATCTTGCCTATTCCCATATAATCAACACGGAGTTGACATCATACAACAGGACATGATAGATTGCCCAATATTCAAAGTCTCTCAAATATTTGAATGTCAAAATAAATTACATTTTGTGCTGGTGAAACAATGTACAAATTAACATTTTGATGATACATATATATATATATATATATATATATATATATATATATATATATATATAATCTACGGCGATGCTCAAGGCCTATTTGAAAATCTAACAAACATAAGAAGAGTTTATAAACCCAACGAACAGGAGGTATAGTCAAAGCCAAAGTTTCTTAGATTTTCTGCGTTTTTGATGCCATATTAACAAAAATCCATCCTTCAAATTAGACTGAAAAAATTTATAGTTTTAGATAAGTTGAACACTGTCTAGTTCCCTCACCGTAAATAGTTTTTGAATTGTTTTACTAGTATCTGTTACCTTCACTTTTTTCCAATAAAATGAATATTTAATTTTGAATAAATATTACCAGCGATCACATTAAGTTTTGTGTATAGTTTTCTATCGTTTTCCACATTTTATAGGGATGAATTGCATTCTTAATATTATTGATGTAAAATAAATGGCGTGGCTTCTCTTTTAAACTTGCTCTCAAATCTTTTATATAACACTTCGGTTGAACAATCTGTAAATCTGAAATCCAGGGTAAAAATCCACCACCATAGACATCCTCTAGCCAGAAAAAAGGCACAAAGTGTGTCGCTTCATACATCAGCCTTATAACATCAGCTGACATAATAGAGGAAGGTCCGGCACAATAAGGAGGAAACGTTGCAATTGGGTATTCAGACAGAGACATATACCATTTACTGCGAATCCCCCGCTGTGGTCTAGCTGCTATAATAGTAAGACATTCTAAAACCTTGATTTTGTTTTGTTTATTGCTAAGATAAGGAATAAGAACAGGGATGTTAATGGTAATATCATCATCAATTTTTATGACATACTTCACATTGTTACAGAATCTATTCACCCAGAACAAGCCAAATACTCTCTGTATTTGACACTTTCCTGTTCAATTTCTTTTTGTTGAGTATCATTCATGGTTTGTCCAAGTACGAAGACATATTTAATATGTTTATTATCATATTGTGACATAGATCCAAATGTTTTCCTTATAACATGACGTTCATCGAATTTGTATGTTGCTGAATAAACAACAACTAGCAAGAATACATATTTTTCTTTACAGTTTGTGCTGGTATCAAGTAACAAATTATAACGGTGTTTGTGAATACGAGTGTCCATAAGTTTATCGGGTGATACGTTCATATAAAAGAGTTCAAACTCCGTTGAAATATTTCGTCCATTGTATTTAACGAAAACATGGCTTCTGCTTTGTACTTTCCTCTGTATTTTCAATCTTTGTACAAACTGGTTTTGGAATTTTTGTATACTATTTGAAACAGACGTAACATTGTTGTGTATTCCTCGCTGATGTCTTAATAAATTATAAGTTATAATCCATAGAATTATTAAAGAAGACATTTTCCAAAGTATTGTTTTCCTCATTTTTATAACTTTGAGTGTTTATGTGTATAATCAATGATTAGTATTGTCTACAGAGTTAGCTTCATTTCAATTGAAAAAAGTCCTTATATCTAAGATTTTAGAATATTTTTTAATTATGCCTTTTATTCAAAGATCCTGTAGTTGTTCATGCAAATAATCCATAACGATTATACTATATAATTTTATCATATAGATGAGGATGATTTATATGGATATCCTTCTGTTATTTTTCCGATAATCACACATTCGAAATAACTCGTTTGTTTTTACTTTCAACATTTCCAGCTTTTACAATACGCTAGCTCACACGAGATTTCGTACTAAATATTTGCGTCTGGACCATTTAAACTAATTGAATGAATATGTCACAAATAAACAATTTATCAAACTCTTTACGAATTTAAACAAATTTCTGCTTTGAATGATTGCAACAGTGTACCTATCTTCTCGATTTAACAATTTATCACTATTATGGCAACTGTGGAAAGTGCACATATATTCATACGAAACAACGGTGCAGTGATATCAATTCATCAATTCTTCGTTACATTTGTTGTTTTTATAGTGATTAAGATGATAAACAATGTTGACTGCTGTACCCCTATTTTTGACATTTTTTCCTATTGTGTCTGTTAGTTTTGTTCACGCATCGTTGACATTGTAATAGAATTTGATACGAATGTCATACAAGTGAGAGGTTTAGGTAGCTATAAAACCAGGTTCAATCCACCATTTTCTACATAAGAAAATGCCTGTAACAAGTCAGGAATATGACAGTTGTTATCCATTCGTTTGATGTGTTTGAACATTTGATTTTGCCATTTGATTTAGGACTTTCCTTTTTGAATTTTCCTCGGAGTTCAGTATTTTTGTGTTTTTACTTTTTTCATATAGATATTCAAACTGAAATCAGACGTTATAAAGAAAAGCTATTGATATTCTGTTGTTATTTGATAAAACAGTAAACTGAACGTTGTATTTGAACATCCCAAATCAGATTATTTGTTTACAGGTTGCACTTTGTAAATACAGCTGTTTCTCAAAACACACCTCTTTTGGGGAGATCTTGAATATTCATAGAAAATTAATTTTGTTTACATACTGGTTCCCTGTTATGCTCTCTATGTTCCATCTCACAGAGACATAACTTGGGAATGTACCAGTAAATATACATGTGCAAATTGTTTACATTGAAATCTGTGGTAACCTTTCATTCGAGGTAGGGATAGTTAAGAAAATTAGTGTTAGTTTAAACTATGAGAAGTTCAGGGCATATAAACGTTGAGAATATGCCGCACAGACCTATATTTTAACCATTGAAAAAAATTGTGGTGCATATGAACTTTCAATTCTAGGATAAGAATTTTTTAAAAACTTCATAGTAAAAGTGGTACAGTTTTAGCCGTAAAAGGAGTTCCTATGGGAAATTGCATTGTCAATATTTACAGAAATGCAACCTACAGTCCTCAATGATGTTGCAAATGTTGATATTTTCAAGATTGGCAAATACACATATGCACCACACCGTTATATGACAGTTGTTATCCATTCGTCTGATTTATTTGGTCCTTTGATTTTGCCATTTGATTAGGGACTTTCTGTTTAGAATTTTCCTGAGAATTTTTGTGATTTTACATTTTACTTTTGCTTTCTTCAATTATGTTTTTCCGTCTTAAATGATCAACATTATTTTTTGTTTTAATGGTGTTTTGTTTTACGTATTAAATGTAATGTGTTTCCTTATTTGACGTCTAAGATCATTTTTATGTCGGTTAGAACAGTTTGTAAACTGTCTAGACAAATTTTAAGATGACAATTAGGTACTGTAAATTCAAAAAGTATTGCGTGCATTTATTATTCCGATTTTTTCTCATTTTAGACTTTTGCGATATCAAGAAAAATCCTGTTTAATCAAAAGGAAAAATTCAAAACTCGTGTTTAAATTATTACCATTATAAACCTGTCGCATTTTTCGCAATATGAAAAAACAACGCAACCATTTTTGAATTTATAATATATTGTTTAGATATTGGTTCATATTACTATCTCAGATATTTTATTGTATTCTTTAAATGTTTTTTTTTAATGTCAATTGGACACGAATACCATTTCACGTTTCACCTCAAGGCAGGACGTACACCACACGAGAAAAGAAATAATAGTATTCATACTTTTTAAATGTATATTGTTTGAAAACAAATACATATCAATATAAGGATGCCGTAATGATGGCTGCCTAAAACTGTCATATGTGCTTTATAAATCTATAAGTATCAATATTAATAATGACAAAACGAACGATTATGTTTCCATTTGCCCGACAAAAATATTCAGGGCTCAATCACAGACAGTAAAATGAGAACAAAACTGAATGAGTGGAGAAAAAGAGCGACATCGCATTGGAAGAACTGTTTGTAACCTCCATAGCTTCTATATTATTTTTTCTAATACGAATTAAGATATAGTTCCAGTTTTAAATATATCTTTATCAGTGTATATTTAACCTATATCCAAGTATCATAGCTCTCTCATTTATATCTTTGATCAGTAGAATAACAACAGGTAATTAGTCTAACGAACAATAAAAGTTAGTTCAGTAACGCAATCCTATCGAAAAAAAGAAACAACACAGCGAAAGGTGCAATTGAACTGTAGCAAAAAGTACCATATAATAGCAAACTGAAAGTAAACTTGTATTCTACCTTTGATATCCGACAAAAGTTGTGTTTTAACACCATTTGTGAGAAGAAGAAAACCGTTGTTTTGGTACATCATAGATAGCAGACTTGCTCTTTTGTTTGCCAGACACTCATTTCGTCTAGGAAAGACTCATCAGAGTAGCTCCAATACAAAATAAGGGGAACAAAATCAGACAAGAAGTAGGAAAACAATGTGCAAAATATGGCATTTGTCATCTTTTATGGGGATAGAAAAAACTTAGTTTTTACAATAATTCAAAACTTTATAAACTGCTAATGTTCGGAAAATTAATATATATTAACAGTATATTTAAAGAAATTAACATTTAACGTCAAGGAAGAAACGTGCAAACATGAGATGCTGTTTATTTCATAACATTTATTCAGCATAATCAGTCAATATTGTTATTTCTGATTGAATTATTCATATGTAGAAAAAAACAGATATGTATTATACATTTATTAAACATTAGAAAATTGAAACTTTAGATCCAGTATCAGGAAGTGAATACATGGTAAATTGATGTCGACATTCTATAATGAGTCATTTTCTAATTCCAGTTAAATATATAGAAAATAAGACTAACTGTACACATTTTTATAAATAAAATTAAAAATATAACATGAAAAAAGGATTTCAAATATATATTGTGACTTCAGTGTAGGAATGATTTTATATTGAAGACAGTTATGGGTTACTGAAAATTCAGACATGGAATATAATTTAATGTAAAGGATCAGCTTTTCTTGACCAAATAGTGAAACCAGTTTTTATACTTCTATTTGGGTACCTTAGGGTATCGGAAGATAAGAAATCAAACAAAAGCGGATTGATTAATGTATTTTGTCTGACGCTTAACACTGAATCGTCTGATTATGAAAATTCCCGGAGGGGTAGGCCCCTAAAAGACCCTCTTTCGGCCTTTTAATGAAGCATTTTTACAACGTTTGTAAAAATGTAAACTTTTAGATATTTATTGTAGAGTTATTTCTTTTGTTCCATACAATTTGCTTTTTTAACAAAACAATAACATAAATCAGGATTCAAATTTTATATTTACGCGCGTTTCGTCTACAAAAGACTCATCAGTGACGCTCGAATAAAAAAAAATTTAAAAGGCCAAATAAAGTACGAAGTTGAAGAGCATTGAGGATCAAAAATTCCTAAACATTTTGCCAAATTCAGCTAATGTTACCTTTTGCTGAGGTAGAAAAGCCTTAGTATTTCAAAAATTCAAAATTTGCTAACAGTTTAAAATTCTTAATTATGAACAAATCAATGATAACTCATTCAAAACGCAGAAGTTCTGACTACTTGGCTGGTGATACCCTCGGGGAAATAAAATCTCACCCAGCAGTGGCATCGACCCAGTGGTTGTAAATAAACTCATCATATATACCAAGATTCAGATTTTATATTAACCCAGACGCCATTTCGTCCATAAAAGACTCATCAGTGTGACGCTCGAATCAAAAAATGTTAAAAGGCCAAATAAAGTACGAAATTGAAGAGCATTGAGGACCGAAAATTCCTAAACGTTTTGCCAAATTCAGCTTATATTATCCATTCTGGAAGTGGCCGCGCATGTGTTCAGTCTTAATATCTAGATTTGTGTTGTACTCGATGATATGACATAACATACATACGGCCAAGACAGGACACGAATGTGGACACTGTCATTGTAGACATAAAACATATGAAAAGTAACGTGCTATTTTATATTTGATAGACTTTTTATATCTAAATTTGAATATGAGCGCCTTTAATGAGCATCTTTTACCAAAACTAATTGAATCGAATGAATTAATACTTTACATCATGTCACAACTCGTTCACTAGATAAAAATTGTATGCCCAAGTTAACCCTATCGGACCTTCTGCTTTCATCGATTGTAAAAAATCAAAGAGCAGATTGCTCTGAGGGATATGATTGCCCTTGTTTTCATTGATACATGTTTGAGTATTATTTTCAAAAATGGTTCAACTGCACGTGTAACATGCTCGTAAAATGTAATTTACTTAATCTGAATAGTTATTCAACTTTGAAAATAGCCAATCCTTGATACAAGTGTATGAACAATGTACTTATTGTGTTTTATTTTTGTACTATCAATTCCAAGTTTACTTTCCACAGAAGTCACTGAGAGTGAGAGAAGGTATTTCCCTTCGTACCTTATCACCTATTTTCCTATTTTCCTATGTGAATTCTAGGTGGAACCCCATTCCTAACTCTTCAAATAATTAATTTCCTCTGGGTCAGTTGGCATGACTCCTTTCCGTACACATTCCTATTTAAGTTGCGATCGGTTTTAATATAATACGACGTCTATCGACATAACAAGTTAATTTTTCTCGACGTATCGTTTGACGAAAGTTACTTGCGGAAGGGAGACAACTCTAAACGATAATATGGAAGACTCAACTTTGGCTGAAGGGGTGTTCTAATTACACCTCTACGTTGTGGACTACATTTATTTTAATTAAAATAATGCGCCTCATTTAAAATTATGATGTTATATTTGTTATTCTCGTGGGATTTTGTCTGATGCTTGGTCCGTTTCTGTGTTTGTTACATTTTAGTGTTGTGTCGTTGTTCTCCTCTTATATTTAATGCGTTTCCCTCGATTTTTTTTTTTGTCCATGGATTTATGAGTTTTGAGCAGCGGTATACTACTGTTGCCTTTATTTATGCAACAACTAAAACCCTTAGCAGACAGACATAGAAAGGATCTCGTGATTTTCAAATTAATCAATGGAGTGGGGAATCCGGAGCAACCATTCAATCTGATACCCCTTCAAGTCAAGAAAACTATACGCATGCAAATAATTACCTAAACAAACCTTAAACTTGTGATTTGTAGCAGGACGTTTATCAAATGTTAATTAAACGACCTGCATTTCTTTATGGAAGTACAATGTCAAATATCAGTTTCATAACGGTGACATACAAGAAAACTTCACTCCAGTTCTTATATGACAGAAATAAATAGATTTATCGATTGGAATTCAGAGAACTCTCGCATGTTATCAAAACTGGGGAATTCCCTCTGACTTGTTTCTAAATTTATAAAAACACTTAATATGAATACTGCTTAATTCTGATTTTCCGTGTTGTTAAAAACACGCATACAAGTAAAGGGAAATATCGAAACATGAAGATTATGAGAAGAACATTATAGGACAGATGTTTAAATTCAAAATGGTTTTTTTATACCATTTACAGCAAGACAATCAATCTGAGATGATTCTTGATGATTAGAATAAAACGGTTGACGTGAGGGCATGGCCCTGAGTCAATAGTAAAGGTCTACAGATTGCTTAAAAGTACTTAATCGTATCCTAAAAATCATGATAACGGTTTTGTTAAGACAAGTTATGGATAAACAACATTAACATTGACGGTGTAGAAAAAAACATATATTGTGTAATAAATTAAGTAAACGTACTAAATTATGCATATATAAAGCAAACGAAATATCAACCACCGAAGAACAAAGTTATTGGTGATTTCATGGGCACCCAAAAGATTAAAAAGGTCATGTTCTATCAAAAGAACTCGTCGTTTTTGTACCAACGTAATTAAAATCTGTTGATAAGTCTCGGTATACATTGTAACCTCAATGGTCAATATGCATATAAAAAAAAAAATGTCAGGTTTCAAAAGTCCGAAAGGTGTTCCCAAATACAGCTGATGCAATCTATTCCAATAAATAGAAAAACCTAAATATGTCAAAAATTTAAAGATTTATTTTCTCCAATTTTTTCCTATATCAATTCTGTTGTCTTTTATAAGTTTTCTTTAACTTGAAGTTTTAATAAAAATAAATAAAACAACACCTTATACATTTCATCCGAAGCACTTTTCGGGTTTACCTTCACCAGAAACGCTCAAAGCTAAACATTTGAAAGCCAAGGATGTATAAGCATGAATATAAATTAAAAAGGACCTAAAAATAGCCAAATCCAACTTCCTTCTTATAAGAGCCATTCACGCATATTTACTATACTTTAATTTACAACGTTAATAAAATCCTTGGTATTGAAATGAATTGAACTGCACTTTAAAGTGATCGATGACAAATATTTAAAAAATAAGATACTTAACAGAGTCATAATAAATATTCAAAAAATTTTTAAAACGGCATACAATAACAAGACCAAATTTTTTCATACAAAAGATTTCATTTAAAGGCACACAATGTAGTTTTGATCCCCCGGTGATTATTTTACGAAAATTGGCACGCAAGCTTTTTTTTACCGCGTAGTTTCTAATGTCTATTAAAAAAAACCTTTATGTGGTACAAGTACTTTTAGAGATCCATAGGGCCATACGCTTAGACATTTACTCAAAATTTCGGTTTCTGTTAACATTTCTATCTTTTTAATAGTATTAAAAAGAAGATCTGGTATGAGTGCCGACGAGAAAACTCTCCATCCAGTCAAGATGTATAAAAAGTAAACGATTATAGGTCACAGTACGACCTTCACCACGGACCCTGGGTTCAGACCAAACAGCAGGTTCTCGAGAGTCCCAAAATCACTAGTGTCAAACTATTCAAACAAGAAAATCAACAGCATACAAACAACGAGAAATGAGAAACACTAATGAATCACGCCAACAAACGACAACCACTGAACAACAAGCTTTTAACAATTATCTTAGAGTTTTGTAAAATCATTACGAATATCTTTTGCACATATGTATGATCTTAATTTGACAATGTTCTCCAAATTCGTATTTTTGTTGTATATTTATTTATTTTATATAGTAAATCAAACACTCTTTGCTTATTTGTTCAAGTAAATTCGAACATAGGTATAGGAAGATGTGGTGTGAGTGCCAATGAGACAACTCTCCATCCAAATAACAATGTTTTTAAAAGTAAACCATTATAGGTCAATGTACGGCCATAATCTAATCAAGCGTCGTTTAAAACAGTTTGGTTCATGAACTCGTTTTTCAAGCTAAGGATTTAAATCAGTCGATTAAATTTCCCCCCAATAAGTCATAGTTCGACTTCACTGTACTTTTAGACGCGATTAACTCCAATCAGTCAAACCTTGCTTATTCCAATATAATTAACATGGCGTTTATACCATATAACAAGACATACGGGATTGCCCTTAAAATAATTGCTAGTAAATGAACCATTCAGTAATCGTCTAAAGAAATTATCATTAAATGATGAATGCAGTTCAAAATGTAAATTCACATATGAAAACATTTTTGTCGGTAATTGTCATTTGTCAAATAGCATTAACGCTGTAAATGCGCTAGACACGCATTTCGATAATATATGTCTATTCAGTGGTGCCACCATATATGAAAATTCAGAATCAGAATATGAAGTGCCAATAAACTAAAACGGACAAAATTTATTGCAAAAGCAGATATTTCTTGTATTTTTCCCTTTCTATCTAATTGTGTGATAAATTGACAATAAGCTAGTCTTCAAATTAGACTGATAAAATTTTATTTTTAAACGATTTAAACACTAAACATTGTCTGGTTCACTCTACGAAATGTATGTTCATCTGTGAACTATATGGTCAGATTATAAACGATTTAAACTGTTTTATCTTCTTATTCTTAATACAAATTCCAACAATAAATAACATTTTAGTTTAGATTAGTTTAACAGGTGATCACAAGAATATCTTACTTGCATTTACACAAATGATTTTGTGTATAATTTTCTATAGTTTTCCACATAATATAAGGATGACTTGCATTTTTAATATTATTGATGTAAAATAAATGGCATGGCTTGTCTTTCAAACTTGCTCCCAAATCTTTTCTATAACATTTCGGATGAATTATATGTAAACGTGAAATCCAGGGTAGAAATCCACCACCATAGACATCTTCTAGCCAAATAAAAGGCACAAGGGTGGTCGCTTCATACATTTCTCTGATAACATCCGCTGACATAATGGAGGAAGGTCCTGCACAATAAGGAGGAAACGTTGCAAAGGGATATTCAGAAAGAGTCGTGTGCCATTTATTACGAGGTTTACGGTACGGTTTGATACCTATAAGATACAAACATTCTAAAACCTTAGTTTTGTTCAGTTTATTGCTCAGATAAGGAATGAGAAATGGGATGTTAATAGTAATATCATCGTCACTTTTTATGACAAAAGTCACATTGTTACAGAATCTATTCACCCAGAACAAGCTAAATACTCGTTTATATGTTAAATTTCTGTAGCTGTCTATAAAATTTCCTTGTATAATGTCTCTGTATTTGACACTTTCCTGTTCAATTTCTATCTGCTGAGTATCATTCATTGTTTGTCCAAGTACGAAGACATATTTAATATGTTTATTGTCATATTTTGAAACAGATCCAAATGTTTTTCTTATAACATGACGTTCTTCAAATTTGTATGTTGCTGAATATACAAGAACTAACAAAAATACATGTTTTTCAGTACACGTCGTTGTTCCCGTATCAAGTAACGAAGTATATCGATGTTTGTGAATTAGAGGGTCCATCAGCATTTTTGTTGATGCGTTGAGATAAAAGAGTTCAAACTCTGTTGTGATACGTCTTCCGTTGTATCGTATGACTTCCCGACTTCTGTTAAGTATTTTAAATTTTGTTCCGAATTGTTTTTTTGATTCTGGTGAAATATTTAAAACGGACGCGACATTGGTGATCGTTTTTCGCTGAATTCTTGAATTGTAAATTAAAATCCATAGAATAATAAGTACAAAGGGAATATTCCAAAGTATTGATTTCCTCATCACATAACTTAAAATAGTGTTTTATGTTTTAACAATAGAGGTCATTAACTTAGATTAGAGCGTATAGACTACACTGTGTTGTCATTTTGCGTGGTGAATAATGGATGGTATCGTATGTACCTTACGCCCAAGCTGGATTTAAAGAAGTTCCTGATACATAAGTAGTTAAAGATATTCTCATTTACACTTGTTTTTTATATCCTGTTTTTATTCATGTAATCGATAAGAAGATTCCGTTGAATAATAGAAGTTGAACATAAATTCTAAACATTTGTCTTTTGCAAATATTAGCTATTGTATAAATGTCAAGTTTTCAACATTTAAAGATGACATATCTTTTCATTCCTCCATAAGAAATCGTATATGCAGGGGAGGTTACACTTTTACGTCTTTAAAAAATTAAATGTCTGTGTATATACAAGTCTAAATTGTAAACAACGTACAAAACTATGATTGCGTTGGATAAAAACCGCATGTAAAACATTTCGTTGTAATGGGGTCAAAATACAACACAAACAACATTTTCCAAAAGACCAAAAGAGTCAAAAAGTAGATTTTAACAAAACGCATTTGACTAGCAGGTCGAACAACTGATGTTTTTAAACCCTGCTCACTGCCATTGACGATTGCCAAATAAATTGATCGCAAGATGTAACAAAATGGATCTTAATATCAATTTAATACTAAACAGAAAACAATAAACTTGCGGCAAAGATGTTAAACCACAAACAATAAGGTGCAAAAAATAGTACACCATATCCGGATTTTTATAATTAATGTCTCTTCAAGGATGTGTTTTCAAAACCGGGTATTTCGAAGGCCATATAATATACCTCAATTTAGGGTACAAGCTAACCAAAAATCAAGAGTGATCTAAGATTTAAAAAAATAGATTTTAAGATTGTATCATTATTAAATGGATTTTCTCAGATATCTGTATTAAAATTAATCACCTACTGTACGTCACCACATACTAAACAGACGTTGTTCGAACATCATTAATGGCATTTGATCTCGTGCAATCGGAGGACAGATCTTTTAAAGTTTATCTTTAAACGGCACTTTGTTTTATATCAAGCCTGCAAGACTTATAGTTATCCTTCATTGCTGCCACTAGAACATTTGTCAAAATTATATACAATTGTATATGAAACGTAGACAGAGCTTTTTTTAATAAATGAAAATAATATGTATATATTTATCCATATTTATATACAGAAATTTTATTTAGATACAGTCTGATGTTCTAGTGGCAGCAATGAAGGATAACTAATAATTTTAGTAGTTTTTATAATATTGTGCAAATTATAAATCTAAATGCTAAATACATAAAAATTATGCAAAACTTTCAAAATCAGAGAACCTTGACTTAATGTGAAGGACCAAATAATGAAATGTTAGTGCCCATAAAACTGCAAACCAAATACCATTGACTTAATATAAGTGGTACCCTTTATACTTAACAAAACACAAACTTTAACTTGTAAACAATGTAAAAGTTTTATCAAAGCTAATGAACCATCATAAGGGAATGGGTCACATAATCTCCTTGAAAAAGGTACAGCAAATTCTAGTTAAACTGCATGTAAACAACTGCATGGCAACTATCATTGACATGAATATTAAAAGGCAATAGTAGTATACCACTGTTCAATAGTAATAAATCGATTTGACTGAAACAAATCCGGGTCAGAAGCTAAAACTGAAGGAAACACAACAACTATAAGAGGATATACAAGTGATTTCCTTTAAACTTATCTCATTACAAACTTTAACATGTAACTTGAAGCTATGCAAAACATTCAAAAACTGAGGGGCCAAATAATCCACATGGAAATAAGCTGTACCAATGATAATGCATCTACATATATACTATTGACCTATCACTAGTGGTCCCCTCAAACTGACCTAATCACAAACTATTAGTTTATATGTTTATTATATGTTAAGTAAGCAAAAGTTTCAAAGTCAATAGACCATGACTGAGGAGGCAGAGGAAGATGAATCGATGGAGATAAAATGTGCTGCATACAAAATTTATCATTGACCTGCTACTTTGCTTCCCTATAAATTGGCCTAATCACAAACTAAAACAATGTTGACCATGCCAACGTCCCAAATGCCGTTTGAAACAGCATGTCTCGGGGCAAAAAGTAGGTGAACAATGTTGAAATAGTCCAGCGTTGTGTGCCTGTTATGCCACCAACCGATATACAAATAGGAATACCAGTAGTATGGGTAGTTCAAGGAACTCGACTGGGAATCATTAGAAGACGGGGGAAAGAACTGAAATTTTTGTACAAAGAGGTAAATGATCTTGTGTATGCACCATGCAATAATTTCTCACACTAATGTCAGCAAAAAGATCAGTGACTTAAGATAAAGTTGTGTTTTTCATGAAGAATGACCATCTGGCACTCTTTACCAGCAACAGTGGCTGAGGAGCTCTTTGTGTTTTTCAGGAAGAAGCTTTCAACACTCTCTTTCTAGTCTTTTCAGTCTCCAAATTGCCAAGAAAGTCACATCATAGATTGGAGCTGAGCTGGCAAGAATTATTTCACTGATACAAACACAGAAACCCAATTGGTTCAGGCCAGATGAACAAAAAGATAATGTATACCTCCTCATTAGGGTTTTATCATGGCAACACAGGATATAAAATAAATGAAAACTTCAATACTTGACATTCTTTTGTTACACAAAGGTTGACCTATAAATAAACAGCTGAGTGTTGCTGGTACCAAGTATGGCCCGGGTTCAGTGATAGGAATACAATGTATATGTAGAAAAAGAAACAAAATTTGAGACATACATCGGTGAGCCAGAATCACAAATTCAAAATCGATCAGAAAAGATGTTTAAACCCAACCTTGATAAAAGGGCTGTCAGTTTTTCCTGTATAACAAAGATAAATCATAAGATATGGCATGATAGCATAAAGCTATTTTTCTAAGCACTGTGAGCATCAACATATTTTAACTAAGTGTGTCTGTTTAGATATGACTACTTCAAGTTTTGATGAATTCAGTAATAATATAAAACTCAATGAACAGGATTATATAATTTATTGTGATGATTAAATTTCCTCCTGCTAGTCTTCTTGTAGGTTTCATTTATTCTTTACTTAGTACCTAGGAGGAACCTAAAAATATATAAAATAACTTGTACAGTCAAATTATCAATTTGTTCATATACTGCAGTTGTTATCCTGAGTTTAAATAAAACTGACTTTGTATTTTATTAAGAGTGAGCGTCATTACCATAAAACATATATAAAACACAAGTTGAAAAAGATATATGAGTAGGTAGATAATCTGGCTCCCTTTTTGACATTTTATGTTGTTAATTTAATTGATAAAAATTAAATCTGGACACTTAAGTGCAAAAATGTCACAAACATATAGAAATTGACATATTTTACCTAAAGGAGCCAATTTACTCTTTAGTTTGGCAAATATAAGCCAAGATATTGATTTATATGACATCCTTTGGAAACAAAAAATATGAATAAGGTATTGGCTCATACCTTAATATCAAAGGTTATAAACCCTTAAATTGAGGTATATGAACTTTTTAACATTATCAAAATGTATGAACCAAATATTGAGGTTAAGCTATTTTTCTGTGATACAGGTTTGTTTCAAAATCGTAACTTGAACTTTGATTTTTGACAGTACTAGTAAATCAGATTCTGTGTGAATCATCAGAATTTTACACTTAATTCATACCTGTCAACTGACCCGTATTCTGCGGGTGTGACCCGAGATTTTCACAATTCTGAAGGATCACCCGGAACACCCGCCGGGTCATCGAAATAACCCAGGAATTCCGAAAATGACCCAATTTCACCCGTATTTCTTAGCCTTGAGATTGATTTCATAAGTAATATTCCTTTGAAATACCCGGCGGCAAATTCGTAATTCTTCCATGAACAGGAAGTTCATCTAGCTATGTAAACTGTCAAATTACTTGACAGCTTTGGTGTCAAACACACTGTTAATTAACACCAATTACCTTAGCTTTAGGTCGTAAATAAATTGCACTATTGGTTTACAAACTGAACTAGAGTTACTTCCCCTTATTTGTCACCATTCAAAATTATTCCTTATTTACGTTTTATGGGTGAAAAATATATCATAAAAATATAAAATTCAAATACATATTGAAAAATAACTTTTCATTATTTTTTTACCTTTATCATGTTTATACAATTTTTTAAGAAAAGTTGAAAATTATTTTTTACATTTATACTTCCTTTAACTGTATTACTATATTTTATTATAGTCTAATTTCCTTGTTAAATGAAAATATTATGGTTAAAAGCTACATAGTCAATAGTCTCAAACATTTAAGAATTACATTAAATTCTAGTGTTTGATGATTGTAGTATTTTTTCTCAAGAAGCAAAGCACATAAGACTGAGTTACACAAATTTATAAAAATCTTTAAAAGTGCAATGAAATAATATTTAATAAGATTTAAAATGACGTTTAACAAAGTGAACATGCATTGATGTTTTGGTATCTTTGATATACATTATAAGAAAATGTACCATAAATACTGAAATTCAGCTCGATAAAGTTCGTACACGTTATGACCTGAGATTTGATTCTTCAATGCAGGTCATGACCTGCATTTTCATCGTCACAGGTTGACAGGTATGTTAATTTTCATTAAGTGTTCAAACATAGCCAATAGTGATCGTAATAAAATACCAATTATAGAATAAACCAAGGACTAAACTTAAGTTTTAAATTTTGCATCTGTAAATTGAGTTCCTTACCATTCATTTCTTGCTGTCACTGCTTCTTTTCTAACCAATCTTTTCTTGTCGTCTAACGCCTTCTCTAATCCCTTAATAACTTGTACTTTGTATGGTAACACTGTGTGTGTAGGTAATACTGTTAACACACCAATACACTGCAACGCACTTTGTCGTAATTTCTGAAGAGATAATATGGTGAAACTGAATATACTTTTTTGGTTAATTTAGTATTCATATTTACTCATTTCACAAACAGACACTCATCTTATTAATTTTGAGAAATTGTAAACAGCTTATCAAACCATTTGGAATTTGTATTATGATGTTCAAATCTCAACTTAGAAAGGTATAAAGGTGCTTGTCCATTGTTGATTGATTGTAACTGATTGTTGTATGATAAATGTCCAGTGTAGAAAGGTATGAAGGTGCTTGTCCATTGTTGATTGATTGTAACTGATTGTTGTATGTTAAATCTCAACTTAGGAAGGTATAAAGGTGCTTGTCCATTGTTGATTGATTGTAACTGATTGTTGTATGATAAATCTCAACTTAGGAAGGTATAAAGGTGCTTGTCCATTGTTAATTGATTGTAACTGATTGTTGTATGTTAAATCTCAACTTAGGAAGGTATAAAGGTGCTTGTCCATTGTTGATTGATTGTAACTGATTGTTGTATGTATCTCAACTTAGAAAGGTATAAAGGTGCTTGTCCATTGTTGATTGATTGTAACTGATTGTTGTATGTTAAATCTCATCTTAGGAAGGTATAAAGGTGCTTGTCCATTGTTGATTGATTGTAACTGATTGTTGTATGATAAATCTCATCTTAGGAAGGTATAAAGGTGCTTGTCCATTGTTGATTGATTGTAACTGATTGTTGTATGATAAATCTCATCTTAGGAAGGTATAAAGGTGCTTGTCCATTGTTGATTGATTGTAACTGATTGTTGTATGTTAAATCTCATCTTAGGAAGGTATAAAGGTGCTTGTCCATTGTTGATTGATTGTAACTAATTGTTGTATGTTAAATCTCATCTTAGGAAGGTATAAAGGTGCTTGTCCATTGTTGATTGATTGTAACTAATTGTTGTATGTTAAATCTCATCTTAGGAAGGTATAAAGGTGCTTGTCCATTGTTGATTGATTGTAACTAATTGTTGTATGTTAAATCTCATCTTAGGAAGGTATAAAGGTGCTTGTCCATTGTTGATTGATTGTAACTGATTGTTGTATGTTAAATCTCAACTTAGGAAGGTATAAAGGTGCTTGTCCATTGTTGATTGATTGTAACTGATTGTTGTATGTTAAATCTCAACTTAGGAAGGTATAAAGGTGCTTGTCCATTGTTGATTGATTGTAACTGATTGTTGTATGTATCTCAACTTAGAAAGGTATAAAGGTGCTTGTCCATTGTTGATTGATTGTAACTGATTGTTGTATGTTAAATCTCATCTTAGGAAGGTATAAAGGTGCTTGTCCATTGTTGATTGATTGTAACTGATTGTTGTATGATAAATCTCATCTTAGGAAGGTATAAAGGTGCTTGTCCATTGTTGATTGATTGTAACTGATTGTTGTATGATAAATCTCATCTTAGGAAGGTATAAAGGTGCTTGTCCATTGTTGATTGATTGTAACTGATTGTTGTATGTTAAATCTCAACTTAGGAAGGTATAAAGGTGCTTGTCCATTGTTGATTGATTGTAACTGATTGTTGTATGTTAAATCTCAACTTAGGAAGGTATAAAGGTGCTTGTCCATTGTTGATTGATTGTAACTGATTGTTGTATGTATCTCAACTTAGAAAGGTATAAAGGTGCTTGTCCATTGTTGATTGATTGTAACTGATTGTTGTATGATAAATCTCAACTTAGGAAGGTATAAAGGTGCTTGTCCATTGTTGATTGATTGTAACTGATTGTTGTATGTTAAATCTCAACTTAGGAAGGTATAAAGGTGCTTGTCCATTGTTGATTGATTGTAACTGATTGTTGTATGATAAATCTCAACTTAGGAAGGTATAAAGGTGCTTGTCCATTGTTGATTGATTGTAACTGATTGTTGTATGTATCTCAACTTAGAAAGGTATAAAGGTGCTTGTCCATTGTTGATTGATTGTAACTGATTGTTGTATGATAAATCTCAACTTAGGAAGGTATAAAGGTGCTTGTCCATTGTTGATTGATTGTAACTGATTGTTGTATGTTAAATCTCAACTTAGGAAGGTATAAAGGTGCTTGTCCATTGTTGATTGATTGTAACTGATTGTTGTATGATAAATCTCAACTTAGGAAGGTATAAAGGTGCTTGTCCATTGTTGATTGATTGTAACTGATTGTTGTATGTTAAATCTCAACTTAGGAAGGTATAAAGGTGCTTGTCCATTGTTGATTGATTGTAACTGATTGTTGTATGATAAATCTCAACTTAGGAAGGTATAAAGGTGCTTGTCCATTGTTGATTGATTGTAACTGATTGTTGTATGTTAAATCTCAACTTAGGAAGGTATAAAGGTGCTTGTCCATTGTTGATTGATTGTAACTGATTGTTGTATGATAAATCTCAACTTAGGAAGGTATAAAGGTGCTTGTCCATTGTTGATTGATTGTAACTGATTGTTGTATGTTAAATCTCAACTTAGGAAGGTATAAAGGTGCTTGTCCATTGTTGATTGATTGTAACTGATTGTTGTATGATAAATCTCAACTTAGGAAGGTATAAAGGTGCTTGTCCATTGTTGATTGATTGTAACTGATTGTTGTATGTTAAATCTCAACTTAGGAAGGTATAAAGGTGCTTGTCCATTGTTGATTGATTGTAACTGATTGTTGTATGTATCTCAACTTAGGAAGGTATAAAGGTGCTTGTCCATTGTTGATTGATTGTAACTGATTGTTGTATGATAAATCTCAACTTAGGAAGGTATAAAGGTGCTTGTCCATTGTTAATTGATTGTAACTGATTGTTGTATGTATCTCAACTTAGGAAGGTATAAAGGTGCTTGTCCATTGTTGATTGATTGTAACTGATTGTTGTATGTTAAATCTCAACTTAGGAAGGTATAAAGGTGCTTGTCCATTGTTGATTGATTGTAACTGATTGTTGTATGTTAAATCTCAACTTAGGAAGGTATAAAGGTGCTTGTCCATTGTTGATTGATTGTAACTGATTGTTGTATGATAAATCTCAACTTAGGAAGGTATAAAGGTGCTTGTCCATTGTTGATTGATTGTAACTGATTGTTGTATGTTAAATCTCAACTTAGGAAGGTATAAAGGTGCTTGTCCATTGTTGATTGATTGTAACTGATTGTTGTATGATAAATCTCAACTTAGGAAGGTATAAAGGTGCTTGTCCATTGTTGATTGATTGTAACTGATTGTTGTATGTTAAATCTCAACTTAGGAAGGTATAAAGGTGCTTGTCCATTGTTGATTGATTGTAACTGATTGTTGTATGTATCTCAACTTAGGAAGGTATAAAGGTGCTTGTCCATTGTTGATTGATTGTAACTGATTGTTGTATGTATCTCAACTTAGAAAGGTATGAAGGTGCTTGTCCATTGTTAATTGATTGTAACTGATTGTTGTATGTATCTCAACTTAGGAAGGTATAAAGGTGCTTGTCCATTGTTGATTGATTGTAACTGATTGTTGTATGTATCTCAACTTAGGAAGGTATAAAGGTGCTTGTCCATTGTTGATTGATTGTAACTGATTGTTGTATGTATCTCAACTTAGGAAGGTATAAAGGTGCTTGTCCATTGTTGATTGATTGTAACTGATTGTTGTATGTATCTCAACTTAGGAAGGTATAAAGGTGCTTGTCCATTGTTGATTGATTGTAACTGATTGTTGTATGTATCTCAACTTAGGAAGGTATAAAGGTGCTTGTCCATTGTTGATTGATTGTAACTGATTGTTGTATGTATCTCAACTTAGGAAGGTATGAAGGTGCTTGTCCATTGTTGATTGATTGTAACTGATTGTTGTATGATAAATCTCCACTTAGAAAGGTATAAAGGTGCTTGTCCATTGTTGATTGATTGTAACTGATTGTTGTATGTTAAACTTAGAAAGGTATGAAGGTGCTTGTCCATTGTTGATTGATTGTAACTGATTGTTGTATGATAAATGTCCAGTGTCCATTATCATCAACTTAGAAAGGTATGAAGGTGCTTGTCCATTGTTGATTGATTGTAACTGATTGTTGTATGATAAATGTCCAGTGTCCATTATCGAAGACGGGATGATTTGTCATAATACCTTTTTTGTTGATTTTTTTCCCCACCAATATTTAACATATATCAGCTTTACTGAAATATAATTGCTAATTATGTTTCTATTTAATGATTTTATATCTGTCTTTGAATCTATATGAGAATATTTATGAAAAGATGGGAATATAACTGTTAATTCAGGAATATTTATAATTATATTTTATGAACAATGTGATAAAATATTTCAATTATGAGAACCTTAAGACTAAGTTTTTTTTTGTGTATATTATATCCTATTATACCATGTACAGGACTCACAAAGATCTGGTATAACATTTTATGTCAAAGATTTACAATAATTAATGCACAAATAATGTTATGAATTTATATTAATTCATATATTACATTGTAGTTATCTCAATACATGAATATGATACCCATACATCACAAAAAGAAACTGATAGCAAATAAACCTCCACAGCAGTAAGTTCTTATGTTCTTATAAAGAAAAGAAATCTTTATGTGCATTTTTAAATAAAATCTTCACTCCTGGGTAAAACTCTTATATCAACTAAATCAAGATTCATGTTTACTGTTTTTGATTTACTATTGAATAGATCATAATGCTATCACATTAGTATTCATTATTTCTTGAGAAAAAAAACCTTGTCTGCTTTAGGTTTAAAGAGATCTTTAAATTTATTCATTTCACTAACAACCACAAACTTTTCATTAAATTCTGTGGAAGATTAATTTATGGAACGCCACAGCTGTCTTATGTGGAAATCTGATATTACTTTATGTTGTTTTATTATTACTTAATGATATTTTGTATTTACTGAATATGGTTTTGACATTACGTAATGATGTTTTAATATATAACTCAATATGGAATAGTCATTACTTATTGATATTTCGATATTACACGATGTGGTTTCGTATTGACTTGATATAGTTTTGTCATTACTCAATATGGTTTTGTCATTACTCGATGTGGTTTCACCATTATTTAATATGGTTGTGTTATTAGTCAATGTGGTTTTAACATTACTTGATGTGTATGTGACTAAACGTAATGTAGTTGTTTCATTACATGATGTGGTTTTGTAATTTCGTAATGATGATTTGTCTATTCTTTATATAGTTTTAACATTACGTAATGATGTTTCAAAATTTGACGATTTTACACCACTTGATGTTTTTGTTTCATTATTTGATGTGGTCTTGTCATTCTTTGATGTGGTCCTGTCATTCTTTGATGTGGTTATCCCATTACTTGATGAGGTAAAACCATGTGACCAATTCGAAAAACCTGTTCTATTTTTACATAGATTTCCATGTTGTATGTGCCTTGAATGCGTGTGGCCATCCATCTAATTAGTGTGCAAATTAAAGTTCGGGTTACTGTTTGAGTTACACTTTGAATTAGTTTTCGAATTCAAGTCATGCTTAGAATTAAAGTTCTAGTTAGCATTGAGTTTCGAGTTGGACTTCGAGTTTGAGTTAGATTCAAATTTACGTCTCATTTAGATAATTAAGATTTCGAGTTGAAATTCGAGCTATTTTATATGTCTTTTGGAGTTCGTAATTAAATTTTCTATCGCGGATCATGGGCTTTGGTTCCGGGATATGTGTACTAAATAAACAATGTTGCAGTATAAACCAGGTGCTCCACAGGGCGCAGCTTTATACGACCGCAGAGGTCGAACCCTGAACAGTTGGGGCAAGTATGGATAAAACATTCAAGCGTGATACAGCTCTGAATTTGGATTGTGATCAAATTTTTGACATTACATGGGGTTTTTTTTACACAAAACAAATGTCAAGATTTTACAAATCATTTAAAGATTTCTTCTTCAAACTTTTTAAATCTAAAATTAAATAGTTGACACAGCATAGGTTTCTGACACAGAATGAATGTGGTCTAATGAACTTAAAAGTTTTTTTTTGCCTTTGAGCAATTCACTATGCTGTTGAATATTAATCCTCTCAAAAAAATGTTTAAAGAAATTTTCTTTTTATTTATGAAATCTGAAATGAGAAAAATTTAACCCCCCCCCCCTTTTTTTTTCACATCCCCGTTTCCCTTTTTCCAAAACTGATATCAATTCAAATTTCTAATGGAGTTTGCAACAATAACTACTCTTTTAAATACATCATAAAATATTAAAATGTAAAATAAAGTGCTTGTTATCACTGAATGGTAAAGATTGGTTGGTAGTAAAAGTGAATATACATTGTTTATTGTATAAAACAATAAAAAAAACTTCATCAGCAACATTTTATATTGGCAAATTTCCAATGAAGTTATTTACATAAAGTTATTGGCAAATAAAAATAGAAAATGACATCATAGTCATGTCTGGCAAATGTTTAACATACATTATCTAAAAACATTTTAGATAAGATAAGGAAAAAAAGCTTCATCAGCAACATTTTATATTGGCAAATTTCCAATGAAGTTATTTACATAAAGTTATTGGCAAATAAAAATAGAAAATGACATCATAGTCATGTCTGGCAAATTTCCAACATATATTATCAACTACTATTCTATACAAAGAAAGATAACTCCAATTGAAAATTAATTGCTATTGCACAATATGGTGCAATTAGATATTTCTTGCTATTGTGCCATACTGTGCAATTGAAAATTTCTTGCTATTGCACAATACTTGATATGGAATCCTGATTTGGACCAACTTGAAAACTGGGCCCATAATCAAAAATCAAAGTACATATTTAGATAACGCATATCAAATAAGCCCAAGAATTTATTTTTTGTTTAAAATCAAACTTAGTTTAATTTTGGACCCTTTGGACCTTAATGTAGACCAATTTGAAAACTGGACCAAAAATTAAGAATCTACATACACAGTTAGATTTGGCATATCAAAGAACCCATTTATTCAATTTTTGATGAAATCAAACAAAGTTTAATTTTGGACCCCCATTTGGACCAACTTGGAAACTAGGCCAATAATTAAAAATCTAAGTACATTTTTAAATTCAGCATATCAAAGAACCCCAAGGCTTCAATTTTTGTTAAAATCAAACTAACTTTAATTTTGGACCCTTTGGACCTTAATGTATACCAATTTGAAAACGGGACCAAAAATTAAGAATCTACATACATGGTTAGATTCAGCATATCAAAGAACCCCAATTATTCAATTTTTGATGAAATCACACAAAGTTCAATTTTGGACCCTTTGGGCCCCTTATTCCTAAACTGTTAGGACCAAAACTCCCAAAATCAAACCCAACCTTCCTTTTATGGTCATAAACCTTGTGTTTAAATTTCATAGATTTCTATTTACTTATACTAAAGTTATGGTGCAAAAACCAAAAATAATGCTTATTTGGGCCCCTTTTTGGCCCCTAATTCATAAACTGTTGTGACCTCAACTCCAAAAATCAATCCCAACCTTCCTTTTGTGGTCATAAACCTTGTGTTAAAATTTCATTGATTTCTATTTACTTATACTAAAGTTATTGTGCGAAAACCAAGAATAATGCTTATTTGGGCCCTTTTTTGGCCCTTAATTCCTAAACTGTTGGAACCAAAACTCCCAAAATCAATCCCAACCTTCCTTTTGTGGTCATAAACCTTGTGTCAAAATTTCATAGATTTCTATCCACTTAAACTAAAGTTATAGTGCGAAAACCAAGAAAATGCTTATTTGGGCCCTTTTTGGCCCCTAATTCCTAAAATGTTGGGACCAAAACTCCCAAAATCAATCCCAACCTTCCTTTTGTGGTCATAAACCTTGTGTTAAAATTTCATTGATTTCTATTCACTTTTACTAAAGTTAGAGTGCGAAAACTAAAAGTATTCTGACGACGACGACGACGACGCCAACGTGATAGCAATATACGACCAAAAAATTAAAATTTTTGCGGTCGTATAAAAACGCAACATAGGAGTTGAAATGAAGTTAGATGTGGTGTGATTGCCAATGAAACTATCCACCAGAGTTTAAATGCAGTGGATGTAAGAAATCATATATAGGCAACCGTACAGCCTTCAACACTCCGTATAGTGAGCTACAAAAGGCCACCATGCACTATGTGAAAAAAAACAACTAAAAAACTACGGTAACGGTCTTTTTTACAAAAAAAAACAAATATGACACATATGTATACAACGACAATAATTGAACTTCATGCTCCTGACTTGGGGCAGGTACATAAAGATAATGCACGTGGCGGAGTTTAACATGTATGTGAGCGAACATCGGACTGTAGGAGTAGTGTAACAGCACAACACGAAAAAAAAGATAAACTAGACAAAATGCTGCCCCCGCACTACACTCATTTAACCGCTTATACCCCAAAAAGGACAAAGTTAATTTTTTCTCCCAAAAGAAGAAAAATTATAAAAAGCAAAAACCCCTGACCACATGCACACCTTCAATACATGTACAAACAGCTAGCAGAGTGATAAATTCCTAGCATTCAAACTGGTAGGAGGAGTTATTTGGAAACGCCCTACTTATGCAAATGACAAAAATGACAAAGTTTTCTCCCAAAAAAGCACATATTAATAAAAAAAAATAAACCCTAACCAGATGCAGCACACCTTCAATATACGTACAAACAGACAGTAAAGAGAAAACTTCCTAGGAATCCAACTGTTGGAGGAGTGTTGCGGAATAACTATATACCCATAATGGGACGGAAAAACGGACGGATGGACAGAGGTTAAACACTATGCCCCAAACTTTCAGTTGCG
This sequence comes from Mytilus galloprovincialis, assembly GCF_965363235.1. Classification (NCBI taxonomy): domain Eukaryota; kingdom Metazoa; phylum Mollusca; class Bivalvia; order Mytilida; family Mytilidae; genus Mytilus; species Mytilus galloprovincialis. Next base: position 95,910,383 of record NC_134841.1, on the reverse strand, counting down.
GTAAAGTTGCGGTGGCTTAAAAACAGTTCCAATTGGCTGACTCAATAAATCGGTATGACTGGGTAATTTAAATCCATCTAGGTGATATCAGGCTCCCCAGAAAAGTAAGGAGATTCTGCTCAACCTGTGGCACTCGTCGTGTTATTCGCAAAATTACATACCGAGTGATTTGGTTTTATTTGGAAGTTCACATTTGATTAAAAGATGAAGGTATTATGGTTACGACAACTGGAACATGTTCGTCGTCACATGTGAAACAGATAGTCCAAAAAGTTTATTTTTCAATTAGTGCAAGGTAGAACAGAGAATTCAATTGATTAAAAGTAAATGATTGATATTTGTATATATGTTCAAATGATCATTAAAAAAATTTCAGAGAATTCTTATTATATAGTATTGATGCTTTGTCGCTTAGCCTGAGCCCCCTCCCCCGATTTTCCTGTGACTTAAGTGTGATTTGATTTGAAGTGTCTCATTTGTAAACAAAAAAGTTTAAGTCTTTTGATTTGTGTCGAGCCTGTGACATCAATGAAGGGGCAGTGAGACACAACAACGTCATCGAAAGCGGTGTCATTTCAGGACCTTTTATAGCTTACTATGGGATATGGGTTTTGCTCATTATTGAAAACCATACAGTTTTGTAAAACAAATTAAACTGTTTTGACATGGTAGTTTTATTACCTCCATGAAGTGTTTTAGAACTTGTTTAGATGTTTTTTCTCAATATCAAGAAAAAAGCATCCACAGAAAAACATTTTTAAAAATTTTTTTTGGCCGATGAATGTACAGCCGATCAATGTAACTTACGCTTTAACACTGAAAGCAGCAATATCATATTTACAAATTTATTATAATACTGCTTCTATTTGCCAACTTCGGATAAAACAGGACTAAGTGGTTTGGGAATATTCCAATTATGTCAGATATACTGTAAATTTTTTAGGATTTTATTTTTTTATTATTGTCTGCCGTTCCCCTTTTTCATACCAAATAACTCTGAACAACCACTTGGACTTTAATTAGAACTTTAACTTTGGCAATACCCATCCAAAGCACATTAAGCAAATGCCAAATTGAAATCTGTTAAAAAATAGATTTTTTTGCATGGTGGCCTTTTGTAACTCACTATACAGAGTGTTGAAGGCTGTACGGTTGCCTATATATGATTTCTTACATCCACTGCATTTAAACTCTGATGGATAGATGTCTCATTGGAAATCACACCACGTCTAACTTTATTTCAACTCCTATGTTGCGTTTTGTATACTGCAACATTGTTTATTTAGTACGCATATCCCGGAACCGAAGCCCTCTTTTCGGAAGCCTGAGCAAAAGCCCTTGTTCCGCGATAGAAAATTTGATTACAAACTCAAAGAAATATAAAATAGCTCGAATTTCAACTCGAAATCTTAATTAATCTAAATGAGACTTAAATTTGAATCTAACTCAAACTCTACCTCAAGAAGTGACTCAAATTCAAAGTTTTAACTAGAAGTCTGCCTTTAAATGTGACTCAAGCTTGAAGTCCAACTCGAAACTCAATGCTAACTAGAACTTTAATTCTAAGCATGACTTGAATTCGAAAACTAACTCAAAGTGTAACTCAAACAGTAACCCAAACTTTAATTTGCACACCAATTAGATGGATGGCCACACGCATTCAAGGCACATACAACATGGAAATCTATGTAAAAATAGAACAGGTTTTTCCGAATTGGTCACATGGTTTTACCTCATCAAGTAATGGGATAACCACATCAAAGAATGACAGGACCACATCAAAGAATGACTGGACCACATCAAATAATGAAACCAACACATCAAGTAGTGTAAAATCGTCCAATTTTGAAACATCATTACGTAATGTTAAAACCATATAAAGAATAGACAAATCTTGATTACAAAATAACAAAAATACATCATGTAATGAAACAACTACATTACGTTAAGTCACATTCACATCAAGTAATGATAAAAACACATTGACTAATGACACAACCATATTAAATAATGGTGAAACCACATCGAGTAATGACAAAACCATATTGAGTAATCACAAAACTATATCAAGTCAATACGAAACCATATCGTGTAATAACGAAATATCATTAAGTAATGACTATTCCATATTGAGTTATATTAAAACATCATTACTTAATGTCAAAACCATATTCAGTAAATACAAAATATCATTAAGTAATAATAAAACAACATAAAGTAATATCAGATTTCCACATAAGACAGTTGTGGCGTTCCATATTAATTTTCAAACTATTTTTTACCATAGAAGTCTGTTCTTTAGCTAGTTTGAGAAGTTGAGGAATCACAGAATCTATATGCTTGGCAACAACTTCTGGTGCATCATGGGTAAGGTCATACAGTGTATCCATAGTAGATGTCTGTAGTTCAAGGTCATCACTCAGTAAGGAATGAACCATCAATGGAAATAGCTGAAAATATTCAATAGATTTAAAAAAAAATATAAGATAAACAGGTATAGTACCTGTGACAATGTAAATAATTACAGTCAAACTGTCTTAACAATTACTTTAATTTGTTTCAGAGATCACCTGCCTATAAAAAAAAGTAAAATCACAAAAATACTGAACTTCAAGGAAAATTCAAAACGGAAAGTCCCTAATCAAATGGCAAAATCAAAGGATAAAACACATCAAACGACTGTCATATTCCTGACTTGGTACAGGCATTTTCAAATGTAGAAATCGGTGGATTGAACCTGGTTTTAAAGCGCTAAAACTATAACAGTTACTTTCAAAACCCTCTCAAATTTTTCTCTATATAATTTAACTAGTTTCAACATTCACCAGTCTTACACTTACAGGTGGTAACTCATTTATCAACACTTGTTTAGGTAAGGTTTTTAACATAAACTTACCGGTGGCAATTCATTTATCAACAGTTGTTTAGGTAAGGTTTTTAAAATACACTTACCGGAGGCAATTCATTTTTCAAAAGTTGTTTAGGTAAGGTTTCTAACATGAACTTACTGATGGTAACTCATTTATCAACACTTGTTTAGGTAAGGTTTTTTACAGGAACTTACGGGTGGCAATTCACTTATCAACAGTTGTTTAGGTAAGGTTTTTAAAATGAACTTACTGGTGGCAATTCATTTATCAACACTTGTTTAGGTAGGGTTTTTAACATGGCTGACAACACTCTGAGATAATTCTTTCTTGTATCTGAAATGTAAATTAAAAACAAATTACTTTACATTTCTAATACCAGGGCCGTAACTAGCCTCTTTTAATATTGAGGCAAAAAACATTTTGGCGAGAGCTCTGGGGGCCACTCAAGGCCCCCAGAAGCTTTGAGAAAATTAATGCAAAATTGTGAATTCTGAGCCTTTCCCGGACTTCTTCTTACATTGAAACGCAAAAAAAATTTAGCTATTTTTTGGACAATATTCTGGTCTCAAAGCAAATGCATAGATTCATTGTAATTTAAGACTTTATGGTTTACGTAAGGGACAACATTAAAAGACCATTATGTAGGATAAAGCAAACATCGTAATTCTCAAAATCATTAATACCGGATCTGTCTGTCTGTTCATATCTTGTATTGTGCTGACTTTGGTGATTTTTTTATGACTAGATTTAAATATAGTGACAGTACAGTATTATACTTTAAGTACTGCTTAAGTCGACATTAGGGGCTATCTTGACCATGTTTTATGGTATTAATGATTCTTTTATTATTGAAGATCCTCCAGCGACTATCAAGATGAAGAACAGGAATAAAAACTTTAGCTATTGATCATTTTTATTTTTTTTATGCATTGACTTTGTGTGTGATTAGGTTCCGTGCACGTTTACTCCATATTCCTTTATTTTCTGTTCAAGGGTCTGAACACGACTTTATGCAACTTTAACCCTTCAATGTGTAAGTTCATATGGCAATACATTGTTGTTTTTTTTCAAATGATTTGATACCGGGAAATTCGTGGTCTTACTCTAATTTATACCATGTCAGCTATCTAGTTTCATCCACAGGTGCTTGGGTATATGATACAGATATTTTTTTGATTTTTTTGTTGATTAAAATAGTCAATGTTCTATGTTATACATATCTATCACTTCTGTGCATGTCTCACCTAGTTTCGAGTGATTTAAATGACTCAGAGAAAATAACCAATTTTACAATCCATATTAAGAAAAATTGAAACGACCATTTTTTTCTGTGTCCAGTAGCATCGCATATTCTTAAAATATTTTCTCACACAATGTCTGGACATCAGTGGACATGCAACAGTACACACGTTTACAAATGAAAATCAACACTCAAACTATAGTCATAAAGTAGGATATAAAATGAACAAAAGAGTAAAACCCAGGACACAGAAGTACAAACAATAGACCATCAACTCTGAAAACCAAAAGTAAATTAGAAACATGGATCACAAAAAACATGCAGGGGTGACATCAGCCAGTGAAGAGAACTTGCTTCTTGCAAGAAACTCTCCATGAAAACAATTTGATATGAAGACCATCTTTTGTTTTAGTTTTTTTTTTTGGGGGGGGGGGGATTTCCAACATGATGCCTTTTTCTCATCTGCCTCAATGTAGTTATGGCCCTGAATACATAATATGATTAATAATTACAACTTTAGCTTGTTACTAAAAAAACTTTTGACTTAGTAAATTCTACATTTGTGACAGGTAAAAAATCAAAAGAATGAACTATGGATTATTTATTGTTTTGTTTTCATCAACTTATGTGGATTGACTATATTTTTATAGATTCTTGATTTCCTGGTCTTGCCAAAGTCTGCATCTTAACATATACAGGGTGGATCCAGCCAAAGTCTGCATCTTAACATATACAGGGTGGATCCAACCAAAGTCTGCATCTTAACATATACAGGGTGGATCCAGCCATCTTAACATATACAGGGTGGATCCAGCCATCTTAACATATACAGGGTGGATCCAGCCATCTTAACATATACAGGGTGGATCCAGCCATCTTAACATATACAGGGTGGATCCAGCCAAAGTCTGCATCTTAACATATACAGGATGGATCCAGCCAAAGTCTGCATCTTAACATATACAGGGTGGATCCAGCCAAAGTCTGCATCTTAACATATACAGGGTGGATCCAGCCATCTTAACATATACAGGGTGGATCCAGCCATCTTAACATATACAGGGTGGATCCAGCCATCTTAACATATACAGGATGGATCCAACCAAAGTCTGCATCTTAACATATACAGGGTGGATCCAGCCAAAGTCTGCATCTTAACATATACAGGATGGATCCAGCCATCTTAACATATACAGGATGGATCCAACCAAAGTCTGCATCTTAACATATACAGGGTGGATCCAACCATCTTAACATATACAGGATGGATCCAGCCAAAGTCTGCATCTTAACATATACAGGGTGGATCCAGCCAAAGTCTGCATCTTAACATATACAGGGTGGATCCAGCCATCTTAACATATACAGGGTGGATCCAGCCATCTTAACATATACAGGGTGGATCCAGCCAAAGTCTGCATCTTAACATATACAGGGTGGATCCAGCCATCTTAACATATACAGGATGGATCCAGCCATCTTAACATATACAGGGTAGATCCAGCCATCTTAACATATACAGGGTGGATCCAGCCATCTTAACATATACAGGGTGGATCCAGCCAAAGTCTGCATCTTAACATATACAGGGTGGATCCAGCCATCTTAACATATACAGGATGGATCCAGCCATCTTAACATATACAGGATGGATCCAACCAAAGTCTGCATCTTAACATATACAGGGTGGATCCAGCCAAAGTCTGCATCTTAACATATACAGGGTGGATCCAACCATCTTAACATATACAGGATGGATCCAGCCATCTTAACATATACAGGATGGATCCAGCCATCTTAACATATACAGGATCGATCCAACCAAAGTCTGCATCTTAACATATACAGGGTGGATCCAGCCATCTTAACATATACAGGGTGGATCCAGCCAAAGTCTGCATCTTAACATATACAGGATGGATCCAGCCATCTTAACATATACAGGGTGGATCCAGCCAAAGTCTGCATCTTAACATATACAGGATGGATCCAGCCAAAGTCTGCATCTTAACATATACAGGGTGGATCCAGCCAAAGTCTGCATCTTAACATATACAGGGTGGATCCAACCATCTTAACATATACAGGATGGATCCAGCCATCTTAACATATACAGGATGGATCCAACCATCTTAACATATACAGGATGGATCCAGCCATCTTAACATATACAGGATGGATCCAACCAAAGTCTGCATCTTAACATATACAGGGTGGATCCAGCCATCTTAACATATACAGGATGGATCCAGCCATCTTAACATATACAGGGTAGATCCAGCCATCTTAACATATACAGGGTGGATCCAGCCATCTTAACATATACAGGGTGGATCCAGCCAAAGTCTGCATCTTAACATATACAGGGTGGATCCAGCCATCTTAACATATACAGGATGGATCCAGCCATCTTAACATATACAGGATGGATCCAGCCATCTTAACATATACAGGATGGATCCAACCAAAGTCTGCATCTTAACATATACAGGGTGGATCCAGCCAAAGTCTGCATCTTAACATATACAGGGTGGATCCAACCATCTTAACATATACAGGATGGATCCAGCCATCTTAACATATACAGGATGGATCCAGCCATCTTAACATATACAGGATGGATCCAACCAAAGTCTGCATCTTAACATATACAGGGTGGATCCAGCCATCTTAACATATACAGGGTGGATCCAGCCAAAGTCTGCATCTTAACATATACAGGATGGATCCAGCCATCTTAATATATACAGGATGGATCCAGCCAAAGTCTGCATCTTAACATATACAGGATGGATCCAGCCATCTTAACATATACAGGATGGATCCAGCCAAAGTCTGCATCTTAACATATACAGGGTGGATCCAGCCATCTTAACATATACAGGATGGATCCAGCCATCTTAACATATACAGGATGGATCCAGCCAAAGTCTGCATCTTAACATATACAGGGTGGATCCAGCCAAAGTCTGCATCTTAACATATACAGGATGGATCCAGCCATCTTAACATATACAGGGTGGATCCAGCCAAAGTCTGCATCTTAACATATACAGGATGGATCCAGCCAAAGTCTGCATCTTAACATATACAGGGTGGATCCAGCCAAAGTCTGCATCTTAACATATACAGGGTGGATCCAACCATCTTAACATATACAGGATGGATCCAGCCATCTTAACATATACAGGATGGATCCAACCATCTTAACATATACAGGATGGATCCAGCCATCTTAACATATACAGGATGGATCCAACCAAAGTCTGCATCTTAACATATACAGGGTGGATCCAGCCATCTTAACATATACAGGATGGATCCAGCCATCTTAACATATACAGGGTAGATCCAGCCATCTTAACATATACAGGGTGGATCCAGCCATCTTAACATATACAGGGTGGATCCAGCCAAAGTCTGCATCTTAACATATACAGGGTGGATCCAGCCATCTTAACATATACAGGATGGATCCAGCCATCTTAACATATACAGGATGGATCCAGCCATCTTAACATATACAGGATGGATCCAACCAAAGTCTGCATCTTAACATATACAGGGTGGATCCAGCCAAAGTCTGCATCTTAACATATACAGGGTGGATCCAACCATCTTAACATATACAGGATGGATCCAGCCATCTTAACATATACAGGATGGATCCAGCCATCTTAACATATACAGGATGGATCCAACCAAAGTCTGCATCTTAACATATACAGGATGGATCCAACCATCTTAACATATACAGGATGGATCCAGCCATCTTAACATATACAGGATGGATCCAGCCATCTTAACATATACAGGGTGGATCCAGCCAAAGTCTGCATCTTAACATATACAGGGTGGATCCAGCCAAAGTCTGCATCTTAACATATACAGGGTGGATCCAACCATCTTAACATATACAGGGTAGATCCAGCCATCTTAACATATACAGGGTGGATCCAGCCATCTTAACATATACAGGGTGGATCCAGCCAAAGTCTGCATCTTAACATATACAGGGTGGATCCAACCATCTTAACATATACAGGATGGATCCAGCCATCTTAACATATACAGGATGGATCCAACCATCTTAACATATACAGGATGGATCCAGCCATCTTAACATATACAGGATGGATCCAACCAAAGTCTGCATCTTAACATATACAGGGTGGATCCAGCCATCTTAACATATACAGGATGGATCCAGCCATCTTAACATATACAGGGTAGATCCAGCCATCTTAACATATACAGGGTGGATCCAGCCATCTTAACATATACAGGATGGATCCAACCAAAGTCTGCATCTTAACATATACAGGGTGGATCCAGCCATCTTAACATATACAGGATGGATCCAGCCATCTTAACATATACAGGGTAGATCCAGCCATCTTAACATATACAGGGTGGATCCAGCCATCTTAACATATACAGGATGGATCCAGCCATCTTAACATATACAGGGTAGATCCAGCCATCTTAACATATACAGGGTGGATCCAGCCATCTTAACATATACAGGGTGGATCCAGCCAAAGTCTGCATCTTAACATATACAGGGTGGATCCAGCCATCTTAACATATACAGGGTGGATCCAGCCATCTTAACATATACAGGATGGATCCAGCCATCTTAACATATACAGGGTGGATCCAGCCAAAGTCTGCATCTTAACATATACAGGGTGGATCCAGCCATCTTAACATATACAGGGTGGATCCAGCCATCATAACATATACAGGGTGGATCCAGCCATCTTAACATATACAGGGTGGATCCAGCCATCTTAACATATACAGGATGGATCCAGCCATCTTAACATATACAGGGTGGATCCAGCCATCTTAACATATACAGGGTGGATCCAGCCATCTTAACATATACAGGGTGGATCCAGCCATCTTAACATATACAGGATGGATCCAGCCATCTTAACATATACAGGGTGGATCCAGCCAAAGTCTGCATCTTAACATATACAGGGTGGATCCAGCCATCTTAACATATACAGGGTGGATCCAGCCATCTTAACATATACAGGGTGGATCCAGCCATCTTAACATATACAGGATGGATCCAGCCATCTTAACATATACAGGGTGGATCCAGCCAAAGTCTGCATCTTAACATATACAGGGTGGATCCAGCCATCTTAACATATACAGGGTGGATCCAGCCATTTATTAATAGCAGGGTTCCTAACCAAATGTAAAAAAGGGGGTTCCAACTAAATGTCCCTATTCAAATAGATATAGGAAGATGTGGTGTGAGTGCCAAAGAGACAACTCACCATCCAAATAACAATTTAAACCAGATGCTCCGCAGGCGCAGCTATATACGACTGCAGAGGTTGAACCCTGAACAGTTGGGGCAAGTATGGACACAACATTTAAGCTGGATTCAGCTCTAAATTGGGATTGTGATTAAATAGTTGACACAGCATAGGTTTCTGACACAGAATGAATGTGGTCTAATGAACTTAAAATATTTTTTTTGCCTTTGAGCAATTCACTATGCTGTTGAATATTAATCCTCTCAAAAAAATGTTTGAAGAAATTTCTTTTTATTTATGAAATCTGAAATGAGAAAAATTTAACCCCCCCCCCCCCATTTTTTTTTCACATCCCCCTTTCCTTTTTTCCAAAACTGATCTCAATTCAAATTCCTAATGGAGTTTGCAACAATAAATACTCATTTAAATACATCATAAAATATTAAAATGTAAAATAAAGTGCTTGTTATCACTGAATGGTAAAGATTGTTTTAATTTATCAGTTGGTAGTAAAAGTGAATATACATTGTATATTGTATAAAACAATGATTTAAGTTGATTCAACTACTATTCTGGACAAAGAAAGATAACTCCAATTGAAAATTTCTTGCTATTGCACAATATTGTGCAATTAGATATTTCTTGCTATTGCGCAATACTGTGCAATTGAAAATATTTACTATTGCACAATACTGTGCAATTGAAGATTTCTTGCTATTGCACAATACTGTGCAATTGAAAATTGCTTGCTATTGCACAATACTGTGCAATTGAAGATTTCTTGCTATTGCTAAATACTGTGCAATTGAAAATTTCTTGCTATTGCACAATATTTAATATAATAATTTTGGATCCTGATTTGAACCAACTTGAAAACTGGGCCCATAATCAAATATCTAAGTATATGTTTAGATTCAGCATATCAAAAAAGCCCAAGAATTCAATTTTTGTTAAAATCAAACTTAGTTTAATTTCGGACCCTTTGGACTTTAATGTAGACCAATTTGAAAACGGGACCAAAAATTAAGAATCTACATACACAGTTAGATTTGGCATATCAAAGAACCCCAATTATTCAATTTTTGATGAAATCAAACAAAGTTTAATTTTGGACCCCGATTTGGACCAACTTGAAAACTGGGCCAATAATAAAAAATCTAAGTACATTTTTAGATTCAGCATATCAAAGAACCCCAAGGATTCAATTTTTGTTAAAATCAAACTAACTTTAATTTTGGACCCTTTGGACCTTAATGTAGACCAATTTGAAAACAGGACTAAAAATTAAGAATCTACATACACAGTTAGATTCGGCATATCAAAGAACCCCAATTATTCAATTTTTGATGAAATCAAATAAAGTTCAATTTTGGACCCTTTGGGCCCCTTATTCCTAAACTGTTGGGACCAAACCTCCCAAAATCAAACCCAACCTTCCTTTTATGATCATAAACCTTGTGTTTAAATTTCATAGATTTCTATTTACTAATACTAAAGTTATGGTGCAAAAACCAAGAATAATGCTTATTTGGGCCCCTTTTTGGCCCCTTATTCCTAAACTGTTGGGACCAAAACTCCCAAAATCAATCCCAACCTTCCTTTTGTGTTCATATACCTTGCATTTAAATTTCATTGATTTCTATTTACTTATACTAAAGTTATTGTACGAAAACCAAGAATAATGCTTATTTGGGCCCCTTTTTGGCCCCTTATTCCTAAACTGTTGGAACCAAAACTCCCAAAATCAATCCCAACCTTCCTTTTGTGGTCATAAACCTTGTGTCAAAATTTCATAGATTTCAATTTACTTAAACTAAAGTTATAGTGCGAAAACCAAGAAAATGCTTATTTGGGCCCTTTTTGGCCCCTAATTCCTAAAATGTTGGGACCAAAACTCCCAAAATCAATCCCAACCTTCCTTTTGTGGTCATAAACCTTGTGTTAAAATTTCATAGATTTCTATTCACTTTTACTAAAAGTGCGAAAACTAAAAGTATTCGGACGACGACGCAGGACGACGACGCCAACGTGATAGCAATATATGACGAAAAATTAAAATTTTTGCGGTCGTATAAAAATGCATTGATTGTCAAAAAAAAGGGTTTTATGAAGAAAGGAAGAAATGTGACAGCCAAAGCTAGCAAAATAACGCTAATGTTTGAAAATATTTCTTTAGTTAAAACATTACATTAGTATTTATGTTATTGTATCAAAACTTGACAGTTATTTCCACTGAGAGAGTAAATTATCTACCTTGACCAGTGGTATCAAATGACTTGACTAGATGTGAAACGTTTTCTACAAACAGTCTCTGTTTATACATCATGCGTGTCACAGCTTTCATTTGTCTGTTTAATACATCATCATTATCAGTTAAAATTGTGTTGAAACCATCTGCAACCTCTCGTCCAATATCTGGGTCACTTAACAAGGACATCAGCTAAAAAAACAAATTATTGCAGTTCTTTTATACAAAATGGTTAATATTCAATGTTAATTTTTTTAAGTATAAGAATTTGTCAAATACATTACTCCATACATGTTCATTGATTTTTTTGTTTACAGGATTCCAATGTGTAGGATATCAATTTGACTTGTAACAAAAAATAGAACAATTACTTTTGAAAAGTTAAAAAATTATTTTCTACCTAAATGAATCATTACTGTATCTTTCCATTTTTATCATACGACAACCCATAAATATCTTGTGATCAGTGGTATGATAACCAATTATATCTTTTGCAATTTTCAATTATAATAAATGACAGATTTAATTTTCAAGCTTTTTATGGATCAAAACAGGACTGGGTTTATAAAAGTCACCTGGCTTGTACCTCAAGTACAGAATTGTCTGATGTGTCTTTGGTACTAGTACTTACAAATAGAAATGTTGTGTGTGACCTCTGATGACCTTGTATTAATACATTACGTGTACTTACAAATAGAATCATTGCCTGTGACCTCTGATGACCTCTCATTATTAAAGCTTTAGTCAACCATATAATAATCTGTAAATCTGACAGTCTGCTCTCAGCGGTTTTATTTTGCACTGTTTTCTCTATTTCTGATAAATCTATGGTTTGTAGAACTGAAATATAAAAAAATACTCAATAAGATTTTATATTTTTCAGTTACAGAACTTTTTATCAGTGGGAAAACAATGAAATGTTATCGTAGGGAAATTAGATGTGTGTTTTTACAGTTAATCATTTTTTGAAATGTTTTTTTTTATTTAAGAAATAAATGAAATAAAACAACTTTGCTGCATAAACGTATAGGGTTTGAGAGATAGTTCCAGTAAAATTAAACACTCTTGATTTGATATTAAGTGACTTTCAGATTTGAATATCCTTGGAGTTTGGTATTTTTGTTATTTTACTTTTTATTCATTGGTCACATGTTATTTTACTTTTTATTCATTCATACCTGCCAACTTTCACGATTTAGGCGTGTACTACACGATTTTGACCCTCTGTCCCGATTACACGATCGTGATCGTGAAAATAGCCAAAAAACACGATTTTAGTAAAATTTACACGAAAAATATTTTTGTTCCCGATTTTGAACTTTTGAAAGTTTTCCCAAGGGAGACAAATCGTGTCTGACAAATTTCATCCAATCAAAATTTAGTGATCACGCATTCACCAGTTGATTAATGTCGGCATAGTAAACAATCAAAGAATCGAAATTTTGAGTTGTTTTTTTTAGCTTGGTGTTAAATTTATAAAAATTGGAATCATGATGGGCGAGTTATCACTTGCAAAATAGTTCTGTCACCGCCTAAGAAAAAAAAGCGTGTTGCTTCGTGCAAATACTTAGAGAAATGGGAGAATGATGTCAAGTACAGGGGCTGGTTGTCTAAATCAACGTTAGGATTGTCACATGCCTTTTGTAAAGTTTGCAACAGAGACTTTAAAGTTGACCACGGTGGCCTTAATGATGTCTCCAAACATCCTAGTACTGCTTGTGATATTGATCTATATAATATATGAGGGTTTGGATGGGGTTAAATGATTAAAGAATATAATGCCCTTAAAAAATGAAGATAAGGGAATAACGGGCAAAAAAAAATGCGTGGTCAAATTTTTTGAAGATTAGAAAAAAAAGAGGTTAATTTTTTGAAGATTAGAGAAAAAAGGGGTGAAAATTAAATAAATGTTTATAGAACAACAGACCTCCCCCCCCCCCCCCCCCCATTTCCAGACCCTCATATATTGTTGTTTTTTTGTTATTAAATTATTAAAATTATTACTTTTTTTTTTATTTCTTGACAATGTATCAGACAAACATAAAGTCATCTTACTGGTGTTTATCTCAACAAAAAGAATACAACAATCAAACAATTTAAAAAAAGATAGATTATAATAGCATCTTCAACTATCACCCCCAAAAAAGAAGTATGTCAGACACTTTTAGGAGCCAAATCATCACACGAAAAAATGCCGCGAAAAATTCTACCCTCAAAAATGGTGCCGCGCACAAAAACCCCCATGGCCATTTTCAAAAGTTGGCAGGTATGTTCATTGGTCACATATTTCAGTTGATTTTTTACCACCCTGCTTTGTAGTATATCACAACATCTAAAGTTGTCTACTATGATATGCAATGCATAAATATCCAAACTTAATTTCAAATTTGACTTTTTTATTTTCAGAATTAAACGATAAATAATCTTTTGAAACTGCCCAATAATTCATCTAAGGATTTAAATGTGTAACAGAACTGAGATTTGAAGATCATTCATATTCAAAATACTCAACTAATTCTTAGGAGTAATTCCTCCATATATATTATAAGCTTTCTGATGAGAGGGGTCGAGACATTTTCCCCTCACAAAATAAATATAAATGCAGCAATTATAGTTTTATCAGTATCACTTGAACATCATATGACTTGAAATAACTTCTGACTACATTTACTACTTCCAGTAAATGAATAAAATGTCAGTGATTCATATTGACATTTTCAAGGAAATGTCCTTGTTATGCAAATTTCCAAGTGTTTGAATTATACAGACTTGATGGAGATACCTTTTGGAAAATGGTAAAATTAGTCTTTCACATTGACAAAAACAAAACTGCACAATAAGTAAAACTTACTATCAGGATGTTTGTTTACTATTCCAGCCAAACATTTACATGCCTCTGATTGTGTAGTTCTGTGAGGTGACATTCTAGACAGGTTTAACAACTTCTTGACATATTCATCTTCATCTATTAGCTGCAAGAAATATTCATGTCATTTTAATGTTTAGATAGTTTTTTAACTTCATTTTCAATTTCAGTGAGGCTGTTTAATTTTGAGAAATTTTATGATTATTTCAAATAAATATTGCTCATACTTTTTGTTTATGACATTACACTAAATAACAGTTAATATTTACATGTTTAAGTATTTCAGAGAAACTAAACACCCTCTGACCCAGAATTAATTATGTATTAACTTCTTTGAACGATTAATTAACTTAATTCATTAGAAGAAATCTTGAATATTTTAAAATCCAACTTAATGTCCATGTTAAAGCTGTTAATCTACCTTTTCATTACATGTACAAAGTACTGGTGTTACCATGGATACCATCTGTGTTTGCTGCCATGGTGATGAAACCTATAAAAGAAAACTTTTGTCATGTTTTTTATGGACTGTACTCTATCCAAAACTATCTTACATTTTATAGAACTTTGAAAACTAATAAAGAAAAAAAATTACATCTCAATTCATTATACAATATATTGTATCAATATTGATATTTACTCATACTTAAATTACTGTTACTACAAACTCTGTGGAAAGACAATTGGTGTAGAAACAGCAGGGCCTATTGTCACAAACCCTTATCTCAGTAGTGAGAGCTTAAAACTTGTGCTCAAAACCCCAAATCCAGCATTGTTTGTGCTCTAAATCATAGTCAATAGCCATACTCAAGGTTTAATGACGGCAAGGCCTGTATAACTTACATTAAGAGGATTAAATGTTCCATCTGTTATGTCTATAGCACTTGTACTTCCATGTAAAAATATCTTTGTAACTAAAGAGTAAAGGGCTTGTAGTTGACTGAAAATAAAACATCATCAGTTAACTTATGTTTTACTTGATTATAATTGTTGCTGTTTACCTCTAGCTACTAAATGAGTTTAAGTTGACAATACAATATGGGCAATAAAAATAATAAGTAAGAATAAAGTCCACTGAACCAGAAAGAAAGTCCAGATGTAAAATAAATGCAGAGAATAATATATGAACATAAACCCTGTTTTGTACTAGATTGGCACCCTGAGACAGATTACAAACTTGCTAGGGGGTGTCTTGTCTTGCTATATTGCTAGAGACAAAATGGAATTTCAAAATTTCCTGATGAATTTATCAGAAAGCTATATAAAACTTGTGGGGCAAACACTGCTAAATCAAAGTGTTTCTTCATTTTGTCAGTGATGTATACAGTTACCATAGTGTGAATGTGTTTATCGTTTAATATTGTTCTATCCTTTCTCAAACCTATTGTCTAAACTTCTACCAGTTATACTGGTATTATACATACCTGTTATCACATCTTATTGCAATACACTGTACACATCGAGAGAAACTGTTAATAATTCTTGGTGAATGTAGCACTGACGTAGAAGATAAACTATTCTGTATCACAGTTTTATAAATGATCAATACAACATTGCTATACAAATATTCAAATGACTTCTTGTCATCTAAGTTTTTCTGAATAACTGTTAGTAAACAGTTGACTAGATTATTAGTTCTTTGTTCTGTTTTTTCAATCTCCATTCCTGTAATAAAATATATACTGTTACAAATGTGTGAAAATAAATTACTTATGTCATTGAATATTTTGAAGAATATTTTGTACACGGATTGATTATGGCAAATATCCTAAACCATTGAAAAAGATTAGCCTATTTTTCTAATACTTATATAAAGGAGATTGAGTGAAGTTATAAATAGATGACGAAATAAATAAATGCATCATGTCATTCAACATGGGAAGGAGACAAACCTTAACATTTATATATGATGTCATATTTAAAACTTTATAAAGCACAGTTTGCTTTGAGATTCCTTTAATAAGAGACTTTTAAATGTTGTAATCTTTACAGAAGATTCTCAATAGTAATATTCATCCAAAATTAAATGCTAGAATATTGTGTTTTATTGTCAATCTGTACATTTTTCTTCAGATCCTACTACCTCATAATCTTGTTTAGATTGTAGACAAGAATGATGCTAGAAAAAACAGGCAAAGACCTCAATAATGATGTAGAAACATCAGATTTTTTTGGTGTCCATCCAATTAATCAATGAAAAGGCATGTAAATTCATAAAACAAATCAAAAGGTGTTGTATGTTCAGAAAAGTTTTTTTGAACTACTTCATGTTGTTTCATACTCTTTACCATACGAACAATATTGTCAAAACAAATTCCCAATTAAAAGAATAATTGCATTTTATTTTTGGATACTGATTCAATCAGCTTAAAAATCAGTTTGCCATAGCAGGCTTGCTTGATATTCTCGCTGATAAAGTTGTATAAACAAATAAAAGCCACTTATCTATTTGAATTAGGTATAGCTCTTCAATCAATTTACTATAAATGTTACCAACAACTGACTACTATACCTGTTGCCGACTTTCCTGATGAAACTTGTAATAATTCCTTTGATACCATAACCAGGGAATTATAACTGATTGTTACTGTTGATAATACAGCATTAATCTCATTATCCATGTCTTCTGAACCTAAAATAGAGGTATAATAGCATAAACAGAAACAGTCTCAGACCTTGTATGCAATGAGAACTACTTTGAGACTCTAAAATTTGAATCTTAGTTATTTCATAATGGGAATCCCCAATAGCCTGAACACTATGCTGAGATTTTATAAACATACTTGTCATAACAGAAAAATGTGCTGTTTTTTTCCACAATATCCTACTATGACTTTGTAATTAAACAGATTTATTACATTGTTTGCAATGAATTACATTGATTTCCCAGTAAAATAAAAACCGATAATTTCACATGTGAAATAAACGTGGTTATTTCACTCTCTGACGTCATACAACAAAAGGCGTTGTCAAGACGTCGATAACGGCGGATAAAAACATATTGTGAATGCGTAGAAAAAAGATATAGTTCCTTACATGTTTTACATCAATTTCTTTAAAAAAAAACATTTGCCAATGTAATAAAAAGAATAACTAATTAAAGAATTCAAATATCGAAAAAATATTCAACTCGTGACCGAACAACACTGATAATTACCTCATGCGCTTAGCGCATTCGTGAATTAATGTGTTGTTCGGTCACTCGTTGAATATTTTTCTCTATTTGAATTCTTCGATTAGTTACTCCATACCTGTCAACTGACCCGTATTCTGCGGGTGTGACCCGAGATTTTCACAATTCTGAGGGATCACCCGGAACACCCGCCAGGTCATTAAAATAACCTGGGAATTCAAAAAATGACCCGATTTCACCCGTATTTCTTAGCCTTGAGATTGATTTCATAAGTGATATTCCTTTGAAATACCGGCAAATTCATAATTCTTCCATGAACAGGAAGTTCATCTAGCTATGTAAACTGTCAAATTAAGTGACCCATTAAGTGCATGGCTTCACTTGACAGCTTTGGTGTCAAACACACTGTTAATTAACACCAATTACCTTAGCTTTAGGTCGTAAATAAATTGCACCTGTCTGGTTTATTGGTTTACAAACTGAACTAGAGTTACTTCCCCTTATTTGTCACCATTCAAAATTATTCCTTATATTTACGTTTTATGGGTGAAAAAGATTAAATCATAAAAATATAAAATTCAAATACATATTGAAAAATAACTTTTCATTATTTTTATACCTTTATACATTTTTTTTTTAAATGTGCAATGAAATAATATTTAATATGATTTAAAATGACAAAGTGAACATGCATTGATGTTTTGGTATCTTCGATATACGTTATAAGAAAATGTACCATAAATACTGATATTCAGCTCGAAAAATTCGTACGCGTTATGACCTGAGATTTGATTCTTCAATGCAGGTCATGACCTGCATTTTCATCATCACAGGTTGACAGGTATGGTTATTCTATAATTCATGTATGTTGTGTTTCCTTCACAATGGCAGGTTATCCTACTATGACCTTGTACATAAACAGATTTCAAATACCTTGTGTTTCTTTGACTATGTCTTACAATGACTTTGTGCATAAAATAATTTCCAATCGTAATTTTATTTTAGATTCTGTAGAAATGAAAATTTTAACCAAACAGTTACACTTAATATTGATTTCACAACTTACAATAAATGTGCATACTTTTTACTACATTGTTAAGTCCATCTTTTAACCTTTCCAGGACTTTAGGTATAACTGTAGATTCCAGGACATCTGTATGCTTTTCAGCAATGGTTTTTAAAGGCTCCAAACATGATTTCCTTAAATAAAATAATCAAACAATTAGTAAAGGACAGACTTTGATAGAAATCACTGTACTAGAACATAATGCATTCTGGGTAAAAAATCAAAAGCATTCGGTATAATATTATGATGATTTGTTCATTTGAGATAAAACAATCACCCATAGCCTAATATAATCTGAAAGGAGAAATACCTCTTTTATATTCCCTGACAGATTTTACATATAAAGAGTTTCAGATTTTTCTAGGATTTTTTTTTTTACTTCAATCCATTAAAAGTGAGTTTATCAAATGGAGGAAAGTCATAAATGTTCAATTTGGAAGAAAAACTGTAACAAACAAGAATGTGTCCAAAGTACACGGATGCCCCACTCGCACTATCATTTTCCATGTTCAATGGACCGTGAAATTGGGTAAAAAATATAATTAGGCATTAAAATTAGAAAGATAATATCACAGGGAACATGTGTACTAAGTTTAAAGTTGATTGGACTTCAACTTCATCAAAAACTACCTTGACCAAAAACTTTAACCTGAAACTCGCACTTTCATTTTCTATGTTCAGTGGACCGTGAAATTGGGGTCAAAAGTTTAATTTGGCTTTAAAATTAGAAAGATCATATCATAAGGAACATGTGTACTAAGTTTCAAGTTGATTGGACTTTAACTTCATCAAAAACTACCTTGACCAAAAACTTTAACCTGAAGCGGGACAGACGGACGAACGAACGGACGGACGAACGGACGGACGGACGGACAAACGGACGCACAGACCAGAAAACATAATGCCCCTCTACTATCGTAGGTGGGGCATAAAAACAACAAACCCTTTTACCAACAAAATCCATCTTAATTGGTTCTCCTTTAGTAATAACAATGATTCCACAGTAACAGTACAAACTTACTTACCGAACATCTTTGTCTTGATCATTAAAAGTTTTATCTAATATTAACTCTGTATACACCTGTGTATCTTCTCCGCTAACTTTTAACATCTCGTTAACACCTGAGATCCCAGTCATTCTCAGATGGGAACTTGAATCTATCAACGCTGACTTAATGATGGTTGATAACTCAGGTATGTAGGTCAGGAACACTTTGTGACCTATATTAAAAAAATATGTACAACACAAATCAGGTCAACAAAAAAACTTTAATAATGTGAATTCTTGTTTTTAATTCTTTTTTTCTCTCACAAATTCACTCACAGTATTTTTTTGAAGGAGACAAAAAATTCCGTGATATTTGAATTAAGTAAAAAAAATTATAAATTCATTCAAAACTTGTAACAAGTGCTTAATACATTCTATGCTAAAAACAACAAGTTTTTCTTTGATTTACAAGCATACTGGAAGAGGTGTTCAGGTCTAACTTATCATCAGTATTGTAATCTGCTGACAACATTTAATTTATTCTATGTTCCAATCTTTCACTTAAAAGTTGTCCAAGTTTTATGTGAGTGACAAAAAAAATAAAAAAAGAAGATGTGGTATGATTGTGAATGAGACAACTCTCCAAATGACACAGAAATTAACAACTATAGGTCCCCTTAGGGCCTTCAACAATGAGCAAAGTCCATACCGCATAGTCAGCTACAAAAGGCCCCAAAATGACAATGTAAAACAATTTGAATGAGAAAACTAATTTATGTACAAAAAATTGACAAAAAGTTGTCTAAGTTTTATGTGGGTGACACATTTTAGTAAATCTAGTTGAAAAAGTTAAATCAGGTCAAGGATATGTCACATTCCAATGCTTTCAAGTGCAAATATATGTAAGCTGAATAGAGTGATATAGGTTTTCTGTATATTGACTTTGATAGAAATATTTTCTAACATGATAACCTATAACTTACACTTTCCCTGAATGTAGGTGCTGACAACTCTAATTAATCGACTTATCTAATAACCTATATATAGCTTTAACTTACACTGTCCCTGAATGTAGCCGCTGACAACTCTAACAAATCGGCTGATCATTTCTAGCATTAGTTTTCTTTGTGAATTCTGCAAATATATTTCATCATTTTCAAAATACAGACTTGTGATAGTATTTACATATTAATATTATCAGCATTTAGATTTAATATCAAAGAAAGCAGTATTTAATTATAAGTCTTAACTAAATCAGAACTAAGCTAGTTCAATTACTTCTTTTTACCAACATTTATTTTGATCCGATATGATTTCAACAATTAACCAAACTAGCAGTTGTGGTCTTTACCTACTGGGTTCAAAATAAGGTCAAGGTCATAGTACTCCAGGGTAACAAATATGTATAAAGTATTACTTGAGTATGTAAATTCAGTTCCAAAGAAGAGATCAAGACACAGTTACAACTATTTAGTGAATGTTACAGACTTTTTTTTTGTCGGGGAACATACTTGCGTATGAAATAAAATAGACATCCATGCCAACTACAAAGATATTGTCCTATAACCGGTATATTTTGACTGATAATTTCAATAATAGTTTTTAATCTTAATCAATCTTCAAGATTGAATATAAAATTTTAATATATGAAGCAAACATCCTTTTAACATACAAAAGGTCAGAGGAGAAAATGGTGAAAGATTTCTTTTTGTATGGGAATTTAGAATAAAGATTAGAAAATGGTACAGAAATTAAATGTCTACAAATAAAGAGCCTTTAGTTGAATATTAATTTCGAGTACATTCCTCGTTTCATCTTTTACTAATAATAACTGAGACCGTGTGAAATGCAGCTGGACTAACTTTTGGGATATCCTGTATATTTCCAACCAATGATTTATTATAGACCAATCAGATTAGGTGTAACATCTTGTAAGACTTGACAATTTGTAATGTTTGCGATACCCTGTATACTTACAACAGATGATTTATTATATAGACCAATCAGATTAGGTATAACATCTTGTAACACTTGACAACAGGCTGAATCTGATCCCTCAGCACAGGATACCAGCAGACGACAAACTGGTACCAGTAATCTGTTGTCCTCCCCTGTCATATATCTTTTGCAATCTGAAAATATTAATTCAGGTTAAAATAAATATTCAAATCAAGGGTATTCCCCTTATTTATGAAACTTGGATAGGAGGAAAAGTTGAAATTAGATAATCATTGTTCTCTAACACTTATGTAATTAAAAAAAGGCTTTCAAAAAACAAAAGTTTTATTCCCACTAATATTATTCTACAAGTAGTTCATTCTTGACTCCAGGTTCATATAACAATTGAGTCTGTGAGTAAAACCCTTGACACCAATCAAAATTGAATAGAATGTTTCTTTTCCTGCTGAAGTTTTTGTGGTTCAATCTGGTTACTCTGGATTTCCTAATCCATTAAAAATTTGCTACCATGTAATAGTCAATAGTGCTGCAAGTGGCAATTAAACACCAACATCAATCTGTTTTTCTAAGGCATTTCTTTAGCAAGGATGATTTTCTTGGACGTGGACAAATATTTGAAGGGTTAGATTCCAACTTTTACCAGTCCGCAACTAAGAAAAGCCACCATTTTGGAGCCTCAAAATCTTCATTTTGTCAATATTGAAATTATTAAGATGCGCTTCGAAATGTCTAAATGCCTGTAGTGTATATGTTTGACATTGGGAGAATACATATGACATCACATTGTTACGATACCAAAGACATTGCGACAGTTTCTCCGACTTTTCCATTTTAAAATTTTTTTTTTTAAGTTAAAATGTTTATTAAATGAAATTTAGTTTGATATTTGGCATTAGCAGGAGATAACTGTATTGTATTGTAAGCTTGGCCTTCATAAAAGTTTATTTTACCATTGTAAATGAACGTTATTTACCTACCTTGTAAAATTTCGGAGATGTAATTATGAACAGGACCATCTGGGCCTTCCAAAAGACTCTGTAATATAAAAAGTAAATCTTTTTATTATTATGTAAGCACTAAACCAATTTAATAAATATATTGTTAAAATAATTACAAACAAATAACATTACAGTTAATTTCAATAATTACAATATTTTTATTCTAATTAACATGAATGTAGTTTAATAAACCAAAAGTTGAAAAATACAGCATATATCCTTTCAGACATTATTTCATGGAAATAATAAATCAAAATTATACATTTATTTCAGCTGTATTTGCAGGTGTTATACCACTAAATCATAGTACGTCACATCCGGTTGCATAAAAAATTGGTCGAAAAAACAATGTTCCCTTGAATCTGACAGTTGTAGGTAATTAATGCTACATTTCATTGTGGTACAAAAAACTGTGTCATAAACATATATCTTGGGTATTTTAAAGCACCAAATTTTTTATTTTGGGTTTCTTTAATATACATTTTTGTACCTTGAAAACTTGAGGTTACATGGTTACTAAAGCTTGCACACATTTAAATAGGAGGTGAAAATTTGATTGATTAACTTCCAGTGATGGTTATTTTTTTTATATGCAATGAAATGTTATGTGAAATTTTGCCTATAATACAGGACAGGATAAAACTGTACTCATGCCAAGTATTTCTTTATTTGAAACAAAGATAAATTCTGCACAAACTTTTGAAAAGTGCAAATTTAACAAAGACTAATAGGGGAAAATCAATGGTGGTTTTACACCTGCAGCTTAGTTCATATATACATTTTTTATAAACTAATTATCAAAGATACCATGTTACACTTTGGTACTTCAGACATTTGGTACTTCAGACAATATAAATCTATAAAGCAATCTGACATGGGAAAAATTGAAAGGGAATATTCAACAACTAAAGGCTCTAAAGAGCCTGTGTCGCTCACTCTGGTCTATAATGTGCATATTAAACAATGGACACATGTTGTACTGTTATACCACTGTCCCAGGTTAGGGGGAGGGTTGGGATCTCGCTAACATGTTTAACCCCGCCACATTATTTATGTATGTGCCTGTCCCAAGTCAGGAGCCTGTAATTCAGTGGTTGTCGTTCGTTTATATGTTACATATTTGTTTTTCGTTCATTTTTTTTACATAAATAAGGCCGTTAGTTTTCTCGTTTGAATTGTTTTACATTGTCTTATCGGGGCCTTTTATAGCTGACTATGCGGTATGGGCTTTGCTCATTGTTAAAGGCCGTATGGTGACCTATAGTTGTTAATGTCTGTGTCATTTTGGTCTTTTGTGGATAGTTGTCTCATTGGCAATCATACCTCATCTTCTTTTTTATACACAGATGGACTCATGACAAAATTGTGTTTTATTGTTGTTGATATGTTGTAGATCTTACTTTATTAAACAATCTAGCTGCTTACAATTATCTCTATCTATAATGAAATTGGCCCAGAAGTGACAGTGGAAAATATTTTGTAAAAATTGTTAAAAATTTACAAAATTTATGAACATTGCTAAAAATTGACTATAAAGGACAATAACTCCTTAAGGGGGTCAATTGACCACTTTGGTCAAGTGGACTTATTTGTAGCTTTTACTTTGCTGTTCGTTATTGCTATTTACAGTTTATCTCTATCTATAATAATATTCAAGATAATAACCAAAAGCTGCAAATTTTGTTTAAATGACCAATTCAGGGGCAGCAACCCAACAACAAGTTGCCCCATTGGTTTGAAAATTTAAAGCCAGATAGATCTTAACCTAATGAACAATTTTATCCACAGCAGATTTTCTCTTAATGCTTTGGTTTCAGAGATATAAGGCAACAACTGCAATTTACCCTATGTACTTTTTTAGCCATGGCGGCATCTTGGTTCACATTTTTTAAACTAGATACCCTAGTGATGATTGTGGACATGTTTGGGTAAATTTGTTCTAGTAGCTTCAGAGGAGAAGATTTTTGTAAAAGATTTTAAGAATTGACTTTAAAAGGGCAATTACTCTTTAAGGGGTCAATTGACTATTTTGGTCATGTTGATTTATTTGTAGAACTTATTTTGCTGACCATTAATGCTGCTTACAGTTTATCTTTTATAATATACAAGATAATAACTAAAAACGGCAAAATTTCCTTAAAATTACCAATTTAGGGGCAGCAACCCAACAACATTTTCTCGGATTCATCTGAAAATTTCAGAGCTTGACCTGAAAAACAATTTACCCCTGTAAGATTTGCTCTAAAGACTTTGGTTTCAGAGATATAAGCCAAAATCTACATTTTACCCCTATGTTCTATTTTTAGCCATGGTGGCCATCTTGGTTGGTTGGCCGGGTAAATGGACACATTTTTGAAACTAGATACCCAATGATGATTGTGGCCAAGTTTGGTTTAATTTGGCACAGTAGTTTCAGAGAAGAATTTTGTAAAAGACAAAGGGTGAGGACGACGGATGAATGATGCACAGTGATGAGAAAAGCTCACTCAGGCCAAGTGAGCTAAAAATGAGTGAATAATTATTTCAATAAAGGAAACAATTTTGATCTTTTATTTATGTGATACATTAGAAGCCCAAACACATCAAACGAATGGAAAACAACTGTCATATTCCTGACTTGGTAAAGGAATTTTCTTATGTACTTTTAGACAAACCTTGGAAAGTGTTTTGACAACCCCTTGGAGGGCCTTTAATGCCTCATGTTTTATAACTGGGTTACCTGAGCAAAATATCTACAATACAAACCTTGGAAAGTGTCCTTACAATTCCACTGAGGGCCTCTAATGCCGCCTGTTCTATTGCTGGATTACCTGAGCTAAATATCTACAATACAAAAGAAATGCAAGTCTTGAAAGAAACATAATACAACTACAACAATGCTTAACCCCACCACGTTCTGTATGTATGTGCCTGTCCCAGGTCAGGAGTCTGTAATTCAGTGGTTGTCGTTTGTTTATGTGTTACATATTTGTTCTTCGTTCATTTTTTTTTTAACATAAATTAGGCAGTTTGTTTTCTCGTTTGAATTGTTTTACATTGTCATTTTAGGGCCTTTTATAGCTGACTTTACAGTATGGGCTTTGTTTATTGTTGAAGGCCGTAAGGTGACCTTATAGTTGTCAATTTCTGTGTCATTTGGTCTCTTGTGGAGAGTTGTCTCATTGGCAATCATACCACATCTTCTTTTTTATTTATATATGTTACCTTCCTATATTATTATCTGCAGGTAATTCTATACCTTGAAATGAAACCAAGTGCCTTTGTGAAGATAGAAAGAAATGCAAAATATAAGACAAGAATATGCGTCAAGAGTTTAAACAGGGCACAACACCTGCCTTCAATGACATCCATGCCCTATTTGGTGACGCCTGTCACTTCTTTCTGTCGTTTCATGTGGGCCATGCCTTTTTTTCCTAGGAAATTTGCTTTTTCTTTGGGTGAGTTTTATCTGAATGTTCATCGCTTTCTTTCCTTTAAATTACCCACAAATTTGTAATTCTTCATTGAACAGGAAGTTCAGCTAGCTGGGTAAACTGTTGAATTAAGTGACCCATTAGGTGCATGGCGTCACTTGACAGCTTTGGTGTCAAACACACTGTTAAATACATATAAATTACCAAGTATTTGCAACTGAGAACTGACAGCTAAAAATGCCTCAAATAGGGAAAATTACAGGGATAGTACCAAGGAGTTCATAATTACAGGGGCTTTGTTAGGGATACTTTGAAACAGCATCCTGTTACAATTATGTATATTTAGCAGTGTTTGAAATTATTCATAACTGCGTACAGCAATACTATTTCTCCTAGAACTTACCTCACTTTTGATACAGTTATATAAAGATGTTTGAAACTCTTTTAGTGGTTTTATTCCATACAACTCAACACATTCACTCTAAAATAAATATAAGAAATAAAAATATCAATTCGCTTTCCTAATAGAAATTGTTTGGGAAAATTCATATAAAAACCCATCACCATCATTTCATATTTGAATAAATAATGTAGAAACATTAAATTTGTTGTAAACAGTATAATACAAAACAGATGTACTTTTTGTTTATAATGGTGATCTTTTCAACAGCCCTTGAATATATGCATTGACTAGATATGGTTTTGCTTTTTCAGATTTTAAGTACAGCTAATTGTTTTCTATTCATCTGGTTGGAGATTTTTTTACTGGTGTCATCTTTATCAATATAAAAAATTTGAGAAATTTGTAAGCGACAGCATCTAAATTAATATCCCTACCAAAGTCTGTAAGCTATCTAACTTAGCACTCTGTACATCTGATGTAAGTTTCTCTAACAGTAATGGGTAGGTATACTCAGCAAACTTCTCTGTGGCACTCAGACATCCACGTAAACCTTTAATCAGGTCATCTCTTGTTATCTTATAATTATCATTGGGAGGCTGTAATGGAAAACAATGATAAAATTACATGTATTGATTAAATGACATAGATATAAGAAGATGTGGTATGAGTGCCAATGAGGCAGCTCTTCATCCATGTCCTCTCTCCTTATAACTCTATCCTCTTTTTTTCTGCATCAATTTGACAATCAAGTGCATGTTAACAAAAACTTGCAGAAGCCAATTCTTAATTTAGCTTAAACCTCTCAGTACCAAATTTTTTTTTCAATGTCACAACTGTTATTCAAGTGAAAAATCACCATAATTCCAAAAGACATGCACTTCTATAACTACAAGAGTCAAGTACTTATAGCTACTCCTTACAAGAAACCTTGATATTGTAATGGGTAGTTAGTGGTTGTCATGCTGAAAGTAAACAAAATCCTCTGGTTGTCATGTGACATGAATATAACAAGCATTCTGAGAGTATTGCATGGCATTACATAGTTTTCCTACTTTGTAAGTATAATAGATCTAATTATAATACTAGTTAAAATAAGGAGAAAATTAAATTGAGAAAGGAAATGGGGAATGCATCAAAGCGACAACAACCCGACCATAGAGCAGACAACAACCAAAGGCACCAATGGGTCTCCAATGTAGCGAGAAACTTCCACACCCATAGGTGTCCTTCAGCTGGCCCCTTAAAAATATGTATACTAGTACAGCGATAATGGACGTCATACTAAACTCCAAAATATACACAAGAAACTAAAATTAAAAATCATACAAGACTAATAAAGGCCAGAGGCTCCTGACTTGGGACAGGCGCAAAATTGTGGCGGGGTTAAACATGTTTAAAAGATCTCAACCCTCCCCCTATACCTCTAGCCGATGTAGAAAAGTAAAAGCATAACAATACGCTTATAAGGTACATTAAAATTCAGTTCAAGAGAAGTCCAAGTCCAATGTTAGAAGATGTAACAAAAGAAAATGAAATGACAATAATACTTAAATAACAACAGACTACTAACAGTTAACTGACATGCCAGCCACAGACCTCAATTAAACTGATTGAAAGATTATGTCTTCATCATATGAATATCAGGCACAATCCCTCCCATTAGGGGTTTAGTATCATACATTCACAAAATATATGAGAAGATTTCATAACCCGAATCATGCCAACAACTGTTTATTTTTTAAAATAAATGCGTTTAGTTCCGATGCAAAGACCCTATAAGTGAATCAATATCAAAGCAAAATATGCAATCTTTAGTGACCTGACAACAGTATTGTAACTATATCCCTTCTTAATAAGTCTGTTTAAAGGTTTTGTAAGCTTTTGAGGTGAATACTGACATTTTTGTGCTTTGTAAAGAATGTTACCATAAAAGATTGGATGTGAAATACCTGAATGTATAAGATGTCTGCATGTTGAGTTATATTTACGAATTAATTCCTTATACCAATGATAAAAATTTAGTCAATGTTTTGACTAGTTTGTGATATCGAAAACCCTGGTGTAATAATTTTTCAGTAATACATAAGTTTCTCTCGCTAAAATCTAATATGTTGTTACATACACGAGTCAATCGTACAAGTTGAGATATATAAACACCATAAGATGGTGACAAGGGAAAGTCACCATCTAAAAATGGATAATTATCGATGGGAAATGAAAAATCATCTCTTTTATCATAAATTTCTGTATGAAGCTTCCCGTTAATGATATAGATATCAAGATCGAGGAAAGGGCAGTGGTCATTGTTAGTATCAGCTTTGTTTAAAGTAAGTTCAACAGGATAAATTTCTTTAGTATACATACTGAAGTCATCATTATTGAGAGCCAATATATCATCCAAATATCTAAACGTATTGTTAAACTTTTGTATCAAATGTTGTTTCGATGGGTCTTTGCTAATTTTAGTCATAAATTTTAACTCATAACAATACAAAAACAGGTCCTCAATAAGTGGTGCACAGTTAGTCCCCATTGGAATTCCAATAACTTGACGATATACGGAATCTCCAAAGCTAACAAAAATGTTATCAAGTAAAAATTCAAGCGCACATACAGGGACTAAACTTAACGCTCGCCCAGTCGCCCATGGCGACCAGATTTTCGGCTGGGCGAATATATTTAGTCATTCTGATCGCCCAGCTGGCGACTGTAAAAAATTTTAAGTAAATCCCATTTGTACCCTTTCCCCCGCGATATTAACGAAGACTGTCTTCTTCTTCTATACGTAAATCCTTCCAGTTATGGAACACCTCCTCAGACTGTTCCCAAAAGGAAACCTGTTTTGTCTTTTCAAAGCGATATAGTATAGAATATTTCCGAAAACCAGTAGGTTCTTTCTAATAACCTAAACCCAGTCGAACAGCTATGTTTTCAATCCGAAGTGACGATATGTCATATACCTCCTTCAATCAGCATGTTTTCTTAACTCTGCTAAATTTTCTACGATTATTTCATTATTGAATAGTGTTTTCTTCTAAACTGTTCAATAAGCATCGTGAAAGGGATGTTTTCTAATTGTCCTCTGAGTCATTACAAGCCTGTGTTAGACGGTAACTTGTTCCTGAATCGCTATTTACAAAAAATACTTAATGTAAAAACGAAACACAAAGTCTCGTAAATAAATATCCCAATATTAAGTTTGATATCTAATCTTCAATTTAAACTTATTGCAAAATATATTTTGATCAACACCAATAGAGGATGGCTTGGATCGAGATAGTATTTATTAAAAAAAAACAGCCATATTGTCAGGGCAACAGGAAAATGAAAAAAATTGAAGGGAGACAATTTTGGCAGGAAATAACCTAAAATAAATATTGTCAAATCTTATAATACATTTCTGGTGGCAATAATTTAAATATTATAAGCTATATTAAAAAAAACTGTTTTGTTTCATACCATGAACATACATTTAAAGAAGAATCAGAGAAATTTGTATTTGAACATATTAAACAAGACTGTACTTCCTGCTTTACTTCTTGTATTTATGATCCTCCTTACATGGGGGCACTTATAAAATGCTTTTAATTTTAACAATTATGGAGAAAAAAAGTAACAGTTCTAAGCTTCTGCAATATATGCATTGTATTGTTGCATCAAAATGATATAATCCTCTCCCATCTCACCTGTTTTATTTATAAAACTCCTTACTTAGGAGCACTAGCACCCTTCTGCCCTGAGATTCAAGCTGGAACACTGTTAGTAAGTATATACAAAGTTATTTTCAGTTTTATTTTCATTTAGTCTTTTTGTATAAAGATTGGTTGGGCTCCTAAAATTTCAACTGGGCCCCTGAAAAAAATATCTTATGGGCCCAGCTGGCCCCTAGACAAAAACAGTTAAGTTTAGTCCCTGACATATAGTATCAAAGCATGTCCAATTGACATAGTTCTATTGTTTATTGCTACTAAAAAATGACTTTAAAGGGTTTGAACATATGTACTCGCATTCTTTTTTAATGCCCAGTTAATTAGGGATGTGAATTTTTTCTTAATAAGAATATGAGGCAAAGTGGTATATAGGGTAGAAAAATCAAAACTTAGAACAGATTCAAAATCACCAACATATGCATGTAATTTATCAAGTACATGTACTTCCAACGAGTTTTTGACACTCCAAAATTAAGCATTCATAGAAAGTAATAAATTTAGAGTAAAACATTTTTTACTTATTTTCAGATATAATGATGGACCAAGTGTAAGTCCATCATCAAGGTTTGTTGATGAATTTAGTGTAAAATTGGGTACAAATAGTGTTATACATGAAATGATACACATTATATATCAGTCAATGAATACAAAGTTTAGATATATATTGGTTGTGGTTGTTTACAATATATACATACTGGTGTAAAATCTATTGGAAAGTAACAGGATGTAACTTCAAACATTTCCTCCACAAATACACCTAAAAACAAAATCCATAAATAGATAAGTTTCATTATTACCATAACAGAGTATGCACAAAATCAGAATCAATAAATAGCATGCAAAATGTTTTTTTTATTTTTATCTTTCATAGGTTTTTGTTAATATTTCTTACTTTTCAATTAAAATTTACATGTGATTATTACTTTCCTGCACTTAAAACATTTATTGGTAGCTTCTGGCGGCAACAATTTTTTATTTCTTTTGGAATCTTTTTTTCTCTGCTCCTATTTCATAACAAGATTTCACAAGTTTTTTTTTATGTAATTTTCTTGCAAAATTATTATTTTTCTGTAGATAGGGCTTTGTTTACATTTCTATTTTGCCCAGCCAAATTGACCAACTCCTCAAATTTACTGTTTGAACTGACAATAAAATCAAAAAGCTAGAATTAACTTGTAGTTTTGGAATTGAATGATTGTATTCTGCAATTCAATGATTTGTAAAAGCATTATTCAGCACACTATCAGTATGGAGGACATTCACACTTCATACATTGTGTGCTTCGGTCAACATAGAAATGTTCAATTCAAAAGTAATTTATAGTTATTTTAGATTTTAAAAAGTAAGGCTTATAGCCTCTTCCAAATTCAAAGGTATAGATCCATTATTCTCTTCTCAGTCCTAAACAGATTGAGACAAAATTTCTAAAGTTCCAAAAAGTAATTTCTGCATCTAATCAAAAAGCACCATACAGTGATTAGGTGTAAATATAGAAAATATAAATAAAAAATTAAGAAGTTTGGATCATGTCTAGGGTCTTTATCCCCAAACTATAGGATAATACTAAGTGTCACTTTCAAAATACTGAGTAAACTTATTGAAGTGTTTGAGTATGTGCCTTTGCCAACAAAGGAAGGTCACCTTAAATCTGCAATTTGGGATTAAAAAAATGCACTAGATGCATCCATATTTTACATCTCTGAAACTTAGAGTGCTTTCATTATTCAAGAATGATGTAGTAGAACAATTGTAGAAGGGGGTTTTCTGTAGTATATTTATCTAGATTGTGAAGTCCTATATTCACAAATTCTGTTTTAATCTGCAAAGAGTGGAAAGGAGGGTACTGGATTGTTATCCTTTCCTAGGAAATATGGGTTTCTACATGACTATTTTCATAATCATGGTTTAATTAAATGGGAAAGATTTGTAAAATCACTGCTCATACCTAAATCTTTTAATTTGGCAGGTTTAAATTGGTAATATAAGTGTTTAGTAAAATATGTATCAGTAATCTTTCCAAATGTTTTAATTGAGGCCTTAGGAATGTTTATTCACTGTAATTCTGAGTAATGATATAATAAACACAAAACAATATATAAAACAAACCTAATGAGAAATTAAGAATAATAGTTCTTGCACACTGAAAACAGGTCATTAAATTTCTTGGATCTTTTTCTGTGTCCATTACTTGTATGAATCCTAACACAAAGTCAGCTTCCATCTTTTTAAGTTCTGAAATAAACATTAAAATAAAAAAAATATCACAAGATTATGAAATTCATTTTCAATTTTCAATTTCAGCAGATACAGTGGCAACAAAAAATATTTTGAAAAAAGCACTATCCCAAGTAGGGATTTTGTCAATATATTATTGTTCCACTTAGCTATATATATATATATATATATATATATATACGTCCCCAAAAAGGTCCTGCCTTCCTCTAATCTCTACCTTACTTTCATTTTTGCCAAATCACTATTTTCCGTTTCAACAATAAATTTGTATGCCCCATTTATGGGCATTATGTTTTCTAGTCTGTGCATCCGTGCGTTCGTTTGTTCAGTCGTCCGTCTGTCATTCCGTCTGTCCCGCTTCAGGTTAAAGCTTTTGGTCGCGGTAGTTTTAGATGAAGTTGAGCATGTTTTACTTATTTATGCAAGTGGTATGACCCCTTAAATAGTAAACATTTCAAAGAAAACAGTAGACAGAATCAGGGACTTTCGATACTAACATAGAAAGTCCCTGACAAAATACAGAGTCTCTATATATTAAAGTAGTATAACGTAGTTTACATGTAGATAAACGCGAAAAATAATTGTCCTCTCTAAGGAGGTATAATACTTGTGATTCTTGCGATCTAAACACCATGATATAGATAACGTTCTGAATGGCTTATTTATTTTTTATTTTTGTTATCTATCATACGATTGGTTGTATTTGTGCATGTTTCAAACCGGAAGTCTTATCTATGACTTAAAGTCAGTCTGATGACGGAATCATATCCGGACTCCTTTTTTGTTGTTTTTCTCCCAAAAGAAATCAATCTGAATAATCGTAAGAATGGATGACAAATGCGACTATGCATGTTACCTATAGGACACAGAGGCATGGTGATTGATTTACTGTGAAAGGAAGAGAAGTGATTTACTGTGAAAGGAAGAGAAGCGACACACAAAATGAGGTCTTCTCGTTTAATAGTATAGATATAGCATGTCTAGCAGAAATTCAATTGGAAACTTTTTATAAATAATGTCATAATATCTGTTCCTGCTGTAACAAATATTCTATGCCTCTCATTCTGATGGAAAAAATACTGTAATATTTGTTCCAGTGGGTATTACAGAATGTTTTGTCCACTTGTAACTTCTATCATATCTAGACAATGTCACAAGGCCAGGTGTGAACTTCTATCATGTCTAGACAATGTCACTAGACCAGGTGTGAACTTCTATCATGTCTAGACACTAGACAATATTACAAGGCCAGGTGAGAACTGCTATCTTGTCTAGACAATGTCACAAGGCCAGGTGTGAACTGCTATCTTGTCTAGACAATGTCACAAGGCCAGGTGTGAACTTCTATCATGTCTAGACAATGTCATAAGGCCAGGTGTGAACTTCTATCATGTCTAGACAATGTCACAAGGCCAGGTGTGAACTTCTATCATGTCTAGACAATGTCACAAGGCTAAGTGTGATCTTCTATCATGTCTAGACAATGTCACAATGCCAGGTGTGAACTTCTATCATGTCTAGACAATGTCACAAGGCCAGGTGTGATCTTCTATCATGTCTAGACAATGTCACAAGGCCAGGTTTGAAAGTTACTGGGGTACAACTTTTTCCTGCTTTGTACTGTATCAACATGCAAAGTCTGACATTTAAAGTGCTAACTCATCAGCTCAGGTTCATTATTCTGATTCTTAACTGACCAGTCTATGATCTTAATATCAAATGCCATGCACCAACTAACTTGGTAAAAGCAGCAGCAACCACCAAATTTAAAGTCTATGGTTTTTGACTTGGCCCGGCACAGAATCAAATACATTCCTCACTAAAGACAACCACACTATCAATTGATAGGCAGTTAATATGTACAAACTAGATGTGTATTTTTTATTTACTTGCCTTCCAATCTTGTGTCCAGAAATCTTGCTATCAATGTATACACCCTGCATCTGTCTGATTGAGATTTTACTTACCATTCAATCTTGTATCAAGAAATCTTGCCATCAATGTATACACACTGCATCTGTCTGATTGAGATTTTACTTGCCTTCCAATCTTGTGTCCAGAAATCTTGCTATTAATGTATACACATTACATCTGTCTGATTGAGATAGAGATTGATTCTGTACATTCTGGAAGATAATTCTACAAATCTTGCTGGCTTGACCATCAGGAAACTTCTTACACCCACTCTTAATAAAAAGAAAAAAAAAACATTTAATCATAGAAATAGCTCTTTTAAAAAATTCAACAAATTTAAAGCTTAAGTATTACATAGGTTGCAAAGAATTACCAAGATTTCACAGTGAAATGAAGATGGATAATTTTACATGTGAAATAAATCTGTTAATCCATTGAAAATGGACAACACAGATAATTCGCTTGTTCTGTCACTTGTTGTTTATTTTTCTTTATTTGATTTTTTTTTTTAATTTGTGTTTCCATAATTACAAAGTATTTCTACCAGCTGAAATGGATACCTAGGGAATCAAATCAATCAAATAATTTAAAGTAAGGAGAAGTGGCATGAAAACATTATTATCATACAGTCTATTTACCATTAGAACATTTCATATATATATCTATCAAAATGGGACTATATCGTTGAAGACTAACAATTGCTATTGACATAGTGTACTGTATGTTCAGGTGGAGTAATTCATAGTTTTTATAATTCAATTAAATGTTTTGTAGTACAAAGAGAACAGGCATTCTTATACATTTTATATAGCTAGGACCTCCATATTCATTAAATATAAAATATGTACACAGTAACTGTGAACATGTTTTTTTCTATATATATTGTACAACACAATTTCTATGTCTATTCTAGATAGTGAAAGAAGGGTTTGCAGGATCATCACTTCTATTAATTCTGTCCCCAGTATTATGTGCCTACACATGCATATGATATTTTATATATAACAGTGTAAAATCACTGCATAATATACCTTATGAAACTTATAAGACATCTTATTACATTATACTAAGTTATATATATATAGTTCCATCAATTCTTGTTTATTGAATATATTCTTAATTCATTTTTTCTTCAATAAATTATGAATTTTAAAGTACCCCAGAATACAAATACTTTAAATCAACTAAAACTATTTTTAGCTTCGTAGTCCGGTTATTATTTATCTGATGAATTTAATATATGTGTTTTTACAAATCATACCTACAGAAGGGTATTTAAAAACCTTGACATTGCAAAATCATTGACTATAACTAAGTCTCCCATGAGCAACCAAATCATATAAAATACCATAGTAGTATTATTTATAGTTACAAACCAGGAAGAAAAAATATCATAAATATTGCTAATCTAAAATGGCATTCTCTCAGTCTGTTATAAGAAGTCAAGCCCCAGCTAAATGTGGAATATGTGAAACTGATCGACCAATCAAGTGGAAGTGTATTGATTGTGATAAATTACTGTGTTATCATTGTAAAGAAAATGTACATCCACAATTCCAAAATACCAAGGATCATCAGGTAGTAAACATCAAAGATGTGGGACAACCAACTGTTGTAGAGTTAAACATCAATAAACAATATCAGACTGAACTATCTGGAGTAGCTTATATATCTTGTTGCCATGATGATTCACTATGGATAAGTTGTCTCAAGGATAAAGTATTACAGAGAGTAGAACCTGAAGGAACCAAACTGAACATACTATCCAGCTTTGATATCAAGGTCTATGGTATGGCTGTTACACAATCAAATAATCTACTTATATCTACACATGGAATGAAACTAAAACAAATCAGTGTTAATACAGGTACAATAACAGACTCTGTATATGATGTGTCACCATTCATGTCTACAGCAGTCCAAATCACCAGTGACAATAAAGTTCTAGTGGCATGTGGTAATAGATACAGAAAAGTTGTTATACTAATGAATCAGAATGGAGACCATGAGAGAGTGTATGAACATGATCAACATAAACAACCTATATTTACCCTTCCCTTGAGAATAACCAGTACCAGGAATGGTAATATACATGTGGTGGATGAAGTAAGTGATCATGGCAGACAAAGAGTAGTGGTGTTAGGACAGGGTGGGGATATAATCAATATCTATACAGGAGATACAGAGATCAACAAGGACATACCATTCATACCAGCTGACATAGCAACAACACCTAGAGACAATGTTATTTTAGATGATGTGATGACTGATACACTTCATATCCTGAACAATGCTGGCCTGATGATGACATATTATAAAACAAGTGACATAAACATAATGTTCCCATTGTCTCTTGCATTCTCTCCAACAGGACAACTATACATAGGATGTAGTAAATCAGCAGGTAGGACAACAAAGAATGCAAAGATATATGAAGTTACAATATCAGGATGTTAAATGAAATACAAAATCTTTTTTTAATAATGCTATCATTCATCAATTCAAAGTTATGGTTTATTACGGTTGATATAAATAGCAAAATAGATTTACAGAGTATATAATAATTTTTTTCATTTATTGGAGAAATATAATTTTGTTCTGTAAAAGTCCTACTTTCACCTTATTACTTATATTATATCCAGTAAACATCCCATCCTTTTAAATATAACAGTTGAATTAGGAACAAAGTACAATGAGGTATTTTTTAACCTCTAAAAGTTGCCTCTAACTAAAGCTTGATGATGAAATACTGTGATCAAAATTGAGATAAAAGGTGAGGTAAATGAAAATGAAACATCAACCCAACAACTGGATGTTAGTCTGAAAAAAGCATGATTATTTTATCAGTTGTTGACTTTGAACTAGCTATCAGTAGCAGTTTAGATCATAGTAGTTTGTCATTTTTTTTGTTTATAAAATAGTCATGATACATGTAGTTGTATTTGTGCTTTGTGTCAATTTAATGAGTCAGGACTCCTTTCCAACGTCAGGAGCCTGTACTTCAATGATTTTCATTGGTTGTTGAATGTTATATTTGTTTTTCCTATGTTTTCTCTTTTAAATTATTTCATAATTTGTCATTGTTGAGCCTTTTGTAGGTTTCTGTATGGTATGGGTTTTGTTCATTGATAAATAGCATATAGTTACTGTAAATTCAGAAAATAATATGGAAAATACAACAGGGTTATAATCGCAATAATTTAAACTCTCAATTTGATTTTTTTAATTTTAATTAAACAGGATCATTCTCAATATGGCAAAAATTTAAATTGCATTTAAGTCCAAAAAGACAAAATCTCAATAATAAATGCATGCAATAATTTCTGATTTTATAGTACCTAAAATTGCTTACATCCACATCCTTTGATATCTACGGGGGCCTTTCGTGGGGAAAATTTTGAAATGTTGATTGGAGGGCCCCCCCTTTAGGTCAGTTAATTTTGCCTTTGTCATGTTAACAAATATTTGTCAACACTCAAAGCTACTCTTGTACATTTTTATGTAATTTTGTTTTCTTTACTTATGTTTTTATTTTTGTTCATGCTTGTTAGTGTTGCTATCCGACTATTGCAACTCATTCAAAAGTTTGACCAAATTGCAATTTGTTTTATAAAACCAAACTGTTCAACTGGTCAAAAATTTGAACAAACTTCTGTAGAAAATCACAGTCAAGTTGTGAAAGTGCAAAGTGGTGAAATAAAAACACACTTACAATCCTATAAGACTTTAACTCCACATTACTGTTGATGTGTAAATTTAGTCTATCAGTTTGTATAGATATATTATAGTAATTTTCATGCTAAAGGTGAAATGTAATTTTGAATTGCTATAAAAATGTCCAAACTAAGCTTTCATATGGTTTTTCTTTCAAAATATCTTTTATATTCACAAGAATTAGACATTATGTGAATTAAAACATTTCATATTCAGTAAAATATGTGTGAAATTACAATATGTTTGTAGGAAGTTTCCATGGGAAGATAACAATTTTTTCTTTCAAAAAGTCTTTATTAAGAAAAATAATGTTTTAGGTTATCTCCCCATGGAAACTTATCAATAAAGTATTGTTATTTCACACATATTTTACCGAATATATGATGTTTTAATTCAAATGATGTCTGATTCTTATGAATATAGAAGACATTTCAAAAGAAAATTATATGAAAGCTTAGTTTGGACATTTTTATAGCAATTCAAAATTACATTTCACCTCTTGCATGGTAATGACTATAATATATCTATACAAACTGTTAGACTGATTTTGTTACTTCAACATCAAAGTGGAGTTAAAGTCTTATAGGATTGTAAGTATATTTTATTTTATCACCTTGCACTTTCACAATTCGACGGAACAGTTTGTTCAAAATTCTGACCAGTTGAACAGTTTGGTTTTATAAAACAAATTGCAATTTGGTCAGAATTTTGAATGAGTTGCAATAGTCGGATAGCAACACTAACAGTCAAGTCACTGTAAAAGTGTTTCCAAATTCAAAAAGATTTTATACATGACGGCAGTAAGTCTTAGGTAAAAGATGTTTAAAAAAAAAGGAAATTGACAAATATTTTTGGGTAGAAATTTTGTTCAAGTAATCATTGCAGTTTCTTCTATGACTTTTATTTCTTCATGGGATCTTATTTTTGCAAGATAGTTTCAGATAGTTGAAAAGTTACTGCACTTTTAAAACTCACCCTTTTAAAATCAACACATGCAAGGGTAATGGCCCAACACTTTTGTTTTGGCTGTAAATTGGCTGTAAATAGTAATCATTCGCAACCATAAAAGACATGTCACTATTAGTGGATATCTTATTTATATTTATTATTAATCAAGTTGTGAAATCGCAGGAAAGTGATTGCATTGCAATATCTTTGTTTTAGCACCTTGATATTATTGAATTGATCAGAGTGACCAATCAGGATGCATCTATAGGAGAGTAAATTTACTTTACAATTTAGTGGAGATATACATAGGTATACATGTATAAGCTAAATATGTGAGTCATATCGAGAGTATCACAGTGTATTCTGAGCCATTGAAATGAAATATTCTGATATGCAGAATACCTTAAATTAGCTACAGTGCAATTCCGGTATTCATGGATTGCAATTACTTAGTGACAAGTGAAATGTGATCAAATCTGTGCAAGTGTCTTCATAAGTGCATATGAAAAGTGAAAGTCAAATATAGCCAATTTAAGGGCATCATAAAATCCATGGAATGTATATAAGTTGCATATAGTTAGTTTTATAGTTAGTTTTTGCATGTTTATTAGAAGTTGAACATTTATAGAACATTTGGACTATTATCTATTGAACAGTACTACGAGCGAAACAAACATTTGATACCTGATGATGATGATATTATATATGGACACAAGCTTTTCTTAAATACATAAATATCAAGATGCTGAACTGAAAAACATTTGTAACTTATTTCAACATTTAAGATGATGAACTATGACAATTTTACTTAACCGATTGGATATGCCTTAGATATAAACTGAACTTATGATATTTGCAGTTTAATAACTGCACCGTGCAGAACTATAACATTTTGTTCCAAAATACCTGATGATTTGTGAAGTACTTTTTACCAGAACTTTCTATGAACAATCTAAGCTGATATTGCTTACAGATTTGGACATATTTGAATATTGAACTTAAATCCAGATGACAGGATGCTGTGTGAAACTGAATGAACATTAACTTTGATAATTGTGTTTTGTTTAATATTGAATTTGTTTTTTCTTTTATAATTATTGATGATTTTATTTTTCGTACTTTTTTTTTTAATAACTTTGAATTTTTATTTGAATTTTTGGAGACCAACATTTTTTTAAAGCAAGAGGGAAATATAGGAGAGTAAATTTACATGACAAATTTAATAGTATCATTTTATATAACTTTCAGTATTTTAATTGTTTTATGTTGAAGATTTTGCATGTGTAGATTTTAGTTGTAAACAGGTGTTGGTTTTAGTATCAGTAGTTCTAGAGAGTAATAAATTGTAATTAATTGTTTATTGACCACTACTTAAGACATTAAGAATTCTAATATAAATATGTTCTGTCTAATTCAGCATTTCTATTTGGTAATTAAAAGGTCAGAGGTTTGATGCATAAGTTAAATTTAGAATATTAATTAATAGGCTAAAGGGTCAGTTAATTTGATGATAGAGTTTAGTTTGATAGTTTGGGATGACTTTAAGATTAGCATTTGTCATATAAACATCTATTGCTGGAATTTAATATCATTGTAAATCTGTCTTATATGAAATATGTGGTGTGTTTAATAAACAGTTATAACAAGTGAAACTGGGAGCTACTGCTCACTGATGATACCCCCGCCGCAAGTGGATAATATTAATAGTGTAAAAATATGCAAGTGTTTGGTAAACAGGAAGTTGTCGAGTGATGAATCTGAAAACGCATCACACGGTATAGCTGACTTATATAAATCCTGAAACCAAATTTCAGAAATCCTTGTATTGTAGTTCCTGAGAAAAATGTGACGAAAATTTTCAACTTGGCTATCATGTGTAAAATCAGACAAGTGTTCGGTAAACAGGAAGTTGTCAAGTGATGAATCTGAAAACGCATCACACGGTATGGCTGACATATATAAATGTTGATACCAAATTACAGAAAGGGTGGATGTGTAGTTCCTGAGAAAAATGTGACGAAAGTTTCATGGGACGGACTGACTGACGGCCGGACGGACTGACGGACGGACTGACAGACAGAGGTAAAACAGTATACCCCCCTTTTTTAAAGCGGGGGTATAATTATATAATGGAGTACCTTTATAAATATGTGAGTTAAACTTATAGTGAACCAATGCAGTACCCCCAGTCTCCTAGCTTCTTAGAAAAGGTAGAAAAACCGTTGCAATACATCATTCATGTCAACCAATAATGAGCCAGTTGGGTTGAATCAGATACATTATGTACAAGAATCAATGAAAAGTAATGTGTATAAAATGTATTTAGACCCATACTTTGTGCATCAACAGGCTGTTATGAATGTGATTGTGATTGTGAAAACACTTAATTAAGAAAATGTCATTGTGTATATTTTTAAATAGTGTTCCCTTTTTCCTGTTCACAGTTCTAAGTGAATGGTCTTCATTGGTCATTGAAACCATTGTAAATTTTCACTCTGTTTTTTTTTATATTATTCCTACCACTACCAACAGATTTGGGTTTTTATTTTTGGAGAACCACAATTTTATTATATATCTCATTTATTCATTTTGTATTCATGCAGGAGTTATATGCTTCAATTAATTTAGCACTATGTTCAGTTATTGAATTATTAAATCATAAATACATGTATATTTAAAAGAATGTGGCTAGTTTCCCAAACCTGCCTTTGTTTCAATTAGATCTAACACTACCTTATGTTAGATTCAGCCACTGTATCCTTTAGGTGTATCCAAACTTGATGTGAAACACAAGTCAAACAAATCAAATGTTGGCAGAGAGGCTGAAGAGAGGCAGTGTGAAATACAATGGACAAGAGGGGAAAGGTGTGTCCATAATTTCATAACATAAGATTAATATCCTAATCTTTTTCCCCACATCATATGCGCATTCCTCATGATTTAACAAAACATTTTAACCAAAGCAATCTAGATACTGAACATGAGAGTGATTTCCCTTTAATATATTGGACAACAGTTATATGCTTAAATGTAACTTATAAATGGTGAATGATAGATATAAGGTCACAGGTCAAGGTCATGTTTCAAATTCATACTTTTGCTTGTTATCACGTCACCTCTGACAAATTAGCAGTAGCTGAATACAGATTATTACCGAAATATTAGATACAACATGTTTTAAATGAATTTATGAAATTTGCTTTTTAATTGGTCTATATCTAACCTTTGAAGATAATATTAAGTTACTAAAACTATATGCCCTCTTACCCAAGCTAACAAGGCATATAGAAAAAGTGGCTGTACCGAATAGTGATCCATTAACTGTTCACACAGAATGGTGATCCTTTAACCGTTCACACAGAATGGTGATCCTTTAACCGTTCTCCCAGAATGGTGATCCATTAACCGTTCACAAAGAATGGTGATCCATTAACTGTTCACCCATAATAGTGATTCATTAACTGTTCACACAGAATGGTGATCCATTAACTGTTCACACAGAATGGTGATTCATTAACAGTTCACACAGAATGGTGATCCATTAACTGTTCACACAAAATGGTGATCCTTTAACTGTTCACACATAATGGTAATCTATAAACCATTCACACATAATAGTGATCCATTAACTGTTCATACAGAATGGTTATCCGTTAACTGTTCACACAGAATGGGGATCCTTTAACCGTTCACACAGAATGGTAATCCATTAATCTTTCACACAGAATGGTAATACATTAACGGTTCACACAGAATGCTGATCCAATAACCATTCACAATGTTAGCGTTCACCTCAAAAGATAACTAAACCTTTAAACATGTTAAACAGATTTATTAAGAAGGGATACAGTTACGATACTATTGTCAAGTCATTAAGGATGTCATATTTTGGTAATAATATTGATTCACTCATAGGGTCTTTGCATCAGAAATAAAACAATTATTCTAAGACCAGTTTTTGGCATAAAAGGGGTTATGTTCTTCTCATTTATTTCATGATGGTATGATACTAAAGCTCTAACCGGAAGGATTGTAATTGACTTTCATATGATGAAGACATTATCTTTTATAAGTTTAATTAACCAGTACACATTTTATTTTAGAGCCAGTTGAGGCCCTTCTCTTGGTGTGGAATTTTCTAGCTGCACTGAAGACCAATTGATGGCCTTTGGCTGTTATCTGTTCTCTGGTAGGGTTGTTGTCTCTTTGACATAATCCCCATTTCCATTCTTAATTTTACCAGTAACTTACCAAAGCTAACAAGGCATATAAAGCAGGTGGCTGAACAGAATGGTGATCCATCAACCTTTCACACATATATGTTACCAGTAATTCAACTACAAAGAAAAATATATATAATAGTCAAGAACATAGATTAAAGATGTTTGAAAGAACATTACACCCAGAGAATGTTGCCAACAGTTCACTACTTATAGTGCTATAGAAAACAATAAAATCATTTAGGTCCACAAATAAAACAGTCAAAACAGGTCAATTACTCGTCTTGATATTTGTTTTTAATTACATGACTAAATAGAATGAAATTCAAAACAGTGTGGCTGTGGCCATTGATTGACACATTAAATTCATCCATTGACTGGGACAATTTACGTGAACGTTTGTCTGTAACGACCACTGTTCACGACGTACCAACTATAGACATTTAAACTGTGGGGTCACCAAAGGTTTCTTAACGCCTTTAATTATAAAATAATTCGAAAAATTAATCAGGAATAACCTTTATGTTTTGATTTATATAATTGATATAAATCAAAACATCGTGTTATTTCTGATTAATTTTTCGAATTACTTTTTTAAGGTGTTGAGAACCTTTAGTGACCCCATAGTTTAAGTTTCTTTAAAAAGTACATAGTGAGCAGTGGTCGTTACATACAAACGTTCACCTAAATTGTCCAAGTCAATGGATGAATTTAATGTGTCAATCAATGACCACAGCCACACTGTTTTGAATTTCATTCTATCTACTATTACAACAGCTTGAAATATTTCACTAATATTAAGCATTCCAAAGTAATAACTCCATCAAAATTAATTAAGCATAACAATCTGTAACTTCTTACAACTAGCATGACTTGAAGAATAATGCAAAATTCTTTAAAAAAAA
The DNA here is from genome assembly GCF_965363235.1 of Mytilus galloprovincialis. Taxonomy (NCBI): domain Eukaryota; kingdom Metazoa; phylum Mollusca; class Bivalvia; order Mytilida; family Mytilidae; genus Mytilus; species Mytilus galloprovincialis. The sequence continues at coordinate 95,866,274 of NC_134841.1, read as the reverse complement.
TGCAATCTATTCATACCCAATTTTGAGTTTACATAAATGTGTGTCATTGTAAACATGGTAAAATAATCTATGGGCAAGAAATTGACATATTACTCTTTTATATTGAAATTATATCACATATGGGAAATCCTTATTAGACATATTAGACCGTAAAAAATAATAGAGATGTTGATATCAAGCATTTGTCTAGGGTGATGAGCATTCCAACAATACAAGACTGACAAAAATATATATCAAAAGATTGCCATACAGCCGTCATAGCCGTAATTATTGTGCATTCATTATCATTCTTTGGATACTAAATTTCATGGATTTTGAAGATATAGGTCAACCACAAATTTAAATGTTCAACACAGTTTACTTCTTTTAAAAGGCTTGTAAAAATATATACAGACTTTAGCAAATACATGAAACAAATATTCATGTAAATATAAGTCATCCACATAATCCATGAAAATTGATATCCATGAAAACAAGGATTTGTATAGTTAGATCTAACTATACAAATCCTTGATGAAAACAAGTAATCCACAGTATGTGTAAGTGTTTATGGAATAAATTGTGCACGAATTTCTAAAAGAAAAGCAAAAATTAGTTATACAGAATTCCTTTTTCAATATTTTAAGCTATAAAACTATAAATAAATATAAGATTTTACCTTCATCTTCATCTAGATGACTATTTGGTAACTGATGTAAAACTTCAGCTATTAGTCTAACACTTCTAGATCTAATACTAACATCTGTACTTGTTAAATACTTCCTGAAAAATAGGAGTATGTCAATTCATATTAAAACATTGCAACTGAAACAGAATAGGTATAACAAAAAAGCCTCACACATTTCATGCATTTCAAAACACTCATTTTTTGTGGGGTTAAAATTTCCTGGTTTTGTCTCTATATTAGATTTCATGGGGACTTATTTTCATGGTTTCCAATAAATGGAAGTGATATTATACATGTTGTATGAAGGTTTAATTTTTTGTGAAAGTTTTAATTTTGTGGATATATTCTTTCCACACCACGAAATAAACGAAATTAAATCCTCCACAAAAATGAGGTATGTCCAAGACACAATGTTGTGTCGATATAGACAATATCGATGATATCAATTCGATATCGATACACGACCTTTCGTATGTATGTTGTTATGTCCTCATGGCCTGAATCCTCTGTTTTAAATGTTGATATCGAATAGCTATCAACAAGCATTTCAAATCCCTAAACCTTTGTCTTTGTTGTGGATATCGACAATATTGAATCGTTATTGACAAACATCCCATAACTTGAACAACGACCTTAAACCCCTGTCTTTGTTGTCGATATCGACAAACCTCCTGTAACTTGAACAACGGCCTTAAACCCCTGTCTTGGTTGTCGATATCGACGATATCGAATCGATAAACATCCTGTAACTTGAATAACAGCCTGAAACCTCTGTCTTGGTTGTCGATATCGAAGATATCAAATCGATATCGACAAACATCACATAGCTTCATCAATATGCATTATTGTGTAGGTTGTTTATTCAATTAAGTGGTATAAATTGACTAAGTATCAACCATTCAATTAAGTGGTAATTGACTAAGTATCAACCATTACCTTGATTTTGTTATATTTTATATGACTTTTTTTTCGTAACATTGTGGTGATCGATGATATCATCCTTGAATATTCCCAATTAGCCTTCATATGGTGTCATGTCTCCATATTGAATTTGTTTTTTGTCAATCTATTCATTTTGATTCCCACATTTCATATATGAAAATTACTTTGACATTGAACATAACTGGCCAACCTTCTAGATCACCTGAATGTGTACCATTTTTCAGGGCCATGTTGTTTCTGTGTTTCAGTGTGTGTCATTTTCCCCCTTAATGTCCTCCTAATTGATTAATGCTTTGGATTAGATAGTCCTGGGTTGTCAACCCTTTGTAAGATTATGTTTTTTTCTCCTTTAATTTATATCCATATACTATATACATGTATCATCGGGGAGAGGTTTAAAATTTTCTATGTCGATATCGAATCAATATTATATCGCTGTTGTCGATATCAATGATATTGTCGTCGTTTGTTCATACATTTTTTAATTCAGAAATTTTAGAAATCGATTAGATATCGTGTAGTTATTGTCAATATTGACGACATCGCCAGTATGTATTTTCATGCTATCTTCATTCGTCATCAACAGTGTGTTTTGTCACGGTGAATTCGTTTGTCAATATCGATTAGATATTGTGTTGACATTGTAGATATCATCAATATCGACATCTTGTTTGGTCTTGGACATGTATGACAAAAATATTAGCTTTTTACAGTAGTGATACCATGCATGATACTGTACATGTAAGCACTATTTATCTCACATTTGTGTACATTGTTCAATAATGGTAACAATGAATATGCATGATACAAGAACAAATTTCTGACTTTACAGTACTATATATAGTATTCAAATTGTCTTATAACCGATTTTTTTTTTTATTTCAGCATTTATTTCCTACCATGTACAAATGATGTATACTTAAACTTTTTTTTTCCAATGATTGCTAATTTCTTAATATCCTGCCTGCCTATGTACATTTTTAGTATGTATTCAAAGACCTTCTCACTTAAATCAAACACAAAACAGATGTTCATTTTTGTTATTTGTGTTGGGTTGCTGTTCACTGACATTTACCATGATTACAATGATTTACCTCACATCTCCTTTTATTCATGTGTCTGAATAAGTTCTGACAGGTTAGACTCAGACTCATTAGGTTATACTTACTGAAGGTTCTCTATGAAGGTAACTAACTTTACTTCATTGTTGACAATATCTACAAAAAAACATGTACAAATTAGATCTTATTCAAATGTGAATTTAATATCTTCAGTGTAGCATATTTTATACCAGATGTTCCGCAGGGCACAGCTTTATACGACCGCAGAGGTTGAACCCTGAAAGGTTGGGAAAGTATGGACACAACTTTCAAGCTGGATTCAGGTCTAAATTTGGACTGTGATTAAATAGCTGACACATCATAGGTTTCTGACACAGAATGAATGTGGTCTAATGCACTTAACATTTTTGTTTTGCCTTTGAGCAATTCACTATGCTGTTGAATATTAATCCTCTCAAAAATATGTTTGAAGAAATTATCTTTTTATTTATGAAATCTGAAATGACAAAAATTAAACCCCCCCCCCATTTTTTTTTTTCACATCCCTCTTTCCCTTTTTCCAAAACTGATCTCAATTCAAATTTCTAATGGAGTTTGCAACAATAACTACTCATTTAAATACATCATAAAATATTCAAATGTAACAAAAGGTGCTTGTTATCACTGAATGGTAAAGATTGTTTTAATTTATCAGTTGGTAGTAAAAGTGAATATACATTGTATATTGTATAAAATAATGATTTAAGTTGACTCAACTACTATTATGGACAAAGAAAGATAACTCCAATCAATTGAAAATTTCTTGCTATTGCACAATAGTGTGCAATTAGATATTTCTGGCTATTGCGCAATACTGTGCAATTGAAAATATTTGCTATTGCACAATACTGTGCAATTGAAGATTTCTTGCTATTGCGCAATACTGAGCAATTGAAGATTTCTTGCTATTGCTGAATACTGTGCAATTGAATATTTCTTGCTATTGCACAATACTTAATATAATAATTTTGAATCCCGATTTGAACCAACTTGAAAACTAGGCCCATAAACAAAAATCTAAGTACATGTTTAGATTCAGCATATCAAAAAAGCCCAAGAATTCAATTTTTGTTAAAATCAAACTAAGTTTAATTTTGGACCCTTTGGACTTTAATGTAGACCAATTTGAAAACGGGACCAAAAATTCAGAATCTACATACACAGTTAGATTAGGCATATCAAAGAACCCCAATTATTCAATTTTTGTTGAAATCAAACAAAGTTTAATTTTGGACCCCGATTTGGACCAACTTGAAAACTGGGCCAATAATCAAAAATCTAAGTACATTTTTAAATTCAACATATTAAAGAACCCCAAGGATTCAATTTTTGTTAATATCAAACTAAGGTTAATTTTGGACCCTTTGGACCTTCATGTAGACCAATTTGAAAACAGGACCAAAAATTAAGAATCTACATACACAGTTAGATTTAGCATATCAAAGAACCCCAATTATTCAATTTTTGATGAAATCAAACAAAGTTTAATTTTGGACCCTTTGGGCCCCTTATTCCTAAACTGTTGGGACAAAAACTCCCAAAATCAATCCCAACCTTCCTTTTATAGTCATAAACCTTGTGTTTAAATTTCATAGATTTCTATTTACTTATACTAAAGTTATGGTGCAAAAACCAAAAAAAAGGCTGATTTGGGCCCCTTTTTGGCCCCTAATTCCTAAACTGTTCGGACCTCAACTCCCAAAATCAATCCCAACCTTTCTTTTGTGGTCATAAACCTTGTGTTTAAATTTCACTGATTTCTATTTACTTATACTAAAGTTATTGTGCGAAAACCAAGAATAATGCTTATTTGGGCCCTTTTTTGGCCCCTAATTCCTAAACTGTAGGAACTAAAACTCCAAAAATCAATCCCAACCTTCCTTTTGTGGTCATAAACCTTGTGTCAAAATTTCATAGATTTCTATTCACTTAAACTAAAGTTATAGTGCGAAAACCAAGAAAATGCTTATTTGGGCCCTTTTTGGCCCCTAATTCCTAAAATGTTGGGACCAAAACTCCCAAAATCTATCCCAACCTTCCTTTCTTGGTCATAAACCTTGTGTCAAAATTTCATCGATTTCTATTCACTTTTACTAAAGTTAGAGTGTGAAAACTAAAAGTATTCGGACGACGACGACGACGCAAGACAACGCCAACGTGATAGCAACATACGACGAAACATTAAAATTTTTGCGGTTGTATAAAAATCAACTGATTTGAAGAATTATGTTATTTATTTACAAATAATAAAGGTAATGGATAATTATTGGAGACCTCTGATAAATCTTGATTGAAGGAACATGTTGAGGAATCCCGATTTGATGCTGACATTAGCCGAAAATGGCTGATGATGACAGTAAGGTGCATTCCTACCCTCAATTATAACAACCTATTAATAAATTATGGTTCACTATTTTCATATTTTGTTCTAGACCATAGCCTCACCGGACACAATTACAAAGGATTTTTGAACTGTGATTAATATTTTTTATGTAGACTTCTTTTCTTGAATTGTTTATACCATAGAACTAAAGATGTATAAGGCTATACATAATTTTCTGTTCACGTTTGGATACTTTAGTAAGATTTGCGTGACCTCATTTTACGGGGCAAGTGAGCCTTATATAGACACAATTCCAAACAGCACTATATTGATATACAATGTATCTTGAAGAAGAAATCAAGGACAACAGTCTAGATTGATAAAAGCATATACACTAATCTTAATCTCAAACACATTTCCATAGGACACATGTAGGAAAATAAGATGCACAAGTTTGTATTTTACTTCAATTACTTCAGAAGTGGTTGCAGACATGGCAGTCGAAATGTCTGTTGAATGTGTAAAGGAAATATAAATTTGTTTTTGTGTTAGTTCCTCCTTTTAAGGAGCATTAAATTCAAGTTTATCCATTTCGGTGGTAAACTTATCATTCATCATGATATTTTTTAAATAGGTCAACATTTCTTACGGAGTTTTTAGATTAAGGTGGTACCCAACACCTTGACTAAAATTAATTTGGCTCTTTCATTTTCATAAAATTTTGACAAAGTACTTACTTTGACCCTTTGACAAAAACAGACCTTCCAACTTTGAAAACCTCCATGGGGGATTTTCCCCACGGTTTTTTTTTTAAGTGTATCGCTTCATCAGTTCATCTTATGAAAAACATAAAAATTTCAAAACATTTGAACCAACCATTTAATCAGAAAAATTACACTGGTTATATAGCAGTTTGACAGACAATACTTTTGATCATTGAGAAGCTTAATATTCCCTTATCAACACAATGTACATGATGTAATTGAAACGTTTAGCTGATTTTCAAAAAGTTATCTCCCTGTAGTGTTAGGTACCACCTTAAGTTAACATATGTTATTTTGACCAAAAATAAGATCACAAGTCTAAAAAAAAGTCAAATTGTGGGGTCATTTGGGCAAGATAAAAGGCATCACGCATATGAACAAAATCAGGAGATATTTTTCTTTCTATGTATTAACAAAAGAAGGCAATATGCACTTACCTATATGTTTTTGTTTTTTTTATTTTGCAGGCGAGATTGTCGTTCTTATAATATTTTCAGAATGATTTTGTCATGGTCATCAACATTCACAGAATTCACATGACTTGTATAAACAATTTAATAGGGTTTTTATTTATAGAAACATTTATTGATAAATATAAATAAAATAAAATATGATATCAGTGGGCCAAAATAGGAAATAATTCGTAATTGTGTCCAGTTGTACATGTACATGTAATTGCGTCCACTCAGGCTAGGGAAACCGATTGATTGGTGCAGTGAGTGATTCAGGGGAGGGTTCCTGGGGTTGGAACACCCATTTTTTTGGACGATCAATGTTTTGGTATGGGGACAAATAGTTCGAACCCCCCTTCCAATTTATAAAAAGGCTGGATCCGCCACTGTGTGTTTGCTTAAGGCCACAGTATAGAAAAAGATAATATATATATATATATTAAATGCTACTAATATCCAAAGGCACTTGTCTCAGAATATTTGTTTCTATATAATTTTATATGCACTTGTCTCAGAATTTTTTTCCCTATCATATATTGGGGAAAAAATTCTTAGAAGAGTGCCTGTGTAATGTCGTAATAAACAGGTCAGGAATTACCACCAATTGGTGGATTATACGGTACCTCAATTGACGTATAATCCACCAGTTGACATATAATGGTATACATGGTATATTGACCAATTGACGTATAATTTTTTTTTTAAAGCAAATTATTCAACATGTTCAACAAGGCGTCCCAGAAAAAAATTAAAAATAGCCTTGCCAGACGTCATAATTATTTGGACTAGTGTAAGACCACCTCCCCCTTTTTCTTCATTAGGCCGCTCAGCAGAAGATTTTTAATTAAATACGTGAACACATAAGTGATCAGCAATCAAAATAAATACCTTTTGTGACCGAGCTTATCGTTGTCCTTTGGTCTGCAACTGTATTTTCAATATAATTTTGAACACAACTTTCCAATTTCATGGGCGCAGCCATCTTTTTCAAGCTACAGTTGTCTCCCTTTAAATTCCCGCCAATTGCTCTTCCAACATTTTTTTTCTATCAATAAAATATCAAAAACTCAATAAGCCGTCGGATAAATACAGATTCTTTTTTAATATTTTGAAGACAAAAGTGAAGTTTACGATTATTTATTGGAAAATGAAGATACGTCAGTTGGTAAACTATTTATTATTTATAATAGCATGTGCTCAATTTTGGCTTTTTTTCTCTATGATATCATTTCCTATAACTCAGTCATTTGATTTTTATTTTTTGTAATAATCTTAAATTGTACAAGAATTTGCCAATGTTTGTCTGGTATATGAGCAATAAGGACATCTTGAAGTAACTTGCTAAACTGATTTTTTTGTGTAAAGCAAAATTAGTATAAAGCAAAACACCAAACTGGTATATGTACGACGTCACTGCGTTGCTCACACTGTTTTTGACTTAATCCGTTGGTTGTGTTCTGATTGATACATATATCTGGGAGAACGAGATTTATTTGAGTGTAACTTGTTGTTAGCTTTGAAAAAACTTTTAGTTCTATTTCGGGTGCTCTGTGTTAAATTGCCTTAATATTAGTTGCTTTTTTGTGTCTCGACTTAAGACTAATATACTGGTATAACTTTTTAATCATGAAAATTGTGATGAATAGAGATATAGTTCGACAGCAAATATGATAAGCTTTATAACTGAGCATCTAAATCAGGCCTAAAAAATAAGTAAAGGAGCAAACATATTGTGACTCATCTCGCAACTACATGAACATGATGAAGTCATTGTCATAAATGGCGATTTTAACAAATTGGTTTAGTGTTTTTACCTAACGTCTTAAAAACTATGCCCTTTTTTTAATATTAAAAAGATAAGCAAATTTTTAAGTTCTACAAATAAATCAATAGGATCGAAATTGTCAATCAACTCCTTAAAGGGTTTCTTAAAATTACAATAAGTTACAGTGTGACACGTTTTTCTTTTTCATTACTGCTCATTATCTATAGAACTACATATTACGGAGCAACATCAACTTGGTCTTGCCAATACGATCAGCATGACACGTTCTTCCAAGTGGATACTTAAAAATTCCAAAGATCTTTTAGAGTACATACAATCTAACTCTCTTTCATCGTGTAATAGTATTAATAAAACATTTGACTTTTCTACACTTTACACAAGTATTCCACATTCCAAACTAAAAGACAAATTGAAAGAGTTGGTATTGCTTTGTTTCATATTATTAAGAGGCTGACTTCATGCAGACAGGAATTTCTTAGGAAGAAGGACAATAAGTTAGCAATATCATTTAACTCTACTTTCCTCTATATAGATGATGTTCTTTCAAAAGCTAAATAATTCAAAATTTGGTGACTATGTTGAACTCATCTATCCCATCGAACTAGAGATAAAGGATACTACAAATACAGGTAAGTCGACCTCATATCTTGACTTACATCTAGAAATTGACAATGAGGGTCGGTTGAAAACAAAACATTGCGACAAAAGAGATGATTTCAGCTTTCCAACTGTAAACTTTCCATTTCTAAGTAGCAACATTCCAGCAGCACCTGCATACGGGGTATATGTCTCCCAATTGATACGATATTCCCGTGCTTGCATTTCCTATCATGATTTTCTTGATAGAGGGTTGCTGATCACAAGGAAGCTATTAAACCAAAAGTTCCAAATGGTGAAGTTGAAATCATTCCTTCGTAAATTTTACGGACGCCATCACGAGTAATTGGTTGACAGTTATGGAATAACCGTTTCACAAATGATATCGAATATGTTCCTTACGTCGTAACTACAATCCCCTTCCCTTTCATGAATGTGACCTACCGAATTAGACTATTTACGGGATTTTTTATCACATAAGCAACACGACGGGTGTCACATGTGGAGCAGGATCTGCTTACCCTTCCGGAGCACCTGAGATCACCCCTAGTTTTTTGTGGGGTTCGTGTTGCTTATTCTTTAGTTTTCAATGTTGTGTCATGTGTACTATTGTTTGTCTGTTTGTCTTTTTTTCATTTTTAGCCATGGCGTTGTCAGTTTATTTTCGATTTATGAGTTTGACTGCCCCTCTGGTATTTTCGTCCCTCTTTTGTTTCCTGCACATGTGTAGTTTCCATGAACTCAGTAGGCAACGTATTGATTTCATTTGATCAAGTATATTTAATTCAATTATACAAAATTTACAGACCTGAGCAACACAGGGAGTCCATCCAGTCTTTAGATATAAATCCACCTTGCCATCACTCCGTAGTGCGTCGTCCGTCCTCTAAAGTTACGGTACTTAAACTACAGCTCGAGATTAGCCAAATGCTTCGGGTTGTGTAATGTTCTTGTACAAGAGTTTCATCTATTATAACATAATACATCTGGGTTTTAAGCGGCGCCCTGCAAGTGCTTGCCTTTCAAGTTTGTTTAAATAAACAGTAGATTACTAAGTATCGCTGTTCAAAGTGAAAAGTCATAAATCGATTAAGAGAAAACATATCCGAGTCACAAACTAAAACTAAGGAAAACACATCACTATAAGAGGAAAACAGAAACACTGAAAAGCAACAAAATCACACCAAACATACATAGAAACGGACTATCTGATAACAACTGCCATATATTGAATTTATAAAGAAAATATTAAGAAAAAAAGGATGGATTGAACCTGGTCTTGCGGCTTGCCAAACATTCCGCTTATATGACTATACTTTTTCTCTCGTCAAAATGACGAAGGCTAGTGCAAAATCGATTCAAATGAAATCTACTTGAATAATTGTGTTACTGATGTTGTTATAGCTTTTTTGATGAATTATGACGCAATTGTTCATTTTTATACTGATTTAGATCATAACATAATGTTGAACTCCTTATTCGTGTTATTGACAATTTTACCTATTACGTCTGTTGTTGTTTTTTCACACATCGTTGTCAATATAATGGAATTTTTTGCGAACGTCATACATATTGCATTTTGCAAGTGATAGATCCGTGTTTTGCTTGCTCGGATTATTAATATTAAAAACAATATAATTCTTGTATCTATTCTATATTCTCAAAAATACATATGTACAGTTATACTACAAATCTACAACTCTCAGTCTATGGCCGCATGTGCTGTCCTTATCTATGGTCATACATATTCATCAGCTACGTAGGCGTGTCAGAATCGTATCATACGCGATAATGACCAGCCAGTACACACTGTAATGATTTTATTAACCAGTATTAAAAAGATAAACATATCACAAGTGAGAGGTTTAGCTAGCTGTAAAACCAGGTTTAATCCACATTTTGTACATAAGAATGACTGAACCAAGACAGGAATATAGCAGTTGCTATCCTTCGTTTGATGTGTTTGAGCTTTTGATTATGCCATTTGGTTAAATATGGACTTTAACACATGCTGTTGTTGCTTCTTAATATTCAGTGATGGTACTAGTCGGTCACAATGTATTACTTTGCAACATATACTGATTAAAGAAACAAGTCTATTAATTCCATCATGGTAACGATCACCCTTTTCATATGCTGGTTATATATATATATATACTGTTTTTCCCAGTCTTATGGTGCTGACCTGTTTGGTAGACCGATTAAGATAGGTGCTATCTGTGTTCTCCGGTCTTTTATATACTGCGGATGCTATCTGGTTCACTGGCTGTGTGCGGATTTATGTTCTATGTTAATTTGTCTTCTCATGCTGGTCTGATTTTGACTTCTGAATTTTATCTGATGGAGGTCGATAGTTACTATCAACACAGTGCCAGAGGTGTTTATTTTTGGCCATACTAATCTCAGGGTCTGTTTTTATTTCTATGAAGTCAGAGCTCATACAATCTTGATAGCTTTGTGTTTGTTGTTTGTAGGTCTATCATCACGTTATACGCTGTACCTGTACGTTGCTTGGAAAGTAGTCAGTTGATGAAATTTGACTGTTTTTTAGCCAAGTTTATGTACATAAGATATTGTCAGGATTACATGGGATAATAGTTCATTATGGTTTTGTTTTTATGATAGAGAGATTTAAAAACAAATTGCACTTATTATGACTTATTTATCTTGTTTATGTATAGATTTATGTGTGGGTGATGATGTCCTCATAAATACACCTGGACTATTTGAATTTGACATTGACTTTATTTTAAATACTGATTTTTTTTCTCAATTAAATATGATGATTTGAACAATGATTTGGAGAGAAATCAGTGTGGCATATCAAATTGTAAGCATTCCAAAGAAACATAAAACGAAGTAGTTTTACTTTAATTCGTCAACTTATATATATAAGAGTTGATACCTTGACAGTTAATGTGGATTTTGTCATACGTGTTAGAACAAAAAGGTTAATGTTTCCAGGTAAATAAACTCATCATAGATACCAGGACTAAATTTTATATACGTAATTCTTTATAAAACTGCTGTGGAAACCAAAGTAAATAAAGAAAATCTGACAAGGACAGAAAATATTCAGAATGTCAAGATCTGCATTCAGTTTCTTGCATTTTTTGTTATTCACCAAAATAATCAGACGACTCCATAACCGAGTAATTGCCCTTAAATGTTTAGCTTATGTGGTAATGTTTTTGTCTATTATCTAGAAAACTTAAAAAGTCATAAAGAAAATGTTAATAATAACGACGCAGCCGAATAAAACAAAATTAATCAATAATACCATATCTTCAAAAAGGCATTATGATCAAAAGTAAAAGCAGAAAAATACTGAACTCCACCATTGATGACTCCTTAGGAGTAATTGTCCTTATAATATGAAGAGTTCTGATTTTTTGTTGTGTTTTATCATTTATTATCTCAAACTAAAACAGAAACTTTAAACAACAAACATAATCAGCAATACAAAATGTATAAAAATGTGAATGTGACCGAAAATGTTTGAAACTATCTGGAAAATAAACTATAAATAAAGGCAGCAGTATTAAATAGCCATAATTCAATTAAGGAAAATAAATCCGTGGGTAAACTTGTAGACTTTTTCACCTCTGTCAGATGAACCACTGGCACTGTTTCTTTTGTCAGTGTGGATTAAAATTATTTTAAAATCCTATGAATTGTCACTATAAACATACACGGCCACAATAACAACGCGGTGCACTAATAAATTCGGTTAGATAAAAATATTGAACCAATACTTTGTACACTGTACATATCATACCAACAATATATCTACACATATATTACCTTAGTCTTAATTGCCACAACGTTTTGGAATTTTGGGTCCTCAATGCTCTTTAACTTTGTACTTGTTTGGCCATATAACTATTTTCATCTAAGCGTCACTGATGAGTTTTATATAGACGAAACGCGCGTCTGGCGTATTAAACTATAAGCCTGGTACCTTTGATACTTTTTACACCTCTTGGTCGATGCCACTACTGGTGGACGTTTCGTCCCCGAGGGTATCACAAACCCAGTAGTCAGCACTTCGGTGTTGACATGAATATCAATTACATGGTCCATTTTATAAATTTCCTGATTACAAAACTATGAATTTTTCTCAATACTAAGGATTTTCTGAACCCAGGCATAGATGACCTGAGCTGTATTTGGCACGACGTTATGGAGTCTTATGTAGACGAAACGCGAGTCTGGCGTATTGAATTATAAGCCTGGTACCTGTGATAACTATTTACACCACTGGGTCGATGCCACTGGTGGTGGACGTTTCGTCCCCGAGGGTATCACCAGCCCAGTAGTCAACACTTCGGTGTTGACATGAAAATCAATAATGTGGTCATTTTTATAAATTTCCTGTGTACAAAACTTTGAAATATTTTCGAAAAACTAAGGATTTTCTTATCCGAGGCATAGATTTACCTTAGTCGTATTTGGCACAACTTTTTGGAATTTTGGATCCTCAATGCTCTTCAACTTTGTACTTGTTTGGCTTTATAAATATTTTGATATGTGCGTCACTGATGAGTCTTATGTAGACGAAACGCGCGTCTGGCGTACTAAATTATAATCCTGGTACCTTTGATAACTATATAAGAGGAAAACAACGGAACAAAAGAAACATTGAAATGTCTGATTGCTGGAAATTGATCATGGTTCGGTTCCTTCCGTGCAATACATTATTTGTTAATAACAATTCTCAAAAAAAGAAACTTTGATACTTAAATTTACCTTGATCGTAAATCTCTACTTCAAATCCTACAACCTATGTCAAACATAATGGACACCCTGCATGCTGCGTTCCACAGGTGTTACTGTTTAGGCCATTTTTTTGTAATATCTTTTTTTCAAGTGGCATGGCGTATTTATACACCCCAAAATTGTGTTATTGTGCTATAGTCATTATGTATTTTTGTCTTTCATTTGTGCTTATGCAATTAGTCTATAGAGTGTTTGCATGCCATTTTGTTTTAGACATATTATTTGTTAAGTTTATATATTGACTGCAGTACCCAAATTTGTGACATATTAACCTATTCTATCTTTTTTTTTGCTCAACAATTGTTGTCAATATAATGATATTTTATACAACTGTCATACAAGTGCGAGTTTTAGCTAGTAATAGAACCAAATTTAATCTACCATTTCCTACAAAAGTTACCAGGAATATAACAGTTGTTTTCCATTTGTTGAGGGACTTTATATTTTGAATTTTCCATAGATTTTGGTATTTTTGTTATCTTACTTTTTACGTGAGCAGAAATCTTTGTGTCCTCAAGTATTACATTGATTACATACAGAAAAGGACCATGACAATTTTTAAAAGTTCATCTTTAAAATAAGGCTCTACAATACAAAACTATAAAAATGATTGCATAAAACATTTTATTAGAAAGAAAATCACAATGCACAAAATAAACAATGATAGATAAGAAATAACAAAAGATTATATCACAGAACAAAATATTCTAAGAAAACAGAATTTTTGGTCTAGTTATTGCACAAAGCATCAAATGCTTAAAACTCCTTCCTTTAGTTTGGTCGTTTCATGTATTGTATATTTCTTCATTTTCAGAAATCATATATGATAATGAAATGTAAATATTCCAGATGAAGGGCTTTCTGTTTCAAATTAATTGAAGCAATATTGAAATTATTGGCTTTTACAATAGTTGATATCTGTGCACAATTTAAAGTCTTTGACATTTAAATATACTAAAATATTACAAATACCATAGAATTCTTATGGCTATTTTTTTGTGTTTAAAGAATAATTACATTGTGAAGTTTGACACAATAACATTAAATTTTGATTAAATCTTAATGTAAACAGAAATATTGGCACTATCAAAGTGTCCTGACTAGATCAATTAATTAGTAAATACATAAACACACATATCTACAAATACAGATATATCTTATGCGCTATCAACCATAGCACACATAGGTATAATGAAATGAGAGTTACTAATCATTAAATACAGACTCTTAAGAGCCTATTGTCCAAAAACAAGCGTACAGTAGCAAATATCAAACATTTTATCAAAAATCTAATTTACTTAAATCAAGACACTTTTTTCATTAAATTTTTTTTGTTGTAAATGGCATCTGCTGAAAATTTATTCATAAATTTTAGACTTTCATATATGTTATATATTATTGTCAATAAATTCTTTTTGCAGTTAATTAGTAAATCATTCATAGGCGGATCCAGGGGGGGGGGGGGCCTGGGGGGCCCATGCCCCCCTTTTGTGGAAAAAATTTGGTTGATTATATAGGGAATCACTGAAGCATGACTGAAGCGGCCCCCCCCTTAGGCCAGTCAGCGGGCCCCACCTTATGAAAAGTTCTGGATCCGCCACTGTCATTGTTGAAGACCTAGGCAATTTTTTAATATTTTTAATGAGAAATAAGGTTGCTGTCACATTGACATATACTTTTATCTGTTTTAATTTAACTCATTAGTTTGACTCTTGGATAGACAAATTGATGCAAGTACGTAAGTATGTTTTTTGCTGAAAGTCCCAGTAACAACATTGTCAATAATGTATTTTTTTAAATAGATGATACTGTAATCGTTGTGTACTGTTATCATTTTGTACACTCGGGAAAAACTTCCCAAGTTGGTGTATAAATAAATGAATTTGAATCAGCGATCAAATAAAATAATTATAGACCTAATCAAATCTTGGAAAAAATCAAGACAATCTAAATAGGTCTGTTTACTTGTTTTTCAGACATTATAACACTTGAAATGAATAGGAAAAATAAATGCAATTTTTTATCATGTTTATACAAAAAATATGATGAATTAATAACAATTTTAAAAGTGAATTATAGTATAAATTTTTCATTCACTATTGACTAGTGACTGCTGGACAAATTTGTAACAGTTGCCTTAAAAACGTTATGTTTTTTTGTGTCAAACTATTATTCAAAATTTTTTAATTCAATCAATGTAAACAAAGTTATTGATCAATCAATAATTTTTGTGACATGCAAACAGAAGAATTGTGTCATAGAAAAGTTACAGAAACGGAATGAATTTAAAAGTAGTCTATTACAACTGAAGAATTCCATTCTATAGTCGCCGTCACGTAAAATTGGCACCATATTTTTTGTCAACAAAAATTTAAATATCAGCCGCATTTACTCAAGATGATGTTTTTCATTTAGCTGAAGTAAAATCCTGTCCAAATATCCACTACTGTCCTACCTTTTATTATGTTTTCACTGTATAATCCTGAATGACCTTCACAATATTAAATTATTTACATTGTAAAACCGCCATCTTGGTTTCTATGAAGATCTCTTATTCCATAACATTCGTTACTCTCCGTTAATATCATTGTCATTGATGATACAGTTTACCGCGCTTTTTACGTAAAGATGATGAAAAGCTCAGAGAGACACAAGAAAATGGAGAGCACGTGGAACTCCACAGCAACACTTCCGATAATAACAATGTCAGATTCCACCATATAAAACAATCTTGGATTATGTGAAGGTCAGGATTATACAGTGCAAACACTATAAAAGGTAGGACAGTAGTGGATATTTGGACAGGATTTTTCTTCCCCCCAATTCAAAAACATGATCTTTAGTAAACGCGATCGATATTTAAGAAAATTTTGACAAAAAACATGGTGCCAATTTAAAGTGGCGACTATAGTAGATATTATCATACAGAAACTGTATTATTTATAATTCAGTAAGAATTAGTTATTAAATTGTTAAATAATATTTGAAAACTCTATGAGGTGAAAAGCTATAGGCATCAAAACAAAATGATACATCAGAAACCCAAAACAGTTAGATAATTTAGTAGAATCACTTATATATGGAGCTGCCTCATATAAATGGAGATATTTTACATATTATATAATCAATAATTCATTATCATAAAATAGAGTGGATTTTTTTGTAAGCATAACTAGGAATATGAAGGGTGTTTGTCATTTTAAAAATGGAGCCTTAGGCCCAAAAAAGATTTCACAAGAAGGGGAAAAAAGATAAATTTTTTCATCATAGGGCTTGCTGTTATATATTTTTCTTTAATAATCATGAGTTAACTCCAAAATATTTTTGATTATCAATAATAAATTAAGGATATTCTTCAAACAGGGCAAGTAATAGATTTGTGTTCATGATATTGTAGAATTACATACTGCAGTTCCATGTAAATTCTATATTTGACTGTATAATATAAATAATATAAATTTAACCTAAAATGAAGATAATTAAAAGAAAACATGTCAAAGGAGTAGGTCCAGTAAGACCCCTTTTTGGCCCCAAAATATAGCAGTTTTACAAAGTTGTTAAAATGTAAACTTTTAGTTATTTATTGGACAGTAGAATGCTTCTGCTCCATAAATATGGGCTGTTTTTGACATAACAATGCACATATATCGGGGACGAGCACCATAAAGTCATGCTAAATTACTGAAATCTTCACAATTCTAGCATTTTAGTTAAATTTTAGACGGTTTTCATGTAAAACGAAAGTGGCCGCATTCGTGTTCATCCTTAATATTGAAATGTAAGTTGTATTTTATGATAATACATAAAATATATATAATGGTTGAGGATGAACACGGATGCGGCCACTTTCAACTTTGACAAAAACCATCTGAAAAGTGACATTTTTCGGCATATTTGGTAGATTTTTCATTTTTGAGCTTGAATGGGACCGTTTTTAATGACTAAATCAGTTAAAATATTTCACATAAACTAATTGATTCAAATGAAATAGACACTTAAGTGTTTAAAAAGTGGTCAAAATATTTCGTCAGATGAACTTGAAATTTGAGGCCAAAATCGGTCCTTACCGGACCTACTCCTTTTATGATCACCTATTCACATAAGCTAGCCTTCAATAACTGGTCAGTAAAAGGACCAAGAATTGAAGATGTAAATGCACATTTGTAAACAACAGATTGTCTCTGAATACTTCAGAAATATTATATAATTAGTAAACCAAGATAGAATAACTATAATTAACATAATCTTAAATAATGAGATGTTTTGTAATAAATTTTTTTACAATCAATCACTAAAAATAATAAAATATCTGAATAATTTAGAAACAAATAAATAGGGGATATCACTTGATTATACATATTCAACATATACATAAATTGTTAAAACATATCACAGACTATTCATATGGACGGATCAACAATTCTTAGTACACTTCCACAGTAAAGTCAGGTGTGGGTCAATACTTTAATTTATCCCAAATTTTCTATCTCCTTCCTCTCCAATAATATATTTAAAAATGAAAAAAAAAAAGCTTTCTTCAAGGGGTGATGCAGTTTAAAAAAATAGACCATGGCAATATTTAACAGTATTTAAATCAATGATTTACCCTGTTTAACAATGATTCAACAAAATATCAATCAAACATCTTATATTAAACTCCTTTTTTTATCAGAGTAATATCAAAATTACCAGAACCTGAAAATCGTAATCATCTATGCAAATAAGAAAGCCAAAACAATTTCCAATAGTAATATACTATATTGCAGGTCTACAGTTTGATTATTTGAGTACTAAAAGGATACATAAAGCAATACAGGATCTGTCATTAATGCTATCACATACCAAAATAACTTGGAATGTCCATTTCAGCCATTCAAGCTTAGTTTGCAGGTTTCGGTTTGTGACCCAGATTCGTTTCAATTAAATGGATTTATGACTATTGAACAGTGGTATACTACAATTGCTTTTATTTATATTTGTTGAGGGTTAATACGGTGTCTGGTGAATATCTCATATCACATTCATTTTCATTATATATTCCTCAAAAAAGTATACACCCAGTACTAGGGATGTGCTGTTATATAAACCATCACATGCATAGATAAAGGGTCATATATTTCATCAATTTTAGAGTCTGCATCAAATCACTGATTATCAGGTGATTTATTAATAGAAATTAACCTTTACTACCTTTCCTTCTGCATGTCTTATTATACATAAAGAATAAAATCTGTGTTTCGTATCACAAATTTAACATGTAAAATAAGCAATTATCTCAATAAACCATGACTATATGGCAGGACCAAACAAACATTGCTTTTGAATTAAGATGTTCCAATGATAATACAACTGCAAACCATAGATATATCATCAAACTACCTAGTCACACATTAATCATCTATAAGTATTGCTTTTAGACTATTATCAAAGGGAGACAATAATCACCAATTCATAAGATAAGTGTTGATCATATAGAAAAACACACAAAATATTATTTTAGGTGGTGGTTCACATTCATTTCAATTTACACATACAAACACAATTTGAAAGTCAAAAACAAAATATATCTTTTCACATAAAATACTTGACTTTTCTATAACATCATAACTACATTTATTGTGATGTCATAGAACTTAAAACTATTTTATATTTTCCATTATAACACCTTCTGTAAAGATATACATGGAAAATTAAAAGTTCAAATGTCAGTGATATATCGGGCTATTTAAGACCCTCATTTCACCCTGTAAGTTATTCCATAGAAGTATGTAGGATATTCTTATGTGGACTAAAACTTTCACTTATCTGATCCCAAATATACATATGGTGTAGAAACATTTTAATTTTCAATTTTAGATTATATAGGTTTAAGTCCACAGTAAAATCAATTATTCTTCATACCGTTTATCGGGTTATTTTCACGCAAGGTTTTGTTAGTGGTTTGATTCCTAGAAGAGACAGTTAAATCTTTTCCATGTTTAAGGCTCCTATTTCACAGCTTTCATTGCACATTTCAATAGACAGTGATATGTTCACATAGGATAAATGTCATGACAAAATACCTGCCAATAACATGGCAAAAAATATACAAAATTCCCCGATAAACAGCATTAAAATTTATCGAAACAGCGTAAGAACCTCCACATTTCCCCCAAATATAAAATTAACTTTTTAATTGCTGTAACAGCTTAGTTGCTGCAAAAAAGGTTGAAATCTCTCCAAAAATGTTTTGACCTGGAATGAAATGTGACCTCATTTTGTAACTCACTACATATTCATCTTTAAATCAAAACCAGCTCAATATCTTTAGTAATAAAGAAAACAAATCTGTACTTAAGACAAATTTGTGAAGGAAGGAAGGAATGAGAGACAGAAGAAGGGTTTTATGCCAAAACAACTTTTCCAAGACTATTTCTTGGTCTACGGTAATATTACAATTAATACTGTCATAGATTCTTCTCCATTCAAAATAAATATCAAATATAAACATAACAATGTCAACTTGACCAGCAAGATGACTTCAGATTACTTCAGACAAAACAATTCACTTTACTCAAGCATGCACTATGGATTACTCCAGTCCAAATCCTTCAGCATTCTCAATAGCAGTCAACAATTTCTGTCTCAGAGACTTTTTAGATTTGTAGCCTGGTAGTACTAGTTGGTTAAAACAGGTATGTGCCATAGGTAATCTGAAATTAAAATTTGAATCTTATATAGTATTATACCACACATTGTCAAGTGATTTACTTTTGCAGAATGATTTTTGTCGAGCCTTTCGACTTAAGTAAAAAAAGCCAGACATAGTGATCCTATATTCTGTCAGCGTTGTTGTGGGTGTTGTGGGCATTGTTGGCGGCGGCATCCACAAATATTCACTCTGTGGTTAAAGTTTTTAAAATTTTAATAACTTTCTTAAACCATCCTGGATTTATACGAAACTAAGACAGAAACTTGCTTATGTTCATAATATAGTATCCAGAAATAAATTTTGTAAAAATAGAATTCCATTTTTTCCATTTTTTACTTATAAATGGACTAAGTTTTTCTGCCAGGAAACATTACATTCACTCTGTGGTTAAAGTTTTTTTTAAATTTTAATAACTTTCTTAAACTATCCTTGATTTGTACCAAACATGGACAGAAGCTTGTTTATGGTCATAAGATAGTATCCAGAAGTAAATTTTGTAAAAAAAAAAATCCACATGTTACTTATAAATGGACTCAGATTTTCTTCCAGTTAACATTACATACAGTCTGCAGTTAAAGTTTTTAAACATTTATTAGATTCATAAACTATCCTGAATATTTACCAAACTTGAACAGAAGCTTCTAACAATCAAAAGATAGTATTGAGAGGAATATTTTATTGATTTTTTTCCTCATTTTTGTTGAGTCTGCGATTAACAGCAAAAGTAGGCGAGACACTGGGTTCCTCAGAACCCTTACAATTTCTTTTGCAGTAAATGCATTCATAATTTAAATTTTCCAATCTGTTCAGTTTCAGTGGAAATTTGGTTGATTTGTAACTTTTTATTCAAGGGGCAAAACAAGATGGCCTAATAATAGTCCTTTCCCTTTGTGCCTTTATAAAGTGACTTCAAAATTATGCTTTTGTCACATTTGCTGATCAAGGTACATGTATTTAACAGAGAAAAATGTAGCTAGTTAATAGAAAACTTACAGATCACTGCCACTAACTCTGGATATTTTAAACTGCATTTCACTCATACCACCAATAGGTATCCTGTCACTGCCAGTGGTAAACAATAAAAACTTCTTCTGTAAGTCTAATGGAAAGCTGAATAATATGTCCCAGAAATTCCTGAAAAATTAAACACATCACTTTTGTAAGTCAAATGAAAACTGAATAATGTCCCAAAAATACTTGAAAATTTGCAAAAAATCAATATGTTGTATTAAGCAGGGTGTTGGAATACTCAGTTTTTTCTGCAAAGGTAGGAATATTTTAGGACCAAAAATATGTGTCGGTTAAAGCAAGATGTTGGAATACTCAGGTGTTGGATGAGACAGGCTACACTGTATATGAGTCAAACTTCTAAACATTATTATTCTGTTTTTCTATTTTTGATGTTTATTAGCATTTTGTACAATTTGTATAAAAAAGTGAAGGTTTTGTATTAATGTCCAACCCTCTCACTTTTTATCACACAATTAATTATTCTATGATAGAATAATTTATTGTTTAAGCACTTTGAGCTATACATATTATGGTTGTCAGTTTTTGTTGGCAGAGGAAGTCACCAGAGAGAACTATGTCCTCCAGCAGGAAAACTTATTTAATTTAATTTGGTTGGGTTGTTGTCTCTTTGACATATTCCCCATTTCCATTCTAAATCTTATTTTAAACATTACATTATAATTTGTGTAGAACTTACTTGATAGCGGGATCGTTACTACTGTACCCATCATATACAGTCACTTTCTTCAGTTCCTTCATATCTAGGTTAGGATTACCACAAACTAACATTTCTACTTCCTGTGGTCGCAACATCTAACAAAGAAAACACAGGTTAGGATTACCACAAACTAACATTTCTACTTCCTGTGGTCGCAACATCTTACAAAGCAAACACAAATTTAGATAGAAAACTATACATTTCAAAATCAGGCAAAATCTAAACTTTCTATAAAAAAGAACAACAAAAAAACTTCAATATTTGTTTTTATATGTCTTAATTAGTATCAATTCTTCAACTTTGCATTAACTGTATTTTGAAAGACATGCACAAATTAAATGTTCCTGACAATATGCTTTAAATTTGTGGAATTAGGGTGATCACTGTCAAAAATACATAATAATGAAAAAACTTCAGACTTGTTTGGCTTGTGGATGCCAGGTTGTATATGCTATGACTCAATAAATATGGCTGGTTTATTACTTTTGTATCTGTCATACACATTAAGTTTGTCTCTGCACTTGTATTTGTCATAAAAAAACAAGTAAAACTGTGAGCAGTAACCGTGAGCTACTGCTCACTGATGATACCTGTGCAGAAATATTTCGGTAAACAGAAAGTTTTTGAGTGAAAAATCTGAAAACACATCATACAGTATAGCTGACTTATATATAAACCCTGAAACCAATTTTCAGAAATCCTTGTATTGTAAATCCTGAGAAAAATGTGATGAAAATTTTTAACTTTGCTATCATGTGTAAAGTGATACAAGCTTTCGGTAAACAGGAAGTTGTTGAGTGATGAATCTGAAAGCACATCACATTTTATAGCTTACATATATAAACCCTGAAACCCAAATTTCAGAAATCCTTGTATTGCAGTTCCTGAGAAAAATGTGATGAAAATTTTCAACTTGACTATCATGTGTAAAATATAAGTGTTCCGTAAACAAGAAGTTGTTGAGTGTAAATCTGAAAACGCGTCACACGATATAACTGACTTATATCAAACCGGAAACCAAATTTCAGAAATCCTTATCAGAAATTGTTCCAGAGAAAAATGTGACAAAAATATTCATGGGACGAACAGACTGAAGGATGGTCAGACAGAGGTTAAACAGTATACCCCTACTTTTTTTAAAACAACAAGTGAAGTATTTCAATTGATTGATTGATTGCTTAGGCTGAGTACAGTAATCATGCTTAAAATTTTAAAGGCAAGGTAAGATATTTCCATATATATATATATATATAGTACTTACAATCAAAGCATTTGATGCACAAACACTGTGGAAACCATGATAAAATGCTTGGAATTGTGGGTAAATTGATCTATTCAAAACCCAATCAACATACAACTGTACATATTCTACAAAAAAAAAAACAAAAAAAAAACTGTATATACTCAAGATATTGATGCACAAACACTGTGGAAACCATGGTAACATGCTTGGAATTGTGGGTAAATTGATCTATTCAAAACCTAATCAACATACAACTAAATATTCTACAGAAAAATAAAAATAAAAATAAAAACCATATATACTCAAGATAAATGATATACTGTCTTTTTTTTAATTGTTAACTAATTTTACATTTTGTTGGAATAATTTTCACCTAACAATCTTGTAGGTATAAATTTTTTAATTGCAGTTTTTTATAACTGTTGTACACCAAGTGGTGACTACTTGCAATAAATTGGTTCACACATATTTGATATCCAGTATTAGTATAAGCTGTAAAATTCATGCTCACCAATTTGACTCAAATTCTCATATATTTGATTTATAACATACTAAAACGTTTAATCCAAATTTTGATGTCAACTGAAGGGGGTCTCATTGGGGGGTTCTGATCCCAGATCCCACTTACTGTATGTTAGATTCCCTTAGCCCGCTTACACTATGTACATAAGCAATTTTCATTTTTATACGCCCGTCAAAATTTTGACGGGACGTATTATGGTATACAAATGTCCGGTGTCCGTCCGTCTGTCCGTCTGTCCGGCGTAAACATGTCGCACCGTAACTTGAGAACGACTTATCCAAATTTCATGAAACTTTATGTAGTTGTTTCTTATGATGGTCAAATGATCTGTATACTTTTTGGTGAAAATAAGATTTAAACTTTTTGAGTTACGGCACTTTGTAACTAAAACAGGGGTGTGTTTTTTTTTCACATGTCGCACCGTATCTCAAAAACGTTTCTTGATTATTGCTTAAAACTTTACACACTTCTTAGTTATATTAATCTTAATATCTGTATACTTTTTGGTGATGATTCAAAATTTCATTTTTGAGTTTTTGAGTATTTTGTAAAAAAGGGAGAGGTTTTTTTTACATGTCGTGCTGTATCTCAAAAACGATTTATGATTATTGCTTAAAACTTTACACACTTCTTTGTTATATTAATCTAAAGATCTGTATACTTTTTGGTGATGATTAAAAATTTCATTTTTGAGTTTTTGAGTATTTTGTAAAAAAGGGGGAGGTTTTTTTTACATGTCGCGCTGTATCTCAAAAACGATTTATGATTATTGCTTGAAACTGTACACCGCTCATGGCGCAGCTGTTTATTTTGTAATTGCTCGTGTCCCTCTAGACATCATTTCCCATTTTCACGGCACAATAATTTGACTTTCTCTTGTCACGTTTACAAAAAATCCGCAGTCCCGAGTCACGTTTTGACCCCAAATGAGACCCAAACTAAAGGATGGAGGTTCAAACTCTCTACTAATATAACACATCACATGAAATAGCATGAATGAATGGAATATATAAAACCATCTAACAAAGACACATATGTTTATTGACATTTTCTTTCCTTCATGAATGAGTTGGTATTACAAGTAAATCACCCTACCTTCCCTATTGGCTTTAGTGACAGATATATCAGCACCACCTGGCTTTAATTCTACAGTTTTAACAGATCCAAATTCAGACTGAGATACCTGTGTAAAAATAGAAAGACATAATAAGAATAGGAGGATTATAATTCTTATACAATTAGCATGTCTACAAATACTTCAATGTTATTGGTTCATTAGAAACTTTTTTACTAGCCTATATGAACAATATGTCCTTTCACCCTGATACACATGAACAAAATAATGAGGTTCTATGAAAAATTAAATTAAATGAAAAAGAAAATATCTACAGGCTTTTAATGTGTTAATTGGGCTGCTGGACTTGCAAACAATTCCAGTTTACACATACATGCTTTAGAAAAATGTGTTCTAATCTAAAAATAACTTGTGTAATGAGAGTTTCTTTTGTTTACATTTTTTTAAAGGCAATGAAAGACAGTATTTACAGGATGACCTTGCCAGTTTTACCAATCATTTCAACATAAACTCCTGCATATAATAACCTTCAAAAACATGTGAATCAGTTGTCCTCGAATATTAAAATAAAATAAAAAGATAAAAGAAACAAAAAAAATAATATTGTTTATCGACAAAAAAATAATTTTGTTTTATTTCATATCTTCACTCTGGACATAAGTCAATTTTTTTTAATGTAGGTTTAAATCAGTTATAGTTTTGACAAGATAAAAGATTTTGGACTGGTTAATTTCTTATTAAAAAGGCACACAGTTAAACAAAAGTTACCTGAAAGGTTAAACCAAAATCATCTTCTACATCACCATCATAAATCAACAAATCTTTCAAACCACTAGCTACTTCCTGTAAAGAAATTCGATATTAGCAAAGATTTTTAAAGATGTTACAGTTTTATCTATTTATCTATAAAAAAAGTTTTATGTGTTTTAAAAATAAACTCTCACCAACATCAATTTATTAATAATATCCCACTTTGTCATTGATAAAATGATGATAACAATTCATATTTCTCTGTTTAACATGTATTTGAGGATCAACATTTATTATACATACCGGTTGGACGGTTTTGAGATCATTTACAGTTAATGGTGTGACTCCAACAACAGCTCTGGGGTTATTATATGGTACTACAGCAGGGCTCAGCAACTTCTTGTAACAACAGGCAGGAAATCTTATATCCAGTATGATACTATTGTAAACTGCTAAACCCATTAACTTATAAGTGTTAAGGATTATTTTACAAGGTGCAAGTGATTAAAATAGTCATCATACAAATGACTGTAAATTATTATTATATTGATGTTTTGGGAGGCGACTTTCCTGGTATCTCAATAATTGTGCTCTTTGCTAAAAGTATAAAAGTGTCTGTATAAAAAAATTCCAGTTTGATTTCTGTATGAGCAACACATGTTTCTAGTATAACCTTACTGAGGTTCACTGAAGATTAAACTTTAGTGAATCAAAACAATTATATTATGTCTGACAACATCACATCCTTTACCAAAATCCAGATCCCCCTCGTTTATATTATGTCTGACAGCATCACATCCTTTACCAAAATCCAGATCCCCCTCGTTTGTTTTATTTATAAAGATAAGACAATACATGGCACTATTTTCTGTTTGGAGAGACATTACATAAACCAATAAAACAATATTTTCAAAATTATTATATCACCTGATCTTTAAAGGTATGAATCTAAAAAAACAAATCCTCAGGGTCCTGAACAGAACCCGGAATAGGAAATAAAATTAAACAACTATGATTTCCAAAACACAAGTCCAAGATTTGTGTACTTTTTATCAGATTTCATTGAGAAAATTCAAGGGGCCTTATCAGAAAATTCAAAACTGTCTTCAAGTTGCAAGCGAGTCTTAATATCAAAATTTGTTAATCTTAAGATCAGAAATTGTTTAACAAACAATAAGTTTACACACTCATACCAGAGTGAAGTTATAAACAATGAAAATATACACAAAATTTAAATGAAACAAGTGACTTCTGTCACGTCTGAAGAAGGATACAACTCCTACCAGGTTAAATTCTTGGTAGGTTTCACACTGAGCAGAACTAAACCAATGTACACCAGCCTTCTTGTCATATGTAAACATACCTGAAAAATACATCATAAATTATAGCTTTAGGTAAAAATATATAAAATTTATGTTAGGGGCTTATATTTGATGACATTTGCTGCACATCATTCTGTAACGTATGGTAGAGCGAGGTTTGAAAACAAAAAAATGAAAACCATCCAGAAAAATTGACCTGATCTTATTGCTTCAAAGATGTTATTATCAAGTGGAAACACCTTGAAGGCAATATTTCCAAACCTTAAATGTATTATTATAATAAACATAACATAATATAGCTCTCTCTAGAAACATCAGTTTTTATAAGGAATCTTCTAAACAGCTGTTCCTTTAAAACATACATGGTACCCAGGGAAGGCACTTATAACCTTGCGTAGCCACCTATAGAGGCAAATCAAAACTTCACATTTCACCAATGCAAAAACAAAGATGACACCTACCCATAGCTGAGACTCAGATGTGTCTTCCCTGGGTTCGATGTATGTTTTTTTATGGAAGAGCCCTCTTATAGTTTGCTGTTTTTTATGTGTTATAACAGTTGCAAACATCAACTTGAATTTGCAGAGTTTTGATGTACAATGTAGCTTATAGCTTGATTACTTATCCATACAAATTTAAATCATTCACTTTACAAATTAGGGCTTGCAAACATAGATTTTGGCTGTTTTTCTTGCATATCTATATATAGTATATATTGATCATCTCACCATAATCCGAATGAAATATTTGGCGTAGTAGGAGAAGAAACCATTCTTTCGTCAGTCCTCCCATATCAAGACCTGGTTCACCAACAAATGTAACTTTCAGTTTCTTTTTTAAATCATGCTGTTTTTCTGCAATCTGTGAAATTTCAGATTGAACATACAAAAAGTCATAACATCTCATTATGACAACTTATTTAAAATTGTAATGAATTAAATAGTAAAACTTGAGTAACATGGAAAATTATTTAGCATAACAAATTTTTAAAAACAAATCATGAACTTCAACACAATAAGTCTAAGGACATTTGACGTGTTCACAGAATTGTTTTTACAATCCACATAACAATGTATGCAATAAATATATATCAAACATTACCTCATTTAAAGAGTCGGAGACCAGATACGCTCTCCTAATGTTTAGGTTCAGAAACAACATCCCTACATCTGGTAGTTGTCGTCTTTGCACCTTGGCCACTAAACTTCTCTGTAAAATATATGTTCTTTAGTGAACTACAACATGGCCATAAAATAAGACAAATCTCAACCTGGGACCAAATGATGTAGAAGTTCGCATGTATAGGTCACTGAATTGCCTTCAACATGTATAGGTCACTGAATGACCTTCACCATGTATAGGTCACTGAATGGCCTTCAACATGCGTCTAACCAGTCTTTAATCTTACTCAATGCATGCTTAGCAGATAAGCAATTAATATCAATTTTGAATTATTGACTTAGCTGAGGATTAAACCCACAACTTTAAAAAAAGATTTGGAGAGCAATTTTCTAAACTTACACTTTTTGTATTGAAGTAAGAAATAACATACAATTTAAAAATAAAATGAATAAATGGCCAACAAGTATAACAGTATAATCATTTCTATAAAAATTCTTCAACATCAGAGTTAACATCCCAGTCTTTAATTTGATCAGGGAACAATTGATATCTTAAAATCTCATTCAATTTTTTTGTTGCCAGAATCATAAATATTTCTATGTCTGTATGAACAAAGTTTTCTTGTCTTTCATCATCATATCAAAGCATAAGAAAGTTTTGGCCTCCAAATTTTAATGTAAAAAAGAAGATGTGTATGATTGTCAATGAGACAACTCTTCACAAGAGACCAAACGACACATAATTGCCAATGAGACAACTCTTCACAAAAGACCAAATGACACATGATTGTCAATGAGACAACTCTTCACAAGAGACCAAATGACACATGATTGTCAATGAGACAACTCTTCACAAGAGACCAAACGCCACATGATTGTCAATGAGACAACTCTTCACAAGAGACCAAACGCCACATGATTGTCAATGAGACAACTCTTCACAAGAGACCAAACGCCACATGATTGTCAATGAGACTACTCTTCACAAGAGACCAAACGCCACATGATTGTCAATGAGACAACTCTTCACAAGAGACCAAACGACACATGATTGTCAATGAGACAACTCTTCACAAGAGACCAAACGACACACGATTGTCAATGAGACAACTCTTCACAAGAGACCAAACGACACACAATTGTCAATGAGACAACTCTTCACAACAGACCAAACGACACGTGATTGTCAATGAGACAACTCTTCACAAGAGACCAAACGACACATGATTGTCAATGAGACAACTCTTCACAACAGACCAAACGACACATGATTGTCAATGAGACAACTCTTCACAAGAGACCAAATGCCACATGATTGTCAATGAGACAACTCTTCACAAGAGACCAAACGACACATGATTGTCAATGAGACAACTCTTCACAAGAGACCAAATGACACATGATTGTCAATGAGACAACTCTTCACAAGAGACCAAACGACACATGATTGTCAATGAGACAACTCTTCACAAGAGACCAAATGACACATGATTGTCAATGAGACAACTCTTCACAAGAGACAAAACGACACATGATTGTCAATGAGACAACTCTTCACAACAGACCAAACGACACATGATTGACAATGAGACAACTCTTCACAAGAGACCAAACGACACACGATTGTCAATGAGACAAAACTTCACAAGAGACCAAACGACACAAGATTGTCAATGAGACAACTCTTCACAAGAGACCAAATGACACATGATTGTCAATGAGACAACTCTTCACAAGAGACCAAACGCCACATGATTGTCAATGAGACAACTCTTCACAACAGACCAAACGACACGTGATTGTCAATGAGACAACTCTTCACAAGAGACCAAACAACACACGATTGTCAATGAGACAACTCTTCACAAGAGACCAAATGACACATGATTGTCAATGAGACAACTCTTCACAAGAGACCAAACGACACATGATTGTCAATGAGACAAAACTTCACAAGAGACCAAATGACACATGATTGTCAATGAGACAACTCTTCACAAGAGACAAAACGACACATGATTGTCAATGAGACAACTCTTCACAACAGACCAAACGACACACGATTGTCAATGAGACAAAACTTCACAAGAGACCAAACGACACATGATTGTCAATGAGACAACTCTTCACAAGAGACAAAACGACACATGATTGTCAATGAAACAACTCTTCACAAGAGACCAAATGACACAGAAAGTTACAACTACAGGTCACTGTACAGTCTTAAATCAATAACCAAAGCCTCATACCTCATTGTCCAAAGTCCACACAAGTTTTTATTTTATACAGCAAAATAAAATATTGGTCCTATAAAAGGCTATTTAAATGTCATTTGAAGTACAATAAAAAATTTGTAGAGATTTCTGCTTTTTCACAACTTAAACAATATATTTTTGAAAAGAGAATAATACAAACTGCATTTAAAAAAGTATGAAAGAATTTTGTCAGTTATTGTTTTTACCCCTATACTTCTCTACACCAGTTTTCAACAGACTGTACCATACAATAAATACCTTACTTCTAAATCAGTAACAACAGGCTGTACCATACAATAAATACCTTACTTCTTAATCAGTAACAACAGACTGTACCATACAATAAATACCTTACTTCTAAATCAGTAACAACAGACTGTACCATACAATAAATACCTTACTTCTTAATCAGTAACAACAGACTGTACCATACAATAAATACCTTACTTCTAAATCAGTAACAACAGACTGTACCATACAATAAATACCTTACTTCTAAATCAGTAACAACAGACTGTACCATACAATAAATATCTTACTTCTAAATCAGTAACAACAGACTGTACCATACAATACGTACCTTACTTCTTAATCAGTAACACCAGACTGTACCATACAATACGTACCTTACTTCTAAATCAGTAACACCAGACTGTACCATACAATACATACCTTACTTCTTAATCAGTAACACCAGACTGTACCATACAATAAATACCTTACTTCTAAATCAGTAACAACAGACTGTACCATACAATAAATACCTTACTTCTAAATCAGTAACAACAGACTGTACCATACAATAAATACCTTACTTCTAAATCAGTAACAACAGACTGTACCATACAATAAATACCTTACTTCTAAATCAGTAACAACAGACTGTACCATACAATAAATACCTTACTTCTAAATCAGTAACAACAGACTGTACCATACAATAAATACCTTACTTCTAAATCAGTAACAACAGACTGTACCATACAATAAATACCTTACTTCTAAATCAGTAACAACAGACTGTACCATACAATAAATACCTTACTTCTAAATCAGTAACAACAGACTGTACCATACAATAAATACCTTACTTCTAAATCAGTAACAACAGACTGTACCATACAATAAATACCTTACTTCTAAATCAGTAACAACAGACTGTACCATACAATAAATACCTTACTTCTAAATCAGTAACAACAGACTGTACCATACAATAAATACCTTACTTCTAAATCAGTAACAACAGACTGTACCATACAATAAATACCTTACTTCTAAATCAGTAACACCAGACTGTACCATACAATAAATACCTTACTTCTTAATCAGTAACACCAGACTGTACCATACAATAAATACCTTACTTCTAAATCAGTAACACCAGACTGTACCATACAATAAATACCTTACTTCTAAATCAGTAACAACAGACTGTACCATACAATAAATACCTTACTTCTAAATCAGTAACAACAGACTGTACCATACAATAAATACCTTACTTCTAAATCAGTAACAACAGACTGTACCATACAATAAATACCTTACTTCTAAATCAGTAACAAAACATTAAGGGGATGTAACTGAGTATGTTTTGATATTAAATGATTTAATACAAACCCTGGCCATTATAATCATTTGTTGTTCTGAATCTCGTTGTAAAATTGTTCTCTTTGCTGTAATACTTAAAATGAATGGATATTGACAGAAGGAAAATCTGAAAATAAAAAGTAGACAATGAATATGTGATGTTGTTTGTAAAAATGAATCATATGAACTTTTTTATACTGTATAGGTAAAACAGCTGAACTTTTATTCCCTACAAAATTACCGAGTGGGGAACCATGCTGACTCACAGGAAATAGTCTGGAGATCAAAATTTGTATGTCTTAGCAGCAATCAATAAAATTTAAGCTATTGTAATCCTTTTTCCAAAAATTTCTACTACAAATTTTGCAACAGAGATATTCTGTTGTTTTTTTGTGGTTACTTTAATAGTATCCTGTGCATGGTTAGTTCCATGATTTTGACTCTCACTTCTTAAATTGAAATAAGTAAAATGAAACAACTATAATCACATTAAGGCACTTTATCTTTAAAGGGATTAAACCAGGGCAAGTGAGATAAATTGAATTTTTAAATTGTTCTAAATGGTGAGTTTCACCAAATACCTGATCATAAATAAGGAGAGAAAGGGAGATAACTCCTTAACTTAAGTTAATTAGCATACTATACTTACCCAGCACAGGAGCTAGGATTTTGCCATGTATAATACTCAGCCATCAGATCTAAGTGATCTAGGGTTGGGTTGTAAAACTCATAGAATGGCACCAAAGGAGGACTAGATAAATTATTGGCAGCATCTAAAATTCAAAGCAAATCTTTTAGTAAAGCAGTAACAATGATATTAAAACATATTTTTTAGAGCATGTCTTGTCAATGTAATTCAATAATCATTTTATATCAATATTTACTGATTATTCATGAAAAAAATGCAAAGAACAATTGCTTAACCCTCTCCCTTTCACACCGGTACAGCTTACCGGTGAAACCAATTTCAAGATTTTTTTGAGACATTTAGACATGTTTAATCGCATTTGCTGACGTACAGATGTGGTTAAGGGCTCATATTAATCCTCAGATAACCAGCAATGCGATTTGATGTGCATCAAACCTCTATCATTATTAGATAATAAACAAGTCGCCCCTTACTGATGTGTAATTTTTCTGTAAAAACCATTTACTTTTCTTCAAATTTTGAGGGATATTCTCAAAAAGAGGTGCAAAGAAAACTGCTCTTTTAAGAGGATTTATGTCTTTTTTCAATAACTGTGCAGTGAGTTTTTGAAGAATAGTATTAAACTAATAGTTCTAACTTGTACACTAGTTGCAATTGTAATTTTTAGTGAAGCAGCGCAATCACAAACTTGAATTACGCTAAAAATCTGAAGTCATTTCTGAAAGATATTATGAGAAAAGAGACAAAAACCGCTAAAATATTCTGAATTTTTTTGGCAAAGTTGAAATAGATGTAACAAAACATGGTTTCGTAAGTGTTGCCGTATACTAAAGTTGAAAACACTTTTGTTTGAATAAAGAAACATGTATATTTCAATGAAAAAATGACAGTTTAAAGAGTGGATTCCTCCTAGATTTCCGTAAAAATCATGCATTTGGCAACAAAAAATTATCATCTGAACACATAATTCCAAAAAGAAAACAAACTGGGTGAGAATCTTTATAGTATTTTTTTTTCTCACTTCTTTCGTAGTAGTAGACTTCAGTACTTAAATTTCGATAAAATCACTACAATGCCAGTGGCGCAGGGGTACGCTGATCTATCCCAAGGCGCTAAGATTGAGAGTTCGAATCTCACTGCCGGAGTTGGAAAAATAATTTCCTATATTAAATGTAACTTAACTTAACTTTACTTTCAATTTCAAAAAGGAAACCTACGAATTTTTTTTTAAAAGAATGTGTGTGCAAAATTGCCCCCCCCCCCCCTTTTTTTCCCCTTTGCTCCATCGGGCTCGGTCAAGGGTGTCCCAGATCGAGCTGACATTGGTAATTCAATGAATTTTCCCTTGTAAAATCAAAGTTTAGGTTGCTGATTGATTGAAAACGAATCAGAAAAATAACTAGGGTCCTAGTTTGAAATCGGACAAAAAGAGCATCTAAAATCAATTATTTTGAAGGTTATGGACATCGATATTTCAAGGCCTATAGCACGTTATGCGTCTATTTATAGCACTATGATAACTTATATGGCTTCAACAGACTCGAGGCATTGTGTTTCCATCAAAACCTGACCCTATTAGCCCACCAATATGTCTCTGCACGACTGTTTGCCCAAGGATTTCGTATTTTTTCACTTTTTCTCCAACAGTCACGTGACTTTTGGAAATATACCACGTGACCAAAAAATGACGAATTATCTTCAAACTTAATTTTTTGAAATATTTTACCAATTATCTTTCATTTGAGCCCAACATGGCATGTGTATGACCATTGATGCGAATTCTGTATTCATTTAAACTTTGATAATGTATTTTCGATAAGTAAAGGTCTAAAATGCATAAAAGGGAAAGGATTAAAGAGAAAGAATTTAAACCTTAGTTTATGTGTTTGCTTATGCAGCAGTTTTACAAATTTAAGGAACTGATTTTTTTATTAATTCATTAATTGTTGGTGTTCAACACCAATTACAGCACTTTTGGCTATTCCATGGGTGTTATTTTTATCTATTGAGGAAATCAATTCTCGATAAGAACCATGAACTTCTGCAGGAAAATTGTTAATCCTAGTTTTTACAGATGAGAGTTTAAACACAATTTGCCACAAACATGGTTCGAACTTGCAACCTTAGTGTTAACTGTAAATAAGTGACAGTATTTCTTGTTTTAAAATATTCAAAATTACATGCATTTGCATTATCACATAGATGAAACTGTTATTATAATATTTCATAACTTACTTATTAATGCCATGACTTTGGTGGCACTAGGAACCCACCATGAACACTTTTGCATAGGAGGTAAATCTTGTGGACGAGGAGGGAATAGACGGATTGATATGAAACTATGGAGGCGTTTTATAAGCTTCCTGACAGGAACAGATTTCAGCCTGTAATCATAAAAGAAAAAGAAATTAAATATGAATATTTGACTGTTATTCCTCACTTATTAAATGCATAAAGAATGTGGTATGATTTCTCATTGAATTATTTTTCTTTCACTGGTTGTCCCAAATGTGTAGTATAGTATAGTCAAAACCATCTCAATTGTAAACCCAAAGCTGTACAATTATATCATAGACTATGAGTTATAAAACTTGCTTCATTCTATGTTAATTTTGAATATTAATGTACTTTCTTCTCTCAATCCCCTCCTGAAATAACATTTCAATTATTATGAAAGTACATAATTCACAGTTTCCAATAGGATTATAAATCTATAGACTTTATACTTCCTGATTTCAGATTTTTACAACTAACAAAATTCTTGTTAAAATACTGAAATGAATTACAATTCCTCCCCCACAAATTAAATTAAAACATTTTTACTAAAGATATAATATATTGTTTCAAGAAATCCATAAGGAATTTGACATGGTAAATATTGCATTTATATCTAATGCTTGATCCTTTTCATGTTTATTTTTTTCTGATAGTCATGTTGCTAAATGCTTTGATGCTGACATTAACGATGACATATAAATAAATATCAAATTCTCCATGGATTTCTACCTTCTGATCCAATGGACAAGGAAATGGTGATCATGATCATTCAAGGCTGCAATCTGTCGTAACATGTGAGCAAATATTACATATGTAGAGGCACTCTCAAACTGAGGATTCTGAAAAGAGAAAACACATCAAATATTACATATGTAGAGGCACTCTCAAACTGAGGATTCTGAAAAGAGAAAACACATCAAATATTACATATGTAGAGGCACTCTCAAACTGAGGATTCTGAAAAGAGTAGAAACTTCAAATATAACATATGTAGAGGCACTCTGAAATTGAGGATTCTGAAAAGAGTAGAAACTTCAAATATAACATATGTAGAGGCACTCTGAAATTGAGGATTCTGAAAAGAGTAGAAACATCAAATATTATATATTTAGAGGCACTCTCAAAATGAGAAGATGTGGTATGATTGCCAATAAATTCTTTAATAACAGTAAGGAAACTACTTCAAAGCACAGAAATATTAGCTGTAGAACACTAATACTAGAAGCTGAGATAAAACAGTGTCTGACAAATTCTATGTACATTTTTACCTTTTGGTAGCCAATTCATTTAGTAGGGACCTTCCTCATGAGTGCTCAAAGAGGCCTTAATTAAGCAGATAAATATAGTTTCTACAACTGCATTAAGTGTGATACTATATCTATTTACCCACTCGTGACATTAAAATTTGTAAACATAACTTTCAAGAGTGGATAAATTTCATATTGCACAAGATTTGGTGGCTGAATCTGTTTCTCTAGTAATTTTTTAAGACAATATACAGACAAATGCAATTCTTCTTTTCTAACAACTTGAGATGTGTTCCTTCTATGTGATGTAATCAGGCATGGTAGGCTTTGTTTTATGAAGTTAAAATAGAATTTCAGAGGAAAGCAAGAAAACTTAATGCCACAATTGAATTCTGACCATGAAGAACTGAAGATCAAAGGAACCACACATTGATTAATTAAAAATAATCAGCAGGTCAGGAAACGGAATTAAATTCAGTAAGAATTAGAGAAACAGTATTTTACTTTCTCAATAAAATTACACATGGCACAGAATCTGACACTTGTTATATAAATATATATTTATTTATCAGTTATTGCCTCATCCTTCCAAAAAAACTTCCCCTTTCTAAAAAGTTAAGAGTATCTTCATTATAGGGTAGGATCCTTGTCTCTAGTAAAATGAACCTATATTTTGGCATGGACATGAATCATAGTCCTAGATTACTTATAGATTTTCTCTAAGCAGTCATTAAAACATCAATAAAACAAGTAATCTAGTTAAAAAAAGCTTCAAATGCCATGTTAATTTCAATATAAGGTTACAATGAAAATTACGACAATTGTTTGTTGACATCCAAGATCCTAATATTTGTTTAACAAATTTAACGTGTCAATGATATAATAGACGTATTTCCCTTACTTAATGTTGTAATCATAGATCTGGAGCATTACTGGAAAGGAGTGATCAATTATTAAATACCCGTATTGAATGAGAAGTCTGTGTTTACTATAACAATCAATGTTACCTAGGATGGTACAGGAAATAGAGGTGAAATGGAAGAACTATTCAGGGCTTTTTACGTCATGCTTTTTATGCAGACAGATTTTTGTTCTTTTTTGTAAATTGAAGGAAAGTTACAATGAGTGAACTATATGTTTATTCATTTTAATTAGTACATATGTTTAAAATAATTGTAGATTTTTATTTAAACGTTTATAACATCAATTTTAAAAATATAAAAAATCAGGGTCAAAACCTCAAATAAAAAGCATAAGGTTGCAATATTTTTGACTATAATCAATGCAGAACATTTACAATATTTAATGTAGCTGCAATTACATGAAGGTCCAGAAACATGTGAAATAATCTTGAAATCATTGTAGAACAGCATGGGTGCACATTTAACTTCAATATGTGTACAACGTTTATGTGAAGTCAAATGAGAGACCTTGGTTTAAAACTGTAGAAGTTTAAAACTTGGAACCTCTTTTATAAATTTTGTTGAATAATTACTAAGTTATAAAGTAAAAAAAAGGAGAAATAATTCCTTCAGCAATTTCACAATAGCAGGTGCATAACTTCAACATATGTACATGTACTTTCTTCCTGCAAAATTTTGAGGATCTGGGTTAAATACTGTAGGAGTTGATTACACAAAATATAAATGTATGGACCAAAAAATATCAATAAAGCCAACAGGTATTGATTCCAGGTTAATAATAAAAGATCCCATATATAAAATTGATTCACCTTTCTTATTTCTCAAAGAACAAATTAATTCCACAAATCACAAGGGACAAGAGGTGTAATTATTCTTTTTAATTTGCTATTATCAAATGAAGAAGACCTTTTTAATGTACTTCCTATTGAATAAAAAATAAAACCCAGCAGACAAATTGATAACCAAATTGACAAAAAGTTATAAAATTCTATAAAAATCTTACAAGACTTCTTTCACCTGTATTTTCTTTTTAATCATAAATTCCCTGGAAGATATTGAATTAATATCCAATCTATAGGCTAATGTCGGTCATGGCTGCATGTCGGTCATATTAGTTTCATAAATTATTTTGTTATAAATTAGGCCATTAGTTTTCTCAATTGAATTGTTTCATATTTTTTATGTTTCAGGACTTTTATAGCCTACCATATGAGGTTTTCTTATTGTTGAAGACCATATAGATGCATAACATCCACTTCATTATTTGAACATTGGTGGTCATCACATCTCCTTATTTGATATGAAATGATAACCAGGATCCCTTTCTGTTAAATATCAATTACATTTATAAATTAATTTTTACCAATTTACCAATGTTAAAATCTAAATAAAACAAATAATAGCTAAATTTGTAGTCTTAATCATTGACAATTGTTTTATTTAGATTTTAACATTGGTATTAATTGGTAAAAATTAATTTATAAATGTAATTGATATTTAACAGAAATTTAGAAATTGGTTGTGAGGTAGGGATGTCAACTTGTTGAAGATCGAACACTTCTCGAGTACTTGATGGATTCACCAAGCATTACTCATGTACTCCCTTAGAAAAACATCTACAAAATGGAAACATTCACAACATTATGACCTAGGACTAGATAATAATCCAAGGAATTTTATACCATAATAAATAGCTTATTTACTACATGTACCACATCTGTAAACAGGCTATTATTATTAAAATTAGTAAACATCAATAGAAAAATTATTATAGTGTTTGGGAATCATAAAAAAACACATTTAATGATCAACAAAGGGGTGATAATTACAACTTTCTGATGCCTTTCACCATTTCTTAAGGGTAGACAAAGGGTGCAACAATTATTTTCTTATTTAGAAATATAATCTTGTCACCTTTTTCTGTGATAAGTTGATTTCTCAACTATTTCAAGCAGTGTTGCTGATGAAAATATTTGCTCTGACTGTACAGAGGTGGTGGGATGACGAAGACTTCAATGATTAGTGAAAGTCTTGAAAACGTAGTCTCGTTCATAGCCATGTATATTTTGGATATATTTTAAATGACAATTAAAACCAAGCATACAAAACATATTACGGTAATGATGATCATTTATATTTTATTTCCTGGAAGGCTCTCTTATAAAAATCCTTTTCTTTGAGAAGGCTGCAACATTCTAACAGAAAACTGATTATTCAAGTAGCATACTACCGAGCAATACTCAAGTACTCGAGTACTCATTTAAATGATGTCATCCCTAATAAGAAGTATTAATTCATCCATCTATCATGAATGACAGTCTAACCTAAAAAGGTTTTGTTTCCTCAACGATTCGTTTTATGTTTTTGTTCTATAATTAATTAGATAAACAATAAAGTGTGAAACAAATCAATAAGCAATTTAATAAGCCAACTTATATAAATTGTTACTTTTCATCTATATAAATGTTTTAAAACAAATACATATTTTATACATGTAAATTATTGATTTATATTGCTTCCTGTGAATACACTTTACAACAACCCTTTTAACAGACTATTTTTAGAGACAAACCCATGTACAAATACAATAATTCATTTCATTAAAGTTAAAAAAAAAAAAAGATTAATTAATTATAATACACAGTCTGGCTTATTGTGAAACAGAGACTTAGCTTTTCTAAAATAATGTACATATAAATGTATAGAAATACAAGCCTAATATAAAGTTTACCTGCATCAATACTAAGTAAGCTCGTAAATCATCTTTTGTGTGAGGCCTGGAAAAAAAAAGATTTTCAAATATTTGTAAAAATTGACTTAACATATAATTGTGGTTATTCTTCAGAACATAAGCTGAAATTTTTATTAAGAGTCAGAACTTCAAAGTACAAAGTACAAAGGCTGAATTTAAAGTCTGACCTGCTGTACTGATCATCATTGGATTTATGTTGAAAGTCTTTAGGATAAAAGTTTAACAACAAGTGTCACATTAACTTAACATTACCAATGCTCCATGTAAATGAAGTCAAGGTCAGATAAACCTTTCCAGAAAAATACCTATTCAATCATGCCATAAATCAGATTCAGTTGACCTATTTCTTTTATTATCTGAGAAACATTCATAACCAAGAAAATGAGGTCAATGTCAGATGAACCTTACCAGACAGACATGTTTACCATGCAATCATATTCTATTGTACAGAGTGTTAATTAAAAGTAAATTTGAAAGTTTGTTAAATACTACATAACGTACAGACAATGTAAAGTTAACAACATCTAAATTTATTGATTTTGTTGTAGAGGATCGGAGGAATGGTATTTGAATACTGGAAATCTGGACATTTTAGCAATGTTTTCATTATTGTTGACATTGTCAGTGGATAAGTTTTTTTTGAATTTTTAAAGCATTATTTCCTTGCAGCATTTCATGAAATTGCAAGTATTAGTTTCACATTTTTGCCCAGGCCATTATTTAATAGTCATCATGATAAATGCAAGCAAAATTACAGAACTCACAGAATTGACAAGAAGAAAAGGCAGCAACTTCCCCTACATAAGAAAACAAAGACAACATTCAAAGATTAATTTTTACCTGATCATTCCATTCCCAGATTCTTGATTCCTGGTAAGCATTTAGGAAATAAGGAAACACATAATTAAGATACCGGCAATAAAATCTAAGAAACTTTGGTGTTGTTTTACACTATCCAATGTATCATTAGTGAATTCATTTAAACCAGTTATTGCTTTTGTTTTCACTCAGTTTAGATGGCTTTAGTTTTTATTTATACATCCCATGAATAAAATGTTCATGAAGGAGTTTTGAGACATGTTTCTCTTTTTACTTTTAGTACTTACCATGGTGGTAATATCCATTATATTATTATCTTTGACTGGACAGTTTCAAGATCTTTAGAGAAAATAACTGTATCAGAATTCATACCTTTTATCCTTTAACAAACTGTTGATGGTAGCTTTCAGTGTTGCTTTCTGTATTTCCTGAGGCTAGAAATAAAATGTAAAGAGTGCACACACTGAAATGTCTCGCCTTCTTTACTAATCATTGATATTATGTTGAAAGTCCTAAGTATAAAGCGTTATTACAACTGTCACATAAACTTAACATTAAACAAGATAGTTAAACAAAGACCAATGAACCATGAAAATGAGGTCAAGGTCAGATGAACCATGCCAGGCAGACATGTACAGCTAACAATGCTTCCATACAACAAATATAGTTGACCTATTACTTATAGTTTAAGAAAAATAGACCAAAACACAAAAACTTAACACTGTCCAATGAACCGTGCAATTGAGGTCATGGTCAAATAAAACCTGCGGGACTGACATATAGATCATAATATATTTCCATACACCAAATATAGTTGACCTATTACTTATAGTTTAAGAAAAATAGACCAAAACACAAAAACTTAACACTGTCCAATGAACCGTGCAATTGAGGTCATGGTCAAATAAAACCTGCGGGACTGACATATAGATCATAATATATTTCCATACACCAAATATAGTTGACCTTTGGCTTATAATATTAGATAAAAAGATCAAAACTTTACTGAACCATGAAAATGAGGTCAAGGTCAGATGACATCTGCCCGCTAGACATGTACACCTTACAATCATTCCATACAACAAATATAGTAGACCTATTGCATAAATTATGAGAAAAACAGACCAAAACACAAAAACTTAACTATAACCACTGAACCATGAAAATGAGGTCAAGGTCAGATGACACCTGCCAGTTGGACATGTACACCTTCCAGTCCTTCCATACACCAAATATACTAGCCCTATTGCTTATAGTATCTGAGATATGGACTTGACCACCAAAACATAACCTTGTTCACTGATCCATGAAATGAGGTCAAGGTCAAGTGAAAACTGTATGACGGGCATGAGGACCTTGTAAGGTACGCACATACCAAATATAGTTATCCTATTACTTATAATAAGAGAAAATTCAACGTTACAAAAATTCTGAACTTTTTTTTCAAGTGGTCACTGAACCATGAAAATGAGGTCAAGGACATTGGACATGTGACTGACAGAAACTTCGTAACATGAGGCATCTATATACAAAATATGAAGCATCCAGGTCTTCCACCTTCTAAAATATATAGCTTTTAAGAAGTGAGCTAACACCGCCGCCGTAGCCACCGTAGCCGCCGCCGCTGGATCACTATCCCTATGTCGAGCTTTCTGCAACAAAAGTTGCAGGCTCGACAATAAAAAGTATCAAATAATACAGAAGATGCTGAAATTTATCTATAATTAGCAGCGAAACCAAGGCAATAATTTAAGATACATTAAATAAACAAAGCTTTTCTATAAATAAAACTCCAATAAAAGGAAACATATGTAATGTATATCAGAGGCAACTAGTATTGTTACATTTGGTTTTGTGAATCAATTAAAACAAGAAAACAAACAGCCCAATTCATAACAAGTTTTATGAAAAAATAAAAATGACACCATTGATGATGAACCAATGACAACCACTGAACTACAGGCTCCTGACTTTATTGTTTTCCAATTTTAAAAGTCTTATATTTCAATATTCACTCTCTGGGTGATTCAGGGTTTTAGCATTTTTTCCAAATGTGAACTGAAGGATGCCTCCGGGTGCTGGATTTTTTCATTGAATTGCATTGAAGACCCATTGGTTGCCTTCAGTTGTTGTCAGCTCTATGGTCAGGTTGTTGTCTCTTTGACACATTCCCCATTTCCATTTTCAATTTTATCAGTCTTAAACATGTCTCCTTCTATAATGCTGATGAGTAGCTGTCTGTTGTAAGTTTGAAATAACTTGTATTTATTTGATTTTAAAGTTCTGTGTTCTGCATTATTTTAAGTTGAAACAACAAAAGATATAATTCAAACTTTCCTTTCAAACAATTTAACAAATCTTTTAAATTTTCTTTCATTAATTTCCAGGATGTAAGTTGATTTCAAACAAAATTAATAGAGAGTTATTTCCCTTCCATTTAAATGAAGCAATGTTTTACTAAATAATGCATGATTTTTTTTTAGATTATCCAGACACATACTTCCAAAATGTTCAATGAATAAAGAACAGCTGCTAGAATAACACTTTGTTAACTGTTAATTTGAAATTTCTTGAGTGATAATTCCAAAGTATGTGACATTTATTGATATCTTGTTCAATAAGATACCATACATATATATATAAATATTAATGCATTTAGGCTTTAGAAAGGGACCCATTTACGAACCAAATTGTGATCTTTTTGGTGTTTTATGATAAAGTTGATAATTTAGGCCATTTGAGCCATGAGTGAACCTTGTTCTTTTGCCAGGAAAGGAAGCATCAGAATTAATGGCCTTCCTTCATAGAAATATGGTAGCTACAGATTTAGGAATAATACAATATCATATGATCTATTCAT
Source organism: Mytilus galloprovincialis (assembly GCF_965363235.1). Lineage (NCBI taxonomy): Eukaryota > Metazoa > Mollusca > Bivalvia > Mytilida > Mytilidae > Mytilus > Mytilus galloprovincialis. The sequence continues at coordinate 95,823,035 of NC_134841.1, read as the reverse complement.
TATAAAAGAATAAATGTCTAATTTTTGTTCCTTTGTAAGTGTGACTTCTGAAAAGTTATTTCTATCACAAAATCCTTTTTACCTCCATTTTCCACTTAATGTGTAATATCTCTTGGGAAAAGCATATTGATTTGAATTATTCATCAAAATAGAATGAAATATCTTTTTAAACTTAAATGTTATGAAATCAAACAATGGATTAGCTTAAAATCAATAATTCCATCTAACTTTCAAAACAACTATGTTTCATGCAAATAGTCAGGTATTAAAGTTACCTCAAATAAAAGCCTATTGCAACAAAAGAAAAATACATTCTTCCTCTTAGATTAGATTATCTTATATAACAAAATCAAAATTCAGTATTCCGTACTGTCACTTTATTCTGGCAAATCAAATAACAACAAATCAAAGAACAAAGTTTAGAACCTATCAACCAATACAATGAAGAGTGTAGTGTCTACTTATGTCAAAACATCAACCCAGTGACATAAAAAAAACTGTTTTTTTTTGTCATATAGGAATGTAGATTGGATTTACAGAATAGAGAGAAATGGGTCAATTATGAAGATAAATGGGCTATCAAAAATAAAGAACCCCACATGCACTAATCAGACTAGATGTCTTAAGAATTGGATGATAAAATCTATGGGACAGTGAAACACCAATGGAGACCAAAGTTTTGTTGAATAGCAATGTACTATAAAAAAATTAATGAAACTAATTATAACCCAGAGTTACTCTCTAAATACTGTTGGTCATACATGTATGAACCCAAATATTGGCTCAACAGTTTAATATTGGACAAGAAAAATGTAGTAGTGATCGATGCGCTAATACCTAATTAACTTCTAGGAAATGGACCTGAACAGAAATATTACTTCACTTTCATTTTGCAATTTAACACTAGTTAGCTTCTGATAAGGTCAGTTGATTTTTGTTCAAAATCCTTCTCCCTTCCCTACAATATGTTGTGTTCTTATATACAAAATAAGGTTTTCTTTCAAAAATGATATTAAAAGACAAGAAGTCACACTTACTGTATCTAGCAGATTGTCAAATACAATTTGTACAAAATCCATTTTTAGTCCAGGGTCTTCAGTTGATTTGTACTCTTTTCCTGGATCTCTCTGTAAAAATACATTTAATTATTGAATCTTTTTGTGGAATTCTGGACACAAAAGTGTAAACTGCTTTTTATTCATGCTTTAATTTTTGGATTTTTTATGATTAAATTAAAGCTTTTTATAATGAACAATTACTTGTGATATGCTTCTCTTTCATTTGATGTAAATCATTTGTATCAACTACTGTAACTTCAGAAATAATTGACATGTTTTTAACTATGCAAAATTGTGACAGTACTTACCAAGTTCACAATGAAATCAAAGTGATGGAAATCACTCATGGAAAGATTAGAAGAGTAGTTTGAATTATTTCATATTAAGGTATGGTGGGGGAAAATGAACATTTATAAAGCACTATTGCTGAAAATTGCATTTACAGCAGGTCTTGAGAAGGAAACTTGCTTTTCCAGTATGAGGATAAATGAGCTCAAATTAAATAATATGGGTCTCTTAATTTGCACAATTTTATTTAAACTGCAGTTTATATCTTATCGAAATTAAGTTGCCGGTTCTGAACATGTTTCAAAAAAACAAAAAAATGCAAAAATTCTTCTAGTAAATGTAAATGGGCATTTTGTAAGTTGAAACAGAGGTTATATATGGCATTGAAGATTAAAAGTTTAAGAGTGCCTTATGATCAAATTTTCAAGTATTTTTCAACACAGGGCATTGAAAATGTACTTTTTCAACATAAACCAATTAAAAAACTTATCTTACTGAAATGTGGATTCTTTCTTGATTGCAAAAATATATATTCACTTCTAATAAAAATTCAAATGACTAAAATAGACTTAATTATAATTGATGGGAAATAAACTAATAAACAATGGTTTGTTATAATTAAAAGTTTTAAAATTTTTAAACTGTTTCAAGCCAATTCCTGATAAAAAAAAGTGTACTAATTTAATTGTTGATTAATTACAGATGATTATTGGAAATTTATCAAGTAAATTATAGGCCTAACTTGAATACCTTTTATCTATTCATATTTATATTCATATTTCATTTTTTTCAAGATCTTGGTAATCCATTAATCATTTATCTTTGAGATATAATTTACAGAATCACTTTATGTAATGTAGATCAAAAGTAATTGGCAATAAATAAATCTATCATCCTTATAAATATCAAACATCTAATATACACATTTGTGTATTCAATTATGAGGTCAAATACTTGTGTATTAAGAATTATATTGAGTGGTCTGTATAATTATGTAAGACTGAGGTTGATAGGTAATGTGGTCAATTTGATTGGCAGTTTAGGTGGGGCATTGTAATTAAAGGTCCACCAGAACCATAGGGAACTATATTTCAGTGTGAATACATTTAGTAACAGTAGCTAACCTGTCCTGTTGTTAGCAGGCCGGTGCCTAAGTAAAGATTTAGAACAAGTTCTAATCTTTCCAAAATATACTTGCATTCACAATTTCAATAGTGATTTTCCTTCATAAAAGTTTTGCAATCCTGTTACTTAGAATTCACATTTTTGTCAGTGGTCAAGGATTTTCAATAATATATTAAAATGCAATTCTTCATTTTTGAATTCACAGTATTTTTGTAATATTAAATCTATATATAATATAATGATATATTTTAATATAAAACTGTCTCTAAATCAGTTGACTCAAAATACCCTATGATTTACCTTTTTTCAATTTAATACATGTATATATAATACAATGTACAAGTAGATTCCTACACTGCAACAAGTGTACTACAATATTTCTCCACTCGAGACAGCTAAATTTTATTTTTTAAAGCAAGAGGCTTGCAGAGCTTTTTAAATAATTAAAATTTAACTGTTGAGAGTGGAGAAATATCGTAATCAGAGATGGGTCCGATTACTTTCAATGTAATTGATTAAATTACAATTACTTTGTCATTTGTACGATTAAATTAAATTAATGATTACATCATTTCTGAAAGTATCTGATTAAATTAATGATTACATTGGCAAAGTAATCATTATTACATCTGATTACAATGAATTTAAAAACAAAACATTTTGAATGATGTGAATGAATAAATGTTCAATAACACTATAGCATTTTTGAGAAAGTATTTTAATTGGTTCAATTATAAAATGATAACTTCAAATTAAACTTCATTTATTTAAATAAACACCAAATTTCACTACATTTATATACATTACATTTTATCACCAATGATCTCTGAATTATTTTGAATTTAATTTAATAAAGATAAATCATAATAAAGAGTTTTTTTGTTTGTCTTCTGACCTCTTTCATAATTTATATGTATTCCAAGTTGCAGTTTATGGAAGTTTAAGTATGGATGAAATAAAGTTACCAGTTAAAACTATGTTAAATTTTAATAGAAGTGTTTCATCAAATTGTAAACAATATGTAAGTACTAAAAATCATTGCATTTTACATGTCCAGTCCAATACAAAAAAAATTTAAACAACATATTTGTCCTTCTTTTAATTTAGTTTGTGCTAATTAGATAAATGTTCATGTCTGATTTATCTTTTATCATATATATTTCCCTACAGCTATACTCAATTGGTAATTGCAATAAAAACAAACCTTAATTAGTCTCCTACCTGTCAATTCAAAGTTGATAAAAATCACAAAAATTAACAAAAGATTATAATTCAGGGTTAAAGAAAAGTATTACTTGAATATATAACAGTTATTATCAAATATTTATATGAAGATCATTATAAAACGATGAATATACATGTATGTAAAATATCTCTTACCAAGATAAAAGATAACAGTTTATTTTTTACTGAAGTGACATGCTTAAAGTAACCAAATAATTTTAGTATGTTTAAAATTAATCAAATATGAATAACAAAGAGGTTCATTTAATGACCAAAACACAATTTTAGATTTTTTTCATTGTAATCAGAATGTAATCAAAAAGTAATCATGATTACAGGGTATTTTGAAAAGTAATTGATTAAATTAAATTACATGTAATCAGATTTTTGGCTGATTAATGATTACACTGATTACTTGAAAAATTGTAATCAATTACAGCTGATTAATGATTACAATTACAATTACCCCAAGTCTGATCGTAATACATAAGATATAGTGTCGAAATCTGTTTCTCTGATGATTTTTATCCTTCTTTTTCAAAGATTTTCAGAAACATATGTTCTTTATATGCGACGTCATCAGGCATGGTCGCCTTTTTTCATGACGTCACAATAGGAAAATTCAGAAAAAAACCAAAACATTTTGACATCAAAATCAAATTTCAACTAATCATTTGTCGAGGACAGATATTTTACTGGTGAGGAGAAATATTTTTCTCACACCGATCAAGAAATGTGAAAATAGTTCTCATGTTGAGTTGAAATAAGACATCATGATCAATTCAGACTTTCAAAGTTAACTAAACAGTATCAAATATGTCCTTGTTATCTTGAATCATTGTTATTTGTTATGACCTTGACTATGTTGAAAACTCCAGTCATTGACCTCTGCCATTGATTAAAGATATTCTTTCGAACAGATCATTAGATATTTTATCCTTAGATAGTCAATCAATTAGTGATACAATGTTCGAAAGTTATGAAATCAGTCTGCTAAATGAGTCCAGTTAACTATAATCCTGTGCTTTAATGAGCTTAAATGTGTAAATTAGGGTTGATTCGGGAGCCACAATAATACTGTGTATTAATTATATATATATACATCTGTATATAATGAGCTTAAATGTATAAACTGCTTTTAATATGAGCCTATCTACTGCTAGAACAGTACCTATCATTTTTGCATGAAACCCTCAAAGCTTTAGTTTTCAAGAAAGTAAATTTAAACTACGGTTTTGCTCATTGTTTAACTGTGCTCTTTTAATGATACCCAAACTATCATTATTTGGTTTACTTGAAGTTGATGTGTGATTGAAGAGAAAACACAATACAATACCCCAAATATCAAATCAATATCTCCAAGCATGAAGAAAAAAAGTCTGGCAAACTGATTTGCTGGATTGATGGACAGACAGACAGACAGACAGACAGAGTGCAAACCTAAATTCTCCTTCGACAAATGTGTAGGGGACTAAAAATAGTCAATACTAGGGTACAGGTTTAGGTAAGCAAACCTTATATTATTGGGACCCTTATAGTTAAAAAAAAAGACCATATGTTTATATATATATATATATATATATATATATAGCTAGAACAATTATCAAGTAAGCATTTTTTCAGATGATAATTTTTGATATTTACTAGTTTATTAAACCAAGCTCAGTAGATCTGTGATAACCATAATATTGATCAGTATTTATCAAATTTTTCTCATACATATGTTATACCCACATCTTCTGTTGTTCTGTTTTGTAGGTTGCCTATCTTATAGAAAATATATAATTTAACCATACCTTGAAAACAGCATTAATCTCCATGAATGAATCAAATGTCGTGGAATAAAAATCTTGAACAATCTTCCAGTTATCCTTTTCTTTGGCATTCTTTATATCATCCCTAAAATCAATGCATAATACTTTTGATAGAGAAGTGAATACCGTTAGGCCTAAAATAAAATATTGTTTGTTTCCCCAATCCCGACCGACCCTGCAAAAATGGTGCTACTCATAAAATTTTATTGTCAAAACTAAGTCAAATATTATTTTTATTCATTTCTGATTTTCAGGCTTGCTGGATCATCCGATAATGTTCAAGCTTTTTGAAAAATAAAATTATTTCCCTACCTACCTACCCACACCTGGCTCGGCAGGGTCGGGATTGGGGAAACAAACAATATATTAATCAAAGCCTTACATGAATTTGGTAGCAAATAACTTTGGATTGGATTGTATTAAATTTCAACAAGAGACACAACTTAATACTTCAGTCCAGATTCAAAAGACTTCTTCCATAAGATGAAAATGAGGCTGCATTGAGAAGAATTTGTACACATGGCTCTCTAACTTTGATTGTAGGGAGTCTTTCATTCTCCATGGTTACAAAGTTGTTGTTTTTTTTGTACAAAAATATAAAAAAAAATATGGAAATACAGTATGATTCCTTATGACATGTATGACATGACGGAGACAACTACATTGTAACTTTAATGCTAAATGACAAAGATGTGAAAAATTACTGGTCACAGAACCATGGTCCACCTTCAACAATGAGCACAACTCATATATATTTTATACATTATTGTGAGTCATTAATTCTTCAATGGCTTAATGTGTAATAGTTGCATTAGTAATCTCACCAAGGATTTGTGATGGGGAAACCAGGGACTCACCATTTTGGCTATTGCATAAGTCCAACAGTTGTTATGATTAAAACAGTGGGAAAAACATTTATAGTTTCCTAAATCTACTATTTAAGTCTTCATGACAAAAAAGGACCAAAAAATAAACATGATAAAACTTCATGGTAAGATGATAAGTATGGCATAAAATTGAGAAAGGAAATGGTGAATATGTCAAAGCGACAACCACCCGACCATAGAGCAAACAACAGCCGAAGGCAACCAATGGGTCTTCAATGTAGCGAGAATTCCCGCACCCGTAGGTGTCCTTCAGCTGGCCCCTAAAATATGCATAATAGTACAGTGATAATGGACGTCATACTAAACTCCGAATTATACACAAGAAACTAAAATTTAAAATCATACAAGACTAACAAAGGCCAGAGGCTCCTGACTTGGGACAGGCGCAAAATTGCGGCGGGGTTAAACATGTTTATGAGATCTCAACCCTCCCCCTATACCTCTAGCCAATGTAGAAAAGTAAAAGAATAACAATACGCACATTAAAATTCAGTTCAAGAGAAGTCCGAGTCTGATGTCAAAAGATGTAACAAAAGAAAATAAATAAAATGACAATAATACATAAATAACAACAGACTACTAGCAGTTAACTGACATGCCAGCTCCAGACCTCAATTAAACTGATTGAAAGATTATGTCTTCATCATATGAATATCAGGTACAATCCCTCCCGTTAGGGGTTTAGTATCATACTATCATAAAATATATGAGAAGAACATAACCCGTGTCATGCCAACAACTGTTTTTTTAGAAGTAAATGTGTTTAGTTCCGATGCAAAGACCCTATCAGTGAATCAATGTTAAAGCCAAAATATGCAATCTTTAATGACCTGACAACAGTATCGTAACTATATCCCCTTTTAATAAGTCTATTTAAAGGTTTTGTTAGTTTCTGAGGAGAATACTGACATTTTTGTGCTTTATAAAGAATATTTCCATAAAATTTTGGATGTGAAATACCTGAACGTATAAGATGTCTGCATGTTGAGTTATATTTACGAATTATTTCCTTATACCGGTGATAAAATTTAGTAAATGTTTTGACCAGTTTGTGATATCGAAAACCCTGGTGTAATAATTTTTCAGTAATACATAAATTTCTCTCGCTAAAATCTAATACATTGTTACATACACGAGCAAATCGTACAAGTTGAGATATATAAACACCATAAGATGGTGACAAGGGAACGTCACCATCTAAAAATGGATAATTAACAATAGGAAATGAAAAATCATCTCTTTTATCATAAATTTTTGTATTAAGCTTCCCGTTTATGATATAGATATCAAGATCGAGGAAAGGGCAGTGGTCATTGTTATCATTAGCTTTATTTAAAGTAAGTTCTACAGGATAAATTTCTTTAGTATACATACTGAAGTCGTCATTATTTAGAGCCAATATATCATCCAAATATCTAAAAGTATTGTTAAATTTTTGTATCAAATGTTGTTTTGATGGGTCTTTGCTAATTTTAGTCATAAATTGTAACTCATAACAATACAAAAACAGGTCCGCAATAAGTGGTGCACAGTTAGTCCCCATTGGAATTCCAATAACTTGACGATATACGGAATCTCCAAAGCGAACAAAAATGTTATCAAGTAAAAATTCAAGTGCATAAATAGTATCAAAGCATGTCCAATTGACATAGTTCTTTTGTTTATTGCTACTAAAAAATGATCTAAAAGAGTTTGAACATATGTACTCGCATTCCGACTTTTTAAATGCCCAGTTAATTAGGGATGTGAATTTTTTCTTAATAAGAATATGAGGCAAAGTGGTATATAGGGTAGAAAAATCAAAACTTTGAACAGATTCAAAATCACCAATATATGCATGCAATTTATCAAGTACTTCCAACGAGTTTTTGACACTCCAAAAGTAATTAATTCCACTATTTTCAAAGGCCTTATTTGAACAATTTATTATCAGGTTTTTTATTGTACCAAGTGTACTAGTAAGTAAAACAGACAATTTAGTAGTTGAACAATGGCTGGAAGATGAAATAAATCTATATTTGTAAGGTTTTTTGTGCAGCTTCGGAAGCCAGTACATAGTTGGGACTTTCATTGTGTTTGGTTCTGCTTGTAAAGAAGTAGCTAAAAGTTTATGTTTGTTACAGATGTCGTTTTCTGAAAATGAAGTCAGTTGGAATGTTGGTGAATTCGTGATTTCCTTTTGCAGAACCTCTATATAAAATTTACGTCAAACAATAATGATATTATTAGCAGCTTTATCAGCCGGGACAAAAACAAATTCCTTGGCTAGTTCTGTTAGTTTATTTTTGATACGCGAAATAGGGTTTTTATAGTTTTTGTTGAGGGTAAAATGTTCTTTAAAATGTTGTATTCGAATATCAACTATCTTCATTACTGAATTAATAAAAGAGTCCAAAGATTTTTTGTCAGCTTTTTCCCGTTTTACCCATTTCAAACAGTAGGCGCGGAGTGAGTCGTTGATGATATTACGACACTCATTCCAGTTAATAGTTGACGGGGGACGATATTTAGGTCCTTTACTGAGGAATGATTTTAACTCTCGGTCGCGAACGATGTTAAGGTCTCCTGTTATAACATGGGAAATTGGTCCATAGGTGTATTCTGAATTACTGCAATTACACGACATAGGTGTATTTTCAGTGATATTTACATCTTTACACAATTGGCTATAATTAAACACATATTTTCGGGTAGATTTCTTGTAAATATAACAAATGAGAGGGAGTTCAGTATTATCAAAATATCCAGGAATTTGGTCTTTAACAGAATGGTCGTTAAAAATACCGGCAATATTTACAAAATCAAAACCTTTATTGACATACTTTATTTTAATAAAATGTTTTTTATGATCTTCAGGTCGATCAATTTTTGGAAACAGTTTAGAATAACAATATGCCATTATAATTTGGACAATTTCATACTTAGGACTGTAATATGAAATTGTGTTGCAATCCTCTAAAATTTTATTTAATTTATTTATAGGTAAAGAACAAAGCTTGGTTAACAGATAATGTCTGCCGTTGTTTTTTGAAATGGAAATGTATATATGGGCACAGCTTATAAAGTGTACAACATTGTCCAATCTGGATAAATCTTCAGGCTCATTAGTTCAGAATACGATTGGCTTAGACAGATTTTCATGCTTCTAGGACTCATATTCATGAGAAGCCTTGCTAATTACATGATTGTAGCCTCTGTCCTTTGTTAGTCTTGTATGATTTTTAATTTTAGTTTCTTATGTATAATTCGGAGTTTAGTATGACGTCCATTATCACTGTACTAGTATACATATTTTTTAAGGGGCCAGCTGAAGGACGCCTCCGGGTGCAGGAGTTTCTCGCTACATTGAAGACCCATTGGTGGCCTTTTTTGCTGTTGTCTGCTCTATGGTCAGGTTGTTGTCGCTTTGACACATTCCCCATTTCCTTTCTCAATTTTATGTAATAATCCACTCTTTTTAAAAGCTAATAGTTAAAAGAAACACTTATATAATAACTTACAAGAACTGATCAATATTTTTTGTTCTCACTGGATAAATATGTCTGTTCTGTGGACTTAATGTTGCCTTATCTGATCTTAATGATCTTGGACTTAACGATTCTCTGCTTTTCGATGTCAAAGAAAGTTGAAAGTTTGGGGATCTTTTCTGGTTAATCATCTGTCCATTTGTTATGGGAGGTAACTCTGAACTGCTATCTTCAGACATAGATGAACTAGGTTGAGATCGAGCAGAGTTGTATGGTTTTTCCGTTTTATTTTTTCCTTTCTTATTAGATCCTAAATTTTGAAAGAAATTTGAAATTGTCTGAAGTCTTCCTCCCTGTTTGTTTCTTTCCTAAAATATAAATAGTTATATATACAACAACAAGAAAATTTGTGTGCATTAGACACAATTATTGCCTTGCTCTAGATCAAAACCCTAATTTGGCATATGTATTCAAAACTAAAGACAGAGCAACACAAACCCACTAAACTATAGGGTGGTCTCAGATGCTATGAAGGGTAAGCAGATCCTGCTATATGTCATGTGGCGCACATCCTGTTGCCCATGAAATAATATTCATATTTGCAAAAGGACAAATTATTACTGTTCATGCAATAGGTTTATTAAAAGTCATTTCTCTGAGAGTGCATAATGTCTCGTAATACAAAATTAATTTATTCAAATATATATTCAATGAACATAAACATGATCAAGAAAATAAATTAAAGGAAGTCTACCATTTAAGCTTGTTTATCAAAAATTCAAATATAGCTCACATTAATGGATGAAAGAAAAATCTTGTATGTACATATCATGATTACAAGAAAAAGCAATAAAGGGATTGGAAAATTATAAATATGAGCAAGAAAAATAAATGAGATTGAAATGGTTTACTGTCTAAGTGAACCAATTTATAAATGAAAGATATTTCGTAAGTATTTTTTCTTACACTGTGGTACATACCAACAAAAATGAATGTCCTATAAAAGTTATGATATTATTTCACTATATTACTTCTTCAATTATCACTGTGAATATTGATTTTAAATTTCTAATAAAACCAGGGAGAGGTTGACTCTTATAAAGGTGTAAATATTTCTATGGTAACTTAATCAAAGTGGTAATTCACAGCTGTATATAAAGTAATCATAAGGTTTCATCTGCCTATAGCTAACATTTACATGAAAATATAGATACTGATGAAACAATCACAAGCTAATACTTTTAAAAATATATAATTGTCTAAATGTCAACATGTATGCATCTAGATATGCTTTCATACTTTCTCATCATATATATGAGTTTTGATTGATTATTGGTTTTCACAGCACTGTCTGTGAGCTCTGTGATATATTGTGACAGCCAGTTTTTTTAGGATTAGCACCAGTGTCTAAAAAGAACAACAGACTTTCAACAAAAAAAAAACTGCCAATCCTTAGATTAAAAGAAATTCAGGACTCCCAAACACCTGCCCCATGTTTGAATCAAAATCACATTCTCAGTGTGGACAGTACTATCCACCCTAGTGAAGTGGCCTAAATAGTGGATATAAGCAAAACTAGACTACCTTTTAGACCACTTTTCCACCAAGGGCTCCTATCATCATATTCATAAATCATTAATAAGCTACTGAGGAAATGAATCAACTAAGTCAGATACATGTATCTATAGAAGTTCAGAACTGAGCAGGTTTTTAAATAAAGAAAATTAATACTAGACCTTCATTGACCTTATATTTAGTATGTTTATGTAAAACAGTAATGAATATTTGTATAGGTAAACAAGAATTAGTGTAAAACATGGTAAAAAAAAACTTACGTATATACAAGAAGGGATTCATGTACAAGTAGCTATTCATAATAATGCTTCAAGATGGTTACTTTCTAATTGATAAACATCCATTTAACAATGTTAACCTTGTTATTGAAGAATAATCATCATACAATGAAATATAGATTTCACAACTGCAACATACATGACATACATGTATATACATTTGTATATGTGTTAACAATAATATTTCTCCAACCCAGACAGTTACATGTAAATTTAATATTTAAAGTGTGAAGCTTGCTGATCAAAATCGAACTTTTGAGATTGGAGAAATATCGTAATACAAAAATCATAGTGGCAGAATCTGTTTAATGATTTTTATCCTTCCTTTTAAAGATTTGAAGAAAGTTGTGTACTTTTTCTGTGACGTCATCAGACATGAACGCCTTTTTTTATGACGTCACAATAGGAAAATTCAGACAAAACCAAGACAATTTAACGTCACAATTAAATTTCGCTTAATTGCAATCATTTGCTCATGAGAACAGATATTTCACTAGTGAGGAGATTTTTTTTTCTCATACTGATCAAGAAATATGAAAATAGCACAAAAATAAGAAAATGTTTATTCATAGTTTAAACCAACCAATTTGGGAAAATTTAGCTGAAGTGTTAGATATAATATCCACACACTAGATATCATTGACCTATATATAACTAACATGACTAATAGAATTTTTCAATAACTATCAACGCTGAATAATAACACCTGCAGTTTTATAGGTCAAATGAAGTTGTATCATAGAAAAATCAAAGAACAATTCATGTATGCACGATACAATGTACTATTATTTTTTTTTAATGATAATGGACTATTTGGTCAAAGAACAGATATCAGAATTCAAGCAATTTGGCTATTCATGTATGTGGATTACTCTAAAAAATGTTTCTTCAATCTCTATACATAATATATCATATCTCAAATAATACTTATTACATGTATTTAAATGGCATTACATGTGCAAATAAATGGGGATTGTGTCAATGGGACACAGATGATGCCCCTGCTTGCATATCATATAAAGTTTTATTATAATAAAGGGACATAACTGATGAACAGCAAAAGTGACATTACCCAAATTTGTATGTGATCTGAGTGGTGTATAAGTTTCATAACATTTGGTTGAGACAAAATCAAACTACATGTATAGTTATATAATGGGGAAAAAAAGTCAGCATTTTTTCTATTTGTAAAGGGGCAGAACACTAGAACAGTAAAAGTAACACCCCAAAATTCAAACTTGATCTGTATTTTGTGTTAATAAGCATTGTGTATAAGCATGATAAGTATCATAACATTTGGTTGAGGCAAACTAAAGTTAGAAAAAAAAACTGTGGAACATACATGTATACAGGACAGAAAAACAAGCAGGGTTCTCACTAAGGATTTTTGAAGGCGAGTCCAGGGACTTGTCATTTTTGGCCATGGTGAGTCCAACAGCAAGAAGATATTTATCGCAACATAATGTGATATTTTAGTCTCCATTGCCTAACAAAGCAATGAAATGACATTCAATTCAGATTACTTTTAAACTTTTGCTATAAAATGAGTATATTTTTGTTTAACTGTGTTCAGTTTATGCAAAATATTTCAATCTTGATGCATCTGTGGACATCTGAGTCCAGACAGATTTTGATGAGTCCAGGACTCATGGACTCGCCTTAGTGAGAACCCTGACAAGGGTAAAAATCCACAAATGTATGTCATATCAATTCATTTTTTTACAGAAGAACGAGTAGCATAAAATCAATGCTACAGGCACTCAACTGGAAGACACTACAGGAAAGAATAGCTCAATGTAAGGTCATCATGTTTTACAGAGTAGTACACAAATGGATTGCCGTACCAACTACAAATTTACAGCCAGTAATATCAACAGTAAGAGGACACAATGAACGATTCCTCATTCCTTTTGCCAGGACTCAAGTATATCGTCACTCTTTTTTCCCAGATACCATCAGAATCTGGAATGGACTGCCACAACACATATTTTAAAGCTGCACAACCCTTGAAATATTCAAAAGGGGTGTGCAAGTGGTCCAGCTTCAATAGATGTACAACCTTGTTTTTAGCGTTATTTTAAATGTTTAAAGAAGCACTGTTTTCACTGCAGATAATCCGCACTAACCCGCACATTTGTTATTCTCACATCAACATGTACATAAAACAGTACGATAATACTCCCATGGGAGGCCTGTACTACTACAAAGGAAGAAGAAGTTCAAGAAGAACAACAAGTTGACAACCCATGAAATCAAACATGTCAAAATAAAACTGAAGTTCAGGATGGATGACATTTTTCAAAAATACAAGTTAAGTTTCTTGTGAGATATTCAGGAATATAAGTAAAAAAAAACTGTGGGGTTACAAACATGTACATGTAGCTCTACAAACAATGCCTTTTTCATATTATAATAAAAAATCTAGTGTAATTTTCCACATCGACAACAAACATGACAAATCCTCACCTCATTTTCAGGAATATTTTTTCTTTCTTGTCTTTCTCTTGCTAGCCTTCTGGGCGGAGGAGGTCCTTCCCCAGAGTCCGCATAAAAGTTTCCACATTTTGGACAGATTGTTCTTGGAGGAGAGTTTACTTGCTGCTTCGCTTTATGATCACATATTGGACATTCTATTAATCTTATTTGTTCCTCATCATTTTGAGTGGTTGCCATCAAAACAAATTGTCATATAAATCGCAATATAATCCGTTCTTCATTATATTTTAAAGTTGAATGAAGAATACGTGCACCTGCATCTCCATTTTGATTTACATTAACGACTGACAATGATATTACGAATTATTCTTTACGAAACGAATCAAATAAAAACAAAAATGGCTGCGCCCATGAAGACAATCAGTTGTCATTTGAAACTTCGCAGAACAGCTTTAAACTTGATATCACGACATAGATATTTTAGTACAACAAACAGAAAGGTTTAAGAATTCAGTTTATTATCTATAGTTTGCTGACACTGATTAAATTGGGGCGGGTGGTATTCGAAATTGGGAAAGGACATGAACCCCCCCTTTTCTGTTCTTTGCTCACAAGACTAGTAATTTGAGGTGTGATTTTATTCTTTATAAATATTATCTTTTATATTTTTTTTTTATTTATTTTATATAATATGTTTTCGTTTTTATTCCTATGATATCCCTCCAAAAATGATTCTCTGATATCTCGGCACATAACAAACTCGGACCATAACAAACTCGGCCTATAACAAAGTCGGCATTACAAAATCGGACTAAAACAAATTATAAGCTAGGTTGAACTTTCAAGATCGAATTTAGGACAGGAAGTCACAAGACAAAAAGTCTCAGACAAAAAGTCAGGGACAAAAAGTCACAATTCAGTTTTGAAAATATTTTTAAAACAAGAAAGGGGGGTAGGAGGGGTCCTGATCCTGAAATCCAGAGGTCTCTAATTTAAATAAATTAAAATCCAGACATCCCGAAATTCAAAATAGAATTTGAGAATCCTGAAAGGGTCAATCCCGAGCTTAGAAACACCTGATCTCAGAGTCCCGATAAAGGTCCTATCCCCCTCAAGAAAGTTTTACCTAATTTTATATAAAAAAAAAATTTAGTAAATTTAACATGTGGTTTGTCAAAATCTATCGATTTTTGAACTGTCTAAAAGAAAGTGTACATATTATAGTCAATTAGTCATACACCGAAAAATTACTATTATAAACGTAAGCGTCATTCGGCAAGAATTTTTACCGTTATTACTCATGGGCCTACTTCGATTCGTCCAACTCGGGTTAACTCTGGTTGAAAGGTCAGTGCTAATGCATATGTGCGCAAACTCAAATCGAAGTAAAAACTCTTCCATCGAGTTGACTATTATAAGGGAGGTAAAAAAATTGTTTCTGCTGAGCATTAAAATTATAAAAAAATATTACATAGTGTTTTCCAAAGAAAAGTCCCTATCCTGTTTGCTTTTGAAAAATAGTTTGTTTAATAGTGAGTTAAAAAAAAATTGAAAAAAAATCGTTCAAAAAAAAAAAAAAATTAATTTCTATTTTATTTCTAACCACCATCGACAGCTGATATACACATTGAATATTGGCTGATTCCGAAATACAGGCAATACTAAATTCCCCTTGTCAGTTTTATTGCGTCGGCTGTATTTTGTCAAATACCAGTTTATTTATATCACTTTTATTTGTTGCAACTACTTGACGCCATCTTGAAACTCGACTAAACCTGCCCCGACCCAGGGTTTATGTTGAGTTAACTCGGGTAGGTTCAAAAGGTCAAACTCGGGGGGGGGGTTCGGTTGTCAGTCGAGTAAACTCGATAGACTCTACTAACCCGAGTTGGATGAATCGAAGTAGGCCATGAACTTTATGAAGGTACCCCCATTACGACCCTCTTGGAAGATCCCTAAATGAAATATTACTGATGAGAATGCAACAATAGTTGTATATGAATCAATCATTCTTAATAAAAAGAAGATCCTGTCTATTCTATAAGCTAGTTTAGTTTAATAAAAAATTGAATTGCAAATAAACTGACACATACATGACACTGATTGTTTTTTTTTTTTTTTTTAAAAGCTATTACAGTAAAAATTGATTTTTTTAAACCCCCTCCCCAAGTGTACGTTTTGTACTCTTTGGAAAAGGGTTGACAATTATGGATGACCCCTAAACATGCTAAATAGTATATCCAATTCATAAAAAATCTAAAATAAACAACAAACTATACATGGAATTGACTTCAATAGTTATTAAAAAAAAAAACGATTTTGAAAGACAATATCACTTTCTTATTTCATGTAACCAAAATAAATCATACGTTGAAAGGAAACAGGGAAAAAAATGCTATTTGTCTTCCTAAACTTTCCCTGTTATAGGTACAATGTGAGCTTGCTCATTGCATATTTTTATTTAGACACAAATCTGTCATTAACAAGAATTTTTTTCAACAAAAAAAAAAATAGTATATGCATTCTAAAGGCTGAACAAATCCCATGAGTTAAATTAAGATTATTTCTTTTTTAATTGATGTTAATTTCAGGAGAAAGGTCTGGTTTTGGGAGTCTATGAAGGAGAGGATGAAACTTTGTTAACAAATGCAGCAGAAAAATTTGATAAAAAAGTTGACAAAAAACTAACAAATGGCTTACAACTGTAAGTATATACGTTGTAAGTAAAAGGGAAGAGGTATGATTGTCAATTAGAAAACTATCCATAAACCAAAGGACAAAGTTGTGAACATTGATGTGATGAGTTAAAAAAAACCTAATATAAATGATCCAAAAAATATGATATTTTTATACAAAACACTCAATGAAGAATGATAAAGTTTTGGATTGGTTATCGTTTAGGTATACATGTATAAGTTATTTTACAATGGCTATATTTAAATGACTTAACAGCACCCTATACATGCAACATTGAAACTCCATTTAATGAATGGCTATTATTTATTTTGAATTTATTGATCCATAAAATTAATTTTTGACTCTTCACATTGAATAATCCGCGAAGCGGTTTATGTAAAATATGAAGAGTCAAAAATTAATTTTATGGGTCAATAAATTCAAAATAAATTATTGCCATTCATTATAAATAAATTTCTATTAAAACTAAGGCTAAAAGAACTTTTTATAGAATTTACATTAACAATAACAACGTACACACATGTTGGCGTATGAATACACGACGTCAGAGTGGGCGTGTCGCCATAAAAATTGACAACATTGAAAATAAAACTAATACTTTTAACCAATCAGAAGACAGTAAATACACCAAATTTATTTATTTTTAAATATAAATATACGTAATATCTATACCATGTATACCAAAAGATCTCTTACTACAAGATGTCTAACAAAGTAGATGTGAAAATGTCTTCTTGTCTGACAGAATGTTAGATTTTAAAGATCTGTGACTCCAAAGTGACAATACGAATGACCATAACGAAGTTCTGAAGAATTTTTTTAACCAAATGGGCAATATTTGGAGAAGTTTGAACAAAGGAGTAGGTCCGGTAAGGACTCATTTTGGCCTCAAATTTCAGTTTAATCTGACGAAAGATTTTGACCACTTTTTAAACACTTAAGTGTCTATTTCACTTGATTCAATTAGTTTATGTGAAAGATTTTAACTGATTTAGTCATTAAAAACGATCCGATTCAAGCTCAAATATGAAAAATCTACCAAATATGCTGAAAAATGTCACTTTACAGATGGTTTTTGTCAAAAATGAAAGTGGCCACATCCGTGTTCATCCACAACCTTTATATATGTTATGTATTATCATAAAATACAACTTACATTTCAATATTAAGGATGAACACGAATGCGGCCACTTTCGTTTTACACGGAAACCGACTAAAATTTAACTAAAATGCTAGAATTTTGAAGATTTCAGTAATTTAGCATGACTTAATGGCGCTACAACCCGATATATGTGCATTGTATTGTCAAAAACAGCCCATATTTATGTAGCAGAAGCATTCAACTGTCCAAAAAATAACTAAAAGTTTACATTTTAACAATTTTGTAAAACTGTTATAATTTGGGGCCAAAAAGGGGTCTTACTGGACCTACTCCTTTAATATTTTTGAAATCTTTGGAACAAAAATGGTAAATTTTATGATGGTTTGCATGATAAACTTGTATTGACCAAAAAATCCATATAAGGACTAATTAACAAGGTTAGAATTAAGTGCTTATACAAATAACTATAGTTAAATTTTAAAATGTTATGTTTTTTTTGTGTATTTATTTTACAAAATGAAGAGTGAAGAAGAAGTTGAAGAAAGGTAAAAGTCGTACATTTTATGGACTTGATGGAGAATTTTCGACAGTAACAGCTGTATGTATAGGTAAAAAAGGAATTGGATACAATGAACTGGAAGGATTGGATGAAGGCAGAGATCAAATTAGAAGTGCTGTGGCTAGTATGTTATCTCACATAATTTCTTTTTTGTATATCATGTGTAAAATATGAAATTTTAGACTAACCAGCTGCCTGGGTTGATGTAGCTGCAGAACCATAGCTCTGAGGTCCTTATGGTATTTTTTGACTTTTTGCAGACCATATGTAAAGAGTTAAAAAAAATAGCATAAGAACCCAAGAGCTGCGGTTCCGCAGCTAAGGTTTATCTTTCTGTGGGAGACAACTTTAAAAAAAAATTCTACAAGTCAAACCATCTTTTTGTTTAAATCTTATTATTTACATAATATATATAACATGATGTTTCAGGATTTGAAAAGAATGCACAAATTAAATGCTTATAAGATGGTACCAAACACTTTGACTAAAATCAATTTGTTTAATTTTCAAAAAATTTTACAAAATATTTATATATTGACCCTTTGATAAAAATATAAAAATTTCAAAAAACCTGAATGACACACTTCATCAGAAAAGATTTATTGGATATATAGCAGTTTGACAAACACTAATTTTGATTATTGAGTTGTTAATATTGGTTAACAATAGAACGTTAATAACATGTTCAGCTGATTTTAACAAAGTTATCTCCCTGTTGTGTGATGTACCACCTTAACAGTGCTTATTAAGTTTAGGTTCATTGTTTAAATGATTAAGGAAACATATTTCTTTTATGCATCACAATGTTTGTGACATCACAATGTTTGTGACATTGTGAAATATGTTAATTGATTGATTGATTGTTGGTGTTTAGCATCACAAAACAAAAAGAGTAGGATGGAAAACATTATGGTCGAGTACTGGTAGGTGAAAAGGTGAAATCCTTGTACTCTGACAAGTTAATACATAAACAAAATTTATTTGTGAAAGCTATCACCCACACAAAATAAAATGCAATCATACTACAAATAACACATAGAGAAACCCACAAATCGCTTATTTTGGACTGCTTGATAGGTAGAAATTAAGGTTGCTGCATGGATTTTTGAAGTGCCCTTTCAAAGGTTTATGAATATTAGATGATTTAATCAAAAAGAGTTATTGCCTTTTCAACTTAATAATCTATCAAAAAGAACAGCTCCTTACCAAGAACTACTATACTTGTGTTCATATTTAGTTTCAATTTTTTGCATTTTGCAGAATTTATATAAATCTAGAGAAAGGAAGAGACAATATAATTAATACTAGTACCTTTCTTCTCATAAAAAACAAAGTATTTGTTTTTTCTGTTGCTTAATGAAAATCTGCTTGGTCTTTTCTGTTATCCTCATGTTATTAAAACTTATATACAAATATTATAAACAGGTGCAGTTAGACAGTTACGAGATATTGGAGAGACAGAAGTAGAGGTGGACCCTTGTGGAGATGCTGAAGGTAACAAGTTAAACACGTGTACCAAGAACGTTATAATAGATATAAGAAGATGTGGTATGAGTGCCAATGAGACAACTCTCTCATCTAAGTCATAATTTGTTAAAGTATACCATTATAGATCAAAGTACGATCTTCAACACAGTATGAAATTTAAAAATAAGGATGATGATAAAACAATGATGTTTAGAAGACTGATTTTGATGAAGTTATTATCACCCATTACACAACTTCAATCTTTTAAAAGAAATTTCAAAAGTTTTATAATAAGACATGTTTTTTTTTAACATTATAAGAATACATATCCCCATGAATTCCATATCTCTGAAAAACTTATTTTTTTTTTTATCAAATTAAATGGTTCAGCATACATGTTAGAATATGGAGTTTAGAAATTGCATATCTCCAATTATGAAAGAAAATGTTATAGAACACCCATTTGTTTAAGATAAGATATAATTAGGTCTTTCCACTTTTCTGTGGAAAGACCTATTGTTTTTCTTCTGATTATTTTTTTTTTCTTCCGCCTAATTTTGTTCTTGCGATAAATATTTGTTTCACAATATGTCGCTTAGATATTTGGTATATGATATCGAACAGTTTATGCGCTTTTGAAATTTACCCTGCGTAACCGAATACTTTTCTTTGTAGGAGTTATCTCCCCAAACACTGTTTTCCTTGTGATCACGACTCCCTCGCAACCGTAAGAGATTATGACAAATTTATTTTATAAAATTGCTCGTTATATCCTTCGCATGATTTGTCCAATTTCGACCGAAGCAATATGAACGCTCCATATGAGAGTTATTTCCCCTTTTGTATTTGAAAATTTTGAAATGTATTTTAACTGGAACACCATAAGTGATAGAGACCTAGGATCTTTTGATTTGAGATCCTTGGTCCAAAAAATGAAAATTAGGTCAAGGTCAAAGGTCAGGGTCATATTCTAATTTTTGAATTAGGCTTATTTCAAATCATTTCCAGAAACCGTATAAGATATCGACAAATTATTTTGACTAAATTGCTAGTTGCGACATGTCGTAACTTAATAATTTTAGTTGAAAGGGTGCGTAGACAATGAATGGGAGTTTTTGCCCCTATCATATCTAAAATTATGTGTAAAGTGATATAACTTATTAACCATGCGTATTAGAGACCTAGGGTCTTTTGATTTGATATCCTCAGTTTGTGACCTTCAAATTGAGGTCAAGGTCATAGGTTAATTTGACGTTCTAGATTTTGACCTTTGCTTTAAACTCATATCTATACATCATAAAGCCATATGAACTGACATTTTAGACTGATTTTAATATTTTAATATCAAAATAGATATTAACTGGTGGAAAGACCTTCAATTGTTCTCTGAACAATTGGTTTTTAATTATGTGATTATTTCTGTTTTGGCCCTGTCATTGGTTCATGTCTTGTTGTACTGGTTTCAGGTAAAACTTTAGGCCAATGCAGCAGGCCGAAGAATGAAAATAACGCTTTGTGAATTTGTTGCATTAACCCAATCACATTTCTAGATAAGCCTTCACCAGGAATGCAAGAACAACCCATTTATTCAAAGTGTATTTATTTTTTAAAGCTGTTACCATTAAATTTGACATGCTTATTTTTCTCGACAGCTTCTGCAGAGGGAAGTGTTTTATCTTTACATTCTTATGATGAACTAAAATCAGAGGACAAAAGGAAGCCTCAAGTCAAGGTCAAATGTTACACACAATTTTCTCAGGACAGGTGAGTAAAGGGAACAGACTAGAATATTTCCCTAATATACAGATTTTAAATGTTTGTATAAATACAGTTATATTTTACATGAAGCTTAATATGAAGATGGCAGTATCAATATTTTTCTTGTATTGACCGTATGAAAATGAAATATAAATTTATACTCTCAGCATTGTGAAAGATGCAACAAAAGTAAAGACTTTTCATCGACTACTTAATGGAACACAATTTTTATTGTTTAAAACATATACATTAACATTTATCAAGGACATTTGTCCAACTTTGAAAGTTTATTGAAAATCTCAATTATGTGTTGAAGGCCATATAATTCCACAGGTTGTCTGTTAATCTTTGTAAAATTGTGTTCTTTGTTGGTTTTCAGATTGATAATTAACTTTAATGTTTGTATATATTTATTAATAGGTACAAGTCATTTAAAGATATTTGTATATTTAAACATTTATATTGATAGAGATAAGACAAGTGATCTGTGGACCAGAGGAGTATATTTGGCTGAGGGACAGTTGTTTGCCAGTAAATTAATGGAGATGCCAGCTAATAAATTAACACCTACAATATTTTCACAGATTGTTAGTGAACGATTGTCAAATACAAAGAAAGTATCTGTTACAGTGAGGTACAGTGTATTATAACATAGTTCTAGGCACACTACTTTTATCTAATCTCTATTATATCTCAAATTTGCAGATCTAACATTATTGGGCTAAATTTGAGAAGAATTGTATACATGTAAATTATGGTGCTAGCCCTGTATAATAACCACAGTTTAACTGATGAATGACATCTGTCAAAAAGTTGTCACATATTTAGACTTGTATAATAAAATTAAAATTTGATATAAGAAAATGGTAAATAAAATTATCATCCTTTACCAAAGACAAAAACCAGCTGATCTGCAAGGTCTGCATTCTACTCCCACTTAACATGATGTACTGTGTGTGTTTCAACCCTGAATTAGGCTGACGAGGAAACAACTGACTCCAGCATTGTTATAGAGAACACACAACTGAAAGATACTAATATTAATGATTGCAAATGCAAATACCTTTCACTTCTAATAATATCTAGATAATATTCATCATAAACAACAAATTATCATGATGATAGGACAGATGTTGAGCCATAATTTTGAAAAAGGGGAGGGTTAGACAATATTAGGACTTGTAAAAAGTGTATGTATTAATTATATACAAAGTATGGTCTTTTAATCTGTTTGATTATGAGAATGAGAAGATTTGCACCTGAATATTATCTCCTTCATTGGACAAAACCACATCTCACAATTTTTACGAAGAGGTACATCTTCATATATCTTAAATTGCAGACATACTCCTGTCTAAAGTCTATTCTATCTTTCAATGTTTATAGAGACACTGAGTGGATAAAGTCTCAGAAGATGGAATCTTTCCTGTGTGTAGCTAAAGGATCTGATGAACCACCAGTATTCTTAGAGATGGAATACAAGGGAACTAACTCTTCCAATAGTCCTATAGCTTTAGTAGGAAAGGGAGTAACATTTGATAGGTATGTTAGCACAGATCTTATATAACTTGATCTCATGGACAAAATTGTTTGTCATGATAGATTTATATTACAGGTATGCAAAATACATTAACTAGAAAGTAACCAGTTTTTGTAATCACTTTTTATACGACCGCAAAATTTTTTATTTTTAAAAATATTTTTTGGTTGTATATTGGTATCACGTCGTCAGTGTCGTCTAAAGACAGATTGTTTCCAAATAATAACTTTAGAATAAGTAAATAGAAATCAATAAAATTTTAACACAATGTTTATAACCACAAAAGGAAGGGTGGGATTGATTTTGGGGGTTATGGTCCCAAAGGTGTAGGAATTAGGGACAAAAAAAGCATTTTTGTAGTTTCCTTTCATTGACTTGTGTTTTAAAAGTGTACAAATCTCTCTAAACTGTACCACAAATTTCCATACTACAAAAGGATTAAAAGGGGGTTATGGCTCAAATCATTTAGCAATTAGGGGCAAAATAGGAAAAAAAAAAAACAAGGGTTTTTCTGGTTAAATAAAAATTTAGACAATTTAACAGCAGTGTAAGGGAGGGAATTCAATTCCATTTAAAGAATACTGTTATATATATGTTTGATTACCTCCCTTACACGGCTTGAAAATTACGTATTAAGAAATGATGATTGTCTTGAGATGATTTAGAAGTTACTATTAATTAATATTAATTTTAACCATGTATGACATTTTATATTTTAATATTTTATGATGTATTTAAATGAGAAGTTATTGTTGCACACTCCTTTTGAAATTTGAATTGAGATTATTTTTAGAATGAGGGAAAGGGGGAGGTGATAAAAAATTGGGGGATTGGGGTACAATTTTTCTAATTTCAGATTTCAGAAATTTAAAAGAAAAATTCTTCAAATAGTTGTTTTTGAGGGCATTAATATTTAACAGCATAGTGTATTGCTCAAAAGCAAAAAAAAATAAATTAGTTCATTAGACCACATTCATTCTGTGTTAGAAACCTATGCTGTGTCAACTATTTAAGCACAATCCAAATTCAGAGCTGTATCAAGCTTGATTGTGGTGTCCATACTTGCCTCAACTGTTCAGGATTTGACCTCTGCGGTCGTATAAAGCTGTGCCCTGCGGAGCATCTGGTTCTTAGGTTGATATTATGTTTGGAAATTTTAACTTTTTAGAACTCATTGCTATATTGAGAATAAGACTTTATAGTAAATTAAAGATATTTTAAAATGTAAAAAAGCATTTATAAAAACACTGAGCTGCAAAGAAAATTTAAAAAGTGGATAGTCTATAAACCTGATAGATTAAAACAAGTAAATCTCACATCTGTATTTTTTTGTTGCACAGTTTTAGAGTAATTCAAAACTTGTTGCAAATTCTGATCAAAATGGTGCTAAGGTAATCTTGAAATTGCAGTGAAGTGAGAGTTTTTGCTCTTTGTTGGAGGCTTTATTGTGACTGAGATAAAGAAGATCAATAAAAGCATTATATTCCTTTGCTTTTAATTTCTTTCAGGTAAATTTATTGATTTTGTGTCATGTTCAAAAGCTTTATTTATAGATATATTAAAGCTCTATTGAGCTTTTCAGCTTTAATATTATCTTATTACAAAAAAAAAAAACATTTAAAACAAGCATACAATACACAGGAAATCTGAAAACCTTTTGAAAAATTTATTTTAAAGTTATTCTGTCATTTTAGTGGAGGAATATCAATCAAACCTTCAGCTAGCATGGATATGATGAGGGCTGATATGGGTGGGGCAGCTTGTATAGCAGGATCTCTATTGGCTGTTGCTAGACTTAATTTACCTATTTATATCAAAGGTAAGTGTCTGTATTTATATGATATGATCAGGGCTGATATGGGTGGGGCAGCTTGTGTAGCAGGATCTCTATCGGCTGTTGCTAGACTTAATTTACCTATATATATCAAAGGTAAGTGTCTGTATTTATATGATGTAAACAATGGCAGATCGGAGGGGATTTACATAAAAAGATTTAAAATGGATATAAATGTCAATAAGGGGCTTAAAAGTACCAGTATTAAAGAGAAGTAAAAGTGAGAATGGAAATGAAGAATATGTCAAAGAGACAACAACCCGACCATAGAACAGACAACAGTGTTTTTATTTTGTTTTTTTCATCTTGAAAGATAGTTTATAGAGATCTTCAACCATGAAATTTTTTTATTTTAATTTTATGGTTTTGTTTGATTGATTGGAATATACCCAACATCTACCGTACATGTAGTTGTGTAAGATGTTTATGTAAGATTATGTCCCCTGGCTAAGACTAAAGAGGTTGTATTTGATATTCATTGATGAAAGGAGGGGGTCCTGATCCCGAAATCCAGAGGTCCCGAAATTAAAAAAAAAAAAATCTCAACATCCTGAAATTTAAAAAAAAGAAATCCTGGATCCCAAAAGAATCAACCCCGAAATCTCGAGCTTAAATACACCTGATCCCGAGGTACCAAAACAGTTCCTGCCACCCTCATAAATGCTGCCAAATTTTTGAAATTACGCTAGAGTTATCAGTTAAATGCAATCAAAATATTATGTAGTCAAACTACAAATACTATTAAACACTGCTTGACAAACTTCAAAGATCTTTCTAAGCAAAGTTCATGAATGACATACTTTCAGGTTTTCTGCATTCACACAGCTTAAAAATGTCTAATCCAGTCAAAAAGGGAAATGATTTAAAGCATAAATACATTAACTCTTAAAATATGAATGAAAGAAGAACCTTGTTGTGTTTAAAAAAGAAGATATTAATAAAAGACAAAATCAGATTTCAGTTAAAAGAGTTTTGGTGATCAATTTTAATCATTTTCATCATTTTGTTTTATTTTAGCATTTATTCCATTATGTGAAAACATGCCAAGTGGCAATGCAGTAAAACCCGGTGATGTTGTTACTGCAAGGAATGGTAAAACCATCCAGGTAAAAACATGTAGTAGTTATGCAACAAAATAAGATAGAAACATATGTGATTAAGGTAGTGAAATCAGCTTATAATTCTGCTTTGAGTGTAGATTTAGAGAAATAATAAGAGATGTAGTCCAGAACAATACACGTCTCACTCACACTATCACATTTCAATGTTCAGTGAACTACAAAATCAAGGGCATGACCCTTATTTGCCATATATTTAGAAAATATAGCATTTTGAATTACCTCCCTTACACTGCTTTTAAATTATTTATTAAGAAATGTTGTATTGTCTTGAGGTGATCTTATATTTTTGTCAATTTGTTTTTAGAACAAGGCTTCCAAAACGGTCATATATTCCGGACATTTGTATAACGTCCAGTAAAAGTCCCGCTGGGCAAAGCATGAAACGATCATCTACTTTTTAATATTGAAGGCTTTTTTCAGAGACGGTCATTTTAACATAATTTGCGATCTTTTTGAACCAACCATTAGCTACACATATCCGGTCATAAAAGTGACATGATGATTAATTACTATGAAAACAACCCCTACTTTAATACTTTCTAATTTTAATCAAGGCTAATTAGTTGTAAGACAACTGAAATCTACCTTTACAGGTGACGGGTAAACTATTTTCAGTACCGGACATCGTATAAAATGGTCAGTCTATTCAAAGTTATTTTCTTACATTTCAGCAGTTTGTATCTAATTGATGTAGTGAAAGAGATCAAAATTATCAGAAATACGTTTATAAACATAATTTGATGTAAAATTTATAAAGGTTTTATTTGAAAAATCGTCAGAACTACATTGTATGAACTAGAACACGTAAAATTTAGAAGTTACTATTTAAAAAAAAATTGAATTGAGATATGGACCATATCTTGAAGCTGAGACTACTATAACACTTGTGTTATAGTAGTAAGTGTTATAGTAGTCTCAGCTTCAGGAAAAGATTTTTTTTTAAAGGAGGGGAGGTTTAAACAAAATTCAGGGGTGGGGACAACAATATGTTCGCAAGATTTCAGAAAATAAAAAGAAAATTTCTACAAATATTAAAAAAAAGGGGGGGGTAAAATATTTTTTATTTGCAGAGAAGGGAGAGGGGGGTCAATTCACAACAGCATAGTGTTTTGAACAAGAGCAAAACAATGAATATAAATTCAAATCACATATTCAATTCAAGTTCTTTGACTACAGTTATTCTGAGTCAGAAACATAATTATGTGTCAAATATTTAATTAAAATCCAAATATGACCTGTATCGAGTCCAGAATATTGTGTCCATTTTTGCCCCAACTGTTCATGGTTGGACCTCTGTGGTCATATACAGCTCGATTGGGGAAGCAATTTATTATAAAAGGGGTGCTATATATGTTCTTTCTCTTGTTTCATGACATTTTGACGACAGGAAAGCTGATTATTTTTTAGCAGTATTTATATGAATTATTCAAAATAATAGTTGTCTCCCTTTTGTCTGACAACAGTTTTTCCTTTAAACATTTAGAATCCAATAGAAGTTATATTCCCCCCACCAAAAAATGTTTGTTATATAATAATATATATAGCTGACTTGAATATTTAGGTTGTAGAAACCTGTGCTCTATTTCCCCAAGTCTATATTTGGTTAAAACAATCTCTCAAAACCCAGACCATGTTGTCTAATTTTACTTAAATCTGTACTTTAAGGTTGTAAATGTTAATACTTTTATAAGAAAAGCTTGAAAAAAACCCTTTTTCACTTGCATTCTTTTTTTTTAAGACAAAAATCTTGTTTGAATCATCTAATGTCATGTTTCACAGACTCTGCTGTTTATTCTTAGTATAATCAAAATGTTATTCTTCATCAACAGGTAGATAATACTGATGCTCATGTTTCACAGACTCTGCTGTTTATTCTTAGTATAATCCAAATGTTATCCTTCATCTACAGGTAGATAATACTGATGCGGAGGGAAGATTGATTTTAGCTGATGCTTTATGTTATGCTGATACATTTAATCCTACAGCAGTTTTAGATATGGCTACACTAACAGGTATTATAAAAATGGAACATGATAATAATTGTTACTTAAACTGTTGAAAAGAGCCTACTTAAAAAGCCATCAGCATCCTTGACCTCCCAGCCTGCTTCGAATTTCCCAGTAAGAATGAATCTAGGATATCTAAGAAGGTTTTAATCATCAGTACTTGTTTAGCCTTAGTTTTGCTTCTGACATTCTGTATGATATGAACATAAATATACTATAAATAATTTGTATTTGCTATATACATGTACTAACAATTCCAAGTTAACTATCCATGGTGGCCACAAGCACATAACAAATATCTACAGTCAGTAAAAAAATAATTAAAGAAAAAAAGCACCAAGATATTACTTAAGATAACTCCTGCTAGTACAGATAGAAGTGCATCAACTTATATATATAGGTTTGCAAGTTTTTTTTTTTTTATATTATTTCTATTTTTTACATTGTGTGATTGAGCTGTTTTATATGTATATAACAGTGTCTCATAAGTCTTTTAAGGCTGGGTGTTGATCTTTTTTTTATGTGATTGTACTTGTGTAAATATTTTACTATTGTGTAAGATCAATACGTGACACTTTAATAAAATAAATTTATCTTATCTTATCTATAGCAGTTTGTCTTTTTTAAAATAATCAATCCTGCAATTATTTGGATCAATGATATAGAAATGAAGGCAACTAGAATAAAATACAAAATAAACATTTAAAATACTTTCGATAACTATTTCAAAAGATACCAGATGAAAAATATCTATTTATAAAGAGCATTTACAAAACCCAATTACATAATTTACAATATGAACAACATTTTCTTAAATACAAATAAATGGTTCTGTAGGGTGCTTATTATTTTCAACTCTCAAACTGAAAACAAAATCTTTTTTTAAAAGGATGTATAGACGATGCTCTTGGAAGATTATGCATTTTGTTCCTGTTTGAATTCTTAGTGTCAAAGTATCAAGTAAAACATTTATTTTCCAGGTGCTATTGATGTAGCTCTAGGATCAGCAGTTACAGGTGTATTTTCTAATTCTAACATTATGTGGGAACTTCTTCAGAAGGTTTGTCTGTGTTCAATATTATTTATTTTGGAAAGATTGGTAATTTTTTTCCAATTCTAGCGTCCCATACAGGAAGTAGCCAGATAAGCTCCCTAATCTATAGACACTGAAATATAGTTCCCAGTAATTCTCATGTGTCTGTACACTGAGCCTTAATAAGAATGTTCCACACTCTTAAAAAGGCAATTATGTTGAGCAAATTACTTATAGAATTCAGTCTTACATAATAAGCAGACACTTTCCAACATGGCTCAATGTACAGTTCTTTACCTCACTTTAAACATGTTAAATTAACAAATGTTTAATGTCAGATATTTGATATGTATGTTTCAGTACAAATTTGAATTCAGTAAGATCCAGAATCCTCCTTGTACAAATTAGAACTAGTACTAAATTTCTAGCTTGAGTAAGGGTGATATAAAAAAAACAATTCAAGATGATTATTAATTTATTGTCACAAAATCATTTTAGATTTTAACACTCTATGTTATGAAACTTTAACTTCAAGGCACATTCAATTAAAAATTTGGTCTTACATTTACCTTATAGGTTGCACTTTGTAAATACAGCTGTTTCTCAAACCACGCCTCTTTTGGGGAGATTTAGAGTATTCATAGAAAATTAATTTTGTTTACATACTAGTTCCCAGTTATGATCTCTGTGTTCCATCTCATAGATACATAACTTGGGAATTTAACCAGTTAATACATATGCAATTTGTAATAACCTTTTATCGAGGATGGGGAAGTTAAGAAAATTAGTGTTAGTTTAAACTGTGAGAAGTTCAGGGCATATAAATGTTGAAAATATGCCACACAGCCCTATATTTTGACCTTTGAAAAAAATTGTAGTGCATATGAACTTTCAATTCTAGGATAAGATTTTATTCAAAACTTCATATTAAAGTGGTTCAGTTTTAGCCGTAAAAGGAGTTCCTATCGGAAATTGCATTGTCAATATTTACAGAAATGCAACCTATAAAAGTTTTTCTGCATGCTAGGGTATCAGTGATCACTATATTGTCTTATTCTTGTTTTTATATTTTACCAAATAAATTAAGTGTCATTCCAAGCTTTGCCTGAAAAGAAATCTTTAATGATAAGGTAAAAGGCAAAATGGCCTAAAAATAAAGTGTTTAAAATTCAATTTTGTGACTTTTTAAAAATAATTCAAAATGACATCTCATAAATATGATAAAATTGAAAAATTGATGCCTTATCTCATTGATAATCATACCACATCTCCTTATTTTTATATAATGAGCATACTGAGGATAAATAGGGATATAGAAGCCTAAAGTTTTGTTATGACCAACCTACAAAGTAGAAGGGCATTATGTATTCTGGTCTGTTGGTCCATTCGTCCGTCCGTTCGTCCCACTTCAGGTTAAAGTTTTTGGTCAAGGTAGTTTTTGATGAAGTTGAAGTCCAATCAACTTGAAACTTAGTACACATGTGCCCTATGATATGATCTTTCTACTTTTAATGCCAAATTAGAGTTTTTACCCTAATTTCACGGTTCACTGAACATAGAAAATGATAGTACAAATTTCAGGTTAAAGTTTTTGGTCAAGGTAGATTTTGATGAAGTTGAAGTCCAAACATCTTGAAACTTAGTATACATGTTCCCTATGATATGATCTTTCTTATTTAAATGCCAAATTAAAGTTTTGACCACAATTTCACGGTCCACTAAACATAGAAAATGATAGTGCGAGTGGGGCATCCATGTACTATGGACACATTCTTGTTTTCTTTATGCCATGAAGTGTTTGAACTCATGTCCTTGATTGTAAATGCCAAACCCTGTATCAGAATTGTACATGAAAAGTTAAGATTTTTTTTTATTTCATCAGGCTGGTAGTAGAACAGGAGACCGTGTATGGAGAATGCCTTTATTACAGCATTATAGTAAACAAGTAACAGAATCACAACTGGCAGACGTCAATAATATTGGTAAATATGCACGTTCTGGTGGAGCTTGTACTGCTGCAGCATTTCTCAAGGTCAGTTATCTATCATGAATGATGATGGATTTAATTAAAAGTAGAAATTTTAATGAATTAGAAATAGGAAATTGTCAGTATAAATATCTAAGGGAACAGGTATGGAATATGTATACATAAATTTATGTTTCTACCTCCCCCGTTTTTAGGCATCTGTCCAGCTTTCTCCTTTCTTCCTTTCATCCATACCACTCTTGTTCTTTTTTTTATTCCTATATCTGCTCCAAAACCACTTGACAAAATTTTGTGAAACTTTCACAGAATTTAACTCACACATGATATACTTTGGATCTAAATCAGAAATAATAAAACAGATTTACACATTATTAGAAGTTGGCTATGTAAGGGTCAGTATAAATTTTTTAATCCATCCTTTTAAAGTGATGAGGTCATATTTATTACAATGGCTGGAAAAAAAACAATAGAAAGTATATAGGCTACACATTTACTAGTCAAATCATTTTATTTACTTCATTTCTTTTCAAAGGAATTTGTAACAGCAAAGCAGTGGATGCATTTAGATATAGCAGGTGTAATGATGAACCAAGATGAAGTTCCATACTTATCCAAGGGAATGTCAGGTCGTCCAACAAGAACAGTAGTTGAATTCTTAAAGTTACTTAGTGAACAGTCTTGATGATATAAGTACTGTAGACATTAAAGTGTGTACTATTGAACAGTTTTGATGATATTAGTACTGTAGACATTAGAGTGTGTTAATATGATGGTGAAATTATTAATACAGTTTTTTGAGAAATAATAGTTGTTTTATTTTTATGGCCAATATAGAGGCATTACATTTTTTAGTCTATGCGTCCATTCGTCTCCCTTCCGGTTAAAGATTTTGGTCAAGGTAGTTTTTGATGAATTTGAAGTCCAATCAACTTAAAACTTAGGACTCATGTTCCATATGATATGATCGTTCTAATTTTAATGCAAAATTAGCGTTTTGATCCAATTTCACAGTCCACTGAACATAGAAAATGATATTGCAAGTGGGACATCTGTGTACTATGGACACATTCTTGTTAGTTAAAATAATCAATTGACATTTGTTTTTATTTGAACATTTTACTCCACTGTTGAACATAAACTTAAAACAACTTATTCCTTTGCAACGTAAGATTATCAATAGCAATTCTATTCTAGATATAACCCTTATACATTAACATTCCAAAACTTAACTATGACCGACTTCAATATTATAATGATTTAATCTTGCAAATCAATCACTTTTGATCTGTGATATTAAATGTTTTCTGTTTCTATAATATAACCTATTCTTTTTAACACCTAAGTGTTTGGTCTCTAGTAGATTGATGACATTGGCAATCATACCATATCTTCTTATTTTTAGACAGTATATATTCCCATGAACAACATTTCTGCCATTGGACAAAACAGAAACATGACCTAGAACTTTCAATTATACAACTACAAAATAACAATGAGTTCACTCAAAGCAAGTGCTGACAACAAGAATAAGGTACCCTTATGATGAGGTGTCTTATTATACAGCAGCTCAGCTTACACGTTCACAACAATTACAAGCTCAAAATTTTAACAGTAGAACAATATTGGCAGTCATCAGAAAACCTTTGAAATCCAAGCGTCACAACTTTACAAAACCCATGTACATTTTGCTAAACTGGGTGTTACACTCAAAACTTGAATGACTAGGATTGTCAGTCAATGTATAACGTGCTAGTTCACAAGGCAATAGCTATCAGAAAGACATGTCACCCTACTCTAACACATAATTCTGACTCAAGCCAACCAAGTCGTTGCTTTTTCTCATTTATTCTGCATGCTTCAGAGAGGTAGCAAACACTAGTTTGAAATTATTTGCTATTTGAAAGTTCCATCGATTTACACAATTAAAAAGAAAGTGAACATATACATTAATCAAACTTATAAGAATGTCAATAAGAGAACAGAATTCTAATGTCCCCTGCACTGCACACATTTTATCTATTCAAGGTACAAGGGTAATGATAGATTGACAATAATGGTTAAGTATTAGCAGAATTTTACATAACTTTCTGGCATCAGGAAAAGGAATTGATTAAAATCATAAAAAAAAATGTTTATTACCCAAATATTTTATAACATTAATCATTATAACAACATGTATAATATAATATAAAATGCAGAAATAATATCACAGATTCATAATCACATTAATGTAACACTTCCTGATAGTGGCAAATATAAACTTAAAATTAAATTTTCAATACATGTTGAATTTTATTTTGTAAATTTTCTTTGCAAAGTCATATTTTTGCAGAAAGCAATCATATGTATCAATTAATTTAGGTGTCAATTAGAATTTAATTTAAATATTCCTTCCAACAATTTGGTTTCTTAAAACAATATACACAAGTGATTAATCTGACTGTGCTTACAAATGTATGTCAGATTACATAATTATTTTTTTGTTTTATGATATAAAATAAAAGCTTTATTTGTAAACTGTAGTAACAGTACATCTTTTACATCATTATAAAATGAAAATATTCACTTGGTGGCCAAATTTAGCATACATGCAATCATTTAAAAAAACCAAATCAAAACTCCTTTACCATGTTAATCCAAAATTAGGTAACATTAAGCAAGGGTTTGCAGGTGCTACTTGTTGATCATTTAATCCTTTTAATACCACAGTCAATCCTCGAGGTTTAGCAATGTCAACCATGCATCTTCTTCCTTCTGGAGATATCTTATGATCATATATATCTAAATGTTTTAGTTGTGTACATTTAATCATTAAATCTATTATCGCCTTTTCAGACATGGTCCGTATCCAACTCAGATTTAACTGTCGCAAGTTTTTACTGTATCTACACAAAGCCTTTAATGTTCTGTCTGTTAAATGTTTACATGCACACAAATTAATCGATTCCAAGCTTGGCAAATTCTGAAACGATCAAGTTTAACTAAATGAAGGAACAAATACATTTACATTATTTTTGTACATGTATATGCACAGGTGACTAAATTGAATGAGAGACAAACATCTCCACGTAGAATGTCAAACTTAGGGACTACAATCTTGAAGTGAAGTTGTACACTGTTTAGAGCTTTATATGCCAGAAGGTGAAGACCTGAATGTTTCATACCTTGTACATGTATGTAGATACCTTATGAAACATAGTTTCTGTTGGTCATTATTCATTGTCCTTGGTTTTATTTTCATGGTTCAGTGAATTCTTGAAATATTTTTTTTGTCATGTAAAATACTCACTTATTATGAGTAATAAAATATATATTTTTTTTATATTGATTCCTTGCAAGGTTTAGATGTCTATCAGACAGGGTCAATCTGACCTCGACCTCATTTCATAGATCAGTGATCCAGGTTAAGTTTTCTTGGTCACATGCGTATCTCAGATACTACAAGCAATGGGTCAACTATATTTGGTGTATGGAATGATTTTAGGGTATTCATGGCTGACTGGCAGTTTTCATACCATGACCTCATTTTCATTGCTCATTGGACAATGTTTAGGTTTGTTTAGTTTCTGTGGTTCTTTTATTTTTCAGATACTCTAAGCAGTAGCTATACATGTAGGTCCATTATATGTTGTGTGTGGAATGACTGAAAGGTGTACATTTTGTACATGTCTGTCTGACAGGTTTAATATGTCCTTGACCTCATTTTCAAGGCCCATTGATCAAAGTTCAGTTTTCATGATTTTGTTAGTTAATTAGATAATACATTGTAATTTTAGCAATACCTTAATTGTATTTAGTGTATGAGTAATTGTAAGTTGTATAATGTCTGTCTGGCAGGATTCATCTGCCTTTCCATCATTTTCATGGTTTATAGGTTGATGATATATTTTCAGAGTATTGTCAGTTTATCAGATACTATGATTAATAGGTCAACTTCATTTGTTATATGTCTTTCTGGCAGGGTTCATATATGACCCTGACCTCATTTTCATAATTCATTGGTCAATGATAAGATTTTGAAGTTTGATCTGTTTTTAAGGAACTATAAGCAATAGGACCACTATATATGTTTGATGTATAGAATGATTATAAGCTGTACAATGATTATGACTGTCTGTCATGGTTCATCTGACTGTGACCTCATTTTCATGGATCATTGATAATGTTAAGTTTATGTGATACTTGTAGCAAAACCTTCATATTACAGACTTTCAAAATAAATTCAATCATTATAAGTAAAGCAGGGGATACATTTCAGTGTGTGCACTCTTATTCATAGTTAGGTTGCTGTATCATTGACTTATACACCAAATCTTCTTTTATTTATACACAATATGATACAGTTCATATTCACCATATTGATTTTGTTTTTTTAAACTTTCTCACAGCTAATATGAACTTAAATTTAGTGATTGCTGACGGTGCATTCATAAATTTATTTTTTTTGTACCTTTCTGTATATTCTATGACATATCAGTTTCATCAATACAAATTGTCAGCAAACATCTTATTCTACTTTGATTACTGAACACCAGCAATAGTGCTGTTTTTGTTTGTTACAAGAACGTTTTAGTATTATTATTGTTTTAACAAAATCCTTTTGTGAGAATTTTACTAACCTTAAGTAATTGTTCCATTAAATTGTCTGTTGACACATATCCACAGTCTTTCAAACTAATGACCTTCAGATTAGGACATGACCTCCATATTAATTTGATAGTGCCCTCTGTTACATACACACCATCAAGGTCGAGGTGTTCCAAGATAGGAACAAGTAACTGTCGTAATGTTGAGTTGTTCAATTTCTTTTGTCTTTTGAGTCGATGAATCATCTTACTGTAAAAGTTTAAAGAAATCAAATAAAAGCCAAGAAACAATAAAGGGTATATATCCATTACACAAAAACAGTACATGCACAGCAAGTCATACAAAAAGCAAAGGAATGGCACATTTATTACTGTTTTTCGTCTCAAAGTGACAGTGAGTCTTTTTAATACAAATTTAGAGCGAAATGCATTTTTTAATGTTAAAAATTCTGACACACGTCTCCCTTCATTTGTAATTTAAATCAAACTGCTATGAAAAAGTCTTTATCTAAAAGTCACAGCAAGGCCTTCAACATGGAGCAAAACAAATCCCTTCACCTGACTACAAGTTTAAGACTGTCTCTAGCAGTAGATCATATACTCACTTTATCAAATACTCATCAGGAAAGTCTTCAAGATCATACATATTTATATTAGACGTTATACGGTCTAAACAATTAGCCAGTAGTGTGGGTACATTAGAACCTTCATGATATGTGCTCTACAAATATATAAAATAAATCAACCAATAACAAGGAAACTATTAACTTTATCAACAAATGTACATGTATATATGTTTTTCCAAATCTTTAACAATTTACTATTGTTTTGCCTGATACATGTACCTACAATGGAATGTATATTATTTTCTAGTTTTTAATAATCTTAAATAGTTCCATATAATATGTAGTATACAGTAAATCACTCTTGACAATATAATTACAATGTGATTCTGATGATTTTATTGTTTCCCTTTCAATTACATGTTCATCTCTGTATACATATTTATTAAACATTGTTAAATATAGTGTATTAGAGTTGGATTTATTGATTTCTATTGCATGATTAGAGCATAATTAGATTTATAACAAAAATAAATAAAAATATTTTTTTTTAAATGTACATCTTTACTGGAGACATTCTTCATTTCATGTCCATCTCACTAACCCTTGAATCCATCACTGTGCATATATCAGCAGTTTCAAACATTTTTTACTTTCAAAGTCCAATACGAATATGTCTCCTTTTAAACTGATTATATGTATGACCAAATAATATATACAGACCGAATTTTATAACTTAATAATGTACATTTTACCTACATACATGTACACTAACATACATGTACATACCAGTTCAAAATTACGACAGAAGCATGCTCTAATTAAAGTTTTGCTGTTTTCTGTTTTTGATTCAAATCTTTTGGCACCTCTATGAGATAGGGATGTTTCTACCTTTTGTAAAACATCTTCTAGAGAGTGATGTTTCATCATGTCTAATTCCATCATCTGAGACACATCAACAAAACCTGAAATTTAATACATAGATTTTGAATACATTATACAAATCCCTCTATACATGTAGCATGTTCAGATTTTACAGGCATGACAGGAATAAATGTAAAAACATGTACATTTTGTAATTAAATAAAGGGCTACATTTGTACATGTACATTGTACAACAATGTATGTTCATATTGCATTGAAGTTCAAGTATTATATTCATTTGTAATTTAGCATGTCATCAACGAAAGTTACATAGTCAAGGGTACTACTAGTACAAGTAATCTTTATTTACTTGAAGAAGTAATACAATATACTTATACATGTTATATAAGTTAATTATAATGTTTTAATAATCTCCCCTTAAATTTTGTTATATACATATGTACAAGCGGTCTCACTAATTAGCGACAACAAGAATTTTAGCGACAACAAGCGTCAACAAGCGACAAGAAGCGACAACAAGAATTATTTTAGCGACAACAAGCGACAAGAAACTATTTAGCGACAAGAAAACATTTTTTTTTAATCAAAACTAATTATTGCAATAAATATTAAAAGAACATGCAAAAAAAAATAATTTTAGCGACAAGAAAGTTAAAATTGATAGAAAAAAATGAAACATTATTTACATAATATTTTATCATCTATTATGAATAACAGCCAGTATTACGTTTAATTATTGTATTATGAAATTACTTTTCCTTGTGTTTTAGAACATATTATTAATCTTTTAATTTGTTTTTTAAAACTCTTTTCGTGCAATATGTATTAAGCTCGCAAAATGAATTACTTGTGCATCATTGTCCTGAAAATATTGACACAAATTGTGAAATGCAAAGAACTGAAACCAAACAGGAGGATAAGAATTAATTCCTTCTTAATGAATTTCCTAATTAATGATCATTAATACTCCAGTAATAATAATAATAATTAATGATATGAAACACAAATTGTGTTACAATATCTCCATTCGTTTATTCATACTTTGACTTAGATGAAAACAGATACATACATTATCTTATACATATTCTTCATATTTAAAAATAAAAAAAAAAGAAGCTCAATCTCTTTCTTTTTCACAAATGTTAAATTTCTTCATCTACCAATATACTAATATAAACTTTTTAATTAGACATATCTGCTCGTATATTTAAAAAAAAACATTAAATACAAATTTCTTTATATCTAATAAAAAAAAATGTTTTCTTGTCGCTAAATAGTCTTCTTGTCGCTTGTTGTCGCTAAAATAATTTTTGTTGTCGCTTCTTGTCGCTTGTTGACGCTTGTTGTCGCTTCTTGTCGCTAATTAGTGAGACCCGTACATGTATATGTACACACTATAGCTAAGTACACTTTTTTTTTTACAATCCCACAAAAAAAATTCTCAAGTTTTGAAATGTAAAATCATTTCTTCATTTTCTTCCTGTAGTCTACTCAAAATTTTGAATAATGGACAAACTAAGTTATAAAAGAATTAATTACAAACCTCCTTCAAAAATTTCCAATCCTTCTTTCATGGCTCCATATCTTAAGATATAACAAAGTCTTTTAGAAAGACGACATTCTTTTTCATCATTGGTTTTGGAATTAGTGGAGTGTTCTTGTATGTCATTTACATCAACTGAACTCAACATATTATATTATAGATCTCTGTGTACCGCTTAAAAAATCTTTTGATAAAAATATCAAGTCTACTTCTATCAGTCGATTAATTTTACATATATTACATATATATATATATATATATATGATTTTAAATTATGGATAATGCTACATGCATTTGTTCACAGTGTAGCACTTGGATATTACGTTGTGGTGAAATAACCCTGAAACATATACATGTAATAATTCACAGAACGTGCATTAAACTTTGGAATATCACGTAGTTATGAAATATCCGGCGAGACTCTATATAGATGACGCAAGTTATTGAAAAACATATGTGAATGGAATAAAGTGAGACAGTCACAGCAGTTTGAATTGTATTTCGTTCCTTTGCAATTTTTAAATGCATGTTGTTATTCCCTAATTTACTACACGTACCTGCAGAAAGCTGCATAATTTGTTATTGTTTACAATAAAAAAAAAACGGAAGTAAAAGAAAAATTCTAATCCGACACCGTTATCGGTACGCTTCATGATATATATGTATGCCTGTATCTTCCTCCTTTATCCAGAGCACCAACAAAATGTCTCCCAGGACATTTTTTCATTGTCATATAGTGGCGGATCCAGAAATTTTCATAAGTGGGGGCCCACTGACTGACCTAAGAGGGGGCCCGCTCCAGTCACGCTTCAGTGATTCCCTATATAAGCAACCAATTTTTCCCCCTCCCCCCCCCCAAATCTGCCTCTGATATACATATTATCTTTTCAAAATTTGTCCACATTTATGAAAAAATGTCTAGAAAAAGGACAAAATTTCATGATTAAACGGAAGCTATCCAAAGTTACATTTGGTATCAATTAAAATACTATTTCACAGATTGTGTACATCATAAAATATTGTACTAAAAAAGGCCTTAAGGGGGGGGGGGGGGGGGGGGTTAAAAGTAAATCGTTTGGACAATGATACGATTAAAGTGTTTCATTTTTGTTCTATTCTATTGATAAGATAACACACATGTATTGCCAGTACTTGACTCTAATAATTTTACAGATGATAGCTTTAACGAAATTAGATAAAAACAGTTGTATATATAAATCAAAAGTTTTAAATTTAAAAGGAGCTTTATTAATATGTACGACCAAACCTTAGCTTTTTATTTCACGGAATAGAAGTTCCTTCATAATATAAGTTCCAAAAGAAATAAATATTCTGGAATAATATTTCCACAGGAATAAATATTACAGTATATGTTCCTAACGGAATAAATGGTATAGAATATTTGTTCCAACAGGAATAGGTATGTATGACATTGTTTATAACAAAGTTTCCAGTGGAACTTCTGTCAGGTGGAACAAATATACGTTGACATTTAGACCAGACTGGGGGGTCTTTGATTTTCCATGCAATTTTCATTCTATTATATAACGTTTTTAAGGGCATACGATACAGTTACAGGGAAGGTAATGACGTTGCTAACGTAAAATGTTATTTTCGCGACGTCAAACTATGACATATCGGGAAAAGATGCATTTTTCGACTGATTTTTATCATTCAAACTGATTTAATTTGAAAACGAGTGCATGGACCCTTATTTTTTAAAACAGCAATTTGTTTCATTTTGCAAGAAGATTATGTGACCCAAATTTTATAAAACTGTAAATAGCGCAATTTTTTTTAATTTTGATAAACATGCAGCAAAAAATGACGTTTTTTCCTCTATTCAAGAACATTTTATAAAAATAGAGTTATTTCGGAATAAAAATTGCATAATTTTTAATGATACTTTTTAAATACAGAAATTACCGATTATTTAACAAAAAACAATTTGTGTTTATCTTTTAAAGCAAAAAAGTTACGTCGTTCTTTCG
Organism: Mytilus galloprovincialis; assembly: GCF_965363235.1. Classification (NCBI taxonomy): domain Eukaryota; kingdom Metazoa; phylum Mollusca; class Bivalvia; order Mytilida; family Mytilidae; genus Mytilus; species Mytilus galloprovincialis. The sequence goes on along the minus strand of NC_134841.1, from coordinate 95,782,211 downwards.
AAAAAGAAAATACGGACACAAATCTGAATTTTGAGCAAATATACAAAATTTCGACCTCATTTTACTCAAAAAGTAGCACATGAAGGTATATTTTTTATTTCATATTTGATTTAATCAGGTTAAAAATAGCCTATATGCAAATTTTCATCAACTTGTAAATACAGGTTCAAAACTGTATCGTATGCCCTTAAATAATAATCCTCTCAATACTTCAACCGGCCCCTCCTTATTCACTATTCTCTATTTTCTATTTTAAATTCAATATCTATTTGATTTACCCTCCTTATTCACTATTCTCTATTTTCTATTTTAAATTCAATATCTATTTGATTTCCATTTCATGCAATGGCATGCGTGCACCAGTATGTACATATATTGATATATACCTTTGTTGAAAGTATGGATAATATGTTTATAGTCCAAGTGACAATGACCACAGGCAATGAAACAATAAGTTGTCATGTCCTCGTACACTATTTATTCTTTTTCAGATTTATTATAAATCTGTTAGACATGCCACGTGCAAGTAAGTAAAATATCAAATGACCTTTAGCTTCAATTAAAACTGAGCAAGTGATTTAGAGAATGTTTAAGCATGTTTAGTGTACTTTTGATTACACGCACCTTGTACCTACACAATGTATTCAGTGTCATCGTTACAAATTTTATAATATGATGACCGGTTCATGTTCAGGTAAGGTAAAGAAATATATATCTAGAGAGAGTCGATGATGATTGTACCATTTAGTGTTGTATTTTCGGTTTGTTTTCATATATATTTACAAAACATCGTTACTTTATGCAAATTCACTGCATGCTATAATTTCTATGATGCTATCCCATCTGGGTCGAAAATTAAATAACCTCGGTAGGAATGGGGACGTTTAATGCTAAGCCTATCTTATCCAACATTTTCGCTTTTCACGACTTAATCCTCGTCGACCTACTGTATTTCAGTTTTGCGTGTTCGATGTATTTTTTTTCAATTCTTAGCGTTTCTTTGTGGTGAATTGGGATTTTTTGTATGTGGCAATGGTTGACTCACTGGAATGAGATAATTAAATAATACTTTTATCGGCAGTAAACTAGTAACATTTATCTTTTTTTTTTAAATATTTATTGCAGTACTGTTATGAAAACTTATGGTCCTACGCGTGGTCGATAATTATACTTGGTAATGCACAAGGACATGCATGTTTTCCATGCAAGGACTTCCAAGACTGTTAAATACATTTACTTCATTTGATTTGTTCTGATTGGTATTTTAGTGTGTGTATAATAAGCTGTACATAATTATTGAATTTTGCATCACTGTCGCATGTTATGCGGCGGAGGATTAACCGATCGCAAAATTGTGTAGATCCGCCACATTCTATATGTGTGTTTACTGAATCATTAACTTTTAATTCGGTGATTGTCGTTCGTTTGTGTCTATCATATTTGTTTTTCGGTAATTGTTTAGTTATGTAGGATAATGTTGGTCTACTCGTTTGGATTGGTTCTCATATTTGCATGTCGGATCCTTTTATAGCTGAATATAGTTACGATATGGATTTTGTTGATCGTTCAATTCCCAGCCGTACGTTGACATATATAATGGTTTACATCCAAATTATTTGATATTTGTCTCAGTGGCAATCATACCACATCTTCTTAACTTCTTTTTATCTTAACTCTGAAACATATATAAATGAACCAAAATTAAAAGTAAATCCATGACTTACAAAGACCAGATGTTCCTGACTTTGGAGCGGGTATAAACATGTTTTGTGAGGTATCAACCATCTCCCTATACATACCTCTAGCTACGGGGGCCGAATGGGACTCTTGTGGTTTTGTACTCGAAATTCAATTTTGTACGGACAAAAGAGAATTTTGTTCAACAAAAATGAGTTCAGTTTAACAAAATTTGTAGCATACTACAAATTGAAATTTTGTCATTCAAAATTATCTTTCAGTGGACAAAAGTTTGTTTTGTCATGACAAAATTCATTTTTGTAACACAGACCTTTTTTTTTTACCTAATTTGAAAATTGGGCGACAAAAGTCAATTTTGTATGCAAATAAGTTTAGTTTGGATTCTGTTAACTAATTTGCATACGAAACTGAGATTTTGTCACAAAATTCAATTTTGTGTCTATTTTTGTGTAGACAAAATTGAGTTTTGTTAAACAGAAGTGAAAATTTAACACAAAAGTCAATTTTGTGTCACAAAAGTGATTTTTGTCAGAAAAGTCAATTTTGTCTACACAAAAATAAACACAAAATTGTATTTTGTAATGACAAATTCATTTTTGTAGACAAAATTCATTTCTGTCATGACAAAATTCAATTTTGTGTTTATTTTTGTGTTGACAAAATTTACTTTTGTTAAACAGAAGTGAAAATTATCACAAAATTGAATTTTGTGTCACAAAATTAACTTTTGTTGCAAAAGTCAATTTTGTATGCAAATAACTTTATATTTGCATACCTATTTGACAAAATTAAAATGAATTTTGTCTACAAAAATGAATTTTGTAATCACAAAATTGAAGTTCTCATAAAACAAGTCTGTATCACATAGTTTTGTAAGACAAAAGTGATTTTGTTATGACAGAATTGAATTTTGTACAAAACCATAAGAGTTCCATTCGGCGCCCCGTACTAGCCAATATAGAAAAGAAAAAAAAACACATGACAATGCGCACAGTTAAAATTACAAGTTCGAACGGTTAGAATGGGTAACAGAAGAAACGAAGCAAAAGACAATGATATTATTTTTAACAGTTTTGTTTTATCTCATTATCTAATGTTGATTTACCTACATGCTCTAATTACAACGCAAAGCAACCCTTTATCCGATAAGTTCACAGAAAAATTATCATATATCATCAGTCATACCTCCCTGATTTACTTATATAAATCTTTACATTCATGGATCAAAATTGTATAATGCGCAAGAAATACATTGTAAAAAAAAAAAAAAGAAAGAGAGAGAGAGATGTTTCAAAATCTTGACAGAGTTGAGGCTTGTTTGACCATATAATTCTTGAAATGACAAATGCTGTTGAACGAAAATATATTTAAATCATTTGACCATGTGTTTTGGTTTTATTTCAGAATGGCAGCCATAAAACAGATATGTATAACAATAGGTGTATTATTTCTCTTTTGCATTATTTACATGATCATCACTAGTCCTGGATCAATACCTGATGACACAAAATTTGAAACGGTAACTTTATCTGATACAATAGGGATGATGATCAAAGATTCAAAATCTAACACTCAACAAAACTTAAACGTGAGAAAGACTGAAAGGCGTAATATTTGTGTTTGGAGTCACGACCTGTTAGGAGTTTGGCATCCAAGAATGGATATTTGTAAAAGTGTTCATGAGGATACGGTAACTACATTGGTGACACCGTTTGGTAATCTTCCAATTCACGTACACGACCCACAGAAGGATATATGGGTTTCTAGAAGAATTATAAATACTGGAAGTTTTGATAAAGACAAAATTTTAACTATCTCAAAGTTTATGGAATCAGACCCAAATTTAAACTTCATAGATATTGGCGCAAATTTGGGAACATACTCGCTATCATTTGCTAAACTGGGAAGAAAGGTTATTGCTATTGACGCTTTAAATCTAAATGTACAAAAATTATGTGCCTCTGTGAACCAATCACACTTCGAAGATGTTTATCTTATTATGAATGCAGTTTCGTCAAGACACGAAACTGTTAGTCTAGGAGCAGACGATAAAAACTTTGGTGGAACTTTCATTGACCAAAACGCAGACTATATAAAATCAGTGAAAGGTAAAACTGTTTCTGGAAGACACTATAGTAATATTTCTACAATAGTATTAGACGATCTCTTGACTCTTCCGTTTATTAATTTATTTCCAAAAGTATTCATTAAAATGGACATTGAGGGATTTGAGCATAAGGCTTTAGAAAGAGCATATCAGTTTTTTGATAAAATATTTGTGCAAGGTATACAGATAGAATGGATATTTCATCGAAACAAATCTTCGGGACAAATCATTGTAAATTTTCTAGAACAACATGCATTTATTCCTTACAATCCAAAGGACTTGCGACAACTTCGGAAGTCAAGTATGGGCAACTGGCCTACACAAGATGTAATTTGGCTACGTAAATAATGTTGAAAATCGAAGAAAATTGTTTATATTGTCTCAAGCTTGTTAAATTATAATAAAGAATGTTTAAATTGTTTTTATGATAAAGTTGTTCGACTTCTCCACACTTCATACTAAATTCTTCATTCGATAATGCCCTAAAACATGTTTAATCTGATGTTCAGTAGTTTTCGTTTGATGATGTGGTTCATAAGTGTTTTTTGTTTCTCGTTTTTTTTTTTCATATATAAATTAGACCGGTTGTTTTCCCGTTTGAATGGTTTTGGGACCCTTTATAGCTTGTTGTTCGGTGTGAGACAAGCCTCCGTGTTGAAGACCGTATTTTGACCTATAATGGTTTACATTTACACATTGTGACTTAGATTGAGAGTTGTTTATTTTCAACAATGACTGTAGGGATCGAATGTATATCCAAATACATAACAAAGAAATAAAAAGCAGGTTTAAGTGTCGAATTAAGCATTAATAAAGAAATTATAATTTCGACAGAACGGAATGTCTTTTTTATGACACGGGAAATAAAACTGGTTAGAAATAAATATATACCACAATATTATACTGCAAATCCAACGGACTACAAATTAACAAAGGTTTTAATATTTTGTCATGTAGATCTTTACAAAAAACTAAAAATATTTTAAAAAATACTTACACGATACTTATGATTTATGTTTGAATGTTATGGTCATTTATAAATCGACATTTTGCTGTATTTTGCCATGCATGCATTATTATGTTAAGTGTAAAGGTTTAAGTATAACAAATATGTTTAATGTGTAAATGATGCCCTCTTGTACACCTATGTATCTGAGGTTTAATAATAAAGTATTGTCTATTGTCTATTGCAAGTGAACAATTAATCATTGACATTTCTTTGCTTATTTGACAAAATTGAACCATAATGGCTGCTATTGTGAATTATTATCTCACCATTTCACTTTCATTAATGATTGAAAAAAAAATCATATTTTACTATTTTATATATCTCGTAGCTAGTGCCTTGTTCAAGACAAAACTTTTATCATGACATAAAAAATTGTTTTACTGGGGTTGATCTCAGGTGCTCTGTACGGGTAAGCAGCATATCCTGCTCCACCTGAAAACGACCACCAGGGAAATAGCACAAAAGTGCCGAAAGTTGCGTTCAATCAATCAATCAATCAATCAATCAATCAAACAATCGATCCGATTCAACATAAATATCAATCAATTTGAGACAAATTTTTGCAGTCTTCGCCTATCCCAGGATCCTCATATTCCGTTGTCTTATGTCTAATATAGTTATCAAAAGTACCAGGATTATAATTTTATACGCCAGGACGCGCGTTTCGTCTACTTAAGACTCATCAGTGACGCTCAGATCAAAATAGTTAAAAAGCCAAACAAATACAAAGTTGAAGAGCATTGATGACCCAAAATTCCAAAAAGTTGTGCCAAATACGGCTAAGGTAATCTACTCCTGGGGTAAGAAAATCCTTAGTTTTTCGAAAAATTCAAAGTTTTATAAACAGAAAATCTATAATGTGACCATATAATTGATATTCATGTCAACACCGAAGTGCTGACTACTGGGCTGGTGATACCCTCGGGGACGAAACGTCCACCAGCAGTGGCATCGACCCAGTGGTGTAAATAGTTATCAAAAGTACCAGGATTATAATTTTATACGCCAGGACGCGCGTTTCGTCTACTTAAGACTCATCAGTGACGCTCAGATCAAAATAGTTAAAAAGCCAAACAAATACAAAGTTGAAGAGCATTGATGACCCAAAATTCCAAAAAGTTGTGCCAAATACGGCTAAGGTAATAATTGATATTAAATATTTGCTGAATTTAGGTGTGCTACAGTCTAAGAGATAATCATCAATTTGGATATAAAATTTCAACATGAATTGAATGCTACGACAATATTTAATATAATAAATGTTACAAAAAGAACATCAGCAGTTGTCCGTTACGGGAAGGAATCTACTTCTAATATCCTACAATATAAAATAGTAAATTGAAAAAATAGTTTGTGCTGTAAATTGAAAAGTGGTGTTAAATTCGTTAAATTATGAATTCTAGCAATTCTTAAATCAGTATTTTTTCTTTGTTAACTTGTCGTCTTTATATCTTTTGCCATGGTGTTGTCAGTTTATTTTCTATCTATGAGTTTGACTGTTCCTCTGGTATCTTTCGTCCCTCTTTTATCGGTATTGTTTTCATTTCTATGTATGTTGCATTCGATTGGTCGTTTGTTTTTGTTGCACTTCTGTGTTCTGTTGTTTGGTTGTTTTCCTCTTTATAGTTTATGCGTTTCCCTCGGTTTTAGTTTGAAACCCGGATTTGTTTTTTTCTCAATCGATTTATGATTTATAAACAGCGGTATATTACTGTTGCCTTTATTTGTATTGTAGGTTATTGTCTCATTAACCTTTATCTACTGTATGTCCTTTTATTCGTATAACACATATAACATGTAACGATGTTTTACTGTTCATTATGAACTCTAGCACATTTCAGAGCGGGTGACAATTTTTTTGAATGTTACCCTCTCGTCCAGACCAATCATAAATCGGTAATTTGAAGGGTAATGAATTGACTTTACATCAAGTAATTAAAACAAGGCATAAGTTCTACGTTTTGGCTCATATTTTATCATTTGACCGTCAAAATAAAAAAACATTATAACATTGGTTGCAATGAATTACATTGATTTCCCAGTTAAATAAAAACCGATAATTTCACATGTGAAATAAACGTGGTTATTTCACTCTCTGACGTCATACAACAATAGGCGTTGTCAAGACGTCGAAAACGGCGGATCAAATCAAATTGTGAATGTGTAGAATAAAGATATAGTTCCTTACATGTTTTACATTAATTTCTTAAAAAAAAGTCATTTGCCAATGTAATAATCAGAATAACTAATTAAAGAATTCAAATATCGAAAAATATTCAACTGTGACCGAACAACACTGATAATTAACTCATGCGCGTATCGTGAATTAATGTGTTGTTCGGTCACTCATTGAATATTTTTCTCTATTTGAATTCTTTGATTAGTTATTCTATAATTATAACATCTTGCTTAACTTTTGTTGTTTTTTCTAATACCTGTAACGTTTACGTTGTTATGTACGTGACGTCATAGAAAATAAAATTAATATGTAAAAGACATGATGATTGGACAGTATAATAAATTAAATAACACATAGCTGAGAGGATGATAATGTTTTTTCGGGGTACCAATCTACTCTATCACCTTCTGAGCTATGTGTTCTTTATATAATATCTATTCAAAGACAACAGTTTGTTGATTACTATGATTTTTAGAAAGCACGTTATCCATGATGATTCACAGAAGCAATAAAGGAAAGGGAAGTTAATACTATGTCCTTATATTTGTTAATGCCAAAAAGACAAACCAAAGCGGTACAGCCGTATTGAAAAGAAGTAAGGGTATACTTAGATAATAATATTTCAACATAATTATTGTCATACCTTTACAACTTTCCCCTCCGTAACCACCATAATGGCTATTTTCTTTTACAAATTGCTATTTTCTTTTAAACGTTTTGCTTAATAAATAAAGGCAACAGTAGTATACCGCTGTTCAAAACTCATAAATCCATGGACAACAAACAAAATCGGGGTAACAAACTAAAACCGAGGGAAATGCATTAAATATGAGAGGAGAACAACGACACAACATTAAAATGTAACACACACAGAAATGGACCAAGCATCAGACAAAATCCCACGAGAATAACAAATATAACATCAAAACCAAATACTTGAATTTGGGATAGACAATTTTAAGTACCGTGACATGTCTTATCGCAATGTGAATTAACACTCAAAAATAAGAGAAAACAAACGACGCAACGTTAAAATGTAACACACACAGAAACGAACAATAATATAACAATGGCCATATTCCTGACTTGGTATAGGACATTGTTAAAGGAAAAAAATGGTGGGTTGAACCTGGTTTTGTGGCATGCCAAACCTCGCACTTTAATGGCAATGTTAAATATAACATTGAAATGACAACATAATATTACAGGACTACAATACAAATAAATAGGAGAACGTATTAGACAAAGAAACATTTGTTTTACAGGAATTTATAGGAAACATGTAATATATTGTCCTTACATCTGTTCAAATCGCACATAATCTTTTTGACTTATCCAGTATATTTTTAATTGACATACAACCAGGAAATTATCATAACGAAATATTATATACAAGTAGAACATTATCTTACCTTTCTTTGAACCACCATATCCACCGTATCCGTATCCCCCTCCGTTTCCACCATATCCACCGTATCCGTATCCACCTCCGTTTCCACCATTTCCACCGTATCCGTATCCACCTCCGTTTCCACCATATCCACCGTATCCGTATCCACCACTATAACCGCCATACCATGGTCCTCCTTTTCTAACAACATATACGTGTCCGGCTCCTACGTATGATCCACCACCTCCTAGTCCCCATCCACCCCAATTTCCCCATCCACCTCCATTTCCCCATCCACCTCAATTTCCCCATCCAACTCCATAGTTTTCTCCTCCATACCAATGGGCACTGACTGCGCTACAGAGGGCAAGCACTAGACAAATTGTAATCTTCATTCTGAAAATTAGAAAATTGTTTTTATCATCCATATTAGTTCTGACAAGACCTTTTGCACATGTATTCCCCGGATAATAAGAGGACATTTTTTGGGAATCTACTTGTATTTAGATAGCGATCGTTTCACGGTACATAATTTATTAGTAGTAATTCAGCAATAACTATCATAGACATAGATATGCATTTGGCAACTTCTTTCGGAATCTTTTTTTTAATTTCCTGTTTTATTTGGCCTTTAAACTCATTTGATACAAGTATAAGTGATGAGTCCATGCATTCAAAAAGGAACTATTTTTTTCATGTACAAACATGTAATCTTATAACTTTTGTAATAAAATTAACCGTTTGAGCAATATCATAAATACAATACAGCATTTATTTTACATGGTACAAGGCTATTTATAATGTTTTTATAATACATCCGATTTTCTTTGTTTAAAAACTCCTATTTGCCATGCTTAAATGTTATCGAGCTTCTTGCTCTCAATGTGAGTTACATGTTTAACATTTTCACGATATGGAATAACTTAGTTATAATTTATAACTAAATATTTATAAACAGATTTTAAAATGATGTTATTTTTTGTAAACTTTGTAAATTGCAGTCCTAAAGCAAACACATAAACAAATGACACAATTAAAACAATCACTGAGCTTTGACAGACTGTCTTATGAATAAATTGACTTAGAAAGATGAGAGATTTATAATACTTTTATTCGAATTTAGGCACTGTAAAATTGGCACGTTTTTCGTTTTTATGTATGTTGACGTTTGATTTTGTTGTAGTTCAGTGGTTCTGGTTCTGTTTGTACGTTGTTTTCCTTTGATAGTTTAAAAAAAGTTTTTTGGGCTATGAGTTTTTCTCACTTTTAGTTTGTTACTCGGATTTGTGTTTGTTTAATAGACTTATGACTATTGAACATCGGTATACTACTGTTGACTTTATATACCGTTTTGGAACCTGTTTTATTAAATTAATTGGATGTATTCTGCCGACAAATAATCTGTTAACATCTTTTAAACTACATTCATTGTCTAGATGGCTTGTTCTTTCTATAGATATCCAATTTTTAAATGAAATGTTCTAAGATACCTATACTCATTGACAATTTCGATATCATTTCTAGTTTAAACGTTAAATTAAGAGTGCGATATGTCATTTTACTTGAAAATAGAACGTATTTCATTTGTCCTATTTTACAGAACTCATCAAGGCCGGTCATACAAATGCGCATCACTGAGGAACACTGAAGTTTCATCTACTTGAAGAAGTTTAAAAGATATCTTAAAATCATTGTAAAAATACATTTATACCTAGCAACATCTCAGCTTGTGGTCTAATTGATAAAACAGTAGTTTACCGATGTTCATATATAAATAAATAGATTATGAAGACAAATGAAGGTAACAAGCTAAAAACGTTTGGAATCGCATGGATCTAAAAGGATCAAACCCGGGTGGTCGTTATGTTGAAATTATCCTAATAGACATGCAACACCTGCTCTGTGAATCCGCACTTAGTCAAAATGTTACGATCGGAAATATAAAAAATATTGGTCAACATTTTAGACCAGTGGACAACATATATTTATATAATATCAAAATCTAAGACTGTGGACACGTGTCCTAGTAGAAAGAAGCATAGAAATATCTAAAACGTATTTTTGAGTATTAACAAATACCGTAATGATGAATATAAACATTTCATAATATGGATGATTAGTATAGTACTAGTAAGTTTATGAATGATTAATATACACAAGGATATTTATCAATGATATTTTCTCGTTATTCTATAAAAAATAAAATTTCTGATCTATGTCTAGTGGAAACAACGAAACACAAAACTAATTCCCTGTAGTTTAAGAAACACCATTATCTTTTGTCCTTTAAGGGATAAAGAAATACCCGAGTTTAAGTAATATAAAATAACAAATTTTATGCAGTAATGCAGACATTTGCTTATGTTTCTTCTTACAACAACTACATTGCCGACAGTTAAAAAAATGTATAATTTTGTAAAGAAGAAACTTACTTGATTCTGATTTGTTCAGCTTCGATACGATCACAGTGTGGTGCTGAATAGTTGATTCTGAACGCCTTATATACATTGTTCATTTGGTAAAAAAATCAAGATATATGGGACATGTTCCAATTAACAAAGGAAAATAAATTATGGATTTTTTTAAACCACAAATTTATAAATGAGACTTTTGTTTTTGTCAATTAACAATGGATCAAAATTAAAAAGGGCACGGGTTTTTTTTTAAAAAAGAAAAACAGTAAGCTTTTGTCCATAAAGATGAATGTTTGGAAGTCAAAGACTGACGGAGAATGTAGTTTGTACATTTTATGGTAAAAAAATCGACTAAAACCAAACATTCTACTATAATAATGCATCATTATTAGCAATTATTAGTCCTATTTATAACATTAAAGAAATAAAAACGACATCAGAAAAATAAACCCAATGAATCAACTAAATATAAAACAGGAGCTGCTTAACATGATTTATTCATTTACTGTAATTGTTGGCTTTTAACTAGCTCTTATCTAATTTTTAGTATTCTTGTACTCTTTATATTTTTTCTTTACTTAGTAGTAAATAAATGCTCTGTATAAGTCAAACGAGTGAAGCCATTACAATACAACTTTTAAAATTCTCTTGTTTTATTGTTAAACCATTGTCCGAGTTTAAGGGGATAGTTGAGCACTCATATACATGTTTAACCTCCACATTCTGTGTTTACCTGCCTTTAATTAGGAACGTCGAATTCAAGGGTAGTCGATGGTACAAGTTTGTCATATTGTTTTTCGAGGTGAGGTCTCTGTATTTTAAGTGGTTTATATTAGTTAGTACAGTCTGTAATATTTTAGTATAGTTTCCAACATAGTATTGTTATGAATTAGTTTTTTCTTCGTTTCTAATGTTTCACGGTTTTAATGTCCGCACATTTTAAAGCTGACTTTACATTATGAGTTTTAATAATTTTTTTCTTTGATTTTCTTAAAACCTCGTTAGTTTGACTTAATGAATATTGTGTCTGTTCGGCAATCACCGTTTTTTAACATTGTGTTCATTCATTGGTTATGTCGTTTTTTTGTTATATAGCTCTTTAATTGGTTTGGTTCTTGTATATTCTTGGCATTCAAAATATTTGACTTTGAGCGTTCCTGTTGAAGGTGAATTCAGAGATGCGCTTTGAGCGGATGATATTATGCATATGTTGTTTAACTCTTTAAATATTATATTTTTGAAAAGATATTTGTATTGATAAAAGTAGAATTATGTCAAAAGACGCTTCAATGTCAACATACAATCGTCTAGATGAGCCATGCTTTGGGTAACCATTTATCACGCTCTCATAACCTCTATTTTGAATAAATTGTGATTAATTACAGAGAAAAAAACAATTGCACTGAACAATTTAAAAGAGACCTCACAACATAATAACTGACGGAATGCCTAGCACATTTAGATATACATTTTAGGAGAATGAAAAGAAGATTGCATTGTCATATACCTTCACGTTCCGCTATATTGATGATGTCCTGACTAAATAGTTCAAAGTTTAGGACTTTGTTTAAGGCATCTATCCCAACGAACTTGAAAAAGTTTATGATAAAACGGGTACAGTAAAGTGTGCCTCATACAAATTTAAAATGATATACGGTTTTGAACAAAACTTTAAAACAGAAGAGATGATTTCAGCTTCCCAATTATGTACTTTCCATGTTTATGTAGCCACATGCATGCAGCGCCTGCATATGGAGTATATAACGTCCATCTAATACGGTATATTATAACTTTCATTTCTTATTACGATTTCCTTGATATCGGGCTGTTGCTTACATGCAGGTTGATATTTAATTGGAATTAAACAAAATAAGTAGAATTCTTAATTAGACGATATATGAATAGTCAAGTTTGTATATTTGAATAGTTTACAGCTCTGGGCTTTGAATTTAAATGTAGGAGTATGTCTTAGTATTTTTTGATCTTTTATAAATGTGTATAGTTGATTTATAGTGTGGAGCAGGCAAACATATGTGAAAGTTGAAATGTACTTAATTTCATTAATAAAATTTCGTCACTAGCACCCCTTTAATTATTTTTTTTTTAAATCGATTCCGAATAACTTTAAGAAGTGGATTCTAAAATTGCATAAATACGTTTTAATAGGGGAAACTCGTTTTCAATTTCTGAAATTATTTAGGTATCAGTCTATGAAAATAGTAAATGCAGAAACCCGTTTCTTATTTCTTCAGACGATATCGTCTAATATGAAATTGTAGACACTGCATGATTTGAATCTTAGTAGTTAAAGCCTCAGCTTTGTTAAAAGACGACAATGACAATAGAGGGTCGACGGTTACTTAAAAATAGGAATCGGAAAATAGGTGTAGGTGACCATAGTTACTATTGATAAGTCACACGCTGACAAAATACCCTGTCTATTAAAAGTCACGGTTTGTGGAATTTTATCATGAAATTATATTTCTAGTGTGTATTAAATCAATATTTTCAAGGAAACTGCTGGTTTAAATCAGTTTTCTGCGAAATATTCCTGGTCTGTTACTTAAATAAAAGATATGTGCATCTAGAAAGAAAGTTTTCAAGGCGATAACAATAGGGAATGAGTGAGTAAAGAATAAAGCAGTCGATGTTTTTGAACCGTCGTCACTCAGTATACTTTAAACTATGACGTTCCAGATATATAATTACTTTTATCTCTATTTTTCAATTGTAAAAATAAATGAGGAGGCGGTTGTCTTATTGCGTATCAGTTATTTCTTGATATTGTTACCTGGAGCACTACTGAAAATGTACACACTTTTTGCTTTTTTGCCTTCGATCGTCAAAAATTTAGTAGATAGATAGAAACTTAAATAAGCATAAACGTTTAGAAAAACATCAACAATCATGGCAAATGGAAGAAATCGTTCATACGACTTCTTATTTGAGAAGCTGTCCTTTAATTACGGTTTACGGTTTTCACTTTTGCGTTTTGCCTCACATGATAAAAGTCACCTCACATGATAAAAATCATATTAAATAAATTGACACATTAAATCATAAAAATTATCAAAAAGGCAAATTCTACTAACAAGTAAAGTTCTGATTATAAAGTTACGGAAGTGATTGCTCTTAAATGAGGATTTATTTACCATGTTTTGTGTTTTGAGCAAAAGTTTCAAAAAAAAAAATAGAGAAAAATTAAACAGATCAATGATCAGCAATACAAGATAAAAAAAACCACAGATTTTTGTCGTGAATTTTGTTCTCTTCTACAAAGTTGGACAGGGTAATTTGTTGAATATGTGCATAGACCAAGATAAGCGACACAGGTTCTAAAGAGCCTCTTGTTGGATATGGGCACATTCATGATAAACTTTGTAATTAGGTTTGTGGATTTCCTGAATCGTTGATAATCTTGGCTGCACAAAAGCAAAGGAATACGAAGCTTAACACTACATGTTAACTAAAGAAATATTGATCAATTTCTACATACATGTCCTCCTGATAAATAGTATCCTAAAGCAATATCATGTTCTATAATTTCAATAGTGCGATAAAAGATGATCACGTATAAACAAATATAATCTAGAAACAAGCTACATGGTTTATTCTTATATGTCTCCAAATGTATATACACAATGTTATTGAGCATAACTTCTTTGTATCTTTTTTATTACCAAAATACAATGAGTCGATGCATGGTTAACTTGCAGTTCACGCAAGAATATTACTAGCCCGATAGCGCAGCACTTCAGTATTGGCATACATATATTGTAATGATTTAGATAAAGTTTGCTGTGACATAATTTGAAATCAATGAATGCCCTCGGAAATACGTCTGATTAGTTATTCGGGTTCAGCTTTGGTCCTCGTCATGTACAATTATACAATCTCTTCACCGTTTTTATAAAGTACGAATTTACAAACAGGCAAACATCACTAAAGGGACATAATTTAGAAAAATGCATCTGGTATAGTACAATTTGAACCGTTTCATGTTATTGTACCTTTAAATAAAGACAACAGTAGTATACCGCTGTTCAAAATCACAAATCGATTGAGAGAAAATAAATTCGAGTTACAAACAAAATCCGAGGGAAACATGGCAAACAGTCTTATGGATAATATTTTTTATATTTTTATAAAGTGTATGAAAAGTAAACATTGTCACTGAATGAAATGTCAAATTGATTTTACCATTTCGGATTTTTCATTTTCTCTTATAGTACGGAAAGGTCTATATTTTTGACACATATTATGTCTTGCATCTATTAAGTGCAGTATTCAACAGTCAGGAAAAGTTTGAAGAAAACCTGTGATTGAAGGACATGATGTATTTGCGTCAAAAGCAATTAACCACATGCGGGCTTGGAAGACATTGATGTCTACTGTTGTCCGCAGTAGGATGTTTAGTCAAAGTTTCAGTTCATCTTATTACAACTACTGTAACGTTGCCATCTGTACAATTTGAATTAACGTTTTACTTTTGAAAGTCGGCGCTTTAGAGCTTCACAAAATGTACAGACACCTATTTATGACATGTTGACCTATTGACGTTGTTAATTAGTTGTTCGTGTTGTAAGGTGTCCGTGTCATGATGAAACATATAAAAAGAAGATGTGATATGATTGCCAATGAGACAACTATCCAAACTTTACATTTTCTTTTATCATATCTTTTACTTTTTTTTTTAAATTAAGACATTAAGGTATTTAATGTGAAGCATTCATTAAAAATCCAGTGTTTTATCATTTGAAACAAATTAGTTTTGGGATAGTTTAATTTATTCATTATATGGTCAACTGAATTCATAACAAGGCGGAAACTCAGCATTGACCTATATATAAATAGTTCAGATAGAATAACTATTTTAACGGATTTTGCTTTTAATGTGGCTAACCTTGAACAATGTCACAATACAAATAGTTAACTTGAAACAATACCGAGAAAAACGTAATATACATTATAAATTAATAGGTGTAACTGTTATTGTAATAGATGGTTTCTTTTGTTTAAAATGAAATTTGATGAATGAGTGTTTTAAAAATGGGATATCACAGGTATTTTAGTGTGATATCAGCACATATTTATCAAAAGTCATCAGTAACAACTTTTGTTTTGTTTTGTTCATACAATACCGCTGTCAATATAATTGAATGTTATGCGACTCTCAACAAATGAGGGACGAAAGATACCAGAGGGACAGTCATAAATCGAAAATAAACAGACAACGCCATGGCTGAAATTGAAAAGGACAAACAGACAAACAATAGTACACATGACACAACATAGAAAACCAAAGAACAAACAACACGAACTCCACCAAAAACTAGGGGTGATCTCAGGTGATCAACAAGTGAGAGGTTAAGCCAGCTCTGCAACCAGGTTTAATGAAGAAAATGCTTGTACCAAGTCAAGAATATGACAGTTGTAATCCATTCTTTTGATGTGTTTGAGCTTTTTATTTTGCCATTTGATTGGGGACTTTCGTTAATTCTGTTATTCTTGTTTTAACAAATGATTTCACTATAAAATTGTATTAATTTATTCAAAGGAAATCAATCAATTTACTTGCATATATGATAAAACAAATGTTTGCAAAAGATTAAGAAAGTCTATGATATGACAGGATACATTACAAAATTGAATATTTCCAAAATATTTATAATAATATGTTCTATAATAGTTATCAAAGGTATCTGGATTATAATTTAATACGCCAGACGCACGTTTCGTCTATATAAGACTCACCAGTGACGCTCAGATATAAAAAAGTTGTAAAGCCAAACAAGTAAAAGTTAAAGAGCATTGAGAACCTAAAATTCCAAAAAGTTATGCCAAATACGACTAAGGTAATCTATTCCTGGGATAAGAAATTCCTTAGTTTTTCGAAAAAAATATGGCATCGACCCAGTGGTGTAAATAGTGAAAAAACCAAAGCAAATGATTTTTTGTTTCTTTCATCCTCACACTTGTTTTGTTAGTAAATCATAGCTAATGGAATACTCATCATTTCATCATTTGGAGCAATGTTGTTTTCGGAAGTGTTTAAATGTGCAACATGAACTGTTTCAATCAGTTAATATTCAACTACTACATACAATACATTACAAAAACACCTGTTTAAATTTAACTTTGCTCAGCTTTAAGTAAATGTTATACAACTTATCTGTTAAATAGTCCCCTTACTTGTATTACATGATAAGTTTGTGAAATAAGGCTTTCAGAACAATGGAATTAACTATGTTATGAGTTTCATTAAGTCTGTGGATGTTTTTGATAAGTTACGAGCTCTTCATGGTCCGTAACATTATGTTGACAGATTTGAGGCCACATGTCTTTTTCAAAGAAAAACAAAATTGAATATCTAATTCCAATTTAGATACCCTTTTTAAAGTAGAATGTTTGAAAACTTGAATCTATTTCCTTTCTTAATCAATTTTTCATAACAAAAGTGAAAACCCATCATTAAATGATATTTGTGAACACACGTATGCGACTTTACAAATAAGGGGTAGTTTTCAGTTTTATATAATGTATTTTTCACATAATAAGAGCAACGTCCGTCAAAACTTAACAAGATTTATATTAAATTATAAACAAACATGTATTGATCAATACAACCATCCAGTATACCTCAATGAAAGTGAAAACTTAAGTTTTTGCCATATACGTTGAATTCGGTACATGCAAAACAGGCAACAAAAAATATTTCAAAACATACTTATAATTGAGTTTTTACAATGTCAGGACGACTTTTATGAACACAAATTTAACTAATAGAATATAAATCATTTTAAGATAAACCCAACAACTTAAAAACGATATGTTTTTATGACAAAATAGCCTTTTATTCGTTTGAAAGTGGAGAAAATTTCGGTTATTCAATCCAAATTGACGAAAGATAATATTTTTTTTTCTATGCAGAGTAGTTGAACAGATCACTAAATATAACATTCATCAGTAATTCAGACCTCAACAAATGACTTCTGTAATGTGGGAACGTTATAATGATGTTCTGACCTTTGACTGGAATACATATGTTCATAAGTGGAAGGTTAGCAAATCTCGAATTTCAGTATTGGTCCAAAGTATTAAAAAAAGACGACATAATTTTAAAGTCACGAATCCTATAATAATATTGCGAATATGAATGTTGAAATTCGGACATTTAACGTGTTGTGCATTGCAATAGATTGGTGGTCAAATGATTGTATGCCACATAGAGTGAACTTTTATTCAACATCATTGGACATCAATTTCAAAATATTTCTTTATTGCAAAATACACTTTGGCCATATCAATCTATAAATGGGGACATACAACAACTGAAACATCAGTGCACCTATCGGACAAATGTTAAAAGAACCATGTATAGAAAGAAACGTCTTGTGCGGTTGCTTGCAACTCAAAATATCTCTAAACAAAAATCTCCCTATGCCCTACGTCTGTTCTGATATTTGAATTAGGATTAGCATTTATATCGCACTGCTGATAGTAAAAACTTTCTTCTGTGAAATGTCTTGTAATTCAGAATACAGTTTGACTACCAGTAAAGGTTTGTAGTGACTGTATTACAAATTAGCATTAAACAGCTTTTATTCAAATGTTCTGTTTTAGGGAATGAGATTCCTTGTTTTGGTTGTAGCTTTTTTTATATATATAATAGATGCAAGCATATGAAAGAGAGACGAAAGATACAACAGGGACATCATCAGTCCAAAATAAATCAACAACGACATAGCAAAAAAAAAAATAAAAAGGAAAACTCCAACAGACAAACAATAGTACACATATCACTTGTATTCTTTGATAGCCGTGACTTCGATTACTTGACTTGAGCCGGCTGCCATTTTATCTGTATGTCTTAAAGAAACATTAGAGGCAACAGTGGTTTACCGATGTTTATGTTTAAGCTAGGGAATTCCAAAAAATTCAAAAAAGAGTTCAGTTCATGTCAACAACATGTAACCCGTGTAATGCGGAACAAAAGTATCAACATATTACCAACACGAATGGAACAAAAAATTAATTGCAAATTTTCAGTCGCCAGTTCTTCTTCATAATTAAGTACATGTCACCAAATTTAAATTTCCACGTTCGAAACTCAGGTGTCACAATCGAAACAGGATCTGCCGTGGGCACACGAGATAACCCTTGGTTTCAGTATGTTTCGTGTTGATCTTTGGTAGTCTATGTAGAGTTTTGTAGAATTTTGTTTATAATTTACGTCGTTTTTTTACTTTTACCATGCCGTTTTGATATTATTGTCGACTAATATGTTTAAATATTCCTTTGTAATATGCGGACTGTTTTAAGTAGTGTCAGGGATACACTCCTGTTCATGAAGTCTGTTTTGACTCAACATGCACGCGCGTAAGGTATCATTTGAGATATGTGCACATTGTATGATGGCACAAAGGCCTAAAGTACATTAAGACATGGGGAAATTGACAATTGGAAAGTTAAAATCGCCCTTCAAAGTTTTTCATAGAGTTTCTTTTAGTCGTCAATCTGTCTTTATATCAAAGAAAATGTCACGTATGAAGCAAACATTCTAGTTTCTGTAGTATCCTTTATTACAGGCTAATTGGGAAACTGACTGACTGATGTGTGGGTAAAAGAGAGACAGGAAATAATCAATATATCTGAATTTGAAATCAAAGAACTAAGCAAAATGGTTTTCTTTTGGTCTTTGAAAAGGTTCTGCATTTCAAATTGCAGTTCGAACTGTAAATACCACTATGTTATATAGACTTATGCATCATTCGTATCCACTTTTAAATACTATTTTCATGCGAATAGAATGAACCATATTTGTTCATCTATGAATGAACTAAAGTCACAATTATCTGCGCAATTTTTGGGTAGATTTCATCATTACACCAATCAACTGTGTCAAAATACCTCGATTTACTGTAAGTGGTAAAAAATATAAATTATTCAACTTCCGAATTTAAGAAAATAACACTATTGAAGGGATTAAACTGAAAATTTGATTCTTTGAAATGTTAAAGCCAAGTTTCAATGGACTTTATAGTTTTGTTATCTTTTGGGGATTTTGTCGGATTCCTATTTCTTAAATAAACAAACTGTAAACTTATTATGCCTCTTATATAGATAAAATCATTTTAACACAACCTTAAAAAAGAATTACAGGCACCCAAATAATTCAACGAAACAATAAAACACCAAAAACAAATAAAAAAGGGCCGAGTTTACTTGAAACTCTTCAATCGACTTCAGAGTTAATAGATTATCACGTGAACGCACTAGAGTTGATATTCGGAACAACTCTAAGTAACTCTAGGGTAAGGCCCCGACCAAGCATAACAAAATAAAATATTCTCATTGGTTTGACGTCATTCAAGAGTTTCTCGAGTTTAACTCTGGCTCGGTGAGGGTTGGAACCAGGGTACGAGGGGTTAACTCGAGTGGTTCAACTTAAATCGTTTTGTTGAAACCCGAGTTAGTAAAGTTTAGTCCAAAATATTACAGGAAAACTATGTACTCAGCCCAATCATGGACAGGGCACAAATATCCGATTTAAAAAAAAAAATTAATGATTGAATGGCAGAAATTTTTGAAAGTTTATAAAATGTTGCTTTAAACAATCTTATTTCATAAAAACATGTGTACATGAAAAGAAAAATTGCAGTTTAATACTTTATAGTAGATACGATATAATCCATTCATCAGCGCTTTATTGTATGATGTTGGAATCAGGTAAAAACAAAATGTCCCCGTTAACAGTAGTTTTTTTCCTTCATAATTTGTCACCAAAAGGCTTTTAGGATTATCTTTTTCTCCTAATGCATAGAGCATTATGTCTGGTTTTTGAATAAAACAAAAGAGAAAGATATTCAATGGCAATTTTTGAATAAAAAAACAAACTGCATGCCACTAATGATCTACTTTTTAAGTAAAATTTGCTTACTAAAAGCTTAAAAAAAACCTGCACCATACGACTTTTTGACGACCAATCTTAAATTCAAGAAAAATCATTTGTCATGGACTGTGCTAATTTTTAGCCGTGTAACATGAAGTGAAATCAAACTCTTTTAATAATCGACTTTTTCCTATTGTGTCACCGCACTATAATAACCACCGGTCTTGTATACTAAAAGAAGAAACTGCCCAATCACGAGACACCTCTTAAGAACAAGACATACCTTTGAAAATATCTTCTGTGTTATATCACTGGGCCGATGCCACTGCTGATGGAGTTATCATTTCCCGTGGGTATCACCAGCCCAGTAGTCAGCACTTCTATGTTGAGATGAGTGATCATTGATATGGTCATCAATATAAATTAACTGTTTACAAAACGTTGAATGTTTGAAATACTAAAACTTTTCTACCTCAGGAATAGATAAGGTGTCTTTGGCAAAACATTTATGAACTTTGGTTCTCAATGCTCTTAAACTTCGTACTTTTGTTGGCCTTTTTAACAATTTTGATTCGATCGTCACTGAATTGTGTCATTGATAAATGAAACGCGCGTCTGGTGCATATGTATAAATTATCGGGTTTTCTACACATTGATATCGTAAAATATCAGCGGCGGGCAGCAATGTGATCCTTTTTGACGAGTGAGCGTAGCGAACGAGCCACAAGGTTTGACATTGTGTCGAGCTGCAGATATGTTACGATATCTATACGAAGAAAATCCGATTATCTGTTTATCGTTCTATTACTAGTCTTTTCCCTCTCCCTAAGACAGTTTTACGCTTCACGAAAGCAAGCTTGAGAACATTTCCTATCGCATTGTGACGTCGCTGATAGCTTCTCCTCTCACATTGTGACATCGCTCTGATAAATCCTGAAGTCTTGATAAGAGAATTATTGAGCGACAGAAAAGGGTAATATAGGCGTGGGGAAGGACGATTAATAAAATTTCATTGCTGGTGGAGATTTATTTCCCCAAGGGTATCACCAGCCTAGTAGTCAGCACTTCTTTGTTGACAAGAATTATCATTGATATGGTCATAATCATAAATTTAAAAAATCTTGAATATCTGAATATCTGAAGTACTAAGACTTGCACCGTCTAAGACAATTAGAATTTAACCAATGATGGTACGTATTTTTCAGTTTTGCGTACGAACAATGAAACGGCGAATTGTGAACTGAAAGAACCAAATGTGCCGTGGTAGAGTACATTGATGGTTTGAAAAAAATGACTTTTCTGGACTAACAAGATGAGCAGTATTAGATGGAAACAAATGAAGTATGAAGTTGATAAATTCTACTCAATAAAGCCAACCTATTTCAAACCCTGCCATTTCACTGCCTTTTGAATCTAGTCTGAGAGATAACCATAAACTTGGAATAAAAAAGTTCAACATGATTTGAATGCTACGACAATATTTAATATAATAATTGTTGAAAAAAAGAACATCATCCGTTGTCTATTGTACCAATAATCTGCATCTAATATCCTACAATATAAAAAGTAAATTAAAAATATATTTTGTGATGTACTAAATTTACTAGTTGCGTTAAATAATTTAATTTTACATTTTAGCCATTAATCAGTATTTTTGATAAAAAAACAAACTTCTTCCATTCTTTGTTAAGCTGTTTTGTCTAAATGCTGTCTAATTAAAGTTTATCTATATATCATTTGATTCGTACAACACATTAACACAATTTACAATGTTATAAAAGTTTTTTGTAAATAAGTCAGTAGGTTGCACTATGTAAATACAGCTGATTCTCAAAACGCCTCTTTTTGGGAGATATAGAATAATCATAGATAATTAATTTTGTTTACATACTGATTCCAAGTTATGATCTCTATGTTTCATCTAAAAAAACATAACTTGGGAATGTTACCAGTAAATATACATTTGCATATTGTTTATATAGAAATGTATGGAAAGTTAAGAAATTTAGTGTTAGTTTAAACTCTCATAATATAAAAAAAAGCAGATGTGGTATGATTGCCAATGAGACAACTATCCACAAAAGACCAAAATGATTCAGACATCAACAACTATAGGTCACCGTACGGCCTTTAACAATAAGCAAAGCCCATACCGCATAGTCAGCTATAAAAGGCCCCGATAAGACACTGTAAAACAATTTAAACGAGAAAACTAACGGCCTCATTTATGTAAAACAAAAAAAAACTGAACGAAAAACAAATATGTGACACATAAACAAACGACAACCACTGAATTACATGCTCCTGACTTGGGACAGGCCCATATATAAATAATGTGGCGGGGTAAAAGTTCGTGGCATATACACGTTGAAAATGAGTCGCACAGCCCTATATGTTGACCTTTGATAAAATTTGTAGTACATATGAACTTTCCATTCTAAGATATGATTTTTTTAAAACTTCATAGTAAAAGTGGTTCATTATAAGAAGAAAAGGAGTTCCTTTGGGAAATTTCATTGTCAATATTTACAGAAATGCAACCTGTAATGATGTTACTAACTATGATGTCGTTATAATAAGACATATATGTGAAGGATTTCATAGAGACAAAGAAAACTTTGCGCATTCCCGGAAGTTCTATTTGATACCAGAGTTAGGTAGAAATAAGCTTTAAAGACACAAATTGTTGATTCCTAATTTTAAAAAGTGTGTTATCCATGATATACTAGACTAGTAAATGAATACTATATCCTTATATTTGTTGAATTCAAAAGTCAAACCACAGCGGTCGGTCTTATTGAAAAGAAGTATGGGTAGAATTATATAATAGTTATTTCAACACAACTATCATCGTACCTTCACGACTCTCCCTCTTTAACCACCATTACGGCAACAAAGGCTATTTTCGTTTATACGTTTTGCTATATGAAACGTATGTTTAACAGTAATTCATAGGAAAAATGTAATACATTGTCTTTCCATCTGTTCAAATCACACAGAAAATTTATTTATTTTTAAATTTATTTAACTGACATACAACCACAGAATAATAATCAAAACATATTGAAAATAACATTATCTTACCTTTCTTTGAGCTAATATATCCACCGCCGTAACCGCCACCATTGTATCCACCATATCCACCACCGTTACCACCGTATCCGTATCCACCGTGTCCGTATCCACCGTATCCGTATCCACCGTGTCCGTATCCACCGTATCCGTATCCATCTCCGTATCCAACACCGTATCTGCTACCATATCCACCATACCATGGTCCTCTTCTAACGACATATACGTGTCCGGCTCCTACGTATGATCCAGCACCACCTCCATGTCCCCACCAACCTCCGTTTCCACTCCATCCACCTCCCCATCCACTTCCATAATATCCTCCTCCATAATGTCCTCCTCCAGGACCATACCAATGGGCACTGACTGCGCTACAGAGGGCAAGCACCAGACAAATCGTAATCTTCATTCTGCTTAAGAAGAAAATTGTTTTAATTATGCATATTAAATCTGACAAAACCTTCTGCACATGGCTTTTATAAGAATAAACTTTAAAGAAAGTATTATCATTTAAATAGAGAATGTGTTAAGGTACATAATTTGTTCAACTTTACATGTTTGTTGGATAATCTTCCACAAAGAGTGTGCAAATCAGTTGGTCGTATGAATTAAATTATTGTAAGTCAACCATAACTTACCTAGACATAGATAGGCATTTGGCAAATTCTTTCGGAATATTTGGTCATTTCGTGCTTTATTTTGACTTTAAAGTTGTTTGATACAAGTATAAGTGATGATTCCATGCATTCAAAAAGGAACCAATTATACTATTTTTCCATGAACAAACATTCAATCGAATATTTCTTGTAAAATAATTAACTGTTTTAACAATATAAAAAATACACAATATCATTTTTATTTTACATGGTACAAGGCTTTTAATTATGTTTATACAATACATCCGATTGTCTTAGTTTAAAATCTCTCATATTTCAGGCTCTAATATATTCGGGCTTCTTGATTCTAATGTGAGTTATATGTTTATAATTTTAACGATTTGAAATTACTTGTATCTACAACTAAATATTTATGAACATATCTCAAAATGGTGTTACGTTTTGTAAATTTTGGACATTGCAATCGTAAAGCAAACACATTTTACACATTTGAAAAACAAAAACACCGAGCCTTGACAGACTACCTTATAAATAAATTGAATTTGAAAGATAAGAGATTTATAATATTTTATATTTCAATTTGTAAAACAAATTGTACGATCTTTCGTATCTATGTATGTTGGCGTTTGTGTTTGTCGTAGTTCAGTGGCTCTGTCGATCTGTCTCTCGTTCGATAGTTTATGAAAAAGGGGTGATAGATATCAGAGGGACATTCAAACTCATAGATCGAAAATAAACTGACAACTCCATGGTTAAAATGTATTTTTGGCTATGAGTCTTTCTCGGTTTTTGTTTGTAAAACGGATTTGTGTTTGCTTAATCATATTATGACCATTGAACATCGGTATACTACTGTTTATTTATTTACTGTTTTTTACCGCTTTATCAAATGAATTTGATATATGCCGCAGACAAATCATCTCTTCGCATCTTTTATACTTCATACATTGTCTGGATGGCCTGTTTTGTCAATAGATATCGAATGTTTAAATAAAAATTTCAAACGATAATCTTAGATACCTATATTCATTGACAATTTTGATATTATTTCTATTTTAAACGTAACTTAGATTTAGAATGCGAAATACCGTTCTACTGGAAAATAGAACATATTGTATTTGCCCTACTTTAAAGAACTCATCATGGTCATACAAAGGCGCACCACCTGAGGAATAATGAAGTTTCATCTAGTTATAAAAGTTTAAAAATTATCTTCAAAACATTGTAAATTATATGTATATCCATTAACATCTAAGTTAGTGGTCTAATTGATAAATCAGAAGTTCACCGATGTTCAAATACAAATAAATCGATTACGAAGACAAATGAAGGTAACGAGCTAAAATCGTGTGGAATCCATGGATCTGAAAGGAACAAACCCGGGCGGTCGTTATGTTAAACATATTCTAATAGACATGCGACATCTGTCCTGTGAATCCGTACTTAGTCAAAGTTTAGATCGGAAATATAAAAAAATATGGTGAAATTACAGACCAGAGGTCGACAGTTAACAAAAATGTTTAATTTTGTAAGGCAGAACCTTACTTGATTCTTATTTGATACGATGACAGTGTGATGTTGAATCTGAACGCCTTATATATGTCGTGTATATTTTATTATTTTGTACAGGTTATTACTTGAACTAAAACTTTGTAAGAGTAATTACTTGTATGATGCCATCATACAGTTTATTACTTGTACAAATGTAATTGTACCAGTAATTACTTGTACAACTTTTGTTGAGAAAAAGATAATAACTTGTACATCACAATATCTTTGAGTTATATTTGTTTCTTCTTTTGACTTAAATGTTTTATTCAAACACTCATTTCTTTGGGTTTGTAAGTTTGGATTTTTTGTGTCAATTTGTGGGTATTTTTTTCTTTTACCTATTTATAATTATTTGTTTATATATTTTTTTCTTTTTTTTATTCAGCTATGGTGTGTTTTTTTTCCTTTATTTTTTTCAAATGTGTACATGTATTAGTATTATTTTTTAAATGTTAGAAGATTACAGACAAACAACGGACGCAAAGTAACATCATAAGCTAACATGACTTCTTGATCAAATTTAGCTTAACAGCGTGTTGCCACATACGGACTAGTGGTGCAAAGTGACAAAGTCGTTAAATATAAAATTTATAAAACCAACCTTCTACCATTTATTTTCAAACATAAATCATGATAAAAAGTAGCATATGCAATATCTTATATTGGACACAAAAGTAAAGCATACTAGATGAAATAGCCTATTTGTTTGCACAAGACAAATAAGCATGACATCTGGAATTACACAATAAGCCAGCTTAATCTTTTGCAATTACATTTGCCTGACTAACAGCCACCCGACAGCTGCAGTAAATATGGCCTTGGTCACAACTTCAAAGAAAGCAATTGTACTGCTTTCATGACATTGACCTCAGTGTTCGCTGGTATGTTTAACATTGTCTCTGAATATTTTCGATTTGACCTCTGACTCATTAAATCAATAATGATTACATTTTTTTCCTATTTTGCATCAATTTTTGGCAATATTCAGCACAACTCCTTTGATGTTTCTACAGTCCATCGGACCTCGGTCTACTAAAAAGACATTGATAGTATTTTTAACAGTTTTGTTTTATCTTATAGTTGTAATGTTGATTAATTTTGCAATTATTAGCTTACATGCACAAATTTCAATGAAACGCTAAGCAACCCTTTATGCAACAAGTTCACAGAAAAATATCAAATACTAGTATCATCAGGTAAAACCTCCCTGATTTACTTATATAAAGTTCTACATAAATGGATCAAAATTGTCTAATGCGCAAGAAATACAATGTAAAAAAAAGAGAGGCAGAGAGATGTTTCAAAATATGATACAACAGAGATGAAGATGAAAGATGCAAAATCTAACACTCAACAAAACTTAAACGTCAGAAAGATTGAAAGACGTAATATTTGTGTTTGGAGTTTGGCATCCAAGAATGGATATTTGTAAAAATGTTCACAAGGATACGGTGACTACATTGGTGACACCGTTTGGTAATCTTTCAATTCACGTGCACGACCCACAGAAGGATATATGGGTTTCTAGAAGGATTATACTGGAAGTTTTGATAAAGACAAAATTTTAACTATCTCAAAGTTGATGGAATCAGACCCAACTTTAAACTTCATAGATATTGGTGCAAATTTGGGAACATACTCGCTATCATTTGCTAAACTGGGAAGAAAGGTTATTGCTATTGACGCTTTAAATCTAAATGTACAAAAATTATGTGCCTCTGTGAACCAATCACATCTCAAAGATGTTCATTTTATTATGAATGCAGTTTCGTCAAGACACGAAACTGTAAGTCTAGGAGCAGACGATAAAAACTTTGGTGGAACTTTCATTGACCAAAACGCAGACTATTTAAAATCAGTGAAAGGCAAAACTGTTTCTAGAAGACATTATAGTACTATTTCTACAATAGTATTAGATGACCTCTTGATTTATTTCCAAGAGTATTCATTAAAATGGATATTGAGGGATTTGAGCACAAAGCTTTAGAAAGAGCATATCAGGTTTTTTTTTATAAAATATTTGTGCAAGGTATACAGATAGAATGGATCTTTCATCGAAACAAATTTTCGCGACAAATCATTGTAAACTTTCCAGAACAACATTAATTTATTCCTTACAATCCAAATGACTTGCGACAACTTCGGAAGTCAAGTATGGGCAACTGGCCTACACAAGATGTAATTTGGCTACATAAATAATGTTGAAAATCGAAGTCAATTGTTTATATTGTCTCAAGTTTGTTAAATTATAATAAAGAATGTTTAAATTGTTTTTAAATTCAATTGCTGAATTATTAATTTTTGCAAAATGATAAAGTTGTTTGACTTCTCCACGCTTTATACTAAATTCTTCATTCGATAATGCGCTAAAACATGTTAAATCTGATGTTCAGTAGTTGTAGTTTGTTGATGTGGTTCATAAGTGTTTATTGTTTCTCGTTTTTTTTTATCATATATAAATTAGACCGGTTGTTTTCCCGTTTCAATGATTTTGGAGCCCTTTATAGCTTGCTGTTCGGTGTGAGACAAGCCTCCGTGTTGAAGATCGTACATTGATCTATAATGGTTTACATTTACAAATTGTGACTTAGATTGAGAGTTGTCTCATTGGCACTCATAGCACATCTTCTTATTTCTATTAATACATGTGCTGTTTCTGATGTAAAATGATACAATACCTTGTTATAAAATAGATCGATTACTACTTTATTTATATATAAATATCCTCTTTCAGGACAAACATCAGCGGCCGTTTAGTTATTTTCAACAATGCCTGAAGGGATCGAATGTATTATATCCAAATACATAACAAAGCAATAAAAAGCAGGTTTAAGTGTCGAATTATGCATTAGTAATGAAATTATAATTTCGACAGAACGGAATGTCTTTTTATGACACAACATGCAAGAGTCCTAACTAAAACATTATTAAACAATATTATTAGCCACCTAAGACGAGAATTTATCGGGTCAATAAAAAATTCATATCGGGTGAGACTGATGTGGTCAAATGATTTACCATTGTTTCACTTTAAGTGTTGACCTTCTTTTCCTTTTAATAACTGGACACGCATAATTAATGCATGATTCATCTTTAGCTATTTGGTAAAACTGAAGGTCACATGAGTGCGGATTCAATGAGGTCAAATCAGTTACTTCATATTTGACGAATTAGTTTTATTTTGCAAGTTCAATTACCATTGGATAAACTGGGTTTAAAGAACATAATTTCACGACAACTGAATGATCAGTTTATCCAACATTGGGTTTTCCAAATAAATTACTCTTCAAAAGGTGTATTTTATTTAGAATCAAACAGGAATTTCGTTTAGAAACTTATTTGTTAAAGTTGAAGCCATGTGACAGTATTTTTTTTTTTTTAGCAAAACTCAGATGCTAAATTTTTTCCTGTAGAAACGGCAAGTTTAAGAAACACCATTATCTTTTGTCCTGTAAGGGATAAAGAAATACCCGAGTTTAAGTAATATAAAATAACAAATTTTATGCAGTAATGCAGACATTTGCTTATATTTCTTCTACATTGCCGACAGTTAAAAAATGTATAATAAAGTAGAAACTTACTTGATTCTTATTTGTTCAGCTTCGATACGATGACCGTGTGGTGTTGAATAGTTGATTCTGAACGCCTTATATACATTGTTCATTTCATAAAAAAATCAAGATGTATGGGACATGTTCACATAAACAAAGAAAGATAAATTATGGATTTTTTAAACCACAAATTTACAAATGAGACTTTTGGTTTTTACAATTAACACTGGATCAAAATTGAAAAGGGCATGTTGTTTCTTTAAAAAGAAAAACAGTAAGCTTTTGTCCATAAAGATAAATGTTTGGAAGTCAAAGACTGACGGAGAATGTAGTTTGTAAATTTTATGGTAAAAAAAATCGACTAAAATCAAACATTCTACTATAATAATAATGCATCATTTTTAGCAATTATTAGTCCTTTTTGTAACATTAAAGAAGTAAAAACGACATCAGAAAAATAAACCCAATGAATCAACTAAATATAAAACAGAAGTGGCTTAACATGATTTATTCATTTACTGTAATTGTAGGCTTTTAACTAGCTCTTATTTAATTTGTAGTATTCTTGTATATTTTTTTGAGTAAATAAATGCTTTTTGTGGGGCTGGACAGGGGGTAAGTTTCTCCCTGCTCCCGATCCTCTTCTCCTTTTTCCGGCCCCTTCTCTCCCTTCTCCCTTCTCCCTCCTTTTTCTCTCTCCATTACCTTTTCTGACATATTTCATCAAAATCCATGCATTAAACATTCAGGAAGAGTTTCGCTTAGAAGATTAGTGATGCCATACATCATTTTTACATTAAAGTAACAAGTATCTCCCCTGTAGGCTGTAAAATTTAGAACTTTCTCGTGTAAATATTTCTTCAATATCCATCCAGATGTTCAGGAGGAGATGTGCTTAACAGAGATACATTGATAGAAAGATAGGGTGCAATATGGCTGCAACGTGATCAGATGCATCTATATAGGAGGGACTTTCCAAAGCAACTGTCCATATTTTCGATTTTTGAAAAATTTTAATCGGGAATAAAAATTGTGAATGTGTGACCCCAGCTTAACTCTGATGCACGCCGTTTCGGAAACGATGATTTTTTTAAAGTATAAATCCAAATTATAGAAACGCAGGAGAATGTGTGAAAATACGTGGAATTATTGTGACACTATCAGTGCAATTTCGCCAATTCGTTTTAAAATGGTTGCCGAAAAACGCTGCTTGCAAAAAATAAAAATAAAATCTTTAGAAAATAATACAGGATATATTTCCCGTACGAAATAAGTAGTAAGATTCCACTTAGACACTAGTAGGAATAAAGTAGGAATCTACCTAGAATCAAAGATTCCATATAGAAAGTAGTCGGACATGGAAAATGAACAAAATTCTGACTGGATTTTTTTTATATTCCTACTACCAAAATCCTACTACCTAGGTGGAATCTTAAAAGTCTGTATGGATTTTTTCTGGTTTGAAAATCTGATTTTATTATTTATTTTCCTACTACTTGTACAAGATTCCAAACAGGATCAATTTATAAATTCCTACCAAAA
Source organism: Mytilus galloprovincialis (assembly GCF_965363235.1). Taxonomy (NCBI): domain Eukaryota; kingdom Metazoa; phylum Mollusca; class Bivalvia; order Mytilida; family Mytilidae; genus Mytilus; species Mytilus galloprovincialis. Next base: position 95,751,189 of record NC_134841.1, on the reverse strand, counting down.
AATCCTTCTACTTGGAATGTTTTTACTTATCTTGAACTGGATTCCTGTTTGTTAAGAACACACACTTTGCAGTCTTAAATGCAAGCAAGTTCCAGTTCACAGATTCAAAAGTTAGAGGGGAAAAGATTGAAAAGTTGTGTTGGAACACAATGCTATAAGCTAGGGTCACACAACTACAATATAGAAATGTAAGAACATATGGCTTATGAAGACTGAAGGTAATTCTTATACATTCAAAATGATTTGTTTTAATCTGCTTGCCAAAAATATCTAGTTATCAATTAATTCAACAAAAGTGCATAATTATACTCATTATTTGTTCATAACTTAATTTCATCTAGGCATATTTTTGGCTTATTTTCATGTTTATGCATAACACAATTTCTAGCCTGCATATATTACAGTTTCCTTGTACATTTCAAAAGTCCATTTTTTTAAATGAATTTATTCCATGAATTTTCTTTGTTCTTTGTTGTTGAGATTCAAACTTATCATTGACCCAGTTGTGTATTTGTGAATATACACTTACATTTTGTATATTTTTAGATTCCTACCAGAAAATATTATTCTGGATGGAATTTTAAAAATTTCCTACCAGGTTTTCTAGTAGGAATTTTATTTTCCTACCAAATTATTCCTGCTAATTTGCATATTCCTACTATGAAATTCCTGCTAATTTAAATTTTTCGGCTATTTTCCGTGTGGATTCCTACTACTGTCTGACTGAAATATGACTCTTTTCTGGTAGAAATTCAGAGCAATATTCCGACTATATTCCGTGTTCATTCCACCTGGAATATTTCGTACAGGAATTAATCATGTTAATCGAATCAGGCAGAAAATGATTTTTGGAATGGAATTAACAAAGAAGAAGAAAAAAATTATCCTTGAACTTGGTTATTTTGGCGCACAGCTTTTCTTTTATGTTCCAAGTGTAACAAGTTTTGGAATATTATTGGACTCTACAGAAAATATGGTTCCGGAAGCTTTTAAAAATTGATTGCCAATACTGTAATCGTATAAGCGCAGTTTATACAGGACAGTAACATCGGAATGAGTAAAAGTAAACAAAGGCCTGTCATTTTGGGATGTCAACACTTAATGCGCATCCGTTGGGACAAAATAAAATTAGATCATTCAGACCCCGTTACATATATTTTTTTCCCTTCAATCCGTATTTCAAAAATTATTTCTTGAAATTTACAATCACACGATTCATTAAATAAAACCCAATGGCCAACAATAAATGAAAAATCGGAATTTTGATGAACGTAAACCCAGAAAAGCGCTCAGAACGCTAAAAAAAAAGAAAGATATGTTTGTTTGCCTATATTTCTTCAAACGCAGAAACAAACTAAAAACACTTTTTGGTACGCGTTAATTTACACGTGGGTATACAAGAACGGATATGTGTTTGTTGTTGGACATGATGTACAGTTGAGATTTTCCCAACTATATTCCACTATGAGCTGCTTATTCAAAAATAAATGTTGTCACTAAATGCTTTGTAAAATAGAACACAATCATAAACGCTTCTTATATATTTTGGTCCTACTACAAAATGCTGCGAGCGTACCGTTTTACCCGAGTCTATTTGGCCACCCGTCGCTCACGTAATCGGTATATAGGATGTAGCTTAGGGTTTATACAACTTATTTCGAAGTGCTAGATTTTCTTTATGTCAACTTTAAATATATATGTATATTTTGAACACAGAGAGAATTTCCCCGGCATCCTTTGCAAAAAAAACCCAAACATTCTTTTTCTTATTTGTGCCTTCGGACTTTATGTTTTGAATTGTAGTTTCACTTTCCATATTCGGTATGTCCTGCGTGTGTATAACGGCAATGTAGATTTTAGTATTAAATAAAGAAAGTTGCCGGTCCGGTACATGGACAGATTGGTTAAAAAGCAAGGTTTAAATTTTAATTAGAATGGAAAGCTTAATTCGATGGTTGAAAATAGAGACCCCCAAAAAAGGGGGAGGTGTTCCACAGTGAATATTTTTATTTTATGAACTCTACATTGGAAAGGTTTATTATTATTTTTATTTAATTAAAAGAGAAAAACGAATGTTAAACAAATTGTCAATGGTCTTTCTACCTTTCATCCGATTAGCCTTCTCTTTTTCGAAATCAGTCTACAAGGGTGTCTTTTATGTGCAAGAGATATGGCTCTCTCTTAGTCAGCCATTTATCGTCCCCTTCCGACGGACTATCATCGTTTCCTCAAGACCATACTCGCAAATGGTCTCAAGGGAGAGCCGAAAATTTAATCCCTGAAATTTTCATCCCGGACCGGGAATCGAACCATGAACCTTTGTGTTCGCCATATATAAGAGATCGTAATGAATTAGTGACGAGGTTTGGAATATTGTTTTCGTTTCTATGCCATTTTGGGGAATTTTCTGCGACTGTCATACAAGTGAAAGGTTTGGTTAGTCACAAAACCAGGTCCAATCCCCCATTTTCTGCATAAGAAAATGCCTGTGCCAATTCGGGATATAACAGTTGTTATTCATTTGTTTGATTTGGCAGTTAGATTAAGGACTTTCCGTTTCTATATTTCCTTGGAGTCGTTTTTTTGTCTGTTATTTTACTTTTTATTAGCGCAATCTTGAATCTTTTAATTAACTCATTTATTGAATAATTTTAATATACATGGATCAAATTCTATTGAAGATGAGACCCATTTTACAGTAAATTGTCCATTATATAATGAACAGAGGAAATTATTATTTGATAAAGTTATCACTTTTTTACTAACTTTAAAGAACTACCCAATGATAAGAAATATTTCTGGCTGTTCACAAATGAGCATTTACCAACTCTCATGTACCTAGGAAATTACATTATTAAGGTAGCACAATACAAAGATTTTATAACTCCAACTCCCAAGTTTTAAAATGCTGTAACTTTCTTAATAAAGCTTGAAAATTTATAAAAGTGGTAGTTTTGGATAGCTAACAGATTACTCTTTCAAATAAATGCAATGTTAGTATTATGCTTTAATTATGTAACCAATTATAATGTTAACTGTGTCTAAAATATTTTTCACCAAATTTCCACTTTCAAATGAAATTAGCTTCTGCATAGGTATCCCTAGAGGGTTGATTTTATTATATGTTGTTCCTATGGCTATTATCTACAAAAGGGTGTCTCAGATTTTAGATAGAATGTATAGAACAAATTTTACACCTAATTAATCATTATCTTCTTTTATGTGGTTAGGATGTTTACACTAATTAGAGATTTGTGAGAGAATGGAATACCATAGAGACAATCTGAGACACTCTTTTGAAGCCCATGATGTGTTGATTAAGATTTCGTTAAAATTTTTAGTATAGTTAAAGAGATGATAGAGCTAAATTCATTCAAGTGGACGTACCCAGATTTTGCCACTAATTACATAATAATTGATTACATAATGATTGCATAATAAAAATATTGCATTCATTTAAAAGATAAATCTTTTATCTATCTATATATACCTCTTTTATTATTTTCTATGCATTCATAAGAAAGTTACAGCATTTCAAAGGTTAGTGATTGGAAGTAAAAAAATCTTTGTATTGTGCTACCTTAAAGGTTTAGAAATAAGATCCAGATGTAAACAAAATATATAAAATAATATAATATTTTATTGTTATAAGATTTAATATAATAGTTATATAAAACACATGTTGTGCTAGGCGCTGATCCTGTCCATAACGTTATAGTATGGTATTAATTTTCTGTTTTGCTTTTTCCAATCATATTGTATTGTAAAATGATGCCCTTTATGGGTTCTTGATTAGATTAATAAAATTCTTATCTTAGCTTATCTTATACATTTTTGTCTCCGTTTTACCTCCTTTTCTCCTTTCTCCTACCCCTTCTCTCCTTTTTCCCACCCCTTCTCTTCTTTCTCCCACCCCTTTCTCCCATGCTCCAAATACCCTGTCCAGGCCCTCCTTTGTATTAGTCAAACGAGTGAAGCCATTACAATACAACTTTTAGAATTCTCTTGTTTTATTGTTAAACCATTGTCCGAGGTTAAGGGGATAGTTGTTGAGCACTCACATGTTAACCTTCAGATTCTGTGTTTGCCTGCGTTTAATTAGGAGCCTTGAATGAAAGGGTCGTCGAAGGTACATGTTTGTCATATTGTTTTTTCGAGGTGAGGTCTCTGTATTTTAGTGGTTTATATTAGTTATAGTCTGTAATATTTAAGTATAGTTAAATAATAGTATTGTTATAAGTTAGTTTTTTCTTCGTTTTTAATGTTTCACGGTTTCATGTCCGCACATTTTAAAGCTGACTTTACATCATGAGTTTTAATAATTTTTGTTATGTCGTTTTTTGTTATATAGCTCTTTAATTGGTTTGACTCTTGTATATTCTTGGCATTCAAAATATTTGACTTGAGCGTTCCTGGTGAAGGTGAATTCAGAGAAGCGCTTTGAGCGGATGATATTATGCATATGTTGTTTAACGTTTTAAATATTATATTGTTGAAAAGATATTTGTATTGATAAAAGTAGAATTATTTCGAAAGACGCTTCAATGTCAACATACAATCGTCTAGATGAGCCATGCTTTGGGTAACCATTTATCACGCTCTCATAACCTCTATTTTGAATTAATTGTGATTAATTACAGAGAAACAGAATAATTACACTGAACAATTTAAAAAAGACCTAACAACATAAAAAATAACTGACGGAATTCCTGGCCGAGAACTAGCACATTTAGATATACATTTTAGGAGAATGAAAAGAAGATTGCATTGTCCTCTACCTTCACGTTCGCTATATTGATGATGTCCTGAGTAAATAATTCAAAGTTTAGGACTATGTTTAAGGCATCTATCCCAATGAACTTGAAAGTGTTTATGATAAAACAGGTACAATAAAGTGTGCCTCATCCAAATTGACAATGATATACGGTTTTGAACAAAACTTTAAAACAGACGAGATGATTTCAGCTTCCCAATTATGTACTTTCCATGTTTATGTAGCCACATGCCGGCAGCGCCTGCATATGGAGTATATAACGTCAGTTTAATATGGTATCTCATAACTTTCATTTCTTATTACGATTTTCTTGATATGGGGCTGTTGCTTATAGTTATCAAAAGTACCAGGATTATAATTGTATACGCCAGACGGGCGTTTCGTCAACATAAGACTCATCAGTGACGCTCACATCAAAATAGTTAAAAAGCCAAACAAATATGGGGCTGTTGCTTACATGCAGGTTGATATTTAATTGGAATTAAACAAAATAAGAAGAATTCTTAATTAGACGACATATGAATAGTCAAGTTTGTATATTTGAATTGTTTACAGCTCTAGGCTTTGAATTTAAATGTAGGAGCATGTCTTAGTATTTTTTGATCTTTTATAAATGTGTATAGTTGATTTATAGTGAGGAGCATGCAAACATATGTGACAGTTGAAATGTACTTAATTTCATTAATAAAATTTCGTCACTAACACCCCTTTAATTATTTTTTTTTTAAATCGATTCCGAATGACTTTAAGAAGTGGATTCTAAAATTTCATAAATACGTTTTAATCGGGGAAACTCGTCTACAATTTCTGAAATTATTTAGATATCAGTCTATGAAAATAGTAAATGCAGAAACCCGTTTTTTATATCTTCAGACGATATTGTCTAATATGAAATTGTACACACTGCATGGTTTGAATCTTAGTAGTCAAAGCCTCAGCTTTGTTAAAAGACGACAATATCAATAGGGAGTCGACGGTTACTTAAAAATAGGAATCGGAAAATAGGTGTAGGTGATCATATTATTGATAGGTCACACGCTGACAAAATACCCTGTCTATCTATAAAGTCATGGTTTGTGGAATTTTATCATGAAATTATATTTCTAGTGTGTATTAATCAATATTTTCAAGGAAACTGCTGGTTAAAATCAGTTTTCTGAGAGATATTCCTGGTCTTTTCCTTAAATAAAAGATATTTACATCTAGAAAGAAAGTTTTCAAGGCGGTAACAATAGGGAACGAGTGAGTAAAGAATAAAGCAGTCGATGTTTTTGAACCGTCGTCACTCAGCATAATTTATACTATGACGTTCCAGATAACTATTTTTGTTCATGTTTGCCTTTTATCTTGAAAACTATTATAGATAGAGAGATCCTTTAAAGTGTCAAAATCTAGTCAATGTCTTCAAACAATTCAAACATGATTGTAATCGTTCGTCAAATACTTATAAGAGTAATTGACCTTAAAGCCGATTTTCACACCTTTTTTGCTTTTTTGCCTTTGATCGTCAAAAATTTAATAGATAGATAGCAACTTAAAATAAACATAAACGATTAGAAAAACATCAACAAGTATGGCAAATGGGAGAAATCGTTCATGCGACTTCTTATTTACGACGTTGTCCTTTAATTACGGTTGACGGTTTTCACTTTTGTTGTGTTTTGCCTCACATGATAAAAGTCACCTCACATGATAAAAATCATATTAAATAAATAGACATATTTAATCAAAAAAATTATCAAAAAGGCAAATTCTACTAACAAGTAAAGTTTTGATTATAAAGTTACGGAAGTGATTGCTCTTAAATGAGGATTTATTTACCCTGTTTTGTGTTTTGAGCAAAAGTTAAAAAAATATAAAGAAAAATTAAACAGACCAATGGTCAGCAATACAAGATAAAAAAAAAAAACACACACACAGATTTTTGTCGTGAATTTTATTCTCGTCTACAAAGTTGGACATGGTTATTTGTTGAATATGTGCATAGACCAAGGTAAGCGACACAGGTTTTAAAGAGCCTCTTGTTGGATATGGGCTCATTCATGATTAACTTTGTAATTAGGTTTGTGGATTTCCTGAATCGTTGATAATATTGGCTGCACAAAAGCAACGGAATACGAAGCTTAACATTACATGTTAACTAAAGAAATATTGATCAATTACTAAAGACATGTCCTCCTGATAAAAAGGTATCCTAAAGCAATATCATGTTCTATAATTTCAATCGTGTAATACAAGATGGTCACGTATAAACAAATGTAATCAAGAAACAAGCAACATTGCTTATACTAATATGTCTCCAAATGTATATACACAATGTCATTAAGCATAATTTCATTGTATTTCTTTTAATTCCAATGAGTCGATGCATGGTTAACTTGCAGTTCACGCAAGAATATTGCTAGCCCGATAGCGCAGCACTTCAGTATTGACATACATATATTGTAATGATTTAGATAAAGTTTGCTGTGAAATCATTTCAAATTAATGAATGCCCTCGGAAATATGTCTGATTAGTTATATGGATTTAGCTTTGGTCCTCGTCCTGTCATTTTCGCATTTTACTGCAGAAATGTAATAAAAAAACATACTTTGAAAAAATCTAATATAAAAAACAATCGTTTTCCTTTCCTTTATTTATTCATTTCAGTTTGACATATGCAATTCTATACAAAATTTACAACAAAAGAGGTGTTTTCCCCCTTTTTAAAACTTTTTTTGGCTCCATTCATATGATGTGTATAATTCACGCCTATATCAACATGACCACCTCTGAAGTCGCATTATAGATTTCAATGAATTTAATCTATGTTTGTCTGATAAATCATAAGGGCAGCGATTTCGATACCACAACTTCATAAAACTTTTACCAATTCTTTCATAGAAACAAGGATTTTTTTTAAAGTTTGGCTGTTCCTGTAGAGTTCATATACAAAACCGTTATGTCACATCCTTATATTAACGATTATGTTGTTTATAAAGCCTGTCAATTTAGATACGATCAGGATAAATTATTCGATTATTTAAATTAACCAATCTTGAAGGTTTCCAATTAACATAGCAGTAAAATCTTTAAAAAAATTTCATTAGTACTTACATAGATTACTGCTCCGGGAACTTCATTACATTCAAGCCATCAGACTAAAGCGAATTTGCTTTCTGGAATCTAAACTCAACTACTTGATGGGACAACTAAGGAAACAAACTAAAATCAACAAAATGCATTAAAATCATAGCAGCTTTCGATAAAGCAAAAGAAAAAGTTCGAAAGATCTTCATGGAATACAGATATGAACGATCCGCACGAATGGAAGTCTGTTTGTTGTCACCTTCCATCCCGATCTTACATATATTTCATCTATCCGCAAGCTGTGGCGTCGTCTTGAAAATTATTCTTCCATAAAAGAAATATTTCTATCACCTCCTGTTATTGCCTAACGCAGGCCTAAAAATTTTAAAGACAAATTTGCTACATTCAAAGTAAAAACAAAGTCCTTTAAAGTTGTGTTTGCAAACAGAAGACATTGTAAAGTCGCCAATACTGACAACACTTTAAGCACCTCGGTAACAAATCAGCGATACAACATCTATGTTACATTTAATTGTATAACGGAAAATAGTAATTGCTTATTATATTATGGAACTTACAAGCTGCGTTATGTAGGCGAAACAGAAACCAAATTCAACATCAGTCTTAATATCCACCGGTCTTGTATACCAAAAGAAGAAACTGCCCAATGACGAGACATCTCTTATGATCAGGACATACCTTTGAAGATATCTTCTGTGTAATACTACTGGGTCGATTCCACTGTTGGGGGAGTTTTTATTACCCGTGGGTAACACCAGCCTTGTAATCAGCAATTCTATGTTGACATGAGTGATCATTGATATGGTCATAATTATAAATTAGCTGTTTACAAAACGTTGAATATTTGAAATACTAAGACTTTTCTACCTCAGGAATAGATAAGCTGTCTTTGTCAAGCATTTATGAACTTTGGTTCTCAATACTCTTCAACTTCGTACTTTTGTTGGCCTCTTTAACATTTTTGATTCGAGCGTCACTGAATTGGGTCATTGGTAAACGAAACGCGTTTCTGGCGCATATATAAAATTTCATTGCTGGTGGAGTTTTAATTCCACCAGGGTATCACCAGCTTTGTAGTCAGTACTTCTGAGTTGACATGAATTATCATTGATATGGTCATAATTATAAATTTTAAAATCTTGAATATCTGAATATCAGAAATACTAAGACTTGCAGCGTCCAAGACAATTATAATTAAACCAATGATGTTACGTATTTTTCATTTTTGGATAAGAACAATGAAATGAATGTCCGAAACGCCGAATTGTGCACTGAAAGAACGAAATATGCGTAGAGTACATTGACGGTTTGATAAAAATGACTTTTCTGGACTAACAAGATGAGCCGTATTCGATGGAATGAATTATGAAATTGATAAATTCTACCCAATAGAGCCAATATTTTTCAAACTCATTTCACTGTCTTTTGAATCTAGTCTGAGAGATAACCATAAAATTTCGAATAAAAAAATTAAACATGATTTGAATGCTACGACAGTATTTAATATAATAAATGTTGAAAAAAGAACATCATCCGTTGTCCGTTGTGTCAATAATCTGCATCTTATATCCTACAATATAAAAAAGTATATCAAAAATATATTTAAGTGCTGTAAATGCTAGCGTTCAACAAATTTAATTTTACATTTTAGCCATTAATCAGTATTTTTGATAAAGACAAACTTCTTCCTTTCTTTGTAAACCTGTTGTCTGAATATTTATATATAATTTAATTCGTACAACACATTAACACAACTTACAATGTTATAAATAAAGGCAACAGTAGTATATCGCTGTTCGAAACTCATAAATCGATAGAAGAAAAAAAAAATCCGGGTTACAACTAAAACTGAGGGAAACGCATTAAATACAAGATATAAATATTAAAACAGTTTTACGTAGCGGAGTTAGTTAATCACTTAAATATGAGGTCAACTCCTTAACGGAAGAAGAAGAAGAAGTTAAGTAAATAAGTCAAAAAGTTGCATTTTGTAAATACAGCTGTTTCTCAAACCACGCCTCTTTCCGGGACATAGACTTTTCATAGATAAAATAATTTTGTGTACATACTGGTTTCAAGTTATGATCTCTATCTTGGTTTCATCTCAAAAAGACACAACTTGGGAGTGTTACCAGTAAATATACATATGCATATTGTGTGTATTGAAATCTGTGGTAATCCTACAGTCAAGGTAGGGAAAGTTAAGAAGTTTAGTGTTTGTTTAAACTTTTATAAGTTCGGGGCATATAAACGTTGAAAATATGCCGCACAGCCCTATATTTTGACCTTTGATAAAATTTGTAGGGCATATGAACTTTCCATTCTAGGATATGATTTTTTTTCAAAACTTCATAGTAAAAGTAGCACAGTTTTAGACGTAAAAGGAGTTCCTATGGGAAATTGCATTGTCAATATTTACAGAAATGCAACCTGTTATGATGTTACTAACTATGATGCCGTTCTACTAAGACATATTTGTGTAGGATTTCAGAATAACAAAGAAAACTTTGCTCATTCCTCGAACTTCTGTTTGATACCAGAGTTATGTAAAAATAAGTTTTAAAGACAACAAATTGTTGATTCCTATTTTAAAAAAGTATTTCATGATATACTATAAATGATATAATATATCCTTATATTTGTTGAAGTCAAAAAGACAAACCACAGCGGTGGTCTTATTGAAAAAAAGTATGGGTAGAATTATATAATAACTATTTCAACACAACTATCATCGTACCTATACGACTCTCACTCTTTAACCACCATTACGGCAACAAAGGCTATTTTAGTTTAAACGTTTTGCTAAATAAAACATATGTTAAACAGGAATGCATAGGGAAAATGTAAAACATTGCCTTTCCATCTGTTCAAATCACACAGAAAATTTATTTATTTTTTATTATTTAACTGACATACATCCACGAAATAATCACTCAAACATATTGAATAGAACATGATCTTACCTTTGTTTGAACTAATTTATCGACCGCCGTAACCGCCACCACCATATCCACCATATCCACCACCGTATCCACCGTATCCACCTCCGTATCCGTATTCACCTCCATATCCTAATCATCTCCGTGTCCACCGTATCCGTATCCAACTCCATATCCACCACTAAACTGCTATACTGGTCCTCCTCTAACAACATTAAGGTGTCCGGCTCCTACGTATGATCCACCACCACCTTCTAGTCCCCACAAATCTCAGTTTCCCCCCACCCACCGCCCACATTCCACCCAATCCACCTTCCCATACTCCTGATCCATAATTTCCACCTCCATAATTTCCTCCTCCATAATATCCTCCTCCATACCAATGGGCACTGACTGCGCTACAGAGGGCAAGCACTAGACAAATTGTAATTTTCATTCTGCTGAAAGAGGAAATTATCTTAGTTATGCATATCAGGTCTGAGAAAACCTTCTGCACATGGATCTAATAAAAAAAAACATTTTAGAAGGTCTTATCATATGAATAGAGAACGTGTTAAGGTACATAATTTACCAACGGTACCTGTTTGTTGGCTAACTTCTACAAAGAGTGTGCGAATCAGTTGGTCGTATGAATGAATTAAATTAATATAAGTCAACGATAACTTACATAGACCAAGATATGCACTTGGCAAATTCTTTCGGAATTTTTGGTCATTTCGTGCTTTATTTGGCCTTTAAACTTGATTGATACAAGTATAAGTGATGATTCCATGCATTCAAAAAGGAACAAATTATACTATTTTATCCATGTACAAACATGCAATCTAATATTTCTTGTAAAATAATAACTGTTTGAACAATGTAATAAATACACCCCAACATTTTTATTTTACATGGTACATAAACAATGTACAAGGCTTTTTATAATGTTTGTACAATACATCCGATTGTCTTTGCTTGAAATCTCCCATTTTTCAGGCTCTAATATATTTGGGCTTCTTGATACTAATGTGAGTTATATGTTTAACAATTTGAAATAACTTGGATCTACAACTAGATAATTATGAACATATCTCAAAATGATGTTACTGTTTATAAATTTTGCAAATTGCAGTCTTATATCAAACACATTTGACACATTTCAAAAACCAAAACTCCATGCTTTGAAATACTGCCTGTGCTCTTGAATTGACTTTGAAAGATAAAAGATTTATAATATTTTCAATTCCAATTTGAGGAAAAATATTTGCACTGAACAATCTAAAAACATAACAACAATAATTATAAATTAATACATAATATAACTGATGGTATTTCTGACCTAGATCTGGCGGACATTTAGATATTCCCCTAGGAAGAATGAAGCTTAAACCGTCCTTTATCGTCACGTTCCGATTTATTGCTGATATCGTCTGACTGACGAATTCAAAGTTTAATGCCTCTATTGAAAAAATCTATCATTTCGAACTTGAAATAAATGATAAAGCAGAAACAGTAAAGTTTGCATAATATCTTGATTTACACATAGCAATTGACACTGAGGGTTGGTTGTGAACAAACCTTTAAGATTAAAGAGATACTTTCAGGCTCCCAATTGTTCATGTTTGTGTAGCAGCATACCAGCAGTGACTGCATATGGAGTATACAACATCCAGCTTATACTGTATCCTGTAGCTCGAGTTCTCTTCACGATTTTCTTGATAAACGGTTGTTGCTTACAAGCAGGCTTATATTCAAGTATTGTAATTGAACAAAAGGAATCAAATTATTTATTACAGAATATATTAATGGTAAAGTTGGCATATTTCAAAAATCTGTTTCTATGTGCTTCAAATTTAAATGTGAATACATGACATAGACTTTTTGCATTTTATTTACGTTTGTATAGAGTTAAATTATATGGTGGAGCATTGAGCTATTTGTAAATTTTTGAATAGTATCACAAAACAGGCGATTATGGTAGTTGCAACTACATATGGATTTTTTTTTGCATAATCATAAATTCCGAGGAATTCGTTTTCAATTCCTGAAAACATTTAGTCTACCTTCCTGAAGTCATTAATTGGAATTTGCTTTTGTTTTTTTTTAACTTTTAAACTGTAAGGCGAGAAAGGTAATAATGTTATGGTCTTTATTTATTGGGTTTCAAATCCTTTCAATGGCTTCTATTTTCGCGAATGAAAAAAAAGGTATCGTAATAAGAGATGATTTCGACAAAGTAGAAACCTGACTGAAGGAAGTTATTCAAATAAAAATTCAAATCTGTAAAGTTTGAATCATCCCTTAGGAAATTTTAACGACGCCATCGCAGGTAGACTGACCGTTATGGAATATCTGTTTAAATGAAGGCAACAGATATGTTCCAATTGTTGTGACCACAACCCCGTCCTTTTTTTCTCCTACCAGTTTAGACTCATCACTGGATTTGATATTACATTATTAACAAGATGGGTACCACATGAGGAGCCGGATCAGTATGTATTCGATATATGAGTGTGTATATCCTTTTTGTATCGTACTTCTATTTTTTATATGTTTAGAGGCAAAATGTAAACACACAACACTTGCCGAAATGCATACTGATTCTATAGCAGTAAGACCCTTTGGGCAAGGTGAGCAAAGTGGAATTTGCATTTCGGCAAGTGAGTATACACACTCATATATCGAATAAATACTGATCCGAATCCTCATGTGGCATCCATCGTGTTGATTATGTAAGGGTTATGTCAGTGACGAGTCTAATACAATAGGTTACGAAATTAAAACATATCTGTCGTCATCATTGAAATAGATAGTCCATAACGATTAGCCTACCCACGATGACGTCCGTAATATTTCCTAGGAATAATTCAAACTTTACAACTTTTAACTGTGACTGTAATACCTTCTTTCAGTCAGGTTTCTTCTTTGTTGAAATTATCTCTTACTACGCCTCCTTTTTTCATTGGCGAAAATAGAAGCCATTGTAAGGATGGCGCGATTTAAATTAAGCGTTTAAACCCGATAGATGAAGATTATAGCATTATTACCTTTCTGACCTAACTGTTTCAAAGTTAAAAAAGACAAGTTCCAATTATTTACTTTATGGGAGGTTAGACTAAATATTTTTAGAAATTGATAACGAATTTCCCCTAAATGAAACACTTTTTAGGATCCGCCATTAGAGTAATTCGTAATTCAGTAAACCAAAAATAAAAAGGTGCTAGTAAACGGTTTGTCCGGGATTTGTGTAGTACATTTAATTAATAAAGTAAATAGAATGATCCTTTTTTTTACAAGAAAAATGAGTAAACAAAATAAATTAGAGTTCAAGTAAGAAATGCTTATCAAATACTATCATTTGTAGAAGCACAGATTGTTATACTGTTGTTATGGCTCATTAGAAAGGTATTTAACTTGATCCATATACTTTATTATACTGTTGTTATGGCTCATTAGAAAGGTATTTAACTTGACCCATATACTTTATTATACTGCTGTTATGGCTCATTAGAAAGGTATTTCACTTGACACATATACTTTATTATACTGTTGTTATGGCTCATTAGAAAGGTATTTCACTTGACCCATATACTTTATTATACTGTTGTTATGGCTCATTAGAAAGGTATTTCACTTGACCCATATACTTTATTATACTGTTGTTATGGCTCATTAGAAAGGTATTTCACTTGACCCATATACTTTATTATACTGTTGTTATGGCTCATTAGAAAGCTATTTCACTTGACCCATATACTTTATTATACTGTTGTTATGGCTCATTAGAAAGGTATTTCACTTGACCCATATACTTTATTATACTGTTGTTATGGCTCATTAGAAAGGTATTTCACTTGACCCATATAATTTATTATACTGTTGTTATGGCTCTTTAGAAAGGTTTTTCACTTGACCCATATACTTCATTATACTATTGTTATGGCTCATTAGAAAGGTATTTTACTTGACCCATATACTTTATTTCTATGATTTCATAGTTTTATTATATCAATACACATAGCTTCAATGTATAAAATAATGGAAAAAGAATCGAGATGATGTATCAAAAAGTTTTTCCTATATACGTTTTCAACTCAAACACAATTTGATATGTGTAAATCAAGATATTAGGCGAACTTTACTGTTCTCATTTATTTGAAGTTCGAAGGGGCAGATGTTTTCAACAGAGTTATCAAACTTTGAACGGTTATTGCCGAAGAGACACATATCCATAATGCATTAGAGTCAAAATAACAAAGATGAAAGAAAATAAAAGCCAAAATTCATTAAGACTCATGTTGTATAGTCAGCTGTTAAATGTACGGGCATGAAAAACGTGAAACATTAAAAGCGAGAAAAATAAGCCTTATTCATAACATTACAATTTATGAAATACAAACACTACAGACAATAACCAATAAAAACCACTAAATTACAAAGACGTCACTTTGATAAAAGAAAATATGACAAACATGAACCATTTAAACCCCTTGCATTCAAGGCTCCTTATTCAAAACAGGCACACACAGACTGTGGAGAGGTTAACATGTATGCGAGTGCTCAACCATCCCTTTAACCTCGGACAAAGGGTTTACGCGCGTCTGGCGTATATATGTTCCGGACCATATGAGTATTTGGACCATACGCGTATGGTCATGACCATATGGTATATACTCATATGGTCCGACCATACGCGTATGGTCGGACCGTACGGGTATGGTCGGGGTAATTAACAGGTACATTTATGCTTACCTCTTTATATTACCCGTCTAGTTGTCACGTCATTAAAAAGACACTACCAAAGGTAATTTTTTTCATTACAAATTAGTAATAACAAGATTAACAAAATAAAATAAGCAATTTCACACAGTAAATTTCATCACTAGTCAAAACTATAGTAAATACATTTTTTTTTCATTACCGATATGTTATTACGAGTGAATGGCAAAATGTCGACCTGGGAAGATAACTTCCAAAAATATCTTAATGAATTGTTACACAAGAAGTCAACTGTTTTACTATAACCTGATGTAAAAGTCGACAGGATAAAGAGTCTAATAAATTGCTTACTTTTGAAACTTAATATGATTATCATTAGCAGTCCAATATTCATAATTTTTAATACTTATACGTGTTTTCTTTAAAAAAAAATGAATTACGTCACCGGCAGGAAACTAGTTTATTTTTTAAAGTTGTCTGATGATATGATGTACTTCAGTCATGTTACGATATTGGAGATCTAGAGCTTTTTCAGCGTAGACACATCGGATTGACCCAGGACCCTAGAAAAACTATGATACCGTGTGGACGTAATAAAATCAACGGTACCAATTTTGTTGCACCAGATGCGCATTTCGACAATACATGTCTCTTCAGTGATGCTCGTGGCCAAAATATTTGAAATCCAAAGCTTATATAAAACATGAAGAGCTATAATCCAAAAGGTCCAAAAAGTATAGCCAAATTCGTGAAAGGAATCAGAGCTTTGCATGAGGGAGATACATTGTAAATGTCCCCATACGCATCCATGCAAGAATACAATTAGCGATGAAAACTAACTTTGGCATCAATATTTAATGTTATTTGAATTGTAAATAATACAATTATATGTAGCAATCATTGTTATTTTATAAAGTTTTCTCATGCATATTATCAAAAAATATACCTATATGGTCCAAATACTCATATGGTCCGGCCCGTTTATAACCAAACGAGTATATACTCATATGGTCCGACCATAAGCGTACGGTCGGACCATACGCGTATGGTCGGACCATATGAGTATACGCATATGGTCATGACCATACGCGTATGGTCCAAATACTCATATGGTCCGGAACATATACAAAGTTTGGTCCTGGTGTCTATGTTAGTTTATTTACAACAAAACAAGGGAATTGGTTGGTGATGGCTTAACTCGATTAACTAATACAAAGCGTTAATAATACTACTAAGTAAAGAAAAAGATACAGAGTACAAGAATACTAAAACTGAGATCTAGTTAAAAACCTACAATTACAGTAAATGAATAAATCATGTTAAGCCACTTCTGTTTTATATTAGTTGATTTATTGTTTATTGTTTATGATTATGTTTTTATTTCTTTAATGTTAAAAAAGGACTAATAATTCCTTCCGAGGATCTTAAAATGATGCATTATTATAATAGATTGTTTGTTTTTAGTCGAATTGTTCACCATAGAATTTACAAACTACATTATCAGTCAGTCTTTGACTTCCAATTACATCTTTATGGACAAAAATCCTACTGTTTTTTTTTAAAAAAAAAACAACCATGCCCTGTTCAATTTTAATCCATTATCAATTGTCAAAAAATATCTCTTTAATACATTTGTGGTTTAAAAATCCCTAACTGGTCTTCCTTTGTTTATTGAAACATGTCACATGCATCTTGATTTTTTTACCAAATGAACATCATATATAAAGCGTTCAGAATCAACTTTCAGCACCCAACTGTGTTTAGATTAATCATTCATCAACTTACTAGTACTATTCTAATCCTCCATATTATGAAATGTTTAGATTCATGATTACAGTATTTTTATTAGTTATTTTAAACGTTTCAGATATTTCTATGCTTCTTTCTACGAGGACACGTTTCTGCAGTCTTAGCTATAGATTTTAAGATACCAGAATATATGTTGTCCTCTTGTTATAAATGTCACCGATACTTTTTTTATTTTCCAGATCGTAACATTTTGACTAAGTACTGATTCACACAGCAGGTGTTACATGCTTTTTATGATACGCTTAACATAGCGACACGCCCCGTCTTGTTCCTTTTAGATCCATGAGTTTCCAAACGTTTTTAGTGTGTCACCTTCATTTGTCTTCATAATCTATTTATTAATATTTGAACATCGGTAAACTTCTGTTTTATCAATTAGACCACAAGCTGAGATGTTGCTGGATATACATCTATTTTTACAATGTTTTTAAGATAATCTTTAAACTTCTATTAGATGAAACTAACTTAAATGTTCCTCAGTTAAGATATGGCAAATGAAATATGTTCTATTTTCTAGTAATACAGTATTTTGCACTCTAAATATAACGTTCATACTAGAAATGATATCAAAATTGTCAATGAGTAAATGTAACATTTCTGTAAATATTGACTGCATTTTCCCATAGGAACTCCTTTTACGGCTCAAACTGTATCACTTTTACTATGAAGTTTTGAAAAAAATCATATCCTAGAATGGAAAGTTCATTGCACTATGTTTATGATTATGTTTTTATTTCTTTAATGTTAAAAAAGGACTAATAATTCCTTCCGAGGATCTTAAAATGATGCATTATTATAATAGATTAATAGTTATCAAACAAAGAAAAAACCGATGTATTGTGCAAACATTATAAAAAGCCTTCTACCAAGTAAAATAAAATGCTGTGGTGAATTTATGATATTGCTCAAAAGGCTAATTAAATTACAAGACATATAAGATTGCATGCTTGTACATGGAATAAAAAGTATAATTTGTTCCTTTTTGAATGAATGGAATCATCACTTATACTTGTATCAAATGAGTTTTAAAGCTAACTAAAACAGGAAATGACAAAAAATTGCGGAAGAATTTGCCAAGTGGCTATCTATGTCCGGTAAGTTATTGTTGACTTACATAAATTTAATTCATACGACCAACTGATTTGCACACGCGTTGTAGGGAAAACGGTAGTATTTAATTTTCTCAATATTAGGTTGGCCTTTTTGTGTATCCAAGACAGGTGAAGGAAGTCAACTTAGGGTGCCGTGATTGGATGTAAGGGTACAATATATTTTTTTATTTATCTATGAATAACTGCAGTGTTTATATTTACAATATAAATTTTAAAACCTATTGAAATATTTTCTAGGGAATTATTCGAAAAGGCTTTCAAAATTTTATAAATTTGCTGCAAAATGACGGTGGGCATGGATAACATAAACAAGCTCCGTTGGAAATTGGTCATGATACTATTTGGCTTCAATTTTTAAAATAGAGTAATAAAGTACTAACACCACAAATAACTGTTTTATCCAGGTTTTTATTATAAAAAGTGGTAAACTTAGAAAATGTTAGTAGTGTCGCCTATGGCAGAATAAATAGTGCCGTTTTCCCTATACTCAAGATAGCAAGGGAAATCAAAATTAATGAGACTTCAGTCATATTATACTATTTTGAAGCATTTGATGAGTACATTTGATTTTCATCACAAAGAATAGAAATTTTTAACTGAGAACAGTACTGTGTTGAGAAAAGTACTGAGTCATCATTATAAGTCAAATTGATGGGTACTGATATAAAACTTTATTCTAGAATTTCAATATTAACTATATTGTATAAACTGCACCAAACTATTCTTCTTTTGTATTTGTTTTCACCATTCGCAATGATTAATTCAACTGGAAATCCCAGAATTCAAGTCGCGACAAATATTTTTAACCATATATTTGCCTTTTTTGCTGTGTTAAATTCCCTAAATGTATCACTTGGGTGTTTCTCTAGGCATGATATTTTAAAATAGGAAATTGTCTGGTTAAGTTTGTAGTGTTTATGGAGTAAGACAATATTTGGTCATACTAAAAGCATTTTCAGTGTTAAAATTGTCTATTTAAGAAAAAAGAGGCCCACCTGAGGCTAAATTTAGATAGAATTTGTACACTCCTGTGTAAAGAATTGCTCACATTGTTGGCAATTCAGGCAGCAAATATTTCAATAGTGCTTCATTTTGTAGTTTCTATCTTTTATTATATCAGGCATATATAATTTGTCATTTTGTACTGTCTGAAAGGACTTTTGTTGGAAATTAATACTCCCAAGGGACATAATTCAGCTTTTTCATAGATTAATACAGGTAACAAAGGCATCTTTAAAGCTTAGTATTTTGCATATTAAATATTTTAAGTGTCTTATATCTTTGTTTTCATCATCTCATGACAGAAAAATAGATTTTATAACAACCTCTATAATTTAGCACCACAATATGGCATATACTAAAGCATGGAATGAAGATTAGTATGGAAAATCTTGAACTTGTACTTTTGTTGTAAATTTTGGATAAAATGAATGCAAATTTAATGCAATTGTCATTTTTATCTGTTTTAATGGAACTGTTTATCATTCTTTTTAAATGAGATAAGATATGACTGGATACAGGTTGTTTATTATGCCTTATCTGAAAGAAGTAGAGAAAGAGGTAAACCAGCATGTAGGTGTGGGGACAAAAACATTATCCATGTTTCTTTAAGTAATGGGGACATACAAGTATTTATTATAGCCAAGGTTTTCACAATAACCCAGTATTGCATTAATAGTGTCATAAGAATTCTTTATAGCTTTATGTCACAGTATAGGGAAAACGGTAGTATTTAATTTTCCCAGTATTAGGTTGGCCTTTTGTGTACCCAAGACAGGTGAAGGAAGTCAACTTAGGAGCGCCGTGATTGGATGTAAGGGTACAATATATTTTTTTATTTATCTATGAATAACTGCAGTGTTTATATTTACAATATAAATTTTAAAACCTATTGAAATATTTTCTAGAGAATTATTCGAAATTTTATAAATTTGCTGTAAAATGGCGGTGGGCATGGATAACATAAACAAGCTCCGTTGGAAATTGGTCATGATACTATTTGACTTCAATTTTTAAAATAGAGTAATAAAGTACTAACACCACATATAACTGTTTTATCCAGGTTTTTATTATAAAAAGTGGTAAACTTAGAAAATGTTAGTATTGTCGCCTATGGCAGAATAAATAGTACCGTTTTCCCTGTAGAAGTTTAGCCAGTTAACAGGTAAAGTTGAATTAATTATTTACCTAAACACAATCTCTATTCAAATACTAATGCCTTCTAAAAAGTTTCTTCTTATTAAATCCATGTGCATATGGTGGTGGATACGGCGGTGGATTAGGATATGGAGGTGGATACGGATACGGAGGTGGATACGGAGGTGGAAAAGGTGGATATGGCGTCGGTTATATCGGTTCAAAGAAAGGTAAGATAATTTTCTAATTATTTTTTGTTCATTAGCATTTCCTGGTTGCATGTCAGTTTAAAATATACTTTTTAGTCCTAATTGTTCTGTGTGATTTGAAAAGTTTGAAGGATAATGCATAACATTTTTCCTATAATGTTCTGTTAAACACATGTTTTATTCAACAAGATGCTTAAAATAGCATCAGTGGCGGCTGTTATGGTGGTTCCGGAGGGGGTAGTTGTAAAGGTATGATAATAATTATGTTGAAATATTATTATCTAATTATTCGCTGACTTCTTTTCAATGAGGCTGAAGAGCTGTAGTTCGTATTTTTTACTTTAGAAATTTATAAGATCATAATATTCATTTTCTTTTCCTTTATTACTTCTTAATTTGAATCATCATGGATAACGTTGCTTTTTAAAAGTAGAAATCAACAATTGCTTGTCTTTAAGGCTTTTTTACATAACGCTAGTTCCAAACAGATATTCAACGAATGCACAAAGATTTGTTTCTGTGTAAAGGCATAAATATGTCTAATCAAAACGGCAAGATGGGTAATAACATCATTTTTGTAGTATTTATAATGAACTACAACAACATCGTAACCAGTGTATATAAAGTGCGAATCCAGCTAGTTCATTTTAACTGTCATATGCGGGTATGTCTATTGTAGAATAAAGGATCATGGGAAAACTGTATTTGTTTACGTTTTGAAAATACCAAATTGATTGATTTGAAGGAAAGTTTTTACATATTTTCATTGTGATATGTCTTTATTATGTACAAACATAGCATTAAAGTTCAAATAAGTGTTATAAAAGCAACATAATATAGCATATCGATTTTTGAAAGCGATCCATTTTAACTATAGATGCGATGAATTATCACTGTTAGTGCAGTCATTTCTGATGTGGAATTTTCGAAGATGCGAGGAATTTTTATTGTAGAATTATGTGATTAATGCACTTGAAACAAATGAAAAAACTTAGTTGATGACTTTAGAATTTATGACTAGTAAATGTATTTTCAAATTGAAATACAAACTCCTCATTCATTCTTTATCAAATATATAGCTTTTCAAACTTGTAACAAAAACGCTTCTCAAAATGTCATATTGTATTCTTCAAATTACATTTTTCCTTGATTTAAAAAAAAAAAAAATAAAAGATATTTCTGTATTTTTTTTTAAGTCAAAGATTGATATTGCGGAGTTTAAATGCAGTCTGTGTAAAATAGAGACGAGTACATTTGAGGACGTTATCTTCCACGCAATAAATACACTTGCGAACAGAGAAATATGCATCTTGAAACGCAATGGTGACAGAAAAGCTTATAAAAGATTAACTTTCCCCAGTTGTACCCTCAACTGCTTCAATTTCCATATTCTGAAAAAGACAGTTTTGGTAGAACAAATGTTCTTGACTCGATTGTTGCTTGCATGATTTTAACTGTATAAGGTGAAACGGTATGTGACATAAATTATCCACAGTCATTAAAACATGAAATGTAAGGTGTGGGCGAACTTTTTTCTTTGCATTGGTACGTGAAGTAGAGCACCCTTGATACAAAAAGAATTATCCGTAATGAACAGCTCGATGCCAGAGGAGGATTTAGGAGGACAGGGGGTTGCCCCCTTTTTGGGAAAACATTTGGTTACTTTTATATGGAATCACTGGAGCGGGCTCCCTCTTAGGTAGTCATTGGACCCTACTTATAAAAATTTCTAGATCCGCGAGTGGATACTACCACAGAGGTCAAACAATGCACATTTGGGTAATTGTACACAACATGCATGCTACAATTCATGTTTGATGATCTTAGACCCTTTGGACCTCTATGTGGGATATTTCGGTAACTTGGTAAAAATCCCCAAACTGGATACAAGGTTAGATTCAGCATGTCAAAGAACCCCAAATATCCATAAGGTCTTTTGTCTATAAAAATGCATGCATGGGATACATTTGTTATTGAAGGAATGACTGTAACAATAGGATGAAGATAAAAAAAATATCTTATTCTGGGGTCTCATTGGGGGGGGGGGGGGTCTGATCCCTGATCCCGCTTACTGCTTTATCAGATTCCCGTATCCCGCTTATACTATGCAGTTCTCATTTTTTAAAATTTTCCGTGTCCCGCTATACTTTATTTCTCGTTTTCACGACACAATCATTTGACTATCACGTGTCACGCTTACAAAAAAATCGGCAATTCCGCGTCACGCTTATACCCCAACGCGACCCACTATTCTACTCTTTTCTGACTCATATTAAGCCCATTATAAATATATTTAAAAAGTGTGTTTTTTATCCCTTTTTATCCCGTCTCGTTTCGGGTTGAGCCACAGATAGATAAGATGTCATATAAGACAACTCTCAAAACGAGTCACAATTTATAAAAGTATACCTTTATACGTCAAAATACGGTCTTCAACATGGAGTCTTAGCTCACACCGAACAGCAAGTTATAAAGGGCCCCAGTGTAAAACCTTTTAAACGGGAAAACCAACGATTCAATCTTTATCAAGATGTACGTAATTAGTGGTGAAGTGTCATGGAAATGGAGAAATGGATAATAAAAAACAAGGATAAAGATCCCTATACGATTCATAAGAAATTTTAAAAATGGAATACATTTGAAATAAATGTTATTTCTATTGAATTTATTTAGAGTGTTTAAAACCAAACTTTCCTCCGTAAGTTAAATTTTATCAAATCCGTCTCTTACTTTATCTATTGTTTGAGCAAGTCGGCTAAATTAAGGCTTTACAGCTAATTTCCTACTGCATGTAAAGCAAAACTTTGGTTGACTTGATTGCTTAGTTTGTATAATTGTTTTTACAAACTTTGTAAATAAGATTGACATCTTTAAACAATATGCATCGGCATAGTTTAACCTGTATTTATATAATTATTATATTTGAATTAAATTGGGTGTTATCATAATGATTGTACAAAAAAAAAAACCAAAGCAAGCACGCTAACTAAAGTCTTGCTTTACATGCTTAAAAAATACGCTGTAATAGATACAAAAATAAATATATCATACAGTGAAAATGCGCCGCATATACAATACTAATGAATCGCTCTACAGTGAAAATGAAAGAATAGTATCATTATTCGACAGTAAACATGACTCGCATAAAGAAAGCATCATAGTGGAATTCAGTTCAATATGAAGAAACTGAATGACAAAACCTATTCTACGTTATACAACTTTAATAATTGTGTTGAAATGAATATTTTTTTCTGCAACAACATCTTACCTGTTAGTTATAAAACACCTGCACGATCTGTTTGTGAAATGTCCTAAATATTCACCTATTTTGGTATATATTTCACAGCTATTTGGATTTAGGCGCGAAAAAAACCCGTTCGCATCTCTTACTTTGTTATATTAGTATTAAGTGTTTCTTAACATATACTTTTTAACTAATTTTCTTTATTTTCTTCAAAAATAAAAAAAAAGTCGTCTGTTTATTTATCATTCTACATCAAAAATTTCTGGCATATACAGTGAAAATGATATTTTAGGATCCGCACTTTACATACACTGGTAACACACTTTTGTGTGTTATACGAATAAAAGGGCATATGGATAAATTTATTAAGGCAATAGCGTACAACACAAAACCAATAAGTAAACAAAGAACAATACTGATTTTAAAACTACTAGATTTCATAATTTAACACCACTTTTAGATTGACAGCACACACTAGTTTATTGTATTTACTTGTTTATATTGTAGGATATTAGAAGCAAACTCTTTCCCACAACGGGCAACGGATTTATTTACATTTATTATATTAAATATTGTAGTAGCATTCAATTAATGTTGAAATTTTATATTCCAAAATTATGATTATCTCTTAGACTAAAGCACACCTAGATTCAAAATGCAGTGGATTGATATTTGGAAAAGAGTTGGCTGTATTGAGTATAATTTATCAACTTAAAAGAGGGACGAAAGATACCAGATGGACAGTCAAACTCATAAATTGAAAATAAACTGACAACACCATGGCTAAAAATTAAAAAAGACAAACAGACAAACAATAGTACACATGACACAACATAGAAAACTAAAGAATAAGCAAAACAAACCCACTACTTTTTGTTTCCATAGAATACGGGTCATCTTGTTAGTCCAGAAAAATATTTTTTATCAAACCGTCAATGTACTCTATCAATGTACATTGGATTTGGAGATACCAAAAGTAAAATCACAAAAGTACAGAACTTAGAGGAAAATCAATTCAGTCTCATAATCACATGGCAAAATCAAATAACAAAACGCATCAAAAACGAATGGACAAATACTGTCATATTCCTGACTTGGTACAGGCATTTTCAAATGTAGAAAATGGTGGATTAAACCTGGTTTTATAGTGCAAAATTAATCCTCTCACTTTGATGACAGTCTTATCAAATTCCGTTATATTTACATAGATGTGTGATCAAGCTTCCCTATTTACGTCTATCCAATTTTCAATAAACAAACACGCAGCAATACGCACAGTCAAACTCACTTTGAAAATAAGTTTGAGTCCGAAGTCAGAATAGGTAACAAGAGAAACGAAGCAAAATGATAATTATAGATTATAACATGGCATTTCTTCATATTGACCCTGCTATCAGCCCTAAACTGCGATATCAAGCCACAGGGCTATGATATGGGTTATTGGCTGATAACACCTCTAATACGACATTTAATAATCTATTGAACACATATTTTCAAGCTGGAGAAAACGAATATCAAATTATGTTTGATATTTTCAACGAAAATTCAAAAAAACATTTGAAGAAAAAGATTTTTAAAAGTTTTACAAATAGTTAACTATGAACATATTATTTCTTAGAATTATAAATATTTGTTGTAACAGTTCCAGTCATTACATGAATGAATGAATATTTTAATATTAAAGTGCAACCTGAATTATAACAAACAATAACATTCATATAAACAAGTAATTTTCAGCCAGCCAAATAGGTTTATGATGCCCTGTACATTGTGTATCATTATTGAAGATTATATATAAATATACTAAATGAATAAATGATTTGGAAAATACGTTGAAGGTATAAAAAGTCAAGATAATTCTGAATGCAATTAGGTTCTATCCGGGCACTCTGGTTCTAAACCTCGGTTTCATCTGGGTTTCTTGGTTCTGAATCTTGGTTCTTTGGTTCGAAACCACGGTAAATGGTTCAACATCCGGGTTGTTTGGTTATAGCAACCCAACCTCTTGGTTCCATCTGGGTTCTATTCTAGATCATTCTAACGTTCCCGTTGAACTTTGAGAAAATAACCGCAAGTATCCGAATAAAAAGATAAAGTAGGTCAAAGACGCTAAAATTGTTTTATCAGCATCGGCGGTTAAGGAAGCTGTAAGGTATTTATCTTCTCTTAATTATTTTCATTAGGAAACTAAATAAAAATAAAGCATCGTATAGATTTTTAAAATACCGAAATATACAGTATATCGAACATCCTTTTATTTAATTCAGTCGTTCTGATTTCATTTTTTTTTCTTTACTCATCCCTTATTTCCGTTAATATTTCTAGAAGTTTACAAAAGTACATGTCGTTCAATTGGCCGACGATATGTGCATCTAGCCACTTGACCAGTTAACAACTTGCATATATATTTGAATGATTGCATATTCATTTTTAAAGTCGACTGAATTTTATTTAATTGGCTTTGTAATAATGCCAGATTTGATAGAATTACATGTGAAGTATATGTAACAAATCGTTTTGTTCAAAACAAAATGTTAAAAGACATATAAAAAGAAAAAGATGATCAATTTAAGTTTGTAAGCTTTAATAAGTTGAAAAATAAGCTATAACAAAAATGTATATATGTACAATAAATATGTCAAATGTGAGACACCTTGTGAAGGGGATGCATGTAATCATTCGGCCCCAAAAAATGAAATCAACATTAAGGTTAAATATTTTTATAATAAAATTGTGTGTGTGTGTTAATGACAGTGCTAGTGGGATGAGTATTACCAGCACAATAGTCAGAACTTCTGTGTTGGTGTCATAGTGGAGAGGCATAAGGTGTTACCCTAGTCCGTCCTTCCCGAACATCCTAAAAAATGAATCCCGTTCTCCTAACTTTAGTTTGCCTCAACCAATATTGTGAAATACTACAAAACTTATACACAATATAAAAAAGAAAATGTGGCATGAGTGTCAATGAGAACTCTCCACAAGAGACCAAATGACTCAGAAATTAACAACTTTAGGCCTTCAACAATGAGCATAGTCTATACACACTAGTCAGCATGAGTCATTAGATGTAAGAAGATGTAAGAAGATGTGATACCAATGATACAAATGTCAACACGGAGCCTTAATGTTACCGTTCTTCAACTTCAGTTTGCCTTAACCAAATATTTTGAAACTTATAAATAATGATCATGGTCACAAAACGGTCAAAATTAAGTTGCTGTGGCACCGTTAAAGTCCACAATTCCTCTAAAGTCCACAACACCGCTAAGCTCCATAACAAATTTCCGCTAAAGTCCACAACGCCGCTAAAGTCCACAAACTTTCCGCTGAAGTCCATAAAATGACCTCCGCTAAAGTCCACAAGAAAACGCCGTTAAAGCCCACAATAGCAAGTTCCGCTAAAGTGCTAAAGTCCACAAACTTTCCGCTGAAGTCCACAAAATGACCTCCGCTAAAGTCCACAATAAAACGCCGTGAAAGCCCACAATAGCAAGTTCCGCTAAAGAGCTGAAGTCCCGTTAGTACATTACAAAGCATGGGCCTTTCTTCTCGGTAGTATTTTTTTTATCAGTTTGATACATGAAAGAAGTACAGTATCTGAATATGATTTTGTTACATTAGTTTTGAAAATTGTATTATGATGATGATGGCCAATTTGGACATCATTTCTAAAAAGTTTGTAAATTCAATAGTTAATATTACTGCATTCTACAAGTACTTTTGTTCTCTTATTCTTTGCAAATAATCACTTTTGACATAATTAATGTACAAAGCAAAGGTGCCTCATAATCTATAACATTTGCACGGCATTCATTCAGGCAACAATCTTGATTATTACTATACTATATATAAAAATATTAATTTTCGCGAACCATTTAGGTCACGGAAATTCCAAAACATGGCATCAGTAAGGAGAGTTGTACAAATATTGTGAATACACAGAACCCCCATCCAAATTTTCTTTAGCTAAAAGATTCATCTTTTTCTATTTTATATGTTCTAACAATATTCCATTGTTCTATAACTTCGATTAGAATGTGCCAAAATTTGAGTTATAATAGGTCGAATGCCCCAAATAAACATTCCCTGATTGGTTGAAGTACTGTGGCGTCGATGTAAAGCATAGCAAGCCTCAATGTAAAGCACACGCTTCACAGGAATAAGTAGAGTTTTACAAATAATGTGAATACATATCCCCTCAATCCAATTTATGTATTGCTGAAAATAATCAAGTGTTCATTATTTTCTGTTTTGATTCTGCTAACAACATTCCATTTTTTCTATAATTCCGATTTAAATATGTGAAACCCCGCAATAAAAATAGATGGCCTCAATGGTAAAAGCAACGCTAAAAATTTCCGTTAATATGTTAACATCTTGAACTTCGACCCTGGGTTCAAAGGGGTTAATAAACCGATTCACAGATAGAGATCTCCTTGCGCTCAAATGTAATCCTTAGTGAAGTATACAGGGCGTGAGGCAACTTCGTTTACAGAAATATATACACACTTTATCATTGTTTATCAGTAATATATTGTCATGCTTCTGCATATTCACATTTTTATGCTGAACTTTAATCAAATTTAATTCTATACAAATTTTATTACGTAAATCAATAGGAGTAAGACTATTTTTAGCGCCAATTTAACCAGCTTCATCGCCATCATCAAAATTATTTATCGTTATCATTGTGAAATTTCACTTACAGGGTTTATTAATATAGAGTAATTTTGGTAAGTATGGATTATTAATTATAATGTTCTCGAGATGTGCTTTTCTAGACATTTTTGACGGTCAGTTTAATCCCATTTATCGGTCGTCCCACTGTCTATATCACTCTGTTCAGCTCTTAATATTATTCCGTATCATGTCTTTGTGACGTCAAATACGTTGACCCGGCCTTAATAACTTTGACCCGGACATATCAGCGACGTCATAATGTTTGAACCGACGTTAATAACTTTGACCCGAACTTATCAAGTCATCTTTTGTGTGCTGGTGAAACAAAGAAAACACTTCTGAAACACGCAAATATAGCCCGATAAATCGATTATCAGATTATCTGCATATTGATATTGTAAATAATCATATACTTAGAATAAATAACATATAAATTTTACCGTATGATAATAGCATTAAATTGACGTCAAATTCCATATTTTTCGAATTGGTGCTAAGCGGGCTGATATGAAAAGTTTATCACATGCTTCGATTGTTATCACATGCCTTTCCGTAACGTTATCACATGGCATTCCGGTAATACTCGGCCAATTACGGAAAATACACCTCAATGCTACGTTTTCAGTGAAAAACATTACAAAGTAGTGTACAAAACAGTAATTTAAACACAGGGAAGTATATTGTTTAAAATAATAAAAAAAATAAAAAAAATAAAAAAAAAAAAAAAAAAAAAAAAAACAAATTATTTAGAAAATGCATTTTTTAAGTTTTTTTCTGAAACATAATTTAGAAAGTTTCTTTAAAAAGTTGACTTTTACAAACAATGATCATTATGTATATTGTTGAATTATTTTTTTGACGATTCGTCCATATTAAAATGTTTTTTTCTCTCTCTCTGTTGAGGCAGATGATAGAAAGATTTCATATTGAATGTATCAATTTTTGGGCCCGACGGTCGTGCACTTTTTTACTCTTTAAACTTCGGGAACCACGTAAAAGGATAAATACATGAATCTGTTATTTTTCTCTACTGTTAAAGCATATGATAAAAAGATTATAACATATCATTTTTCATATCGCATGTATTATCAGCCCTAGGTTCAATATCAGCCCAAGAGCCGCATGTGTTTAAATTATTGTTTTGTACACTACTTTGTAATGTTTTTCACTGAAAACGTAGCATTGAGGTGTATTTTATATGAAAAATGCCATGTAATAATCTGATAATATCAGCTGCTTGACATTATATGAAGGCTTTTTGATCTCGTTCGCTACGCTCACTCGACAAAAAGCTTCATATTATGTCTCGCAGCTGATATTTTACGATATCAACATGCAGATAACCTGATAATCGGTACTTATCTCAATATTATCTGAGACTACTATAACACATGTGTTATAGTAGTCTCAGATATTATCTCCGATGACAGAAATGTCAACCCGACCTATTCGTGTCAAATTCTATTTGATGAACTAATTTCTTCTAAAACTGCACGTGCAGTAATTCTGTATTATTTGATAATCAATCATATTCACGTTACATGTTTGCATGATAATGGGTTTTGTATGAGCGAACTGTAGTGTATTGCAAGATCAATGCAATTGTGACGTCAGTGCGCTTACACGTGACATTATTATTTGTAAACAAACCGGCTCCTCATGTAACACGTGTCTGAATTATGCATTTAAAGTGCAATCACACGAGTTTGAAATCCTATCAATAAGGGGGTAAAAATTTACCAAAGTCGACTATCACAGTAGAGCTTCTCTCGAACTCAACCTATATCAATATGTGCAATGAAGCAAATTGATAGTTGCTAGATACTGAATTATTATACCACAAGAAAGTTTTAACCTGTGCATATATACTTAAAATATGATAAAACAAATCGTCTTTTTTCAGGACTTCTGAATCCAACCATGTAGTATGGCATGTTATTGAGATATGGTTTTGGTCGATGGATGTTCACGAAGGACCTATAGTACAAAGTATATCACTGGATTTAGCTCTTTGTCTAAGTGTATCATTAAAGTACTTTGCTTTGAGCTCAGTTCATTGTTATGCAATTCATTCTTTGTGAAATAAGGATTTGACTGACAACTCTCATGTACAAGGATTTGTCAAAGTAGTATCACCTCTATGTACAATGTAAGTATTAGGGAGATAAAAGCATTCAATTTTGATTTGAACCAAACATATTATAAAAAAAAAAGAAAATACCGGAATATGCTACTCCTGCTACTAGCAATATGATGCTAGAATGTTTTAATACATCTGTACTGCCTACTGATGACTCGGTCCAGAGTGTAAATGGTCCTTCAATTATCTTAAAAAAATTGTTAGGCCTATCTAGGCTTATCGATTTCTAAAACTATATTTTATTGTACATGTTTGAAATTTTTATACAACCGCAGAAATTTTTGCAATCGTAAATAGGTATCCTGTTGTCGTCGTCCGAAGACAGGTGGTTTCCTGGTAATTACTTTAATATAAGCAAAAAGAAATCAATAAAATTATAACACAATGTTTATAACCACAAAAGGAAGCTTGGGATTGATTTTGGGGGTTATAGTCTCTAAGGTTTAGGAATAAGGGTTCCAAAGGTGCCCAAAACAAGCATTAATCTAGAGTCAGTACAAAAAGTTGTGTATAAGTATTTCAATTGTTCTGAAATTGTACCATAATGTTTAATACCATAATATTATAAGTAGAAGGTTGGAGTATATTTTGTGGGTTATGGGGCAAACAGTCTAGGAATTAAGAGCCGAAAACAAGCATTTTTGTATATCCAAGACCATGAATTGGAGTTATCTTTCTTTGTCCAGAATGGTTGTTGAATTACCTAAAACCAATGCTTTATGAAATCTTCTTTGAAAATTGGAGTTATCTTTCTCTGTCCAGAATAGTAGTT